>NC_069788.1:113205812-114417560 GCF_027406575.1 Nycticebus coucang | reverse complement strand
GTAGAATATTATTGAATTACATTGGAAAATACTAACAGAGCACAGTGCACACAGTATCTGCCCAAGCTTTCTAAAGGCCCATATTGATGAGTGCACAAGCTCTTCTTCCGCCCTGGGGCAAGCCCTTGCTCTCCTTCTTCTCCAGCCTTGTTCCGCTTCTGGCACATTACCAGAGTTCCCAGCAAGCAAATACTCTCCACTGTGCACTGGTGAGCAATAACATTTTACTGAAGCTCTGGTGCGGTTACAGAAATGTAATCAAATGCTTCCGTGGACATCTGTTCTTTCCTCCAGAGCTCTCTTCCTTTGCCAGCAGCCTCCCCTCACCTGTTACTCTTCTCAGGCTGAGCAAGTTCCTTCCAACACAGCCCTAAAAGTCTCATCACCAGAACAATTTGCTCTCACACTTTGTTTTATCCCTGTTCAGCAAAACAAAATCCTGACAGTAACCCCAAAACCCAATGATATACTTTTTTCCTCCAGTATAGCCCCCAGCAAATCCACTGTACAAAAAAGTGAAACTTAGCAAAGAATTCACTGTACGAAAAAGTTCTTTTCTGGGGGCAGGGTTAGGTGAGGACTTGTTACCAAGAAAATTAATTTTTGCCATAAAAATTTATTTAAATGTGCTTGGCACCCGTAGCTCGGTGGTTAGGGTGCCAGCCACATGCCTCTGGGCTGGTGGGTTCAAATCTGGCCTGGGCCTGCTAAACAACAACGACAAAAACAACAACAAAAATAGCTGGGCGTTGTAGCGGGAGCCTATAGTTCCACCTACTTGGGAGGCTGAGACAAAAGAATCAATTAAGCCCAAAAGTTTGAGGTTGCTATGGGCTGTGACATCACAGCACTCCACTGAGGTGGACATAGTAAGACTCTGTATCAAAAAAAAAGAAAAAGGGCGGCACCTGTGGCTCAGTGAGTAGGGCGCTAGCCCCATATGTCAAGGGTGGCGGGTTCGGACCCAGCCCCGGCCAAACTGCAACAGAAAAATAGCCGGGCGTTGTGGCGGGCGCCTGTAGTCCCAGCTGCTCGGGAGCTGCTTACAAGAGAATCGTGTAAGCCCAAGAGTTAGAGGTTGAAGTGAGCCGTATGAGGCCATGGCACTCTACCCCAGGGCGGTACCGTGAGACTCTGTCTCTATAAAAAAGAAAAAATTATTTAGATGGGGAGAAAAGACTGGAAGGATAGCCCAAAATGTTAAAAGTATTTATCTGGAGGTAATTAAAGGTTTTTGTTTCTCTTTGTGTTTCTATACTTTCCTTTCATTATTATTTCTGTATTTTCCAAATGTTTTATAGTATATGGTGTATTTCTTTAATAATCTACAGAACAGTGAATTTGTTTTTTGCTCAACAACACTAATCATTAGGGAAGTGCATATCAAAACCACAATGAGATACCACTTCATATCCATCAGGCTTATTCAGAAAAAAAAAAGAAGACAGAAAGAAAAGAAACTGACAAATGTTGGTGAGAAAGTGGAAAAATAAGAATGTTTGTGCTTTGTCATGTGACTGTAAATTGTTACGGCCATGTGGAAAGGGGTATGGTAATTTCTCAAAAAATTAACCATAAAGAGTGGTGCCTTGCTCAAAGGGGACTGGCCCCATATGCCGGAGGTGGTGGGTTCAAACCCAGCCCCAGCCAAAAACTGAAAAAAAAAAAAAATTAACCATAAAATGAGTATGTGATCCAGCAATTTCACTTCTGGGTATATACCCCAAAGAATTTAATACAGGAATTTGAACAGGTTTTTGTATACCCATAGCAAGATTATTCATAACAGCCCATAGGTAGAAGCAACCCAGTATCTATTGGCAGATGAAAGAAAATGAAGTATACGCATATGAGGAATATTATTCAGTCTTTCAAAGGAAGGAAATTCTAGACCAGGCACGATGGCTCATGCCTGTAATCTAGCACTCTGGGAGGCCAAAGTGGGTGGATTGCCTGAACTCACAGGTTTGAGGCCTGAGCCTGAGCAAGAGCAAGATCTTATCTCTAAAAAAATAAATACCTGGGCCTTCTGCCCCAGCTATTCAAGAGGCTGAGGGACAAGAGGATCTCTTGAGCCCAGGAGTTTGAGGTTGCTGTGAGCTATGAGGCAACAGCACTCTATAATGAGAGACTGTCTCCAAACACAAAAAAAAATAAAAAGGAAGGAAATTCTATCCCAAGCTACAACAGGGATTACTTTGCTAGGTGAAATAAGCCAGTCGCAAAAGGACAAATATTATATGATTATATTATACGAGACACTTAAAGTTGTCAAATTCATAGAAACAGGAAGTAGAACGCTGGTTGCTGGGAACTGGGTGAGGGAGGGAATGGGAAGTTAGTGTTCAATGAGTACAGAGTTTCAAGTGGGAAAGACAAAACAGTTCTGGAGATAGGTGGTGGGAATGATTGCACAACAGTGTAAATGTGCTTAATGCCGCAGAATTGTACATTTAAAAATTGCTAATATGGTAATTTTACATTACATATATTTTACTCCCCATTTTTTAAAAGAAATGTGTCTTTTGATAAACAATTTTACCAGAGTTTTTGACTTGGATGGCTTGTATTGCTTGAAAACCAGATAGTTCCCCAGAGTGGGCTTTCTACCTCTACAGTATTTTTTAAAAATGAATTTGTAAATGACATAAGGAAAAATAATTATTACAACTCTATTTATAGAAAGCTCAGGGAATTAGTAAAATGTGGCTCTTTGTCTCCAAGGATTTACTATCTAATAAGTGAGAAAGATGGGTAAACAACAAACTGTAAGCTACAATGAAATAAAATAGTGGGTCATAGGTGCAGGTGCAAGCCACAACTTCTGCCTGGGGGTTTGGGGAAGAGTCCCAGAAAATAGGTAGTTAACTACACCTTAAAGAAGACAGGCGTTTACTACTGGAAAAGAAGGGTGAATGTGGGGGCACATTGGAAAGTGAAATAAAAAGAGATGGAGGGACAGCTCTGGGACATTTGAGAGTCCATCAGCCCACATGTCCCCATGCCCTGTGACCTCTGATCACGGGACTTTGAGCCTTAAAGAGATAGGGTTACCTTTATTGGGGAGATGACCCAGGGAGAGGGCTGAACTCAGAAAGCAAAGTCAAAGCCAGCTGTGCATCAAGGCCAGAGTTGCGACCTTGGCTTTCTCAGTGGTGTGAAGCATACTGGAGCTTACTCGTGCAAACTGGGAAATGGCCCCTTGAGTGTTGGGGCCTGACCCTGGGCAGCTGTTGGTTTTGCAGTCTGACAAAGAAAAGAATGAAAGCTTTCTATTATTATTTTTTTTAAATCCAAAAGCTTGTGTAATGTTTCTTGTCAGCATCTTGGACTTAGCCAATCTGCAACGTCTTCCTCACATGTATGGATTTATCACTAGGTGGTGGCGTTCAAATAGTGCACAGCTGTACGACTGTTGCCTTGGTCCATGTAGAGAGAACAGAGCGTGCTTGTGAACTGCAGAGCGAGCCAGGGGTGCTGCATCAGTCATTCTGCATGGTGATCAGCATGAAGAAAGGGGACAGAGGCCATGTAGAGTTACATTAATATATCTTGGACACAGGAGATTATCAAGGTCAACTCATTCTGCAATCAGTGTGGGTCATTCATTTCATGTGGCTGTTTCTGCTCTTTGAAGCCTCTTTTGAGTACTTCTGCTCCACACAACCACAAAGACAGCCCTTTGAGACTCTTCTCAGCATCTTCAGTCTCCCTAAGAGGACCCTTAACCCTGCTCCCAAAGCCACATGTCTAGGATCCATGAACATTCACAGCCATCCCTCATCTGGCCATTGCTGGGTCACCAAGAGGAGGGTACAGGCCCCATACAGTTCTTAGAAACTTCTTGTTTTCCAAGTTCCCTGGATCCAACCACCTCCTGGGGTAGGCCCTGACATGCTCTTATCCATGAAGAACAAAAACTTCCACCCCTTCCCTTCTTGGAAGGCTCCTTATTTTCCCCAGATGGGCCTGATTGACAAAGAGCTGGGAATTCCCTGCCTGGGGTCAAGGCACCCAGGTTGAGAACACAAAGACCTGGCTGCCGTTCCTGGAAGGGAAAGGGGAAAATTATCTTTCCATTGTTTTTTCCTGATAGGTCAGAGAAGCCAAAAAGATAAAGTACAGTTAATGTCTCAATAGCTCACCTTGTTGCATGCTGATGGTCTCATCGCTGATGCCTGGAGACAGGGTTGGCCTCGTTCATCTCACAGGGAGAGGACAGGTGGAGCCTTTCTGTCTGCTCCCAAGTACTTCTTGGCTCCCTAGAATGTAACTCTTGGACACCTTGGGTAGAACATTGATTGCTGCTTAATTTCCCTGAATTTACATCTAATGCTGCTCCTTATGGCAGCTCCCAGCTCATCCCACCTGTTTGATGCCCACTTCTCCTTATTCTCCTGAGTCCCTAAACCCAAAGCCCTGAAGACTCTGATCTGATTTTAGGGTAGGGTCACACTGACCTTGAAGGACCTGCCCCTACTATAGCAATGCCTAAGGGCTGGAAATCAGTAATGGGAACACTCTCTACTTTCATGGGATTCTCAAACTAGTTTTGAACTAGGAATCCTGGCATGTCAGACCCAGAGGAGCACTGCCAGGTGTGAATAAGCCAGCTGTCCCCAGGCCCAGACCAAGTAACCCCAGGCTCAACAGCCTGGCCATGGCTACGGAGACAAGGCCCTTTTTCCCAATGTGCTTTGGAATGATTAAGTGGCTCAACAGAGGCAGTTTTCTCTGTTCACTGAAAGGAGGCCTTGTTGGTTGGCATTTTCCAGAATATTCTTTAAGGAGGTTCCCAGAATCCTGCCAGATTCTGTGTATTGTTTCTTTAATCTTGACAGTATTCCTGGTGAAACTGAAGTCA
This sequence comes from Nycticebus coucang, assembly GCF_027406575.1. NCBI lineage: Eukaryota > Metazoa > Chordata > Mammalia > Primates > Lorisidae > Nycticebus > Nycticebus coucang. Next base: position 114,412,696 of record NC_069788.1, on the reverse strand, counting down.
TCCTTCTCTCAGATGTCAGAACTCAGGAATGAGGCGCTGGCCCGGGTTCTCAACATAAGATTTTCTGAAGGGGGACTTCTCTTCAGGCGCTCCTGGTTTGGTGTCTTGGAACTCCATGAGGCTGAACTCTGTTGGTGGTGTTAAGGCCTCTTCTGCATGTCAGATCCTGCTCCTCCTCAGCCCCCTTCCCTGGCCAGTGAGCTACGTCCTTTAACCTCCTCCTGGGTGTAGCCCCAAAAGAGCTGGAGGGCACTGGCCATGCCTGCTACAGCCTGTGTGCATGAGCAGATTTAGCCTCTGATGATCTGATTTATGCTTTCCAGATTTATCGCACACCCGCATACTCAGGCCAGTTGATATTTTAGGCATGTAAATCAGAGTGTCTGGCGTGGCTTCCTCTGTGGCAGAGTTCTGGCTGCAGGTGTAATGAAGCTGAGAGGGGGAGAGTTCAACTTATCAGAGAGGAAATTTGTGTCAGTGACAAGTCTGCCTGGCAACAGCACTGAAAAAGAGAGGTACCAGGCCCCATGACCAGAGCCAAAATCTTCACACTAGTTTGGGAGCATCACCCCACACAATTTTCCTCCTTGAGTGGCCGACTACAATTCTTAAAAAAGAAAAGAGAAGCAAAGCACAGAAAAGAAGCATTTAACACATGCGTTCTAACCTGCCCCCAAACAGGGAGACTAGGATGGGCTGAAATGTCACCAGGTTGTGGCTACCCATGGATGTGTTATGAATGAATAATAAGAAATAAGCTTCTGGGTGGGCACTTTGGCTCACTCCTGTAATCCTACCACCCTGGGAGGCCAAGGCAGGTGCATCTCTTGAGCTCAGGAGTTCAACATTAGCCTGTGCAAGAGTTAGACCCCATCTCTACTAAAAATAGAAAGACTAGCCAGGCGTTGTGGCAGGTGCCTTTTGTCCCAGCTACTTGGGAAGCTGAGATAAGAGGATTGCTCAAGCCCAAGAGTTTGAGGTTGCTGTGAGCTGTGATACCACAGAACTCTACCCAGGGCACAGAGTGGGCCTCTGTCAAGGAAAGAAAAGGAGAGGAGAGGAGAGGGGAGGAGAAGAAAGGGGAGGGGGAGGGGAGGGGAGGCGAGGGGAGAGAAAGGTAAAGAGAAAGGGAAGGGAAGGGAAAGGAAGGGAAAAAGAAAGGAAACGGAAGGGAAGGGAAAGGGATGGGAAGGAAAGGAGAAAGGAAATGGAAAGGAAGGAAAGGGAAGGGAAGGGAAGAGCTTCTGCAATGCATTGAAAGACACACAAAGGAGCCGCAAGGGGCAGAGCTAATTGACCTTCTGCCACTCACATAGAATTTCCTAATGGGAATTGGGCTCAAAACCAGGAGACAGGGAGGTAGACCTTTTATTTTGTCTTAGTCTCTTAAATATGCTCTGCTAAAATATAGTTTCCTATTTCCCAAGAAATTTATTCACAATCGAGGGGAAAAGTGGAACAGATCTGGACTTCCAAATACTCAGGGCTACCTAAAGAGCAGAAGCTGTCTCCTTGGCGCCTCTGGATCTCAATGCCCAGGGCAGTGATAGGCACAAAGCAGAAGCTTGACACAGGTGTTTGGAACTGACTTGGCCATGGATCTGTTTGTAGTTTAAACGCCCCTGAGAATGTCTCTTTACTCCTCCAGGGATCCTTTCACCATCTGGAGAACGAACCAATGATCTCTTAGAGGCCTTTCCAGATCTGACATTCTAGGATTCCCAAGGTCAGAACTAGTTTTACAACCCTAAGAAAGCAGGGAATTAAACAAAGTTCCCATAAATGTTTATATCTCAAATACCGGTCCTTGGGCTCTGCTGTATTTTCACAGTGTGTGTCTTTAGGCTTCAATGTTCCCAGGAATACATCAGCCAGTGGTATCTGGGATACATTTACATTTTTAGCATCGGTGTAATTCTATTTGGTTTTATGCCACAGGAAGTTCAAACCTGATTCAATTAAGGAGTTTTTTTAAAGAGGAAAGACAATGCATTGCACATGTTACCGTTGTACTTTGCACTGTTATCCACTCAGGCGTGGTGAGGGCAGCTCACGCTTCAGTCTGAGAATCTGTTAGCAATCCATAAAGCTGCATATTTTACTGTCTTATTTGGAGGAATGGAATTTAAGAGCTGAAAGAGACCTTCGAGGTAAGCTGGCATCTCCTACTGAAACAAAGGCAGAAAGGCTTTTTGTACAGGTTTGCATACCTCTTAGTGCCTAATATTGTCTTCGTATTGTAGGCCTGAAAAACCAAACAGAAAAATCCCTGGTTGCTAAACTTGGGCTGAAGGTCATTAGGTGCCTCTTTTTCCATCAAAAGCATCCCGAGTGGGATCTAAGTTCCCATCTGAGAAGGGGCAGAGACCACAGAGCAGACCTGAGCAGAGGCAGGCGATCTTCCCAGGTAACACCTTCTCACCTGTCTTTGTCATGATGTGCATACAGAAGAGAAGTAACTCTCCTCAGAAATAACGCTGAAGACAACTCAGGACTCGAGGGAGGGAAGTAGAGCCATGCAGACAGAGACACTAAGAAGTTCCAGCAATTGGACAAAACTCTGGTCTAAGTAAGCAGATGTGCTAGCAGTAGAACCCAGAAGAGAAACTCTGACAAAAAAGGATTAGATGCAAAGATCCCAAGATGACTCAAATGGGAAGCAACAAGATGGTGCCGAGGTGTGAAATGAGAGGGGAAACCCCAGCAGCATTTACCTAAGTCATGAGGAAGCCGCAGAGCAGGAGGGAGAACTGGAGTCTCAACCAGCGGGAAGTCAGAGCTGTGATGGGGGGCAGCACCCTGAGTCAGACCTCAGGAAGAGGGGAGGCTGAATAGTGGATGATGGAGAAAGAAATCGGAAGCTGGGGGAAATGAGAATAGGGAAGAGTCAAGGCAGCAGATTCACAACGAGAATAGGTTTCTAGAGTTCTTCTTCTAAAATACTTGAACCTACTTAGCTAGGTGACCAGCTAAAGGAGCTATATAGTAGGTTGGACAAAGATGATGAATAAGAAGACCCAAGAAACAACCAGGACAGAATTATCTCCTTTAGACAATGTCCTTAGATAACAAAAGTGAATACAAGAAGCACAGTCTGTAGCTAACCCACCCACTGTGCTTTTGGCTGCAAGTAACAAGACCTCACAGAAAAGGTTTGAACCACCTTTTTAGGGGTTGAAAATATTATCCATACATTATAGGAATATTTCTTATCTCATAAGATAAGAAGTGATGTGAAAGAGGGCTATGTCAGGGTTATTTAAATCAGGGCCCCAGTGCCAACAATGAAGACCCAGATTCTATCCCTTTTTCATCCTTAAAGTGAGATCCTCTTTGGACAGCTTTCCCCATGATGTCTGCAGAGGTAAGCAGTTGCACAAGTGAGAGGCTTCCTCTTTCTCTAGTACCAAAGACAGGAGCAAGAGGAAGCCTCTCACTTGCGCAAGTGCTTAAGAGCAAGGAACCCCTACCCAGGAGTTCCCAGAACTTTCCCTCATGCCTTTTCAGTCAGGATTGACTTATACTTCTATGCCCAAAGTAGTGTCCTGGCAAGGGCAGCAGGGTCAACAGACTGATGGGGACTAGCAAGATGTGTCCTGGGACCTTCCCCTGAGGCCCTGGGCAGTTGCCCATCTCCACCACACTTCCTTTGGCATGTGGTGAGGGAAATCACAGCAGAAAATGAGGCATTCTGTAAGTCCACAAATACTGGTGCTGGCCTAGCAACTGCTCTCCGTCACCACCCCTCACCCTGGCCAAGCCCAAAGGGAGACCAAAGGAAAAGGAAGGGTGCAGATGGAGGGGGCACAAGAGAACCACCAGAACAGTTTCTGTGTGTTCCTTGTGTATACTAGCTGTGTGGATACTAATAGATATTATTTTTGTTGTTTTTATTTGCAGAATCCTGAAGTCAAGTTCTGGAAAAAAGAAAAACCAAACTTTCCAGAGGTAAGAGACAAGCTTGGCACACTAGACGGTGTGTTGGGAGCCCGGGAGCCCAGTCTTCCTGCTCCTCTGCCGGGTCCTGCCTGTGTCAGTGCTCTGTAGACCCTCTCAGACCATCTGCCCACACCCGAGTTCCTGCCCTCTCATTAAACTGACCTGTCAGTGTGGGGCACAAGTCTGAGGGAAGGTGCAGTGATACGCATATCAAAGAACCCATCCCTGGTTCCTGCTCTGATGACAGCACAGAGTATGGATCTTGAGTCCTGAAGTGATGGTGAGCCCGGCTGACCAGTCAGTACAGCCACACTCTCTGCCCTGTATTCATCAATGATCAGTAAGCGAGGATGTAGAGCCATGCAGACAGAGACACTAATAAGTTTCAGCAATTGGACAAAACTCTGGTCTAAGTAAGCAGTATTTTTCAACCTTTTTTATTTCACGGCACACTTGAACCTCACTACCTGGGATATTCCCCTGCCTCGCCTTCTCCTCACCCCACAGCTATGAACTCTGAGGGTCCAGGTATAATGAACCAGCACATAGGAGCACATATCCCAGCACCTAGGGTTGTAGGGAAGGAGCATGTGTCCCCAACCCCAGAAGAAACCAACTTAGTTTCTAAAGCACATCACTGTTCCTCACTCCTAATTCACCTTGAGCCAGTGACTGCACATGGCCTCCTGTTTTGATTAAGACATTGAGTGTCAGTTTCTGATTGTTAATTCCACAAATTACCCTCTTCTGGACAGCTTGACTCACCATAGTTATGTCAGATACAGACCAATCCATTCCAAGGGAACTGATGTTTATAAACCCCCTCCTTTTCCACCCCTTATTCAAGGGTTGAATGAGCCAGAAAGAAAGTATTTTTAACTAGATTCTTGTTTTTTTTTTGTAGAGACAGAGTCTCACTGTACCGCTCAAGGGTAGAGTGCAGTGGCGTCACACGGCTCACAGCAACCTCCAGCTCTTGGGCTTACGCGATTCTCTTGCCTCAGCCTCCTGAGCAGCTGGGACTACAGGCGCCCACCACAACACCCGGCTATTTTTTGGTTGCAGTTTGGCAGAGGCCAGATTTGAACCCACTACCCTCGGTATATGGGTCCGGCGCCCTACTCACTGAGCCACAGGCGCCATCCTGGATTCTTGTTTGATAAGACTTCACATGTTCCATTTAAACACATAAAGAGCTTCTTCCCCTCCTGCTCTCCCAACCTGCAATGAAAGAAAGAAAATCATTTTGGAGAAAGAGAACAGAGGAAGGAGACTGTTCTCTTAACAATGAGGAATGTCTTGGCATCTACAAGTTAATTTAGAAATGTATAGGTATTTCCAAACAGGGGAAGGTTTAGTAAAAATTATATTTCTTCTAAAAGCAGCAATTGCCTTTATTTAAGGATATATGGAAGAACTTTTTGTTTTCTGTGCCTGGAGTTATTTGCTTCAATTATCTTGGTAGGTTTCAATTCTGCCTCCTCCTCACCCCTTGAATATGACAACATTGTTTATTAAAAAGGAAACCCAATTCTCTTCTATTGCATCTGGCACCTGTAATGTCACAAAAGAAAAGGGTCTATAAACAGATCCTCTGCAGGAATGGGTACAGGATCTTTGCTCAGATGAGGTTACTGGGTGCCAGCATCACATTGATGCAGGACAAGGTGGCACCATGACCTGCCACCTTAGCCCTGGAGGTGTTGATGCTCCAGTGGATGGAGGAACCAGCTTGCTGGAAGGGGAGACCCTGGCGCCTTGCAAGCTCCTCCACTTGGACTTCTGGCTGGTCAATTTCATGGATGGTGCCATGCTGTCGCCCCCACTTGCACTTCTGACCTGGATTTCATGTCAGTTTCCAAGGCCTGAGAGTTCATTAGAAAGCTGGCTGTAACTGACAAGACCCAAGCAGAGCAACCCCCCTGCCACTGTATAAACCCCTGAGCAGAGAGCTGAGGACAGACCCCAAAGAGGGAGCAGAAGAGCTTGATCCCCTCCTGGGTTCTATCTGCCAGGAGGTTTGGTTTTCATAGTTGTTAAGTTTTGTTTCTGTGAATAAATCCTGACTTACCACTGATCCTAGGGTCCATCCATTCGTTCTTCAAATTGCGGAGACCAAGAACCTGAAACTCTGGTATCAACATCACCCCTCAAAAGATATAAGCTTGAGCAGCATAACCTTAGAGAAGAGGTTGTCAACACAATTTGCACATTAAAATCCCCTGGGGAAGTGTGTGTGCGTGTGTGTGTGTGTGCGCACGCGCGCGCGCGTGCGCATATACACTGATTTCCTGGGCCCCACTATGCAGATGCTGATTGAATAGGTCTGAGGTAAGGCCTGGGCAGTGGGAGGTTTTTAAAGCTCCAGGGCGGAGGCTGTGGCTCAGTGGGTAGGGCACCGGCCCCATATACTGAGGATGGCGAGTTCGAACCCGGCCCCGGCCAAACTGCAACAAAAAAATAGCTGAGCATTGTGGCATGCGCCTGTAGTCCCAGCTACTCAGGGGGCTGAGGCAAGAGAATTGCCTAAGCCCAAGAGCTGGAGGTTGCTGTAAGCTGTGATGCCACAGCACTCAACGGAGGGCAACAAAGTGAGACTCTGTCTCTAAAAAGAAAAAGAAAGCTCCCTAGGACTTTACATGCAGCCCGGTTGAGAACTACTACGTAGAGCAGTATTTTTCAACCTTTTTTATTTCACGGCACACTTGAACCTATAGTTAAACTACTGAGGTATGTTTAAGTTATGTTGACCCCAAAAAGAGTAAGAAAAAAAGAATATACTTAGTGTGCTTTAAATGTCTTCCAAAAATAATTTAATTAATGGTCTTTAAAATTTTTCATGGCACACCTAAGATCCTCTCACAGGACACTGGTTGAAAATCACTGGTTTGGGACTTTTAGAAGTTTGCTCATACCTGGCTTCATTGCCTGGTGAACTAGATAACTTAATTCTGAAATTCAAAAAGATTGTTGGTTTGCAGCCAATGACACCCAGCCCCAGAGAAGAAAGGACATGTAACATATGAAGCCTACCAGAGCAAAATGTTTCCACTGGAATTCTGGGTGAACCTGACGATGCTTCTTCCCCTCCACACATGTGCACACACGAATGCTCGTGCATTCACACATGCACACACACACACTGGTGTGCGATAGCTCAATATACAAGTTCCAGATTCAGCCCACCTTACACAAGGCACTGAAGCAGTTGACATCTGTTTGTCAAAATGGTCTTCCTGCCCTTACTGGGCTGCAGGTGGCCTTGACTTAAGAACAAGCTGTATTTCATCGTAAGTTATTTGTTTGGAATTCTGACATGTTCCCATGGAAATGGCGTGATCATGATGATGAAGTTCCATAACACAACTGAACTGAAGCACAAAAATATTCTAGGGTAAATCTCTGTGGATTCACAACATTAACATTGTAGGTCCTGTGACAAGCAGGTGTTCTGTGATTAAATGGTCCAAATGATGAATTCCTTAAAAATAATTTTAGCTGGCTCGGCGCCTGTAGCTCAGCTGCTAAGGGCACCAGCCACATACACTGGAGCCAAACAACGATGACAACTACAACCAAAAAATAGCTGGGCATTGTTGGGAGGCTGAGGCAAGGGAATTGCTTAAGCCCAAGAGTTTGAGGTTGCTGTGAGCTGTGACACCACAGCACTCTACACAGTCTCAAAAAAACCCCACAAACATATAATATACAACACAAAGAGTAAACCCTAAGGTAAACTATGAATGTGAGTTAATAAAAAATGTATCCTTCTAAGTGCGATATAAGCCATCAGTGGGCCAAACAAACTTATCCAAAGCTGGTGACCTCTTTGAGACCTTGGGCTTTCCCCTCCTGTGTCACCAAGACTCTTTTTTTTTCTTTCTTTCTTTCTTTTTTTTTTTTTTGAGAGTTGTGAAATGTATGTCTATTCTGAAACTTCTGATTAGTTGTACAACTAATCCATGACACATTACCAAATTAATTTTACTTCATTTTTTGAGGTCCGCGGTTTTTAAATGGCTTCAAATTTGGGATCTTCAAGTTAGAGATCGTAGTCATGTCTGCTTTACCATAACATTTGCTTAGGCTTAAACAAATTCCCTATCCAGGTCTCGCTGATACTCTGAGCATCAACAGGTCCTTCAGACACCTGTCACTTATACCTGCATTCCCTAATCTTGTCTGAGAAGAGGTTCTGCAAGGGACCAAGTTCCTTATTAAAAGCCACAGCTGTAACAAACGGACTGAGAGTGCAGATGGAATGACAGGGAACTTGAAGGGCCTCTGAAAAATCGTGATTCTGTGTTACTTACCCTCAGTCACAAGCTGCCAAAGCCACCACCGTAGCCACCGTTCTTCAGCAAGACTCAAGTCTAAAGTGAGTAGAGAACAACAAAGCTGTGTTGAGATGTGGTGGGTGGGCAGGTCAGCTGGTTATGCTTATCCTCAAACAGCGATCATGCCCGCACACCAGGCAGCTCAAGGGAATCATAAATATGTCATGCTATCAACCTCTGAGACCAATCTCATGGTTAAAACTATGGGTGAGAGTGGGCGCTGCACTGGCGCTCCAGATTAAATGCGTGCTTGCCCATGAGCTCTCTATTGGCAGTGAGAGGTGGAGGACGAACTGTCCACGGGGCCAAGATGTGGCTCAGTTAAGATTAGGACATAGAAAAGGAAGCTGATCTGCCTAATAAATCTTCAAATTTTAAAATAGAGTAAGAGATAATTTTTTAGAAAGAAGCCACTGTAGTAAGGTACAAGTCGGTTCACTACAATAAACCAGATGCTTTTCACGTTCAAAGATGTCTAATAAACATCTTTGCACACTGATATGTACTGTGGTGCAGAAAACCTGGCCAGGCCAGTTGGGGGCTCCAGAGCAAAGAATGCCGTGAGGAAAGTCCCACGCCAGCCGAGACAGGCCCTGCTCTAGCACCTGGGCCAGGTTCTGACCTGCACCTAGTGTGGCCTCAGCGCACGTCCTGCCGCAGGCGTGCCAGCGCAGCCCCCGGCAGCGTCCTCAGCATCTCTCCCACCTCCCACCACCGCTTCTGCAGGCCCGGCTGAGGCGCAAGCCCTGGGGCTGCCACCCGACTAAGGGTTTACTGTTTTCTTCTCTTACAACATATGACTCTTTAAAGTAGAAATGAAAACACTATATTGTGAGGTTTATCATGTAAGTAGATAAAATACACCTGACAACAATAATACAAAGAATGGAAGTCAAATAGAACTACACTGTTGAAGAATTGTTGTATGTTATAGGAGGTTATTACAATGTTAACGCTGAGTAGGTCGTGGTAAGTTAAAGATGCATAGTTGTAGGGCAAGTGACCACTACAAAAAATTAATGCAAAGAAGTACAGCTAAAAAGCCAATAGAGGAATTAATCTGGAACAGTATGTGTGTATAATTTTTACAATTATATATATTAGTATATAATTACACTATATGCTATTATATGTAATATATAATAGGATGAAATTATATATATATACTTATATATTAAACATTATACATATTTGATTATCCCAAGAACAAAAAACAAAAGATAAGTAAAAAACAAATAGTAATTGATAGAAGTAAAGGTAATAATATCCAAAATTGTATTAAACGTTAATAGACTAAATACTCCAACTAAAATACAGAGATAGTCAGAATGAATTTTAAAAAATGAAGACCTACCCATATGCTGTCTATAAGGACACCCCTTACATGTAAAGACTCAGATAGATTAAAAGTAAAATAGGTAAGGCTATATTTTGCAGAAGCTGGAGTGTCTAGCTTATTATTACGCATAGACCTCATGACAGAGGATTACTGCAAATAAAGAGGGACATATCATAGTAATAAAAGGCAGACATAACAATTATAGATGATTCCTAGAAAGTTAAACCTACAGTCATCTGTGAGCCAGAAATGCCATTCCCAGGTAATTAATCAAGAGAATGAAAATATGTGTCCGAAGAAAACACTTATATAAGAATGTTCATAGCAATTTTATTTACAAAAACCTAATTGGAAACAAACCAAATATTTCTGAGGAGGAGAAGAGAGAAATTTTGTATATTGATACAATGAAACACTACCCAGCAAAACAAAGAAGCTTTTGATACACAGAATACCCTGGATGAGTTTTATAAACATGCTGAACAAATAAGCCAGAGATGAAGGAGTATATCTGCTGTATTAGTCTTTTTATAAGAAAGCTTTAGGACAGGAAAACTCCATTCATTTTGAAAAATGTTTTCTTCTAGGTGTGAAGAGCACAAGGGAACTTCTTGAGGTGGTAAAAATAATGTTACCTTGGCTTTAAGGCAGATTACGTGAGTGTATGCATTTGTTAAAACTCATCAAATTGCACACCGAAGGCCGGGCATGGTGGCTCATGCCTATAATCCTAGCACTCTGGGAGGCTGAGATGGACAGATTGCTAAAGCTCAGGAGTTGCAGACCAGCCTGAGAAAGACTGAGATCTTTCTCTAAAAATAGCTGGGCATGGTGGCAGGTGCCTGTAGTCCCAGCTACTCTGGAGGTTGAAGCAAGAGGATTGGTCAAGCCTGAGTTTTAGGTTGCTGTGAGCTATGATGCAACAGCACTCTACCCAGGGCAACAGTGTGAGACTCTGTCTCAAAAAAAAATTATGCACCAAAATAAGAAATTTAAACAAATATAAGAATGTATAAAACATAGTGTCTGTCCTCAAAACAAAACAAAGGAAGAATTTCCTTAAGAAAATGAAAGACAAAGGGCAGATGGTAACTTTATAAGAAACAAAATCTACCAAGCAGTACAGAACCTCTGTACTTTCTCTTGCTTGGAGCTGGTAACCAGTGACTTAGAGGCATCAAAAGGCAGCATCCGAATATACATGCATCGCATCATTTATTTGAGTCAATAAAAAACACTGAAAAAAATAATAACTCGTAAAAGAAGAAAAAATATAATCTATAGCTTCCAATCCAAAAGAGACAAAAAATAAAAGTACAGGCACTCTCTAAACTATACACATCCCACTGACATACAACTCGCACTTATGAATCAAGGATATTACAGGTAATATGTAAATGTATCTATTCCAACTTACATACAAATTCAACTTAAGAACATTCCTACAGAATCAATCTTGTTCATAATCTGGGGACTGCCAGTATCCTAAACTTTGTCATATTCCACAGAAGGTAGAAAGAATATAATGGGCGTCATGGCTCACACCTGTAATCCCAGCACTCTGGGAGGCCAAAGCTGGAGGATCCCTTGAGATCAGGAGTTCAAGACAAACTAAGCAAGAGCAAGACCCTGTCTCTATTACAAAAGTAGAAAAATTAGCCAGGCATGGTGGCATGCGCCTGTAGTTCCAGCCACTTGGGTTGGGTGGCTGAGGCAGAAGAATCACTTGAACCCAGGAGTCTGAGATGGCTGTGAGCTAGCCTGAGACCTTGATTCTGTAGACCAGGTGATAGAGTGAGATTCTATCTAAAAAGAAAAAAACAAAAAGATAGAAAGAATCAAAAAGGAAGCAAAGGAAACATAATAAATGAAATATGAAATAAGATGATAGAAATTATTCCAAATCTTAGCTAATTAACTCAACAATTAAAATACAGAGACTAACAAATTGAATTTCATTTTTTTCTTTCTTTCTTTTTTTTTTTTTTTTTGTAGAGACAGAGTCTCACTCTATCACCTTCGATAGAGTGCCGTAGCATCACACAGCTCACAGCAACCTCCAACTCCTGGGCTTAGGCAATTCTCTTGCCTCAGCCTCCTGAGTAGCTGGGACTACAGGCACCCGCCACAACACCCAGCTATTTTTTTGTTGCAGTTTGGCTGGGGCCAGGCTCAAACCCGCCACCCTCGGTACATAGGGCCAGTGCCCCACCCGCTAAGCCACAGGCACCACCCTGCATTTAATTTTTTTTAATTTTTATAAATAACTGAGACTTGATGAAGCTAAGAAGCTTTTGCACAGCTAAGAGTATCACAAACAGAGCAAACAGCACACAGAATGGGAGAAGATTTTTGCACATTATGAATATGACAAAAACCTGAAAATTAGAATCTACAGCGAACTCAAATTAAACATTAAGAAAAGTGCAAACAACCCTTTCTATAAGTGGGCAAGAGATTTGAACAGAAACTTCTCCAAGGATGACAGACAAATGGCCAACAAACACATGGAAAAAATGCTCATTATCTTTAATTATCAGAAAAATGCAAATCAAAACCACTCTAAGATGTCACCTAACCCCAGCAAGATTAGCCCACATCACATAGTCCGAAACACCAGATCCTGGCAAAGCTGTGGAGAGAAGGGAACACTTCTACATTAGGATTGCAAACTAATATAGCCTTTTTGGAGAGAAGTATGGAGAGATCCCTTATGGTTCTATATGAATTCTAGAAGTGTTTCTTTAATTGCACTTGTACCTTATGAATATATATAAAAAACAAAAGTTTAAATTTTTTTTTTTGAGACAGAGCCTCAAGCTGTCACCCTGGGTAGAGTGCCGTGGCATCACAGCTCACAGCAACCTCCAACTCCTGGGCTCAAGTGACTCTTCTGCCTCTGCCTCCCAAGTAGCTAGGATTAAAGGCGCCTGGCACAATGCCTGGCTATTTTTTTTTTTTTTCTTGGTTGCAGCCGTCATTTTTTTTGGTTGCAGCCTGTTGTTTGGCAGGCCCGGGCTGGATTCAAACCCGCCAGCTCAGGTGTATGTGGCAGGTGCCTTAGCTGCTTGAGCCACAGATGCCCAGCCAAAAGTTTAAAATTTTTTAAATGTTTCAGTCAAAAACTGTCATAGGGATTTTATCAAATCGTGAGATCACATGTGGTAGTATGGACATTTAAACAATCCATTTCATCAAATCCATGAACATAGATGGAACATAGTGTCCTTCCATTTATTTGCACCCTTTTTATTTCATCAATGTTTTTGTAGTTTTCAGTGTACAAATATTTCACCTCCTTAGTTAAGTTTATCTGCATCTCTAAGAATATATTTCTTTCTTTCTTTCTTTTTTTGAGACAGAGTCTCACTATGACACCCTCAGTAGAATGCCATGGCATCACAGCTCACAGCAATCTCAAACGCTTAGGGTTAAGCAAATCTCTTGCCTCAGCCTCCCAAGTAGCTAGGACTACAGGTGCCTGCGCAACACCTGGTTATTTTTGTTGTTGTTTTAGTTGTCATTGTTGTTTGGCAGGCCCTGGGTCAGGTTTGAACCCACCAGCCTCAGTATATATGGCTTGCACCCTACCCACTGAGCTACAGACACCAAGCCTATGTATTTCTTTTTGATGCTACTGGGATTTTTTTCCCTCAGTTCCTTTTCAGATACATCATTGTCAGTATAAAATCCAGGAAAACACAGCCTGGAAGAAATGTGCCATAAACAAACTACTTCTCCCCAAGAAAAGTTTGAGATAAAGAAGTGAAAAAAGATGACCTTGCAAATGTTAATCAGAATAAAGCCTGTATACCAACATGAATAGCAAACAAAATAGAACATATAGTAATAAATGTGTAATAAGCTTTAAGAGTAATACTACAGGGGGGCGGAAGCAATATGGCCGACTGTAGCCAGCTTTCCAAAGAGGCACCCGTTAAGAAGGAGAGTTAAAGGACAGAAGTTTAGCAAATAAGCTGATGGTTTAGAGCTGAGCCAAGAGAGGTTGAAGAACACACATCAACCCTGCTGAGGTGAGCTGCAACCCCAAGGATACAAACAAAAGGTACAAAATCTATCGCCAAGCGGACAGGAGTCCCCTCCCCCTTGAGAACAGCTTGCAGTATACTTTTACAAACAAGTGAGAAGAGTTCAAACATCCTCCCTTTTTATACCATGGGAGAGACCCTCTAAAAACCATACCCCTTTCCCCTACTAGGGTGCCATGGCAATCTCCTGCCAGGCATAAAACTGTATAAAAATGTATATATTCTCTACCTAAAATTCTGAACTCCCAGCACTCCCCTCCACTCTTACCCTGAGGTCTGAAAGCCTGTCCCCCATGGAGTCCAGATTCTTGGACATTTTCTCGAGACATGTGGACAGGGCATGGGCTGTTGCAGGTATATGCTGATTCTGCAGCACAGGGGTAAGGAGAAAATGGTGGACTGAAGGAAGCAGGAAAGGGAGAGATGGTGCACAGCCCCCTGCCCCACACCAGCACAGAGCAGCAGCAGCATCAGCAGGAACAATAGGGCTCACACCCCTGGGGACATTTTGGAAGGACACTTCCTGTCTCCTGGGCAACCAGAGAAAGCCAGGCATCTTCTCCAGTGGCAGACACTGGCAGAATAGATCTGGGATGGTAATGCAGGCCCCGTGAGCAAAGGGTATGCCTGAGGTGGTACTGACCTGGGGGGAGCACGGCAGGATGGAGAATTGAAGACACCTGCACAGAGATGGCAAACTCCCAGGGTGGGGCTGTTCTCCCAGAGAACTGCTTTAGTGAGCCTAAGAAACACGTGGCCCTCAGGGGATCATAGCTGAGACAAAGGCAGGTGGGAAACCAAAAGCTGAATGTAAGCTCCAACCACACCCATCCCAACACAGACTGCAGGGGAAACAGAAAAACCAGCTATGGGCAGTGGCACAGACTGGGGCTGAGTCGAAGTTTCTGAGAACTCAAACAGTGCCTGGTCTGCAGGGAAATATAGCCAGGCAGAATCAAAAATCCTGCACAAATATAAGTGTCAGCAACATTAATCAGGGGCGGGGCTGGAACTGAGTGAACCGCCCCAGCTTCCATTAACTACCCCAGGTTGTCAGGCCTCAGCTTCCCCTGCTGAATGGTGGCAGAGTGTGAAGGCCTGGCCAAGGAGACATAAGATCTCTCTGTGACTCAGGCAGGCTCAAACCCCTGGAGCATCTGCTCATTTGAGGGAACTGGGTCATAGCCCTGCAGGGTTACCAGTGACTGGGTGTGACAGAGGTGCAAGATGGGGAAGGAGGGATCAATCTTCCCAGACTAATTCATTTGCTGGTGGGGTCCTTCTGACTCCACAGAGTACCAGAATGAGTCCTACTAGAGCTGCCAGCAGACCCCTGCTATCTAGTTGCTAGAGACCTTTTGAACTCCCTCACTTGAGACCGGGTGCTGATTGGGACAATTGATTTGTATCTCTTGGTCTGGACCAATTACCTGAGGACTATCCAAAGTGGTACCCGGGATGTGTGGTTGTGGGAAGGTTTGATTTTCCTTTTCCAGTGTTGCCCATGGGGGGCAGAGTGACTTAATTACTGATACTTCTTCACAGATGAGACTTCAACCCAGAGTAACTAATTCACTAGGGTAAGACAGAGACCAGCTGAAAACAAGACAGAGCCACTTAGCCCCACCACACCAAGTAAGTCCCCAGTGTCTCAGGCCTTAGCATTGTTTGGGTCCTTTGCAAAGCTCTAGGGGGAAAGGTACAGACACCAGTCACAGCTCTTGGGTAAAGGGCTGGTTAATCACTACTCCAGGAGCACCCTAACCCAACTTCACCTTATCTGCTTATCTAGCCAAACGGTGTAAAATAATCATGGGGCAGAATCAGCACAAAAACTCCAGTAACATGAATAACCAGAGTAGATCAATTCCCCCAAGAATGATACAGTGGACACAACTGAAGAGCTTATTCATAGGCAAATGGCTAAGATGTTTGTTAGAAATCAAATTCAGAGTTTGGATTGCAAATAAGATTAATACAATGGAGGAAAAGTTGGAATTAGAAATTCAAGGAGCAATTCAAAAGTTGTCTCAAGAATTCAATGACTTCAAAGACAAAATCACCAAAGATTTTGACACACTGAGACAAGAATTAGCAGCCCTCAAAGATCTGAGAAATACAATAGAATCCCTCGGTAACAGAATGGGGCAAGCAGAAGAAAGGATTTCTGATATTGAAAACAAAGCTTTTGAATGCTCCCAAACACTGAAAGAGGAAGAGAAATGAGAGCAAAAATGGATCATTGTCTCAGAGAGTTTTGGGATAATTTGAAGAAAACTAATATTCACCTAATAGGAATTCCTGAAGGCAACAAAGCCACTTCACAAAGCACAGAGGCCCTTTTTCATGAAATTATGAAGGAGAACTTTCCAGACATGCCAAGAAGATCTGAAATACAGATAGCAGACAGTTTCAGAACCCCAGCATGACTCAACCCGAATAAGACAACCCTCAGACACATCATAATTAACTTCACTAAAATTAATATGAAGGAGAAAATTCTGAAAGCAGCCAGACTTAAGAAAACCATAACCTACAAGGGGAAGAATATTAAAATGACTGAAGATCTCTCTTTCAAGCTAGAAGAGGGTGGCCATTGACTTTTAATCTCCTAAAACAAAATAACTTTCAACCCAGGATCCTGTATCCAGCAAAACTGAGTTTCATTTATGAGGGAAAAATGAAATACTTTTTTTTTTTTTTTTTGTAGAGACAGAGTCTCACTTTATGGCCCTCGGTAGAGTGCCGTGGCCTCACACAGCTCACAGCAACCTCCAACTCCCAGGCTTAAGCGATTCTCTTGCCTCAGCCTCCCGAGTAGCTGGGACTACAGGTGCCCGCCACAACACCCGGCTAGAAAAATGAAATACTTTAATGACATTCACATGTTGAAGAAATTTGCCATAACTAAACCAGCTCTCCAGGATATTCTCAGACCTATCCTCCATAATGACCAGCGTAATCCTCCACCACAAAAGTAAACTCACTCACAAACTTTTCATCAAATTCCAACTTCCACAGTGGAGAAAGGATTAAAAACGTCCACTGGACTTTTGAAAAACTCAATATACGAAATTCTACCAGGCTTATCAATATTCTCAATTAATGTCAATGGCTTAAATTGTCCTCTAAAGAGGCACAGGTTGGCTGACTGGATACAAAAACTCAGGCCAGATATCTGCTGCATACAAGAATCTCATCTTACCTTAAAAGATAAATATAGACTCAGGGTGAGGGGATGGCCATCTATATGTAAGGCAAATAGAAATCAGAAAAAAACAGGTGTTGCAATTTTATTCCCAGATACAATAGGCTTTAAAACAACAAAAGTAAGGAAAGACAAGGATGATCACTTCATATTTGTTAAGGGTAATACTCAATATGATATTTCAATTATTAATATTTATGCACCCAATCAGAATGTGCCTCAATTTATAAGAGAGACGCTAACAGACATAAGCAACTTTATTTCCTCCAGCTCCATAATAGTTGGAGATTTTTTTTTTTTTGTAGCAACAGAGTCTCACTTTACTGCCCTCAGTAGAGTGCCGTGGCGTCACACGGCTCACATCAACCTCCAGCTCTTGGGCTTATGTGATTCTCTTGCCTCAGCTTCCTGAGCAGCTGGGACTACAGGTGCCCGCCACAACACCCGGCTATTTTTTTGTTGCAGTTCAACCAGGGCTGGGTTTGAACCCACCACCCTCGGTATATGCGGCCGGAGCCCTACTCACTGAGCCACAGGCACCACCCGATAGTCAGAGATTTTAACACTCCTTTGCCAGTGTTGGATAGATCCTCCAGTAAGAAGCTAAGCAAAGAATTTTTAGATTTAAACTTAACCATTCAACATTTGGATTTAACAGAGATCTACAGAACATTTCATCCTAACAAAACTGAACAAATTCTTCTCATCAGCCCATGGAACATACTCCAAAACTGAACATATCTTAGGTCACAAGTCTAAGCTCAGCAAATTTAAAAGAAGAGAAATTATTCCTTGCATCTTCTCAGACCATCACGGAATAAAAGTTGAACTCAGTAACAACAGGAACTTACATACTCATACAAAAATATGGAAGCTAAATAACCTTATGCTGAATGATAGGTGGGTCATAGATGAGATTAAGAAGGAAATTACCAAATCTTTGGAACAAAATGATAATGAAGAACCTCTGGGATACCACAAAGGCAGTCCCAAGAGGGAAATTTATAGCACTGCAAGCCTTCCTCAAGGGAATGGAAAGAGAAGAAGTTAACAACTTAATGGGACATCTCAAGCAACTGGAAAAGGAAGAACATTCCAACCCCAAACCCAGTAGAAGAAAAGAAATAACCAAAACTTGAGCAGAGTTAAACAAAATTAAAAACAAAAAGATTATACAACATATCAATAAATCAAAAAGTTGGTTTTTTGAAAAGATCAATAAAATAGATAAACCTTTTGCTAACCTAAGCAGGAAAAAAAGAGCAAAATCTCTAATTTCATCAACCATAAATGGTAATGATGAAATAATAACAGACTCCTCAGAAATTCAAAAAATCCTTAATGAATATTACAAGAAACTTTATTCTCAGAAATATGAAAATTGAAAATCTGAAGGAAATTGACCTATACTTGGCAGCACACCACCTTCCAAGACTTAGCCAGAATCAAGTGGAAATGTTGAACAGGCCTATATCAAATTCTGAAATAGCATCAATTATACAAAATCTCCCTAAAAAGAAAAGCCTGGGACCAGATGGCTTCACATCAGAATTCTAGCAAACCTTTAAAGAGGAACTAGTACCTATATTACTCAACCTTTTCCAAAATATAGAAAAATAAGGAATACTACCCAACACGTTCTATGAAGCGAACATCACCTTGATCCCCAAACCAGGAAAAGACCCAACAAGAAAAGAAAATTATAGACCAATATCACTAATGAATATTGATGCAAAAATATTCAATAAGATCCTAACAAACAGAATCCAGCAACACATCAAACAAATTATACACCATGACCAAGTGGGTATTATCCCAGGGTCTCAAGGCTGGTTCAGTATATGTAAATCTATAAATATCATTCAGCACATAAACAAATCAAAAAACAAAGACCATATGATTCTCTCAATTGATGCAGAAAAAGCTTTTGATAATATCCAGCATCCATTCATGATCAGAACGCTTAAGAAAATTGGTATAGAAGGGACATTTCTTTTTTTTTTTTTTTTGTAAAGACAGAGTCTCACTGTACCGCCCTCGTGTAGAGTGCCATGGCGTCACGCAACTCACAGCAACCTCTAATGCTCGGGCTTACGCGATTCTCTTGCCTCAGCCTCCCAAGCAGCTGGGATTACAGGCGCCCGCCACAGCACCCGGCTATTTTCTTTGTTGCAGTTTGGCTGGGGCTGGGCTTGAACCCGCCACCCTCGGCATATGGGGCCGGCGCCCTACTCAATGAGCCACAGGCGCCGCCCTAGAAGGGACATTTCTTAAACTGATAGAGGCCATCTACAGAAAACCCACAGCCAATATCGTATTGAATGGAGTTAAATTGAAATCATTTCCACTCAGATAGGGAGCCAGGCAAGGTTGCCCATTGTCTCCACTTCTTTTTGATATTGTAATGGAAGTCTTAGCTATCGCAATTAGGCAAGAAAAGGTGATCAAGGGTATCCATATAGGGTCAGAAGAGATCAAACTTTCACTCTTCACAGATGATATGATTGTATATCTGGAAAACACCATGGATTCTACTACAAAACTCTTAGAAGTGATCAAGGAATACATCAGTGTATCAGGTTACAAAATCAACACTCATAAATCTGTAGCCTTTATATATACCAACTACAGTCAAGCTGCAAAAACAGTCAAGGAGTCTATTCCATTCATGGTAATGCAAAAGAAGATGAAATATTTGGGAGTTTACCTAACAAAGGACATGAAAGATGTCTATAAAGAGAACTATGAAAGTCTAAGAAAAGAAATAGCTGAAGATGTTAACAAATGGAAAAACATACCATGCTCATGGCTGGGAAGAATCAACATTGTTAAAATGTCCGTACTATCCAAAGCAATATACAATTTTAATGCAAACCCTATTAAAGCTCCACTGTCATACTTTAAAGATCTCAAGGCAGCACCTGTGGCTCAAAGGAGTAGGGTGCCAGCCCCATATGCCAGAGGTGGTGGGTTCAAACCTAGCCCCAGGCAAAAACTGCAAAAAAAAATTCAGTGGGGAGAAGATTCCCTATTTAACAAATGGTGCTGGGTGAACTGGCTGGCAACCTGTAGAAGACTGAAACTGGACCTGCATCTCTCACCATTAACTAAGATAGACTCTCACTGTATTAAAGATCTAAATTTAAGACATTAAACTATAAAAATACTAGAAGAAAGTGCAGGGAAAACTCTTGAAAAAATAGGCCTGGCTGAATATATTATGAGGAGGACCCCCTGGGCAATTGAAGCAACATCAAAAATACACTACTGGGACCTGATCAAACTAAAAAGTTTCTGCATAGCTAAGAACACAGTAAGTAAAGCAAGCAAACAGCCCTCAGAATGGGAGAAGTTATTTGCAGGTTATGTCTCTGACAAAGGTTTAATAACCAGAATCCACAGAGAACTCAAACGTATTAGCAAGAAAAGAATAAGTGATTCCATCTCGGGCTGGGCAAGGGACTTGAAGAGAAACTTCTCTGAAGAAGACAGGTGCACGGCCTATAGACATATGAAAAAATGCTCATCATCCTTAATCATCAGAGAAATGCAAATCAAAACTTTGAGATATCATCTAACTCCAGTAAGATTAGCCCATATCACAAAATCCCAAGACCAGAGATGTTGGCATGGATGTGGAGAAAAGAGAACACTTCTACACTACTGGTGGGAATGCAAATTAATACTTTCCTTTTGGAAAGATGTTTGGAGAATACTTTGAGATCTAAAAATAGACCTGCCATTCAATCCTACAATTCCTCTACTAGGTATATACCCAGAAGACCAAAAATCACATTATAACAAAGATATATGTCCCAGAATGTTTACTGCAGCCCAATTCATAATTGCTAAGTCATGGAAGAAGCCCAAGTGCCCATCAACCCACAAATGGATCAATAAATTGTAGTATATGTACACCATGGAATATTATGAAGCCTTAATGAAAGATGGAGACTTTACCTTTTTATGTTTACATAAAAAGGATGGAGCTGGAACATATTCTTCTTGGCGAAGCATCTCAAGAATGAAAGAAAAAGTATCCAATCTACTCAGCCCTACTATGAAACCAATTTATAGCTTTCATTTGAATCCTATAACCCAATTATAGCCCAAGAAGAAGGAGAAAGAGGAGAGGGAGGAGGTGGGTGGAGGGAGGGCAATTGGTGGGATCACACCTACGGTGCATCTTACAAGGGTACATGTGAAATTTACTAAGTGTAGAATATAAATGTCTTGACACACTAAGAAAATGCTATGAAGGCTATGTTAACCAGTTTGATGACAATATTTCAAATTGTATATAAAACCAGCATATTATACCCCACGATTGCATTAATGTACAAAACTATGATTTAATAATAAAAAAAAAGACTTTTCAATCTAGGTAAGTGATCTAAATGTGTTCATTTTACTATTCCTTCAGTTCATTGTGTAATTATTTTAATTTTTCTGTAATTTTGAAATTTTCCAAAATAAACTTTTACAAAGGAAAATGTTGGGGGAAACTCACTATTGAATAACACGAGACAAAAAAGGAAATAAAAAGAAATTATAAAATATTTAATATACAAAATAAAAAGATTACTTATGAAAATCTATGGAAAACATTTAAAGTGGTATTTAGAGAGAAGGCTGTAGCTTGAAATGAATTTGTTGAAACTAGAAAGATTTAAAATAAATAAATCCTTACATTCAAAAAGCTAGAAAATTGAACAATGTAAAATCCAAATAAAATAAAATAAAGCAAATAATTAAGATACAAATTAAGAGCAAATATTGATGAAACAAAACAAAAAGGAAAGTCAACATAACCAAGAGCTTGTACTTTGAAAAACAAAGGACTATAACACTTAGAAAGGCTGAAAGAAAATAAAAGAAAATGTTCAAATAAATAATATGAACAAAAAAGAGTACATAAATGCAAGCACAGTAAGTATTGTTAAAATCATAAGAGAATAATACAAATAAATATTGCTATGAAGATTAAAACTTTAGATAAAATATGTAATTTTTCGAGAAAAAAATATAAATTACCAAAATTAATTTAAGAAGCAATTAACAAAATTAACCTAAGAAGAAATAGAAAATATGTGTAAAAGAAAACCCATTAGAAAAATTGAGTTAATGATTTAAATTGCAGCATACCCTCCCCCAAAGCCCCAAGGAAGTTTTAGGAGACTTTTACAGAGCACAGATAAGTCTTATATAGTTTATACATTTTTTCAGAGAATAGAAAATTTGTCATCCTTAATTTGTCATTTTACTCATGAGCAAATTTGTAGATAAAGTCCCAGCAACAAAACACAGGGTCAAGGAAGGGTATGTGCACTTGTCATTTTGATCATGCAACCATAAATCTTGTACCAAGCTACCCTTCCACCAGCAGTGTATGAATAGAATACATGTTTCCAGATACTCTTACAAATGTTTTTAAGGTCTTTTTTTTTTTTTTTTTATAGAGACAGAGTCTCACTTTATGGCCCTCTGTAGAGTGCCATGGCCTCACACGGCTCACAGCAACCTCCAACTCCTGGGCTTAAGCGATTCTCTTGCCTCAGCCTCCCAAGTAGCTGGGACTAGAGGCGCCCGCCACAACGCCCAGCTATTTTTTTGATTGAAGTTCAGCTGGGGCCTGGTTTGAACCGGCCACCCTCGGTATATGGGGCCGGTGCCTTACCGACTGAGCCACAGGCGCTGCCCTGTTTTCAAGGTCTTTAATCTTTGCTAATCTGAGTGATAAAAATGATATTCCTTTGCAGTTTTAATTTGCACATCTCTTACCACTAATAATATTTATTATGATTATCTTTTCATTCGTTTAAAAGCTTTATGTAACTCTTTTATGCATACTGTTTATATTCTTTGCCCATTTTTCATGTATTTGTTTTCTCGTTGTTATATAGGGGTCCTTTATATGAAATGCATTTCAAATTTTCCTCATTTGAGATTCATATTTAGAATTTATTAAGAATGTTTTTGGGGCCGGGCACAGTAGAACACCCCTATAATCCCAGCATTCTGGGAGGCCAAGGCAGGTAGATTGCCTGAGCTTAATGTTCCAGACCAGCCTGAGCAAGAGCAAGACGCCCTCTCTAAAAATAGCCAGGCATTATGGTGGGCGTGTGTAGTCCCAGCTACTTGGGAGGCTGAGGCAAGAGAATCTCTTGAGCCCAAGAGTTTAAGGTTGCTGTAAGCTATGACACCATAGCACTTTACTGAGGGTGTCAAGGTGAGAATCTGTCTCAAAAAAAAAAAAGTTTTTTGATACAAAGAACTCAATAATGTTTCAATGATTGTATTTAACAGTCTTTCTAAACTGGCTTCTGAGTTTTATATCATATATACAAAGATCATCCACAATCTAAGATTATTTTTTAATCCTCCAATCTTATGATTTTTGTGATGTGTGGGTGGAGGCAGGGATCCATCTTGATGTTTTTCCCAACAAACCTGAAAGACCACCACCAAAGGTGCTTTTTCCAGGATGCTTGTGGTCATGGCCACAGATGATGATGTACAAAGAGCCCTGGCTGGGCCATACGGGAAAAGGAGACGTCATCCTTAAAGGGCCAGACCTGAGCTAAGTCCTGAAAAAGATGTACAAGTTAGCCACACAAGTAAGGGCTAGATAATTTAAAGTAATTCAGTGCCAGCTAAAGATTAGAGTGTGAGGGAAGGAACAGAAAGGGACAAGTCTCAAGAGGTGGGTGGAGGAGACTTGGATGTCCTGATTAGAAATGTAAACTTTATTTTATAAATGAAGGGGCCACTGAAGAATGTTTTTAAAGGGAGAGAAGGTTACATGCTCACATTTGCATCTTAGAATGTTTATTCTGTCCCAAGCTCACATATGGGGCATCTCTTTCTCTTGTGCTAGGGAGAACAGGAAGTCTCAGGGTGTCAAAAAAAGAAAAAAAAAACAAAAAAACAGTGATGACCTTCCACCAGAAAAGTCTCTCCCGTAGAAATGATAGCCAAGCCAGATATAATCCCAGCTACTTGGGAGGCTGAGGTAGGAAGATCACCTGAATCTAGGAGTTTAAGACCAGCATGGAAAATACAAGACCCTATTAAACACGTGTTAAAAGGAAAGATTATGGGGCGGCGCCTGTGGCTCAGTGAGTGGGGCGCCGGCCCCATATGCCAAGGGTGGTGGGTTCAAACCCAGCCCCGGCCAAACTACAACAAAAAATAGCCGGGCGTTGTGGCGGGCGCCTGTAGTCCCAGCTGCTTGGGAGGCTGAGGCAAGAGAATCGCGTAAGCCCAAGAGTTAGAGGTTGCTGTGAGCCGTGTAACGCCACAGCACTCTACCCGAGGGCAGTATAGTGAGACTCTGTCTCTACAAAAAAAAAAAAAAAAAAAAGGAAAGATTATGTGGCAGCAATAGGGAAAATGGATTGGAACAGAGCTCACCTAAAGCCAGCAGAGCCTTTTAAATAAAAGCTAGTTCTTGGGAAGAGAGGTCGCTTGCCCCACATCTCTTGGGTAATAAGTGGTTGCACTGGTCCTGAAACTAAATAATCTACTTTTAATTATCTCCACAGTTTGGACAAAACCAGCAATGTTTAGAAAAGGATAAAAGCTGTCAATGAATGGTTTTAAGTATTAACCTAGTATACTTGAACTCCAGCAAGCTCATCTGAAACCTGAGTGACAGCAATTTCTAAGTCAGTTCAACCACAGGATCTCATAGTTGGAAGGAAGCCCAAAGGTCTCTCTCCCACCCAGGACAGGAATCTCTTCCGAAGCACACCCAACAGATGGCCTAAGGGCCCCTTTTGAACACTCTTCACTTTCAAAGGGGAGTTCACAGGCCTCCTGTTCCTCTGTTGGTCTGATCTAAACATAGAAAGTTCCTTCTTATGTTGAGCCAAATTCTTTCTCCCTATAAATTTTACCCATCAATCAGCAATGTCTTCTTTGCTCAAGAAGAAAACCATTAACCGGCTTGGCGCCTGTGGCTCAGGTGGCTAAGGCGCCAGCCACGTACACCTGAGCTGGCGGGTTCGAATCCAGCCCGGGCCTGCCAAACAACAATGATGGCTGCAACCAAAAAATAGCCAGGTGTTGTGGCACGCGCCTGTAGTCCCAGCTACTTGGGAGGCAGAGGCAGGAGACTCACTTGAGCCTAGGAGTTGGAGGTTGCTGTGAGCTGTGACGCCACAGCACTCTACCCAGGGTGACAGCTTGAGGCTCTGTTTCAAAAAAAAGAAAACCATTAACCATAGTTAGGTATTCAGTAGGTATTTGAAATGCTGTTATTGGACCATGATAAAAATTGTAGTGTTTGAAATATGCCAGTGATTGCACAACAATATAAAGGTACTTACTGCCTTGATACACTTAAAAATGGCTATAATGATAAATTTTACCTTATGAATATTTTACCACAATTGAGAATTATAAAATACTTTTTAAATATGCCAGTGATAATACACTGACCAGTTAAAATAACATGCCATGATACTTTGAACTTAGTGTTTGTGGCTCTTTAGAATGACATAGAATTTTTATTTTGCCTCCTTCAAACTCATTCTTGTTTCTATCTCACATTTTCATAATTTACTCCTATCCTTCTGTCTTTCAGTTTATCTTTGAAAGCCAGGTTCTCTCTTTGGCTCCCTTATCTGAACTTGCTTTTTTTTTATTGAAAAAAATCCAAATTAGAATCATTATCTCAGTTATTTCAGGGCAAAAATTATAGTATTTTGACACTCATAGTCCCATGTTGCTGTAACACAGTTCTAGAGGAGGAAAGATTTTTAAAAAATACATTCATTCCAAAATATTAAGAACTTATTCTTTGCAGGAGGAGCTTCAAGCTAAATCTGAGAGAACATTCATAATAGGGAAGTTTTTAACTGGCTCGTCTTGTTACTCCATTAACCAGTTACAAGCTTGTAAGACTAGCTTCATTTATGTGACTTTACAATTTTTGATTAACAATAAAATTTTCTTGTCATAGAGTTACCTAGAGTTTTCCTGACGTGTGCTCATCAAACAGGGCAATCCTTGATGTACCGCTGCCCTCCCAGCATTGAGACCTGAGTCTCTGGGACGGCTTTGGGCTCCTGCCATACTCAGCCCCATTAACTCTGTGGCAGCTGCTATAGCCAGAGCCTTGGGTTTGTCGTTTATAGTGACAGATAATTTGACGTTTATAGTGACAGATAATTTGACTGGAATGGGATCAAGTAGCAGACATCTAACGTGGAAATTGACCCTAATTTGGCAGAGTACGTCTGAAATTTAGAAATTTACATCCAGAAATGTAACAATATCTTCAAAGTTGAATGAGGTTTCCTATAATAAATGATTATTTTATTTGACATAATAGAGTGCTTAGTCCTTTTCCAGTTTTCTTTCCCTTTTTTAAAACTAATATATGTACCTAAGAGAGATGAATGAGATTTTCTGTAAGGATTTGTATTTCCCAGATGTTTATACTACTTCTAGTAAACCTTGATTCTTTCTGAAACCACATTTCTAGGATATATGACAAGATATATCCTTGTATATCTTCTTTGTAAGTAGTGTATTTTTAAATATTATTTGAAATGACTTTCAGTTTCTGATAATGGCAGAGCAGTTTGGTTGCTTTTATAAACAATGGTTACAAAACATGGACAAAATAGTTTTTAAAAAAGAGAACAATTTGAATACACTGAAGACCTATCAAAAGCAAACCAAGTGGAGAAACATTCATCCTTAAATGCAGAATGTATACCTTGTGAGATTTGCAAGTTTGCAGCTTCTTATCTA
This sequence comes from Nycticebus coucang, assembly GCF_027406575.1. Taxonomy (NCBI): domain Eukaryota; kingdom Metazoa; phylum Chordata; class Mammalia; order Primates; family Lorisidae; genus Nycticebus; species Nycticebus coucang. The sequence continues at coordinate 114,386,062 of NC_069788.1, read as the reverse complement.
AGTGAACTTGGAAATCTGCTGCCTTTGGTTGTCAAGGGATCAGGCCGGCAGCCTGGGTAGAAATAAGAGGAAAACCTTGAAAGGTAATCACTGCAAATAGTGAGAGATCCAAAATCCATCTAAAAAAAATCCACCCAACTTCTTGACTAATCAAAAAAAAAAAAAAAAGAGAGAGAGAGAGAAAAAGAAAAAGCAGCAGCTAGAAGCTGAATTGAGCAGAGAGCTCAGCAGCTGCTGAATGCAGGGAGACAGAGTTTGGGTCTAGCCAATTTAAAAAGATTAATCATTAAAGGAAATAATGGAGTCCAGAGTCTCTATATTGTAACTTTCATTAAAACTAGCATCCAATTAAAAATCAAAGCACATGCATGCAAAGTAACAGAAAAATGTCACCTATACTCAGGGAGAAAAAGGAACCCAGAGATGACCTAGATAGATGTTTTTATAATAATTAGACAAAACTTTAAGGCAAGCATTATACACATGTTTAAGGACTTAAGAAAAATTTGATCATACCAAATAAACCTCATTGAGGAATTATAGCAGAGAAATACAAACTATTAAAACAGAAGCAAAGGCCAGGAGAAGTGGCTCACACCTATAACTCCAGTGCTTTGGGAGGCTAAGGTTGGAAGTTCGCTTGAGTCTGGAAGTTCAAGTTTACAGTGAGTTAGCCACTGCACTCCAGCCTAGGCAACAGAGCCCCCAATTATAATAATGATAATAAAAATTAAAAATCAAATGGAAAAATTAGATATGAAAAGTACAATAACTGAAATGAAAAATTTATTAGATGCTCTTAATAGCATTTTTGAGGCAGCTGGAGAAAGTATAAATTTGAAGGTAGATTAATATAGATTGCTCAATCTGCAAGATATAGACAAAAGTCTTAATCACTTGGGAATAAGTCAATACATTTATTTTAAAAATTCATGATGTATTTCACAAAGGAAATCAGAAAATATTTTCAATGAAATTATAAATAAAATGCAAAATCAGGGTGGCACCTGTGGCTCAGTGGGTAGGGTGCCGACCCCATATACTGAGGGTGGAGGGTTCAAACCCAGCCCCGGCCAAACTGCAACCAAAAAAATAGCCGGGCATTGTGGCAGGCGCCCGTAGTTCCAGCTACTCGGGAGGCTGAGGCAAGAGAATCGCTTAAGCCCAGGAGTTGGAGGTTGCTGTGAGTTGTGTGAGGCCACGGCACTCTACCGAGGGCAATAAAGTGAGACTCTGTCTCTACAAAAAAAAAATGCAAAATCAAAGCTTGTGTGATACAGATAAAAGAGTGCCCAAAGGAAATTTTGAATTTATAAATGATTATATTAGTAATGAAGAAAAACTTAAAAATCAACCATCTATCCATCAATTGATGGGTGGATACATAAAATGTGATATATTGGTACAATAGAACATTATTCAACAGTAAAAAGGAATAAAGTGCAAAGACATGCTACAATGTCGACAAACCTTGAAAACTTTGTTAAATGAAAGAAGTCAGACACCGAAGTCTGCATATTGTGATTCCAGTTATAGGAAATGTCCAGAATAAGCAAATCTGTAGAGACTGAAATTGTATTAGTGGTTGTTTGGAGGTGGGGAGGGGAAGATCAAAGAGTGGAGTAAATGATAAAGGTTACAGGGTTTCTTTAGGGGTGATGAAAATGTTCAAAAATTTATTTGATGCCGTTTGTACAATGCTGTGAATATACCCAAAAATCATTGAACTGCACACTATAAATTGGTGAATTGTACGGCATGTGAATCATATCTCAATAAAGCTATTACCCAAAAAATTATCTAAATTTTGTACATAACAAACTAGAAAGAAAGTGGGCAAATTATGGTGGCTCATACCTGTAGTCCCAGCTACTTGGGAGAATTGTAGTGAGCTGTGATCCTATATTACACTCCAAACTGAGTGACAGAGGGACATAGTGAGATCCTGTTTCAAAAAAAGAGGCTATGAACCAAAAGCTGGTTCTTTGAAATAACTGACAAAAGTAGTAAACACCTAGCAAGACCATGATAGGATGACATTGCTAATAAAATATCTAAAAGAGAAAAATAAACTACTTAATAGAGGGACAAAGGAGAAAACTCACAGCCCAAAATTGCCCCTTTGAAGAAAAAGATCACAAAACACAACTTCCCCTTTGTTGATTAACCACCTGTGGTTTACCAAACCTGTGGTTCAAGTTGTTGCATCTGAGAGTTTATTTTTTATAGCATCTGAAAAGAGATGAGAAGATAGAGGAAGTATGATTCTCCCCCCTTCACTCCCACATCAGACCACATTCCAGGGAACCTGATAAGCCAGCTTCACAGAGAAGAGGGAAAAAACCAGGCATATCTACTTTGCCCTCTTATTATCAGCTAGCAACAATAATTTTTTTTTTCTTTCTCTTTGTTCCCATAAAAACCCCAATCTGCTTTCCCCCCTAGCCAGCACTTTTGCTTTCTTCTCTCATGCTATGCCCTTCTCACCCTGGGGAAGTACAGTAAACTTTCTTTTTTTTTTTTTGGTTTTTGGCTGGGGCTAGGTTTGAACCCACCACCTCTGGCATATGGGACCGGCGCCCTACTCCTTGAGCCACAGGCGCCACCCAGTAAACTTTCTTTAAAACTATTCTAGGATGGATGCTGTGGCTCATGCCTGTAATCTTAGCACTCTGGAGTCCAAGGCAGGAGGATTACTTAAGCCTAGGGGTTTCAAGACCAGTCTGAAACAGAACGAGAGCCTGTTTCTACTAGAAATAGGAAAAATTAACCAGGCATTGTGGCTGGTTCCTGTGGTCCCAACTACTTGGGAGACTGAAGCAGGAAAATTGCTCAAACCCAAGAGTTTGAGGTTTGAGGTTGCTGTGAAGTATGATGCCACAGCACCCCACCGAGGGTGACAGAGTGAGGCTGTGTCTCAAAAACAAAACGAACAAAACTATTCTAATCTTTGTGCTAAAAATTCTTTCTTACCCACACTATGATTTCCCACCCTAACAGACTAATAAAGAAAAAAGAGAGCAAATATAAATTATCATTATTAGGAATGATATAAAAGATAATCAGTTCAAGTCCTACAGACATTGTGGTAGCTGCATGAGTGTGTATATATATCAAAACTCACTAAACTGCACAGCTAACAGGTAAATTTGATTATATGCAAATTATACCATAATAAAGCTATAAAAGAATCAATCAGTGTAAACCACTTGATTAATAAAATAAAGAAGAAAAACCATTTGATTGTATCAGTTGATGCCAATTCTCTAGGCTCCAAGATAGAGGACTCTCTATCTGTGGTTTAATTAGTTTCTTTCAGACTGGTCTTAGTGTCAATCTCTATCACAGATTGTTAAGAATGCCCCTATGTGCCCCTGAGACATGAGAGTGTACATCTTTCAAAGGCCAAGTCATCAAGTATCTCTCATTATGGTATCCCATGATCTGTAATGGCCACATCAGCCCTGCCTTTGCCTAATTTCTTAGTCACTTAAAAAGGCCCAGGTGAAACTCAAATATTTCTTGCGCTGGCCATTTCTGTCTTAGCAGGATTCTAAGATCTAGTTGATGACTAATAGCTACTACAGTTTGTTGACCTTGTTATAAAAAAATCGACTATGAGCACAGGTCATTCCATTCACTGGTTTCTTTTCCTTCCTGCAGTGGTTATGTGTTATAACAAAACAGAGGTCAGAACCTGATGGTGCTACTGGGCACATATCCAGGGATGATCAAAGAGGCGTGGACTGGGACCTGTGGGCACCTCACCTCAGGTACACTCTGAAAATAAGGAAGAATATTTTGGACCATATAAAGGACACAGTTGGTTTTGGAGAATGTAAACTCATAATTAGTACCAGTTTGAACTTGGGTTCTACCATCTTCTAGTTGGATAACCAAGAGTAGTTACTTTACCTTGGTGGGCCTGCATTGTTCTCATCTGTAAGAGATAGTTCAACTATGTTATTTCTAGGGTATCTTTTTATTCTAAAATCTGCAACTCTAGGCTTATGTAACATCTGTTTTTAAAATAGCTAGGAACTATGACTGACTGTCTTGGAAGCTTGAGAATCCTATTAATGATTCTCTAATAGAAGTATCACTCTTCCAGTACAGACTGATCCTGTACAGAATATAGGGAAAATGTTGTCTGTAGTTATGCTTGATAAGGCTCATTAGCGTATTGAATTCAAGTTTTTCAGACTTACATGTACACATATGAATACTTTACTACAGACACCTAAAAGTGGAATTGCAGGATTGAAATCCGTGAAATTTAAAAAATTTAACAGAAACTATGAAATTATTCTCCAAAACAGCTGTATCAATTTATATTCCCACCAGCAATTTACCAAAAAGCCAATTTCCCTAGCAGAAAATATATGTCAACATGAAGAAATAAATAGTAGCATGGTTTTTTTTCACTCTTTCTGAGATACTATCAAATGTCTTTTACAATAATTATGATACGTGATTCTTGTGGGTACCCTATGAAATAGGTAGTATTATTATGCTCATTCTTGAGATGAAAAACTAAGACTTAGAAGGATTAAACAGCTTGTCCAAGGCCACACGCATAATGATTGGCAAACTGAGACTGAAATCTAGCTTTGGCTGACACCAAGTCCATCCTCTGAAGCTCTATACTCTCCTGCCTCACAATTTATTCCTATGGGTCTAGCCTGAAGAAGATAAGCTATACACAGGAAGATATCTGTGCATTTCCTCCAAGTAGCAAGGTTGACACTTTGTAACAAAATGGGAGAATAGTATTCTCAACCCTCTGAAGGGCCAAACAAAACCCATCACTGAAGGGCCTGAAACCAGGGTCAAATTTTCCCTGCAGACAGGGGTGCTCTGTGAACCAGTTCTCAGGTCTTAAGTTCCTCCTGTTCTACTCATCCCTTACGTCTCAGCTTAGAGACACTTTCTCTGGGCAGCCTTCCCTGGATTCTCAGACTACGTCAGATCCTCCTGTTAGAGATTTCCGAAACAGCCACACTTCTCTAATTACCCCTCCCCAGTGTGCTGTCAGCTCTCTCACTAGTTGTAGTGAGAGATGGCGTTCTCCACACTGCAGCCATTGTGATCTTTCTTAAAGATAAGTCAATTCTTATCATTTCTCTATTCAAAACCTTGAAAGTCTGTCCTGGGCCTATACAGCCCTACAAAGTCTGATCTGAAAGAAGTTCTCTCTTCTATCACTCTCCTCCTCTCTTACTCTGCTATAGCCACACTGAAGTCCTTGTTTTTCCTTTTTCTCAAAAAAAAAAAAAAAAGTCACTGAATATGGCAAACATAGTCTTTTCCTTGAATATAGCAAACATAGTCTTGCCACAGGACCTTTGCACATGTTGTTTCCTCTGCTGGGAAACCACAAGGCTCATGTACTTCTCCTCCTTTCAGTATCTCTTTACTTGATCCTGCTTTATTTTTTTTTCAAAGCTCTTATTACCACACAAGTCCATTGGTTCATTGGTTTATCACCTGTCTCTCCCTCTCCAGAAGGTATGCTCTCTGAGATCAGGAACTTCATCTATTTTGATTGCAGATATGCCCTTACCACCCAGAACAGTACCTGGGCAGACCAATTCCTAGGAAGATCTGTGGAAGAATTTTGAAATGGCTCTGGTACACTGCTTCATATTTTTAGAAACATTGCCCCCAGGTGATACATTTTACTTGTATTTTCTGGTAATATCTTTCTAGCATTGGTCATTCTACTTTTTCACTAATTCACCTTTCTGAGGAGAAAATTGTCTCCTGGGCTATAAATGTAGCACTTACAATGCACAGTCCACAGCAGCTTTTAGAAATGAAATGGAAGGGTTTGAGGAGTCTGTGAAATCTGCCTGTGCTTTGCCACACGCTGGGGAAACATAAAGGTATTTTACTACCAAAGGTCAGAGGCATCATTTCTTTTATCTTCTTTGCAGAAGAAAATTACTTTTAGTTGAAGGAACATACCAAGGTAATTTCCATTGGTAAACTAATGGAATTTGAAAGCAAATACATTAGCATACCCATCTTTGCTAAGTATGAGCCAATAAAAAGTAGGCTTAGTTTGTTCTTTCTTGTCTTACTTGACTAAAAGATCAGATTGGGGGCCACAGGTAGCTTTCTGGGATTTTTGGCAATCGGAAGTGATTCCAAGTGATACAGATCAGGCTTGAGAGTGTGTACGTGAAGTGGGGAGGGTTTCACACGCCTGAGAAAGGGTGGAGGGGGGCAGCTGATTCCTAACATTGCCGTGAGAAATGCCACCTCCTTGTGAGGGCAGAGCAGGGCCACGCCCTCCACTGTGCCGCCCTGTCCTAGGTTCTGCCTGACCTTGACTTGCTCGGAGCTCTGCTTCGTGTCATGACCTGAGGCCAGGGCCCCTGCAGACCTGGTGAAGCGCACAGGCTGCAGAGTTAGGCACCTCGGTTCTAATCCTGGCGCTGTACATGACCAGCTTTCCCATCTGGGACAAATTATTTAAGCTGTTTTTATCTCAGTGCTCTCACTTGTAAAATGGGAAAATGAGAATACTCAACTTTTAAAACTGTTGTGAGGATGGCTCAGCACCCATAGCACAGTGGTTATGGTGCCAGCCACATGCACAGAGGCTGCTGGGTTCAAACCCAGCCGGGGCCTGCTAAACAACAATGCCAACTGCAACAAAAAATAGTCAGGCATTCTGGCAGGAGCCTGTAGTCCCAGCTACTCTGGAGGCTAAGGTAAGAGAATTGCTAAAGCCCAAGAGCTGGAGGTTGCTGTGAGCTGTGACACCACAGCACTCTACCGAGGGCGACAAAGTAAAACTCTGTCTCAAAAAAAAAAAAAAAAAAAAGATTGTTGTGAGGATGAAGTGAAGGTTTTAAACAGTGTTTAGTGCATAGTAAACATTCAGTGTTAGTTAATATTACCCTCTTAGGGAGTTAGGATGTTTTTGGCTGTAATTTATAGAAAGCAGAACTAAAAATAATTTAAACAAGTAGTTTTGAAATTTTTGTGATCATTATTCCTACTGCAAAAAAAAGTTTGAATGTATTCTCTAATATATGCATTTATTTTTAAATTATGTCTTTGAATTATCATGCTAATGCTCATGTACAGTGAAAATTATAAGCTAAAATATTTAGAGAATGAAATAAATCATAATTATAATAGAACCTCTAATACCTTCTTCTTATAACAAAATAATAGATCAATATATCATCTTCTGTACATTCTGTTCTGGAAACTAAGAGCTCAAACCAATGGTTCTCGATCAGAGTCAGTTTTATCCCTCCAAGGACATTTGAAATGCCTGGAGACTATTTGTTTGTCATAACCTGGGGTAGGGGATGCTACTGGCAAGTAGTGGAGAGATGTCAGGATGCTGCTAAATTGACAACCTCCCACAACAAAAAAATTATTCGATCCTCAATGTCAATAGTATCAAGGTTGACAGACTGTGGCAAAATAGTAAGGAAAAAGGCTGGTATCTCACTCGATGAAAAGCCCTGAGATGAGGCCTTCCAGGGTTGGTTAATTCAGAGGCTCACTGGCCCAGTTTTGTCTCCCTTTCTTCTCTACCGTGCCTATGCATTGGTCTTCTCCTTGGCTTATCCCCGGTGTTCCCAAGATAGTGCAGCAGCTTCAAATGTCACATTTACCTGCCCACCACACTAGCCATGCCAGGGTAGAAGAGCTTCTTCTTGTGCAACTCTTAGTAAGAGCAGCTTCCTAGAGCCATCTGATCAGCCCCGATGTCCCACACACACATACCCATCAGGGCCAGGAGTGAGACAGTCAGAAAAGGCCTCTGCTCTTTGGAAGCATATGACCTTTCAGGAAAGCAGACAAAATCAGAGTTCTAGGAGAAAGAAGACTGATTTCTAGACAACCAGAAAGGTCAGCCTGAGAGCCCTTCCCACTTTTTCTTAGAGAGATGTTCACTGTGAGAACAGCACATCCATTTGAAGGTGGCTGTTCTATGCTCTGAAGCCAGGGTGCAAGTTCCAGCCTTTCTATTGATTACTGTGTGGCTTTCAGCAAATTACTTGACATCTCAGGGTCTCCGTTCCCTCATATACCAAGTGGGGATAATAACAAACACTACTTCCTGGGTTTGTGTGAAGGTTAAAGGAGTTAGTTCTTAGAACAGTGACTCGTAAAAAGAAAGACTCCACGAATGATACCTGAGTTCTCACAGGGGTACAGGACTTCCAGACTCCCCGAGTAGACTGGGGACAGACAACGAGGTCAAAACAGGCAGGGTCAGAACCTTGGAAGCCATTTGTGTGGTTCTTTTTACCTACTCCATGAGTCCCTGAGCAAGTTTCTGACCCAGAATCTTTACTTTCTCTGTTTACAAAATGATGGGTTATAATTGCCAGGACACCATCTCAGAGGGTTGTCAGTGTAGGGATGAATCAAGGAAGTGTAGCAGGACTTTCTCTTGCTGGTGCAGGGTATGACAAGGAGGCTTGGCATGGCGCGATGTAAATGCACACCCTTTGCCCTGCACTGACTGTTTGTTTGGTCCAGGCTTAGAAACCTTAGCAGGGTCTCCACACAGTGGTCCCAGGGACAATAAATTTGTCAGAGATGAATGACTCAGACTGCAGTTAGGGCATGTGCACTTTGCAAACTGCCATGTATTATATCACATTGCACTGATACCTATTCTCTACCATCTAAGGGCTTTGCCTGGAGTCACAGCAATGAAAACTGTGGTCTTACTCATTGGACAAGGTCTGGAAAATGTGAGAGGAAAAAATCTCCTTCTCCTCCTTCTTTTTCTTCCTTTTTTTTTGAGACAGAATCTCACTCTGTCACCCTGAGTAGACTGCCATAGCATCATCATAGCTCACAGCAACCTTAGACTCTCAGACTCTTGGGCTTGAGCTATCCTCTTGCCTCAGTTTCCAGATTAGCTAGAACTACAGGCACTTGCCGCAACACCTGGCTAGTTTTTCTATTATTAGTAGAGATGGGGTCTCACTCTTGCTCAGGCTGGTCTCAAACTCTTGAGCTCAAGCAGTCTACTTGCCTCAGCCTCCCAGAGTGCCAGGATTACAGGCTGAGCTACCACACCTGGCCCACTCATCTTAGGGAAGCCAGCCTCATGGCTTGACCTCATGCAGGAGGAAGGTCTACTCTATGGTAGAGAAGAATCTCTAAGGTTAGAGCCTTCCAGAACTAATCCTGATGTTAAAGGGGATGATAATATAGCTCAAGGATTCTTTCCTTTCCTGATTATTTCCAGCTTTCACGAATATATTTTCTTGTTTGAAATCGACAGGTCAAGGAAGTCAGCTGTGATCAAATTCCTTGTTCCAGGCAGTACTTGTTCTTTGCCTGCAACAATAAGCTTTGTAACTCAATAATTCAACCCAGATGATAGAATACTGCTGGGTAACTAATTAAGAAATATTATCTGCTAACTGATACATTAAAAGATGTCTGGAATGATATTTACCAAATTTTCATCATGGTTGCTTTTGGATACTGGCAACATAGGAGTATTATTGCTTAAAAATAAGCACTAATCTAATAAAAATATCCTTAACAATTTGGTTTCAGTCTTTTCTCTCTGCAACTCCTTTTTCTATTCTATACCAAGAACTAGCATCATACAGACTATTCTGCCTCCACTGATTCATTAATGTATTGGTCATTCATTTGGTATTAAGGATATAGGAACGAATAAATATCCTATTTGCCTTTCAGGAAACCACATTTTAGTAGAGAATACTAAGCACACAATTCTAGCACATTCTGGCAAGTTTGATTACATGATGTCATGATTTTACATGATTTTTAAAGTATTGCTTCAATTTTAAAACACATCTTTCTTAAGCATCCCCCTAAGAGCCAAGCCCTAGGCTAGATGTCAGGGACAGAAACATATAATTTCCTTTGGATAGTTTCTTACCAGGATACTTTCAGGGCTTTCAAGCCAGCAAGACAAATTTTCCTCAAAGACTGCAAGACAGTTTACAAGCTGGAGCTCTCTTCACTGTCAACCCCCACTCAGTTGTTTTACCTACAGGAATCAGAAGCTGTTCTAAGAAGTCAGAAGTGATGAGTTCAGTGTCACAGATCAAAGAAAACACAGGTGACAGCATGGGCAGCTGCACAAAGCTTGGTCAGGGCTCTCCAGCCACCAGGGAGGAAGTGACTAGGTGTGGAGTCAGATTGTCTGCACTGTTCCACCCAGGAGGGCTCTCTTCAAACATGGACTCCACTCGGAGCTGACTTACTGGCTTCATCCTCCCACAGTGTCATAGTTGCCTCTCTTCCAACTGCACTGCCGAGCAAATGAAGAGATTACTTGGTTCAAGGTAGGTTGTTGAAAACTTCTTTCATTTCTCATTTCTATTTCTAGGCATGGCACTGACTTGCTGAGTCATATTTGGCAAGCAGAATGTCTCTTTTTCCCCTGTTTTTCCATCTGGATAATATGATTTGTAAAGAGCTCTAAGGCATTTTATTTTGAAAAAGATATAAACTTGTAAAAAAAAATACTGTTTACCAAAAGATTTTTATCTTTACACAGCTCAATTAAAACATTATCTTCTTGTAGCCTCAATGAATCTCCAATAAAAAAAAAAAGAAAGAAAGAAAACACCATTATCTTATTGCAGTAAAAATCTTTTTGTCTAATTGTTCTTCACTCGGATGAAAGCTCAGAAAACAGGTACTACCTGCTCACCTATTTTTATTCCCAGCACTCAGCATGGTAGGGTATAATGAAGCCAGATATTCTCTACCTGATCCTTGAACCCGATGGGAAATCCATGCGTGTTGGAGAACAGCCTAGAAATGTCATGAAGTTCTGTGCATGTATTTGAGCATCTGTTGAGATCAAGTCTTTAACTCTCATCAGATTTTCAAAGGTGTGATCCAAAAAAAAGTGATTAAAAAGTATAAAGGAAGCCCTCCATAGATAGATAGATAGTTGCAGTTTTTGGCTGGGGCTAGGTTTGAACCCACCACCTCTGCTATATGGGGCCAGCGCTCCACTCCTTTGAGCCACAGGAGCCGCCCCAATAGTCAACTATTTTAAATTGCACGTAAAATTTATGGACACCCTTGATTTGTTGAAAGATTAACAGAAAAGTTACTACTTTTCTCTATATATCAATTCTGGCCACTTCTTAGGGGTACTAGCATTCTGAAGCAACCTACACAATTTCAGTTTTTGCATTGTGAATTTAATACCAAATTCAAAGGGAGGAAATAAAAGGAAAAGTTGAATACTATAATCCTCGTGCTGACACTGAAGTACGAAAGAGGCAGGAGATAAGAAGACTATCACAGGATATTAATGTTATGCTCTTGCCCAAGCCAAATGGCAATATGCCTACGTAATTAATTTTAATTTATTAACAAACTATTGTAAAACTCTCAATATGGCATCTTGCAAAAATGAGATTTGGAATAAATATTTGATGATGATAAGAAGGAAGTAAGATGAAATAAGACACTGTAAAGATGTTACCATAGAAGCTTTGCCAGAACTTAATTTTGTCATAAATATTTTAAGGATATTTTTGGACTTGGGTTATACATGTAACTTATAAATTGATAATCTTATAATTTTTAAAAATCTCAGGTTTATTGAAGAGAGCAACTAAAAGTATGTCAACTTCCTCATTTTATGAAGTTTTAATTTGCAGCTGAAAAAAACCCTGCTTCTTCCTAGTAAACCAAAATTACATTGAGATAGAATCCATCCTTTGTTTTTTAACTTCTAACATTTTATACTGAGCACAAGGCTTTATTTTCATTGGTGCTTCAGAAATATTATTACTGATAAAGATGAGTAAGAAGCATTTAATTATCAATAAGTTGTCAGAGATGTTTCTCACATGTGAGATTGTTTCATTTCCCGGTCATTTGTCTAATTTCTGTAATAGGGTGAATGGCAGCTTATATGGAGTGTAGTGTAGAAAGCAAACTGTATACTCAGTATAGAGACAGACCTGCCACACCGACTTCCTGGTTTTGGAATGTGAAGAAGTCACTCAACTGGGCTGTAAAGTTAGTCTATGTTTGTTTAATCTTACAGAATTTCAATTTTTAACTTTTTAATTGTATTATCTTATTTTCTTTTTTGAGACAGAGCCTCAAGCTGTCGCCCTTGGTAGAGTGCTGTGGCATCACAGCTCACAGCAACTTCTAATTCCTGGACTCAAGTGATTCTCCTGCCTCCGCCTTCCAAGTGGCTGGGACTACAGGCACCTGCCACAACGCCAGGCTATTTTTTGGTTGTAGCCATCATTGTTGTTTGGAGGGCCCGGGCTGATTCAAACCTGCCAGCTCAGGTGTATGTGGCTGGCGCCTTAGCTGCTTGAGCCACAGGTGCCAAGCCAACTTTTTAATTTTAAAATAAAACAGACACAAAACCCACCTGAAACAAATACACAGCCTAATCAATTACTCATATGGTTAACATTCTTATAACCAACACCAAACTCAAGAAATAGAACGTGGCTAACCACCTCTGAAGTTCCTTCATGTGTCCAGTCCCCTCCCACCACCTTCTTCCACCTCTCATTCCAAGAAACCACTATCCAGACTTTTTTTTTTTTTTGAGTCAAGAATCTCTTTCTCTCTGTCACCTGGACTAGAGTGCAGCAGTGTCATCAGAGCTCCCTGCAACTTCAAATTCCTGGGTTCAAACGATCCTCCTGCATAGCTGGGACTATAGGTATGTGCCACCATCATGCCTAGCTAATTTTTCTATTTTTTTCTTGCTTAGTCTGTATCAAACTCCTGACCTCAAGTGACCATCCTGTCTTGGTCTCCCAGAGTGCTAGGATTAAAGATGTGAGCCACCACGTCTGGCCATCCTGAATTTTAAAGCAGTGGTTCTCTAAGTATGATCTCTGGACCAGATGTTTCATCAAACACAGGATCTTGATAGAAAGGCAAATTCTTGGGCTCTGTCACGGAACTACTAAAGAAAAAACTCTTGGAATAGAGCACAGAAATCCATTTTTTAAAAAGTTTCCAGGTGCTTCTGATACCTGTTTCCGGTTTGAGAACCATTGTTTTATAATAATCACTTCCTTGTGTTTGTCATATCACCAAACTATGCGCACCTAAACACTATAGTTCATTCTCACCCATTTAACAAATTTCATGTCTTTGAAGTCTCTTTGAATATAAAGGTTTTCTCTACAGCCCCCTTTTTTCAAAAACATTTATCTGTTAAAGAACGCAGGCTGTTTGTGGGAAACCTGTGCAGTTTCCCACAGTTTGGACTTTGCATACTCACAGTGCAAGTTCAACAAATTCTTTCTGGCTTCTGTGTTTCCTCCAAATTGGCAGTGAGGTCCAGAGGTTAATTGGACTTCAGTTTGACCTTATTGGCAAGACTAAAGGCACATAATGTTTCACTGTTTCTCTTTTTGTGATGTTAGAAGCTGTTGATATTGCCTAAATCCATTAATTCATTAGGAGTTACAAAATGGTGATGTTCTAATTCTGTCATTTCTTTTTCATTTATTAGCTAGAATACTTTTATAAAGAGATGTTTGCCTCACCTACTAATCCAGCAGTACAGTTTTATATAGAAAAGGCCAGTTTTTTTCCTATTTTTCTTTTTACCAGTTTTCAAGATAATAAATTAGTTCCCCATCAACCTCCAAAGGTGACCAATTGTAAATATCATTACATACTAGTGGATTTAAACATATGGATTTCAATCCACTGCAATTGTTATTATGATTGAAGCTCAAACCATCCTATCTTGGGCCAGTGGGCACTACACAGGGCATGAACGGCCAAAGAACAGACTGGGAATCATCCTGGAGGCTGGTTATATTTAAAGATGAAATACCACTTGAATTCCTACAGATATTTCCCATTCACATGCAAGACTCGGGGCTGTTGTGTAACTTACTCTGTATTATACTACTTATCTATAACTCCGTTCTTTCACAATGAGAATACTGGCAATTAGAACATCCCGTAATTGCCCGTCTATTGTTATCTTAGTTTAGGTCTTTCTTTAAGTAGATTTAAGGCAATCAACAAGATGGCATTAAGAGATTTTGGGGGGGAAACATCTGGAAAGTGTATAGGAGAGAAACAAGAATAGCAGGGATACTACGCAAGTCTATCACTGAGAAAGGTGCTGAGGAAGGAAGATACAGGGATAGGAAGAGCCCCCACACCGCAGCTCAATGCTAAGAAAATTTTGGCCGAGTGGAAGGGAACTCGTACCACCAAAGTCACCTGCTGCAGAAGTCCCGTGTCCAGTAGGAACAGGCCTGCACCAATATATTCCGACCCTGCTGCTCTCTCGCTGGCTGGGAGCAGGCCCAGGGCATGGCCTCGGTGCGAACTGGGTTGGGGGTGGCGGAGGTCAAGAGAGAAAACTGGGACCCTCTGAGCGGCTGCTCCAGCTTCATCCCACTTATAATAATAACACCAACACTACCAATATGAGCGCTGAAGAGTTGAGATGCCCCAGCTATGCGTGATGGTTCACACCTGTAATCCTAGCCCTCTGGGAGGCCAAGGCGGGAGGATCCCTTGAGCTTGGGAGTGGGAGGTGAGCCTGAGCAGGAGCAAAACCACCCCAACTTTACTAGAAATAGAAAAATAAGCTAGGCGTTGTGGCGGGCTCCTGTAGTCCCAGCTACTCTGGAGGCTGAGGCAGGAGGATCACTTGAACCCAGGAGTTTGAGGTTGCCGTGAGCTAGGCTGATGTCATGGCTCTCTAGGCTGGGCAACAGAGTGAGACTATCTAAAAAAAGAGAAAGAAAAGATGTCTTTGAACATGCTGTCCCCATCACAAACCCCTCCCTTTGTGAAAATACTTCTAGAGTATTTACAGTGTCAGAGCCTGGAGACCGCATACTGGATTTTAACAAATCCTTCTGTTAGGCTAAAGTTACACACCCATCTCCCTCTACTAGCTTCTCTGCCCTTGCTGTAATCCATAAAACTTAAACCGGTTTCTTGTTTGAGAAAGGATCTCTAATTCTGCCTGTAACACAGTCTGGTTATTCATACTGCTCTAAGTAAAATGCCATAGCTGTATGACACTGAGATATTTGGCTTCACATGTGACCTCAAAGCCCAAACTAGACCATCCAGAGTTGGTCTGACAGCTTAGTAGGTGGAAGCATGACCTGTGCCCATCTTCCTATGCTGGGGTAACTCACACCCCAGAGCCCAAAGCAGGGGTGCAAAATCTATGTGCACTTTTTTTTTTTTTATTTAGCTAAAATAGAAGCTCTTTCCACAGACATCAGGAGAATGAGAGGGCCAGGGGCTGAGTTGTGGCTCAACCCTTCTGCTGTTAGAGACACTTCAGTGGAAAAGTTTCAGAAGCATTGACCTATATATAGCTCAGGTATCAGAGCAATCTTTCAGCTTTTCAAACGTGATTTAAATAACAATAAGTGAAGATTCATAAAGACGCTGGTGCAGCAGAGCAATTATTCAGGAGCACAGGCTGGGATTTATATCTCCCCTCCTCTTCCCTACTCATGGCCCCAGAGTTTTCACATTATGAAATGGTTCTGTAAATCAGTTCAGTATACAGAGACAATTCCAAGCAAACTCACATTAGTAAGAGTCCCAAACGAGGGTCCTCTGTGAAGAAATGTGCCACTGAACTTTTCAGTAATTCACCCTCGGATGAATGTATGGAAAAGTTACAAAGGATTTCCTTGGCTTCTGGTATGAGAACCTCTGATTACCCTTTTCTCTCATTTCCTGAATCTTTTCCAAAAATGAATGATGCTGGCCTTGCAGATGCTGTAGCTCTGTGTGCTCAGCATGCAGCTGTGGAGACCACAGTGGAGACTCGTGTTGGGCAATGCAAGTCTCCCCTGGCAGGGAGTCAACAACTATCCAGGCAGAGACCCACTCAGTGCAACCATGTCCACTCCTGGTCTAAATCCCACCTTCCCCCTCAGATTTAAAAAGAAAAGAAAGTATAAACAAGCAACTGGGCTTAGGCTCTTGGCTTCTCTTCTGGGTTATACCTTCCCACTCACACCAGACACCTTCCACTTGTCAAGAAAAAAAAAAAAAACTCCTGTTAAAATATAATCAGACTCAAAATAGAACATGGGTGATTATTTTAATTATAAGAAGTTTTTTCATTTTCCAAGAAGAGCATTTGCCAATAGATTCCTTTAAATAACCAAGTCCCTTGGCATGTTTTAAAGGAGCTATGATTGACAGCAGCATGATGCATGTGGGGCTCTTTTGGAAACAGATCCCAAACATGTCACTGGGGTAACCTTGCCACATGAAGACAATGGAGGTCCAGGTGAGCCAAGGTTGCATTAATATAGCATTTCTAGACTCAAAATAGAGAGAAATCATCTTGAACATTCAAGGCCTGTCTCAAGTGTTATAAAACCATATGTGTCCTTGTCTTCTCCTCTTAAACTAATGCTTGTTTAATTCCATTCGGCCTGCAGTTGCAATCTAGTGTAGGAGTTATGGGTTTAAGGACTGGGCCAGGCACAGTGGCTTATGCTTATAATCCCTGGGAGGCTGAGGCAGGAGGATCTCTGGAGCTCATGAGTACCAGACAACTCTGAACAAGAGCAAGACCCCCATCTCTACTAAAAATAGAAAATATTAGCTGGGCAGTGTGGTGGGTGCCTGTAGTCCTACCTACTTGGGAGGCTGAGGCAAGAGGATCATTTGAACCAGGAATTTGAGGCTGCTGTGAGCTATGATGCCACTGCACTTTGCACTGTAGCCTGGCAATAGAGACTCTGTCTCAAAAAAAAAAAAAAACAAAAAGAAGAATTTAAGGACTAGAGGTAGATTAATTGCCTGTGAAGTTTCAGTTAAGCCATTTACTGGTTTTACGGCTTTGAAGAAGTTATTTAACCTCTCAAGCCTCTATTTTTTCATCTGGAAAATGGATCAATTTAGCATTAAACATGGTAATATGGTAAATGTGATAAGTAAAACTCCATATGTCATATGCACTAAGTTATTAAGTACTTTTCATAACTGTTAGATGAGCAGGATGCCATCCTCAGTCCCAGAAAATATGAAGACAGATGTCCTCTTTTATTCTGATTACATGATCCATGAACCAGGAGAGGGCTCGATACAGCTTCTCCTGATAGCTAATTAGCACTGAGAGAACAATTCTATATTAGACTAAACTCCAAATTGCTATTCTCAGTTAGTATCTCCTTGAATTTCAAATGATCAATATTAAACAACACATCTAGCACATCAATTTCTGCAGGGAAAAAACTCTGCCAAGTGACTCCATGGAGATGTTTGTTAATTCAAATCAGAAAATCTTCAAGTGATATATCAAGGCTTTTCTATGATTAGAACACTTGGAAGCAATTTTTTAAATTGTTTTTTTAAATGTCCTCATTAAAATTATTTCTCCTGTAACCTATAGCAGTCATTCTCAAAGAGTGGTTCCTGGATCATCAGTAGCATCAGTTTCCACTGGGAACTTGTTAGAAATGTAAATTCTCAGGCCCCACCCCAGACTTAATAAAAACATAGCAATTTGTGGTTTAATAAGCTCTCAGGGGTGAATGGGATATTATAGATCCATGCTTCCCACTGCACACCCCACCCCCTCATTTCCTGACAGACATCATTAACGAAACTAAGCCTCCTTCCCACTGAGTCTGGATGACATCTCAGAATCCTTTTCAACACAGTGTCCAAAGTCACTACAAATCAGGGTTGGCATATCTGGTCAGGGTATGATGCTCTAAGGCAGGCGTCCTCAAACTTTTTAAACAGGGGGCCAGTTCACTGTCCCTCAGACCGTTGGAGGGCCGGACTATAGTTTAAAAAAAAAAACTATGAACAAATTCCTATGCACACTACACATATCTTGTTTTGAAGTAAAAAACGAAACAGGAACAAATACAATTCACACTGCTTCACGTGGCCTGCGGCCGCAGTTTGAGGACACCTGCTCTAAGGTCTGAATTAAGCACTCATTCAATGACTTGAATTTCTCCTTGAGGAAAAATTCTCAAGGCCCTACCTCTATAGAGGTTAGCAGACCCTCAGAACAATAGAAAGTAATTAAGATTTCTGAACTTTTGTAACCAAATAACATTCCTGATGTAAGCACTTTTAATCACCATAGCATATCAAATTTTCCTCAATTAGCAATACAGTCACAATGTCTGCAGTGAAGGCTCTTGCCAGAGAGCTCAACCCCAATATGAATGCCACTCAAACCCTGTCCATCTTTGCTAAATGCATGAGATAGTATGAAAGGCCTATGCAATCTATTTATCTACTTCCAGTTATTATAATATGCTATATTTTGTAAAAAGCTAGATCACAAAAAGTTTACTCACTATGACCTGATTACCTTCATTCCCTCGCACTGCTGCTCTCTCTCAAAAAAAAAAGAAATACTTTGAGATGGCTTTTAATAGGACAGATATACAATAAGTCAATTAAAGAACAGAATAGAAAATCAAGTTTGCAGAATCACAGGAATGCACATATACCAGGTCTCTAGGAGACTGGTTATAGTAAGTAAGCATTCTTTTTAGCTCTGAGCCATAGAGAAATATGGTGGGTTGAATAAAGTAAGCATTCTTTTTAGCTCTGAGCCATAGAGAAATATGGTGGGTTGAATAATTTCCATTATTTGGGTAAAAAAAATTATTTTCATTTTTCAGATGAGTCTCTTTCCTAAATAAAGATACCAAGAATCATACACGATTTTACCATATGTGCTTCTCTGTTATTCTATAAGTTTTCTTTTATACTTTTTTGAGACAGAGTCTCACTCTTGTCACCCTCTGTAGAGTGCACTGGTGTTATAGCTCACAGCAACCTCAAACTCTTGAGCTCAAGCGATCCTCCCAAGTAGCTGGGACTATACAGGCACCTACCACAACACCCATCTAATTTTTCTATTTTAGTAGAGACATGGTATTGCCCTTGCTCAGCCTGGTCTTGAACTCCTGAGCTCAAGCAATCCACCCACCTTGGCCTCCCAGAGTGCTAGGATTACAAGGGTGAGCCACCGCAGCTGGCCTCTATAAGTTTTCTAATTTTCTCCTTTTACTTCTTGTATCTGAAAGCTCAGTCATCAATATTCAGTGTAAATTGGCCATAGAGCAGATCAACCCATATTCAGACTTGTCCTATTTTATCAGTGTCTGTTGTGATTCATCATTTAATGTATGAAACTTTCAAGTTTCTTTTTAAAAATGAAACTTCACTTATCTTTGACCATAGTGCCTAATATATTGAAATTAACTCACTACAAATCTTCAGTCAATGAGTTTACTTCCTTCATAGCATTTCTGACAGATGGCCATTGCTATTAGTAGCAGCAGTTGACATCCTGGGAATTTAAATATTCAAAGCAATTCAACAAGAATTTATTTAGTAATCTATTATGTGTCATAAATGATGTGGCCTTAGCTTCAAAGTGTTTTGGGAGCTCCCAGTTGGAAAGAGGATTGGAGCTGAAACCAGCCAAGACCTCAACTCAACCCAGGCCTAAGTCCAAAACCAAGAAGTCTGATCTGGTAGAATGGGACACAATGCAGGGTCTAAAACAGCAGACAGCCCCAGCTTTTAGGGGGAAAGTCTGAGTCTATAATCAGAGACAATTCTTCAGATTGCTGGAAGCTAGCAATGGCTACATGACAGAGAAAGAGACTGGCTGAAGTTAGTTGAATCCATGGCTTCTATTTATGGCTGAACTTCTAGTGGGAATCTGAAGTGGATACTGCTGGTTGAGGTAGGGAGGGAGGGAGGCTATAATAGGAGGTATATGTTGCTGCCCAAAGATTAATTTCATCCTCCAGCAAATTAGATATTGGGTATAGGGCTACAGATGATGTTCATGTCAACTATGGCACACTGTTATATGTCCCTCTAGCACCTGAGACCTCTTTTTTCTTTCCTCCTTGTTCTGGGCAGCAATATACTCAGCCTCGGGCAGTGGATTATGAAAGGACTAAACGGGTCAAGAGCAGTACCATTTCCTGACTTCTCACCTCCCTTGCAGCAGTCAGTGCAATGTGATCTAGTTGCAACCAATGAGACAGAGGAGAACTTGCTGGAGATGCTTTTGAGAAAGCTTTTGTTTTTCTCTCAAAAGGCAAAGAACTGGCATAGCTCTCTACCCCTTCTTCATGACTTGCCTGCAAACTTGTAACCAACAACAAAATGTCAAGTGAATCACAGAGATGCCAGCTCTGCCATCATTGAGCCACTAAGCTAATGCCAGCAGCCATGTATGCCCAGACTGCTGCTATGTAGGAATCATAACCTCCTTTGTATAAGCCATTGATTGATATTCTCCAGTGGAGATAGAAAGCATTCCTAATACCCCGACTCACTGTGGATATGGAAATCCTAACCACCACCACCTTCATAGTCTGTGTGGCAGAAGACAGGAAGTGACATGGCACCCTGTGCTGTGGTTCAAGGCCACAGAAAGGTGGGTGGCAGTGATCCTGGATTAATAACCTTGTAATTCACTCAGGAGGGAAGTCTGTGGACGTGGTCTGATCATATCCCTTCTGAGCTGTTTATTCTAGTACAGAAGACCATGTTTTAAGATGGACATTAGAATAGGATAGTTAAGACCATGGAAAACTGTCATGGAAGAAATGGTCGAAGTAATAGAATTCTAGCAACAAGAATGTTGACATATGGAAAGCATTCTTGTATTAGATATTACTAATGTGGGAATTTCTCCACTGTGTACCTCACCCATACTATATGAGGTGGCCATTTAATGGGCTCTAAACATGGCTGGTTCCAATCTGTGTTCTAACCTGTATTAGCTATGACATCTTGAAAAAGCTATTAAACTTCACTATCTTTCAATGTCTTCATCCTTAAAATGGAGACAATACTAGTACTTACCACATACAGGGTGTCCATAAAGTTCATGTGCAATTTAAAATAGCATGTGTATGTAAAAAATAAATGGAATACTCCATGTAATGCCAGGAACACAGTAAAATATAAATGTTATTTCTATCATTTTGAGAAGTAAAGTACATGGACTCTGCAGTCAGAATTGTTTGGTTCAATCTTGCATTTACCACTTGTTACCCATATAATCTTGACTAGATCTCAGTTTCCTTTTCTGTAGAGTAGGGGTAATGATAACATCACTCCCAAAGGAGGGTTGTGAGAATGAATTCAAATAGCGTATGCAAAGTGCTCAGAGCAGTTACATGCCCAATAACCATTGGCTGTTATTATTAGCTACATCCTGAGCAATATTAAAGATGTTTAGGACCTAATTATTGTTCTCAAAATGCTCATTATTTTAGTTTCTAAAAACTAATGAGAGAATTAAATATTGACATATGTGCCTGAGGAGATCAGGGAGGGAAATAATTACTGAGGATGCAAAGGTCAGAGAGGACACCATGGAGGGAGCTGGGTTTCAGGTGGGCCCCTGTGACAGGTAGAGTGGGGATCCTGGAGGGGAGGAGAGAGGACAGAGAGCTACCATTTTCTTTAATTTTTAGGAGACTGCTTTATACATGTTATTTATTCTTCTTTTTCCTAGCCTCGAATTGTTGGAATAAACTTAATATTTTAATAATGTGATGTAGGAAAACATAACATGTGAAAGAGCGTAGCCCTTCTTTCATAGCTTCTCTAATGAAAACAAATCTAATGATATTTTAAAGATCATTTGTACAATGCACAGTTCAGATCATGTCTAAACCAAGAAATAATGTATAAGAATGAAAAGGCATCAAGAATGGAAAAGAAAGTATCCAATGTACTCAGCCCTACTATGAAACTAATGTATGGCTTTCATATGAAAGCTATAACCCAGTTATAACCTAAGAATATGGGGAAGGGGGAGAGGGAGGGGAGGGAGGGGGAGGATGGGTGGAGGGAGCGTGATCGGTAGGATTACACCTGCATTGCATCTTACAAGGGTACATGTGAAACTTAGTAAATGTAGAATATAAATGTCTTAACGCAATAACTAAGAAAATGCCAGGAAGGCTATGTTAACCAGTGTGATGAAAATGTGTCAAACGGTCTATAAAACCAGTGTATGGTGCCCCATGATCGCATTAATGTACACAGCTATGATTTAATTAAAAAAAAAAAAGAGTGAAAAGGCAAAAGAGTATAGGAACTAGTGGCAAGAACCACGAGGCATTCAATCCTGCATATAAGTTATGTTTAGCAATTATGATGACAACAGAGATACATGTAGCACAAGATGTCTTGGGTGTGTGTGTGTGAGAGATAGGAATTCTGCTTTTGGAAAGGAATCTATTAAAAGTTTTTTGAAACAAACAAGATTCTATGTCTAGAATGAGGAATACCAGCTTAAAAGGCTGCCATAGAAGACTGGAGGTTTTTTCTAACTTGGCTATCCCTATGTCGCACCCACAGATGTTGGCCAGTTCCCTGAGGTCTCCAGAATGCATCTTGCCTCCACACAGGGCTCCTCACCAGCCAGTGACGGTCATAGAGTAGGTGCTCAAACACCTCTGGGGAGACCACATCCATTTCTTTTTCTTTTTTTGTAGAGACAGAGTCTCACTTTATGGCCCTCGGGAGAGTGCCATGGCATCACACAGCTCACAGCAACCTCCAACTCCTGGGCTTAAGCGATTCTCTTGCCTCAGCCTCCTGAGTAGCTGGGACTATAGGTGCCCGCCACAAGGCCCAGCTATTTTTTGGTTGCAGTTCGGCCGGGGCAGGGTTTGAACCCGCCAGCCTGGGTATATGCGGCCGGCGCCTTACCGACTGAGTCACAGGCGCCGACCCCACATCCATTTCTTTCATGTGCTGTCTAGCGGGCCTGGAATCATTTCCTTTGACATCTCTGTTAAGCTAAAGCAGACACACTACATACATGATGCCTTCTCCTACCAAGTGAGTCTCTCCTTTCTCTAAACAATAGCACTTGTCATTTGCATCACTGCTGAGAACAGCATGTGGTTTTTTTTTCCACCAGTGGGCTTTTTTGGCCACTTCTCTGGTCCCAGCCACCTTTCCATGTTTTCCTTTCCCCTTTCCAGCAGGATCCAGGCTGAGAGAGCAACATGGGCAAAGCCCAGAGATCCAAGAGAAACTTGATGTTCAGGGTGTGGTTTGTAGGTCAGTGATTTTGATGGCCCCATCCCTGAGGAAACATGCCTAAAAAGCAGAATCTAAACCAGTTTCTCCACAGTCACAAATCTTTATCATATTTGTGGTTCAAGAACATAGTAATTGATTATAATATGACCACATTCTCTGGGATGCTTTCTAGAAATCTCAAACCTTAGACAGCTGTGACATATCAATCTATTAAGGTGAGCAGCTCCATATCTAACAGCTCTGCTTCTGGGCGAGGCAGCTTCCGAGCTGGAAGACTGCTGGACTAGAAACACTGTCTTCCATTTCTCCCAGGAAGATGACGCAGGAGCGCTCTGTCGGACCTGTGCAGTCCTGAAATTCTGTTAAAGGGTCAGTCTTCTCAGATTTGTGATTGGCAGGTTTGCTGAGAGTGATAACTGGCCTAACTACCTGACTTACAGACACAAACTGAAGTTGTCTGGAATTTATCCCTCTCTTCACAAAGCTCTGACTACAGTTTCTTCTTAGCATGCACTAGAGCTAGTCCTCAGAGACGTTCTCTCTGCCATTTGTTTTCCCCTCAAACCCTTCAAGCTTCAGCTTCACATCACAATTTATTTGCATGCCAGGTGTTGTGAGATAAACAGACATGTGAATTAGGAGCAACTGGAGATTATTAGACAGTGGATTTTTCTCTCTTTTTCATTTAAATTATCTCTTTCTAAAATTGATGATGAAGCTGCTGTCTTGCTTTGGAGAATTCCTTAAAGATTATGAATAGGAGCCATACAACATATTGACTTCTGCTCCAGGCCGTCGACTCTTAGTGTGTTCACTTTCCTCTGTGTTTCTGGAGTCTCTCACTGAGCCCCGTCCTTACTATATGCTCTAGAAATGTTTGGGGAATATACTCTGATGGATTCAAGATGGTTCCACAGTCTTAACTACATAGGCAGGTGATAGAATTGCTGGACTGCTCAAATATGGCAGAAGTGTGATGTCATCCCAATTTCTGGGCCCAGGCCTTAAGAGACCGGTAGCTTTGACTTCCTGCCCCTTAGAACACTTTCTCTCAAAGGCCTGCCATGTAAGTCTGACTTTCCAGGGCTGCGTAGCTGGAGAAGGCAGGTAACAGTCTCTGCAGAGTTTCCATCTACCCCATCACATGAAGCCTTCAGGATATGAGCGGAATACCACTTGGAATGGAAGAATTACCTGGCTGGGACCGCCCAGATTGCCCTGATCCATGAAATTGTACAATATAATAAAATAGTTGTTGTTTTAAGCCTTTTAAGTTTTAGAGTAGTTTTTTATACAATAATAAATAACCAGAACAAAATCCTGAAGGAGGCTCCACATGGAATCTTCAGCATATTCAGAGATCAACTTGCGTACTCACAGCGACTGCTTACCCGACTAGAGCAGCACAAAACTCAGCAAGAGGAGCCAGTGATGGCCAATAAGAGCTGCTTCTCATTTTGTGTGCTCCTGTGCAGCGTAGACCAGAGAACCAGACCAACTTCAAGACACAGAGGACAATTAATGACAAGGTTATGGGGGGGGAAGCAGAAAGAGGGACGGAGGGAGGGGGGTGGGGCCTTGGTGTGTGTCACACTTTATGGGGGCAAGACATAATTGCAAGAGGGACTTTACCTAACAATTGCAATCAGTGTAACCTGGCTTATTGTACCCTCAATGAATCCCCAACAATAAAAAAAAAAAAAGACACAGAGATTTCAAATAGGATTATATCTAGCATTTGATGTTCAAGTGCTAGATATAATCCCTCAAGATTCTTTCTTTTGTTTTGGAAGTGTTAACCACTGAGTAACACTGACATTTCTAATGGAATAGGATTAGATAGAAATTAGCTATCAGACCAAAAGACCATCATCCATGGTGATGATGGAGTGAGAACCATCAGATGAAATGAACGTAAAGAGAGAAGGTAGATGCATTGCCTTTCTCAACTTAATGGTAGGTACAGAAAATATGGTTGGAAAAAGTGAGAAATATGGGTGGGATGAAGAATAAGAGAAATTTAAACAGACGGGGTAGAGGGTCAGTGAAAAGTCATTCATTCTGTGTGTTTAAATGTTTGATGCAAGCAGCCAGAAAGCATCTTTAGCACTTTAAAACATGTCTTAAAAACAACTGGAGAGAACAACTCAAAAATAAAACAAAGATAAGGTAATGACTTAATATGAAAACTCTTGGGCGAAGGATTAATTTTGATCTCAACACCTGGCAACTGATTTGACTTATTCTTAACCCTGTTTTCATGTTGTAAAATGATACCACTCTGGTTTTTTCATGGAAATTATGTGGGTTGAATTGTAGGAGACGAGATGAAAAGTGCCTTAGAAAGAAAAAAAAGTAATACACAGTTACTAAATAGCACCAACTCTTGAGAAGTTTGGAATAGAAAAATCTTCCTTTTCAAACACAAAACCTCTTTTAAAAATTAAGGTAAACAAATAACTCTTTTATGATTCTATAAATGCTGATTATTAAATTTATGTTAAAAATTAACTGTGATTAGATAATGAAAGGTAAGTAAATGAATCAGCAAGACAAATGGCAACATTATCTAAGAAGAATTCATCATCTAGAGTGATTCTTTTGAATCTCGAGATACAGAATGTAGTCCTGTAAAAATGTATAAAACGTGAGCAGAAGTCCAGGTCAGCTGGTAAACAAGTTATACTCCCACCTCTGGGGGTTGGGAGTTCAGGGGAGGCCCAGGAATTGGCACTGGCAAATTAGTAGCATTGACCCAGTTTTCCCGGGGCCATCAGAAGGGACTTCATAGTCTGGTTGTTAAGCTGCTGTTACTCGGCAAACACACACTCAAAAGGAGATGCCATTTCTTTTGTCTAATTAATTGGCAGGGCCAGTGGAGACAACAGTGTTTCTCAAGCTGTGCTTGGAAGGCCCCCCACAACGTAGTCCCTAAGGAGCTTATTAAGGGTCAATCCTGGAACCCACCCCAGACCAACTAAATCAGAGCCTTTGCACCAGGGATGAGGCACCCTGGGAGCTTTCACTGCACATGCCATAGTTTAAGGACTGCTGCACTCCCTGGCACAATGTGACCGTCCACAAATATGTCATGTTCACCCAATCCTCTCAGTTCTTTTGTTTGCTTTTTCTCCCTCCAAGGACACTCCTCCCTCCTCCACTTTCCTCACTCCATAGGCTTTATGGGGCCATCCCCAACATTTTGATCTCTTTTCCAAGAACTCAGATTATGTTACTTAATCCTATCTTATCCTATGTTGTAACCTCTTTCATGTGTATAGTGAATCCCCCTTCATGTCTCAATTCCATTAATTCCTGCCCAGGACAGAAGGACCCCACTTTAAATGGTTTCCCTCTCTAACAAGTCCTATCTCATAGCCACCTCTTATTGTTAAGTAAGCCCTTTTAGTTCTTGTCTTCCAAGACAGAAGAAAGGGTGGGTCTTAGAGCTTTGTAGGCATAAAGTCCCAAGGGGCAGATGTCTTCCAGAGAGAACTGGAAAGTCCTCCCCTCCCCCAGGGCTGCACTGAACTTCATTGATTGAATTTCAAAAGGCACCAGATTTCTTCCATCACTATTGACTGTTTTGTTTTGTTCCTACATTATGCCCCTCAGCATTAAAATCAATCTAAACTTTCTGTCTTCTCCTCAACTATTTAATAATCCTAAGAGCTGAAAACTAGTCTTAAGCCTCTTATGTAACTCCTCCACTGTGCACGTTTATTACTGTCTGCCCTCCCTCCTCCCTGGGAACTGCCGCCCCCAACAGTCTTGTCATGGTTCCTCCAAGCCATTTTATGCAACATGCCCTCAGACTCCTAGGCACAGCTGATGGGCATAGAGGTGGGCAGCTGATTTAAATCTGGGTTAGTCAGGTCCTTTCCCCCCATGTATTTTGCAAACTCGGAAGATGTCTGAGTTCAGAGTGAACCCAGGAAGTATTTTCCCTATGTGGACCAGAAACATGGAAGAAACTGTTCTGCAGAAAGAGAGAAGAATGCTGTGAGGCAGCTTCAGAGAGAGGAACACAGGAGTTTGGATGGGGTTGTATTTCTACCTTTGGATATCTTTTGGAACTCAGAGTTTTCAGAATAAAGTCCCCATTTTGTGTTCAGCTAGTTCTAGAGCAGTGGTTCTCAACCATCCTAATGGATGCAACCCTTTAATACAGTTCCTGTGGGTCACGATCCACAGGTTGAGAACCGCTGTTCCAGAGGCTTCAGGTAAGTCTGGAAAGAGAAAGAAGGCAAGGGAAACAGGCAATATGGATGGCTTCTAGGAAGCCAACCCACAGGGTCTAACAAAACATGTATTATTTCATCCTTAAAACAATGTAGTTTTAAAAAGCAATCACCATCATCCCTGCTTTAATAGTAAGAAGCCAAAGCTTAGAGGGGTGAAGCAACTTTCCCACAGCTGCGCCGCTGCCAAGCCTATAGTGAAAGTGGGACTTCGGGGCAGGTCCATCTCACTCCATCTGAAGTGCCCTTGGGTGAAGAGCGGTGGGTGTGACATTGAGGGCTCTATTTATGCTCACACTCATACTCTCGAGCCAGGCTAGACGTATTTATGAATTCCATAGCCAATCCTACATCATGGTTTTGATACTAATTACATGACTTTGGCAGGGACTGTGATTTGTGCTGCCCTCTACAGGAAGGATGGAACGAGTAAACCTTACCGTCCCACGACTTAGAAGCTAGCTGTTCTAGAAGGTTCTAAGAGGGAGCAGCTGGGTGCAGCAGCCCTGTGAGTTCCACTGAGGACAGAAGCAGCTGGTATGGGCTGACCGTGCCAAAAGCAATGATGGAAATCCCCTCTAGCAGCGCCAATTACAGCCGCCGGGAGAGATCAAACGGGAGGTGTCTTGCGAACTGTTCAGAGGTCTTCATCCCTCTCCATCCTCCCAGCGTGAGTTACGGTCACCCTGCTCCCCCAGATGGGGTTGTAGAATGGGGGTGATGGCAAGGGACAGGAGAAGTGAGGGGAAGATGGACATTGTACTAGTAAGGGGGGTACTGATTGGAATGGGAAAAGGTTCAGGAATTCTGAGCAAAGTCTAGATCTCAGATTCTTAACCAGGAGCATCTAAACCCCTAAAAGTGAGAAGCACATAAACATACATCCCTTTAGGCTAAAGGGATGGCCTTTTTTTTTTTGACGCTGAGTCTCACTTCGTTGCCCCAGACTAGAGTGCCATGGAGTCCGCCTAGCTCACAGTAACCTCAAACTCCTAGTCTCAAACTATCCTCTTGTCTCAGCCTCCCAAATGCCTGAGACTACAGGCACCTGCCACAATGCCCAGCTAGTTTTTTTTCTATTTTCTGTAGAGACCGGTCTGGCTCAGGCTGGTCTCCTACTCCTGAGCTCAAGGCATACACCCATGGTGCTAGGATTAAGGCGTGAGCCACCGCGCCCAGCCTTCTTTTGCATTTAAAGAAAGAGAAGTCCAGAAAGATTAACTAACGTATCTGAAATGACTAAGCGATTTAAAGACAGAGTCTGACTTAGAGTACAGAATTCAAGCCAGCCTTGAGGTGTAGTTTTTTCCTCTGTTGTACCAGGTCATTTTATTTGGGGAATCAGTTTCAATAGATGAATAACAATGGAGGATTCAGACAATATTATGATCTCTTAAGCCCACCCATCAAGATGGCAGCCAATAATATAGAGTACAAGAATTATAGAATATCGGTGATTATGAGCTTGAGCTTGAGCTTCAGAGTCAAACTGCTCCAAGTTGAAATTCTGGCTGCAATCACCTGTGTGACATTCATAAAGTTACTGAGTCTCAGTTTTCTCATCTGGCTGCATACCAATGGGAAGCCTCAAAGATCATTTTCTTATTTTTCTAGTGTATTATGGATAATTAAAAATTAGTTGCACACAGTATACAAACATGAGATTTATACACATACATAGGAACTCCTATACTCCTAATCATGTTTTTAGGACAGTTATTTTAGCTTAAAATTTTACACATTGCTCTCAAGTTATTTGCAAAGTTGAAAGCGTACAGAACAACAACAAAATCGGAAACTTTGAAGAAAAAATGACAGCAAAAATTGTTCAAGAGCCTAAAGTTGATTCTTGTTTTATATGCTAAAGTTATGTGGTTAAAACTGAAATGAAGTTGTCAAATAGTCTATAAAACCAGTGTATGGTGCCCCATGATCGCATTAATGTACACAGCTATGATTTAATAAAATAAAAAAAACTGAAATGAAGTTTATTGACTTCATTAGTTTGGAAGTATTTCCCGGGAACTGGGGGGGGGGGGCTATATTAGATCTCTCTATTCCCTCTTCTGCAAATATTTTCAACTATCCACCAAGAACGCCTCCTGAGACATTTCCCTTTGGTTTAGGAAATCAAAATGTTCACTTTCTTTATACTGAAGTCAAGAATCTGAAAGAGAAATTTAATTTATTTTTCCATGATTTTATGTTTACCATGATTAAATTATTAAAATATGGCATGCATACATAATAATCACCATTGGTACATCAGATGTATAAATTGGTTCACATGTAATATTCATTTTAGACAAATATTAAGCATTTTTCAGCCACTTTAAAGATGAAAAAACTGAGACTCAGATTAATCAGTGAGCTGATGGTCACACAAGAGATCACAGCCAGAATTTCAACCTGGAGCAGTTTGACTGTAAACCTCAGGCTTAAGCTCATAACCACTGAAATGCTATTTATTCTTATGCTCCATATTATTGACTGCATACCAATGGGGGAAGGAAGTTCAGAGATAATTTTCCTATTTTTTTTTAGTGTATGCTGGATTATTTAAAAACTAAATGTGCACAAGTATGCAAACAATTTATCTACACTGATATATAGGAACTCCTATATTTATAAATTATGTTTTTAGAAATACTTACTTCAGGTTTAAAATTTACACACTGCTACTTCAAGTTATTTGCAAAATTGAAAGTTTACTGAACAAAAACTGGGGAATTTGGAGAAAAAATGACCTCCCTCCAAATTATTTGAGGCCCTAAAGTTTATTCTCATTTTATATAGGAAAATAATTTGATCAAAGCTGTTTACTTTGGTTAGTTTGGAAGTAGTTCCTGACCCAAAGAGGGAAACTATATTAGCTGTCCCTATTCTCCAAACATTTTCAACTATTTCCTAAAAGTATCTCTTAAGGGTGGCACCTGTGGCTCAAAGGGGTAGGGTGCCAGCCCCATACACCAGAGGTGGCAGGTTCAAACCTGCCCCGGCCAAAAACTACAATAAATAAATAAATAAATAAAATAAAGTATCTCTTTGGACATTTCCCTTTGGTTTAGGAAATCACAATGTTTATCCTCAAGTCAAATACCTAAAAGAGAATTTTATTTTTATCATGATTTTATGTTTATCATGATTAAATTATTAAAGATATGGAATGCATACTTAATCATTATTGGTATATCAGATGTGACATAAATCAGTATATGTAATATTTCATTTTAGATAAAGAGTAAGCATTTTTCCTCTACTTTAAAGATGAAGAAAGATGAGAGTCAAAGAGATTAATCAAGGAGCTGAAGGTCACACAGATGATTGTAGCCAGAATTTGAACCAGGAGTAGTTTGACTATATAGTTCAAGCTCAGACTTATAAGCACAGAAACACTACAATTCTTGTATTCCATATTATTGGCCACATACCAGTGGGGGTGGTTTGGAGATCGCCACTGGTACACAGATGTTGAAATGATTCCCCAAGGTATACTTTTACTATTTATTTATTTATTTATTTATTTATTTTTCATTGTTAAATCATAGCTGTGTACATTAGTGCAATCGCCTGTACCCATTCTAAAATGCACCATAGATGCGGCCCCACCCATTACCCTCCCTCCACCAAAACAGCCCCCCTCCCTTCCCCTTCCTTGGCCCTTTCCCCATAGTCTTGTGCTATAGTTGGGTTATAGTCTTCATGAAATAATGAAGCTATAATTTAGCTTCATAGTAGGGCTGAGTACATTGGATACTTTTTCTTCCATTCCTGAGATACTTTGCTAAGAATATGTTCCAGCTCCATCCATGTAAACATGAAAGAGGTAAAGTCTCCATCTTTCTTTAAGGCTGCATAGTATTCCATGGTATACATGTACCACAATTTGCTAGTCCATTCGTGGGTCGATGGGCACTTGGGCTTCTTCCATGACTTAGCAATTATGAATTGGGCTGCAATAAACATTCTGGTATAGATGTCTTTGTTATATTGTGACTTTTGGTCTTCTGGGATAAACTTAGCAAAGGAATTATAGGATCGAATGGCAGGTCTATCTTTAGGTCTCTAAGTATTCTCCAAACATCCTTCCAGAAGGAACATATTAGTGGGCATTCCCACCAGCAGTGTAGAAGTGTGCCCTTTTCTCCACATCCACGCCAACATTTCTGGTTTTGGGATTTTGTTATGTGGGCTACTCTTACTGGGGTTAGGTGATATCTCAGAGTAGTTTTGATTTGCATTTCTCTGATGATTAAGGATGATGAGCTTTTGTTCATGTGTTTGTAGATTTTGCGTCGGTCTTCTTTAGAGAAGTTTCTCTTTAAGTCCCTTGCCCACCCTGAAATAGGGTCACGTGTTCTTTTCTTGCTAATAAATTTGAGTTCTCTGTGGATTCTGGTTATTAGACCTTTATCGGAGATATAATCTGCAAATATTTTCTCCCATTCTGAGGGCTGTCTGCTTGCTTTACTCACTATGTTCTTGGCTGTGCAGAAGCTTTTTAGTTTGATCAGGTCCCAGTAGTGTATTTTTGATACTGCTTCAATCGCCTGGGGAGTCCTCCTCATAAAATATTCACCCAGGCCGATTCCTCCAAGAGTTTTCCCTGCACTTTCTTCAAGTATTTTTATAGTTTCATGTCTTAAGTTTAAATCTTTTATCCAGTGAGAGTCTATCTTAGTTAATGGTGAAAGGTGTGGGTCCAGTTTCAATCTTCTACATGTTGCCAGCCAGTTCACCCAGCACCATTTGTTAAATAGGGAATCTTTTCCCCACTGAATGTTTTTAATTGGCTTGTCAAAGATCAAATAATGGTAAGTAGCTGGATCCATCTCTTGGTTCTCTATTCTGTTCCAGACATCTACTTCTCTGCTTTTGTGCCAGTACCATGCTGTTTTGATCACTATGGATTTACGGTACAGTCTCAGGTCTGGTAGCGTGATTCCTCCTGCTTTGTTTGTATTGCTCAGCAATGTTTTGGCTATTCGAGGTTTTTTCTGATTCCATATAAAATGAAGTATTATTTTTTCAGGATCTTTAAAGTATGACAATGGAGCTTTAATAGGAATTGCATTAAAATTATATATTGCTTTGGGCAGTATGGACATTTTAACAATGTTGATTCTTCCCAGCCATGAGCATGGTAGTTTTTCTATCTGTTAACATCTTTGGCTATTTCTTTTTTTAGAGTTTCATAGTTCTTTTTGTAGAGATCTTTCACGTCCTTTGTTAGGTATACTCCCAAATATTTCATCTTCTTTGGCACTACTGTGAAAGGAATAGAGTCTTTGACTGTTTGTTTGGCTTGGTTATTGTTGGTATATATAAAGGCTACAGATTTATGGGTGTTGATTTTGTAGCCTGAGACATTGCTATATTCCTTGATCACTTCTAAAAGTTTTGTAGTAGAATCCCTAGTGTTTTCCAGATATACGATCATATCATCTGCGAAGAGTGAAAGTTTGATCTCTTCTGACCCTATGTGGATACCCTTGATCGCCTTTTCTTCCCTAATTGAAATGGCTAAAACTTCAATTACAATGTTAAAGAGCAATACTTTTACTATTTTTTAAAAGATTTTTTCTCAATTATTGAAAAAATAATTGCACACAAGTATACAAACATACAATTTATCTACACTCAGATATAGGAATTCCTAAAATTTCCAATCATGTTTTTCAGAAATAGTTCTTTCAACGTTAAAATTTACATGTTGCTAGCTCAAGTTATTGCAAAAAGGAAATTATACAGAAGAAAATTAATTGGGTTTTTTAATTATTAAATCATAGCTGTGTACATTAATGCAATCATGGGGCACCATACACTGGTTTTATATACTATTTGACATATTTTCATCACAATGGTTAACATAGCTTTCCTGGCATTTTCTTAGTTATTGTGTTAAGACATTTATATTCTACATTTACTAAGTTTCACATGTACCCTTATAAGATGCACTGTAGGTGTAATCCCACCAATCACCCTCCTTCTGCCCATCCTCCCCCCCTCCCCTCCCACTCCCCTTTCCCATATTCTCTGTCTTCTTCAGAGAAATTTCTCTTGAAGCTATAACTGGGTTATAGCTTTCATATGAAAGCCATAAATTAGTTTCATAGTAGGGCTGAGTGCATTGGATACTTTTTCTTCCATTCATGAGATACTTTACCAAGAAGAATATGTTCCAGCTCCATCCATGTAAACATGAAAGAGGTAAAGTCTCCATCTTTCTTTAAGGCTGCATAATATTCCATGGTGTACATATACTACAATTTATTAATCCATTTGTGGATCGATGGGCACTTGGGCTTTTTCCATGACTTAGCAATTATGAATTGGGCTGCAATAAACATTCTGGTACAAATATCTTTGTTATAATGTGATTTTTGGTCTTCTGGGTATGTACCTAGCAGAGGAATTATAGGATTGAATGGCAGGTCTATTTTTAGATCTCGAAGTGTTCTTCAAACATCTTTCCAAAAGGAACGTATTAATTTGCATTCCCACCAGTAGTGTAGAAGTGTTCCCTTTTCTCCACATTCATGCCAACATCTCTGGTCTTGCGATTTTGTGATATGGGCTAATCTTACTGGAGTTAGATGATATCTCAAAGTAGTTTTGATTTGCATTTCTCTGATGATTAAGGATGATGAGCATTTTTTCCATATGTGTATAGGCCATGCACCTGTCTTCTTCAGAGAAATTTCTCTTGAAGTCCCTTGCCCAGCCTGAGATGAGATCACTTGTTCTTTTCTTGCTAATCTGTAGATTCTGGTTATTAAACCTTTGTCTGAGACATAACCTGCAAATATCTTCTGCATTCTGAGGGCTGTTTGCTTGCTTTACTTACTGTGTTCTTGGCTGTGCAGAAGCTTTTTAGTTTGATCAGATCCCAGTAGTGTATTTTTGAAGCTGCTTCAATTGCCCTGGGGGTCCTCCTCATAAAATACTCACTCAGACCGATTTCTTCAAGAGTTTTCCCTGCACACTTTCTCCTAGTATTTTTATAGTTTCATGTCTTAAGTTTAAATCTTTAATCCAGTGAGAGTCTATCTTAGTTAATGGTGAAAGGTGTGGGTCCAGTTTCAGTCTTCTACAGGTCACCAGCCAGTTCACCCAGCACCATTTGTTAAATAGGAAATCATTTCCCCACTGAATGTTTTTTTTTTTTTTGGCTAGGGCTGGGCTTGAACCCGCCACCCCTGGTATATGGGGCCAGCGCCCTACTCCTTGAGCCATATACACTGCCCCTCACTGAATGTTTTTAATTGGCTTATCGAAGATCAAATAACAGTAAGTAGCTGGGTTCATCTCTTGGTTCTCTGTTCTGTTCCATATAGCTACCTCTCTGTTTTTGTGCCACTACCATGCTGTTTTGATCACTATCGATTTATGGTATAGTCTGAGGTCTGGTAGCATGATTCCTCCTGCTTTTTTTTTTTACTTCTGAGTAATGTCTTGGCTATTAGAGGTTTTTTCTGATTCCATATAAAATGAAGTATTATTTTTTCAAGATCTTTAAAGTATGACAATGGAGCTTTAATAGGGATTGCATAAAAATTGTATATTGCTTTGGGTAGTATGGACATTTTCACAATGTTGATTCTTCCCAGCCATGAACATGGTATGTTTTTCCATTTGTTAACATTTTCAGCTTTTTCTTTTCTTAGAGTTTCATAGTTCTCTTTATAAAGATCTTTCACATCCTTTGTTAGATAAACTCCCAAATATTTCATCTTCTTTGGCACTACTGTGAACAGAATAGAGTCCTTGACTGTTTTTTCAGCTTGACTATTGTTGGTTTATATAAAGGCTACAGATTTACGCATGTTGATTTTGCAACCTGAGACACTGCTGTATTCATTGATGACTTCTAAGAATTTTGTAGTAGAATCCCTAGTGTTTTCCAGTTATACAACCATATCATCTGTGAAGAGTGAAAGTTTGATCTCTTTTGACCCTATAAGGATACCCTTGATCGCCTTTTCTTCCTTAAATGTGATGGCTTAAACTTCCATTACAATGTTAAAGAGCAGTGGAGACAATGGGCAACCTTTCCTGGTTCCTGATCTGAATGGAAATGATTTCAATTTAATTCCATTCAATACAATATTGGCTGTGGGTTTGCTGTAAATGGCCTCTATCAGTTTAAGAAATGTCTCTTCTATACCAATTTTCTTAAGTGTTCTGATCCTGAAGGGATGCTGGATATTATCAAAAGCTATTTCTGCATGGACTGAGAAAATCATATGGTCTTTGTTTTTTGATTTGTTTATGTGCTGAATGATATTTATAGATTTACGTATATTGAACCAGCCTTGAGACCCTGGGATAAAATGCACTTGGTCATGATGTATAATTTGTTTGATGTGTTGCTGGATTCTGTTTGTTAGGATCTTGTTGAATATTTTTGCATCGATATTCATTAGTAATATTGGTCTATAATTTTCTTTTCTTGTTGGGTCTTTTCCTGGTTTGGGGATCAAGGTGATGTTTGCTTCATAGAACATGTTGAGTAGTCTTCCTTCTTTTTCTATATTTTGGAAAAGGTTGAGTAATATAGGTACTAGTTCCTCTTTAAAGGTTTGGTAGAATTCTGACATAAAGCCATCTGGTCCCGGGCTTTTCTTTTTAGGGAGATTTTGTATAATTAATGCTATTTCAGAACTTGATATTGGCCTGTTCAACATTTCCACTTGATTCCAGCTTCACCTTGGAAGGTGACATGCTTCCAAGTATTGGTCAGTTTCCTTCAGATTTTCATATTTCTTAGAATAAATATTCTTTTAATATTCATTAAGGATTTTTTTGAATTTCTGAGGAGTCTGTTGTTATTTCATCTTTGTCGTTTCTGATTGATGAAATTAGAGATTTTAGTCTTTTTTCCTGGTTAGGTTAGCCAAAGGTTTATCTATTTCATGACCTTCTCAAAAAATCAACTTTTTGGTTTATTGATCTGTTGTATAATCCTTTTGTTTTCAATTACATTTAATTCTGCTCTAATTTTGGTTATTTCTTTTCTTCCACTAGGTTTGGGGTTGCAATGTTCTTCCTTTTCCAGTTGCTTGAGATGTCCCATTAAGTTGTTAACTTCCTCTCTTTCTGTTCTGTTGAGGAAGGTTTGCAGTGCTATAAATTTTCCTATTAGGACTGCCTTTGCGGTATCCCAGAGGTTCTGATAATTCATGTCTTCACTGTTGTTTTGTTCCAAAAATTTGGAACAAATTTTAATCTCATCTATGACCCAGCTATCATTCAGCATGAGGTTAATTAACTTCCATGTTTTTGTCTGAGTATGCAGATTCCTGTTGTTACTGAGTTCAACTTTTATTCCATGGTGGTCCGAGAAGATGCAAGGAATAATTTCTATTCCTTCAAATTTACTGAGGTTAGACTTGTGACCTAAGATGTGATGGATTTTGGAGTATGTTCCGGGCTGATGAGAAGTATGCGTATACACTTTTGTTGGGATGAAATGTTCTGTAGATGTCTGTTAAATCCAAATGTTGGATGGTTAGGTTTAAATCTAAAATTTCTTTGCCTAGCTTCTTATTGAAGGATCTATCCAACACTGCCAAAGGAGTGTTGAAATCTCCAACTATTATGGAGCTGGAGGAAATCAAGTTGCTTGTGTCTGTTAGTTTCTCTTATTAATTGAGGCACATTTTGTTAGGTGCATAAATATTAATAATTGAAATCTATCATATTGAGTATTACCCTTAACAAATATGAAGTGACCATTCTTAACCTTCCTTACTTTTGTTGGTTTAAAGCCTATTGTATTTGCAAATAGAATTGCAGGGTGGCGCCTGTGGCTCAGTGAGCAGGGCGCTGGCCCCATATACCGAGGGTGGCGGGTTCAAACCCAGCCCCGGCCAAACTGCAACTGCAACAACAACAACAAAAAAAAAGCCGGGCGTTGTGGTGGGCACCTGTAGTTCCCAGCTACTTGGGAGGCTGAGGCAGGAGAATCACCTAAGCACAGGAGTTGGAGGTTGCTGTGAGCTGTGTGACGCCACGGCACTCTACCAAGGGCAATAAAGTGAACCTCTGTCTCTACAAAAAAAAAAAACAAACAAAAGAATTGCAACACCTGCTTTTTTCTGATTTCCATTTGCCTGAAATATGGATGACCACCTTTCACCCTGAGTCTATATTTATCTTTTAAGGTAAGATGACATTCTTGTATGCAGCAGATATATGGCCTGAGTTTTTGTATCCAGTCAGCCAACCTGTGCCTCTTTAGAGGACAGTTTAAGCCATTCACATTAATGGAGAATATTGATAAGTCTGGTAAAATTTTGGGTATCGATTTTTTCGAAAATCTAGAGGACATTTTTAATTATTTTGCCACTGTGGAAGTTGGAGTTTGATCAAAAGTTTCTGAGCGAGTTTGCTTTTGT
This sequence comes from Nycticebus coucang, assembly GCF_027406575.1. Lineage (NCBI taxonomy): Eukaryota > Metazoa > Chordata > Mammalia > Primates > Lorisidae > Nycticebus > Nycticebus coucang. The sequence continues at coordinate 114,348,369 of NC_069788.1, read as the reverse complement.
GGTAGAGGATTGTGCTGGTCATTATGGAGGATAAGTCTGAGAATATCCTGAAGAGCTGGTTTGGTTATGGCAAATTTCTTCAACATGTGAATGTCATTAAAGTATTTAATTTCTCCATCATAAATGAAACTCAGTTTAGCTGGATACAGGATCCTGGGTGGAAAGTTATTTTGTTTTAGGAGATTAAAAGTCGATGGCCACCCTCTTCTGGCTTGAAAAGTTTCAGCAGGAGATCTGCAGTCATTCTAATATTCTTCCCTTTGTAGGTTATTGTTTTCTTATGTCTGGCTGCTTTCAGAATTTTCTCCTTCATATTAACTTTAGTGAAGTCAATTATGATGTGCCTGGGGGATGTCTTGTTCGAGTTGAGTCATTCTGGGGTTCTGAAACTGTCTGTTATCTGTTTTTTATTTTTTTCTTTTCTTTTTTTTTCAGTTTTTGGCTGGGGCTGGGTTTGAACCCCCCACCTCTGGCATATGGGGCCAGCGCCCTACCTTTTGAGCCACCAGTGCCACCCACTATCTACTATCTGAATTTCAGAATCTCTTGTCGTGCCTGGAAAATTCTCTTTCATAATTTCATGGAGAAGAGCCTCTGTGCCTTGCAAAGCCAGTTCATCACTTTCAGGGATTCCATATGAGACAGATATTAGCCTTCTTCAAATTATCCCAGAGCTCTCTGAGAGAATGATTCATTTTTGTTCTCCATTTCTCTTCCTCTTTTAGTTTTGGAGCGTTCAAAAGCTTTGTCTTCAATGTCAGAAATCCTTTCTTCTGCTTGCTCCACTCTGTTACTGAGGGATTCTTCTGTATTTTTCAAATCTTTGACGGCTGCAAATTCTTGCTTCAATGTGTCAAAATCTTTGGTGATTTTGTCTTTAAATTCGTTGAATTCTGGAGACAACTTTTGAATTGCTCCTTGAATTTCTAATTCTAACTTTTCCTCCATTCTATTAATCTTGTTTGCAATCCAAATTCTAAATTGGATTTCTGACATCATGGCCATCTGTTTATGAATGGGATCTTCAGTTACGTCTGCCGTATCTTTCCTTGGGGAGGGTAGATCTACTCTGGTTATTCATGTTACCAGAGTTTTTCTGGTGATTCCCCCCATGATTATTTTACATTGTTTGACTAGATGAATGGATAAAGAATAGTTGGGTTCAGGGCTCCAAGAGTAGTGATTAACTAGCCCATTGCCCAAAAGCTGGGACTGGTGTCTGTAGCTTTTCCCCTGGAGCTTTGCCCAAGACCCGTACAGTGATATGGCCTGAGAAACTGGGGACGTGCTTGGTGTGGTGGGGCTAAGTGGCTCTGTCTTGTTTTCAGCTGATTTTTGTCTGACCCTAGTGAATCAGTTACTCTGGGTTGAAGTCTCAGCTGTGGAGAAATACCAGCAATTAAGTCACCCTGTTCCCCCTCATCCCGAGGCAACAATTGGAAAAGGAAAATCAAACCTTCCTACAACCACACACCCAGGGTACCACTTGGATAGTCCTCAGGTGATTGGCCCAGTTCCAGAGGTCCAAATCAATTGTCTTAGTCAGTACATGTCTCAGGTGGGAGAGTTTAAAAGGTCTCGGGCAACTAGATTGCAGGGGTCTGCTGACAAGTCAAATATGACTTGCTTCAGTGCTCTATGAGGTCAGGAGGACCCACCCAGCAAATAGATTAGTGTGGGAAGGTTGATGCCTCCTTCACCACCTTGCACCTCTGTCACACCCAGTCACCGATAACCCCTCAGGGCTGTGACCCAGTTGCCTCCAATGAGCAGATACTCCAAGGGTTTCCACCTCCCTGATACCCCCCACCCCTGCAGGGCTATGACCCAGTTGCCTCCAATGAGCAGCTACTCCAAGGGTTTCCACCTGCCTGAATCACAGGGAGATCTATGTCGCCTCAGCCAGGCTGCTACTCTCTGCCACTATCTGGCAGGGGGAGGTGAGGCCTGACAACCTCGGATGCTTAATGGAGGCTGGGGCTGTTCACTCAGTTCCAGCCCCACACCTGATTGATGTTACTGACAGAACAGAACAACTTTACAGAGTTTGTTTCTGTCCTGGCTAACTTCCCCTGCAGAAGAGAAGCTGTTTTGAGTTCACAGAACCTGTGCCTCAGGCCCTGTCTGTGGTGCTGCCCGGTCTCGGCTGCAGTTTGTATTCCAGCCTCTGCCTGTCCTCATTTGTCTGGGCTAATGATCCCCTGAGGGCTGGGTGTGTCTTAGGCTCAGTAAAGTGGTCCCTGGTCAGCCCTGCCCTGGGAATCTGCCAGCTCTGCACCTGCATTTTCTAGTCCCCATGTTCCACCCAGGCTGGTACTGCCTCAGGCCAACCCTTACTCACGGGGCCTGTATTTCTGTCCAAGATCTGTTCCACTGGTGGTTGCCACCTGAGAAGATGCCTGGCCTCTTCTGGTTTCCCAGAGAGACAGGAGCAATGACTCCAGAATATCCAGGGGTAAGCCCTATTGTTGCCAAAAATGGCTGCTGCTCTGTGCCTTGGGGTACCGCTGCTCCTGTGTGGTTCCCTCTCAGCTGACCATCCATTCCTCATTCCCATGCCACAGAATCAGCACTGATCAGCAGCAGTCCATGCCCTGTCCACACCTCTCAAGAAAATACCCAAGAATCTGGACTCCAGGGGAACAGGCTTCCAGAACTCAGAGTGAGAGTGGAGGGGAGTGCTGGGAGCTCAGAATTGCGGTAGAAAATATATACAGTTTTATGCCTGGCAAGAGAGCACCATGGCACCCTAGTAGGGGAAGTATGTCCAGTTTTTAGAGGATCTCTCCCATGGGATTTAATAAGAGGACTTTTGAACTCTACTCGCTTGTTTATGGGGTGCTCCAAGCCATTCTCATGGGGGAGGGGACTCCCGTCCGCTTGGCAATGGATTTTGTATGTTTTCTTTGTATCCTTGGGGTTGCAGCTTGCCTCAGCAGGGTTGATGTGAGTTATTCAACCTACTCTCTTGGCGCAGCTTTAATCCACTAGGTTACTTGCTAAATTTCTGTCCTTTAACTCTCCTTCTGGACAGGAGCCTCTGTGGAAAGCTGGCTTCAGTCAGCCATCTTGCCTCCACCCCCCAATTGGGGTATTTTTTAAAAAAATGATTGCAAAAATTGTTCTAGGGCCTAGAGTTGATTCTCATTTTATTTACTAAAGTAATCTGGTACAACTGTAATGATGTTTATTGATGCTGTTTAGTTTGGTGAAGTAGTCCCTAAGACATACAGAAAAACTATATTATACGTCCCTATGCTACAGATATTTTCAACTGTCCACAAAGGACATTTTCAAAGACATTTCCCTTTGGGTTAAAAAAAAAAATCAAAATTTTTACTTTCCTTATCCTCAAGCCAAGGGTCTAAAGGAGATAATTTATTTTTAAAATGACTTTATGTTTCTGTTGATTTTATGTTTGCCATAATTAAAATACTAAAAATACAGACTGCATATTTAATATAATCACTATTGGTACGTCATCAGATATTATATAAATTGGTTCATGTGTAATATTTCATCTTAGAAAAACAATGGGCATTTCCCCCCACTTTAAAGATGAAAAAACTAAGAATCAAAAAGATTCCTTAACATGCTGAACGTCACACAAATTATTGCTGCCAGAATTTCATCAGAGAGCAGTTTCAATCTAAAGCTAACTCTAGAGCTGATAACAACTGAACTATTATAATTCTTGTTCTCCATATTACTGTCTGGATACAATGGGGGTGGTTTAAGATTATGATATTTGAATCCCCACTCTGGAATTCATCTGTAGAAAATGGTTCCTCAAATTATACTTTTACTATTTTCTCATTTTGTATTGGATTATTTAAAAAATAATTGCATACAAGTATGACAACACACATAAGAACTCCTAAGTGTTTCACGTTTTTCAGAAAAAGTTCTTTTACCTTTCAAATGTTTACACTTCAAGCTCAAATTAATCGCAAAGTTGAAAGTATACAGAAGAAAACAAATTAGAGGACTTTTAAAAAAATTTCAGGTTAATGTGAGGGTACAAACAACCAGGTCACAATATTTAAATTTGTTAGGTAGAGTCCCTCTTGTAGTTGTGTCTCATAACCAAAAGGTGTGCCATACACCCCTACATTGTGCCCATTCAGTGGAAGCAACCCAAACCTCACTCCTTCCTCCCTCTCCTCCCCTCAACTTGAATTGAATTGAGTTTTTCTCTCATGTGGGTGAATATTAGTTTGTCTACTGGCTTCATATTAGTATCGAGTACATTGGATATTTGCTTTTCCATTCTTGTCATACTTTACTGAGAAGAATGTGTTTCAACTCCATCCAGGTAAAGTGTCTTCTTTTTAAGGCTGAATAGTATTCCATGGTTACATATACCACAGGTTGTTAATCCATTCCTGAGTTGATGGGCATTTAGGTTGTTTCCCCATCTTGGCAATTGTAAATTGAGCTAAAATAAACAATCTAAGAGCATATGTCCTTATGATAAAATGCTTCTTCCCCCCTTCTGGATAGATGCCTAGTAGTGGGATTGCAGGGTCAAATGGGAGATCTAATTTGAGTCCTTTGAGAATTCTTCCTACTTCTTTCCAAAGAGTCTGTAGTAGTTTGCAGTCCACCAGCATAAGTGTTCCATTTTCTCCACATCCACTCCAATTTGGGCTGATGCAATCCTCTTGCCTCAGTTTTTTCTATTTTTGGCAGAGATGGGATCTTGCTTTTGCTCAGGTTGGTCTTGAACTTGTGAGCTCAAGCAATCCACCTGCCTCGTCCTCCCTGAGGATTACAGGCATGAGCCATGTGCCTGGCCCTCAGGGTGGTTTTGATTTGCTTTTCTCTGATGATTAGGGATAACGAGCATTTTTTCATGTGTTTGTTGGCCATTCATCTGTCTTCTTCAGAGAAGGTTCTGTTTGTGTCTCTTGTCCAGAGATAGATAGGATCATTTACTCTTTTTTTGTTGATTAATTTGAGTTCTCTGTAGATCCTAGTTGTCAAACCTTTGTCAGAATTATAACATGCAAATTTCTTTTCCCATTCTGAAAATTGTCTATTTACTTTGATTGTTGTGTCCTTAGCTGTGAAGAAGCTTTTCAGTTTGAGTAAGTCCCATTTGTTTTTGTTGTTGTTGCAAATGCCACGGAAGTCTTCTTCATAAATCTTTTCCCAAGCCAATATCCTCAAGAGTCTTTCCCACACTTTCTTCTAGGACTTTTATCATTTCATGCCTTAGATATAAATTGTTTATCCATCTTGAATAAACTTTTGTAAGTGGTGAAAGGTGCAGGTCCAGTTTTACATGTAGTTATCCATTCCTCCCAGCATCATTTATTGAACAGGGATTCTTTTTCCAGGGTATGCTTTGTGTTTTGTTTAGCAAAAATCAGATGGCTGTAAGAGATTGGTTTCATCTCTTAGTTTTTTATTCTATTCCAAATGTCTCTATGTCTCTATTTTTATGCCAATACCATGCTGTTTTGATCACTGTGGAGTTACAATATAGCTTAAAGTCTAGTAGGGTGATGCATCCAGATTTGTTTTTATTACTAAAATTGCCTTGGCTACACAGATTTTCTTTCTGGTTCCATACAAAACAAAGGACTGTTTTTTCCAGTTCTTCAAAGCTTGATGTTAGTATTTTAATGGGCATTGCACTGAATCTGTAGATTGCTTTGGGGTATAGACATTTTAACAATGTTGATTGTTCCCAGCCAGGAGCATGGTAAACTCTTACGTTTGTTAATGTCTTCTGCTAGTTATTTTCTCAGGGTTTTATAATTCTCTTTGTAATGGTCCCTCATCTCTCTCTCTTTTTTAATTTTAATTTTTTATTTTTTGAGACAGAATCTCACTTTGTTGCCTTGGTTAGAGTGCCATGGTTTCATAGCTCACAGCAACCTCAGACTCTTGGACTTAAGTGATATTCTTGCCTTTGCCTCCCTAATAGCTGGGGCTACATGTGCCCACCACAATGCCCAACTACTTTTTAGAGATGGGGTCTTGCTCTTGCTCAGGCTAGTCTCAAACTCCTGAGCTCAGGCAATCCACCTGCCTCAGCCTCCCAAAGTGCTAGAATTACAGGTGTGAGCCACCACCTTCATCTCTTTCATTAGGTATATTCCTAGGTATTTCATTTTCTTCGAAGCTACTCTGAAGGGAATTGTGTCTTTGGTTAGTTTCTCAACTTGGCTGTTATTGACATAAAGGTTACTGATTTATGGACATTGATTTTATACCTGGAGATATTACTGTATTTCTTGATCACTTCCAGGAATCTTATGGTTGAGTCTCTGGGGTTTTCTAAGTGTAAGATCATATCATCGGCAAAGAATGAAAATTTGACCTCCTCTGCCCCCATTTGGATGCCCTTTATAGCCTTTTCTTGCCTGACAGCATTTGCGGGAATGTCCAGCACTATGTTGAATAGTCGTGGGGATAGAGGACATCGTTGTCTGGTTCCAGTCCTAAGTGGGAAAACTTTCAATTTTATTCCATTCAGTATGATATTAGCTGTGAGTTTGTTGTAGATGGTTTCAATCAGTTTAAGAAATATGTCACTTATACCTAAATTCTTAAGCATTTTTGTTAGAAAATGGATACTAAATTTTATCAAATGCTTTTTCTGCATGTATTGGGAGGATCATATGGTCTATGTTTTTGCTTCTATTGATAATGGTGAATTATATTTATGGATTTGTATATGTTAAACCAGCCTTCCATCCCTAGGGTGAAGCCTACTTGATTGTGATGTATCTTTTTTGTAATGTGTAGCTGTAATCTATTGGCTAGGATTTTGTTGAGTATTTTTGCTCTTTTTCATTAGTGAAATTGGTCTGTAGTTCTCCTTTTTAGTTTGGTCTTTTCCTGGTTTTGGTATCAGGGTGATTTTGTATCATAGAATGTGTCGGGGAAGATTCCTTCCTTCTCAATATTGTGGAATAGTTTCTGCAGTATGGGTATAAACGCTTTGAAGATTTGGTAGAATTCTGGTGTGAAGCCATCTGGTCTAGGGCATTGTTTGTTGGAAACTTTTTTATTGTTTCTTTGATCTCAGGGCTTGATATTGGTCTGTTCAAAAGATCTGTTTCTTCTTGGTTAAGTCTAGGGAGAGGGTGTGATTCCAGGTATTGGTCCATTTCCTCCATATTGTCAAGTTTCTGAGCAGAGTTTCTTGTAATCAGAAATAACCTCTTTTATCTCTATGATATCTGTTATTATTTCCCCTTTTTCATTTCTGATTGAAATTATTAGAAATTTTACTCTTCTATTTCTAGTTAATCTGGCCAAAGGTTTATCTATTTTATTTATTTATTTATTTATTTATTTTTGTAGAGACAGAGTCTCACTTTATGGCCCTCGGTAGAGTGCCGTGGCCTCACACAGCTCACAGCAACCTCCAACTCCTGGGCTTAAGCGATTCTCTTGCCTCAGCCTCCTGAGCAGCTGGGACTACAGGCGCCCGCTACAATGCCTGGCTATTTTTTGGTTGCAGTTTGGCCGGGGCCGGGTTTGAACCCGCCACCCTCAGTATATGGGGCTGGCGCCTTACTGACTGAGCCACAGGCGCCACCCTTTTATTTATTTTTTCAATGAACCAACTTTTTCATTAATTTTCTGAATGATTCTTTTGTTTTCATTTTCATTTATTTTTTATTTAATTTTGGTTATTTCTTTTCTTCTGCTAGGTTTGGGATTTCTTCCTTTTCATTTCCTTAAGATGATTCATTAGATTGTTGATGTGTTCTCTCTGTTTTTTGGATGTGTCTAAAGTGATAAATTTTCCTCTTAAGGCTTCTTTTGCAGTATCCCATAGGTTTTGGTAACTTAGCTTCATTATTGTTACATTCATGGAATTAACCATTTCCCATTTATGCATCCCTTGACCCAACTGTCATTCAGCAAAAGGTTGTTTAATTTCTAGGCCTTTGTGTAGGGATGAAAGTTTTTGTTGGAGTTGAGTTCCACCTTTATTGCCTTATGGTCTGAGAAGATACAAGGTATACTTTCTATCTTTCAATTTTGTTGAGGTTTGATTAGCATCCTAGGATGTGATCTATTCTGGAGTATGTTCCATGGGCTAATTAGAAGAATATATGTTTCTTAGCTTATAGCGTGTATTTTGTATATGTCTATTAAGCCCATTTGTTCTAGGGTCGAATTTAAGTGGGGTGTTTATTATGGTGTTACAGGATATCATATTGCTCAGAACACGAAGGTCTGTTTCATAAATCTGGGAGCATTTAAGTTGGGTGCATAAATATTTAAAATTGAAATGTCTTGTTATATTGTTCTCTTGACCAGTATGAAGTGATCATCTTTGCCTTTCTTAACTTTAGTTGCTCTAAATCCAATTGTATCTGAAAATAAGACTATGACCCTCACCTTTCTTCTGACTTCCATTTGCCTGAAATAATGTTTTCCATCCTTTTACCCAGAGTCTTGATTTATCCTTCAAGATTAGGTGTGTTTCCTGGAGATAGCATATGGATGGCTTGTGCTTTTTTGTCCAAACAGACAGCCTGTGCCTGTTCAGTGGGGAATTCAAGCCATTAACATTTATTGAGAGAATTGATAAGTGTGGTGGAGTTCTTATTTTGTGAAAGTTCATTGCTTAGTTTTATCCTTTGCATAATTGTAGAAGTTAGGTTTTGTCCTTTAGTTTCTGGGTATTTGTTTTGCAGGTGGTTCATTGTGATGGTCAGTGTGGAGAATATATCTTTATAGATGGAGTCTTATGGGGTAGCTGCCTCACAGTCCCTTGTGAGGAGATTGCTCTCTTTTGGTTTTTCATGTTGCCAGAATTTTACTGTTGGTTCCTCCTCATGTGTTCTTTCTTCTTATTCACTTCCTTCCCCTACATTTTCCGTCTTACTGCGTCCTTTGCTTTAAATTACCTTATCTCAGAGCTTAGGTGTTGAAGTGGCCTCTTGGTATAAGGCCAAAAGGAAGAGAAAAGAGTGAGCAGGGAGAAAGAAGAGAAAAAGAAGGAAGGAAAAGAGAGAAAAAAGGGGACAAAAGAAAAAAATTTAAGAAAAGGAAAGAAGAAGGACAAAAAGTGAGAAAGAGAGCAATAGGAGAAATGGTGTTGTTCAGCAGGGTGTGATGGCCACACCTGCAACTCCAAGACTTTGGGGGGCTGGGCCGGGCGGGGTCCCTCAAAGTCAGGAGCTCCTTACCAGCCTTGGGGAAAGGAAGACCCCACTTCCACCAGATATAGAAATAGAAAAAAACAAAAAACAAAAAAGAAAGAAAGAACAATTCAGCCATATGTCATTGTGGACACTTACCAATACTGTCTTTCCACAGGCTAAAGCTATAAGGACACTATGGGCTGTGAGTTCATGATCTCCTTGAACCAGACCACTGCTGTGACCTCCCAGCCAGACATGATCCCCCAGCACTCAGAGAAAACAAAAAATAAATAAAAGTAGGTAAAGACAATTAAAAATACAATTGTGTAAGATAAAGAAAATAAAAAAGATATTTTAGCTGTTGTATGAAAAATTATGTGGGAAAGATGAAAAAAGTGGAAAAAGCTCTACCAAAAAAGAGAAGAAAGGAGAGAAATAAAAAAGAAAGAGAGAATAAATGGTGCTGAAAAACAATAAAAAAAAATAGAGGAGCCCTTGCTATTGAAGAAAATAAAAATGAAAAAATGAAATAAAAAAAATACAACTAACCAACATAAAGAAAAATAACAACCACTGCAACAACATAAGAGAAGAAGAAAAAATCGTAAGGGAAAAAATGGAAAAAGGAACAAAAATAATATATATGTATGTATATATATATACATACATATTTATAAATATGTATGTATATATATATAGTAATATATTGTTTGCACACCAGGTGTCTCTGTGGTTTTAGGACACAGAGAACACATGTTTTTTTTGCTGTAAAAAATGAGGGTCAGAAGCTGCTCTCTAATTACTGTGGAGATTGGATCCTGTCTTCCTGACTTAGTTGCCCTCAGTCAGGACCTGGTTGTTTCATTAGCATTCAATCCCTGCAGGGTTGGGGTCTTAAAGCTCTCTCCAAATTCCTTAGAAGGCACTTCTCACAGTGTCCCCTAAAAACAGTTCCTGGGGGTTGTGGGAGCTACTCAGCTCCCCCAAGAGTGGATGCCTGAGCTCATCATATATGCCACAGCTGGCCATGTCCTAGGACCCCGCAGATTGTTTCCCTCACAGGGCCTTCCCACAATGGCAGCACAGCCAGCAGTGGCACTCAAAGCTGGCTGCTGGACACTGCTCAAGTCCACCCACCTATCTAAGCCTTCCAAGGCAGCTCCAGTGAGCAGGTTAGCCCAAAATCAAAACTGCAGGACAGCTCCCTCCTGTCTCTAGAGTTCCAGGCTGGCCAGCCAGTCCCCACCTGTTCTCACCACCTGTACTGGTTTTCTCCAGCTTCAGGCCTCCTTGCTGGCTTATATAGTCTACCTCTGCTTCACTGTACCTCCAGATTGATATCTCCAGGTAGGTTCCCCCAGCCAGAGATGGCTGGAGTTTTCTTTCCCCTGCCCTGCTGAGAGTGGCTAGTAGGGAGATGTATCTAGTCTTTCATCTTGCTCCACCCCTAAATTGGGGGATTAAAAAAAAAATAATGATTGCAAAAATTGTTCTAGGGTCTAAAGTTGATTCTCATTTTATTTACTAAAGTAATTGTGGTTCATCTGTAATGATGTTTATTTAAGTTGTTTAGTCAGGAAGTAGTTTTTTCTGAGACAGAGAGGGAAACGGTATTAGACCTTCTTATGCTCCAAATATTTCCAACTATCTACCCAAGAAAATTTGCAGAGACAATTCCCTTTGGTTTAAAAAATAAAAATGTTTATTTACTTTCTTTATGCTCAAGTAAAGCATCTAAAAGAGAAATTTAATTTAATTTTATAGTTTTATGATTACAATGATTTTTATGCTTACCATGATTAATATGTAAAAATATAGAGTGCATACTTAATAATCACTACAGGTAAATCAGACATTATATAAGTTGGTTCATGTGCAGTGTTCCATTTTAAACAAACAGTGGGCATTTCCCCCAACTTTACAGATGAAAAACCTGAGACTCAAAGAGATTCCTTAATGTGCTGAAGGTCACACAAGTGATTGCTGCCAGAATTTTATCTGAGAGTAGTTTCACTCCACAGCTCAAGCTCAAGTTCATAACCACTGAAATACTATAATTTGTGTACTCCATACTATGGGCTGCATGCCAGTGGGGGAGTTCAGAGATCCTAGAGATTGATACACAGCTGTTGAAAATGATTCTTCAAAGCATATTTTATTACTTCTTCAGTATTTTCCTGGATTATGAGAAAATTAATTGCATACAAATATTTGGACATACAATTTGTCTACACTCATATATAGGGACTCCATTACTTTTCAATCAGGTTTTTCAGAAATAGTTCTTTTAGCTTTAAAATTTGATAAACTCTGGTATCTGTACACCATGGAATACTATTCAGCCTTTAAAAAGGTGGAGATTTTACATCTTTAATCTGGATAGAAGTGAAACACATTCTTTTTAGTAAAGTATCATAAGAATGGAAAAGCAAATATCCAATGTACTCAATACTAACATGAAGCCAGTAGATGAACTGACACATGCCTACATAAGAGAAAAACTCAATTTAAGTCAAGCTGGGAGGAGGGAGAGGGAGGAAAGGGGGAGAGGAGAAGAGAGGAGATTGTGCTCCTACCTAATAGGCACAATGTAAGGGTATATGGCACACTTCCTGGATGTAGGACACAACTACAACAGGGACGAATGATTGTAAACTAATCATTTGTGCCTTCATATCAATCTGAAATAATAAAATAAAATTTTCACATTTTTAGCTCAACTTATTTGCAAAGTTAAAGGTATAGGGAAGAAAGCTAATGGGGGATTTTTATTTTTTTGGAGACAGAGTCTTTGTCACCCTCAGTAGAGTGTCATGGTGTCATAGCTCACAGCAACCTCTAACTCTAGGGCTCAAGCAGTCCTCTTGCCTCAGCCTCCCAAGTAGCTGGGACTATAGGCATGCATCACAACGACTGGCTATTTTTTAGAGATGCGGTCTTGCTCTGGCTTAGGCTGATCTCGAACTCATGAGCTCAAACAATCTACCTGCCTCAGCCTCCCAGAGTGCTAAGATTACAGGCATGAGCCACTGTGCCCCACCTAATAGGGGATTTTTAGATAAAACAACAGAAATTATTTTAGGACCTAAAGTTCATTCTCATTTTATTTACAAAATTAATCTGGTTAAACTGTAATGATGTTTATATAGGTTGTTTAGTTTGGAAGTAGTTCCTGAGCCATAGAGTGAAACTACATTAGACCTGCCATTGCTCCAATTATTTCCAACTATCCACCAAGGATATTTACAAAAACATTTTCCTTTAGTTTAGGAAATCAAAAAAAAGTTTACCTTCAAGTCAAGTATCAAAAAGGGAAATATAATTTATTTATACCATGATTTTATGTTTACAATGACTTTATGTTTATGATTGAAACATTAAAAATATGGAATGTAGGGCGGCGCCTGTGGCTCAAAGGGGTAGGGCGCCGGCCTCTTATGCTGGAGGTGGCGGGTTTAAGTCCAGCCCCGGCCAAAAACTGCAAAAAAAAAAAAAAAAATATATATATATATATATGGAATGTATACTTAATAACTATTGCTACATCAGATTTATATAAATTAGTTCAAGTGTAATATTTCATTCTGGAAAAATAATGGGCATTTTTCTGAAGATGAAAAAACTGAGACTCAAAGAGATTCCTTAACATGCTAAGGACACACAAGTGATTGCTGCCCAAATTTTAATCTGAAAGAGTTTGACTCTACAGCTTAAGCTCAAGCTTATAATCACTAGAAAATTATAATTCTTTTTTTTTTTCCTTTTTTTTGTAGAGACAGAGTCTCACTGTACCACCCTCGGGTAGAGTGCCGTGGTGTCACACGGCTCACAGCAACCTCCAACTCCTGGGCTTACACGATTCTGTTGCCTCAGCCTCCCGAGCAGCTGGGACTACAGGCGCCCGCCACAACACCCGGCTATTTTTTGTTGCAGTTTGGCCGGGGCTGGGTTTGACCCCGCCACCCTCGGCATATGGGGCCGGCGCCCTACTCACTGAGCCACAGGCGCCGCCCGAAAATTATAATTCTTATACTCCATGTTATTGGCTACATATCAACAGCAGCATTACGATTTCTGAACCGCCAACATTAATACACACCTGTTGAAAGTGATTGTTCAAAGTATACATTTACTCTTTTTTAGATTTTTCTGAACTTTTAAAAAAATAATTGTACACAACTATCCAAACATATGATTTATCTATATTCACTTAAGTTTTAATATAGGAACCCCTTAAGTTTTAATCAAGTTTTTCAGAAATAGGTCTTTTACCTTTAAAATGTACAGATGGCTAGCTTAACTTATTCTCAAAGTTCAAAGTATACAGAAGAGGCTTGGCGTTCATAGTTCAGTAGTTAGGGTGCCAGCCACATACACTGGGGCTGGCAGGTTCAAACCCGGCCCAGGCCTGCTAAACAACAATGACAACTACAACAAAAAAATAGCCAGGCATTGTGCTGAGCGCCTGTAGTCCCAGCTACTTGGGAGGCTGAGGCAAGAGAATCACTTAAGCCCAAGAGTTTGAGGTTGCTGTGAGCTGTGATGCCAAGACACTCTACTGAGGGTGACATAGTGAAACTCTGTCTCAAAAAAAAAGAAAGAATACATAAGAAAATAAATTGGAGGATTATTTATTTAAAAATAACTGCAAAAATTTATTTAGGGCCTAAAGTTGATTCTCATTTAACTTATGAAAGTAATGTGGTTAGCCTGGGTGCTAATGTGGTTAGCCTGTGCTATTATATTATATATATAATAGCACACAATAATAGGTGTGCTATTATTATCACACCTATAATCCTAGCACTCTCGGAAGCCAAGGCAGGTGGATTGCTTGAGCTCAGGAGTTTGAGACCACCCTGAGCAAAAGTGAGACCCTGCCTCTACAAAAAAATAAAATAGAAAAACTAGCCAGGTGCCACCTATAGTCTCAGCTACTCAGGAGGCTGAAGCAAAAGGATTGCTGAAGCCCAAGAGTTGGATGTTGCTGTGAGCTATGATGCCATAGCACTCTACCCAGGGTGACAGAGCAAGACACCATCTCAAATGTTTGCCATGAGTAAAATATTAAAAATATGGACTGCATACTTAGTATAATCACTGTTGGTACATCAGACATTATATAAATTGGTTCAGATAGTGGGCATTTCTCCCTCACTTTACAAAGGAAAAAACTGAGGCTCACAAGATTCCTTACTGTGCTAAATGTGACACAAGTGATTGCTTCCAGAATTTCAACTAGAGGCAGTTTTACTTTAAAGCTCCAGCTCATAGCGCTGAAATATTGTAATTCTTGTACTGCATATATTGGCTGCATATCAATTGTGTGGGTTCAGATGTCACATCCCTTTGGTATTAACATGTAGAAAATGCTTCCTCAATGTACACTTTTACAATTATTTCAGTTTTTACTGGATTATTAAAAAAATAATTGCACACAAGAATAGAAAAGCACAATTTCTTTATACCCATACATAGGAACTACTAAACTTTTCAATCAGGTTTTTCAGAAATAGTTCTTTTAGCTTTAAAATTTACACATTGCCAGCTCAAGTTATTTGCAAAGTTAAAAGTATACAGAAGAAAACAAATGGGGGGATTTTTAGAAAAAATAACTACAAAAAATGTTCTAGAGCCTACAGTTGATTCTCATTTTATTTACTGAAGTAATGTGGGTAATGATGTTTATTTACATTTCCTATTTTGGAAGTAGTTCCTGAGCCATGGAGAAACAACATTGACCTCCCTATGCTCCAACTATTTTCAACTGTCTACCATGGTCAGTTCTGGAGACATTTCCCTTTGGTTTAAAAAATCAAATGTTTACCCACAAATATAGTGTCCAAAAGAAAATTTAATATTTTCGATGAATTTATGTTTACCATGATTGAAATATTAATAATTTGGAATACATATTTAATAATCACTATTGCTACATCAGACATTTTATAAATTGGTTCATGTATAATATTTCATTTTGGAGAAACAGTGGGTATTCTCCCCCACTTTACAGGATGAAAATACTGAGACTCAAACAGCACCTTTTGAAGGTCATGCAATCATGGTGATTGCAGTCAGAATTTCAACTAGGAGCCATTTGACTCTAAAGCTCCAGCTCAAACTCAGGCTTATAACCACCGAAATACTATAATTCTCATACTCCATGTTATTGGCTGCTTACCAGGGGCTGCATTATGTTCTCTGAACCTCTCCCATTGGTAAGCACCTATTCAAAGTGATTCCCCAAAGTATACTCTACTTTAGTTTTTTTCCGGATTATTTAAAAAATAATAGCACATAAGTATGCAAACATATAATTTATCTATACTCAGATATAAAAATTTGTATACTTAGAGGGACTCTACCTAACAAATTCAAATATTGTGATTTGGCTGTTTGTACCCTCACATTAACCTTAAATTAAAATAATTAATTAATTAAAACATGAAAAAAATTGTATACTTTTAAATCATGTTTTTCAGAATTAGCTCTCTTAGCTTTAAAATGTATACATTCTAACTCAAGTATTTGCAAAGTTTAAAGTTTATACAGAACAAAAATATGGGAGGATTTGAAGAAAAAAATGACCACAGAAATGGTTGTAGGGCCTCCAGTTGATTCTCATTTTATTTACTAAAGTAATGTGGTTTAAACTGCAATGAAATTTATTTACTTTGTTTAGTTTTCAAGCAGTTTCTGAGCCATAGTGGAAAACTTTATTAGATATCTCTAGTCTCCAAATATTTTCCACTGTCCACCAAGGACATTTCTGGAGACATTTCCCTTTAGTTTAGAAAATCAAAATGTTGACTGTCAGAATATTAAAAATACAGACTGCATACTTAAAAATCACTATTGCTACATCAGATTTATATAAATTGGTTCAAGTATAATAAATATTTCATTTTAGAGAAACAGTGTGCTTTTTCTCTCACTTCACAGATGAAAACTGAGACTCAATGACATTCATTAAAATGTAGAAGGTCACATAGTTGTTTGCAGCCAGAATTTCAAGCTGGAGCGATTTGACTCGAAAGCTCAAGGTCAAGCTCATAACCACTGAAATACTATAATTTTTGTACTCCATATTACTGGCTACATACCAATTGGGGGGGATTTTAGGGATGGTAATAATAAGTGAAAAAGTACATGGAGTGCCTTGGCCATCTCTCATACCTGAGTGATGTACTCATCACCACTTTCCAAATGAAAAGAACAAATAACTTTGAAAAAGGCTCTTAAAAGCTTCATTTCTAATAAGTGATTTTGTAAAATTCAGGATGAGTGCTGAACTGTTTAAAGTCCTAAATATACGTGAACTGTCAACACATTCATCTTCCCTTTTTTCCCTAAATTAAGGCTATGATGATTTTAATATTCCAGCCGTGCTCCCTGGTATGCTCACAAAGAGAAACCCTCTTACACATGTTTCTTGTACTTGAGAACATGCAATGTGTGATCTCTCCTGCAGAATCTCACTGAGCTCTTTGGATGCCAGGAGGCAGCTGTAGCTCACAGGCCCCTGCAGCTCCTGGGTTCTTGTGAATTGTCGCCTCAACTCTGGCTGCCAGTGGAATAAGCCAGATGGTCCTGGGAGGCCTCAGCCCACCACTTCCAAGTCATGAGCAAGCCTCTTTTCATTTCTAAGGATTTTTTAAAAGACAAGGGAGTAGAGAGACCTTTTCCCTCTCACCTCTCTTCTTTAATATCTTCTCTACTATGAAAGCTGATGAAAGGAATAAAGGGACAGGGTTGGTTGGAAGGGAATTTCCAGCTCCTAAGAGAATATTCAACTTTTAAAAAACAGTGCCAAGAGCTTCCTGAAAGGAAATATTATTGGAAGAATTAATAAAAAAGCTTGAAATGATCCAGAGAAGATTTTTCTCTTTAAATTATAACTGGCATACTATGTGCGGATGCCTACATAAAAAAAAAGGTCAAAAGGATTGGCGAGCCATAACTTTTAGTCCTTTGGAGATTTTTAAATTAAAAACAATTTGTTTTTTTGGTAGAAATGAGGTTTCACAATGTTGCCCAGGCTAGTCTTGAGCTCCCGGCCTCAAGTGATCTTCCTGTCTCAGCCTCCCAAAGTGCTTGGATTATAGGTGTGAACTATATAAAATTTCATTTTATCCATGTTTACATAAAAATTATCTGAAAACCAAGGAAAGGGTTTGCATAGCTCACTGGAAAATGTTCCAAAAGAAGATACCTATGAGAAGGAAAGAATATTTGTGAGAATGCTTTTAGTAAAAATTTTATCTAAATGCAATATATTGTTGGATTTAGATAAATAAGCTACTGCTTGCCACATTTATGACTCTACTTATGAGCTCTTCTCTAATCCATGGATTTCTAAATCTTATGCTTTTAAGTGTTGTATGAAACATAAAAGAAAATTTGAATATTCCCACCTGGCTTCAGTGGCTCCCTTTTGCCTACAGACTAGGTCCAAGGTTCATCACATATCACACAAGGCCCTTGTGACTTGTCCTCATTTTTGTTAGCTGAGACTGGAGTCTAAGATCTGGATGTCCTCCCTGCGGTATGCCCCTATATCTTCATGGCTCAAAAGGCTCATCAAGGCTTTCTAATAGCAAGGTGCTTTCTTCCCTTCCTGAGATCAGATAAAGCCAGGTAAAGCTGATTCTGCTTTGCTGTTAAACTTCATTCTTTCACCCCACATTTATTGAGTGCCTACCTTTTGTCAGGAACTATGCTAAGTTGTTGGGATTTAAGAGCAAACAAAACATACTTCCTGCCTACAAAGAGTTTACATACCTGAGTAAACTCTGTAAGTTAACTTCCTATTACTGCTGTAATAAATCGCCATGATTGTGTTTTTAAAAAATACAAATTTATTACATTACATTTCTGGAAGTCAGAAGTCTGAAAGGGGTTTCATTTGGTTAAAATCAAGATGTTTGCAGGGATGCACTCGTTCTGAAGCTCTAGAGGAGAATCCATTTCTCTTGCCTTTCTAGCCCTTAGAGTCTGCCTACATTTCTTGGTTCATGGTCTCTTCCTCCAGTGTCAAAGCTAGTGTGGCATCTTCCAATCTCTCTCTGACTCCGTTTCTATGGTTACATCTCTGCCTCTAACTTTGACTTTCCTACCTCCTTTCCTAAAAAACTTGTGGTTATACTGGGCCCACGCAGATAATCCAGGATAATTCCTCAACTCAAGATACTTAACGTTATCTCTTCAAAATCCTTTTGTCACGTAAGGTAATACATTTACAGGTTCCAGAGATTAGGAATATCTTGGGGGGCAGTGAGGATTACTCTTTTATTTTGTTATTAAAACAGCATTATTTCTTCATTCAAATAACATGTTGAATGTCTTCTATGTTCCAGGCAATGTCCTAGGTCTTGGGAATACAGCAGTGGAAAAAAAAGGGCATACAGGGCAGCTCCTGTGGCTCAAAGGAGTAGGGTGCTGGCCCCATATACCAGAGGTGGTGGGTTCAAACCCAGCCCTGGCCAAAAACTGCCAAAAAAAAGGCATACAATTCCTGCTGTCAGGAGCTTACATTCTAGATGGTCTTGAACTCTTGACCTCCCAAAGTGCTTAGATCATAGGCATGAGCCACACACCTAGCCATCTAGATGGCAGATAGACAATAAACCCACAAACAATTAAATAGTCTGTTAGAGAATGATCAGGACTTTAGGGACACAGTTGATTGGGGAGTCTGGGAAGTATGAGATTGGGATGATTGCTATTTTAGAAAGAGCAACTGTGACAGTCAAGGTCCAGTTAGGAGAATAGAAGCTGGTCTTGGTAATTCAAAAAAAGAGGGAATTTAATATCGGGGAACTATATTAACCAGAGTTATGAAGCACCCCAGAGATTCTTAACACCATGAAGCCTCTACCACCCTTAGGCTGAAGGTGTTACCAGAGCCATTGGAACCTGGGGCCATGGAGGAGAGGCAACTGCTTCTGAGACACTGCCTGAGGCAGAATAGAGGGGGAGAAAGGCTTTGGCTTGCCCCTTCCATCTGTCTACATTCCTGTTAGGTGTTCTAATGGCTGATCCCAGATGAAAGCCTGTCAAGAGAGCCTGTGAGATATACCCTGTGGGGGTCAGGCCTTCTGCAAGATAGGGCAGGAGCAGAGAGAGCAGCTGAGAGCAAGCCGGCAGATGACCAACACAGTTACATTTTTACAGACGTCTAAAGGAATTCAGGAAGTGAATCATGCAGATACTTGGGGAAAGAGTTTTCCAGGCAGAGGGAACAGCAAATGCAAGGCTGGAGGCAGAAGAGCACCCTCTGTATTCAAAGAACTGCAGAAATGCCAATGCGGCTGGGGTAGAAAGAGGGAGAGGAGAGAGGAAGGCGATGAAAGTCAGAGAAAACACAATTCTCTGAATCGAAGTACGAACTGGGGCCTTTTCCCTGAGTGACGTGGGAAGTCCCAGAAAGTTTCTGAGCAGATAAGTGACATGAGCGCCTTACTTATGCTTCTTACTTTGGATCCTGTGTGTAGAACAAATTATTGGGGGAAATGGGCAGAAGTAGGGAAACCAGCAGGGAGACTTATGACAATTCCAGTGAGAAATGGTTTGAATCACAGAGGTAGTTTTGTAGTGGGTGGACAGTGATTGGATTCTGCTCATATTTTGAAGAAGGGACCAACAGAATTTGCTGATGATTTGGCTGTGAGAGAAACAGAGCTATCAAGGATGACTTCAAGACTTCATGACTTCTGAACAAAACCTCTGAATCTCAGGGTGCCCAGCAGTCAGTGTATAGATGGTATTTAAAGCCATCAAATTGGTGAAATCATCATGGAGTGAGAAGAGACCATGAGGAGACGTCCAAAGACTGAGTCTGGAGCCTCCTGTGTTTCAAGGTTAAAGTCTGAAAAGATGAGAAAGGTAGAAGAATCATGATAGCCTTTCTCCCCAGAACCCAAGTGAAGAAAGTGTTTCAAAGGCTAGCATGAGCAACCTCTCCCTGCTGCTGGGGGGTCCAGCCGTCCAGCCAAATAAGGATGGAAACTGAGCACTGAATTTAGCAAGAAGGCAGTCACTGATGAGACCTGTGGGGGTCTCATCACTCTAATTGGAGTAGTGGGGGTGAAAGGCTGCTCAGAACAGATTCAAGGGAATGGAAGGAGAGGAACTGAAAATAAGGCGGAAGAGCCTTTTGAAGACTCCAGCTGTGAAGTGAATCTAGGAAACATTTTATTTTTTACTATGGAAGATATTATAAGCATGCTTGTAAGCCCTTAGAAGTGATTCAGTAGAGAGGGAAAATTTGCTGATACAAGACATCATTTGTACTGGGGACAATTGCTGAATCAATGTCCCTGTGTTAGAGACAATGGGACTAGTACAGAAATGGGGAGAGGTTAATCTTGGTTGAGAGCATGAGTGTTCAACTCAGGTGACAGGAAGGACAGAAGTTTATGCAGACAGAGGCAGGTAGGCTGGCAGACGGAGTGGTATGGAGAGAGTGTGTGTTCACTCTCTGGTTGCTCCCATTTTACCAACAAAAGAAGAAATAAGGCCATCAGCCAAGGGTCTGATGAAAGAGGAAAAGGTGTGAAACAGTTCTGTAAAGAGGAGAGTGGACAGGGAAGTGTAGTAACTTTGCTATTAATTGATTAACACAGAATGTTAATGGGTTATAAAGTAGTTGGTGTTTCAAATTTGTAATAAATACTATGACATGAATGAGAAGAATGGGTGTGTCTGAAGAAATCCAGTATCAGATAGAGTTATATCAATAGAGCTAAAACAATAAAACCCTAACATTTAAACAACATCGGATATCATTTATCTTAGATAATTTTGAGGGAACTTTGGACCTTTTTAATGCCCTGTAAATTAGTTAGCAATGCCTATAGATACATAGCCAATAACATGATGCTCTGAACTCATTGATAATGGGCCAGATAAATCAGATTTTGACTGTAAAACATGCAAATGTGAATTAGTATTTGTAACATTAAAAAATATATAAAATTTCCTCACGTAATAGGCCTCAATGTCCAAACTCATTCTGTATTTTTATGTATTAGAGTGTTCTGTTGAGTAGAAGTAAATATCCAGAGAGAAATGAATTCACTTGCACTCTAATCAACTACCAGCAGCCTATCTGCTAAGACTAATAATATAGTAAATAACTAGAGTCCCAGGGGTCCTCAAACTTTTTAAACAGGGGGCCAGTTCACTGTCCCTCAGACCGTGGGAGGGCCGGACTATGGTTAAAAAAAAAAAACTATGAACAAATTCCTATGCACACTGCACTTATCTTATTTTGAAGTAAAAAAACAAAATGGGAACAAACGCCACCTCATGCGGCCCGCGGGTCGCAGTTTGAGGACCCCTGAACTAACAAATGACCAGATGGTCTCCTTGTCACTAGGAAAGGTTATATATCCTTGGATTTGTAGGGGAAGGTTGAACAGAGATGGGTAGAGAAGCCAGGAGAGGGAGTGGGCTAAAGTGGGTTGAGATCTACTCTGTGCTCGGCCGGGAACTCTCTGTTCCCCTTTCCCTCTTCTGCTGTATTTTGAAACCCCAGGATGGTCAGGATACAGTGGGAGTGCTTGACCCAGATAATGTGTAGTTGGAAACTCAGCTTTGGTGGATTTCATTTATCTCCTTCAGAAACTGGGATAAAAGTTCAGCTAGCAGTGAGAAGTAAACAGTAGCCCAGGGTCTTGAAAGAGCAGCTTTAGATTCCTGGGACAATTTCTACTATTCTATTATGCCTAAGATTAGGGACATTATCTTGTAATTTGAGGCCTGTCTCAATAACAGGGAAGTTATCTTTGTAACATGAGGCCAACACCCATCTCTTGAGCATCATAAGAAGTAATGAAGAAAGCTAATAGATTTGGCTAGCACTTGAGTTAATTCTTTCAAATGGCTATCTGAGAGTCATAAAACAAGTGGCCCTAAAATTATACTGTGGACACAGATTGGCAGCCATCCTTTAAGGGTAAAACTATGTTTAAAGCTAAACCAGAACAAATGAGCCACAACTGATTTATAATACATTGCTGTGATGAAAGATGGTTCCTTAGCACAGATTCTTAAGATTGATGACTATGTTCCATTATGTTTCTTTGTAAAAATGTTATATCAAACGTACCAGCCTATCAATTGCAAGCTCTTCCTTGCTTCCCTCCCTTCCTCTCCTTTCCCTTCTTATAGCCATTTTTGGAGTATGGATATATTTAGTTTGGGTATTTGGCTTGAATAAGCATATTTATTAAATAACAAGGAATCTGTTTTGAGTTAGTGTAAAAACAAATCATGAACAATGGATTCCCTTTGGAATTACTGTAACATGGTCAATAATTTTTTTGTCTTTATAGCTGAGACAAGAGAACCTAAAATAAAATTGTCAACATGTAGTTAAACTTTGTAAAACTGACCTACTATAAAATGAAAGACTCATTTTTCTTCTTGTTTGATGTAAGAGGATGTCATTTATTGGAACTTTTTATAGGTCTAGGAAATATAGAATTTTCCTTTTTTTTTATTCCATTACTGCTGTAGGAACTATAGAATTTTAAAGTTGTAATAACCCAGTGTGAGCCACACCCTCTTTTACAAATGAAGAATCAGAGATTAACTTTTCAAGGACATTCAATTATTAGTGGCACAGAAGAACTTAAATTGTGTAGTGCTTCTTACCATTGCATCACCTTAGGTTTCTAATATAAAAAAAGTCACTGACATAGGATTTGAGGTTGGAATTATACGCTTATATTCAGGCTTTAGCTTTCTTTTTCTGTGGGAGTGGGTTAAATAATGGTTCTTCATGTTAATGTATAAGAATTCAAAAAATTGAGACATAATTCACAAACCATAGGATCTATTTTACTCATCCATTTTGAAATCCGAAGTTTAAGCTTAAGTTCTACTCACAGTATCCTATCCATTTTACAAACAAAATGCCGTGTGCCTTCCCCCGCACCAGGGTGAATAGGGTTTTTATCAGACAAAGATAGAGAACGGAGGGGAGTATAACCCCTGATAAAGATGTGGTGTGAATAGAAATGTAGTTTAACAAAGTCAAAAGCTGGACTTGGAGCAGACACTTTTTCCTAAGCCTAAGTACTCTCCAGGGTAGGAGAAAGTGCAAGTACTCACGGACTTTTGCATTCACTTAAAAAAAAAAAAAAAGACATTAAGCTAATACCTACTACGTACCAAGCCTATGGAAGTGCTGAGAATAGGGAAATGACTAAGCCAGATCCTCAAGAAGCCCTGCCTGGTGGGGTCTAGGTGTGGGGTGGGGTGCGAGGGTGGTGATGGAAGGAGGAGGGAGGGAGCATACGGCGTGGGGGTAGAGAGGAGGGGAGAGATTAAAAATTTAGGGGTACAGATATGCGCTGGTTTCTATGGTAGAAATCTGCCCTACCTCTTAAAACTTAGGCTCATTTGCCAAATTTGGTCAGATATCATGATGCTGGTCTTCTGGAGCTGCCCTGTCAAATATGTTTGACAATCCTCCTGCTACCACCCCCTGTTTCCCCACCTCTAGGGTGTCGGCCTGGGAAGGGCGCCGGATGGAAGCTGTACCCACGTTTGCTGCCTCTGCTCTCCACAGGAAACAGGAATCCAGGGCTTTGCCGTCGTTATAGCAACCAGGAGTTCTGTGGTCCTCCACCCTCCTAGACTGCGTCTACTTCCCCCGCCCGCAGAGCCGCGCTGCCGCTCCTATCGCGAGACTTGCGCCCAGCGCGGAGCCGCTCCGCGGTGATCTCACCCGAGACTTGGGGGAGGGAGGAGTGAAGGAGGGGAAGGAATGGGGCGGGGAGGGGAAGGGCTAGCGCGGCGCCGCTGCTGCCGGCAACTTTGTGAGCGAGTTCAGTGCGTGCGTGAGCGAGTGATCGAAAAGTCAGTGTGGCGCCGAGTACCCTGGAGGAGAGTCCCCGGGGAGGGCCAGGTCTGGGTCCCAAGGCCGTCCTCCCTAAGCCACTCCATCTCCTCTCTCCTCTGTGGCTTCCTCCCCATTTCCTCCCCCCACCGGTCCTCCCGAGCCTTCCCGCCGCCGACCGCAGTTACCTGTCCCCTCCCCCACTCGGCACGCACCTCCCTTTCCCCCCTCCCCCGGCGCCCTCCCTGGGCCTTCAGACCCTGGACCCCCTGCCACCCCGCGCTTGTTTCCTGCGTTGGCCACCCACTCCGCTCTTTCTCTTGGAGGCAGGCGGGCGGGATGGGGGGCGTTGAGCATCGGGGGCGGCTCGAGCCGGGGGTCCGGGCGCCTAGACAATAGTTGATGCCCGAGGACTGTGCACTCCGTCTTCCACGCCTCTAGGAGCTCAGCCCCAGCAGGCTACTTGCCAGCCTGCATTCCGGGTCCCCCTTGGAGCCAGGCTTGGGACGTGGGCTGATTCCGCCTCCGCCTCCCTTGGGCCCCCCTCTCCTCAGCGCTCGCCCCGGCCCGGCCTCGCCGCCTGCCGTTCTTCGCAGACGAGGCGGCGAGTGAGCGCGCGCCGACGGTCTACGCGGTTTCTCTTTCTCCCCAGGGAGAGCGCGCGGCGGACGCGCCGGGACGCGCGGCTGCACTGGGAGGTCGGGCTGAGCGGTAAGTGGCCCCAGCGTTCCGGGTCTTGGCGGGGGAGTTGGGGTGTAGGACTGCTGACAGACTCATGCCTTTCTGCCGGTTGCTGCGTCTTGGGCCTGGGGCAGGATACGGGGAGACCGGTTAAAGTTTGATTTCCGATTTGGTGGCGTGCATCTAGCGCAGCCGGGCGGGGGCGAGTCTCGGCTCCACCGCGCCAGGCGCGCGCGCGCGCGCACCTCGGAATCTGAATCTGCAGAACTACCCCGCGGGCACCTCGGCGAGAGGCCGGGAGACCGGCGTCCCTGTCCGGGGCTGCACCCTCTCTGCAGCTCTCGTCTCCACCGGGCGACCTTTCCGCATCAGTCACCTGGGTGAGCTCTTTGCAGGCTGTGCTGGAGGGGACAGGCCGAGTGTTTGATTGTGGGAAAGGGAGGAGAGCAGTTCGCTGCCGGAGGGTGCGTAATTTCTCCTTGGAGGTCTGCGGGGGAGTGAAGATTCGGGGATGCTCTAACTTGCTTTCCTTGGAGCACGTACACCTCAAGAGGGCTGGGGGAGGCGTGAGGGTGTTGCGGAAAGAACTTTTCTTCCTTCGCCCCATCTGTTTCCAACTTCTCTCCTGTCCTTAAAGGAAATTCCCGAGGCTCTTAAATCGCTCCACGGCATTTCTAGGTGGACAAATAATCGTGTGGGGCAGGTTGAAATTTCATCGGGGTTCACCACTTGAGAAATAGATACGGGGAAGGCTCACATTCAAGGAAGATGTTGTTTAAACTGAACGTTTGGCATTCATTTTCTAAGGGAAACGTTTGGGATTGATGGCTCCTAGACTACTACATTTACCTTAATAGATTTTATTTTTCGTAACAAGTAGTTTAGAGGCAGCATTCCCTGAAATTCATACTACCTGGTAAACGATTATGTTTCTAAACTGGAGCCAGTGTTGCGATGCAAATTTCAGAGTAAAGGATCGGCTTTCATCAGGTTCCAGGTCTGTCTGGATGAACTGGGGTTGGCGTTTCCTCTATTAAAGCAAACCTTTCATGTTGAAACTCTGACTCAGACTCTTAAAGCCATTGTTTTTATGCTGGTACTCTGTGGGAGTTGAGTGTCAACTTTCTCTTGTTTTATTACATATTCTTCCAAGGTAAAGATTCTCTGAATCTTTTAGTCAAGTATAAGATTAAGTTCTACAGAATCGCTTCCTGCAGCCAGCTGAGTAACAGTATTTACTTTCTCTATATAATCCTGTTTTGAGGACTTGACTTTCACCTTCCTCCTTTTAATTTTTTGAAAGCTCCAATTAAGCTACTTTTACAAGGATGAAAAAAGATGATGAGATAATGTAGCACAGTGTTGTAATAGCAAGAGTAAATAAAGTACAAGTAGATCAGTTTATAGTCACTGATATGTCCCAACTATTAGATGACATCCTAGTTATTATTATTTTTTTTGTTTTGTAGAGACAGAGTCTCACTGTACCACCCTCGGGTAGAGTGCCGTGGCGTCACACAGCTCACAGCAACCTCTAACTCTCGGGCTTACGCGATTCTCTTGCCTCAGCCTCCCGAGCAGCTGGGACTACAGGCGCCCGCCACAACGCCCGGCTATTTTTTTGTTGCAGTTTGGCCGGGGCTGGGTTTGAACCCGCCACCCTCGGCATATGGGGCTGGCGCCCTACTCACTGAGCCACAGGCGCCGCCCGACATCCTAGTTATTAACTAGAATATTAATATTAAAATGTTTTTCCTGTGGAATACATTATACTAAGGCATTAACAACAGTGCGTTTAAAAATGACTTGAGTGATGGTTTGCTCATAAATAGAGGAAAATAATAGATTTTATGTTTCTGACATAAATAATAGATTTTATGTTTCTGTTTTTTTGGTGTCTATGTGTGTGTCTGTGTTTTATTTCTGTTAATGTGAGGGTACAAACAGCCAGGTCACAATGTTTGAATTTGTTAGGTAGAGTCCATCTCACAAGGCAACTAATTTCCTTATCTTGTGATAAGACAGCTAATTTTCTTATCTTGTGAATGCTTAAGTAAAGGACTCTTGAATTTTGACTGTCATTAGATCTCTCCAGTTGACTGAGAGAACAAGTTTGGCAAGTGGCTCAAGACTGTCAGTAGGTGTTGCTGTTGTGAGCTTCTCTGCAGTTCCTGGTTCTGCTCCTGGAGTTTTAATTACTATTCAGTTACAGTGAACTTTTTAGATCTGAAGTGTCCGGCAGTAATAGTTATAATTTTATTATGGGATTGTATGGCAAGGTTAGCTTGAATTCTTGGCAATAATTCAAAAGCACTTCTCTGAAATTTTATATAGAGATTTATACTCTTCTTTTGACTATCCTTTAATTATTGTGTTCTAGTTTTTGTGTTTGCTTTGTTTTTGCTTTAAGTGTGCAGTTTTGGTGTAGTGCCCCCACCTTGATTTTTTTAGCAACTTTTAAAAAACATTTAGTAATGTTATCGAAGTAATCAATTGAAGATTGCTTGAGATTACCAGTTTTGTCGACATTGAGGGATCTTAGTTGGCTGAGTTGAGATGTGTATTTATGTTCTATCTTAAGTTGCAGTAGTAATTTTTTAATAAATGCTTTTTTTTTTCTTCCAGTTTTTGGCCGGGGCTGGGTTTGAACCCGCCACCTCCGGCATATGGGGCTGGCACCCTACTCCTTTGAGCTGGTGCTGCCCCTAAATGCCTTTTAAAAAAAAAAAAAATTTCTCAGCTGTGAACTAGGATCATGGGAGAGTGAAATGGTTTAAGAGTACAGATTCCCTGAATCTGTCCAGTTTAGTGGGACGTTTGTAGCAATTAATGTTAACGTGATTATATGCCTCGTATCAGTCCTCACCGTTGCATTACCATTTTTGTCAGTCCATAAGAAGCATGCATATCCGAAGATTTTCAGGTGACATCTCAGATTTGAGCCTTTTAGTTCACTGTCCAAATTGGACTTTCTCTGGGGAAGTTCAGTAGACTCATCCTCAGGATAAAGAGCTAGAACTCCGGAAAAGCATCTTCCTTCTTCCTTTTGGCTCACATCTCCAAATAAATTCAGAAAACAAATTTCCACACCTCTAGCAGCCCTGTATTCCTAACGTCTTGAATCTGTGGGAGTCGAGGAGTATTGAGAGCTGCTATCTGAAAGGTTTATTCTTGGTTTCTGTGATTCCAATCCTGAGCACAAGAGTGTTTCTGGCCTCTTGGGACACTCCGTGTAGCCATTTGCAATAATACCTAGTTTGGAGTTATAAGACCTGGCTTCCTCAATAAAGATTTTGCATAGCAATTATTTTTGAATTTTAACTTATAAATTTTGAAATAGTGTAGCCCAGTATTTGTCCTCAGAAAGTCTGGGTTTCAAATAACTGCTCTGCGATTTTCTGTGTATAAGAGCTTAAAAAATAATTGAATCACTCTCTGAATTCGCTGTTTTTTGCTGCAGAGATGGTCAGAAAACTTCACAGCTTTGTCACAAAAAAATTAATGAGTATATGTATGAAAGTAGTGTATATACCATTAAGTCTTATTTACAGTTTCACTTTCTTACTTTTTCATAGATTTCCTGGATTGTTGGAGCTAGATGGGATTTTGAGCATAAATCACTTGGCCTACCTTCCCCAATTTGTAGATGAGGAAACTAAGACCGGGAAAATTGAAGTGACTTGTTTAAGGTTTTGGAACTAGTTGATGACCAGTCAGTGACTGGAAGGCAGGTTTCCATGTTTTAACTGTATTCTTTTGTTATCTGTATTTTTTATTTTTCTATCCTACAGTCACTCATGATAAAATTTGTTCACTACTTTTTTCCCCCTCCACTTTAGTGTTCAATGTTTATTAAATGACTAAAATGAGGAGAAGCCAAACTTAAGGAAACAAACATCTGTAGTAAGGTTGAGGAGCTATGAAAACAATATTGATGTAGTGTTGGCAACCAAATTTTGGAGTTACTCACATTACAAAGTTATGGAAAAAGAAATTCTGAGTTAAAGTTTCTACGTGGTAGAGCCTATAAGCTTTTTTAAAAGAAATCTTTATTAATACGTATGAAATATATTTGTATGTTCCTTGGGAAAGCCAAACTCAATTTATTCTTGTTCCCATTTTTCTTCCCTTTTTAATCTCCACTTTTTTTTTTTTTTTGAGACAGAGTCACACTTTGTTACCTCCTTGGTAGAGTGCCGTGGCGTTCACAGCCCACAGCAACCTCCAACTCTTGGGCTTAAGCAATTCTTTTGCCTCAGCCTCTCAAGTAGTTGGGACTACAGGCGCCCACCAGAATGCCCAGCTATTTTGTTGTTGTTGTAGTTGTCATTGTTGTTTAGCAGGCCCGGGCTGGGTTGAAACCCGCCATCTCTGGTGTATGTGGCTGATGCCCTAACCACTGAGCGACAGGTGCTGAGCCCTTTTTAATCTCTTTTGCAAAAGAAAAAGTTGTACTTTCTGTGCTTATGGAACAATGGCCTATTAAATTTTAGATCTTTTCCCTCAGTGACATATGAGGGTTATCCGGGATTAGGGGCTGGGGAGTCAGGTGCGATATAAAACAGGACATAAAGAGGAAAATGCAGGAACTTCCCTTGAAAATGGGACTGATTTTTTTTTTTTTTTTTTTTGAGACAGTCTCTCTTTATCACCCTCGGTAAAGTGCCATGGCATCACAGCTCACAGTAACCTCCAACTCCTGGGTTTAGGTGATTCTCTTGCCTCAGCCTCCTGAGTAGCTGGGACTACAGGTGCCTGACACAATGCCCAGCTATTTCTTTGTTGCAGTTTGGCTGGGGCTGGGTTTGAACCCACCACCCTCGGTATGTGGGGCCGACGCCCTACTCACTGAGCCACAGGCGCTGCCCGAAAATGGGACTGATTTTTATTGATTCCCCTCTACCTTCCACTGGAGTAATCTGAGCTAAGAGAAAAGGAACATCCCTGCCAGTTGTGTGGCTACTCTTTAGGTGATGGGTGCTCCTTCCTAGGAGGGGTAAATATCAGAGTATTCTTTCAGCACTCACACAGAAGTCTGGGTCTTGTTCTGTCCATGGGACTCTGTGAAACACTGGTGTTTCACTATCACTTGAGATTGGCAATCCAACCTTTTATCCACTTAACTGACACTTTTTTGGTGTGGGAAATAAATTGGCTGCAACTTGATTTTTGTTTTTAGTTTGTTTCTGTGCTAAGGTAATTAAAAACAAAATCCATTTGCTTAAATCCCTTTGTTTTTCAGAGGTTTTATAAGTTAATTATTCTTAGACGATAACTTCTTTATTCTTTTTTTTTCTTATGTAATTTTTGGCCAGGGCTGGGTTTGAACCCGCCACCTCTGGCATATGGGACCGGTGCCCTACTCCTTGAGCCACAGGCGCCGCCAACTTCTTTATTCTTTTGGTAGGTTTTTGATGAGCTCTGGAGTTAGTCAGGGAAGCATGAAGAGATTCCTTCATGTCTGGATCTCTTAAAACAGGTGATTTGAGTGAAGGACAGAATATGTGATGAGCTTCGTGATTGTCAAAAAGTTTGAAAAACCGTCAGGGTAGATCTTTCAAGGGTAGGGAAACATTTGCCAGTGCACATCCATTTTCACCTTTTATTCTAGCCTAAAGAGAGTAAGATAACCCTGTTTGCAAAGAGAACATGAGTGTTTTCTGAAAGTTTGAGAGCAGTGTTTTTCAATCTTTTTTATCTCATGGCACACTTGAAACAATAATTAAACTTCTACAGCGCACTTAAATTATGTTGATCAAAACGAGAGTAAAACTTCTTTCAAAAAGAATTTAATGATCTTTAAAAATTTTCGTAGTACAGCTAAGATCCTCTCAAGGCATACCAGTTGAAAATTGCTGGTCTGGGGTGATGACACCAGAATGACACAGAGGGATGTCAGGGGTTTCTTTAGTTGGACCTTAGTAACAGTGTGTTGGGGGGTGTGCCACAAAGTCAGAAGAAGCCATTTCTCTTTACCTGTGGAGGTCTGAGATGAGAATTTTCAGCCTGTAGATTTCTAATTTGTTGCTTATTATGTTTACACTGAGTTCTCCCTCTAATTAGGATTGTAGGATGTCTAACTTTAAATTGTGGGAAACGGGCAATTACATAATGTTAGATTTCCCTTTTTTCAATTCAGGAAAGGCAGGAAAATGTCCAAGGCTTATTGGACACTGGCATGAGGAAGGAGAGTTGAAGGATCATGCAAACAGGGGTTACTCAAAGGCAACTTGAGCAGATAGGTCAGCCAGTGTTGCTTCGGTTGAGTTCCTTTTCTCCTTTCTCCTTCCCCAGGACAGGTCTAGGTTAAATGAATTTCACAGACTTGCAAGTTTATTTTGGTTATTCCTCTTTCTACTTTTTCCATAAAGCCTTTACCAAAGCTATGAACAGATATAGTCATTGATTTTTTTTTTTTTTTGTGGTTCAGTGTCTTGTTTCCTTTTATAATGAGTTCTGAATTCCTGAGTAGAAAGTTATTGAGAAATACAAGCAAAGGACTATGTGCTGAATGATCATGTTCCTGCCGTCGAGACTTTACTGTGAGCCTGGTGAGGTGACTCACCCCTGTAATTCCAGCACTCTGGGAAGCTGAGGCAGGTGGATAGCCTGAGCTCAGGAGTTCAAGACCAGCCTGAGCAAAGTGAGTTCCCATCTCTACTAAAAGTAGAAAAAATAGCAGTGAATAGTGGCACAAGCCTATAGTCCCAGCTACTTGGGAGGCTGAGGCAAGAGGATTGCTCAAGCCCAAGTGTTGGAGGATGCTGTGAGCTGTGATATCCTGGCACTCTACCCAGGGCACAGAGTGAGACTGTCTCAAAAAAAAAAAAAGTTTACTGTGATCATTGTCTTTATTTTGGCCCTTATATTATCTGTCTGTAATTAATTTTCTTAATATTCTGACTTACATATCTAAATAGGAATTCTAACTTGCTGTATTGTGCTCTTTGCCTTTCTTCTAATAGTCTCTAGTGCCCAGAATTGATCAACCATTTGTTTTTACAAGTTTCTTTTTGGTTGATATTCTCAGAGAAGCAGCTGACAACTGGTATCCCATGCCTTGAAGAAGAGACATTCTACTTTTTAGGGAGCCTATAAGATACAGAAGTATAAATTAGCAGGATGTTCCGAAATTTTCACCAACTCTCTTGCTTCACTTGTGTGTACTTAGGAGGAAAATGGCAAGTCAGTATTTTCTCATATTAATATAAGAAGCACAGTGCTGTGACTCTCTGAATCATACTGCTTGTCTTTTGAAGACTTGTTAAAAGCACATGTTTTTACCCTGGAAGTGAGAGTTAGTGTATAGTTAGTGACCACTTCCCCGGTCATTCTTAAGGCTGCTCCACTGGAGGCTTCAGAAGGTTCTGCCAGTATGCTTTGCCAGAGTTCCAACTTCTTTCGTTTTTTGAGCCTCAAGCTGTTGCCCTGGTTAGAGTGCTGTGGCATCACAGCTCACAGCAACCTCCAACTCCTGGGCTTAAATGATTCGCTTGCCTCAGCCTCCCAAGTAGGTGGGACTACAGGCGCCCACCACAAGGTCCGGCTATTTTTTGGTTGTAGTTATCATTGTTGTTTGGCAGGCCCAGGCTGGATTTGAACCTGCCAGCTCTGATGTATATGGCCGGCGCCTTAGCCACTTGAGCTACAGGTGCCGAGCCCAGAGTTCCAATTTCTTGGTAGCTGGGTATTTGACATGTAGAGAGAGTGCTGCATGGGATAGCGCCTGTGGCTCAAAGGAGTAGGGCACTGGCCCCATATACCTGAGGTGGTGGGTTCAAACCCGGCTCTAGGCCAAAAACTGCAAAAAAAAAAAAAAAAAAGATTTGAGAGTGCTCTGTGTGTGTGTGTCTGTGTGTTTGTAGTGGGGGTGGTGTTCAGTTTGACTCCAAGTTCTTTAGCTTAAAGAGACCCTTTAGGAGCCTGGATGTGGTTCCTAACCCTTAACTCTTTTCTCATTTGAGAAATGCCTGTGGTTCTTCAAAGAATCACAGAGTTTTATTTTTTAATTAGGATCTTAGTGGTGAGCTTTTGTAATTGGAAGTGAGGTATACTAATCACGTTAGAAAATGATGTTTTGGTAGATAAATGGTAGGTAGAGGATTCTCAGAAAAGGCTTCAAGGACCTCAGCCTAATAATTGCTTTTGGTGGGATTGTTCTAAAGGTCATTTTCAAGGTGGTGTTTGAAAATAGTGTTTTCTTCAGTGGTGTGTTGGGTTTTCAGAGGGTAGAGAAGGTGCAGAATCACAAAGGAAACCTGGGGCTTTGCTCGTGGGGAGTTTTCTACGGACAGAGGTAGCTGGGAGATGTGAAGAAGCTCAGTAGGTGATTCCCTTAGGCTTCTTCCTACCCAGTTGAAAACGCAGTGGTTTTTACATAATTCTTTGCTTGGGAATAAGGTAAGTAAATATTAGGCTCAAACCAGAAAGCAGCAGACTGGGGTCTATGGAAACTTCGTTTTGGATGGGCGAAAGGAAAGCCTCGGAATCCTCTGTGGGGTCCCATTGATGAACAGACAACGTGGAAGAACTCTGGAAATGACTGCCGACA
This sequence comes from Nycticebus coucang, assembly GCF_027406575.1. Taxonomy (NCBI): domain Eukaryota; kingdom Metazoa; phylum Chordata; class Mammalia; order Primates; family Lorisidae; genus Nycticebus; species Nycticebus coucang. Next base: position 114,315,170 of record NC_069788.1, on the reverse strand, counting down.
GTTAAAAGGGACAGGTGGCTTGGACTCCCTTCAGTGGAGACAGAACATGTAAATTCAGTCTGGTAACTGTATGTTCATACTTTAAAAACATTACTTTTGGTAAAACATAAAATTGACCATCGTATCCATTTTTAAGTGTTTAGCTTGGTAGTGTTAAGTGTATTCACATTTTGTGAAACACACTCCAGGACTTTTTCATCTCACAGATCTGAAACTTTGTCGTAAGTTTCAACATTAAAAAATTAAAAAAAATTAAAAAAACAACTTGCCTTTCCCCCTTCCCCCCAGCCCCTGGCAGCCACCATTCTACTTTCTGTTTCTAAGAATTTGAGGACTCTAGACACCTCATATACGTGGAATCATACAGAACTTGTGTTTTTGTGACTTGCTTGTTTCACTTAGCATTAATGCCCTCAGAGTTTCTCAGCGTTGTGGCATGCGTCAGAATTTCCTTCTTTTTAAAGGCTGAATAGTGTCCCATTGTATGTGTGTGCCACATTTGGTTTTTCAGTTTTTACCTTGGATGGATGTTTGGGGGTGCTCCCTCTCTTGGCAGTTGTGTGCATTGTTGCCATGAACATGGTGTGCAAGTGTCTCTTTAAGACCCTGCTTTCAGTTCTTTTGGATATTTACCCAGAAGTGAGGCTGCTGTTTAAGATAGAATTTCTACTTCTTTTCTTTTTCTTTTTTCAGACAGATTCTCATTATGGTGCCTTCGGTAGAGTGCTGTGGCGTCACAGCTCACATCAACCTCAAACTCTTGGGCTTAAGTGATTCTCTTGCCTCAGCCTCCCAAGTAGCTGGGACTACAGGCGCCCATGCAGTTGTCATTGTTGTTTAGTAGGCTCTGGCTGGGTTTGAACCTGCCAGCCTGCCAATGTATATGTGGCTGGCGCCCTACCCACTGAGCTACCAGTGCTGTCCTGGTATTTCTATTTTTTGTTTTTTAAGCTTTTGCTGTTTTCCATAGTGGTTGTACCATCTTACAGTTCCATCAGCGGTTCACAAGGGTTGTAACTTTTCTACATCCTTACTAATAATTGTTATTTCTGAGGCTGAGGCGAGTGGATTGCTTGAGCTCAGGAGTTCAAGACCAGCCTGAGCAAGAGCAAGACCCTGTCTCTAAAAAAAAAACAAAAAAACATAGCTGGTTGTTGTCTTGGACGCCTATAGTCCCAACTACTTGGGAGGCTGAGGCAAGAGGACCAATTAAACCTAAGCGTTTGTGGCTGCTGTGAGCTATGATGTTCATACCAAGGGTGACAAAGTGAGACTCTGTCTCAAAACAAATAAACAAACAAACACTGTTATTTCTGGCTTTCTTACAGTAATGAGTGTGAGATGATATTTCATTCTGGTTTTGATTTGTGTTTCTCTGATGATTAATGAAACTGAGCATCTTTTATGTGCTTATTGGCATTTTTATGCCATCTTTAGAGAAATATCCATTCAAGTCCTCTGCCCATTTTAAATTAGGTTGTTTGATTTTTGGTTGTTCAGTCGTTGGAGTTCTTCGTATATTCTGGATATTAACCCCTTATGAGATAATATGATATGCAAATATTTTTTCCCATTCCAGGTTGCCTTTTTACTCCCTTGGTTGTGTCCTTTGATGCACAAAATTTTCAGGTTTGAAATCACACTTGTCTCTTTATACTTTTGTTACCTGTGCTTTTGTTGTTATATCCAAGAACTTATTGCCAAGTCCAATGTCATGAAGCTTTTCCCTGATGTTTTCTAATTTTAGGTTTTACATTTCAGTCTTTAAGCCATTTTAATTTGATTTTTATGTATGGTATAAGGTTCTGTCTTTATTTTTTTACATGCATATATCTCATTTTTCTAATACCGTTTATTGAAGAGACTGTCTGCTCCTTACTGAATGGTCTTGACACCCTTGTCAAAGATCTTTTGACCATACATGCATGAGTTTATTTCTGGACCGTGTATTCTTTGTATATTCCATTGACCTTTCTGTCTTTATGCCAGTACCATACTATTTTGATTACGGTTGCTTTGTAATATGTTTTGCAATCAGGAGTATAAGTGGCACTTACTTTTATTTATTTATTTATTTATTTATTTTTTTAGTGGCACTTACTTTTAAATTATGCTCTTCTAGATGTTGAATAATAAAGAAATGACTTAAAACAATTCCAAGAATTTTTCATTTTTTAGGGGACTAGACACAGTTTATGAGGTAAGATGATTTAAACAGCAGAATATAAGAGGCTGTCAATTGGGAAACAGTGTAGGAAAAGCTGCTTATTGAGCACTTGTGGTTTACAGTGTGCTTTCACAGATACTGTGTCCCGTGGCTTGGGATTCTTCAAAAAGGCATTGGACCCTTGGGTTATCATGAAAATTGGATATTTACCTCACTGAGTATTAATACCCAGCACTGCTGTGTCTCTTGTACCACAGTGATATAGAGAGGTCTTTTTTTTTTTTTTTTTTTGTAGAGACAGAGTTTCACTTTATTGCCCTCGGTAGAGTGCCGTGGTGTCACACGGCTCACAGCAACTTCCAACTCCTGGGCTTAGGCGATTCTCCTGCCTCAGCCTCCCGAGTAGCTGGGACTACAGGCGCCCGCCACAACGCCCGGCTAGATATAGAGAGGTCTTTCAGAAAAGTCTCTAGTAGTAATCTTAACATTTTTCAGCAGAGTCAGTTATGAAAACTGCCACTTGTGATTTTTTTCGCCTTGATAACTGTGTTGCCTTTCCTATTCTAATCCAGTAGTTTCTGATTTCCTGTATCTGCCTGTTGAATAGTAATGGGTCATGTATTTAGATAGAATATTAAGCCACAGCGCTGGTTTATTTTCTGGATTCATGGGAAAAAAAAAAACAAAACCTAGAAAACTAATCTGGCTGGATTGTGTAGGATGAATTGAAGGGGGAGAGTTTGGAGTCAGAACAGCAAAATTTAGTGCCTACGTTAGTAAGTAATCTAGACTATTTAAGATGTATTTTCTCATCTTCCTAGTAAAGACTATTAGGATAATTTTGGTTGGGTGCACTGAAAGGACATTTGGTAGAATTTCCATGGAGGGAGAATGTAGTGTGCTTGGATGTAGTAGGCCTATCATGGACGTATGAATTTGTGTCTGCATGGGTGGGTCTCCAAGGAGTAATTTACTGAATCCCACTGTGTACCAGGGGCTGGTGGCTGCTTCCACTAAACAGAAGCTACACGGTTCCCGCTCTCGTGTAGCTAATACTCTTCTAGTGACTTAAGTGGCCCTTGTTTGTGTTCATTTCCCCTCTTATGGCTGAATTTTTCTTTTAGTCAAAGGCCACCTGTTTTACTTTGATGCAAAACAATTGCAGTTGTTGATTATGAGAATAGTTCTATGTTAAATGTTCTTTATATAGAGAAAGAAGTAAATAGTATACAGCTGCTTTTTGGTTTCCAAGGAGATATGTCTTGGCAAACTTTATTTAATCAAGTGCTAAGGAAAAGAAATAACGGAAACTGGCTATAATGCATTTTGTTAATGTTTGCCTGAGGACCCAGATATGGTTTTTTCAAATCTTGATTTTTTTCCTTGTATTCCCACATCTACTCCAAGAGAATCTAGAAACTTTGTTCTGGGTGATCCTGGATTTTACTATTAATTGTTAGATCTTGGAAGAGTAAAACAACTTTTTTTTTTTTTTTTAACTCTTAACATATGTTTTATTGGTGAAAGAGTACCCCAACATACAAAGAGAAACATAATTACTGAGAAGACAGCAAGCAGTAATTCAGAAGCACCATGCACAATTAAATAACCTTTTGAGGATTATACTATTCCTCCTTAAGAGAGAAGTTAATATAGGTGACCCCCATACAATTACAGTAAAACCTGTATAAGTTGACCACCCAAGGGACTGTAACAAACCGGTCAACATATAGAGGTGGTCAACACAAGGAACTAGGCTTCTCATGGTTTAATTATTTTTTCTGAAGAAAGAGTCAATCTTGACCTGTCTCTTATTATAAACGTAAGTGCAGAAAGCACTCTAAAGGCTGGCCACACCACTCAGCATACCTGGGCATTTTTCTGCAGCAAATGACTTCAACTGCATTATCAGATGCCTGACATCCTCTTCCTTTGGAGTTTCTTCCACAACTTCTACTGAAACGTCATTGGATTCACCACACAAGACTTTCTGGGAGATCTTGTTTTGTAGTTTAAATTTTTCAAGCCAACCACTTGATGCTTGGAAATCTGCCACCCCGAATTCCCGTGCGAATTTCTTTGCCACTTCTCGAATCATCGGCCCAGAGATCCGGGCATTAACTGCCCTCATTTGTTTGAACCAGCTTAATGTGGCTTAACTTCATCCAGGGAAGTTTTCCTCTTTTTCCTCTGTGGGTCTCCACTGTCTTTACTGTATTTCTGTAAGTACTCATGTTTACGTTTTTGGATGTTGCTAACTGTGGTCTTGCTAACACCAAAATGTTTTGCTGTCTTTCTCTGGCTGCTGCTTTCTAGAAAATGTAGAAGATCGACCTTTTCCTTCAATGTCAGCTCTTTGAGTTCTTTCCTTTGGGCCATTATGTCTCAATTAAATACAAAATTTTTCAGTCATTGCAGGATGTACCAGGCCTTCACATCAAAAAGTCTTTCCCAACACATGATAAACAATAGGACTTTAGGCCTGATTTAACATATAGTAATAATACGACATGAAAAAGGAACTTATAGTAAAGAAAAAAATAATACAACTAATGAGCAAAGTTCACAGTTTCTACCTCTTGGTGTAGAGTGAACCGAACTGGTCAAGTTATAGAGGGTAAATTAATATTGTATGTTACACCGTCCAAATAGTCAAGATACAACTTACAGAGGTGGACTTCCATTGAGTTCATGTGGTACATGTCCACTCTACGAACATTACATGAACTGGAGGAGATGGTCAATGTAGGGAGGTGGTCAACTACTGTATTTTCACATATGCAGCAGACTTAACGAAAGAAAAGGAATGATCCACAGCAGCCCAACCATGTTCGTACACGTTCAGCACCACTAACTGGTTAGCCCCCATCCTCCTCCCCGCGGCCGCCACCTGGTCCTCCAGCCGCTTCGTCTCCGCGGGGCCCGAGGCCGCTGTCGCCCCCGCCGGGGCTTCGGGGGCCTGAGCCGGGCACTAAGCGCACAGCCCGGGGCGGAAGCATCGGGCAGCCGGGCAGCTCCCAGGCGCCGCCCACCGGGCAAAACAACTTTTTTGGATCTTCATTTAGTTATTCCTTTGTTCATCTAATACGTCGTCGTCATTCATCTGTTATATACCAAGTAATCTTGTTGTAAAAGGGAGAAAGTTGAAGGTTGAATTCAATTTCCTTTGTGACCTACTATTAAAATTCTGTAAATTTATTATTGTGATTTAATGAGATGTAGAGCCTTTTGTAAATAGTAGAAATGTTTTTGAAAGGATTGAAGAAAGAGAAATTTAAAGTTTTTGTTAAGTCTAAAACATTTTAGTGGGAAAATTCTGGAATGGTGGATAATTTTAGTACTAGTTTTATTCTTTCTAAAAACAATCCACATTTATGTTCAAATCTGAAAGTTTTTCTTTGTAATTTTGGTAGAAGACATTCTGAATCTAACCATTCTGTTGTTACTGGTAGCACCTGAGAAATTTAATCCCTGTTCCAGATGATCGGCATGGGGACATTGTGGGAGATTTAGAAATCTTGTGACTTCTTCTAGGAGCTCATTTCCAAATCTTTTAGGGTCCTGGTCATTTTTGCATGTAATAATGTTGAGATATAATAACATCATGTCCCTGAATGCAGAAATCTGAGTACCAGTACTGAGAGACGGCATTTTCCCATAATGCTGAATATGTAATATTCAGAACACTTAGTGTGATCGATACTTCCTGATTTTATAAAACAATGTTTTCATTTTAATTTATTGTTAGAAATTCAACATAATATTGATTATACATGAAAAAATTCCGTTATGCAAAGTAAAATTTAAGAATTTCTTCCCTCCTGGGTTGTTGGCTGTTGTAAATCTGGTCTCATTATTCTCAAAGAGCACTGGAAAATTTGGTCTAGTCCTGGTTCTACTATATGCTGGTTGTGTGGCTTTGGCTGTTTTTCTTTGATTTACTGATCAACCATATTCATTGAGCACTTTAGAGTAGATGGCAGATACTGTATCCGTGAAGAGCTCTAAGTGAGATGGGAAGTCATGGGAGGATTTTACACACAGGGTTTTGTTCTGACATATTTTTAAAGGGCGAAGTGCTGTTGTTTAAAGAACTGAATGGGGAGGGGTGCAAAGGTGAAAAGAGGAAGATGTTAGAGGTTCCTGGTAATTCCCTGTAGGTGAGATATGATAGTATCTATAGGTGATACGAAGTGGCTGGATTCTGGGCATATCTCAGGCGGGATTAACAGGATTCACGGAAGGGTGAGATGATGTGGAATGAGACATAGTCAAGCAGCTGGGATAATGGAGGTGCCACTGGTTGAAGTGGGGATGCCTGGAGGAGCAGGTTTGGGTGGGGTACCAAGAGTTGATTTGTACATGTTGGGTATGAGATGCATGTCAACTTGCAAGTGGAGAAATCAAGTAGGTAGCTGGGCAGGTCTGTTGTTATTCATGAGTTTCATTTTTGTTGTGTGTGAAATGGAGAAAGTACTTACCCTTCTCTGGATTCTTGAGATAGAGTGAAAAAACCAGAAAAAAAAAAACAAAGAGTGACATCTTTATAGTTATATCCTGAATGATTTCTGAAAAGTAGACTGGTTCCCATCTTGAGTGCTTTGTGGTCCCTTTTGAACTATTTAACTCATGGCCCAGAATGTATTGTGGAAAGTTAGCATTTTTACCCCTCCCCCACTCCAAAAGCTGGTTTCTTTTCCAAGAGATGGGAAAACTTTTTTTTTGGATCCATACCGTAGTAGTTCCTGGGCAGCTTCTGGAAGAGCTTGGTATGTACTTTGCTTCCCTCCAGAGCGTCAGAAGCCTTTTTTTGTGTAGAGTCACTGCGTGGAAGTGTAGCACCAGACTTGCCTCTTCATAAACAAACATAGCTTCAGGCCATAGTATTTTATTTAGGTGGGAGGATAGTGTAGTAGAAAAAATGACTCTTTCCTTTTTTTCTATTCTTTATTATTTTTAGGCTTTTCATCATTTGGGTCAGTTAACAGATATGGTCTAAAACAGTAATTTTCAACAGGTGAGCTGTGAAAATTTCTAAAGATTATTAATTTAAATTATTTTCAAAGGAGTTCAAAGCACAGGAAGCATATTCTTTTCTTTCTTCTTTTTTTTTTTGATCAACATTAAGTGAGCCTTGGAAGTTTGAATGTTAGTTCAAGTGTGCTGTGAGAATAAAAAGGTTGAAAAACCCTGGTCTAAAATGTCAAATTAATTAGACGACTCCCCATGTTTCTCAATTCATAGTTTTTTTTGAACACCTTAAACTTTTATAGGCAGGTGAAGTATGTTAAATATGTATTTAAAGCTATTGAATTACACTTTGTTTAAAATCCAAGATGTTGAAATCATCAGTGTGGTATTTTGAGTTTACTAAATGTCTGTCTTTAGAGGTAGTAATAAATAGTTTTATCTTTGAAATGTAGTATTTGCTTATAACCTATGTTTTCCCACCAATTACTTGTTTTTTGTAGGAACATCTTTAGTTAAGAGATGTGGTGGTTCTTAGTTCTTCTAATCCATAAGCAGTTTTGAGCAGAAACATTTCTGTTCTTCCTTGCCATCCTTGTTTTATCATCAGTCAGCAAGACTCCAGTGGGCATCCGCTGTGTGTGCAGTTCCTCTGAGTTAGAAGGAGACGGTAAGGGCCCCTCACTCTGTCCTCCTAGGGCCTGACACAGGGAGTGACTTTGTCTGTTGGTGGAATACCATCTCAAGGGAGTATGTTAGGGGGTGAGTGGAGAGTGGTGGTGGCTTTGGTTATGAAGGAAGGCATCTGGGAAGCAGGAGCTACGTTTGTTGTTGATACTATGAAGTAGAAGTTATTTTGGGTAGTTTCTCAGGAATCTTTCGAGCAAGAGGAGCTTTTTCTATGTTAAGGTTTTTGTCAGGTCTTCACATTTATAAAATAGATTTACCCATCTGTTCAGTTAATTTTTAAGTTACATAATCTTTGCTTTTCATTGAATTGGCATACTATACATTATTTAGGCTCCTGAGAAACTGAACTGTTAGTACCCAGTATAGTATTACTTGGCATAATTGTTGGAAAAAACCCTTAAACCTTTGTCTTTCCTTTCAAAATACGCATTAGAAAATTTTACTTAATTGTAAGAAATAATTTTAAGTAGATCTGTATGTTTAAATCTGTTATCTTTTCTGGGCTTAATGTTTTTCCTTAGAAGGAATATGACTGTCTTCCTAAAATATCTTTAAGTTTTCCAAATCATCTAATGGCTTTTCATTTGAACTCAAGTCTAATAGTTGTTTTAACTGTGGAGATGCGTTCTGAGTGTCTCTGATTCATAGCATTTATTTATGTACTTTAAAATAAATTTTTTTTTTTTTTTTTTTTTTTTATTTTTTTTTTTTTTATTGTTGGGGATTCATTGAGGGTACAATAAGCCAGTTACACTGATTGCAATTGTTAGGTAAAGTCCCTCTTGCAATCATGTCTTGCCCCCATAAAGTGTGACACACACTAAGGCCCCACCCTCCTCCCTCCATCCCTCTTTCTGCTTCCCCCCCCATAAACTTAATGAAACCTAAAATAAATTTTTTAATAACAACTTTATTATGTTATAGTTTTTATAGTCTGCTTACCATATAACTCTCCCCCTTAAATTATAAGTCAGTAGTTTATACTTTAGTATATTCATACAGTTGTGCAACCATCTCCATAAACAATTAGAACTTTTTCATCACCCCGGAAAGAAACTCCAAACCCATTTGCAGTCACTCCCGGCTTCTTTCCAGCCCCACCCTTCTCCCTGTCTCCAGCCTCAGGCCACCACTAACCTACTTTCTGTATTCATAGATTTGCCTGTTGTGGACACTTCATGTAAATGGAACCATACTGTATGTGGTATTTGGTGACGGACTTCTTTCACCTAGCTCTGTCAAGCTCCCCCACCCCCCTTTTTTTGGCCCACACTTTAACTTCGTGCAGTGTTACAGATTCCAGATTCAAAACCAGATATATCCCCTGACACAGAGACTCCAGTCTGCGCTGGGACCAGAGAAAACAGCAAAATCACCACTCAGGGTGTGTGTGGTGGAGCGAGGCGTGGACGGTGACGCTTTCTTAACAGAGCCACGCTGGTCCTAACCACCAGAGCATCTAGCACGCGCGGCTCCCCTCTGCATCCGAATGTTGTCCACGTTCTTCCCTGTCTTTGGCCCTTGGTCTGATCTGTGACTAAGCCTCGTCACTTCTTTTTCCTTTGACTGGATTCATCTCATTGCTTATCTTAGAGCAGACCCTTGAGCTCTCTGCTGGAGTGTCCATAGCCGGCTCCTTTCTGACCCCTCCTGGCCTTGCTGTCCCCGTCTCCAGGCCACCTCACCTCTCTGTTGTCAGGAACTAGAGTGGCTCTGGTACGTTGCCCTGTCAGGCTTACACTCTGCTATTTCCCTCTGTGACTTTCTAGGTGGATCTCTCCTTTCCTATTTATCTGATTTTTTGGTGGCCTCTCTAGATCTGTGTGTCTACCTTCATATTTGGGGCCTCTGCTCTTTTCTCTTCCCAACTATTCTGATTTTCTTTGAACCTTTATTCATTTTCAGTTTTAATGCTATTTAATTCAAGAAGTTCGTGAAATTTGCTAATTTCCCCACCATAGCCTTACCGTTGCTATCCTCTTCCCTGACTATCATGCTCCTGATCTGTGTCTTGTGTCCCTCATTCCCTTTGAACTCTAGATCTGAACTCTAGTTTAATCTCTGTTTCTCATCCCTCCAGACCCACCTCTTTTTATTAATGCCTTTTCTGGTTACGATAATTCAGCCTGCTTTCTCCCTTCTGTGAAATGTATTGTATTGTACTTAGTAATTAGTGCATAGTTCATCATGGGTAGCCCGGAGGAGACTCAGAGGGGACAGCATTCTTTGTCATAAGGGAGTCCATCTTATAGACGGGGGATAGAACACGAGTAGAATAAATCCAGATATTAGAGTAAACATCAGAAAGGACTTCATAGTAGAGGTGCTTGCAGGTGTGGTAGGCTGTGTTCCTCATTGTTGGAGGCACCTTACATAAGGCTGCATCATTTCTGAACAGGGTCGTTGTAAAGGGCATGCAGATGCTTCATCAGGGCTGGATTCAAGAGTGGTTCTCAGTCTTCTTGGGTAGCAGAATCATTTGGGGAGCATCTTAAGTACAAAAATTCTCAGTCTACATGTTGAAAGTTTAGGTGTCAAGGTAAGCTTGGAAATTTCTGAGTCACAATGACACTTTTAGTCCTGAGACCCTATGAGTATCTGATTTGTTGCCAAATTGTTACAGGGTGCCTATACTGCACAGCAATGTAAAATTTTGGTGTTGCCTTTGTAGGACATGGGGGGGATAGATGGGTGAAACCATGTGATTCCTCAGGTGTAGTGTAATTCTCTGAGCTTAGGGACTGTTTCTGAGGGCCATTTTTTTTTATTTGCCCCAGAGGAATGGGCCCTTTGGTGTTCATTTTTGGCTGGTAATCCGATTAACCTTCTGGTTACTGATTTGCTCCTTGTTGTAGGGTTTGCTGCTGTGCCCTCTATCCTCTTTTGTTTTCCTACAACGTAATGTCTTGGTTGAAAAGGAGCCACTCTATTTTTAATTGCTTCATGGCAGGTTCACCCTTTTGATTGTTGCTTCCTGACAATAAAATTAACATTGGCTACCATTTATTGAGTAACCAGTAAAGTGTCAGGCACTTTATGTCACATTATTGCTAATCTTTATTAACAGGCCTGTAAGGTAGACATTTGGTCCTCTGTGTGGGAGCCGGGATATGGAGTTCCTGTTACAGAGTTTTTTTCTTGGGTTAACATTGCGGCAGCTACTGAATTGAGAAATTATCTGGTGCAGTCATCTGTTGGGTCTAGAGCAGTTGCAGTCATGTTTTTTTTTTGCAGTTTTTGGCCGGGGCTGGGTTTGAACCCACCATCTCTGGCGTATGGGGCCAGCGCCCTACTCCATTGAGCCACATGTGCCGCCCATGCAGTCATGTTTTGACTGTGTACATAAAATGTATTTTACTATTGGGAACGCCAGAAAGCCTGTCTGCTTATAATGGGATAGCTGTGACCACCACCCTGTGAGTTAAACTTATGATTTGTTTTAAACACTATGCTCTGCTGATGATAAAAGATCTTTACCCATTTCTCCAATGAAAGGCTGGTCTTGCTGGTATAATGTTGAAGCGTGGTATGTAGTTTATTATTTGTCGTGTTACGTTCCAAGTGGAGAGTCGGGGACTATTTTTCGTATCTTCATCAGTGATCTGTATTTCTGCGACTGGCACGTGACTTATTGGATGGTTTCGTTTCCTTGTCTGCTACAGGATTCTGGCCTCTCAGGGTGACCCTCACAGTGCCCTGTTAACGTGGTCATAAACATCCTTCCCTGAACAACAACAGTGAATTCATTCTGTGGTTCTTGAGCCATCTCATTTTATCCTCATGAAATTCCAGGGAAATAGATATTTTCAACATTTAAGAGATGAGGAAACTGACGCTTAGAAAGGTTAAGTAGCTTGTCTTTCAGATGCTCATCTGTTGTACATTTTTTCCAGGGGACCCAGGCATGGCTTCCATAAAGAGTTACATCATTTGTTTTAACTTCTCTCACCTTCTGTTGCTGGTTTCATGAAGAAAAATTAGGTGGTAGGTGAGTGAACTTTTAGGAGAAGATGATGAGCTAGTATCTCAAATATCTTGAGAAAAGTTGTGGATCACGTATTTAATGTCCTTCCTAGCATGGAGTCAAGGTAATGGTTGTTGCTGAATGTCCTCTCTGGCCAGCTGCATTTACTAAGATGCAGTAAATAACCTCACAATGGATTCACCCCTTCCAAGAGAAGTTCAAGGCCCAAGGTTGCAAATATTTCTAATGCAAATAGCTAGACAAAATGTAAATATATACAGTTGTGGTGAAATAAATGAAAATCTTCACAGAGTTTATAATAACCACAGAGTTTTTTCTAGGAAGAGTACCTTCCCTTTATTTCCTAACTTGTACAAGATAGGAAACTTGAGACATTTATTTTCTGGGGTGAAATGCTTGCTTTCTACAGTGTGGATTCTGTTGTGCAATTGTCATCCTGTCCGTGACTTCTGCCTGTTGCCCTAAAATTAACATGCTGTCATCAAGTCAGCCTCTGCTTTGTTTTGAAATAAAAGTCTTTTGAGAGCCTGGGGGTGGGCTATGAGAAATATACACATTTTTAAAGAGACTGATGGAACTGAAGTTAATTGAAAATGCAAAAACAAGTATCAGTTCTGTCTTGTCTTTAAGTGTGCTTAGGAAACACACACTCCATTGATCAAACAGAATCAAAATCACTAGTAAAAGTTACCTTAGATCATGGTGAAAGAGGAGGATATATTTTTTTTTATTGTTGGGGATTCATTGAGGGTACAATAAACCAGGTTACACTGATTGCATTTGTTAGGTAAAGTCCCTCTTGCAGTCCTGTCTTGCCCCCAAAAGTTGTGGCACACACCAAGGCCCACCCCCTCCCTCCTTCCCTCTCTCTGCTCTTCCTTTCTCCACCCCTCCCTCCTTCTTTCTCTCTCTGCTCTCCCCTTCTCCCACCGTAACCTTAATTGTCATTAATTGTCCTCATATCAAAATTGAGTATATAGAATTCATGTTTCTCCATTGTTGTGATGCTTTACTAAGAATAAAGTCTTCCACTTCCATCCAGGTTAATACAAAGGATGTAAAGTCTCCATTTTTTAATGGCTGTTATATGTACACCATTTTCCATAACACAGCTTGTTAATCCATTCCTGGGTTGGTGGGCATTAGGCTGTTTCCACATTTTGGCAGTGTAGAAACATTGCCATTGTGTAGGTTGTCTATTTGCTTTGATGGTTGTCTCCTTAGCTGTACAGAATCTTTTCAGTTTAATGAAGCCCCATTTGTTTATTTTTGTTGTTGTTGCAATTGCCATGGCAGTCTTCTTCTTCATGAAGTCTTTCCCCAGGCCAATATCTTCCAGTGTTTTTCCTATGCTTTCTTTGAGGATTTTTATTGTTTCATGCCTTAAATTTAAGTCCTTTATCCATCTTGAATCAATTTTTGTGAGTGGAGAAAGGTGTGGGTCCAGTTTCAGTCTTTTACATGTGGATATCCAGTTCTCCCAACACCATTTATTGAATAGGGAGTCTTTCCCCCAAGGTATGTTCTTGTTTGGTTTATCAAAGATTAGGTGGTTCTGGCTTCGCGCCTGTGGCTCAAGCGGCTAAGGCGCCAGCCACATACACCTGAGCTGGCAGGTTTGAATCCAGCCCGGGCCCACAAAACAACAATGACGGCTGCAACCAAAAAATAGCCAGGTGTTGTGGCGGGCGCCTGTGGTCCCAGCTACTTGGGAGGCGGAGACAGGAGACTCGCTTGAGCCCAGGAGTTTGAGGTTGCTGTGAGCTATTATGCCACGGCACTCTACCCAGGGCAACAGCTTGAGGCTCTGTGTCAAAAAAAAAAAAAAAAAGATTAGGTGGTTCTAAGATGTTAGTTTCATTTCCTGGTTTTCTATTTGATTCCAAGAGTCTATGTTTCTATTTTTGTGCCAGTACCATGCTGTCTTGACTACTATGGCTTTGTAGTACAGACTAAAATCTGGTATGCTGATGCCCCCAGCTTTATTTTTATTACTAAGAACTGCCTTAGCTATACGGGGTTTTTTCCGGTTCCATACAAAACGCAGAATCATTTTTTCCAAATCTTGAAAGTACGATGTTGGTATTTTAATAGGAATGGCATTGAATAGGTAGATTGCTTTGGGAAGTATAGACATTTTAACAATGTTGATTCTTCCCATCCATGAGCATGGTATGTTCTTCCATTTGTTAATGTCCTCTGGTATTTCCTTTCTGAGGATTTCATAATTTTCTTTATAGAGGTCCTTCACCTCTTTTGTTAGGTATATTCCTAGGTATTTCATTTTCTTTGAAACTATGGTGAAGGGAGTTGTGTCCTTAATTAGCTTCTCATCTTTACTGTTATTGGCATATACAAAGGCTACTGACTTGTGGACATTGATTTTATATCCTGAAACATTACTGTATTTTTTGATGACTTCCAGGAGTCTTGTGGTTGAGTCTTTGGGATTCTCTAAGTATGAGATCATGTCATCAGCAAAGAGGGAGAGTTTAACCTCCTCTGCTCCCATTTGGATTCCCTTTATTTCCTTGTCTTGCCTAATTGTATTGGCTAGAACTTCCAGCACTATGTTGAATAGTAAAGGTGACAGAGGACAACCTTGTCTGGTTCCAGTTCTAAGAGGAAAAGCTTTCAGTTTTACTCCTTTTAGTAAAATATTAGCTGTGGGTTTGTCATAGATAGCTTCAGTCAGTTTCAGAAATGTGCCACCTATGCCTGTCCTCTTCAGTGTTCTAATTAGAAAAGGATGCTGGATTTTATCAAATGCTTTTTCTGCATCTATTGAGAGGATCATATGATCTTTATTTTTGCTTCTGTTAATATGGTGGGTAACGTTTATGGACTTGCATATGTTAAACCAGCCTTGCATCCTGGGATGAAACCTACTTGATCATGATGAATGACTTTTTTGATGATAAGCTGTAATCTGTTGGCTAGGATTTTGTTGAGAATTTTTTCGTCTATATTCGTTAATGAAATTGGTCTGAAATTGTCCTTTTTAGTTGGGTCTTTTCCTGGTTTTGGTATCAGGGTGATGTTTGTTTTGTAGAACATGTTGGGGAAGATTCCTTCCTGGAAGAGGAGGATATTTTGATTATCTTAACTTTTCATATTGAGTTGAGGACTTATCCAGTAAATCTTTTCTTAAACTTTATGTACAGCTCATTTCTCCAAACAAATATTGGATATATTTCTTTCACATTGAATACATCCTCAAGATTGCTTTAGTTTATTAGATAAGGATTTTTGATGGTGTAATAACAGAGGTCGTTTTCTTTTCTCTTAGTCCCTGTTTGCTTTAGTATTTAGGTTTATTAAATCTTAAGAACAAAGATTAATTTCAAAGAGGATTGTTGAACTTTTGTGACCAGACAGGGCTATGATGTACCTTCTACTGGCTGGGAGCCCTGTAGTTATTAATGAATTCAACTTGTGGCACGCTCATTTATAGGAAGAGGTACAAGGACCTTTGGTCGATTTGTCATTGTGTTCTTGCTTTACTCCTGCCACAGTAAATCACTTTGAGTAGTTCTTCTTGTCTTTGGATTACAGACTTTTCATGTTGAATTGCCTCGACTATTTGAAAGCTACTTTTTAATACTGTTATATACCTGCAATAATTCAAGAACACTGAAGACATGCCACAGTCAGACCTTGTTCCACCCACCATTAATCTACAAAGTCCATTTCTTTTTTATTTTCTTTTGAGACAGAGTCTCACTGTGTCACCTTCAGTAGAGTGCTGTAGCATCACAGCTCATAGCAACCTCAAACTCTTGGGCTTAAGCTGTTCTCTTGCCTCAGCCTCCCAAATAGCTGGGACTACGGGCATTCACCACAGTGCCTGGCTATTTTTTGGTTGCAGTTGTCATTGTTCAGCTGGCCCGGGTTTGAACCCACCAGCCTCGGTGCATGTGGCTGGTGCCGTAACCACTGTGCTATGGGCACCCAGCCCACAAGTCCATTTCTAACTTTCATCTCTGAATGTTCGTCATTCACTCAGTCAACACTTACTAAACTGCTTCATGTCCGGCGCCGCACTGGGTGAAGTACTATGCTGAGCGTTGTGCAGAGAACATTGCAGTCCTGTCCTCAGGATGTTCCTGGTTGGTTGGGAGCTCAGGAGGAGGAGAGGATAGTGTCCAGCAGGAGATAAGGAAAGTCATTAAATGCACTGCTTTCTTTTCTTTCTTGTTGTGTTATGGAACAGTCCATAAGGCTTTGTAGAAAATTTGGAAAATAACATGAAAGTATGAAGGAAAAGAAAAGAGTCATCTATCATTCCACCAGTTGAGTACAGCCACTGTTACCATTTTCCTGTTTTCAGTGGCTTCTAAAAACAAGCAAAACACAGAGCTCTCTCCACCAGAGTTGGGCTCTAAGATAAAATTTGATGGGAGAAGGAAAAATGGCCCCCAGAAAATGTCAGCATTTCCCTTACAGGGAGAACCATGATGTGGAAGGTGGCAGCATCAGGGAAGGAGTTACTGGGGGAACCGTGACGTGGAAAGGCGGCAGCGTCCGGGAAGGAGTTACTGGGGGAACCGTGACGTGGAAAGGCGGCAGCGTCAGGGAAGGAGTTACTGGGGGAACCGTGACGTGGAAAGGCGGCAGCGTCAGGGAAGGAGTTACTGGGGGAACCGTGACGTGGAAAGGCGGCAGCTTCCGGGAAGGAGTTACTGGGGGAACCGTGACGTGGAAAGGCGGCAGCGTCAGGGAAGGAGTTACTGGGGGAACCGTGACGTGGAAAGGCGGCAGCGTCAGGGAAGGAGTTACTGGGGGAACCGTGACGTGGAAAGGCGGCAGCGTCCGGGAAGGAGTTACTGGGGGAACCGTGACGTGGAAAGGCGGCAGCGTCCGGGAAGGAGTTACTGGGGGAACCGTGACGTGGAAAGGCGGCAGCGTCCGGGAAGGAGTTACTGGGGGAACCGTGACGTGGAAAGGCGGCAGCGTCAGGGAAGGAGTTACTGGGGGAACCGTGACGTGGAAAGGCGGCAGCGTCCGGGAAGGAGTTACTGGGGGAACCGTGACGTGGAAAGGCGGCAGCGTTAGGGAAGGAATGTCTGGGATTTCTGAGGAAGGAAACATTGGGAACAAAAGTAAGGCCAGTGCTGACCTTAGTTTTCTTTGTGAATAATTTGCAAGTAAAACTTGATGGGATGGTTGTATTCGAAATGCTTTTCTTTTTGCTGGATGGGTAAGACAGAGCCTTCCCTCTGGTACAGAATGTGAGAGACGATTTTCAGATTCTAGTGTGTCCACTATGTTCATGGGTTAAGATTGGGAGAGTTTATGACAAGAAAAGTAAGAAAAGAAACTTTTTTTAAAAAAGGATATCTTAGGTACTAGCTCTTGCTTTGTATAGTATTTCATTTAAGTTTCATAGCAGACATTTGAAGAAGGAATTTTCCTCTTTGTTGGAGTTTACATGTAGAAAACGGATCTAGAGGCCGTCTTGCTTATTTAGGACCACAGTGTTCCATAATAAGTGGCAGCGACACACACAGGCTTTAGAACCGCAGAGCTGGTTCCATCGTGCCCTTGGGATCTCTGACAATGGCTCCACCTCTTTCTTCATTTTTAAAAGGGTGACGGTGATGATGCTTAGCGAGACAATGTGTGTGACACCCTTCCCAGAGTTTGGATTTAGTACCAGTAGATGAGAGCTCGTACTGTGATGTAAGTTACAGGCAGCAGGCCCAGTTCCCGGCACACATAGGTGACCAACGTGTGTTAGCCACCCAGGGCCTCTTACAGCCTTCCCAACTTTTCAGTTTTCTAGTCTCTTTCCTTTGGATTTTGAAGGAGCCTGTTGGAAGGATGCACTTCATTTGGGTTATCCTGGTGGATTCTTGGATTTTAAAAATACATTTCATATACATTACACAGGAAAATCCCATCTCATTAGTAGTTTCCTTCGCAAGGTCATCCTGAACATGGTTGCAGTCATTCGCCCTTGTTCCCCAAAGGTGACGGTTTCTTTCTTTCTTTATTTTTTTATCTTTATCACCACTGATTAAATTTCAAAAATTTTTTGAAATTTGCAAAATGAGATCATACAGCATTTTTTTTCTTTTTTGCCTGGTTTCTGTTGCTTTGTATGTAAAATTTATTCATGGATTGCTTATAGCGGTAGCTCATTTTCACTGCTCTATGGTTTTTCATTGTAGGATAGTCCAGTTGCTTACATATGCTACTCTTGATGGACATTTTGTTCCAGTTTTCAGTTTTGGCTATGATGCCCTTTCTTGTTTGTGTCTCGAGGTACACACATGGGCATGCGTTCTCTTTGGACAAAAGTGTAAGAGAAGACTCGCAGTGTCATAAAATGGGTTTGTGTTTAACTTTATTAAAATGTATGTAAATTCAGTTTTCAATATTTAGAAACAAAATGAATAAAGAGTCTGTACTCACTATTTATTTATTTATTTTTTTGTTTTTGCAGTTTTTGGCCAAGGCCGGGTTTGAACCCACCACCTCCGGTATATGGGGCCGGCGCCCTACTCCTTTGAGCCCCAGGTGCTGCCCCTCACTGTTTATTTTTTTCTTTTTTGTAGCAGAGAAAGAGGTTTAATCGTAGGGCAACCAAATAAGAAGATGGGAGGAAACCTCAAATCTACCTTGCCCACTGTTTATTTTTTATAAGGGATTTCAGAATAATTTTCTTTTACCTATTGTCTTTTGCAGTAAGGGAAGTGTTCTTCAGACATAAGGATAAAATAGAAAGATGAGTCTAAAGCAAGAGAATTCTTACCCACTTAGAAAACTGCAGTTATTTTTGAGGAACCCTAGTTGGGGAACTTTGAGAAGAGAGAAAGAAGAGAATCTGAGGTAAATACCTGTGCTCACTCATCACAGGGGTCACACCAGACATTCTTCTAACAGGAGATGGCTTAGCACAAGAAAAGCATAGCAAATTATTTAATGCAGGTTTATGTGGCCTAAGAGCCTTCAGAAATGAAGACCCAAATGCCCAGGGGAAACTTTCTATGCTCAGGTTCCATAACGACTATGCAGCTGAGTAGAAAGGGGATTTCACAAAACGGTATGATTTAATGGTAACAGCCCGAGGGGTGCCCAGCGAGGCTTACCTGCTGAGCTGCTTCTGGCCTCTCTGTGCAGCATTCCTTCCTTCCCCCTACGTTTGGGGTGCCCGCCCTCTGGAACCTCTGGAATGAAGGTCTTATGACTTAGAGATAAGATAGGTCAAAAAATTCCTTTATGACCATGCTTCACAGAGAAAGGTGGTGGTGGTGGTGGTGGGGGAAGGGGTGGATGTCAGAGTGTGTTACTTGCTTCTGGGGACTCCCATCTTCAGTGACTTTCGGGTAAGATTTTCTGAGCCCTGACACTCCTGAAATCTGAAGGGGAAATCACTATTGTTGTTTTTTTCCCTAAAGAAAAGGAAGCAGGGCGGCGCCTGTGGCTCAGTGAGTAGGTCGCCGGCCCCATATGCCGAGGGTGGCGGGTTCAAACCCAGTCCCGGCCAAACTGCAACAAAAAAATAGCCGGGCGTTGTGGCGGGCGCCTGTAGTCCCAGCTGCTCGGGAGGCTGAGGCAAGAGAATCGCGTAAGCCCAAGAGTTAGAGGTTGCTGTGAGCCGTGTGACGCCACGGCACTCTACTGAGGGCGGTACAGTGAGACTCTGTCTCTACAAAAAAAAAAAAAAAAGAAAAGGAAGCAGATTAAGTTTCATATGACCTTCTGACATAATTCTAATGTGGGTTTAAACTGGTAATTTGATAGTACTGAGAGAAAAAGGTAGTGGTTATTGAGAACCAGGATGGTTTCAGTAATTCAAAAAACATTTCTTGGGAGCCAGGTACGTGATTTATACCTGTAATCCCAGCGGAGGCTGAGGCAGGAAGATTGCTTGAAGCCAGAAGTTCAAGACCAGCCTGGGTAACGTAGCGAGAACCTGTGTCTAAAAAAAATAAAAAATAAAAAAATGTGCCAGGCATGGTGGCATGTAGCTGTAGTCCAAGCTACTTGGGAGGCTGAAGCAGGATCGCTTCAGCCAGGAGTTCAAAGGTACAATGAGCCGTGATCGTGCCATAGCACTCCAGCCTGGGTCACAGAATGAGACCCTCTCTCTAATAAAAGCAAAAAAAAAAAAAAAATTTACTGGGCTTCCAATTCCTGTGGGTTCCTGGTACTCCTAGAGCCAGGGGTGCAAAGGTGAATGGCAGATCCTCAGTTTAGGAGGTCATCTTGTCGCGTATTCTTAATGTAGTTCTCTGCATGTATTTTTTGAATGACGCAATAGTGGAGGAAGCAGATGAATTAGCAAGTGATTCCCAAATATATGCAATGTGCCTGGTTATGGAGTCCTCTTACAACACTGGGGGGAACAGAGGAGAATAGGGCATCCTTTTAAAGAAGTAACACTGCTGGCCAGGCGTGGTGGCTCACGTGTGTAATCCTAATACTCTGGGAGGCTGAGGCATGTGGGATCCCTTGAGCTTAGGAGTTCGAGACCAGCCTGAGCAAGAGTGAGACCTTGTTTCTACCAAAAATAGAAAAATTAGCTGGGCATGGTGGTGCAGCTACTTGGGAGGCCAAGGCAAGAGTTTGAGGATGCTGTGAGCTATGACACAACAGCACTAGCCTGGGGCAACAGAGTGAGTCACTGTGTTTCAAAAACAAGAAGTGACACTGCTGGTAAAATATGAAGGGACTAAGGGAAAGGGGAGTAGGGAGGGGAGAACAGGCAGGAAGCTTGGGTATAGGAGCACGCCAGCTAGAGGGATAAAGTGATTATGAAAAAGCTTCCTAGAAACGAGAGGATGTTGCCACTAAATGGGCTTTGCCTATTATGGTGAGTTTGGGTCTTTCATTTTATAGCTCTGGAGGAGACCTGGAAAGATTTTAAATATTCAGGGTGGGGAATGGTCAGATTTACATTTAAAAAGTTGGCTCAGGTGTGGAAAATAGAAAATACAGATCTGAAAAAAAAAAAAGAAAATACAGATCTGAATCCAGGGAAACAGGAAACTCTTAGTGAAGGTAGGGATTACAGTATTCCTGAACAAGATAGTATATTCCAGGAGGCCAAAAAAGGGAACCAATTCCAAAAAGATTTAGGAGAGACTAAAATAAGTCGTTCTGTGATAATCTTGTTTTTTTTTTTTTTTTTTTTTAAATAGATTCTAAAGAACTTCACTAGGTTATTAGTTAAGGGAATGCGGTCTTTTGATTTCACCAAAATGTTTAGTTTAACAAAATGCTATCCTTAAGAACCAAATGGGAAAATGCATACTGGATATTAGGAGGATTTGTAGCCTGTTGAACAAATCTGCTTTAAAAACAGTAGAAGCTGAACATGGTGGCGGGTGTCTGTAGTCCCAGATACTGGGGAGGTTGGCATGGAAGGATCACTTGAGCCCAGGAGTTTGAAACACGTCCTGGACTGCATAGCGAGACCTCATCTTAAACACAAACAAATGGCTCTCTCCCCTCCTCTCTCTCCTCTCTCTTCTCTCTCAGTCTCTCCTCTCTCCCCCTCTCGCTTTCCTCTCTCTCTCTTTTCTCCCCCCTCTCTCTCTCTCTCCTTTTCTCTCCTCCTTGGTGCTGCGCTGCAGCATCCCTCCCTTGCCAATAAAAACCTTTCGTACAAGCAAACAAACAAACAAATGACCTCCCCTAAATAAAAGATTCCATGGGGGGAGGTCATTGGTTTGTTTTTATGATGAGGTCTCGCTATGTAGTCCAGGATGTGTTTCAACAACAAAAAAAATAGTCGGGCATTGTGGTGGGCGCCTGTAGTCCCAGCTACTAGGGAGGCTGAAGCAAGAGAATCACTTAAGCCCAGGAGTTGGAGGTTGCTGTGAGCCGTGATGCCATGGCACTCTACTGAGGGCCATAAAGTGAGACTGTCTCTACAAAAAAAAAAAAAAAGAAAAAAAAAAAGAAAGAAAGAAAGAAAAGATGATCTGCATGAGCCTGGAGAGAAGCATTTCCTCCTGTACTGCTGGACTCTGCATTTGACTTCTGTCTTCTTTAAAATAGTTTTATTGTTGACAAATTTACATATGAAGTGAAATGAGAAGAGTAAGGTGATATAGTTGACAGGATCAAGATGCTTCATAACAGTCACAAAATTCTGCGGTTGGGGGGCAGAAATAGTTCTCTCTTTATGTGGTATTGAAATTCCATGGGGGAGGGTTATTAAGGAAAAAATACCTAAAAAGTTTTGGCTCTGTGCCCGTAGCACAGTGGTTATGGCGCCGGCCACATGCACTGAGGCTGGTGGGTTTAAACCCAGCCACCCCTGCTAAACAATGACAACTGCAAGAAAAAATAGCTGGATGTTGTGGCGGGCGGCTGTAGTCCCACCTACTTGGGAGGCTGAGGCAAGAGAATCGCTTAAGCCCAAGAGTTGGAGGTTGCTGTAAGCTGTGACGCCACGGCACTCTACCCAGGGGGACGTAGTGAGACTGTCTAAAAAAAAAAGAAATATTATTAAAAGCTGATTAACTTTTTAAAAATGAGTCCCAACTGATTTTATGGGACTTAATATCTTTATACCAAGAAGAGAATCTTAACATGTGTGGTCACTTCTTAGCGTTTCCCACCTGCTTTTGGTGTTAGGTATTAGTGTTGCATTTTAGTTACCTGATGTGTCTGCGCTTCTGATGATTATCTTACCTTGAGGGATGGAGAAAACTGGTGAAAAGTTCACTGCTGCTCTGTGAATTAAATTATGCCTTGGCACAGAGTGCTGATCATTTGGCGTTCAGACACAGCCTTAGCTCACCTTGCCTGCAGTTTGGGAATGTTCTGAGAGTGCTACCTTATGCTTCAGGATTCTCCATAAACTTGGACTGGTATAGAAAGTGATGTTTATTGTATCCTGTTCTTAAATATCTTGCCAAGTTACTGTCATCATTCTCTTCATTGATAGAAAATTAGTTAGGCAAAAACCATCATGGCAGAGGTGATGAAATTTATGAGAAAGTACATATAAGGAAAGGTTTGAAGTGTTGATTGTGGATATCAGCCCTGGCTCGAAACAAAGAACGCTTGGCTTATGGCGGAACATTTTGTGTGTTACTCGTTCCTCTTCAATCTCGGCACTTGTATTTGTGGGAATACTGAGATGAATGTTTGCCATGCATATGAGGGTTTTGAGTTACAGATGCTAAGAGCTATTCTAGTTAGTGTAAGCAGGAGGTGACTTATTAAGGGTGATGGCTAGCTTAGCAAATCATCATGAGGGCTGACAAAAGAGACCATAGACTCACTTTCTGGAAATCATTGTCACTTCTTCATGGGGGACCTGGCCCAGCGAGGAGCTCCTCTCCCAGTGCAGTCAGGACACTCCAGTCTGCAAGCCAGAGTAAAGTGGACGCTGTACACTTGCCAGCCCCCTCCTTTGCCCGTGTAGCTCTGTTCTGAAGAAGTCTCATACGGTGTGTCTGGCTGGCAGAACCTGATCCACATGTCTGCCTGTACTATAGGGCAAGGAAAGCAGGAAATAATCTTCCCACTCCCAGTTTGTTTATTTGCTTGCTTTTGAACTTTACAAAGTAAGGAACAGTGGTGAGAGAGGAACAAAGGTGATTTGGGGCTCTATGGATAACGGATGCTCGTTATAGCACTTACATAAAATAATATAATAGTAATTATAATATTATGAGCAATTTATTAATAATAATGTAAGATCATATGTTAAACTTTTAAGGGAATCTAATATATATATATTTATTTATTTTATTATTATTAGTCTCAAGTTGTTTCCCTGGGTAGAGTGCTGTGGTGTCATATCTCACAGCAACCGCCAACTCTTGGGCTCAAGCAATCCTCTTGCCTCAGTTTTTCTTTTCTTTTTTTTTTTTGTGGTTTTTGGCCGGGGCTGGGTTTGAACCCGCCACCTCCGGCATATGGGACTGGCGCCCTACTCCTTGAGCTACAGGCGCCTCCCTGCCTCAGTTTTTCTATTTATTTATTTATTTATTTTAGTAGAGACTGGGTCTTGCTCTTGCTTAGGCTGATTTTGAACTCATGAACTCAAGCAATCCTCCTGCCTCGGCCTCCCAGAGTGCTAGGATTACAGGTGTGAGCCACCATGCCTGGCCAGGAATCTGCTATTTAAAAACTATTTAGGTTTTTAAATGGTTAATTGGGTTATTTGTGTATACAAAGAATGTTTAAAATTCCGGCAGTTTCATGGTTGTGTTACTTTAGAATTCTATTTAATGTAGCAAGAGTATGTGAATGGTAAAGACAAAGACGAGAAATTTTGGGTTCTTTTATCATTGGTGAATACCACGGCAATTCAAGACTCATTTTTGTGAGTTTATTCTTTTGATCATAGAAAGAGTTAAACCTTTATGAATGGGTCAGTGTAAATCCATGTAGAAGAAGTTAATGTGAATCTGTGATGATGGGTTAGCAAAATTACAAAGCATAACATTATTATGACTTTTTTTTTTTTTTTGAGACAGTGTCTTACTCTGTCACCCAGCCTGGCGTGCAGGGGCGTCATGATACCTCACGGCAGCCTCAAACTCCTGGGCTCAAGTGATCCTCCTGCCTTGGGTTCCCCAAAGTGCTGTTATTGCAGAAGTGAGCCACCGCAGCTGGCTTACATTGTTACAATTTTTAATATGTAGCTGCTTATCTAAAGTTTCTTTTCTGAAATAGACTGGGCTTAGGGACTTACAAGTCCTGGAGTCCAGAATCCTGATTTTATAGTTCCGGAAGCCAAAGCCAGGGGAAGAAATGATTTTGCTCAAGATTATAAGGCTGGTTGGTGATAAGGCCTCTTGATTTCACTGCCCGGTCTTTCCCCACTAAACCCTGTAGGAAAGCAGAGGCTTCTCCACACTGGGAAGAAGCTTCAGTGCCTCCTGGGTTCCTCATCTTAGGATCTGAGTCCTGACATGGTAGTGCTGTTGTTTGTTGGACAATACTGGTACTCTTATATGTCCAGTGAATACGTGGCCATTCTTTCCTTAGTTTTGAGGAAAATGGATTGCAGAAGTAAGAATTTTATTCAAAACAGTATTTGGGGAAAACACACTGAGCGTGCCCGATTGAAGATGTGAGTTTCACTTGGTAAAATAAGCTGCAAAAATGAAGAATGTTTATCCACAGCTCTCTTCTATATTTACTCTTCTGGGTTGTTCATAAATTTGCTCATACACAAGTCTTCTGCTGAAGCATTTGCCATCGCATGCATACTGAGTGTGAGTTCAGGACTGTGGGGAAGCTGTGATCTGGCTCCTTCCTCATCTTCACGTCTTTGCTCAGGAACTGCCTTTGCGGTGAGCCTTCCACTGACTGGTTTCTGTGTCAGACTGCAACCCACCTGGCCTGCAGCCCATCTGGCCTCCATTTATTTCTGAATCCCTTTATCTTGCCAGCCGTCCTTTTTCTTTTTTAATAAGCACATATCTCCTCTAACTTTACATCTCCTCCTTATAATTTATCTGTTATGTTTACTGTTTATTGTGTCTCCCCATTGAAGCACATGTTCCACGAAGCAGAGACTTTTGGTAGTTTGTGAATTTCCAGCATGAAGAATAAAGAGTACCTGTCATTGTGGTAGATGATAAATATGTGTTGAATGGATCAACTTGGCAAAAGTGGCTGTTTTCTGTCCCGGCGAGTCAAATGGCAGATTTTCAGTCTTAGTGATCATTTTTCACTGACTTATTGGGGATGACAAAACCATCAGTTAGTATGTAGGAGAAAGTAAGTTTGGTGTATGAATTGTGTTATATACTGTTGTCTGGAATCCCCTTGCTTATATGGCAATAAACAAGGAACTTGGATTGAGGTGAAAAAAATTATTAAATTATGCAGATGTGATCAGTGGAACAAATTCTTTAGCTATTAAGATCTAGAGTCCTATATGATAAGAATGCATACAGAGGTTCTCAAATATAGACTTGGTCATGGAGCTGGTTTTAAACGTCACTAGTTTAAGAAGTTTTCATTGTCAACTTGTGGCAGAAACATTGGGTTCAGAGTGTCAGGGCACTGAAGGAAGAGGATGAGGGAGAAATTAGGATCTTCCCTCCTGGCAAGATAGCGATATATTTCTATTAATCTGAGCCTTTTTGGAAAAGCTACAACATGAGACAAGGAGATAAACTTAATGAAGATGAAGTCCATAATGCTTTAGAATTTACATTTAGTCAACTTGGTGGTAGTCTCATATTGAGGGTATAAGATAGTTTATAAATGTTCATTTTTATTATTTAAAGATACTTTCTAGAGATCTAGAATTCAAGGGAAATAAAGATGATAGATAATATCTTCAGAAGATGTTAAGAAACCTAGAAAATGCTGAAGTACAAATTGGCTTGTCCGGTATCACATAGCTAGTTGATGGCAGGGTTGAGACTAATATTTTTCACAAATTTTCACTTAAGTACCTGTAATAAAGAAGTGTACAAGCCTCTTTTTGGACATACTCCAGGGAGTGATTATGAGTTTATTTCAAGATCTGTATTTTATCTGAAAAATTTCAGTAAGTCATTTAGCTATTTCATCCTATATAAATTATTTGTCTTTTTTTTTTTTTATGTGTATAAGCATGTATATTTCTTTGGTTTTGCCAAAATGTTCTTGAGGAATTATCATTTAGGACTTGAGAAAATGAACAGAATTAAAAGTCATCTAAGGTTATTTTAGATTTTTTTTTTGGGAGACAGAATCTCACTGTCTGAAGACTCAAGCTGTCATCCTGGGTAGAGTGCTGTGGCATCACAGCTCACAGCAACACAGCAACCTCAAACTCTTGGGCTTAAGCAATTCTCTTGCCTCAGCCTCCCAAGTAGCTGGGACTACAGGCGCCTGCCACAACACCCGGCTATTTTTTGGTTGCAGTTGTCATTATTGCTCAGCAGACCTGAGCTGGGTTTTAACCTGCCACCCTAGGTGTATGTGGCCGGTGCCCTTGCCGACTGAGCCATGGGCGCTGCCTATTTTAGAAGTTTAAATGCCACTTTAAAATTTTAAAGAAAACTACAATGGAGAAACATAGATCTACTTGATCTGTTCTAACGTTAAATATGCTATATTAGAGGAAATTAGTTATAGTGCAGTGAATATACCTTTTTTTAGAAACTACTTTAAAACCTCAACTTGAGAGGAAAGGGTTTCTATTTTTATCATTTCAACATTCTGTGTAGGGGTAGGAAGGCGTCATATTTTGTATCTTTTTGCTAGATGTACTGGTGTTAAGAGTGAAGAGTTTTAGGAAGGAGAGAGATGGTTTGTATATGCAGCTGGTGTATACTTTTTTCCTGGGAATAAAATCAGACCATACTTGTATGAGGAAAGCCAAGTCCATTGGACCCCTCCTTGTCCTTAACTGAGGAAGCGCTAAAGGGTTTTACTTTTTAATCTTTTATGTAAATTGTTCTTTTGCAATACACAGTTCAGTGAGATAATTACCATGCAACTGATCTGTAACTTGATTTTAATATGCTCCAAAATTTAGTTTTCACAATTGATTAGAAAGTGAGCGTAATATTAAGAGCACTCACTGGGCTAGCAGTCAGGAGGTTTTGACTTAATTTTATCTGTAACAGAGTATTACAGTGGCAGTGGGGTATTGGGGTTTGGCTCTAAAACCTTCTGAACTGTATTTGCTCATGATATGCTTAGTGGCTCCATACAGATAGAATAGTGTTTATATTTCCCATTTCAGTGTCTTTGTGAAATAGTTCCCATGAAGTACAGTATCCTGGAGCCAGGGTCCCCGACTTTACCTGCTCAGTGGGATTTCCTGAGGAATCACTGTGCAGGATCGTACTGAGCAGTCACCAGTGGTCCACACAGGGCCTTTTCTGCTGGGCAGAACTGTATGAGCCTCTTAGCATCTCTGAGAAAAAAAGCCTCTTGAGACCTGAGGAATTTTCATATTGGACCTGAGCAGTTTGCCACGTGGAGTCCTTATATTACCGTTGGAAGCAGCTTCTGAATTTTTATTGTCTTGTCTTGCGGGTTTCCCAGTGATTTAAGGATTTGCGATTTAGTTGGGCAGCTGCGTAGGTGTGATTATTTTAGCATGTTGTGGTCTTTACTTGTGGTCTTTTTCTCACTGGAGGCACACAACTGGGTGTTGTGTTTTCAGTTTAATCTCTATCCCATTAGCTAGTTTCCTGGCTTTAGATGGATATGCAGAAATAATCTGGAGGAATATTGGGTTCGTATCCCATTCTGGCAGAGTCTCTTGTTTAGAAGTTCAGATGCGGTCTCCGTTGGCAGGCACGTCTTGGCACATGGTGACTGGCGTGTGGGTGGAAGAGCTGCAGTTACCTATGGTCAGGTAAAGGCGGCCAGAGCTTCGCTGTGTGTGAACGTCCCTGCTGTAGCTGAGTACCTGAGAGAGATCAGTTGTCGTTTTTTTAGAAATCAGCTTTGAAATCAGAGAGAACTTTAAAGTTGCATTATTTTGTGGTTTAGCTCTCATTATTTTTTACATCTTTTGGATGTAAAGTTTTGAAAAACTTGGCAGTTTGTTCAAATATGGTGTAGCTGGAATAGCTGAAGGTTCCCTGTGAAACACTTGCTTTGAGGCTCTTCGAAGGGCCCCTTCATTCCTCTTCCCCTCCGCTAAGGTGTGGCAGCGTCGTCGTCTGGCAGATGGAAGGCTGGGGTTTGAGCTCAAGTTGTGTGAGAGCTTCACCGGCCAATTGGCTGACTCTGACAGTAAGGCAGGAAGAACCACCCACGTGGTTTCCATTTTGGATTTCAGTCACAGAAAACAGGTTTCCTGAAGAAACCATTTGGTTCTAACAAGTTTACAAAAATTCATCTTTGATCAGATTGATATTTTTATCTTCATTGTACATGTATTTCAAATTAATTATTTCCCCCTTTTTTAGTCCATAGGTGAAATTTCAAATCTGAATCTCCTGCAGTACTGACCATAACCTAATTTCTAAGATTTTTATACAAGGGAGAATCAAAAGGACTATACTTTCAGGTAAGGATCTAGTTTTATTTAATCTTAATAATACATAGCTACTTTTACATAAGTCTGCAATTCCCCAGACTTCTGGAATAGAAGAATAGGTGAATTTCTTTTTTCTTTTCTTTTCTTTCTTTTTTTTTTTTATTGTTGGGGATTCATTGAGGGTACAATAAGCCAGGTTACACTGATTGCAATTGTTAGTTAAAGTCCCTCTTGCAATCATGTCTTGCCCCCATAAAGTGTGACACACACCAAGGCCCCACGCCCCTCCCTCCTTCCCTCTTTCTGTCCCCCCCATAACCATAATTGTCATTAATTGTCCTTATATCGAAATTGAGTACATAGGATTCATGCTTCTCCATTCTTGTGATGCTTTACTAAGAATAATGTCTTCCACTCTTTTTTCTTTTCTTTTTCAATACTCAAGCTGTTGACATAGGAAGTATAGGTGAATTTTTAAAAAGGTGGCAAATCTAATTCTCCAGACAGATTTCCATCTATTTGGTGTTAGCTAAGAGGTGGCAGTAAGATGGCTACTCACAGCAATTACAGAAGCAATATACAATGTCAGTTAAAACACACACGCTCATTTAAGATGGCTTACAGTGTGTTTAAGGTATTTTAAGGTTTTGTGGGGAGATCATCCTTCCTTCTAACACTTACCACCTCTATCCAATGATTGATTGATTTAATCTACTTATGTATCTGTGTATTTTCTATTTACTGAAAGCTTAAAGACATGAAGGGTTTTAGGAATAATTTCCCTTCCTCCTTAGTACAGTGGTAAGTATGAGAAAAAACTAATTTCTCTACCTCTTTGGCAAACCAAAGTACTATAATAGTTCCTGGGACGAGAAAGTTATAGAAAAAGATCTGTACTAGAAATAATTTAGAATTTGCAGGGCTCGTATTTAGAAATGAATTTTCCCCAGGAGGAAAGGGTATTATGCCGAACAAAGACAAAAACAACTGCCTTCCCACACTCCCATTCCAGAAAACCACATCGCATGGAAAAATTGTGCTGAGTTGGGATTGTCGTAGTGTTTCTGGATATGAGTGAAAGCGTACTTCAAAGAACTAATGTATTGGCTTTTTAAACAGTTACCTAATTTTCCTAACTGATCATGAGGTATTGAGTCACTTGTAAATTAGTTTTTCTAACTCTTTAGGATGGTTACTTTTCAAGTTTAAAAGACAGAAAAGTCAATTTTAAATGGTTGGCATTGTTTGAAGAGGGCCAGTGGCAACAGAGTGAATAGTGCAGAAATCACTTGCCAGTAATGTATTATAGGATGACGCCTACGGCAGATTTAGTTTCCTAATTACATTACCAGAAGTTAGTTTGCAAAACTTTAATGCACTCAGAAAGTAACATCCCCCACCCCAGAGGGAAACTGGCTTGGGATTTGTTAGAAGCTGCAGATGATGTGTGGAACTAATTTCTTTCTCGTCTGTCCCAGGACTAGCCTTAATCAGACCCTGTGGTTACTTCTTACCTAGTTTCTCTCCATCTCTCCTGCTTCTTCCTGCAACGACACTTAGGGGCCTCTCCATTATGTACAGCAGTGATTCTCACACTTTCTGGTCTCAGAAACCCATTGTACTGTTAAGTAGTATTAAGGATTCAAGAGAGTTTTTGTTTGTGTCTATTATGTCCATTATTTTTTATTGTGTTAGAAATTAAGATAGAAAAAAGTTAAAGCATAAAACTATTCAAGTGTACATTCCTTAGCTGCAGAGTGATGACAGCATCACTAGTCATATGGTTTCTGGAAAATGCTGTGCACTTCAGAGAGAATGAGAGTGAAAAAGGCAAACAGTATTATTTTTGAAAGTTAGACTTGTTGAAGTGTACTTTACATACAGTGAAATCCATCCTTTTTAGGGTCTGTTTCTCCTGTGGATTTTGCTAAATGTCTTTGTAACCAGAAAAGAGATTCAGAATGTTTGCGTCTCCCCAAAGCGTTCCCCTGCCCCAACCCTGGCACCCTCTAACTTATTTTCTGTTTCTATACTTTGGCCTTTTTCCAAATGTTTTATCAATGGAATTTTGATTATTTGATACAGTAAATTTGAGATTCAGTTGTGCTAGTTGTGTGGCTAGTTATTATTGTTATTTTTTTTTTATTTTTTATTTTTGTAGAGACAGAGTCTCACTTTATGGCCCTCGGTAGAGTGCCGTGGCCTCACACAGCTCACAGCAACCTCCAACTCCTGGGCTTAAGCGATTCTCTTGCCTCAGCCTCCCAAGTAGCTGGGACTACAGGCGCCCGCCACAACGCCCGGCTAGTTATTATTGTTATTTTAATGGCTGAGTCCTGTCCCAGTGTATGAATATACCACGGTTTGTGCACTTAGCAGTTGGGGGACATTTGGGTTGTTTCTAGTTTTTGGTGGTTATGTGCCTTAGCATTATTATTGAGACTTGTAAGAAGCTGCGGATGCTGTGTGGACCTCATTTCTTTGACCTGACAGACCTCTTTCTGAGCATCTCGGGTGTCAGGCCTGTCATCTCCATGCTTGGTCTGGCCACCTTGAATCCACTTGCCTGGGTATAATGTGCCTTCTCTCTACAATGCTGAGATCTAGCTCAAGGGTCTCTTCTGTGGAGGCCATTCTAACCTCTCTTCCTGCCCTGAGGTTATTGGTCTTGACCACTGTTGCGCCATCACTGCTCAGCAGTTGTTTGAAGACATGGTAGTTTCTCAGCTTCTCTTTCTGTCCCAACCAAGCACATGCATGATGTGCAGAAGATATAGTACATGTTTGAATGAATAAATAATACTTCCTTTGCGTTTGTAGGGCATTTTACTGTTTGTAAGAGGCTTCCCATATACTGCATTTATCTTTCATTTCAACTCTGTGAAATGTGTAGCACAAGGGATTTTTCACGTTTTTTATTTT
This sequence comes from Nycticebus coucang, assembly GCF_027406575.1. NCBI lineage: Eukaryota > Metazoa > Chordata > Mammalia > Primates > Lorisidae > Nycticebus > Nycticebus coucang. The sequence goes on along the minus strand of NC_069788.1, from coordinate 114,283,520 downwards.
TATTAGATAAGGGTGTTAAACCTTAAGGCTATGGTCCTTAATCAAGCTGCATACTAGAATCATCTGGGGAGCTTTTAGTAAATGTTCTGATACCCCCCAGACCAATTAATTACTAATATCTGGAGGTCAAACATGGGTATTAGTACTTTTAAAAAGTGTCACCCTTGAACCTGATATGCAGCCACAGAGAATCATTGTTGTAGAGTTTGGTTTACCATGAAGTCTTAGTGGCTATAGTTTATAACTATAGCCACTAATAGAATCTGGGTCTTTTCATTCTAATGCCTCTTCCTTCATACTATGAATATTCTTTTCTTTTCTTTCTTTTTATTTGGAGACAGGGTCTTGCTCTGTTACCCAGGCTGGAGTGTGGTGGTGTGATCATAGTTTATTCACTGTAGCTTTGATCTCCTGGGCTCAAGGGGTCTTTCCCCCTCACACTCTTGAATAGCTGGTACTGTAGACGGATCACCAGTATAACATTACAATTACTTATATTGGTATGGCTTGCTTTTTAATACTGATAATAATAATTTAAGATATGTAGAAATAGTTCATGCTCTGGAGTAGCTATTTTATAGAAAGTATTTATAATAAAAGCAATATACTAATGTATAAGAGAGGCAGATATTTACTGAGTTTAATAATAAGAATGGCATTTTGGAGTGAAAAAGGCTACTAAATGGAGAGTTGATCTTGAATTTAATTTCAATTTATTTATTTATTCCTTTATTTACATACAGACGTATGTATGTATTTATTTATTTATCTAGAGTTCAGGGGCATCATCATAGCTCACAGCAACCTCAAAGTCCTGGGCTCAAGTGATCTTCCTCCCTCAGCCTCCCAAGTAGCTGTGGCTTCATGTGTGCCTCTCTGCGCCCGGCTAATTTTTCTATGTTCAGTAGAGATGGAGGTCTCACTCTTGCTCAGGCTGGTCTTGAACTCCTGACCTGAGGCTGTCCTCCTTCCTCGGCCTCCCAGAGTGCAGGATTGCTTGAATTCTATTTATTACCTAACAGGATGACCTTAAGAAATAATGCTGTTTCCACACTGGTAAAATGGTACTAGATTACGTAGTTCACTTTATAGTTAATGAGCCATCATCCTGAGTGCATTAATGTGAATAAGAAATATTTGTGAGAACGTTCAGCAGTGATAATCCAAATGAATTGCAAAATAGGATTCTAGTAATGTTTCCTCTCACCTTGAGTAATAAGGGGAACATTTCCAGGATAGGTTATTATTCATGACAGGTGTATCAGAAATCAGCCTTAGATTTTAAGCACATTGGAATGTTCTTAATTATTTTATTATAGGCATAATCGAGCGTTTTAAGGAACTATGGCTATTTCTCAATAGTGCTCATTATAATTGGAGTTTCAGCAGAGGTTGGCTTCACCTTTCTTTGTATACCTTTGTGTCACATTTCACTTGAATGATAAAACCATCCTAAGTGGCATAGTCTGGAGGCCACACAATGGTATCAGCTTCTTAATCTTCCCCAGTCTCCTTAATGCCTCTTAAGCTTGAAATACTGTTGCTGAATGGTTGAAACAAACCTATTGCTAGATTCTCCGACTTACTGGCTGAACTCTTTATTAAGGGGTTAGTGAATATTGTAAACCACAGTTCAGATGTTATCATACTGTCTTACTCCTGGTTTTCATTTTTTGAAGGAGGTATTTTTGGCTAATATGTATTTGATGATTGATGATTGGCTGATAGAAGAGATGAGAGTGTTTGCTCACCTTCCTGTGTGGTGGGCTTGTCTGACACCACAGATGGGGTATAGATCACAGGAAGCGACTGGGTAGCAGTGATTACTAGTTGCTATTGATATGGATAGAATCATACCAAACCTAGGGCAATCTACTCTAAACAATACGTTTGAACAAAATTCTTAGTTTCTTCTTTTTCTCCTGTATCCAGATCCGTTTACTGGGATGAATCCAGAAACAATATCGTACTTCATTGTCACCTATAAAAGGCTGCTTTTTAAGACAGCACTCCTTTTAGAGGAATTCACTTTTTTCCCCCAAATTTACAATTTGTTATTTTTATCTGTGTTCTATATTAAATTTTCTAGCATGTAGAATTTAAATATTCATGTACATTCTGTCCTGGTGACTAGGGAGCATTATGTAAGGAATTTTTATTCCCCTGTCAGTATGTCAACACCACATTCCTTGGCCTAGTGTTTTGCATTTACAGTTTAGTGAAACCCTAACAAGTTTGTTCAGGCAGCACTTGAACTGAGGTTAGGTGGTATTATGGTTGTTTGGCAGGATATTGCCATAAACATTTCTTTCTAAACACAAAATGGCCTGGGGGGACTGTAATATTAATTGCATGATCACAGATTACGCTTTATAAACACAGAAATGAGGACATGGGCTGCCTACGTCTTCAGAGAGAAATTGCCCCATAGGATGGCGTCTCCTTTAAAAACATCTGTAGAGTTCCCCTGAGTATTTGGTATATTAATATTTTCCATCTAATTGAAATGTTTCTGATTGGATGTAAGTAGTTTTTTGGGTTTCCAGATAGTCTGCCACCTGACATCTAAAGGAATGGTTTAAAAACGTGTTTTAAAATATATAGTTTTCAAAATCTTATATTTTCTCCCTTCTCCACTCCCTTCCTAGTATCTTTGTGGCTTGAAAGCTGTTTTGTAAAAGATATGCTTATGCTAATTATAATAATTATAGTAGAACCTCCATGGCTGACCACCCCCGACATTGACTGTTGAATATCAAGTTGCATGTACTCAGGGGAAGACTGACCTCTGTATATTGACACCCTCTGTAAGTTGTATCTTGACCACATGGACTGTGATACACCATACTAATTTATCCTCTATACCTTGACCAGTTGAGTCTCCTCTACACTAAGGGGTAGAAGGTGTTGGCTTGCCCCTTTGTTGTATTATTTTTTCTTTTAGTATAAATTCTCTTTTCATGTTTTGTTATTACCACATGTTAGATTAGGCCTAAAGTCTTGTTGTTTATCATGTGTTGTGGAAAAGTTTTTCAACATGAAGGACTGGTCTGTATTGTAGGTACATTCTGCAGTTACTGGAAAATTTTAGTTAATTGAGACATGATGGCCCAAAGGAAAGAACTCAGAGAGCTGACATTGAAGGAAAAGGTTGATCTTCTGTATTTTCTGGAAAGCAGGAGCTAAAGAAAGATGACAGAACATTTTGGGTTAGCAAGACCACAGTTAGCAGCATCCAAAACCTAAACATGAGTACATGGAGAGAGAGACATGGTAAGGAAACCAGAGACCAACAGCAGAAAAGGTGGGAAACTTCCCTTGGTGAAATCATTGCATCCACATTAAGCTGGTTCAAACACATGAGGACAGTTAACACCTGACTCACCAGGTGATGATTGAAGAAGTAGCTAAAAAATTTGTATAGGGATTCCAGGTGGCAGATTTTCAAAGTATTAAGTGGTATTGCAACATGAGATCTCCCAGAAAGTCTTGTGTGATGAATTCAATGAAGTTCCAGTAGAAGTTGTGGAAGAGTTCATCAAAAAGTTTCCAGACTGCCAGAGGACTGAAAGATGAGGACATCTTTAACACTGATGAGTACAGACTCTTTTTCAAGGTAATGCCTAACAGGAGCCTTGTCAGGAAGGGTGACAGATACAAGAGTGGAAAACTTTCCAAAGAATGCTTCATAGTTCTGCTTTGCACTAGCTCAGCCAAAGAAACTAAAGCTCTTGGTGATTGGGAAATTGGAAGCCAGAAGACCTCCCTGTCACTTGGAGATCAAATAAATGTGCATGGATGACTGGTGGCCTATTTGAGGAGTGTGTGAGGGTTATTAACCAAGAAATGAAGAAGGAAAAACAGTCTATTCTATTAACAGCAGACAGTTATCCTGGCCACTTGAAAGTGAATCATCTCACGAAGGTGACATTGGAATTTCTGTTTTCAAACATGACCTCAGGCCATGTAATCCTAGCACTCTGGGAGGCTGAGGCAGGTGGATTGCTTCAGCTTGGGAGTTTGAGACCAGCCTGAGCAAGAGTGAGACCCCATCTCTACTACTAAAATAGAAAAACTAGCTGGACATTGTGACGGGTGCCTGTAGTCCCGGCTACTTTGGAGGCTGAGGCAAGAGGATTGCTCAAGCCCAAGACTTTGAGGTTGCTGTGAGCTGTGATGTCATAGCACTCTGCCCAGGGTGACAGAGTCTCACTCAAAACTCCCTCCTCCCCAAACAAAAACAAACCCGACCTCAGAAATCCAGCCTCTTGATCAAGGCATCATCGAAATATTTAAAATGCACTCTTGAGCCCAGCTCCTGCAGTGGGACATTACTAAAACACAAATCGGTGGTCTGCCTGTGAAAGCACCTCCCTCTGTTGTATCAGGTACTGCTCTGGATGCTGTCTTCTGGATCAGTTCTGCTTGGAATAAAGTTCAGCCAGAAACTATACAGAAGTGTTTGAAGAAAGTTGGATTTGTCACAACCCAAGGGCGTGTGTGATGTTTGGCCCCATCAGACAGTCCATCTCCCATGGCAGAATTCAAAGGAGCAGATTTTGTTTGTTTATTTCATTTTTTTCCAGTTTAACGTGAGGGTACAAACAACTAGGTTATAATATTTGCATATGGGAGGTAGAATCCCTGTTGTAGTTGTGTCCTGCACCTAAAAGGTGTGCCAGGACCTTACCTTGTGCCCACTAAGTGGGAGCACACCGATCCTTGCTCTCCTCCCTCTCCTTTCTTTGTTCTCCCTCCCCCCAACTTGAATTGAATTGAGTTTTTCTCTTACGTGGGCATGTATTAGATCTTTTACTGGCTTCGTATTAGTATTGAGTACGTTGGATATTTGCTTTTCCGTTCTTGTGATACTTCATTAAGAAGAATGTGTTTCAACTGCATCAAAGGAGTAGATTTAGAAGATTTTGTTGCAGTGGGTGATGAAGTGGCAACCTGTAACGAACCTGACCCAGAAGGAATTTTCCAAGTGGTATTGACTGAAGTACAGACCAGCATAAAAGCACGTGAAGCAGCTGATGAAGTGGAAGCAGCAACTGAGGATGACACAGAAACTGCTGAGACTCAGAAGAGGATGTCAGGCATCTGATAATGTAGTGGAAGTCTTTTGCTGTGGAAAAATGTCCAGGTGTGGTGAGTGTGTAGCCGCACTGAGAGTGCTTTCTCCACTTAACATTTGTTATAAGAAACAGCCCAAGACTGACACTTTTTTTCAGAAAGAATGATTAAACCATGAGAAAACAGTAAATTTATTGATTTTGTATGATACTACTGTACGTATGATTTTACTGTTTTGGGTTATGTAAGATTTCCTATGATATTCTCTGCTAAAAGCTATACAAGAAAGTAAAGTCCACGTATGTATCAGTACACAGGCCCAGTGCCTTATGTTGACCAGTTTTTTGTGGTCCCTTGGGTGGTCACCTTACAGAGGTTCTACTGTAATTAATTCCCTATAGACCAAGTGGAGAGGAGTTTAGAGTCACGTATTTGAAGTGAGTGGGAATGCGTTCAGGGTATTTCTGCTATGGACATGAGGAACTGGTCTTTGGAGCGCTTACATAGAATTTGAAAATACTGAAATAGAATGCCTGTAATAGTGGGTCAAAAGGTCTTTTGGGCACATTGTAAATTTGAGACTGATGTAAATATATTTGAAAAAATATTTTACTTGCTTAATTGCCGTTTGCAGTATTTGTCAGGACCATCAGAGATATTTGATACGGTCTTAATTTTTACTAAAAGCTTTTATTGAACCACTTGTTCTTCATTTTATAAGAGTTTACTTTTTCTATAATCATTTACATACCTTTCTCAAGTGTTCAAACTGATTTTCTACATGAACTCATTTAGAGAAACTAAATTTAGTTTAGTTTCGCTAATATTTTTTTGAGACAGAGTCTCACTCTGTCGCCCTGGGTGGGGTGCCTTGGCATCGTCACAGCTCACAGCAACCTCAAATTCGTGGGCTCAGGGAGATTCTTTGCCTCAGCCTCCCCAGTAGCTGGGACTGTGGAGACTTCTCTACCATCTTGCAGAGTCCTTGGGCTTTTTCCTCTAGTGTACCTTCTATCTCCTAGATTCTGTGTTGCCCTCTTTCTTTGTTTAGTTCATGTGCAATTTAAAATGGCTTAACCCAGTAAATTGCACACGAACTTTATGGACACCCTGTGTATATATATATATATACACACACACACACACATGCATTTATATATTTATATGCCCATGAGTGGGATTTTAAATAATTTTTATTTTCTTATTGCTGCTATATGTAATAATATACTTGATTATTTTACATCAACTTTGTATCTGAAATCCTGCTAAATTTATTATTTCTAGTACTATAGTTTTATAGATTCTCTGGAGTTTTCTATAGCAGGCCCTAACCTTTTTGCTATCAGGGACTGGTTTCATGGAAGACAATTTTTCCCCACACTGGGGTTGGGGGTAAGGGAAATGATTTTGATAGGAGTCTGCAAGCAATTGATTTATTATGGTCTCTGTACAGTCAACCCTCTCTGCTAATGATAATCTGTATTTGCTGTCATTGCCTCGCATCAGCACCTCAGCTCTACCTCTCATTAGGCATTAGATTCTCATAAGCAGCGTGAGCCTGGATCCCTTGCGTGTGGAACTTACAGTAGGATTTGTGCTCCTATGAGAATCTGATACTGCCCTGATCTGACAGGCGGTGATGATGTGCTGGGAACGGCTGTAAATACAGAGTTTCACTTGCTCACCAGCTGACTCCTGCTGTGCAGCTCCATTCCTGGCCCTGGGCGGCGGCTGAGGTGTTGAGAATCACAGCTCATAGGATCTGCAGATAAGAGGTTTTATTTCATATCTGATCTTTATGCCTTACATCTCTTTTTCTTTACTGCAATGGCTAGGACTAGTGGTGAAAGCAACATCAACATTCTTAGAAGAATTTAGTCTTTTGCCTTTAAGTTTTATATTGGTTTTAGGCTTTTCTGTAGTTCTTAATTATTTGAGAAAGTTTTCTATTCTTCCTAGTTTTTAGTTTTTGGAAAGTTTTTTGTCACAAAAGGCTGTTGGATTTTGTCAAATACCTTTTCTGTGTTGTTTGAATGGATCCTGGGCATTTTCTCCTTTATTCTGCCAAAATAGTATATTATAGTGATTTTCTAGTGTTAAACCAATCTTTAATTATTGGGATAAACTGCACTTGCTCATGATACACCTTTTTATACATGATTGGATTTTATTTGCTAAAGTTTTGTTAGAAGATTTTTTGTATTTATACTCATGAGAGATACTAATCTGTAATTTTCATTTTTATTTAGTACCAGAATTATGCTAGCCTTATAAAATAAAATGAGTTGGGTAGTGATCTTTTTCTATTTTCTGAAAATGTTTATGTAAAGTTGGTGTTATTTCTTCTTGAATATTTAATACAATTTATCAGTAAAGCCATCTGGACCTGGAGTTTTCATTTTTGGAATATTTTCAATAACAGTGAATTTCCTTAAAAGATATAGGGCTACTTAGATTTTCTCTTTCTTGTGTCAATTTTGATAGGTTCTATTTCTCAAGAAATTTGTCCATTTCATGTTAATTGTTGAATTTGTTAGCATAAAGTTGTACATTATGTTACAGTCTTCTTAAATGTTCATAGGATCTGTTTTTTTTTTTAAATCCATTTCTGATATTCATGATTTATGTTTTGTCTGTTTTTGTTTGTGATTGATCTAGCCAGAAATTTGTCAGTTTTGTTGCTACAGTATTTTTAAAGACTCAACTTTTGGCTTTGGTAATTTTTCCTGTTGATTGTTTTTCATTTTATTGACTTTCTATTGTTTTCTTGCTTCTATTTGGGGTTTAGTTTGCTCTTGTTTCTTCAGCTAGCATCTTAGGTCAGTATGGTAGATCTTTTCAAATTTTCTTTTATTATGCATTTTAAATGATAAGATTTCCTCTAAGAACTTGTTTTAGCTGCATCCTACAAATTTTTATACATTTTCTCTTGTCATTCAGTTTAAAATATTTTTCTGATTTCCTTACTAATCTCATTTTTGACCCATGACCTCTTTAGAGGTGTGTTCTTTTATTTTCACCATACATTTGGGATTCCTATTGTTAGTAATTTCTCATTTAATTCTTTCATGGTCAGAGATTTTGATTCTTTTAGCACTAAAAGAATAAAAACTAATTAATCTTTATTAACTAATAAACCTTTCATTGAGATTTATTTATATCACACTATATTGTCTGTTTTGGGAAATGTACCATGTGCATTTGAAAGGAATGTGTGTTTAGTTGTTAGATTTTCTGGGAATGTTAGTTAGGTCATGGTAGTCAGTAGTGGTGATTGTATCTTTTAGGTCTTTCTTGATTTTTTGGGGGGAGATCTGATTGTTATATCAGCTACTGGGGTGGGTTTCTTTTGTTTTGTTCTGTTTTGTTTTTGAGACAGGGTCTCCCTCTATCACCGAGTAGAGTGCTATGGCATCATAGCTCACAGCAATCGCAAACTCTTGGGCTCAAGTGATCGTCTTGCCTCAATCTCCTGAGTAGCTGGGACTAGCCACCATGCCTGGCTAGTTGTTTCTATTTTTAGTAGAGCTGGGGTCTCACTGTGGCTCAGGCTGGTCTTGAACTCCTGAGCTCGAGCAATCCACCCACCTCCCAGAGTGCTAGGACTACAGGCATGAGGCACTATGCCCCGCCTGAGATGGGTGTTAAAATCTGCAATCATTGTATCTTTGTCTACTTTTTCTATTAATTGTGTGAATTTCTGCTTCATTTATTTTGAAGTGCATACAAATTCATGATTGTTTTGTCTTCATGATGAATTATCCCCTTTATACTTAGGAGATGTTCTTTTTCTCCTAAGTATAATAGGAGACAATACTATTGGTTTTAAAGGTTGATCAGAAGGTCTGTCTGTGTGGCTGGGCCAGCATTTCTCCGGATGGTCATGCTGGGCCCTGATCCAACTCCCTGTGTTCCGCCTCACCACTTACCTACTACCTTTCTGCAGTTCTGCATCACAGTAGACTTCCTTCTTCCTGGCACACTCCTCACTCTTGCTCCCGACACTTAGTTTTCAGCTCTCTCCAGTTTGCTGAATCAGTTGTCAGTTATGCACTGTTTTTCCATCTTTCATAATTTCGTTGACATCTCTCATATGCCGTTGTCTTTTCTCCCATTTTCCTCTTATGTTGTTTTCTTTATTGTCATTTTTGGAACGAATAGAGGTAAGCATTACCTGTTTTTATGCTGTAGGGGAAGTCTTTTAGTTGATACACATTGTTGTTAACCTGATTATTAGGATGCAAAACACTAATTCTGTGTTAACTATGTTAGCAAAAAACAAAGCGCGTGTGTGGTGTTCATTATGTTCCAGTGACTCGCAAACTAATGTGTTCTTGTTATAGATTTCATTTGTGTTAGAACGTATTAATGGTGTAGCCAGACTTGTGGCTCATGCCTGCAATCTTCAGTGACTTGGGAAGCTGAGGCAGGAGGATTACTTGAGGCTAGGATTTCAAAACCATGCTGGGCAATACAGTGAGATGGCGTCTCTACAAAAGAAGTTAAACTAGCTGCGTGCTGGGTGCAGTGGCTCACCCATGTAGTGCTAGCACTCTGGGAGGCCACGGTGGGTGGATTGAGCTCAGGAGTTCAAGACCAGCCTGAACAAGAGTGAGACCTCACCTCTAAAAAACAGATGGGCATTGTAGTCCCAGCTACTCGGGAGGCTGAGTGAAGAGGATTGCTAAAGCATAATAGTTTGACGTTGCTGTGAGCTATGATGGCAGATCACTCAACTGAGGGTGATTAAGTGAGACTCTGTCTCAAAACAAAAACAAAAACAATCCATAAAACTAGCCTGTAGTCCTAGCTACTTAGCTGAGGGAGTGGACAGCTTGAAATGTCATTTGCTTGTGGCATGTCAACTTTGTTTAGCTTATCTGGAGAAGAGAACTTTCAGAGAATAAGATACAGATCTGTTAAGTTTTTCTTGGAAAAGAGAGTAGAACAAATGGAAAATCTATGCATTGTCAGGGATGACCTTGATAGAGAGCCATAGCTGTTGGCCTTGGAAGCATGAAAATGATCTCCAGTTGAGTGGGGTGGTATGGCTACTTTGGCAGTCATTTTGGGTCTAACCCTGTGTGATCTCTTAATCACCATAATACATACACGGTTATTGTCACGTTCAAGCATAAAATCCGTGGCTCTTGAAGCCCAATCAAGTACTAGCAACTTAGCAACACTTAGATGCTGCTCATGTAAGCCTCTTACAGCATATTTCAGAAGAGAGGAAAATGGAAGTTTCCCAACCCTTAATTGGGAGGACTGAGGGGGGAAAAAGGGGATATTAATAATTGGCCGTTATTTCCATAGCACAGTTGGCATTTATTTGGGCAAAGTGTAAATAAAGCATTCATCGGTATGACTTAACTTAATGAGCTCCTGTTTAGTGTATCTGGAAGCAGCTAGATTATAGAGGAAATAATAAATTTATATGATTTTTATCAATTTTAGAAAAATGATGATCAATGCATTTTTTTGTTTGTTTTTTTTAAGAGTGAGTCTCACTGTGTTGCCATTGATAGAGTGCTGTGGCATCACAGCTCACAGCAACCTCAAACTTTTGGGCCTAAGTGATCTTGCCTCAGCCTCCAAGTAGCTGGGACTACAGGTACCTACCACAACACCCAGCTATTTTGTTGTTGCAGTTGTCATTGTTGTTTTAGCTGGCCTGGGCCAGGTTTGAACCTGCCAACCTCGGTGTATGTGGCTGGTGCCCTACCTGCTGAGCTACGGGTGCCACCAATGATCAATATATTTTAAAAGTTTTTCGAAAAATAGAGGTGTTTAATTATCAACTTTTCTATTTTCTTGACATAAGGCATAAACAGCTGTAGTGCTTAAAATATGAGGTGTATTTTGTTTTAGAAGCTATTCTGCGCTTTGCTCTTTTTGGTACTAGAAATACTTAAAATAATGTTTATTGTAACTTAGTATTATTATTGAAATGAATACCCTTACATTGGTACTTTGTTGCAACTGCAGTACGATGATTTTGTAGCTTTCTGATATACATTTTTGTGCTGGTCACATTACTTATTCTAGGTGAATATATTTTTGGTTTGATAACCCCCCTTCCATTGTTAAGGGTGCTTAAATGTTAAAATGTTTCTATTGTAAGAAGAAGCTAATCCAGGTTATCATTTTTTTGGCTACAGTTTACAGTTTCAATCAAGTTTTACTTCTCAATAATCATGTCATCTAGGTAGGGCAATCTTGGAGGACAGTAGTGATTGTGGACTAGATGGTGCTCTGTGTGCTTTCATCAGAGAGAGGGGCACCAAAGTTACGAATTCTGTGTAGTGTGGTGGTGATGTTATTGCACAAATTAAGTTCTAAGTTAGCCTTCTTGGGGTAGTAGAAAACAGTAATCAGATAAATTAGGCTTTAGAATCCAGATAAGCAGTGAAAATGAAAATTACTGTGGAAACTTTGTCTCACTTTTTGTAAATGTGTAACAGAAAAGCAACAATTGCCTAAACAAATTTACATTAGAACTTGTTAGGAGAATTAAGAAAGGAGAGAGATTTGTTTGCCCAGCAGAAGTCCAAGCTTTTAGCAGTTGTCAGTCTTTTGAAGAATACCATCTTATCTTGACCTTTCTTTGGGATTCACCATTGACCCAACTGTATAAAACGGCTCTCAGGGTTCTTCTCTGGGTAAGGGTTTTTATTAGGAAGAATCACTTGGTAGATGTTAGAACACTTTTGAAAGCTCTAGTCTGCTCTTGACTTCAATTAAAGGGGAGAGTATTTTAATTAGTTCAGTAGCAAATATTGAGTGCCCATCTGTGAAAGATACTGCATCTGTTCTCTGGGGAAGACCAAGATAAGTAAGATAGTTTCTTACCTTAAAGAGCTGCCGCCTTGTGGGGGAAATCAGACCTGGGCATTATGATAGTGCAATGATAGGCCCACCAGAGTCCTCTGGGAGTTTAGAGGAGGGCGGGACCCATTTCCTCAGTGAAAGAGGGGAGTGCTGTTTCATGTGAAGGCTGCCATTCAGGCATTGTCTTGCTAGGTGAGGTTAGGACCTGTGAAGGTTCTTCAGAACAAGTCATACGTGTATGTATCTGGAGAATAGTAACTTTAGATTGCTGCAGTGTCTAGCATGGAACAGTAAATAGTAAAACGAGCATTTACTGAATGCTTAACTTGTGCTAATTAAGTGTTTCTTGTGTTATAATTATTTTCTTTTAACAATGACATAATAACCCTGTGTGTGTTGGCGGGGGTGCTGTTATCATTCCCATTCTCCAGATGAAGATACCGAGGCACAGGTAGGCTAGGAAGAGTGTCTGAGATTACATAGTGAGATGTGACTCCTGGCTGGTCCTGGAGAGTCCATTTTTACTTGCCAGGAAATGCAGTGAAGCTGGGTGGGGGGTTTGTTCATGTAGGGCCTCAAATGTCCAGATGAATAATTTACTGGAAGATTTTTAAAAAATGGTTCTGTGTGAGGGTTTTTTTTTTTTTTTTTTTTTTGTGGTTTTTGGCCGGGGCTGGGTTTGAACCCGCCACCTCCGGCATATGGGACCGGCGCCCTACTCCTTGAGCCACGGACGCCGCCCTCTGTGTGAGGGTTTTAAGCACATTCTCTCACTTCTCTTAATCTACCATGCTTGACTCCTCTTGAATCATGCCTTGTCCACTTTTCCTGGTGAATTTTTCTTCAGTCTTAGGTTTTTTACTCTTCTGTGCCCTTTTCTATGAGAGGGCTCTTTTGAATCACCAGGAAGAAGGGCCCTCCTCTGGGCTGGCTCCTGCAGAACATTGCCAGTACCTTTAACAGTGTTCATTAGGTGGAAGGGTCCTTATTTCCTTGTTTTTATTCTCGGCCAGACTGTGAATTCCTTGTATTTGTACCCTTGGTGTTAGGCACATCTTTGCTGAATGAAAATCAGATAAATCTCAGTGGAATGAGAGGAGGGTGGTGAGTTTTCAGATGTCAGGCTGACTTTCTTCCTTGCTTTCTTTCTGTGTTGCGGGCGTTTAAAATCCCTAGACAGGAGAGAAAAATACCCTGTTTTCCCCGAAAATAACATAGTGTCTTATATTAAGGTGTGCTCCCAAAGATGCGCTAGGTCTTATTTTCAGGGGACGTCTTATCTTTCCTGTAAGTAGGTCTTATTTTCAGAGGATGTCTTACTTTCGGGGAAACAGGGTAAGTGATGCTCTAATACTTTGGTTGGTCAGGGTTCCTGTGAGAATGAAGGAGGGAGATTATTCTAGGCTTGTGCGAGCCTGAGTATGGAGCTCAGTCTTGAAGTAGACATAACATTTGACTTGACAGAGGGATGGGACCATGCCCAGCTGAGAGAGCAGCATGAGGGGTGGACAAAGATGAGCCAGACATGAAAGGACCCCGTCCCTCTTTTTTTCTTTGCAGTTTTTGGCAGGGGCTGGGTTTGAACCAACCACCTCTGGTATATGGGGCCAGCGCCCTCCTCCTTTGAGTCACAGGTGGCACCCAACCCCATCCCTCTTAAAACTGGAACCTCAAGGCCAATGTTTTGAACTTTTTTATCTGATGGCGCACTTGAACCTATAGTTAAACTTCCGTGGTACACTTAAATTATGTTGCTCAATTAAAAAAAAAGACTACAAAGAAAAAGATATATTTACTGTGCTTTGAATGTCTTTTAAAAATAATTAATGATGTTTAAAAACATTTGTGGCCCACCTAAGATCTTTTCACGGCACACTGGTTGAAAATCACTGCTCTAGGTTTGCCTACAACACCCAGTAGAGTGGCAGTTCTAAACCTGTCCATCACGACCCCTTTGTAACAATGAAAATACATCTTGCATATCAGATATTTACATTATGATTCATAACAGTAGCAAAATTACAGTTATGAAGTAGCAACGAAAATAATTTTATGGTTGGGGGTCACCACAACATGAGGAACTGTATTAAAGGGTCACGGCATTAGGAAGGTTGAGAACCACTGCAGTAGAGCGTTTTATGACATAGAGAACCTCTCAAAAGCTTTAATTTCTTTGATATAAGCTGGAAACATTTAAGAGCCAACAAAACATTTGCCATGTTGACGTTTGAATTAAAGGTAAGTTCTTGACACACAGAATATACAACTTAAATGCTCACCATGCCTTTTGGTGATAAACTGCTATTGAAAAATAGGTCCAAACAGGCTCAGTCGGTAGGGCGCTGGCCCCATATACTGAGGGTGGCGGGTTCAAACCCGGCCCCGGCTCAACTGCAACCAAAAAATAGCCGGGCGTTGTGGCGGGCGCCTGTAGTCCCAGCTACTCGGGAGGCTGAGGCAAGAGAATCGCTTAAGCCCAGGAGTTGGAGGTTGCTGTGAGCTGTGTGATGCCACGGCACTCTACCGAGGGCCATAAAGTGAGACTCTATCTCTACAAAAAAAAAAAAAAAAAGAAAAATAGGTCCATTTGGTCACAATTAACTGCCAGGTATTCTTTAAAATCTTAAAATCACAAGTAACCTCAGTTTAACTGGTGTGCCTTTTGTAGTCAGCCTGACTTGAGTTTCCTTTGACTGTCTGCCTTAGATCAGTAGGGACTTTGGGCATTGCCATAATGGACTTGTGTTGTTTAATTCAACTTCTTGCTCTTTATCTAGAAGCACTCTGACTGTGATGTGGGGAGTGAAAGGCATTGCGGAGAGGGAGGCAGGGTTAATCGGCTTTGCAGAGAGGACAGCGATAAAGGACTCTCACAATGAAGGAGGATGTTAGGGTCCAGGAGAGGGTGTCATTGTTAAGAAACATCTTTTAACAATTGGAAACCTTTCAAAGTGCTTTTGAGGCGTAACCCAACTTACTAAAAAAATGGTGCCTTGAAACTACTGATGCCCAGAAGTAAAAGTTTTCTCCCTCAGAAATTCAGGTTATAATTGGTTCTGTTGTAGAAGCACTCACCAGGGAATAGTCAGGCTTCCCCAGCATGGTCACAGTCCTGGCTCACAGTTTTACTGACTGAACTGATTGATTATTCAGGGGACCATGCGCCCTGCCTGTGGAGTGGGCAGGTGTGGTTTCCGCCTCCATCTGAGACCTCTCTCTGCACATAGTTGCTGCTGGTTAGTTTTTCTTTGCTACTGATTATTGAAGGTTGTAGTGCTGTAGATGTTGAAACACAGTGAGTATCTGTATATTTAAGCATTTCTAGTTGCTATATTAAGAGAAAGTTAAAAGAAAGAGATGAAGTTATTTTATTTAACCCAATATATACGACATACTAGCATCTCAACATGTAATCGATAAAAAAAGTATAGTGATACTTTATGTTCTTTTATAACTTTGTAACTCTTTGTAACTTCTTCAAAATCTGGCATATATTTTATTTTATTTTATTTTTTCGTATATTTTATTTTTATAGTATATCTCAGTTTGGACTAGTGCTATTTCAAATGCTGAGTAGCCACATGTGACCACTGCCTGCAGTAAAGGACGCTATGGTGACCATATCTGGTGTATAGTAGAAGCACAGTGAGTATCTGTTAAATGACGGCAGGAAGAAACAGAGAGAGAGGGAGCAAAGAGAGGAATCAAAGAATAAGATGGTTATAACTTCAAAAATGAATAAACAGAGGAACACTATTTTATTTACTTTGGGGTGTGCTGGCAGTTTCTACTTAGAACAGCTGAATGATGCTTTACACTTTTATTTTACAATTGTTTTCAAATGGATGATCTCATTGATATGTACCTTTAATATTGATTTAGACAGGCCACGTTTTCCTGCTTTGGGTGGTAGGCGTCCACAGCTGGGACTTAGGTTAAATGAGTGAGTGGTTTAACCAGGATCCAGACGCGAGTCTTTGAGTCTTAGTCCAGTACTTTCTCCTCATCACTGTGCACTTTTTCTCACTGGTGTGTGAGGTGTGCCCGTCTTCCCTGTGTGCATAGTAACTGGGTGTTAGTTATGGATAGATATGAAAAGATACACCCAGGAAATGTCATTTAATACAGAGCAGTTTAAAAACAGTTCGCTAACGGTGAGACCTAAAGTCTGTCTTTAATTCAGGAATCAAAGGTGTGGTCACTCAAACCAAGAAAGTTGTGTGTGTGACTTCTGTTGGCATTAGGAAATTCCGAATTACAGAAGGCACATAAAAATTTCTGTGAGTGAAAAGGCTTTGTGAGACGGTGTGCTACCTGTGTTTCCAAATGTTCTTCTGTGTAACCATTTCCGCTCTACTGACGATGTTCTCTACAGGAACATGTCATGATTTCTGTTTGTAGTTCATGGAGAAATGTCTTTTCTCTTACACAGAGGGAAGATACTTAACCAGCATCGTCACCCTTTACTGCTTAAGTTATTGGATTTTGTGGCTTTTTTGTTTCTTGAGCCATTAAAGTGGTTGCTGTTGTTGTGCTTAACATGTAAATAAAACCTTAAAGCAGATATTCCTGGATGATTCAATCTGCTGTGGCTGAAGTGTTAAAGATGAATCAATTTCTAGAGTATCAGTACAATAATGAAAACATTGTCTTTCATCATCCTTCTGGGTGGAAGCCAGCACAGGTTGCTCTGCAGAGCAAGGTGTGTTAATCAGATACCAGCGCACAGCACATACTCTACAAGGTGTTTGGAAATTTGAATTTGTGAGAAACAATTCTAGTTTGCAGAAAATGGCATTTATTGAGAAAAAGATAGGCCTAAAATATAATTTTAAGCTTTTCCTGTGTCAGTACATATTGCAAAATATTTTGTTCATTATTGCTTATTGTAGGATAATGAACCAGGCATGACCTTTTTCAAAGTCATGCAAAAGTTATTCAGGATTTTGTTATACCCCTATCCACTGCTTAGATTTTAATTGCCCCAAGCTATAGCAGAAAGGTTAATTCTAATTTCTCCTGTGTATGTGGGAGATCGTTCACAAGGAGTTTCCTACAAAACCACGCGAGTGTCATTATTCGCAGTGTGAACTATGGATTGAAGAGTGGATAGCTCCTACATGGATAGTAGCTTTTCTTTTCACAGCCTGGGAAATGCTGTGAATTCATATGAGTGGAACTTTAAAGTAGCTGAAACGTAACCTTCCTGTGCCAAATTCCAGATTCTAGAAGCCCTTTTGTGGCCTGCACAGTCAGATCTGCTCTCCTTTCCTAATAGGACCTCTTAGAGTCTGCATGAATGGGGGCCCAGAAGCCTTCCCTGCAGAAGGTGGAAGGAGCTTCCCTAACACTCGACTGCATAAATGGCTTTCTGAACGTCTCAGACAGTGGATCTCAGCCCTTTCTGAGCAAAAGCCACCCAGATCCATTCATTTAAATTCAGTCTCCCTAGTCCTACACATCAGCCAGGATTCTGATTTGTTATTCAGGAGCTTCCTGAGATTTCTTGACTCTGTAATCACAGTGTATCTGAAGTATTATTATTATTATTTACCACCTTACGTGTTTATTAGTATTGACTTTTGATGAATCTCTAGAAAGATTTGATTGTTTCAGAGATGGGAAGACTTGGTAAAGAGCGACATAGGGCTGGCCCCTTTGCAGGAAGCTCTGAAGGGAATAGGCTCCTAGGAGCTGGGAGGGCAGTGGTCACAGGAGAGAAGATGGACAAACAGGCCAGCACTTAGGGCCTGTAGGAGGACGGGAGACCAGCTGTACAGGAGTCCGTCTAGATGGCTCAATGGATTATGGCTTTAACTATCTGGACACTGCATTTCTTCATATTTTATGTATTTCCCCTTTGCCATTCTTTGTTTGAATAAAGAAGAGAGATGATTGATGATTATTGCTTAGAGAACCTTTTACTTCTATTTGAACTGTTTTGAAGGGTAACCATTTGTAGAAAATCAGACCTTTATTTTAATTGGCAGTTTTTCTACCACTGTTTTTATATTTCATGTAGCCTTGGACATAGAAGCTTCCTTTAAACTCCCATTTCTGATTTCTGATAGATTGCAGGGACGAGTGAGGTGAAATTCACGAATAATGAGTGTATCTCCATTTATTTGGTAATGGACAGTGTTTTGTGTCACAGTTTTCAGCTTGTTAATCAGTAGACTGGCGTATATGGTAATTCAGGTAATGGGCCTGTGTTCATGTTCTTAACATCTAATGGAGATAAGTTGTCAGAAGCACTCCCTTTCCTCAGGTTGATGTGCTGACTGCTCTGTGGCGTGGTCGATGGGTGTGTTTCATCATTTGAAGGACTCAGATGAGCGTGTGAAAGGGAACTGGTGCCTTATGGACCTCTGCCACCACTGACGCTAGTACCTGATTTTCTAGTTATTACCTGTAATATAAGTCCTGTCTTACCAGTTGTCAACATGGAAAACAGGAGACTAGAGGGTAAAAGCATTTGGGGATGGGGCAGGAGAATTATTTATCATTTTCTTTGGGTCTGAAATTTCTTATCCAGCATTCCTTCTGCTTTGCAACATTCACATAAAGGATGACGATGACAAAATGGTCTGAAAAGCTTTCTAATTAAGCCTAAAGATGTAAGATGATATAGCAGCTTCATCATAAATGAGTTTAAAAATCTAATTTTTTCTTCCTCTGATTATAAAGATCTTTATTACGGAAAAATTTATTACAATAAAGTATTAAGAAAATAAAAATCACTGATAGTTCCACAACCTGGCAGCAACTACTATTAACATTTAAACTATTTCAGTGTTTTTCTTTTCCACGAGGGGCAGGCATGCTGTTTTATATCCTGTTTATTAATTTGATATTTTGAGCAATTTCCTTTGTATATAACTATGTTTTAAATGCATAGTTTTCACTGGTTGTTTTGATGTGCACTTACTTCCTTTAGTGTCAATATTTAGTGGAAACACCATTTGTGAATCTGCTTACACGCTGCTTCTTCCTGCAGAGAGGTGACTCCTGCACGGAGGAGGTTGGACACATCTCCACTGGGCTCCTGTAGAATGTTGATTATATGACTGCCGTGACACTTATTATATCTGGTTTGCATGTGCATGTCTGATTCTTCATTTATTGAACCCTTTTTGGAATAGGCACTGTGCTAAGACCTTAGTACAATGATAATTGAAGGGAAATTGAAAAAACCACCACCACCACCAAAAAAAACCCCAGCAGAAACCAGTTTCATAGTTGCATTCAGTTTTCCTAGACTGGGGAGATGCAGACATTACTCAAATCATACAAATATATATTAAAGCATAACTGTGATAAGTGATTTTGAAGGAGAGGCTAATGGTGCTTATGAGAACAGTTCAAGTGAATAAGAATTGGGTGTTTTCTTTGACTACAGATTTAAGATGATCTAGGTTCTTGTGCTTCTATAAAGGTCAGTGCAGCCAAGAAACACCACGTCCTGCTCGGAGAAGCTAATGTGCCGTGGTGCTCAGTGTTGGAGGCTCTTTGTGGCTCCCTCTGATCAACTGGCGTACATTCTAAAGAGAGAATGTGCCATGCTGGAGAAGACTGTAGAAAGGGTTTAGACTGGTGCCTGGTTGGGAAAACTGGAGAAGTCATTTTGGGGAAAAGCTGACTTGGGGAGGACATGTTTTAGTTGTCCAGGGCACAGCAGTAGATCAAGGTTTGTGAAAGATTTCCTGCAGATGGTGGGATGTGTGGCAGCTCTGCTGGTTCCCTTTTTTTTCCTAAGATTCCATGCCCCCCCCCCCCCTTTTTTTCACAAACTCCTGGGCTCACATGGTCCTCTGGCCTCAGGCTCCCAAGTAGCTGGGACTATGTGCCCCCTATGCCTGACTAAATTTTTTTTTTTAAATTTTTTTGTAGAGACAGGGTCTTGCTATGTTGCCCAGGCTGGTCTCGAACTGCTACTAGCCTCAAGTTATCCTCCTGCCTTCAGCTCCCAAAGTGCTGAGAATAATAATAATAATAATAGGGGTAAGCCATGGAACCTGGCCTTCCATGCTTTTTATTTTTTTTTTAATTAAAAAATATGGGATGCTTCACGAATTTGCGTATCATCCTTGTAACATGGCAGGGGCCATGTTACTCTTCTTGGGTATCGTTCCAATTTTAGTGTACGTGCTGCCGGAGCAAGCACCGTTCCATGCTTTTTAAGATTATTTGAAGCTATTCAACATCAAATGGGTACCAGGAGGACTCCGGGGATTGTTTTCAGCCCACCTAAATGTAGGTGTGAAGGAAGAGTGTCCACTCATTCCCTCCTCCTGGAGTGACCCCCTCTGGTCTCAACTTTCCAGGCCAGAGGAACCCAGACAGGCTTGGGAGTCTCAGCAAAGCTGGACTCCAATTAGCAATATCTCTTGATGACAGGCTCCGATACAAGCTGGTGTTCAGGATTGACATGTGAGGCGAAGCCTGAGGCCTCACTGTGGTGGAAGGCCATCGTGATGTGGCTTCTGCCTTCCTTGCTGAGTCCTTTCTCCTGGCTCCCTGTCGCTCAGCCGTGTTTGTGCCAGTGGTGAATTCCTTGCCTCAGTGGCCTTGCTGCTGCTGCTTAAATACTCATCTCTGTTGCTGAATGAATTCTTTTTTTTTTTTTTTTTTTGTAGAGACAGAGTCTCACTTTATCGTCCTGGGTAGAGTGCCGTGGTATCACACAGCTCTCCAACTCCTAGGCTTAGGCGATTCTCTTGCCTCAACCTCCTGAGTAGCTGGGACTACAGGCGCCTGCCACAACGCCCGGCTATATTTTTTTGTTGCATTTTGGCCGGGGCTGGGTTTGAACTCCCCACCTCTGGCATATGGGTCCAGCGCCCTACTCGGTTGAGCCACAGGTGCCGCCCGCTGCTGAATGAATTCTTGGTCTTCCTTTTTTTTATTTTTTATTTTTTGGTAGAGACAGAGTCTCACTTTACCGCCCTCCGTGGAGTGCCATGACGTCACATGGCTCACAGCAACCCCCAGCTCTCTTGGGCTTCAGCGATTCTCTTGCCTCAGCCTCCCGAGCAGCTGGGACTACAGGCGCCTGACACAACGCCCGGCTATTTTTTGGTTGCAGTTTGGCCGAGGTCGGGTTTGAACCTGCTACCCTACTCACTGAGCCACAGGCGCACCCCGAATTATTGGTCTTCTTTCAGGACCAGCTGAAAGTTCCTGTTTGTAGAGTTTTTCCTGCTGCCCGGTGTTGGTTACTTTGCAGCATACACCTTTGTTGTAGTACCCTTGAAATTTTTATTGCTGTTCAGCTTGTTCCTCCAGACTCTGACATCCTTAAAAGCAGGGACTATGTATTTCGTTTTACTTTTTGTTGCCGGAAAGGGCTCAGTAAATAGCACATCCTGGGCATTCAGTAATTTTTAGTGAATGACTAATTCTCTATTGCTTTACCTTATTAATACATTATTGTGGCTATGGTTTTGGAGCTTAAAATCGTGAGATATGTTGTTGAACTTTTTGATTGGTTAATTAAAACCTGTGAGAGATGTACAAGTGCAATTTTCTTGAGTTTCTTGTTAAATATGCCAATAAAGAGGATGCCGTTCGATGGTAGGGCATTTTTAGTTTTCACAAGACCTTTTTTATTTATTTATTTATTTTTGTCTTTCGAAAATAATTTAATTATCTTTAAAAAAAATTTTTTTTTAATTGTTGGGGATTCATTGAGGGTACAATAAGCCAAGTTACACTGATTGCATTTGTTAGGTAAAGTCCCTCTTGCAATCATGTCTTGCCCCCAGATGTTTTTTATTTATTTTTATATATTTTTTAAACAGACTCTCACTTTATCACCCTGGGTACAGTGCTGTGGCATGATAGCTCACAGCAACCTCAATCTCTTGGGCTCTGGTAATCACTTTGCCTCAGCCTCCTGAGCAGCTGGGACTACTCAGGTGCCTGCCATGACGCCCGGCTATTTTTTAGAGCTGGGGTCTTGCTCTTGATCTGACTGGTCTTGAACTCCTGAGCTTAGGCAATCCACCTACCTCAATTTCCCAGAGTGCTGGGATTACAGGCGTGAGCCACCATCCGGGACTCACAAGATCACTTTGTATGTTGGATTACCTTCTCTTAGAATTCCTTGAAAATTATGAAATTATTCTATCTTCAAGAAGAAAGACATCTTAAATAGGACTTAAAAAGGGTAAATAAGGCTAAGAAGAACATTGAAAATCAACATTTCATTTTTAGATAATTGTGGTAAAGAAGTGATAGGCATTTACAGAAAGGTGATGTTAATATGCATTTGAGAGTGAAGGACATCTGTGGTAAGAAATGTTCTAAATTAAACCTTGTGTATACTATGGGGAAGTACGATTGTGTCTGATATGTGTGGAGCTCAGGATTTGCAAAAGATAATTTATAAAATGTTATCAGACCACAATCACGCTAGCAGGGCGTGAGTTTCTCTTGCTTGAGAAACTTTAATAAAAGCTTTGTAGTTCAGCAACACCAGTGGTCTGCTTATTCAGGGCTGTTTAGACCCTGGAAAATCTGATATGATTAAGCAGAATTCTCTGAAGATTGATGTCTACCGGAAAGTCAATTGTTAACATGCAATGAGAAACAAATTTCCAGCAGACAAGTATGAGCTAGTGTAATAAAAAAGTCCTGTTTGCTGTAGGTAGATTACTGGGGCACATTATTAAATTCAGAAAGCTTTTGGTATGTGTGTGGTGTCAAAGCTGGCAGGGTGGATGCAGGCATTGACTCTATTAGGTATTCCTACAGGCAAAGCTGCAGGCTGGCTGCCTAAGTTTTGTCTTTGTCCTCTGCCAGCGTATCAGCCTAGATCTCTTCAGAGAGTTGTTCTACTGGACATTAATCCTTTTTCTCATAGCTTCTGGCTGATTCTAATCAAAATAGGATTTGTCTCGTGTACTACCCTGGGCAGCTTCAGTTCCTCCTTTTTCTGAATTACACAGTATTCAATTCCAGGTATTGATTCATGAACTGAAACCTCCTATTACTATTATCTTGTAGATAGAGACTTTGTTATATTGTTTAGGGTTTCAGAATATTATGCTGTTGATCACTTGTTCCATTGATACACTCTCTGGATTTGATGAGTGATAACTCAGATTTTCTTTGTGAGAAAGAACTGTCTTGCTTGAGAAACTTCCCTGGGTGACTGTCTTGGTCTGTCCAGGTTTGTTCCTCTCTTCTCCAGTCTCCAGTTGTATCCATCCTTTGCAAAATGTTCGTTTCATCCAAAGCCACACCATTTAACCACATATTTGTGTTTATTGATTGGGTGTCATGTTTAGATTAAGTGATGGGGATTCATGTTTCAAAAAACACTTCATAAATTTTTGATGCTTATGGTTCAATAATGTGCTCAAAGCCCCTCCTAAGTTAGGGTAAATTTAAGGTGGTCTCCTCTTGACTAAGTAATAAGGAGAAAGATGGCTAAAAGAATTTGTGTGATTTATTTTAGTACTAACACAAAGAAGGAAACTATATTAGAGTTTATTAAAGAAATTATTTCCACTGTTTCAATTATGAATACAAAGTTGGAAGTTTTGTTATGTTTTATAATTGGGGTGCATTGTTTGATATGTGCTACTTAAGAAAGAGAAAACGGGGCACTCGTAGCTCAGTGGTTAGAGTGCCGGCCATATGCTCTGGGGCTGGTGGGTTCAAACCTGGCCTGGGCCTGCTAAACAAAAACTAGCCAGGTGTTGTGGTGGGTACCTGTAGTCCCAGCTACTAGGGAGGCTGAGGCAAGAGAATTGCTTGAGTCCAGGAGTTGGCGGTTGCTGTGAGCTATGATGGCATGGCACTCTACCAAGTGTGACAAAGCGAGACTCTGTCCCCCCCCCAAAAAAAAACAAGTATAAAGGCGTAATTATCTTTGTTAGTTATCTTGGCCTTGGTCTGGAAAGGGCCCTTAGGAAATTTTTCTTAGAGAGTCTTCTTGATACCATAATACCAATCAGATGAATAAAACACACCAAGTATTGTCAAGAAAATATCTCTGACGTAGTAGCAAAGAAAAATATGCTTAATTTTGGCAAGTGGGGAAGTGTCAAGTCCAGAGCACGTAATTAAAACTTAAAAATAGGAATTCTTAATGCTGGTTATTTTGTTTTGTGTTTTCATTGGACTGACAGAGTCCATTTCCGTTTTTGAGCTCTACAGAGGCTCACACTATGACTTTGTGCCTTTAGCATAATATGACGAGCCAGCCTTGAGATGGTTAGAAGTAACATCAGCGCTGGTTCTGCTGCTGTCTGTGCTAGCACTCCTTTCGCCAAGATCGCTCCTGCAGACTTTATCCTTAAGAAGAAGGCCCAGGTCTTTTCTTGCCTTACATGTAGAGCAGCGGTTCTCAACCTGTGGGTCGCAACCCCTTTTTAACAATGAAAATGCCTTGGGGCATTAGGAAGGTTGAGAACCACTGATGTAGAGGGATTCATATTTTTTTAAAAAAAAAATTTTTTTTTTCAGTTTGCTTGTTCATTCTTCTTTGTTTGAAGTACTCCTTTTTTGTTCATTTTCTTCTTCCTCTAGTTGTGCTGGCTGTTTTTGATGTTGTTAGTAGAGACGGGGTCTTACTCTGGCTCACAGCTGCTAATACTGGTCTTGAACCTCTGAGCTCAGACAGTCCACCCGCCTCAGCCTCCCACAGCGCTGGGACTATAGGCGTGAGCCACACGCCCGGCTGGGATTCATATTTTAAAGTTCTAATTATGTGCCAGGTATTTGCTAGGTTCTCTATATTTGTTATTTCAGGTAAGACTTTTTACAACCTTAAGATTAAGGAATTAGTCTGTGCATTTCAGATGTGCGGTAGTAACTTGCCCTAAAGGTACGTCTGGAACTTGGCTTCCCATCCAGGTCTGATAACATAGCCCAGGCTTTTCCTACTGGACTGTAATATCCTGTGCTCCTCAGAGAAGGGAGCATAGTGGCTTGGAGGACGTTTCTCCCTCTCTCTCTTCTAACGTGTGGATGTCCTTCCATATGCAGGGGCCAGACCATCAGTGCAGCTGTCCACTCATCCATTTATCTAACACAGTGGTTCTCAAACTTCCTAATA
This sequence comes from Nycticebus coucang, assembly GCF_027406575.1. NCBI lineage: Eukaryota > Metazoa > Chordata > Mammalia > Primates > Lorisidae > Nycticebus > Nycticebus coucang. The sequence continues at coordinate 114,258,547 of NC_069788.1, read as the reverse complement.
CTGTAGCCCTTTAATACAGTTCCCATGGGTCACAACTGACCCACAGGTTGAGAACCGCTGATCTAACAGATGCTGATTGAGTGCTTGTTATGTGCCAGGTGCTGTTCTAGACCCTGGGGATATGCTGGTTACCGAGCTTTCTTTGCCCTCATAAGGTTTATCATACCCAGTTATCAAACTCATTATACAGGGAGTGTGGGGTTGTGGGGAGCACCTGTATTTTAGAACCAGTTCCATTGGTGCCAGGCTTATGGAAGACCCTCAAAAAGTGTTAGTTTGTTTTGCCCCACTCCTTTTTACCTAATTTTTATGCTCCTGGCCAACTATTGTTCCTTGTTTATTCATTGACGGTTTGTACTTTGAATTGTTGACTTGGGTTTGTTTGTTTTTCTTAGTTCAGGATAAGTCTGTTAATCTTTAGAAATGAACATGTTCTGCAAAGAAATTTGGTCCAAGGGGTCAGTTACTCTGATTTTGAGTATTAAGAAGGTGGTATGGTAAAAACGGTGTCTTTTTTTGCTAAAATGTTACCTTTTTTGCTCTTGTATTAAGCATTAATCCTAATTGCACTGTATATGTACAGTTTTGTATTATTTTGAGTAGCATTGCTGGTATTTGTCATATGTTGTGTTACATGTATCATTTTAAAAGGTCTACTATATTTTAAAATGTGATATAATGAGTTAATGTTAAAACTCATTAAAAAGTATTAAAATTAGGGTGGTGCCTGTGGCTCACCAGGGGTAGGGCGCCAGCCCCATATGCTGGAGGTGGCAGGTTCAAACCCAGCCATGGCCAAAAAACTGTAAAAAATAAAACAGTATCAAAATTAGATTCTGTTATAAAATTCATAGAGCAAGGACTATTCATGTGGAATTGTTTTTCTTTAGAATATCTTCCATCTTTTCATAAATTTAAATTACTGACAGGTTTTAAGGTAAACTAAACTGACATTTCAAAATTCACATTTAGAGCTGAGATAAGATAAAAAAATAAAGCTTTATGTATATAATGATGCCAAAATCATCCCAAGTCACCTGAGATGGTCTGTGTATACCTTGAATTCATTTCTAAAGAAAGAAAGTAGGTTTCTTTCTAGGCATGGTCTCTGTGTGGCTAATGGTTGGTTTCTAACCAGTAAAAATAATTACCGATAACTTCGAAGGTCAGTTATATGTAATCTTGGTAGAAATATTAGTTTTGACGGTCGTATAATTAGTTGCTTTATGGAGGTTCCATTTCTGATAATGGGCAACAGTAGTACCATCTTGTCCAGTCCCTCAGGCTAGGGATTTTAGTTAACTTTGGTTCCATTTTTCTCCATCCTCACATCTAATAGGTTTCCATGTCTTATCAGTTTTATCTGTAAGTCTCTCTTAAGTTTTCCCTTCTATCTTCTTACTACTCTAGTTCAGGCCCTGGTCATCGCTCACCTAGAAAACGGCAGCAGCCTTATTACTATACTGGTACTTTTTTATTCATTGTCTTTCCTCTTTTAGACTCTTTTTTACAACTGCTGAAGTTTTCTTAGGAGAAAATAAAACGCAGTGTGTGTGCACAAACATATGCTCGCATATCGTTACAGTCTTAATAAATCTTTTTGGTAGTTACCCTTTGCGTATAGGCCAACCTAAGCTCCTTACAGGTTGTTTACAAAGTCAGTGCAATGATTCAGCTTTCCAGCACCACCCCTCCCCAGTCCTTCTCCCAGCTCTGTTGGTTGGTTCAAGCAAATGAACTGTATGTACTATTTTCTTTGCAATTTGGTCGTTGAATGTGTTTTGTTGGTGTTATTTGCCGAGTGTGATGTTCAGAGTTTTGTCCAGACAGCCTTTTAATCATAAAGGGCACTATTTTTTGTCTTGTTTGTACCCTTTATGATACTGGGTCCCACTCTGTTACCCAGGCTGAAGTGCAGTGGTTATTCATAGGTGCAGTCACAGCGTACCGAGTCTTGAATTCCTGAGCTCAGGTGATCCTCCTGCCTCTGCCTCTCAAAAGGCTGGGACTTTATAGGCATGTGCCACTGTGGCCATGGGTGAGGCATTTTTAGCATCTCAGGCGGCAAGGTTTGCTTTCTGCTTCTATTCAATAATTGATCCTTATAAGGTGTGGCCAATTCTCATACAGAATTTTTTTCTTAAAAGGTTTATGTCCCAAATGGGATTAAATAGCAAATTTAATTGCAGTCCTTTAGTCTAATTTGTTGAAGATTATTATTTTCCACTTTTACTATTTGAAAGTTCTGAACTATTCTTATAAATAAAATTAAGTTTTCAAATTCATCATTAAGAATTGAAGGATTTTCCTTTGGAAGGCCAAGGCAGGTGGATTGCCTGAGCTCAGGAGTTCTAGACCAGTGTGAGCAAGAGCTAGACCTCGTCTCTTAAAAAAAAAAGAAAAAAAAAAAGCCGGTGTTGTGGCTGGCACCTATAGTCCCACCTGCTTGGGAGATGAGGCGAAAGAATCACTTGAGCCCAAAACTTTGAGGTTGCTGTGAGCTATGATGCCACGGCCCTCTACCAAGGGTGACAAAGTGAGACTCTGTCTCAAAAAAAAAAAAAAAAGAATTGTAGCATTTTCTTTTGCATTAATAAATGTTGTACCCATTTATACTTACAATATCTGATAGAATTGCAAGTCCTCCAAGTTTGATCTGAATACTTCCTTGTATTTATTAAAGGCAAACACTTACATATGAGCAATAACTCGCATAACATGCCCTGGGCCGTGGGTATCTAACACTGTGGATGCCAGAAATGATGTAGAAGTTGGCTTAAAGCTCCCTGGCTTTCTGAGGGATGAGGCTAAAGTGACATGACAGACTCTGAACGGCCCTTACAGCCAAAGCAGAACTTGGGTGCCTCCCTTTACAAATTTATCTGTTGTGACTCTCATGAGAAAATTTCCATGCTACCTTTAGACTTAAAATGTATCTTTGAACAGTTGTTACTTAAAGCTTGTTTCCATCGTTTATACCCTTTATTTATTCAAAACACTCCAGCCTTTTCTGCCTTTCTTCTGTTTCTGCCCCCAGATGGCTTTTCCTTCTTTACCCCTTGGAAACTTAAGTTATTCATTGTTCTTTCTTGATCCCATTGAATTATCTTCTAACCCAGTGTTTTTTAGCTTTCTTTATCTCACAGCACACTTGAACCTAAGTTAAACTTCTGTGGCACACTTAAATTATGGTGATCCGAAAAAGAGTGGGAAAAAAGAATTTACTTACTGTGCTTTGAACTTCTTTTGGAAAATAATTTAATTAATGTTTAAAAACTTTCGTGGCCAACCTAACATCCTCTTATGGCACACCGGTATGCTGTGGCACACCTGTTGAAGATTACTGTTCTAACTTTTATGTTCCTTTGTTGTCCTTGAAATTAGACTTACTTAGACTTTGAATCGTATTACTGCCTTATTATTGAACTGTATTGTATTATTATCCTGCTTTGGTCAACTGTTAGATGACCCTGTTGCAAGAATCCTTCCCCATGAATTAGGTTGTAAGCGGGTTCAAGTCCTGCTTGGGCTGTGAACTACCACTTGAGTTTTTGTTTTGTCCTTAACTGAATGTTTGTTAAATTCCGGTGGAGGGAAGAAGGAAGCAGTTGATTAACCGTTTGCATTATCCGCCCCATCTGCTTCCTGTATATCAGAGCAGTTTCCATGTAGTGCCTTTTGCCCATGTGGTCAGAAGCACCATGCACATGGAGATTCTGATTGTTTCAGAGAGAACAGAATTTAAGAACTAAATTTTTAAAGTTTACTCTGTGAGGCTGTGAACTTGACATTAATACATCTTCTTGTCACTCTGATAACTAAAGTGACTTTTCTGGTGTGAAAACTAGATGGCACACTTTGAGAGATGTCTTGTGCTCTGTCGGGGTCAGGACTATCAGATCGGGAAGTATGCCCTTTCAAGAAGTAAACCTACTTGGTTCATCTTAGAAATGAATTCACAGTATACACAGACCATCTCAGGTGACTTGTGACTATCATTAAATAAAGTTTGTTTTTTTTAATCTTATATGGCAAATTTTCTGAATTCATGTCTTACAACAGATCAAATTAAACTTTGGGAATGTTTGGGGTTGATGTCAGCAGAGGGACGTTGAGACTGTGTGTGTTTTGATCAATACACATCCACTAAGAGGAAAAGTGTTATACTATACATATTAAACATTATTACTGTTTTTAATTTTTAAATATTTGAAACAAACTGGAAAGGGTAAGAAATAATATATAATGCCTTCCAGTGTCATCACATCTTAATATTTTGCCATATTTGCTTCAGGTCATAAAACATTTTGGAAAGAGCTGAAGCTGCCCTGTGACCTCCTGATCCCGTACTGCTCTTCTGTTGGAGTGAGAGTAGATGGCTTCTAAAATGCTCTGTTCTTGTCAGAGGACGCAGTGAATAGCTAAGTGGTGGTTTCCTTTAGGAAGTGAAGTTCTGCACCTCTGGTTTTCAGGTGGTGCCAGGCTGCAGCCTCCACAGTGCGGGAGCAATGCTTCAGAAGAGGTGTAGTGAACAGGACACAGGGTCTTTGAACAAAATGAGAAGAGTACATTTTGAAAAGTTAATTTGACGGAATGTGGGCATTTATATTCTGATTAGTTGTTTAGCTTAAACAACATTCCAGAGCCCCCTAATAGTTTGTTCAGATTACTGGTAATCTGCCTGAATAGTCACTAAAACTAACTTTTTTTTTTTTTTTATTAACGTAGATTATTTTATTCATTATCACTTTGTACAAGAGTGTATGTCACTGTTTATTAAATCAGTTCTTTTCAGAACAACTTAATTTTTTTAAAGGTGATAATTATGTTATCATGCAATCCAGTGGCATGAATTTCTGTTTTAGCACTTGTAATGGTGCTGTAATTATCTCTCCCTTAAGCTGTTTTCTTTTTTTTTTTTTTACTGGTAGGATATTGGTTTTTTTTTTTTTTTTATTGTTGGGGATTCATTGAGGGTACAATAAGCCAGGTTACACTGATTGCAATTGTTAGGTAAAGTCCCTCTTGCAATCATGTCTTGCCCCCATAAAGTGTGACACACACGAAGGCCCCACCCTCCTCTCTCCTTCCCTCTTTCCCATTTTTTCATGTGTTTGTTAGCCATTTGTCCCCATAACCATAATTGTCATTAATTGTCCTCATATCAAAATTGAGTACATAGGATTCATGCTTCTCCATTCTTGTGATGCTTTACTAAGAATAATGTCTTCCACGTCCATCCAGGTTAATACGAAGGATGTAAAGTCTCCATTTTTTTTAATGGCTGAATAGTATTCCATGGTATACATATACCACAGCTTGTTAATCCATTCCTGGGTTGGTGGGCATTTAGGCTGTTTCCACATTTTGGCAATTGTAAATTGAGCTGCAATAAACAGTCTAATACAAGCGTCCTTATGATAAAAGGATTTTTTTCCTTCTGCGTAGATGCCCAGTAATGGGATTGCAGGATCAAATGGGAGGTCTAGGTTGAGTGCTTTGAGGTTTCTCCATACTTCCTTCCAGAAAGGTTGTACTAGTTTGCAGTCCCACCAGCAGTGTAAAAGTGTTCCCTTCTCTCCACATCCACGCCAGCATCTGCAGTTTTGAGATTTTGTGATGTGGACCATTCTCACTGGGGTTAGATGATATCTCAGGGTTGTTTTGATTTGCATTTCTCTAATATATAGAGATGATGAACATTTTTTCATGTGTTCATTAGCCATTCGTCTGTCGTCTTTAGAGAAAGTTCTATTCATGTCTCTTGCCCATTGATATATGGGATTGTTGGCTTTTTTCATGTGGATTAATTTGAGTTCTCTATAGATCCTAGTTATCAAGCTTTTGTCTGATTGAAAATATGCAAATATCCTTTCCCATTGTGTAGGTTGTCTCTTTGCTTTGGTTATTGTCTCCTTAGCTGGACAGAAGCTTTTCAGTTTAATGAAGTCCCATTTGTTTATTTTTGTTGTTGTTGTAATTGCCATGGCAGTCTTCTTCATGAAGTCTTTCCCCAGGCCAATATCTTCCAGTGTTTTTCCTATGCTTTCTTGGAGGATTTTTATTGTTTCATGCCTTAAATTTAAGTCCTTTATCCATCTTGAATCAATTTTTGTGACTGGGGAAAGGTGTGGGTCCAGTTTCAGTCTTTACATGTAGACATCCAGTTCTCCCAACACCATTTATTGAATAGGGAGTCTTTCCCCCAAGGTATGTTCTTGTTTGGTTTATCAAAGATTAGGTGGTTGTAAAATGTTAGTTTCATTTCTTGGTTTTCAATTCGATTCCAAGTGTCTATGTCTCTGTTTTTGTGCCAGTACCATGCTGTCTTGAGCACTATGGCTTTGTAGTACAGACTAAAATCTGGTATGCTGATGCCCCCAGCTTTATTTTTGTTACAGAGAACTGCCTTAGCTATACGGGGTTTTTTCCGGTTCCATACAAAACGCAGAATCATTTTTTCCAAATCTTGAAAGTACGATGTTGCTATTTTGATAGGAATGGCATTGAATAGGTAGATTGCTTTGGGAAGTATAGACATTTTAACAATGTTGATTCTTCCCATCCATGAGCATGGTATGTTCTTCCATTTGTTAATATGCTCTGCTATTTCCTTTCTGAGGAGTTCATAGTTTTCTTTATAGAGGTCCTTCACCTCCTTCGTTAGGTATAGTCCTAGGTATTTCATTTTCTTTGAAACTATGGTGAAGGGAGTTGTGTCCTTAATTAGCTTCTCGTCTTGACTGTTATTGGTGTACACAAAGGCTACTGACTTGTGGACATTGATTTTATATCGTGAAACATTACTGTATTTTTTGATGACTTCTAGGAGTCTTGTGGTTGAGTCTTTGGGGTTCTCTAAGTATAAGATCATGTCGTCAGCAAAGAGGAAGAGTTTGACCTCCTCTGCTCCCATTTGGATTCCCTTTATTTCCTTGTCTTCCCTAATTGTATTGGCTAGAACTTCCAGCACTACGTTGAATAGTAGAGGTGACAGAGGACAACCTTGTCTGGTTCCAGTTCTAAGAGGAAAAGCTTTCGGTTTTACTCCCTTCAGTAAAATATTGGCTGTGGGTTTGTCATAGATAGCTTCAATCAGTTTTAGAAATGTGCCACCTATGCCTATACTCTTCAGTGTTCTAATTAGAAAAGGATGCTGGATTTTATCAAATGCTTTTTCTGCATCTATTGAAAGGATCATGTGATATTTATTTTTGCCTCTGTTAATATGGTGGATAACGTTTATAGACTTGCATATGTTTAACCAGCCTTGCATCCCTGGGATGAAGCCTAATTGATCATGATGAATGACTTTTTTGATGATAAGCTGTAATCTATTGGCTAGGATTTTGTTGAGGATTTTTGCATCTCTATTCATGAGTGAGATTGGTCTGAAATTCTCCTTTTTGTTTGGGTCTTTTCCTGGTTTTGGTATCAGGGTGATGTTTGCTTCATAGAATGTGTTGGGGAAGATTCCTTCTTCCTCAATTTTTTGGAATAATTTCTGCAGTACAGGAATAAGCTCTTCCTTGAACGTTTGATAGCATTCTTGAGTGAAGCCATCTGGACCAGGGCATTTTTTGGTTGGAAGATTTTTTATTGTTTCTTTGATCTCAGTGCTTGAAATTGGTGTGTTCAGGAGCTCTATTTCTTCCTGGCTGAGTCTAGGGAGAGGGTGTGATTCCAAATATTGATCCATTTCTTTCACATTTTCAAATTTCTGGGCATAGAGTTTCTGGTAGTATTCAGAGATGATCTCTTGTGTATCTGTGGGATCAGTTGTCATTTCCCCTTTATCATTTCTGATTGAGGTTACTAGCGATTTTACTTTTCTATTCCTTGTTAGTCTGGCCAATGGTTTATCTATTTTATTTAGTTTTTTCAAAAAACCAACTCCTTGTTTCATTAATTTTCTGAATGATTCTTTTGTTTTCTGATTTGATTTTGGATATTTCTTTTCTTCTACTGAGTTTAGGCTTCGATTGTTCTTCTTTTTCCAATTCCATAAGATCTCTTACGAGATTGTTGATGTGCTCTCTTTCTGTTTTTCGAATGTAGGCATCTAAAGCGATGAATTTTCCTCTCAAAACTGCTTTTGCAGTATCCCACAGGTTTTGGTAGCTTGTGTCTTCATTGGTGTTATGCTCAAGGAAGTTAATGATTTCCTGTTTTATTTCTTCCTTCACCCATCCGTTATTCAACAGAAGATTGTTTAATTTCCATGCCTTTGGGTGGGGTCGAGCATTTTTGTTAGAGTTGAGTTCCACCTTTAGTGCCTTATGGTCTGAGAAGATACAAGGTAAAATTTCAATTCTTTTGATTCTGTTGATATTTGTTTTGTGTCCCAGGATATGATCAATTTTGGAGAATGTTCCATGGGGTAATGAGAAGAATGTATATTCTTTATCTTTGGGATGGAGTGTTCTATATGCGTCTATCAAGCACAGTTGTTCTAGGGTCTCATTTAAATCTCTTATATCATTGTTTAATTTCTGTTTAGAGGATCTGTCCAGCTCTGTAAGAGGAGTGTTAAGGTCCCCTGTTATTATGGTATTATCAGATACCATATTGCTCAGACTGAGTAAGGTCTGTTTCAAGAATCTGGGAGCATTTAAATTGGGTGCATAAATATTTAGAATTGAAATGTCTTCTTGTTGTATTTTTCCCTTGACCAGTATAAAATGACCATCTTTGTCTTTTTTGACTTTAGTTGCTTTAAATCCACATGTATCTGAAAATAAGATTGCAACTCCTCTTTTCTTGTGAACTCCATTTGCCTGAAAAATTGTCTTCCAACCCTTGACTCGGAGCTTTAATTTGTCTTTTGAAGCCAGGTGTGTTTCTTGCAGACAGCAAATGGATGGCTTGTGTTTTTTAATCCAGTCAACCAATCTATGTCTCTTCAGTTGGGAATTCAAGCCATAACATTTATTGGGATAATTGATAAGTGTGGTAGTATTCTATTCGTCTTATTTGGTGAGAGTGCATTGCTTAGTTTTATCTTTTGCATCAGTGTGGAGGTTAGGTTCTGTCCTTTGATTTCTGAGTTCTTACTTTGCTGCTGATCCATTGTGGTGGTAAGTGTGCAGAACAGGTTGAAGTATTTCCTGTAGAGCTGGTCTTGTTGTGGTGCATTTCCTCAATGTTTGTATATCCGTAAATGATTTGATTTCTCCGTCAATTTTGAAGCTTAGCTTAGCAGGGTACAGAATTCTGGGCTGGAAATTGTTCTGTTTAAGTAGATTAAAGGTAGATGACCATTGTCTTCTTGCTTGGAAAGTTTCATTAGAGAAGTCTGCGGTCACTCTGATGGATTTGCCCCTGTCAGTGAACTGGCGCTTAGTCCTGGCAGCTTGCAGAATCTTTTCTTTCGTCTTGACTTTGGACAGGTTCATCACAATGTGTCTTGGAGAAGCTCCGTTAGAGTTGAGGCGACCTGGGGTCCGATAGCCCTCTCAAAGCAGTGTGTCAGAATCTTTGGTGATATTTGGGAAATTTTCTTTTATAATATTCTCTAGTATGGCTTCCATTCCTGTGGGGCATTCTTCTTCCCCTTCTGGAATTCCTATAACTCGTATGTTGGAACGCTTCCTAAAGTCCCATAATTCTGACAGTGAACGTTCTGCTTTCTCTCTCTTCTTTTCTGCCTCTTTTACTATCTGAGTTATCTCAAAAACTTGTCTTCTACCTCTGAAATTCTTTCTTCTGCATGGTCTAACCTGTTGCTGAAACTTTCCATTGCATCTTTAAATTCCCTAATTGACTGTTTCAGTTCCTTCAGCTCTGCTATATCCTTTTTGTATTCTTCATATCGTTCATCTCTTATTTGATTCTGTTTTTGAATTTCTTTTTGGTTACTTTCCACTTTATTAGCAGTTTCCTTCATGGTTTCCATCATTTCTTTCATTGTTTTCAACATGTGTATTCTAAATTCCCTTTCTGTCATTCCTAACATTTCTTTATAGGTGGAATCCTCTGCATTAGCTACCTCATGGTCACTTGGCGGGGTTGTTCTGGACTGGTTCTTCATGTTGCCTGGAGTTTTCTGTTGATTCTTCCTCATGAGTGATTTCTTTTATCTGTTTCCTTGCCCTAATTTTCCTTTCACTACCTCTTGCTCTTTAAGTTCTCGTGCCTGTGGACTAAGGGTTACTGGACCAGAAGGGTGAGAAGGTTTAAGAGCAAAAAAGGGATGAAAGAAAGGAGGACCGAGTGATAAGAAAAACAAAGAAAAATAGAGAAAGGAGAGGGGGTGGGTCAAAGGAATTTTGACAAAAAGAAGAGAGACACAGAAAGAGGGAGACAGAGCAATATAGGTGTACAGTAGGGTACTTTGATACAACCTTAAAAAAAACCCCACCTTCTGGGGGTGCCCAGTTGGGTGGTTCCCTTGAGGTCAGCAGCTCTTTGCTAACCTGATCAGACACAGTACCCCACCTCCACCAAGTAGAGAGGAAAGACAAAAATGCTATAAATCAAACCAAAACAAGCAAACAGAAAACTTTACGGGATAAAGTTGGGTGGAAAACCAAACCATAGCGGTAGAAACACTAACAAAAATGAAGTTCTAATTTTTGAAATAGGCAGCAATGGGAAATTATAATTAAACTAGAAAAATTGAGAAAGAGAAAGGATCTGTATGGAAAAGGTTGAACTTAAAAAACAAAACAACAATCCACAACATCAAAATAAAAAAAACAACGAGACCAAAAAAAAAAAACAACACAACCAAAAACAAAGCAGTATGTATATGTTATTGAATATTGTCTGGGCAACACATGGTCTTCTGGGGTCTGAGATGTTAATCACAGTTCTGATATGACTGGAGGCTGCTAGTTTCTCAAACCCCAGCAGGTAGACACCCTAAATCTCTCTTCAGCCCACTTAAAAGGCACTTTTAACTTGTTCACTTGCTGAGCAGAAGCTTTCCCAGGGAAGGGCTTGTCGCTGGAATCACTGTTGAAGTGGCTATCCACTTACCCTGTGTGCCAAAACTGGTGTCCCTCTGCCCCCGAGGGTTAGGGCTGCAAGGCAGCTCAGACCCCGCCCTTAGGCTACTTGGTGGCTGGGTTACCAGCTCCCACCCAGTTCTAGCTCAGCTACCCTGAGGGCGGAGCTTGCCGGGGCATATCGCTCACAATGGCTGCCTGTGACCCAGAGCCAAACACTATTAGCTCCGTCTGGCTCAGCGGCTCAGACTGGTGCCCTAGACAAAGGCCAAAGTTCTCCGCACTCCCGTTCAGGCTCTCCCCAAGGCAGTTCTGCTGAGTTCCAAGTCCAAGGACACCAAAACAGTTCACAGGTAAGGCATTTCTGGTTTGCAGTCTCGCTGCTACTGAACTTACAGTTGAGGGCGGGTTTAGATGGATTGAACACACGCTACCACTTGCTGGTTTTCCACTGTTTTAGTCCTCTTCTTGGGGTCCAGAAGTCTCTCGCTGACTCCCTGTATCTTCATAGGAGTGATGATAGGCAGTTCCCACCAGCCAGAGATGCCTGGAGTCCTATCTCCCCAGACTCACGGTGCCCAGATGCAAGGAAGCTGTTACTCGGCTGCCATCTTGCTCCGCCTCCTCAAAACTAACTTTTTTTTACATGAATATTTTGTGCCATAGTTTCCAAGGGTGTTTTTTTCAAGTTAAATTGGCGTGGCTGGTTTTAGTAATTTTCCTGTGAACATTTCTTCCAAGTGAGGGGATTCTGAATCCCTCTCTTTTGGTTTCTGGTAGCATCACTTAATGGGGGGTGGTTTAATTATATGGGGTGTTTTTCTTTGTTGTCCACCTCTTTGTACAGTGCTCGAGTTATGTTTGAACTTTATCATGTTTTACAAACAATTTAGTTTTGATAGCTTTCAGAAAACAAAAAGAAAAATGTTTATACTAAAATGGAAGGTTTTTGTGTGTACTTTTAAAACATTTTCCGTCATATTACTTTTCTCAATTAGTGTGCTCATTTTACCCAATACTGCAGGCATGGCTACTGATATAAAGTATTAAGTGAATGCTAAGAAAATATTAACCTTTTGATAAATTATCATAATTAAGGGAAAACTAGAAATAAGAAATTCACCAGTAATCCTATTACTCATAAATATCACAATATTGTTGCTGTATTTTCCATTTTTTTCTGAAAATATTTATAAAATACATATTTTAATGTAGTTTGCAGCTAACAATATACCTTTTTGTGTAGGATTGTTGATCATAAGCTAGTAATTATAACTAATGACTCAGTTATAACTCTAAATACTTTAAGGTGGAGAGTCCACAATACTATTGTAGAAACAAATGCTTTGTATCAATAGACTTGGGTTGGGATCCATGCTCGCCCTATTATTAAGTTAGCTGTGTGACCTTGGTCATGTTACATAACTATCCTGAGTCTATTTGCTCAAATGAAGAAAGAAAGTGGCTAATAATGACTACCTTGCACGGGTATTCTAGGGATTAAAAGGAATGATGACTCGAGCTTGTTCATACATACTGTCCTGGGAACACAGTCATTACTAACGTGAGAAGCAATATAGAATGGTATAAAAAGAGCAAGAATGTTGATCTAGGACTGTGTTTGGTTTAAATTCCTGTACTTCTTAGTTTATCTTGGGCAAGATGTATGATTTGACTGCTTTGGTAAAGTGGAGATCATGATACCTGTCTCCTACAATTGTTGTATTTATTTGAAGTATAGAATATAATGTGTCTGGCGTAATCCAGATGCTCAAATAGTGACTCTCGTTATTTGTAAGGGAAATTACTTAATCGAAAGACAGGTTTAGACATTTGACTATTTAAATTAATATCAAGGTAGAAGCTTCTGGATGCCCTGGATTTTGTATTTGTGGTTAATGAAGACGGTAAAGGGATGTAAAGAGGCATTTTTTGAGAGCTCCTCACGTGTATAGTAAAGAGCAACTGAATGTAATTATATGCTGCATATTGAAATATATCTCTGTTTAATATTACTTGTATGTACATCTACATCTGTTCCTCTTAAGCTGGGCATCTTTCCTGGCAGTTCCACATTTCTCATGTGCTTCTTGCCCTCAATTTTCTTTTTCAATTTAGTTTTTAGAAGCTCTGATTTGTGTTATTCCTTCTTTTTGTTAGCCCAGTGTATCACATTCCATTTTCATTTTCACATTTCACATTTTCCTTGTTTTTTAATTATGCCTTTTTGAAATTGATATATAAGAAATATATATGTTTCAGGGTACATGTGATAATATATTCATATGTGTACAGACCAAATCAGTGTTATTGAGAGATCTATCACCTTAAATATTTATCTTCTTACTAGAAATATTTGAGTTATTCTCTTCTATTTTTATTTTGCTTTATTTTATTTTATTTATTTATTTATTTATTGTTTAAGAGATAGGCTCTTGCTTTGTTGCCCAGGGTAGAGTGCAGAGGGTATTCACAGATGTCATCAGAGTGCACTGCAGCCTGGGCTCACGTTCCTGCCTCCACCGCCCAAGTGGCAGGGACTGCAGATATGTGTGCCTCCACCCCCTGCACTCTCATTTGTCTTCTTAATGAATGTTGTGTACATAAAAATTTGTCATTGTTATCACTTTGTACTTCATTGTCACTTTATATCATAGAAGCAATACCCTTTTAAGTTAAATTCTGAGCTGTGAGGTTTTAGAAAATGAGTTTGTGGGTGAATTCAAGCTAGCTGTGTGGCTTGTCTGAGCTGATGGTCTGATTTGCGGTCTTAAGTTGCCAGTCCTGTGCTCACACTGCGGTATGATTGCTCTTTTTTCTTCTGTTGGCCTCCTGGATAAAGTTTACTTTGTCTTGGCTCGGCACCTCTGGCTCAAGCGGCTAAGGTGCCAGCCACATACACTGGAGCTGGCGGGTTCGAATCCAGCCTGGGCCCGCCAAACAACAATGATGGCTGCAACCAAAAAATAGCTGGGTGTTGTGGCGGGTGCCTGCTGTAGTCCTAGCTACTTGGGAGGCTGAGGCAAGAGAATCGCTTGAGCCCAGAGTTGGAGGTTGCTGTGAGCTGTGATGCCAGGGCTCTCTACCCAGAGTGACAGCTTGAGGCTCTGTCTCAAAAAGAAAAAAAGAAAAGAAAAGTTTACTTTGCTTTCACCACACACACATACATCCCACCTTGCGGAGACCATGGTTTTGTTTCACTTAAAGTCAGTAAAAGCAGACAAAATTAATGCATTGCATAACTTTTGCCAGAAAACTAAAAAGTCACTGTTTTGGAGATTGACACTGAGGGCACTCAGGTTAACATTAACATTTTTTAAGTTTGTATTCGAGTGGCTTGCTTAAAAATAACAAGTAACAAAAAGGCATTCTTTTAATATTCCAGAATGCAGAGCAGGTGAAGTCCACTTACCTTTTATCTGAATTTTTTAAAGGCATGTCTGAAGAGCATTTGAAGAGGAAACAATAATCCTCCTTCAAGTTACTAAAGACCAAAATGTTTTCTAATTTCACTTGTCATGTGTTTTTATTGTGGGTTTCTATAGTAATAGGGCTAGCCTTAGAGTAGGGTGTAATGTATTCTTGTTTGAATGAATGGCTATCTCATGACTATTAAACTATCAATTTGTTACAGGTCTTAAATTCTATTTAGCATTGCAAGGGCTTTCATTTAAATTCTGTCATGTAATCCTCACATAATAATCTTGTAAGTTAGGCAGGAGGGGGATTTTCCTCGTTTTACAGAAAATGTAGAAGTGCTGAGGCATCCCTACATGCCGACTCTGGGTTTGAATTCAGGACTTGCAGTTCTAATGCCAACTTCTTGGTCCACGTTGATCTGCAAATATTTCACTTCTTAGTATTTTAATAATTGTTCATTTATCCAACAGTTTAATATAAAATTTTAAGTTCCAGGCATTTAGGGAATGAATTAAAAGATAGGGTTTCCACTTTAGAGGATGACTGTCAGTAAATAGAAAGGTAGATAAAGAAATTATTGTGCTTATAGTAACAATGATTGGTACATAGTAGATGCTCAATAAATGTTTATTGAATGAATAAATGAGTGAGCAACGCCTGTGGCTCAAAGAGTAGGGCACCGGCCCCATATGCTAGAGGTGGTGGGTTCAAACATGGCCCCAGCCAAAAAAAAAAGGAAATAAAGAAATGAGTGTAGTATCTAAATTTAGATAGACTAGGGAAGGTCTTTCTGAGGAGGTGACTTATCAGCCAGGCAAAGAGCATTTCGGACAAAATGACCAGCGCAGGCTGAATCCTTGACACAGGAAAGAACTTGACTTATTGACAGTCATCAAAGATGGTCCCTGGAGCTAGAGCACAGTCAGCTGGGGAGACAGAGTTTCCATAGGAAATTGAAGAGACAGGAACCAGTCACATAGGACGTTACAGAACGTGGAAAGTGATTTGGCTCTTATTCTAATGTTGGGAGATAATACTCTATATCTCATGTGTTTCTATGTATAATATCTCTATTCTGGACTGTCTTTTGAAGGATGATTTGTACAGTGAGCAACCTTGGAAGATAAAGACACTATCTCCTTCTGGGGTTAAACCAGAAAGGTTCCTGTTTACTGAGCTCAGGGTTATTCTCTTTTAACACAGCCTACATGTTGTGTAGGTGTCATCTTGCCCTCTTTGTGTCACCAGCTGGGAAATGGGGCTTGAGGGACTGGCACCAAAACAAAACAAAAAGCCAATATTGCCCACTGCTATTGCTGAAGTGAGTGAAGAAGTCCTTTGTCTCTGACCCTGGAGTCTGACGTCTTCTGCTGGCATCCAAATAGCCTCGATAAACTACGTCATTAGCTTACAAGTAGGGTAAAATTTTACATCCTTCAAATTTTTTGGCATCTAAAGCCATAGTAAGCCTTGGAGGGTTTTTAAGCAGAGGACTAATAAGATTTCCAAAAATTTAGTCTGACTGCTCTGTGGAAAATGATCATGGGTAGAAAGGAGATTAATGAGGAATCTGCGGTGGTTGTTTAGTTGAGAGACAGTAGTGGCTTGGACCATGTGGTTATAGTGGGGATGGAGAGAGGTAAAGGGTTCATGGTGGTCCGTGGGAGGTGGAATTTATAGGTCTTGTCAGAATTTATGGGTATGTGAGGGCTGGAAGAAGGAAATGGAGAATGAATTGTAGGTTTTTGGTCAGAGTATTTGGGTGACTTATGCTGAGATAGATAAGCTTCAAGATGGACAGAATAAACCTGTAAACATTTCTAATGTACTGTATTTTGTATATTACAAGGGATGTAATGATTATCTTGAGCGGTGCTGACTATAGCCTTTTTCAACTATTTATTCCATTTGCTTGACTCAATGTGTAGAAATTTTATGCATAGAATTTCAGGGCAAGGAAGAATAAGAAGTAGTTTTTTGGTGTTTGGGATCAAAGAACCATTGGTGTGTGCTTTTTTGGGAACAGCATTTTTTCTTGTGTCTTCATGAATTGTCAAATCAGTTAAAAGTTAAGAAATAACAATTCTTGAGTCCCCTGTTAAGTGGGTTGCCTCAATTAGATTAGCTTGGGTGGATTTATTTTTCAATGCGCCATATTGACTTTTGCTCAAAATTCATTTCTAGGAGTTTACAAATAAAGTCTTCAATATGTTTCAGGGTTTTCTCTATTTTGAGGTTGAGATAACTCTTTTTAATAAAAATTTAAATCTGTATGAAAGATGGGCTATTCTTCCTTAATTTTTGAGGGTAATAGTTGTGTTGTGATCACTTACACTTGATGGAGCAGGAGGAAGGAAGCAAGTGCCTGTAGATTAATTAATTCAGTTTGTCATCTTCATTCGGATATACTTTTTTTTTATTTTTGAGACTAGAGTCTCAGTATGTGGTCCTCGGTAGAGTGCTGTGGCATCACAGCTCATAGCAACCTCCAACTCTTGGGCTTAAGTGATTCTTTTGCCTTAGCCTCCCAAGTAGCTGGAACCACAGGTGCCCACCACAACACCCGGCTAGTTTTTTGTTGTAGTTGTCATTGTTGTTTAGCAGGCCTGGGCCGGGTTCGAACCTGCCAGCTCCTGGGTATGTGGCTGGCACCCTAGCCGCTGAGCTACAGGTGCCGAGCCCATTCAGATATCCTTCAGGATAACTTCTTTATTTTGTTGAGGATTCATTGAGGGTACAGAGAACCTAGGTTACACTGATTGCATTTGTTAGGTGAAGTCCCTCTTCTGGTTGTGTTCCACCTCCTAGAGGTGTGTCACATACGGCAACCACCCCTTCCCCCTTCCCTCTCTCCAGTCTGCACTTCCCCCATCACCCACATGACTGAATAAGTCATCAGTTTTCCTCATCAGTTTTAGGGAACCTGCAAGTATTAGTATCCCTTTATATCAATTAGTATTTTAGTATCCCTTTATATCAATCAGAATTGAGTACATTGGATTCTTGCTTTTCCATTCTTGTGATGCTTTACTAAGCAAAATGTGTTCCACCTCCATCCAGGTTAATACAAACGATGTAAAGTCTCCATCTTTTTAAGTGGCTAAATAGGATTCCAAACTTCTTGTTTTGCTAATGCCAGCAGCTGATTTGAGAAAGAAAGTAATTAAAAAGTTAAAAAAGAAAAAATCCCAACCCTGCATGGGCCATTTGTTAAATGCCTTCCTGAGAGTTTATTTTCTTTGTGCTTCTCACCTGTTCATTGTACTGAGCAAACGATTTCACTTTCCTGATACACTGTGATAGTTTTAGGCTGCAATACGAAGCTTACATGAGTCTGATTTATTTTTGTACCGTCTTGCACATGTCCTTTCATTTCTTTTGCTCTGTGACATTTTCTTTGGTGTGTCTAGGTTTTTCCTTTTTAGAAAAGGTTGAGAGGAGAGGAAGGTGGAGCTTACCAAGGTTTGGGGGAGTCAGGGAGCAGTTAGGCTTAAAATTACGATTCAGTTACAGTCCACCAACAATAGGAGATCAATGAAGAGGTTTAATTCCATTTTAAAGATTATCTTAGGAAGGATGAACTAAGGTCATAAAATCATCTTGTGGGCTGTGAGGTTTCTCCAGGTGACCTGAGTTGTTTTTAATGACTTTAACGGGCTCTGGAGATATTTCTACTGGAAATGGAGTTATGTCTGATTTTTTGATAAGATAGATAACCTTATTCTTTTGCTTTTTGCTTTTTGTAGATCCGTATTTTTAGTTTTTAGGAAACAGTCTTAAAACACCCCCAGATCGTAGAGTGGTATTTAAGCCTCCCAAGATATTCAGTCTTCGTTACTGAGAAGTAAAATGTCTTTTTGCCTTAGTATCCCTTTCTATAAGTTCTTTAAAAGAGCTCACCATTTTGTCATTAATTTTGTGTTTTGTGCTACAGGATAAATGCTTTATCCTTTTTCGATATTTAGGCTGTGTCATGAATGGTTTGATGGTCTTCTCTCACCTGTTTCCCAACTTCAAAATTAAACAAAACAAAGATAACTAGCAATAAGATTTTATCAGGGCCCTCTGAAAAAGAATTTTATTTAGTGACTAAAATGGAACAGACTTTGTATCCTTCAGAATGTGAGACTTTCCCTAAAGGATTGTTGACTTTGCTCTTGCTGTTGAAGTATAAAGTGCGGCCTGATCTGGTTTTCTACCCTCTTTCGATCCTCCTCCCCCCTCCCCGGGTTTTGGATCAGCACTCGCATGTTCCCTAAAAACTTTTCTGGAAACAGATCAGAAGAAGCCCAGGAGGAATCTCACCTGGAAGCTGGCAATTGATTCCATATCATACCTGCACCTCTCTTGCCTGTCCCCATCTTCCCTGTGTCGAGGGCAGCCGAGAGAATGGCAGGAAGAGGTTGTGGTCGGCAGGTGTGGGTTTGCACCTGAGCTCTTGCTCATTAGTGTGTGGCCACAGGCAGTAAATCTCAGATGTGAAATTGAGACCCTCCTGAAGGACTTTCTTGAGGTTTGGGGAGGCTCGAATCTTGTATGTCAGGGAACTTGTGCTTAGGGCATGCACGCCTTCAGTAGCAGCTAGAACACAAGCTGCGGTGTGTTCCTCTGTGATCCCATCTTCCCACCTCTCTCTGGAGGTGACCATTGTCCTGAACTTTAGGTTCAGCATTCCCTTGCTTTTTAAAATAAGTAAATACGTAAGCAGTACATTGTTTGTCTTTTTGGCCTCTGTAAAAATGGGCATCATGACATAAATTAGGGGTCTCCTCCAGGAGAGTGTAGTGCTCCTGGCTGTCATCTTGGCCTCGGCGTGGGGGTGGGGTTGCAGTTTTTTCTGTGGTATGGCTGGAATAGAGTGGTTTTTACCAAAAAAAAAAAAAAAAACCCTTTTCTTGTCTTGCTAAAATACTCCCTTCTTGGTCCTTTAGTTAAAATAAGTTTTTTTCTGATGCCAAATCAAAGGGAAGGGTAGCACTATATGACATGATGGGGGTGTATGGGATCAATCCAGTAAATTAATATTTTAAGGTTAATGGGAGCAGATTCACTACTCTTGTTGGGAAGGAAAGGGTGAAAACTAGGTGGTGAACCCTTGGCACTGGATTGGAATTCAGGTGTCTGTATGAAACGCATGGTTTTCAGTGTACGTACACAGAAGAAAACACAGAAGCGTGTGTGTGTGTACGCGTGCGTTGTTCTTTCCACTTAGGGGGTCTGGGAACAGTGACAAACTGTTCACTAAGTACAGCTAACACCCAGATCATGGTTTCTAAATGCTATTTTTCCACTAAAATTATGGGGACTTATTATTGGACTAACAAACCACTTTTCGGCAACCATTGAATAATAATTTGGCCAAGAATTATCAATGGACACTGAAAAGTACTAGATAAATGTTTGTTGAGAAATAGGATATTTACATAGCCTTATATTATCACCCAACCAAATACTTCTTAATTACAAGGGAAAAAGAGTAACTTTCTGGTGGAGAAATCTGGCAGGTACCACCTTAATCAAATGATAGAAGTTGACATTACCAGTCAGGGAAACAGTTAGAAATCGTACACCACTTGATAGACTACAGGGCAAGGAGCAGTCCCATGGGTTCCCTCTGCAAATTCACAGCTGGACTCTAATCAAAGGAAACACCAGACAACCTAAATTAAAGAACATTCCACACAATTGGCCTGCAATCTTCAAAATTGTCAAGATTTTGAGTCAAGGAAAGACTGAGGAATTCTTCCAAATTGAGGTAAAGTAACGGCCTGTGAGCAGAACTAAGTACTGGGATGGCTTGTCTTGCACCTGCTGGCCCAGTGTGGCTTCTTGTCAGATCTTGATTAGTCTTTTCATATGCTGGCTTTTAAAATATTTACCAACATCTCATTAATACATTCTTTCCATGCCCATTATTTATGTGGCATGTGTTTTGCTTTTGGAACATCCTGCTTTTTTGAACAGAAAAAGTATGGTTTACAAAAATATGGCACTTTATTGTATTCAATGATAATATTATATTTAATTTTAACTTACTTTGGTTATGCTGTTTTTCCTCCTCATTTTGCTGGTGAGCTGTTTAAGAGTTTCATATATTTTTTTTCTTTTTTCCATTACAAGTGTATCTATTGCAGTATTGAATATGTACCAATAAGCTTTTAATTTACTTTATAAAGACTTGGACCCATCTTAGAATTTAGAGTTTTCAGAAAGTATAGCAGGGTAAGGGAATTGGGTAGAGTGGTGGATGTGAGGCTGTAGCTAATTCATAATCTCGCTCACATTCATTTTCATGACTGGTTAGTCCCCAGAGGTTTAGTATTAAACGGACAGCTTGATACTCTTAACCAAAAATAAATGTTTAGGATTTTGGATTTTTTCTTCTGATTTTGGAATATTTGTACTATATTTATCAGGTCAGCATCCCTAATCTGAAAAGCTGAAATCTCAAATGCTATAATAAGCATTTCCTTTATTATGTCAGCACTAAAAATGTTTCACATTTTCAGATTAGGGATACTCAACCTCTATGAGGCAAACTGGTCCTGGTGCAGAAATTTGTATGAGTCAGGTTTGGGTGTAGGGTTGCTATGGGGATAAGGTTCAGTGTCAGAATAGTCTTCTTTCTATGAGAATATCGTGTGTAAATTGTCTGGTGGGATCTTGTCCTTTCCCCTTGGTAGAAAAAAACATTTAAAGACCGAATTGGCCCCCATATCTTTCTTTCTTTGGCATAACTATGATCTATCATAGGGTTTGTTTTCCTTGGATAGGTTGGAGGACAAACTTACCTTTAGCAGTTATACTAATTTTCATATTTCTCAGAATGATCAAGGAAAAGAGCTTTAACTACCAGAGTTAAACTACCCAGAGTGGTAGTTATATTGCACTTAGTATACGCCCACACATCAGACTTTTCTTTAGCATTTTGTTATTTATTTATTTATTTTTTCGCTGCTTTTACAGTGTATGTGGCCTTCTCCGGATTGCTTTTGACAGCAAATTGAGCAACCTTTCTTTTTTGTAACAGAATATATTTTACTGCTAAGAGAGGAAAAAAAGAAAGTGTTTTTATGTTTTGAAATTTTATTATGAGTTTTAATTTAAAGACCAATTTAAATCTAGAAAAATGGGGGTAGGGCCTAGATTCCATACTTTTTGCTACCACTTCCGAACCTTCCCAGGAGTTCTGGGGCTTGCCTTCCTTTGTAGCGTTGCTTTTTTCTCTTAGTCACTGTGGATATCAAGAGGTCTTTTTGACCTGGTGATTTTTCTGGCTCGGGACTGGAGCTGCCCACCCCAGTTAACTTTTGGTGGTGGAGTTGGGGGGAACTCTGCTGATTTCACAGGCACCTTGAATCGAGAACATGCGTCTGCCCCATTTACTCAGTTTCAGCTCTGGGTGAGCAAAGTATCCAGTTCCCACAGAGTTGCCTGGTCCAGAGGGCCCAGCACTTTGCAGGGAGCCCCAGACTGAGGTCCTGCCCCAGCCATAGGCACCCCCTGGATGGCCGGACCTCTGGTCCTTTGGGGTATGAGCGCCTGGGGCCCACTTGCTGCCTGGGGTTACTGTCTGATTTAGGCAGTTCCTGTGTAGCACTAAGGATTTCAGGAAGAAGTCGATCTTTAGTTAGAATAAGCCCATTTGACACGTATGGAAATCTTGTCCAGTGGAAAGGAATAATTCTGATGGAATCTTTCTATGTGTGTTCATAAATTGTACCCTTTGTGTGAGTTTAGATGATGCATGTTTATTCACGTACCTAAGTGGATTACTAGGGCAGATCGGCTGCCGGGTCTGTCTTATTTATGTAATTAGGTATAGCTCATTCATTAAGATTAACAAAACAAAGCATATATGTTGCGTGTTATAGATTTCTTTATGTATTCTGTGGGTAGGTCAATCATGTGAATGCTGCAAGTTCTAGTATCTGGAATATCTGTGCTTTTATATGTGGCTGAATAAAAGATGGGCATCCCAATGTCCAGGGTGGCAGGCTGGGAAGAGAAACTTCCCCTGTTGTCCTTAGCAAGAATTCAGAATATGTCTGAGTCACACCAAGTTAAGCTCATTTTTACTCTTCTTAGCTTCCATTTTATGTTATCGGAAACAGGGTTTGACAGTTAATGTAAGTTGAAATAGCATTTAACCTCAGCAAATTTTAAAAACTTTGTTTCTTGGGCACTTTTGTGGACATTGTATTCTGACTTATTTTAGCGTTGTTAGAAATGGGTACATGTGGTGCAGATTACTACTATTGAACATGCATGTGTATTCTTTAACCAATAAGGAGCTTAGCCTTCATAGGAAATACTTTATGACCTTGGTGGTAGCTTATTACTTACCTGAAATGAGCAATGTGAGAATTGTAGAATTTTTAGATAATCAGAATGTTTGGTTGCTTTTGGAGCAAGATTTTTCAGCCTCACCACTCTTTTCATTTTGGGCAAGGTAATCATTGTTGGGGGGAGGGGGGACTGTTCGGTGCCTTGTAGGATGTTTGGCAGGAACCCTGGCTTCCACCTATTAGTTGCCAATAGCAACTCCTAACCCGTGACAACCAAAAATGTCTCCAGATACTGTAAGATGTCCCCTGTAGTACAAAGTTGCCCCTGTGTAGAATCAGTCTTTGGAATAGTGGTTATACACAAGTGGTGGTACGGCCATCCCAAAGTCATTTTATTGTTTTTTTTTTTTTTTTTTTTTTTTTACACATACAATGAATGGCTGTTGGGTGGCTTAAGTTTTATGTGTGTGTTGAATGTAAAGAGATTAAAAGAATTTTAGAGCAAAGTATAACATTGCACAATTATGTTTTGATTAGTAGTGGTGATTTTTTTTTTACCCCCCTTTTACTTAGTATGAAGTAAAGTTGTGTGTTTTTCAAAATTTGAAAATAACTTACACTAAAGTTCATAATTATTTTAATCTAGGTTTTCAGCGATTACTTCAAGTTGGACTGAAAAACAAGAATTTGCTACTAACTTTGAAATGGAGTGAGGTGAGTTGGTGGATTAGTCACAATAGCACACTGGGGAAGGAATGTCAGTCACACCACTGCTCTTTATAGCAGAAGTTTGATTCGTCAAATGTGAGTTAGGGATTTCCTCCCTCTATCTTTCCCCCTTTTGTTGTTTCACTGCTGAGCAGCAGAGAAGGAAAAGGAGAGGATGGGAAACACACAGTTTTAGTCATTGGTTTCTGAATTCAGCATTGTCATCTTTACAGTTGAGATCTTTTTGTTTCCTTTTTCTTTTCTATGTATTTATTTTTTTCAAGGCAGGGCCTCACTCTGTTGCCCAAGCTGAGTGAGCCGTTGTGAGCATAGCATACTGTACCCTTCAACTCTTGGGCTCACGTGGTCTTCTTGCCTTAGCCTCCCAAGCAGCTGGGACCACAAGCATGTGCCATCACACCTGGCTAATTTATTTTTGTAGAGCTAGAGATGAGGTCTCACTCTGTTACCCAGGATAGTCTCAAATTAATGGCCTTAAGTGATCCTCCCATCTTAGCCTTCTGAGTAGCTGGGATTGTAGGCATTAGCCACCATTACCATTTCAGATATTTTTCTGGTTATTTAAATTAATAAGATTTTCTGTTACAGACTTATGTTTGTATTCCATAGTAAGTGTAATAAAAACAATCTGTTTCTTAAAATTTGACGAGAACGTACACCTGTACCCATATTCTAGGAGCTTAAATCTGATGTGTGGGTGTATGATTTGGACTGCTGAGCTTACCCTGAACGATTGAGAGATGGCTGGACGTTCTACTCCGACTGACAGTGATGAATATGTTTCCTTTGGTTTTAGAGTGATTGATTGCTTGTGGCTAGTCTTGGTTAGAAACTCCGTTCTATCCTAGGCTATCCCATCTGAATAGCTAGAACATTTTAAACAATTATAAAAGGATGTTCTCTTATTAAGAAAGATAACAGCTTCATTGGGATTGAGAGACATTTTCTGATATGTTAAAACTCTGAGGGTGTGTTCCTTTCTTTGGTTTAGTTACTTTGTACTTAACCTTGATCTCAGCTGGATACTAAACAAAGACCTTGGGATTTTTCTTATCTGCTGCTTTGTCAGAAGAAAATTGCCTAAGGAGTCATCTCTTCTGGAGAGACTGTAACCTGTAAAGGACAGTGAAGTTATTTGCACTTCAACCTCCTTAAACCTTTGTGCAGAGCTTAGGGGGCTGGGTAATTGGAGCTTTCAAAGTGGCTCACTATTTCTGGCCTTCCTTGAATTTCAGTAAGAGAAATTGGGGAATGATTATCTCCGAAAATGTTTTTAAAGTACATTAGGACACTTCCTAGTTGCATTTATTTGACCATTCCCAGTGTCATTCTTCTTTAATAGAGGTGGAATCTATTAGAAAGAAAGATTTTTAGATCTCTGCAATTTTTAGCCATTTGAAGAACCCAGTTTTTTTTTTTTAAATGTGCAGTACAACTGAAAAATTGTCTTTGAAAATGGAACATCTTTGGGGTCTTCTGGAACTGCTTAGCGGTGAGGTAAGCAGTCTGCAGGAATGCTCTGGTGCTGGAGAAGGAAGAGAAGATCAGTGTGTGTTAAGTGCCTTCTGTTTTTCACCTCAGTCTCGGAAGTTATTTTTCAAGATATACTCTTTTTCTCTTGAGTACGTGCATATATTATAGAAATGTTCATCTTCAGTGGAGTTCCTGTATGTTTTGTGGCATTTAAACACTCTTAAATAAGGGTAACTCCTGGTCGATAAACTTGAATATGACGGTTTTTAGCTTTTAGCAGGGGCCTTATATTCTAGATTAGTGGTTCTCAACCTTCCTAATGCTGGGACCCTTTAATACAATTCCTGTGGGTTGCGACCCACAGATTGAGAACCGCTGTTCTAGATGCTGTTACCAGACAAAGAGGGTCCGGCCTCCTGTCACTGTCCATCCAATATGCAGAGATGGGGATTAGGCCCAAACAAACTTTTTATCAGAAGGCCAGTGATTCTAGAGAATAGCAAGAGTAGCCTCTTAATTCTGATCTGCCTCAGTTACAATTCTAATAACTTTACAATGAAATACAAGGAAACCAACCTAGAGAACTTTATGTGATAGGAAGTAGCACCAAAGTAGTCTCCATTCTAACAACGCAACACGTTTAAACAACAGAAAGGTGATTTTCACTTTAACAAAATATCTAAGAGAACCTTTAGAAAAAACATAATATCCCCAAACCTTTACTAATATCCCACCACCTGGTATCTGTGTGGGACTGTCTGCTCAGAGTCTCCTGAGATAACTCACAGGGAAGGGTGTGTAGGGAAGAATGTGATCTCAGCAGGCCGTGTTCACTGTACTGTCTTGTAGCCGCTTTTCTGGCTTCAGTCCTGCTGTGTCACGTAGGCTGAGTGAGGAGGCCTTGCACTTGTAGCTTCTACATAATGGCAGTGGCACCTTGTCTTCTGGATTGGGTAGTTCAGTTTAATAACCCGTGCCCCTAGGCTTTTCCGCCACTTTTTTGAATGGTAGTGGTCTGATGATGCTGAGAGGGTTGGTCTGTTAGGTCAGGTGGGAGATTCTTCTCTGGTGCATCATGCTCACTCAGGACTGCTCAGATAACAGAAGAGGAAGTTCATGGTGGGCAGTTTCCAGAGCTGCTGGTGAAACGACTCTTGGTCTTCAAAGCAGATGCTTCCTTCCTAAGTGCTGTCTCCCCACTTGAGGGATATCTAAAACAGAATCTAGCAATACTGAAAAACAAACCCTGAACCCACCAAAACCCATCCATATCCACAAAACGTTGTGTTTTATTTAAATCTTATATTTAATTTTGTATGCATCTAATTAAATCCACCATTCTTTTAATTTTTAAAATAATTTTTTAATTTTAATCATTCTTTTAATTATTATTTTTTGAGAAGCATTGTTCCAGAGTACATGTAAACATTCAATTGAACAAGCGTTGCATTTTTCTTTCACTTTAAAATTTTTAAACATTGACATATTCTTTCTAAATACCCAGAATAATGTTAATTCATAATGATCTGAGTAAATTGTGTGCTTTACAGATTAAAACATTTGACTAGTTCTCCCAAGTATTGTGGTTTTCCTTATCTAGATAATTGTGTATTCATAGGTAAGTAAGATATTTAAATTTATCTATTATTTCAGTTTGGTTATTTGCATTCTAGCCTTCTGCTTTTAATGAGAGAGCAATTGAAGAAATTAAAAAGCTCCCTACTTCTTTTCCTGAAGTTGAAAAAGAACAACAGTGGTCACATTTATGTAAATATGGTATTTACATAATGTGGTGTTTGCTGGTAGAATGCATGAAAATCACTGACCACGCAGTAGGTGTGAAAGGAAAAGTCAAATAAATGTACAATGGCATGTTCTTTTAGACTTTTCTTGGTGGTAGCAAGAAACTCAATAACTCAATATAAACTCAATATAATGTCTTATATTGACAGTAGAGTGACGCTAGAAGATTCAGAGGTCAGTAATAGGAAGCCTGGAAAACATTTCCTCCCTGGCTGTCCAGCCTGTAGAGTTGTAATCTGACCCCTCATGGTGCTCTGATGAACCCTGTGCCTTTTCTCCTCATTATTCTAACAAGTTATGTCTTCCTTAGAACATGAGAGAGCAGCTTGTTCACATCCAATAGAGTTCCCTGTTCAGACATACTTCATGGACAGAGACAGTAGATTAAATAAAAATGGGACTTTGAATCTATTAACTCCAAGAAGCAGATAACTCACACGTTAATCCTGAGCAGCCTTGTCAGGGTGTTTTGGTAAGTATGTTGGCATCAGGAGTACAGAGGGAGACAACTCAGAATACGTACAGTTGACCCCTGAATGATGTCGGGGTTAGGGGTGCTCCCTCGAAAATATGCATATAACTTGTGACTCCCTCAAAACTGAGCTACTGAAAGCCAGCTGTAGACTGGAAGACTTACAATAATATAAACAGTCAATTAACATAAGATTTTATATGTTATTTGTTATATGCTGTATCTCTAAATAAACTAAGGGCTGTGCTATTAAGAAAATCATAAGGCAAGTGGGGAAAGGAAGAGCAGAAGAGGGAAGGAGGCAGGGAGGTGGGGGCCTTGGTGTGTGCCACACCTTTTGGGGACAAGACACAATTGCTAGAGGGACTTTGCCTAACAAATGCCGTCAGTGTAACCTGGTTTATTGTACCCTCAATGAATCCCCAACAATAAAAAAAAAAAATAAATAAAAGAAAATCATAAAGCAGAGAAAATACACTTAACTATTCATTAGTGGAAACTAATCGGAATAAAGGTATTCATCCCCGTGGTCTTCATGTTGAGTAGGCAGGGAGGAGAAAGAGGGGAAGGTTGGTCTCACTGTGTTGGGGGCAGGGAAGGTGCATGGGGATCAGCGGGGCAGGCATATTCCATGTCATTTTTATTGAAAAAAGTCTGCATGTAAGTGACCCACACTGTCTAAACCCATATTGTTCAAGGGTAGATTGTAACAGATAAAATTATATTATCTAAATGCTGAGTATAATATACAAATATTAAAAATGTATAGAAGCAAAGGAATGCTTATAGAGTTTTCCTTTTATTTTTGGCTGTGACTAATTTGAACTGAGTTAAAACTTTGAACTAGACGGCGCCTGTGGCTCAGTTGGTGAGGCGCCAGCCCCATATACCGAGGGTGACAGGTTCAAACCCGGCCCCGGCCAAACTGCAACCAAAAAATAGCCGGGCGTTGTGGCGGGCGCCTGTAGTCCCAGCTACTCGGGAGGCTGAGGCAAGAGAATCGCTTAAGCCCAGGAGTCGGAGGTTGCCGTGAGCTGTGTGAGGCCACAGCACTCTACCGAGGGCCATAAAGTGAGACTCTGTCTCTACAAAAAAAAAATAAAATAAAATAAAACTTTGAACTAATTTGAACTGAGTTTGGCCCAGCCTGAGTTCACTTAAGAATTATTTCATCATGCTTATTTATTATTCAGAGCCTTCTTCTTTGTCCTAAAAAAAGGAAAATGATATGAAATCCTTTGGTCTAGCAAACATTTTTAACAGCCTGTGGAACTATGATATGACAACTGCTGTAAAGCATTTACTAATGCTTTTTCTTTTTCATTAGGAACAACTTATTCTCACTAAATTCTTCTCTTATTTTTATGTTCTCCAGAACATAAGAAAAAGGAGCAGTTCCCAACCACACCAAATAGAGTTGCCTTTTAAAAAACTCATTCTAATGACAAACAGAGCAAATAGTAAGAGGAATTTGAATTAAAGTGTCTTTGGAGGAATGTCTTATTTGTTAATACCCGATCATTCGGGGGAGCCCTACATTTGTATGAGTATGATTGTATATAATATTTTATTCTAGTTTTATAATACTACTATGTTGTCTACTTTCTTGACTATCTTCATACATTTAAAATTTGCTAATATGGGTGGTGCCTGTAGTTCAGTGGATAGGGTGCTGGCCGGTTCGAACTTTAGCCCAGGCCTTCTAAAACAACGACAACTGAAAAAATAGCCAGGCCTTGTGGCAGGTGCCTATAGTCCAGCTACTTGGGCGGCTGAGGCAAGAGAATCAATCACCTTAAGCCCAAGAGTTTGAGGTTGCTTTGATGTGATGCCACGGCACTCTGCCGAGGGCAGCATAATGGAACTGTCTCAAAATAAATAAATAAATAAATAAAATTTGCTAATAGGAGTGGATATGAACAAAAGTACAGAATCAGAAAATAAAGAAGAAAGAACCTGATTTGAATGGATGTAGGTGGAGTCAGAGTGGGAGCTGTCCAGAGCTCAGCCTGTGCACTTTTGCCAGCATCTGCCTTAAAAAGTTGAGTGAGCAAAGGCATTTTTGAAGACCTGGCTACTGGGAACAACAGGTCACAGGCTGCCCCTAGAAAAGAAACTAGAGAGAAGCTTCCATTTGCCCAGGCATCAGGATACACTAATGTTTTCTCAAAGGGCTTGGAAGACTGTTAGTGATGGAGGCTTTATTTTAAAACCTGGACTTTATTTTAATGTTTGTCAATCCCTAAGCATATTTTATATATGAAAGGAAGTTGTAAATGTCTTCACTAGTATTTAAGTAGCTTTCACCAAAATCACATAGGCAAAATTAAGGCTACATATGGTGGTTGGTGAAGCCTTGCATGTGTTGAAGTCCAGGATGCCTGTTCTGGAGGTGTTGGTGCTACTGGGAGGAAGGATTTACTGTGTCATTTGGAAAAGATTATTAAGTAGGCAAATGTAGAGATGAGTGCCCTCTGCTTGAAGAAAGTCACTGCTCACATAAGCAAAAATATGCCAATGTCTCCAATGAGTAGCTGGTAAAGGACACATGAGCTGCGTGGGGGAATCGCCCTTCTGCATGATAGGTACCACTCTGCACTGATGCTTCTCTCAGCATGTGACTTGCTCTGGGTTCTGTCCATAATTGTTTCTCTAATACAAATGGCCTTATTGGTCTCTGGATGAGCCTTCAGTAGTACAGATAATGAATGCTAATGAATTTTGTTTTTTCTTGAGGAGTCATGTTATTTTAGGTCCACAACTTAATTCAGTAACTGACCCTTTTCTGCTACTGACCCTTATTTTTTTTCAGTCAATTAGGAAATAAATGTTTTGAAAAATTATAAGGTAACACTTGTTGAGTATTGGTCTTTGTATAGGGTCCCTCATGCATATCCTGGCTTTAAATTAAATCTTTTATAGTTGCAAGGTAGGATATGTGGCTTCTATTGATAATTACTTCCTCTGTGGATTTATTAGTGGACAAGTTAATTTAATGAAGCAGATAGGTATTTTGCATCTGTTATACAGAGAGAACATTTTGCTTAGTGATGACCAAGATAGAATTTGAAAAAGAAATGTACTGTGCAATCAAGTTGTTTTTCTAGAGGCAGTGTTAGACATAATTAAAAATTGTTATAATAAATGGCCGAACTTAATAATGCCTTTAGTAGAAATATAAGTTAAAATGCATTTAAGCATTTTAGAGAGAGGATTAAATGCATGAATGTGTTATCATTTGAACTGGGCCTTGAAAGGTCTGTCTGTCTATCTATTAAAAGAGTAAATTTTTCTTTTTTTTTAGGTAACCAAAAGTAATTCATAGTTGTATAAAATCTTAATGATCCTAATGGCACACAGATCAAAGTAAAAATCACTCCGTTCCCAATACATTACTTAGTCTCTACCAGCCAGAAGTAACTATCCTGCTAGCATTTTTACTTTCTATCTATGGGATTTTCCAAACATACACAAAAACGGAATAGCACAATGAACTCCCATAATCCAGCTTCAAGAGTCAAGAACTGAAGTATTTCTAGTTCTCCCTATCTTTCTCCTTCTTTTATGTTTTGTTTTTTGTTGTTCTTGGAGTTTTAGACCACAGCTCAGATGCTATACTGTTTAACCTACAAATACCTCAGTATTTTTTTTTTTTAAACAGAGAACCATTTTTAAAAGTAGCTACAATGTCTTTACCATTGATGAAATTAATAGTTACTTATTAATTTTTTACTAGAGAGTGATGCAAACCGTGGTCCATGTTTAGTTTTCTCCTTTGTCTCAAAATTGTCATTTTATAGTGCTTTGTCAGAATCAGGATCCAAGCAGAATTAACACATTGCATCTGTCTCTTTAAGTCTTTGTTAATCTGTAACATTTCCCTTCCCTTCCTTTTTTATATAATTTGTTGTAGAATAAACTGAGTCATTTGTCCTGATAGACTACTAACATTTCTTTCATTTTTGTTCTTTTATGTGATCATAGATACATTTTAAAATCAAAATTAGGATCATGCTATGTATGATGTTTTATAAGCTGCTTTAAAAAAATTAAAATTTCTTTTAAACCTGAGGGGGTAGTGGGGTTACAAGCATTTTTCATACTTAATAAGGACATTTTCCTTTTAGTTAGTCATCTATAATTAGTTTTATTTTCTGTTAATTCTTATGGCCTTATAGTAACAAAAATAGAGAAAGATGCATTTGATTGTATTTAAAGTAAGTCTTACATTGATGATAAATATTTATTACAACAACAAACCAGTTATTTCTTTTCTCCCTCCCTTCTTCCCTTCCTTTCTTTTTTATGCCAGCAACTGTTAGGATTGGATATAATACCGAGGATACAATTTGCTGGATTGAGAGTTCATTTGTTTTCCCCAAGGAATGTAGAAAATGATTTTGTAAAAGACAGCCTGACAGTGGTTCATTGGCAGAATCAAAAGTAGACGAGGTAAGGGTGCTCATGTAGGCACCAACTTTCTGTTGGTACCATGGAGGAGGACCCTCCTCATTGTTACCATAGCTGACCTTCATTAAAATGCTAAGCTTCCTTTCTCACGTAAACCCAGGACACAAAGGATGCTTAGTGACTAAAGGGGAATATTAGGCCACTTGTGATTGCTCACTCCTGTAATTCCAGCACTTTGGGAAGCTGAGGTGGGAGAATCACTTGAGGCCCAGGAATTTGAGACCAGCTTTAGCAATAGTGAGACTCTGTCTCTACAAAAAATAAAAAATTGACCGGGTATGGTGGCACATGCATATGTAGTCCTAGTACACTGGAGACTAGGACAGGAGGATGCCTTGAGCTCAGAAGGTTGCAATTACAGTGAGCTATGATGCTGCTGCTGCACTCTAGACTGGGAGACATAGAAAGACCTCTAAAAAAAAAAAAGAAAAGAAAGAAAAGAAACGTGACTCTTAATTTAGTGATGAGACCATAATTTTAACATTTCTGTATAAGGGCCTCTTTCAGTTATTTTTAAGGTTTTGGTCTGGGAAAGAGACTGTTTGTGTAGGGTAATACCAATAATTATTAATTATAACCTGAAGCTAAAGCTTCACGTGGAGTCTGGTGTTCCTCATTAAGTACAGCTTCATTCGTGATTGTTCCTGGTACTTTGTTTTTCTACATTTGATTTGACTTTTTGTTATTGTTTTACTTGTTGGTTTCTTTTCCATTGTTTTACTTGTTGGTTTCTTTTTTAATGTGGTAAAAATAGACTAACATAAAATATACCGTTTTAACATCTTTTAAGTGTCCAGTTCACTGGTATTAAATACATTCAAAATGTTGCATAGCTACCTCCAATCATCTTATAACTCTTTTCAAACTGAAAATTCTATACCTGTTAAATAGTAACTCTTCTCTTCTGCCTCTGCCTAGTCTCTGACAACCCCCAGAAGAACAGTCCGTCTATTTGTCTTTTTGTGGCTACCTTATTTCCCTGAGCATGATCTTTGAAGGTTCATCTGTGTCTTAGCACACGTGAGAATTTCCTTCTTTTTAAAGATGAGCACTACCCCATTGTATGAATATATACGGCATTTGTTTATCTATCCATTCATGGATAGTCATTTGGGTTGCTTGCATCTTCAGGCTATTGTGAAGAATGTTGCTATGAATATAGGTCTCTTTGAGACCTTGCTTTAAATTTTGGGGAGTTTATATCCAGATGTGGAATTGTGGGATGATATGGAAAGTCTGTATTAAATTTTTCGAAGAACTTCAGTAATCATTTTCCTCAGTAGCTGGATCATTCCTACCAACAGTGTGTATGATTCCAATTCCTCCACATCCCTGCCAACACTTATTTCTGGTTCCTTGACAGATCCCATCCTGAAGAGTGAAGTGGTATCTCACTGTAATTTTGATTGTAGTTTTGATTTACATTTCCCTAATGATTCGTAATGGTGAATTTTTTTTTTACTGTCCTTATTGGCCATTTGTTTATCTCTTCTTTGAAGAAACATTGATTCAAGTCCTTTGCACATTTTTGACTCAGGTTGTTAACTTTTTCCCTGTTGAGTTTTATGAGTACTTTATATAGCCATGATATATGATTTACAACTATTTCTTCCATGGGTTACCTTTATTGATAGCGGTTTTTGATGCACAACTTTTGAAAATTTTTATGAATTTGTCTGTTTTTTCTCCCTGCCTATGCTTTTGCTATCATATCTAAGAAAACATTGCCAAATCCAGAGCTGTAAAGTTTTACTCCGCCTTCTTGTTTCTGAGAGTTTTATATATAAGTCTTCCATCTTATATTTAAGTCTTTGATCAATTTTGAGTTAATTTTTGTATGTGGTGTTAGGAAGGGTCCAGCTGCATTCTTTAGCATGTGGAAAGTGGTACTTTTCCATGTACCACTTGTTGCAAAGATTGTTCTTTCCTCCATTGAATGGTTTTGGCATCCTTGTCAAAAATCATTTGACCAAGTATGCAAAGGCTTATTTTGGGGCTCTATTTTATACCATTGGTCTGTATGTCTGTCTTTATGACAGTATACTGTTTGATTACAGTAGCTTTGTAGTGAGTTTTGAAGTCAGGAAATAAAGAGTCCTCCAATTTTGTTCTTTTTCAGGATTGTTTTGGCTGTTCAGGTCCCGTGAGAGGCCACGTGGATTTTAAGATTGTTTTTATTTATGCAAAAAATGTTATTGGGATTTTAGTAGAGATTATATTGGATATGTAGATTGTTGTGGATGTATAGATATCTTTTTTTTTTTGTAGAGACAGAGTCTCACTGTACCGCCCTCGGGTAGAGTGCCGTGGTGTCACACGGTTCACAGCAACTTCTAACTCTCGGGCTTACGCGATTCTCTTGCCTCAGCCTCCCGAGCAGCTGGGACTACAGGCGCCCGCCACAATGCCCGGCTATTTTTTTGTTGCAGTTTGGCTGGGAACGGGTTTGAACCCGCCACCCTCGGTATATGGGGCCGGCGCCCTACTCACTGAGCCACAGGCGCCGCCCCGATGTATAGGTATCTTAATGTCAAGTCTTCCAATCCATGAATATGGGAAGTGTTTCCATTTATTTATGTGTTCTTTGACTTCCTTTAGTTAATTCCTAAGCATTTTATTCTTCTTGATGCTATTTTATAATGTCCTTTTCAGATTGTTCAGTGACAGTAAATAGAAATGCAACTGATTTTTGTTTGTTGGCTTTGCCTTTTGCTTTTTTTGCATAATTCATTTATTCTAACAGTTTTTTTTTTTTGGTGGTTTTTGGCCAGGGCTGGGTTTGAACCCACCACCTCTGGCATATGGGACCGGTGCCCTACTCCTTGAGCCACAGGTGCCATCCCTATTCTAACAGTTTTTTGTGGAATCTTTTAAGTATTCTCCATGAAAGTCACATCACCTGTGCACAGAAGTAATTTTGCTCTTCCTTTCCAATTTGGTTGCCTTTTAGTTCTCGCCTATTTACTCTGACTAGAAGTTCCAGTGTTATGTTGAATAGAAGTTTTGAAAGCAGGCATCCTTGCCTTGTTCCTGATCTTAGAGGGAAAAAGCTTTCAGTCTTTCTCTAAAGAGCATGATGTTCCCGATGGGTTTTTCATATATAACTTTTATTACGTTGTGGTAGTTTGCCTACTTTCCTAGTTTGTTGAGTATTTTTAATCATGAGGGGTGTTGAATTTTGCCAAATGCTTTTTTGCATTGAGATGTCCACTTGAGGTACTTTTTGTATGTTGAACCATCCTTGCTTTCTAGGAATAAATCCCACTTGATCATGGTTTATAATTAATTAACTGTGCTGCTGAATTTATTTTGCTAGTATTTTAGCATCAATGTTCATAGGAGATACAGGTCTGTAGTTTCCTTGCAGTGTCTTTGTCTGGCTTTGGTATCACAATAATGCTGGCCCCATAGGATGAATTAAGAAGTAATCCCTCCTCTTCAATTCTTTTGGAGTTTGAGAAGAATTGATGTTAGATCTTCTTTAAATGTTTGGTGGAATTCACCAGTGGGGCTGTCAAGTTTAGCACTTTGCTTAGTTGGGAGAGTTTTGATTATTGGTCGATCTCCTTACTACTTATAAGTCCATTCAGATTTTGTATTTTTCATGATTTGATCTTGGTAAATTTTGCATTTTTAGGAATTTGTCCATTTTATCTATCTGATTTGTTGACATGCAATTGTTCATAGTACTGTTTTTTTCCTTATTTTTTTAATTTCAAAGTACTTCAAAATATTTTCATTACATGGATGAGCTGTATAATGCTCAAGTCAGGGCTTTTACTGCTCTTGTAACCAGAGTAGGGTACATTAAGTACCTGAAAGGTAAGATATTAGCCCTCACCCTCTGTTGCCCATTCTTAATTTTCTTTACAGCACTATATGACTGTGTGTATCCATTGTTTAGCTTCCACTTACTAGTGAGAACATGTGGTGGTGTTTGTTTTTACCATTCCTGAGATACTTCACATTAGGGTAACCTTCTCCAGTTTCATCCAAGTTGTTGCAAAAGATACTATTTCATTCCTTTTCATGGCTGAATAGTACTCCATGGATGGATATGTGTATATATGTATCACATTTTTGGGCACTTAGGTTGATTCCGTGTCTTTGCAGTTGTGAATTGTACTGGTGTCTTTTTGATATAACTTCTTTTCCTTCAGGTAGATGGCCCACTATCCCACTATTGTGATTGCTGGATCAAATGGCAGGTCTGCTTTTAGTACTCTGAGGAACCGCCATACTGTTCTCCATAGAAGTTGTATTGATTTACAGTCCCACCAACAGTGTATAAGCATATCTTTTTGTAGCATCTATGCTAATACCTATGTTTTTTTTATTTTTTGGTAATGGGCATTCTGATAGGGGTAAGGTGGTATCCATTGTGGTTTTAACTTGGATTTCTTTTATGATTAGTGATGTTGAGCATTTTTCTTTTTATATATATATTTTTTATTTTTTTATTTTTACATATACATGTGTTTATTAGGTTTCCATTTTTTGCCTTCACAAAATTAAAGAGGCTTATAATTTAATAACAATAACAATGTTTAAGATAAGGACTAGAAACAAAAAATCTCGTAAAGAATAAACGAACATAAATACATTCAGAAAACAATCAGAATTGCTGCATCGAAATATTAAGCAATAATAATAATTCAAAGAAAGTAACATTCACATCGTCAAATAAGAGTATGTCTATTATAGAATGCTTTGACTCTGACATTCAGTATGGAGTCATCAGTTAACTTCTTATTTTTTTTAAGTCTCAAAAAATAGACAATTAATATTTATAAATAAAAGTAAAAGATAATTTCAAAAAACAGATCATGCCATAAAATTTGGCATGAGCATTTTTCATATGTTTATTATCTAATCATCTTCTGAAAAATCTCTGTTCAGTGTCTTTTGCCCACTTTTTAATGGGGTTATTTCTTCCTTACTGATTAATTTATTTGAGTTCCTTTGTTTGAAATTTCAGAACGTTACTGGGGTACACACATACTGGCTCCTTATTTTACTTTTGTACATTTGAAGTCAAACTTACAAGTGTGCCCTTCACTCAGAATATGTGCATTGTACCAATTAAGTGTGTGTTTACCTTACTCCTCCTCCCTCTCTCACCTACTTAATTTCCTTTGAGTTTTACTTCTGTATATGTACGTTTAAGTGTTGATTGACTAGTTCTAATTTAGTATTGAATACATGTGGTAGCCATTCTGGAAAAAGAATTTCAGAATTGCTTAGAAGGGCAGCCTGGATGCTGGCATCATTGCAAAGCTTCTCAAGGGGAGCACCTTGAAGGTGACCATAGTGACACTCAGCAATGAGGTGCGTAGCACTTTCTCTAGGACAAGTTTGTGAACTTTAATTGTCTGTCTTCATAGAACTGCTTTTTCTAGGTTTGCGAAAAATGACTGTGGTATTTTAATGGGGATTGTGTTTAATCCATAGTACTCTCCTCTACTTTTCATTTCTGTAGAACCATTAGTATTCTGTAGTGTTCTGACTTCCATTTCTGATTTTGGTTATTGGAGTGTTCCTTTTTTCCCTTAGTGTGTCCAGCTAAACATTTGTCAATGTTTTGGCTCTTTTCAAAGAAACAACTTTTGTTTCATTGATTTTCTCTCTTGTTTTACGATTCTCTATTTCATTTATTTCTGCTTTTGTGTTTGTACATTTGCTTTGGTACATTTGTACATTTTCTTCTGCTAGCTTTGGGTTTAGTTTGTTCTTTCCATTTTTCTAAAGTTGTTTAGTTAAGTTGTTGATTTGAGTGCTTTCTTTTCAATGTAAGCATTTGTAGCTGTAAGGTATTAGGGATCAGCATTCCTTTTGCTATGTTCCATAAATATTGGCCTTTGTGTTTTCATTTTTATTCATGTCAAAGTATTTCTTGATTTCTTCTTTAATCCGTTGGTTGTTTAACAGTGTGTTGTTCAATTTCTACAGTTTTGTGGATTTTCCAGTTCTACTTCTGTTACTTCTACCTTCATTCTTGTGTGGTTGGAGAAAACACTGTGTAATATCTATCTTTTTAAATCTGTTGAGACTTAGGTTAATTTTTGGCCCAGTAGATGGTTTATCCTGGAAAATATCCCATGTGTGTTTGAGAGGAATATGTATGATGTCGTTGTTAGGAGAATGATCTCTAAATGTCTCTTAACCTACTTGGTTTATTGTGTTGTTCGAGTCCTTTATTCCCTTATTTTCAGTGGAGTTGTTCTATCCATTATTGAGAGCGGGGTATTAAAGTTTCCAATTGTTATTCTGGAACTGTCTATTTTTCCTTTTAGTTTGTCAAAATTTTAAAATATATATTGTGGAGGTCATTAGATGCATAAATTATTCTAATTTTTATATCTTCTTACTGTAGCCTGTCTTTAATTGATATGTAATATCCTTCTTTGTCTCCTGTAAACTTTTTGGATTTTAGATCTATTTTGTCTGATATTAGCATAGCCACTCCTGCTTTCTTTTAGTTACTATTTGCATGAAATATTTTTTGCTTTTTTTTTTGCTTTCAATCTATTTGTGTCTCTGAATCTATGGAGAGTTTCTTGTTCATAACATAGTTGAAACAGTTACTAAAATCCATTCTGCCATTTTTTAATCTTCTGATTGAAGAGTTTAATTCACTTCCTTTTAGTGTAATTACTGATAAAGAAGGACTCTGCCATTTGCTGTTTGTTTTCTATATGCCTTGTAGCTTTTTGTTCCTCATTTCCTGCATTACTGTCTTTTGTGCTTAATTCTTTTTTTATAGTGAAATTTTTAAATTCCTTTTCCTCTTATATATACTCTGTAGCTGTTTTCCTTGTAGTTACCATGG
This sequence comes from Nycticebus coucang, assembly GCF_027406575.1. Classification (NCBI taxonomy): domain Eukaryota; kingdom Metazoa; phylum Chordata; class Mammalia; order Primates; family Lorisidae; genus Nycticebus; species Nycticebus coucang. The sequence goes on along the minus strand of NC_069788.1, from coordinate 114,220,114 downwards.
GAATTATGTTTAACATTTTAAAGTTATAAAACCTTAATTTGACTTACACTAACTCAACTTCAATAACATATGTAACAGTCTGTCTCCGCCCCTTTTTAATACTGATGTCACAAAATTACGGCTTTGTACATTGTGTACTCAAAACCATAAACTAATAATGAACTAATAGGAGACTGTTACTCTCATCTCTTAAATCACGTGGAAAACAAAATGTGGAGTTACAACAAATACTACTAGCATTTGGACTCTTTTTTTTTTTTTGCAGTTTTTGGCTGGGGCTGGGTTCAAACCTGCCACCTCCCGTATATGGGGCCAGCGCCCTACTCCTTTGAGCCACAGGGGCCACCCTGGACTCATTTTTTAAAAAAATTTTTATGAAACATTTTAAAAAATGTAATTAATATGTGCAAAAAGTACAAAGTATTGTTTTAATAATACTAGTTTTTGTTTTACCCATGTATTTCCCCTTACTGAAATACTTACTTCTTTATATGTCTTTAAGTTACTGTCTGTTGTGCTTCCATTTCACCCTATGGGACTTTGTTTAGCATTTCTTGCAGGGCAGGTCTAATGGTAACAGACTTCCTCAGCTTTTGTTTATTGAGAATGTCTTAATTTTTCCCTTACTTTTAAAAGATTCTTAGTTGCCCGTTTCTCTCTCTCTCTTTTTTAATAGCACTGTGAATATCTCCTCCTACTGCCTGCTGTCTGGCAAAGATTCTGATGAGAAAATTACTGATAATCTTATTTAGGATCCTCCTGTATGGGCTGAGTTGCTTCCGTCTTGCTGCTTTCAAGATTCTTTTTTCTTTAGAAGAGAATTATAATGTATATCAGTGGGGTCTCCTTTAGTTCATCTGTGGAGTTCATTGAACTTTTTGGATATTTACATTCATATATTTCATCCAATTCAGGAAATTTTTATCTATTAATTTTTAAATCTTTTTTTTTGCCCCTTTCTGTTACCTCCTTTTGCAGCTCCCACAACACTTATTTTTGGTTAGCTTGATGGTGTCCCACAGGTCTCTTGATGGTGTCCCACAGTAAATAAATAAATTTACTTATTTATTACTTTAAGATAGGATCTTACTCTGTTCCTCAGTGTGGAGGGCAGTGGTGCAGTTAAAGCTCACTGCAGTTTTAAACTTCTGAGCTCAAGGGATACTCTTGTCTTAGCGTCCCCAGTAGCCAGGGCTCTAGACATGGGCTACTACACTTGATTAATTAAAAAAATTTTGGGGGGGGAGGCGGAGCAAGATGGCGGCTGAGTAACAGCTTCCTTGCATCTGGGCACCGTGAGTCTGGGGAGATAGGACTCCAGGCATCTCTGGCTGGTGGGATCTGCCTGTCATCACCCCTGTGAGGATACAGGGAGTCAGCGAGAGACTTCTGGACCCCAAGAGGAGGACTAAAACAGTGGAAAAACGGCAAGTGGTTGCGTGTGCCGTCTAAACCCGCTCGCAACTGTAAGTTCAGTAGCAGTGAGACTGCAAACCAGAAAGGCCTTACCTGTAAACTGTTTTGGTGTCTTTGGACTTGGCACTCAGCTGAACTGTCTTGGGGAGAGCCTGAGAGGGAGTGCGGAGAACTTTGGCCATTATCTAGGACCCCAGTCTGAGCCGCTGAGCAAGATGGAGCTAATAGTGTTTGGCTGTGGGTCACAGGGAGCCATTGTGAGCGATCTGCCCCGGCAAGCTCCGCCGGGTCGCAGAGCTAGAAACGGGTGGGAGCTGGTAACCCAGCGACAAAGTAGCCTAAGGGTGGGGTCTGAGCCGCATTGCAGCCCTAACCCTCAGGGGCAGAGTGAGACCGGTTTGGGCACACTGGGTAAGTGGATAGCCACTTCAGCAGTGATTCCAGCGACAAGCACTTTCCTGGGAAAGCTTCTGCGCAGCAAGTTTACAAGTTCAAAGTGCCTTTTAAGTGGGCTGAAGAGAGATTTAGGGTGTCTACCTGCTGGGGTTTGAGAAATCAGCAGCCTCCAGTCATATCAGAACTGTGATTAACATCTCATACCCCAGAAGACCACGTGTTGCCCAGACAATATTCAACAACATATACATACTGCTTTGTTTTTGGTTGTGTTATTTTTTGTTGTTGTTGTTTTTTGTTTATTTTGATGTTGTTTTGTTTTTTAATTTCAACCTTTTCCATACAGATCCTTTTTCTTTCTCAATTTTTATAGTTTAATTATAATTTCCCATTGCTGCCTTTTTCAATAACTAGACCTTCATTTTTGCTAGTGTTTCTACCGCTGTTATTTGGTTTTTCACCCAATTTCATCCCGTAAAGTTTTCTGTTTGCTTGTTTCGGTTTGATTTATAGCATTTTTGTCTTTCCTCTCCACTTGGTGGAGGTGGGGTACTGTGTCTGATCAGGTTAGCAAAGAGCTGCTGACCTCAAGGGAACCACCCAACTGGGCACCCCCAGAAGGTGGGGTTTTTTTAAGATCGTGTCAAAGTACCCTGTTGTACACCTGTCACCCTCTTTCTGTGCCTCTCTTCTTTTTGTCAATATTCCTTTTACCCACCCCCTCTCCTTTCTCTATTTTTCTTTGTTTTTCTTATCACTCGGTCCTCCTTTCTTTCATCCCTTTTTTGCTCTTCAACCTTATCACCCTTCTGGTCCTGTAACCCTTAGTCCACAGGCACGAGAACTTAAAGAGCAAGAGGAAGTGAAAGGAAAATTAGGTCAAGGAAACAGATAAAAGAAATCACTCATGAGGAAGAATCAGCAGAAAACTCCAGGCAACATGAAGAACCAGTCCAGAACAACCCTGCCAAGGGACCATGAGGTAGCTACTGCAGAGGATTCCACCTATACAGAAATGTTAGGAATGACAGAAAGGGAATTTAGAATACACATGTTGAAAACAATGAAAGAAATGATGGAAACAATGAAGGAAAATGCTAATAAAGTGGAAAATAACCAAAAGGAAATCCAAAAACAGAATCAAATAAGAGAGAACGATATGAAGAATATAAAAAGGATATAGCAGAGCTGAAGGAACTGAAACAGTAAGGGAACGTAAAGATGCAATGGAAAGTGTCAGCAACAGGTTAGACCATGCCGAAGAAAGAATTTCAGAGGTAGAAGACAAAGTTCTTGAGATAACTCAGATAGTAAAAGAGGCAGAAAAGAAGAGAAGAGAAAGCAGAACATTCACTGTCAGAATTATGGGACTTTAGGAAGCGTTCCAACATACGAGTTATAGGAATTCCAGAAGGGGAAGAAGAATGCCCCACAGGAATGGAAGCCATACTAGAGAATATTATAAAAGAAAATTTCCCAAATATCACCAAAGATTCTGACACACTGCTTTCAGAGGGCTATCGGACCCCAGGTAGCCTCAACTCTAACCGAGCTTCTCCAAGACACATTGGGATGAACCTGTCCAAAGTCAAGACAAAAGAACAGATTCTGGAAGCTGCCAGGAGTAAGCGCCAGTTGACCTACACGGGCAAATCCATCAGAGTGACTGCAGACTTCTCTGATGAAACTTTCCAAGCAAGAAGACAATGGTCATCTACCTTTAATCTACTTAAACAGAACAATTTCCAGCCCAGAATTCTGTACCCTGCTAAGCTAAGCTTCAAAATTGACGGAGAAATCAAATTATTTACGGATATACAAACATTGAGGAAATTCGCCACAACAAGACCAGCTCTACAGGAAATACTTCAACCTGTTCTGCACACTGACCACCACAATGGATCAGCAGCAAAGTAAGAACTCGGAAATTAAAGGACAGAACCTAACCTCCACACTGATGCAAAAGATAAAACTAAGCAATGGACTCTCACAAAATAAGATGAATAGAATACTACCACACTTATCAATTATCTCAATAAATGTTAATGGCTTGAATTCCCCACTGAAGAGACATAGATTGGCTGACTGGATAAAAAAACACAAGCCATCCATTTGCTGTCTGCAAGAAACACACCTGGCTTCAAAAGACAAATTAAAGCTCCGAGTCAAGGGTTGGAAGACAATTTTTCAGGCAAATGGGATTCAGAAGAAAAGAGGAGTTGCAATCTTATTTTCAGATACATGTGGATTTAAAGCAACTAAAGTCAAAAAAGACAAAGATGGTCACTTTATATTGGTCAAGGGAAAAATACAACAAGAAGACATTTCAATTCTAAATATCTATGCACCCAATTTAAATGCTCCCAGATTCTTGCAACAGACCTTACTCAGTCTGAGCAGTATGATATCTGATAATACCATCATTACAGGGGACCTTAACACTCCTCTTACAGAGCTGGACAGATCCTCTAAACAGAAATTAAACAAGGATATAAGAGACTTAAATGAGACCCTAGAACGTGCTTGATAGACGCATATAGAACACTCCATCCCAAAGATAAAGAATATACATTCTTCTCATCACCCCATGGAACATTCTCCAAAATTGATCGTATCCTGGGACACAAAACAAATATCAACAGAATCAAAAGAATTGAAATTTTACCTTGTATCTTCTCAGACCATAAGGCACTAAAGGTGGAACTCAACTCTAACAAAAATGCTCGACCCCACCCAAAGGCATGGAAATTAAACAATCTTCTGTTGAATAACAGATGGGTGCAGGAAGAAATGAAACAGGAAATCATTAACTTCCTTGAGCATAACACCAATGAAGACACAAGCTACCAAAACCTGTGGGATACTGCAAAAGCAGTTTTGAGAGGAAAATTCATCGCTTTAGATGCCTACATTCGAAAAACAGAAAGAGAGCACATCAACAATCTCATAAGAGATCTTATGGAATTGGAAAAAGAAGAACAATCGAAGCCTAAACTCAGTAGAAGAAAAGAAATATCCAAAATCAAATCAGAAAACAAAAGAATCATTCAGAAAATTAATGAAACAAGGAGTTGGTTTTTTGAAAAAATAAATAAAATAGATACACCATTGGCCAGACTAACGAGGAATAGAAAAGTAAAATCTCTAGTAACCTCAATCAGAAATGATAAAGGGGAAATAACAATTGATCCCACAGAGATACAAGAGATCATCTCTGAATACTACCAGAAACTCTATGCCCAGAAATTTGACAATGTGAAAGAAATGGATCAATATTTGGAATCACACCCTCTCCCTAGACTCAGCCAGGAAGAAATAGAGCTCCTGAACAGACGAATTTCAAGCACTGAGATCAAAGAAACAATAAAAAATCTTCCAACCAAAAAATGCCCTGGTCCAGATGGCTTCACTCCAGAATTCTATCAAACCTTCAAGGAAGAGCTTATTTCTGTACTGCAGAAATTACTCCAAAAAATTGAGGAAGAAGGAATCTTCCCCAACACATTCTATGAAGCAAACATCACCCTGATACCAAAACCAGGAAAAGACCCAAACAAAAAGGAGAATTTCAGACCAATCTCACTCATGAACATAGATGCAAAAATTCTCAACAAAATCCTAGCCAATATAGCCGGGCGCCTGTAGTCCCAGCTACTCGGGAGGCTGAGGCAGGAGAATCGCCTAAGCCCAGGAGTTGGAGGTTGCTGTGAGCTGTGTGATGCCACGACACTCTACTGAGGGCAATAAAGTGAAACTCTGTCTGTACAAAAAAAAAAAAAAATCCTAGCCGATAGATTACAGCTTATCATCAAAAAAAGTCATTCATCATGATCAAGTAGGCTTCATCCCAGGGATGCAAGGCTGGTTTAACATACGCAAGTCCGTAAATGTTATCCATCATATTAAGAGAGGCAAAAATAAAAATCAAGTGACCCTCAATAGATGCAGAAAAAGCATTCGATAAAGTCCAGCATCCTTTTCTAATTCGAACACTGAAGAGTATAGGCATAGGTGGCACATTTCTAAAACTGATTGAAGCTATCTATGACAAACCCACAGCCAATATTTTACTGAATGGAGTAAAACTGAAAGCTTTTCCTCTTAGAACTGGAACCAGACAAGGTTGTCCTCTGTCACCTTTACTATTCAACGTAGTGCTGGAAGTTCTAGCCAATACAATTAGGGAAGACAAGAAAATAAAGGGAATCCAAATGGGAGCAGAGGAGGTCAAACTCTCCCTCTTTGCTGACGACATGATCTTATACTTAGAGAACCCCAAAGACTCAACCACAAGACTCCTAGAAGTCATCAAAAAATACATTAATGTTTCAGGATATAAAATCAATGTCCACAAGTCAGTAACCTTTGTGTACACCAATAACAGTCAAGATGAGAAGCTAATTAAGGACACAACTCCCTTCACCATAGTCTCAAAGAAAATGAAATACCTAGGAGTATACCTAACGAAGGAGGTGAAGGACCTCTATGAAGAAAACTATGAAATCCTCAGAAAGGAAACAGCAGAGGATATTAACAAATGGAAGAACATACCATGCTCATGGATGGGAAGAATCAACATTGTTAAAATGTCTATACTTCCCAAAGCAATCTACCTATTCAATGCCATTCCTATCAAAATACCAACATCGTACTTTCAAGATTTGGAAAAAATGATTCTGTGTTTTGTATGGAACCGGAAAAAACCCCGTATAGCTAAGGCAGTTCTGTGTAACAAAAATAAAGCTGGGGGCATCAGCATACCAGATTTTAGTCTGTACTACAAAGCCATAGTGCTCAAGACAGCATGGTACTGGCACAAAAACAGAGACATAGACACTTGGAATCGAATTGAAAACCAAGAAATGAAACTAACATTTTACAACCACCTAATCTTTGATAAACCAAACAAGAACACACCTTGGGGGAAAGACTGCCTATTCAATAAATGGTGTTGGGAGAACTGGATGTCTACATGTAAAAGACTGAAACTGGACCCACACCTTTCCCCACTCACAAAAATTGATTCAAGATGGATAAAGGACTTAAATTTAAGTCATGAAACAATAAAAATCCTCCAAGAAAGCATAGGAAAAACACTGGAAGATATTGGCCTGGGGAAAGACTTCATGAAGAAGACTGCCATGGCAATTGCAACAACAACAATAATAAACAAATGGGACTTCATTAAACTGAAAAGCTTCTGTCCAGCTAAGGAGACAATAACCAAAGCAAAGAGACAACCTACACAATGGGAAAGGATATTTGCATATTTTCAATCAGACAAAAGCTTGATAACTAGGATCTGTAGAGAACTCAAATGAATCCACATGAAAAAAGCCAACAATCCCTTATATCAATGGGCAAGAGACATAAATAGAACTTTCTCTAAAGATGACAGATGAATGGCTAACAAACATATGAAAAAATGTTCATCATCCCTATCTATTAGAGAAATGCAAATCAAAACAACCCTGAGATATCATCTAACCCCAGTGAGAATGGCTCACATCACAAAATCTCAAAACTGCAGATGCTGGTGTTAATGTGGAGAGAAGGGAACACTTTTACACTGCTGGTGGGACTGCAAACTAGTACAACCTTTCTGGAAGGAAGTATGGAGAAACCTCAAAGCACTCAAGCTAGACCTCCCATTTGATCCTGGAATCCCATTACTGGGCATCTACCCAGAAGGAAAAAAATCCTTTTATCATAGGGACACTTGTACTAGACTGTTTATTGCAGCTCAATTTACAATCGCCAAAATGTGGAAACAGCCTAAATGCCCACCAACCCAGGAATGGATTAACAAGCTGTAGTATATGTATATCATGGAATACTATTCAGCCATTAAAAAAAATGGAGACTTTACATCCTTCATTTTAACCTGGATGGAAGTGGAAGACATTATTCTTAGTAAAGCATCACAAGAATGGAGAAGCATGAATCCTATGTACTCAATTTTGATATGAGGAAAATTAATGACAAGGTTACGGGGGCGGAAGCAGAAAGAGGGACGGAGGGAGGGGGCTGGGGCCTTGTTGTGTGTCAGACTTTATGGGGGCAAGACATGATTGCAAGAGGGACTTTAGCTGACAATTGCAATGAGTGTAACCTGGCTTATTGTACCCTCAATGAATCCCCAACAATAAAAAAAAAGAAATTTTTTTTTTTTTTTGTAGAAATGGGGCCTCACTCTCATTATGTTGCTCATGTTGGTCTTAAACTCCTGGCCTCAAGCCATCTTCCCACATTGGCCTCCCGAAGTATTGGGATTACATATATGAGCCGCTGTGCCTGCCTCTCTTCACATTTCTACAATTTTTTCCCCTGCTTTTCAGACCTTAATATTTTTCATTATTCTATCTTTAAGTTCACTGATTATTTCTTTTGCCTTTTCATATTTGCCTTTGAATCTCTCTGGTGAATTTTTTGTACTTTTTAGCTCCAGGATTTCTTTTTGGTTTCTTTTTAGGTTTCTTATCTTCTTTTCAGTATTTCCATATTATTCATGTATCTTTTTTTACTTTTTCCACAGCTTCTTTAATTCTTTGTTCATCTCTTTGTCTAGTAGATCTGCCAACAAGTGTTTTTCAAGAATAGTTTTAGTTGATTTTTTTTTTTTTTTAGCTTTGAATGGTTCATACTTTCCTGTTTATGTGTCTTACGATATTTTTGTTGAAAATTAGACTTTTGAATCTAGTAATGTGGTCACTCTGGAAGCCAGATTTTCCCGTGTCTCAGGATTTGCTGGTTTTTGTTACTGTCTTTGTTTTATTGATTGTATTTTGTGTAGTCTGAGTTATAATAATTAAGGCTTTTTCAGATTTTTTCTGAGCTTTCTTCTTTCCCTAGGCGTACTTTCCTCCTCTGCCTCCTCCGGAGAGGTTCTCACTCTGTCACTCTGTAGTGTAGTGGCAGAGTTATAGCTCACTATTGCCTTGAACTTTTAGGCTCAAGGAGTCCTCCCATCTTAGCTTCTTCAGTAGCTGGGACCACAAGTGTAAGCCTTCATGCCTGGCTGACTTTTAAAATTTTTTTGTAGAAGTGGTGCCTCACTGGGTTGCCTAGGCTGGTCTTGAACTCCTGGGCCCATGTTATTATCTACCTTGGCATATCAAAGTGGTAGGATTACAGATATGAGCTATTTCATCTGGCCTGCATCGTCACTTTCTAATTATCCCCATATGTGGAGCTGCTTTTGAATGTCCTGGTCTTTAATATCTGGCTCATAAAAGGGGTAAAGTGAAAAATGAAATGGAAGGGGAAAAGGGCATTGGTCCTTTAAATGCCTGGCTGTCACTTCACGGGAGAGGTGGGCCTTACAGCAGTGAGGGGAAGGGCAACAACCCTTGTGGCCTCTTTTTATCTTTGTGATCAGAGCACAGACCCCTGATGTTTGGAGGACCCTGGCTCCTACAGACTGTGCAAGCTGCTCTGAGAACCTGTGCACAGCTGAGAACTTGTGCACAGCCACTTAAAATTGACTTAAATTAACTGCAGTGTCCTGTACAAGTTTTCCTCTAGAAGTTGTAAGCTTCCAGTGGATTCCAGAGTTCCGAAATACTTATTTCAGACAGATCCTACCAGTGCCTGATGTGGGAAGACAGGTTACTGGTACTTCCTACTCTACAGTCTTCCCAGCATTTGCTTCTTGGTTTTATTTTCATTTAGCAGTAGATTCAGAGATCTTATTTTTATTTCACTGTTTTATTTAATTCTAAATGACTTGATAAACTTATTATGTCCTTATGAGGTATTGTTTTAATAGAAGTAGTAAGTCCGTTTATAAGGTGTAAGCCCCCATTTCTTACCCATCTCTCTTGGTTTGGGTCCCCTACTTAATTTTCACAGGTTAACACTTTGCTAATTTGGTATTTTTATTTTCTTTTATAATATAAAAGAATTGCATTTCTGTATTTTAGAAACTTTGCATAATTGTTATATCTTTAGGATCTGTAACTTTTTTCATTCAGTTACATGCTTTGGATCGTCCATGTTGGTTCATACAAATGCTGGATGCATTCAGTTACATGCTGGATCGTCCATGTTGGTTCATACAAATCGAGGGCATGCTGCCTAATACTATGTAGAATAGTCATAGTGATTAATATGCCATAGTTCTTTAGCCATTTTCCTATTGCTGATCTACCAGTTTTTTTCCTCATAGTTTCTGGTTATAAACAAGGCAGTGTCTTTGTCCTTGGCTCTGGGCATATGTCTCTCTCTGCAGTTGTCAGGTTATAGGATGTTGTAATAGATACTCTCTAATTGTTTTGTCAGAGTGGCTGTCATCAGCAGAGTATGGGTCCTTTCATCTTGTGTATCATGTGGAAAAATGGCACAGGGTAAGGGGCTAAATTTGAGGAACTTAATTGTTATTTATAAATAGGAACTTAGAATTTCAGCTTTGAAGATTTTTAAAGACTGCTTTAATTTATGCACTATATTCTGTTATCAGATGTGAATTAAATAGTTATCTAAGTAAATTATTATAATTACCCTTTGAGGTTTTATATAAAAATGACCCCTAGTTTTAGAATCTGTGTATTGGAGGTAAAGCTAAGTGTGAGGGTTTAGATGAGTTCTTCAGGTGACTGCCAGTCTCTGTCTAATGGCTAAGGAATGTCTTGTCTCTGCAGCATCACACCTCCCTCACTGTGGACCCCACGGGCAGGGGGACGCATAATTAAAGAGAGCTGCAGTGGGGGCAGGAGTAGGCACATACCTCCTTCAGTGTCCCTTAAAGGACTGTTGGTGTCAAAATAGAAAACAGTATTTATTATTCTTTTCCCTTTGAATGGTTGTCTAGTGTGATGGGGAATATTTCTTCCTTTTGATCTCCTAAGAAAATTAAAAAAATGTAATACTTATTTATCAGTGAATTATGTTTAGAAGCTATGGTTTTTGAAGTTATTAGTCTTCATATGCCACTTCTTTCTCCACAGTAGTTACCATGTTTGCTCCTTTTTATTTCTAAAACTCTCTAGCTGGAGACCACATTGGTATTCTGAGCCTCACTCTATTCATCTGTCAAATGGGGCTGATAAGCCAGGAGCCCAGCCTTGGCTACACGTTGTGGTGTCTCCTAGGATGCAGGCTGTCAGTTGAACAGGGCCAGGGAAATCATTCAATCCAGGAGACCAGTGAGAGAACTGAGGCCAACGTGTAGTTTCTCTACCTTTTGCTGTGCTGATTAAAATAATCTTTCTCACACTTGGGGTCACCCTGTTACTCTGCTTCTTGAGAAAATACAGTGGTAGCTTTTGCATACTTAACATTTCTCTTGCCTGCATTTTCCCTTTCTTCTTGCCACCTGTCAGTGATTTTTCCCTCTTTCGAAACAGTCAAGTTCATTTCCTCAGGAAGGCTTTTCTGGTTCAACCTTAAAGAGGGATATTATTTCAAATCTTGGTCAAATCAAATGTATTCTTCACCTTGGAAATTTGAACTTATTTGTATGTTTCTTATAAAACTCTGTCGTTATATTATTTATGAAGAACTTGTATCATAAAATGCTAGTTATGTAGGGGGAAAAAAACTTCTTTGAAACAAAACCTTACTTGTTGGTATTCCAATGTTATTTGTGTGTTTTATAAGGGAAAATTTCAATTGATAACGTAATTAAACATACAGAAGGCATTTACCATAATAACTGCTACTCACAGACCTTTATTTTGCTTTTTATACAATCATATTTCAAGCCGAAAGTCAGAGCTAAGGATTATGTTAAATAAGCTAGAAGAAAATTATCCACTGGTAATTGATGTGTCTTTGTACATGGATAAGTATTCTCCTACTTTCTCCTAGACTCTTATCTTCCATGCTATGTAAACATAATAAAAATATCATGTAGCAGGATACATTTCATAAAAGAACTCTTGGAAGTTACACATAAGCTAACGACGTTAAAGATCACGTGAAAGCAAATTTGAAGCTTTCATAATCCTTAACATGAACAAATAAGCAATTAAATGAATGTTTCACTGTATAACACATATATTTTCATTTAATTTAAAAATAATACTGAATAAATCCCTTTTCCATTTGAGAACTGCTTATCTATGCCACTAGTTTGTGCTCAGATCTTATTTGCCTTTTATATGGAGCCACTATGGAAATAAGTGAATATTATAGGTAGTTCCTCCTCTCAACACACAGATGCATGTGCTGGGGTGTGTGTGTGTTTGTATGAAAAGATCGTAAAGTCTTAAGCTTGGGGTGTGAACAAAAGAGGCATAATAGAATTTCACCTGGAAAGAAACTTTGTTGTCATCTTTTCATTTTACAGATGAAAAATGTGTATTACAGAGACAGGTGGATTGCCACGGTCTTGCTGGATGGTGTTGGTCCCAATGCTCTGAGTTTGTGAAGACAGGACTGTTGACGGTTTTAGGAGAAACTTAGTAGTTTTTTAAAAAAAGTTTTTAAGGTATTCTGAGTATTTTCTAAGTTATTTATCTTTCTGAATATTTAGAAAATTAATATATCAATGGAATTTGAAAGTACTCTCTTTTGCCTGGACATTCTTTTTGTTGTTGTTGTTTGTTTGTTTGAGAGAGAGCCTCACTCCATCACCTTGGGTAGAGTGCTTGTGGCATCATAGCTCACAGCAACCTCTAATTGTTATGCTCAAGGGATCCTCTTGCCTTCGCCTTCCACGTAGTTGGGACTATAGGCATTATGGCCACGATACCTGGCTGGATTTTGTATTTTTGGGAGAGATGGGGTGTCGCTCTTGCTTAGGCTGGTCTTGAATTTACGAGCTCAGGTGATGCTCCCACCTCCACCTCCCACAGTGTGGGGATCACAGGCATGAGCCACTGCACACGGCCTGCCTAGACACTGAAGCATGCTAGCCATGAGTTTTTTTCTGAGAAAACATGATAAACCAAAACTTTGTCTAAACTGAAGTTTTATCATGTTTCTACACAGCAAAATAAACAACTTTTCTTTGAAAAGCTTTTTAATAGCCTCTATGGAAAACATTGTAGACCCAAGGCAGTTTCATAGTTTCACCTTTTCAGGTGTTGACTGTATATGCCCACCTTTATTATAAAGATTGTGTTTTGTCTGTGTTTACTCTCTAGCCCTAACACAGAGGAAAATATTTAGAAAGTTAACTTGGAGGGTAGTATTTTTTAAATGCTCCTCTGTTTTCCCACCTAAATTCTCAGTGAGAATCACTTCGCCCCTCTCTGTCCCTTGCTTTTTTTCTCTTCCACGTCATTGTGAAGATTAAAGGAAACCCTTAAAATTACTGGGATATTTGGAATACAACATTTCTCACTAACTAAAGATTGGATCAAAATATATCAATTCTGGCTTTCATTTGTTGAGCTCTTAAGTGGCAAATACTCCCCATATTCTTGGAGTACAGAGATGAGTTTGACACAGCCCCTACCTTTAAGGACCTAAAAGCTAACAGGTAAGCCCAATGTAGTATATATTTAGGTACAGTAAGGAAAGCATTTTAAAAGTATTGAAGCAATACATATATTCTTGATGTTTCTCATTAGCAGTATATGGAAATATATATCATGGATGATGTAAGTTTAAGTAGAAAGTAATTAGATTTTTTATTTTTTTATTAATATTAAATCATAGCTTTGTACATCAGTGTGATCATGGGGCACCATACACTGGTTTTATAAACAGTTTGACACATTTTCATCACACTGGTTAACATAGCCTTCCTGGCATTTTCTTAGTTATTGTGTTAAGACAATTATATTCTGCATTTACTAAGTTTCACATGTACCCTTGTAAGGCACCACAGGTGTAATCCTACCAATCACCCTCCCTCTTCCCTTCCTCCCCCTCCCTCCCCATAATTAGATTTTTTAAAACTTCATTTTTGTGTTTTTATGTAGCTATTACATGCCCACAGAATAAGATTCGGAGCTTATTTGATGACAATAAGTTAATAGATTTTATTTGGATTTCATCAGTTTTTCTGCTAATGTCCTTTTTCTTTTCCAGGATCCAATCCAGAATTGCCACCTTGCATTTGTATATATGCATTATAAAAATGTATTTTTTACACAAATGGTAACATGCTATACTATACCTTTCATCTGTTTTATTTTAATTTCTGGAGTAGTTTATTCAATCTCTAAATGATGGACTTTAAGTTGCTTCCAATCTTTCGATATTATTAGAAATGCTACCATTGCTGTTCTCTAACTTATAAGTGTGTAGTTATACATAGAGGAATTTCTGAGTTAAAGAATATGTATCTTCATATCTTTAAGTATTGCTAAACTGTCCTCCTTAAACATTGTACAGATTTACATTCCTTTCTGCAACATATACCTTTTTCTTCTCTTTTGCCAATAGCATGTATGTGATTTCACCTTTTGATCTTTACCAAGTTTTTTTTATTTATTTTTTATTTTTATTTTTTTGTAGAGACAGAGTCTCACGGTACCGCCCTCGGGTAGAGTGCCGTGGCGTCACACGGCTCACAGCAACCTCTAACTCTCGGGTTTATGCAATTCTCTTGCCTCAATACCAAGTTTTATTTCTGTTTTTCAATGCATTTCTCTTGCTGTAAGTGAGGTTGAATATACTATCACATACTTACGGATCGTTTCTCTTTCTGTGCATTGACTCTTAGGATCCTTTGCCCATTTATCTATGAAGATAATCTTTTTGTATAAAAAGGAAATTAGCTGTTTGTGATAGGAGCTGACAGTTTCCCCCACTGGGTCTGTATTTTGTCATTTGTGGTAAGTTTTGCCATGCATAAATTTTTTATTTTTGTATAGTCAAATTTATTGATCTTTTATTTTATGGGTTGGGGATTTTATATTTTACTTAGAAGGGTATTTAGCCCTCCAAGATTATGAAAAATGATAGTTTTCATGTTTTCTTTTTTTACGTTTAGAAAAGAAATTGATCAATTTCAGATTATTTTGGTATAATTTGGTATCCCATTTTCTTTTCCATGTGGTCACACAGTTGTGCCAAAACTATCTATTGAGTAATTTATATTTTCTATACTCATATTTTATCTTAGCAAATTTCTGTTGTTATTTTAGAATTTTTATTGTATCCACTGGCTTGATGGCCATTCATGAACTAGTTTCACATCTCTTAAATTATTATATTTGTATAACATGTTTACTGTCAGGCATGTATTAAAGCTAGTTTGCCTTTACTCTTCTTTTTCATAATTACCCTTATTGTTTTTGATAATCTATTTTTCGACAATTACAGACTTCACTTCTGAATTCCCAAAAGAATATTCTGTTAATTTTCTTAGGATTGTAGTAAATGTATATATTAATTTAATTTTTTTAAAGCATTGATGCTCTAGCAATTTGTTTTTAAATAGTGCAAATGTTTTTTTTTTATTTATAAGTTTTTTTAAAAGTTTATTTTTAAAAGTTTATTTTTAAAAGATCTATTGGTACTATCTGTAGAGGGAAGTTATTTATCATCCTACATTCCTATCACAACAAATGTTACTGTTTCCACATATTCCCTTCATTTCTTGAATACTTTTGGTTATGCTGAATATTTTAAGGTAGTTTATTTTATTATTGTATATTCTTGGGTCAGCAAGGTGCCATTGTAAAAGTTTGAAGGTAAAAGTTGAAACAGCTTACCCACATTGCTGTGGAATCCTCAGTAGAAAGTATTTGGAACTACCGCTTACTGAGATTTAACATGTACACGTGTGTGTACTACAACCCTATAGTCGCATGACTCAGTGTCTACCCTGGGTTAAACACAGGCGGTGGCTTGAGTGCACCTCCTGTCACCTTCATTATCGCCTTTCTTTTCCTTTTTTTCTTTTCTTTCTTTAGGATATAAGAGTATACATTTATATTAGGGAAAGGGAAGAGAGTGGATGGGAAGAGATGAGAGAGGAGAGAGCAGACAGCAGGGAATGAGAGAAGGAAAGATGGGGGGGGCGAGAGAATATAGTGGCACCCCAAAGAAAGGACGAATGCCAGCCTCTGCGAACCCTTGCAGAACTGGTTCACAGCCCATGCTGGGCACTTCTGATTTGATTCTGCACCTTATTTTTGGGTTATAAAAGTCTTGTCAGCATAGTTAATTCTTTAGATTAACATGTTAGAATCAGCTAGATTTTTTTTTTTTCCTGTCACATTTCTTAACTCATCCTCTCTCTCCCCCTCAATTCTAATTTCCTCTTTCTCCATTGAAATCACCGTAAGGAGCCCTGGTTCCTGATCGCACCATCCTTGGAGTGTGCTGTGGATGGAAGAACCTCAGCCCTCTGTGCTGTTCCTGCTTCTGACCAGCCAGTTTAATGAATCCTATTCTTGACTATAAGGTCATCTCCACCCACTTCAGAGCTCTTTTACCTACTCTTTCTCATTCCTTTTCTTAGATCTGAAATCCCTAATCCCCCTCCCCCACCAATGTCTTTGTAATCTTTACTTCCATTGCAAAGGGTTCCACAGTAAACATTTATGCACAGTGTAGTGAAGGGGCCATGATTGCTCTTACTGCCAAATAGACCTGAACAAAAAGTATATCACAAAATAGAAAATTGTTTTGTTCAGAGTTTTAGAGAAAGATTCTCTTCTTTGTCTCAGCATCATGTTGAAGAAAGAAAAGGAGAGAACCATCCAGGGAATCTGGGAATTAAAGAATGAGCAGGTAGGATCTGAAGGTTTGAGCCGCCGAGGCACCGCTGGATTGGTGCCTGGGGTTTTGGGTCCTGCAGTCGTGAGCTTCTGCCTGCAGCTTGCCGCCCCCCTCCCCCACCCCCCCAGTTGGAAAGCCGTGGGCTGGTTACTATGGGAATTGATAGGTGCTGCTGGCAGTGGGAGAAGGAAAGTTCTTGGAATTGATCCAAAAATCTCCGGAGATCAGGTTTTTCCCCCTCTGGCTTTTTCCTGCTTATTGTTTGTTGATTTGATTAACTGACTTGACTTTTAGCTTGAGGAGAGCCTTTCTGAGAGCTCACCTCTGGTTTCGGAAGGAGGTCTTGAGCTGGCCCCACCCAGGAGGACTCGATGGTTGAGCAGGTCCCCACAAAACACTGCAGGTTTGCCAGATGAATTTCTTTCAGCATTTGGCTTCTCAAGCTTCAGTGAACTCAGAATTAAACTGAAGCTTCTGTTTCTTTTAACATTGTCAAGGAATGTGCTACTGATAGGAAGGGGAAAGTCCATATTTTATTCTAGAATCACAACCTTTCTCTCTTTCTCACTACTACCACCTCTCACCAAAAAAAAAAAAAATAAAAAAAAAAATAAATAAAAATAAGGTGGGGTGGAGCATTCCATTTTGTCATGAGTTTACTGGTTCTGAAATGCTGGAGATATGAAACAGATGTTTTAATGAGGTGATACCCATTTTGGACAACAGTGAGGTCAAAATGTATCCTATAACTCAACTTCCATTAATGTGACTAATAACTTAGTGCACCTCTACCATAGTGTATGCTACTTTATTTTTATAACTACTCGCAAGTATGGAATGCAAAGCATTAATTTATCTTTCTAAGAAAAGTAGTTGGCTGGAGGGGAAAAGAATGTATCACAGACATTGTGAACTTTGGTAGGACAGAAAGAGGTTTTGTTTCTTCTTCACTTTTAGTTTCAGTTTACTGTTTGCTGCGGTTTTTTACTTTTAATGAAAACCCTATTCGGGTAAAGCTTACTCTTTTGACTTTGAGAAACTTTTAGTGAATTCTTAGCTAGATGTGAGAAGGCTGTCTAGATCTATTCAAACTTTGATTTTGGGATTTTTTTTTTTTTCTTGAGAGAGAGTCTCAGCTGTTGCACTGGGTAGAGTGCTCTAGTGTTACAGCTCACAGCAACCTCAAACTCTTGGGCTCAAGCGATTCTCTTGCCTCGGCCTCCCAAGTAGCTGGGACTACAGGCACCTGCTACAATGCCCGGCTATTTTTTGTTGCCGTTGTCATTGTTGTTTAGCAGGCATGGGCTGGGTTCGAACCCACCAGTCTTGGTGTATGTGGCTGGCACCATAACCCACTGTGCTGTGGGTGCCGAGCCTGATTTTGGGATATTTAAGGCGATGAATCACATGATTTATGTTTAGAAGCTTTGAGCTCTCCATTTGTTTACTTCCTGTTCTATGGGGAGACAGGACAGGGAATGTATTCGAAACAGAGGTCATCATACATAAGCCTTATCTTCCTGGAGCTTCTAACTTGTAGTGTAAGTAATATGATAAAATTAAAATTCAGGGAAGGGTGTGATAGATTCTTTTACAGATGAATTGATGAAGTGTGATGGTGGCTCCAAGGTTAAGGGACCTTCGTGGGGGAAACTACAGAAGTCCCCAGTTGTATACCTGTGATAGTACTCTCTCTAGTAGGCACTTGATCAGTTCCAAGAATCATTATTTGAACTGGATCCTAAAGAATAAGTAACATTTCAATAAGCATTTCCTTTGTTTTTCATCTCCGAATCTCTTAAATGTTCTGATTTTCATTGGCATTCTTCAGAGCAGCAGTTCTCAATCTGTGGGTCGCAACCCACAGGAACTGTATTAAAAGGTCGAGGCATTAGGAAGGTTGAGAACCATTGCTTCAGAGTGTTTTTCTAATGTATTTATTTGTCAGGGTACCTTGCTTGAATGCCAAGTAGTCTAGGCAAAGTGCCAGCTGAGGAGGCACTTCTGATGGAGCAAGCAAGTAATACCATGGGAAGGGGAGCCCAGGGTGCAGTGGGAGCCAGAGGGTGGAAGGGTGGTGATCCCGAGGAAGGAATGTGGGAGTGTAGAGACCCAGGATTAGGGGCAAGGGTTCCCCCACTGACTCTCTTCTATTATTGTTCTGTTATGAAATGTGTGCAGCTCCTCCCATTGGACCAGTGAGAAAGCTAAGGGTCAAGGTTCTTGAGTTCCTTTTCAAAGGTGAGACCGTCTGCAATCCTTAGCATTGAGATAGGAGCCCATGGCAGTAAATGTTGCTCAGAAACCCCAAACTTTGCAAAGTAGTTGTTATGATCCTGTGTTGTTCTGATTGAGGTTAGTGAGGCTCGGTATTTTACTCAAGGCCTATCTAGTGCATGGAAGAGTTGAAAGGGGGGAGGTATTTTCAGAGCTCATGTTCTGACTACCTAGGGAGCCCACACTGTGAGTGTTCTTACAGGAGGCTCTGGCACATGCTCAAGGAGGAGGTGGCCCTTGAATTAGGCATAGCAGGGTAGATGCAGTTTGGAATTGTAGAGTAGTGTTGGGGACACTTAATGCATATAGAATATACGAGGCAAGGTACAGAAGAAACTAAAGCAAAGAGTGTATTCAGATAAGAAAGAATAGTTCAGGTTGCCTGGAGTGATGAATGTGTGAAATTGTATAGAGGGAAATGGGTTCAAAAAATTAGGTCAGAGCTGACTTGTCTATGACTCAGAGTTACTGGTTAAAGAATTTGAACCCTGGGCAGTGCCTGTGGCTCAGTGAGTAGGGTGCCGGCCTTGAACCCGGCCCCGGCCAAACTGCAACAAAAGATAGCCGGGTGTTGTGCCGGGCGCCTGTAGTCCCAGCTACTCGGGAAGCTGAGGCAAGAGAATCCCCTAAGCCCAAGAGCTGGAGGTTGCTGTGAGCTGTGACACCACGGCACTCTGAGGGAGACAAAGTAAGACTCTGTCTCCAAAAAAAAAAGAATCTGAACCCTTTTTATGCATGTGTTGAGAAATCATTTGATGGTTTTGTGGCCGGTGAAGGTGGGTGATTTTTTTTTTTTTTTTTTAAACACCAAACTTGAATTTCGTCTTTAGTTATATCTTTGCATAAAACTAAATCTGTTTCTGGATTCTTTTCTTTTTAAAAAAAAAAACAAAACCTTGGATGGTGATGATGTTTCTAGATTCTTTAAAAGGTATGGCTAAGGAAAGTTAAGATTCAGTGTTTAAAAAAAAAACAAATCTCAATTTACTATTTAGGAAAGATCATTAAAACTAATTGTTTATTTTATGGACTATAATTGTGATAGTATAAATTTTTGGAATCTTGTCAACTCAGTTCATGGCTATGAGATGACTGGACACATGGTATTGTCATAAATCTGTTGGAACAATGGCCTTTCTGCAACTTACTCGCTTCAAGCACAGCCACTAATTCTGCCACAGATGGAGGTTATTTGTGAATTTATTTCAGATCCAGAATCTTGCATAGGGAGTTCTTCCCAGGGAGTAAAAAGCTGGCTAGAGCATTTAGATGGGCCGCCTTGTAGCCTTCCCTGGGCTGGCTTCCTTAGCACCAGAAAAGAGCCAGCTCTGGCCAGCCTTTCTGGTGGCCTCTGTCTCTGTATTCTTGCCCAGAAGTTCCCAAAGGATCCTGGTGAATCTTTAGCCATCTAGATTATTTATAATAGCATAGCCATCATAACTGCTCCTTGGAGAAGATTATTTTTTTATACTTCATAATAAAAATTTTCCCATTTATTACTGTCAATGTAAGGAGGAAATTTGTTCACAACTAGTTAGGACTGATTATGAAGCACATTTTCGAGAGGAGGTGCTGTAGAAGTTTGTTGTAGATTCCTGCAGTCGAGTGCTATGTCTGTCTTCTTCAATCAACATCACCTCTCCATGGCTGAGTATAGTGCCTGGGGCATAGCAAAGGAACACTGGATGGATCTTAGATCATCTTTCATATGGAGTGGCTATTGTAGTTGATGAAAAAACTGGTTGTTAATTAAGAGTCCTTTGTCCTGGTTAGTGATAAAAGTGATAAAATATTTTAAAGTGCTTTTATCTATATTGCTTCAAAATGTTAATGGTACTTTAAAATTCTTCTTAGATACAATAACCAAATAGATCAGAAATAACTAAAAATACATAAAATCTTACGGGTTAATTAAAAAAAATTCAGAACATTTAGTATTAACATTCTCTTCCTTTTGCTACAGTAAAGGTCACTAAATTAACATATCTTCTTTCTAGCCAAGATTTAATTTACTTGACTCAGCCTAGAGTGAAGATGGAAGTAGAAGAAGGTTTGCCAAAGCGTGGAACAGTAATGACCCCCTCACCCCCGCAACTTGGAGTTTATTTTTTCTAATTCTAGTAATTAATTATGGAAAATGTTATTTTATTAACATTTAATGGCGAAATTGAAATAAATGGAGAAATTTTATGTAAATACTAAATTTTTTTTAACTGAGGGCAATAAGAAAATATGAAAAGTAATTATTTAAAGATTTGATCATCGTGAAAGAGCCTATTTTCTGTTAATTCTTAGATTTTCTTGAAGATAATATATGGCATGGTACATAATGAGGAGGTTATAGCAATATCCTTAGAATCTTCTGGACATCGTTCTTGGTAGGTGGGGAGATAAATTTTGTGCTTTACAATTCTTGGGTTCAAAAAGTCCCAAAGATTTGGTTTTGATACTATAAGAAATTTGAAGATATCACAGTGTTACTCTCTCTCTCTGGAAATATTTATCTGTTCACAATTCAGCTCTACAATTTTGCAGTTTACTATCCAGTGCGAAGGACATAATTGTTGAATTATCTAGAAGACCGTAGTGGTATGTTAGGTACTGTCTATGTTTCACATTTTTTAATGAAAGTTTTTTGGGCTAATCAATATGTAAGTTTTAGAAACTGGTAAAATTTAGTTATTGGTAAAGAATTTTACCTTTGTATACTTCTTTGTAGTTCCTTGTAATCCTTCTGATGGGTTTTTGAATAAATATAAAGTGAAATGTTTCCAAATGGAAGCCGTTTATCTCTGCCAGAAGCAGAGGATGCTACCAATATTTAATGTACTTGAGATGGCTTATGCACTATGACCTCTGGCAAGCCATCAAATTAAGAGGGTGCTAAAAAAAGGATACATATTTAAGAAAGAAAAAAACTGTCTTAATGTAATACTCAAGCCACGTTTGACTCTGCAACTACAAGAAGTGCTCACCGTGACTTGTATTCATCTTTTGTTGTTAATATATGTTGATCATTACAATTTAAATACAGTTTTTTCTTTTCTTAAATATATATTTTCATTTTTTTGCCACCCACTGTATGCCTGCAGAGGAACCTTTTGATGAAACCCCCTGTCATGACGGAATGCGTTTTCTTGTTCATTATGAGATGGTTGTGTTAAACAGGTTAAGCAGAATAATTTCTACTGTGTAGAGTTTAGACTTGAAGACCCAATTGAACTTAAAATATTAAATGGCATTTATGTATGTACTTATAGTATAAGTATATATAATACCCACACAGCTGTAGCCATAGTTGCAACAGGCTTTTTCTAAGGAAGAAAGGAAGTCAGGAGGGTGAACTCCCTTTATAACACAGGTGCCACACTCTCCCCAGGGATCTGCTGGAGTTTATTTTTGTTGCTGAGAATAACTAGCACGGGAATCCACATATGCACAGGTCTGTGGAGTGTACTGCTTGGCACCTGCCTAGGTAAAAGGGAGAGGAACCTACAGTCACACACGTTACCTCTTTGACCTATAGGAGATAAATAATGTGTGAAGTCCGAAGGGTCTCAGACACGTTTTTCTTCAGTTATCAGTTTCTGTCCAGGCAGTCCAGTTACAGTCATTAAAAGGAAAGCAGAACAAGACATTAGTGAAGGATAGGTGTCATGAAGTGTTAGAACATTCCATTTTTTATGTTCAGGTACTCTGAACCAGGAGGTCTCTTCTCTATGTATACCAAGTCTGACAATTGAGTTCTCAAACTCATCCTAGAAAAAGTGCTACATACTTCATTGTGGAGGATCACTATGGTCACCTTCAGAGCACTCCCTTGGGAAGCTAGTCACTGATGCCATCACTTATTTTACCCTTCAAAGTAGTTTTGGAATTTTTTTTCTGGAATGCCCATCAGAGCTATTGTCATATTACCCTTGATGTCCTGAGTTGTCATTAAAATGTTTTCTTTTCATTATTTCCTTTATTTTCAGGTACAGAAAAAGTCATTGGGGGCCAGATCAAGTGAGTAGGGAGGGTGTTCCAATACAGTTGTTTGTTCGCTGGCTAAAAACTCCCTCACAGACAGACAGTACCATGTGAGCTGGCGCATTGTTGTGATGCAAGAGCCACACCTTTCTCATGCCAAGATTTTCAATTAAGATTTTCTTAACTGTTTCTCTGTCAGTGTTTACTTGGTGTCCTGACAGGGCTGGCTCACAAATTGATGAATTTTTGCAGTTTTCTTCAGTTCTGCTGTTACTGGCCACCCCCACCTTCCTTCATCAGGGTTGCTTCCTCTCCCCTCAAGAAAACACTTAATCCATTTGTACACTGCTGTTTTCTTCATGGCATTATCCCCATAACTTGACTAACATGTCCCTCATTTCACTTCCTCTTTTGCCAAGTTTAACAAGAAATTTATGTATGTTTGTTCATTGCCCTAATTCAAATCTCAACATCCTGTGATAGCAAATGAAAACATAATAACGAATGGCACTCAGCAAGATACCGCCACACGTTACCATGAACACAGCTGTAAGATGCTGATACACCAACCTCATGAAGCTTTAGCGAGTTGTTCCTACGGTGCTGCCAACATAAGCAGGTGGTGGCAAGTTCACAACTTAATTGTCAGACCTTCGTACTTAGCAAGTGCATGAGTCAATTCATGTTCTTGAAAGTAATACCCACTTCCGCCTCTTCGGTGCATGAAGCCTTTACAGACAGCGTGGGGCTACAGCCCTTCTCCGTGCTCTGTGGACACAAAGAAGGACTCATTTACTTCAACGGGATCAGTATAAATTTCTCAATCAAATTAGCATTCATTCTGAAAATATAAAAGTTTTCCATTTTGTACTTTTCTTTGGGGTTATAGGATAATGTTTTGAAATCAGAGCAACTTCAGAAGAAAAAGGTAAAAAGTTCCCACATTCTCTTAATTCATGGTTCTTAGAACACGGAATGAATAAGTATCAAATTTTTCAATGCCTGGGACTATTTCCCATCTACTGTTCCCAGGTTGGTATTTCTTTTGCTCATTCTGGGAGGTTGGATGTGATTTATTTTCTGCAAATACAGTGGTTAGTGTTCTGAAAGTGACTGTGAGAAACAAGACTGACCTTTTCCCCCTTGGTCCCTGGAGAATAGTGTTGACATTAGGCCTCTCTGAGCCAAGCTCAGGAGGTGTATTCTTTTCACCCCCTTATTTGCACTGAGAACACAGTTGGACTCTAAAGACTTTGCCTCCTCCATGCTTTTGAGCAGGAGTTTTTGTATTACGTGAAGGAATCATGAACGGTACTCTCATCTTTGAAGATTACAAAGAAGCTAGTGATGTGCTCCTTGCCATGAAAGCCTGGTGTGGGAGCTCTTGGCACTTGCTCTGTGCGTGTAAGAGCCAGACCCTAACCATGGATGAATTCCTCCAGCCCCAGGACCAGGTAGTGGCCCGAGTTAGAAGGTGGGGTGAAAGTTAAGAGACACCAAGTTTAAGTAAAAAATATTTGTGATCTGAACTTTAAAAATGGACATATATTTTATTTGGAGAGAGAAAAATGTGTTCGTATGAAATAATTGCAGTAAATGGAAGACAACATTGCTTCACTGACAGTTTTTACTTACCTTGAGGTTAGAAAAAATCTGTTTCTTCAGCTCAAGATTTTCTAATGTCTTAGAAGGAGAGAGGAGAACAAGCAGAAAAACTGTCCTTTTAAAATTATGTCCGTATCTCAGTTGTCAAAGACCTTGATGAGAGTCTAGGATTAGAATCAAAACACAGTGTTTTCCTTTTGGAGGAATATTTGTTGATGAATGTCTATCCCATATATTAAGGAAGATAAGCAGTTTTCTTCTGTCTCTTCTTGTACTGAGGTGAGAGAGGTTATCATCTAGCACTGAAACGTAGTCTTTCTTACCTGTACTGTTTCTTTCTCACCTGTGGCTCAAGGAGTAGGGCGCCAGTCCCATATGCGGGACCCATCCCCGGCCAAAAACCACAAAAAAAAAAAAGAAAAAAAAAAAAAAAGAATTTTATTTTGAAACAGAGTCTAATGTTAGCCTGGCAGAATCTGTCCGTACCCAGATGAGAATGGGCGAGTTATTTGTACTGGTGGTTAACTACGAAGTGCCAGTGTACCGTGCAGAGATGTGCATTTGGTATTATATTGTTCAGTATAATTGTCTCCTACTTAAACATAAAACATTCTGATTAGTGTAAATATTTCCATTTGTTGATTATAACATTTGGATGGCAGCTATTTCTTACCTGAATTACTGTTGCAAAATATGCCTTCTTTCCCGGTTATTGGAGTAGTTGTACCAAAGAGTAAGTGACATAGATATTAGATAACTTAACTGAATTGTCAGTTATAACCAAATCAGTTTTCATGTCTATTCTTTATTTTAAAAGGATTTGTTTTTGCCAGCTAGGTAATTAATAGAGGCAGTTTTTAGCTAATTTTTGGAAAACAGGGACAAAAAAAAAATAACCATGCTCATTTACATTTCTAACAGTAATATTTTCTAAATGCTTTTATTCTTTTTCTGTGTACCCAGTATTTTCTAAAAACAATAGGAAACCTATTTTATACATGTTTTGTATTCAGCTATGTCTAGCAAACTTTTATGAATATTTTCCATCTCATTGAAATAATTTTTGGAAATAACCATTTTCAATTGCTCAGTATTTCATCCTGTCACATTTTAATTTGTCTAATCTCTTATTACAAATAGATCTTCAATAGGTTTTTTTTTTTGTATGTTCATTTTTACATGAACATTTGGTTATTAGAACAAGAATTACTGAGTCAGGATGTTCTAATGGCTTTTTGTTGTCCCAAATCCTTCATTCGACACATTAAGGGTGAAACCATTGCATTTTCTTTCTCTCCTTGTAGCAAACCATATTTGAAAATGTAGTACGTTGCCAACTGGTGAATTAAGTAGATCTTGCAGGAAGAAAGAGATGGCCTCTATTCAGAAAACCTCATAGGACAGGAGTCATCTGTTTGTTGTCTGTGATCTTGAATTACTGACCAAAAGATTTAAACAGTGCCAGAGGCACTGGTGTCATGTGTTTAAAGTTGTAGCAACTTGAGTTGGAAACTGCCTTCTGTTAACTTTTGCATTAGTATCATAATGAAAGGAACCTTTGCAGGACATAATGAAGAATAAAGCTTGAAAATCACTTTACCCAAATGTTCATAGCCTAAATAAAAGGCAGTGTGGATCTGCTGTGCAGCTTTTGCTGTGGGCCCCAAACAAACCTGCTGTGCTGTGATGTATTTGGGTTTCTCAGCTCACCCCAGGGATGCCGCTTAAAAAAACAATGCAAATCTGGGCGGCACCCATGGCTCAAAGGAGTAGGGCGCCAGCCCCATATGCTGGAGGTGGTAGGTTCAAACCCAGCCCCAGCCAGAAACTGCAAAAAAAACCAAAAAACAACAATGGCAAATCCTTCCATCAGAGTTAGGATTATTGTTCTGGTGTAACACTCCAGTTATGATCTTCAAGGTTACTAGGTAGTGAAGAGTTGACCATGGTTTACTTTTTATCTAGCTACCATGGAATTTTTTTTTTTTTTAATAATATAACATTTATTTATTTATTTATTTTTCTAGTTTTTGGCCGGGGCTGTGTTTGAACCCACTACCTCCGGCATATGGGACTGGTGCCCTACTCCTTTGAGCCACAGACGCCGCCCTCTACCATGGAATTTTTACAAAGCATGCATGGTTGATTTTTTGTTAGAATGCTGTCGAGAATATTTATTTAATGTCCATAGAACTTGGCTTGTGGCTCACTGTGAAAGTTCATTGTTTTACAAAGTGTATGGGGGTCAGTGGTCAGTGACATTAGCTTTGTGTTCTGTGGCTAATATTTTCTTGTGGCCTCCAGAAGAGCTTGCGATTGGGGGATGGGGCGTCATCCCCATTTTACGGACAGGGGAGGGGAGGGACTTGTTTAATGCTCTGAGCTATCGCGTGGCAGCTGCCCTTCTTCCTCCTTGTGGTGCTCTGTCCTTTATCTCACACCTTTTGTCCACATTGCCATCATTTTCTTGGTCGTCTTTTGGTGGTGGATAATAACAGCAGCCACACCAATGATTGTAATACTCGTAGAATTATGTCCCATAAAGTTTTCTAAGTGCCTTGGGTGTCCTAACCCTCACCTCAGGTCAGTGGCGTAGGCATTATTCTCTTTTTAGAGATGAAGAGACTGAGGCCCCAAGAGAATAGATGACTTGCCCAAGGTTCGTGACACTTAAGTCATAGGGTAATTAAGATTATTAAGTGAAATAATACATGTAAAATTCTAAGTAGATACTAAGCTCTCAGTAAATGACAGTGCTTATGATGATTGTAGGGTGCCTTTGGTTATAATTTCTGCTTATATGCCCTGTTGTTATCGCTGGCCTGTGAGCTCACTGGGGGAAGTGCTGTCTTGCTGGTTGCTGTGGCGTGAGGGCCTTGTAGCTACATTACAGTCGAGTGATCCATTGAACGAATGCTAGGGTTTAGGGTCTGATATCAGCGTGGTTCTGCAGTAGTTAATCACATGGCTGATGAAGTCATCGTGCTTATTAACCTGTATAGATTGATACCATTCTGTACTTACAGGGGCCTATACTGTGGCTTCCTCATGGCGCCTTGGGTACAGCCCCCCCAGGGCTGGTCGTGTTCTGAGGAGTTGACACGCTTAAAATGGCCTAGAGATAAGAGTGCGAATCAAGCCCCCGAAATTTGAACTCTGAAGACCCTTTGATATTTAGAACAAGAAAACATACATTTTCAAGTTGAGATAAAGAGGACATTTCTGAAACTGGCCAAAAGAAGTGGCTTAAGAGAAAGCTAAAGGTGATGATTTTACGTCAGGGATGTTCTGCTTCCCTTGAGCTGTAGCCAAGGCACTCTTTATAATAGCCTGCATTTTAAATCCGATTGTAAAAAAAAAAAAAAGGGACAGGAGTGTAAATGTAGCTGTTTACTTTCTTAATTTTTACCTGCATGAATTTAGGCCTGGAGAATAAGGCCCTTACTGTCAGAGAGGAATGCTTGCTCTTTCTTCAGCTTACTTCTCCTGACTGATGGCAGGACTGTGAGTGACCTTCATGGGGATTGAAGCCAAAGGGACACCAAAAGGGTGGCACTGTTTTGATCTAAGGGTTCTTCTTTGGTTTGCCAAGGTCCAGTTTTAAATTGCCCAATTAGCAAGGCTACTTTGAAGGGAGAGGATCAGGAAATTTAGATTCTAATTATGGTTTCAATTCAGCTTAATGTGGGTGGCTTGATTAGCTGGGAGATTAAACCCTATTTGGTCTTTGTTTGAGTGGCATTAGTTCTTTTGGGAAGGGTAATTGAAATAATGGGCAAAATGGTACCTAGTAAGTAATTTGCTCCTGAGCTCCTAGGAAGCTAAGTTCACCTTTTCCTTTTTCTGGTCTCTAGAATATAGCTAAGGGTAGTCATAAGGCTACACCTCTGGTAACAGGGAAGTTTCCAGGTCCTTACTTTGTTCTGATGATAGAATACCTGGAAGTCATGCAATTTTAGTTGAAAACCATGAAATACTGATATGCTTAATTCTATCTTAGGAAGTAGAAAGGATTTTACTAATAGCAAATGACCATAGTTTTTTGTGGACAGGCTGGCCATTAAATTTTTAAACAATAACTATAGTTATTATGTGTATGTGATATAAAATCACCACCTTTGGCCCAGGTTGGGAGGTGGGCTGGGGGACTAGCTCAGCTAAGCGAGATTGTGTGTGTGCACCGGTGACCTGATGTTGCTCCTGCGTTCCCTGTTCTGCTACTCGCTTCTGTAAGTTGCTGGCAGATAAAACCGTGGAGGTAAAATTTGGAGCAAATCTTAATATTGAGAAAATTCTCCTACCAATTTAATTTTTTCTGTGAATCAGGAAGGATACATACATTGCCCTACTTTTTCTTTTTTTTTCTAAAGTACAAGCTTGCAAGAGGTGAGGCTCACCAGAGGTGCAGGAGAGCCCACATTGCCATACTTTTTGACAGACTATATTTTTCCGATCTTGTAGCTTATGTTTTAACCTTGAAAATAATATGTGTTCATTGTAAAAAATTCAAGCAAGAAAACTTAAAGCTAGAAATTAATTCTAAACCCAGAAGTAAAGCTAACATTTTGCTAAACATTATTACATAATTTTTCTT
This sequence comes from Nycticebus coucang, assembly GCF_027406575.1. Lineage (NCBI taxonomy): Eukaryota > Metazoa > Chordata > Mammalia > Primates > Lorisidae > Nycticebus > Nycticebus coucang. The sequence goes on along the minus strand of NC_069788.1, from coordinate 114,191,232 downwards.
TCTTTTTTTTTTTTTTTTTTTTTTGTAGAGACAGAGTCTCACTTTATGGCCCTTGGTAGAGTGCCGTGGCCTCACACAGCTCACAGCAACCTCCAACTCCTGGGCTTAAGAGATTCTCTTGCCTCAGCCTGCCGAGTAGCTGGGACTACAGGCGCCCACCACAACGCCTGGCTTTTTTTTTTTTTTTTTTTGGTTGCAGTTCAGCCGGGGTTGGGTTTGAACCTGCCACCCTCGGTATATGGGGCCGGCGCCTTACCAACTGAGCCACAGTCGCCACCCTACATAATTTTTCTATAATAATTTTTGTATTTTTATAACATATGTCATGTAACACAAGTAACATGAAAATATGTTATGTACCACTTTTTATTTGTTTTTTATATTTTGTCATATTTCTGTATGGAGGCCTTACTGATTTTTGCTTACTCTGGTGCTGATTTTATGGGTTTAATTTATTTTTCAGGGTGTCACTTGATAGCTGGAGAGTATGTTATCTAAGACTCTGTATTTATGTAAAATACTCCAAAATCTCTCTAAGAAAATGATCCTATAGTGGGATGTGGTGGCTTACACTTGTAATTCGAGCAACTTTGGGAGGCTGAAGCAGGAGGATCTCTTGAGGCCAGGAATCTGAGACTAGCCTGAGTAACATAATGAGACACCTGTCTCTGAAAAAAAACAAGAAAAATTAGGCAAGTTGAAGTTTTTGACCTCATAACTAATATTACTATACTTGTTTTGCTTTTGGAGGGCACATGTATACATTTCTGCCGGGTATCTGTACTCAAGAATGGGATTATTGAGCTATAGGGATATGTATTTGCTCTGGTTTAGTAGGCACAGCAAAGCTTTCTGTTGTAATTAGTGAAAGTTCTAGTGGCTTCACGTCTTCATCAGCACTTTTTATTTTTAGTCTTCCAGTTTGGTGGGTATAGAATGATGATGACTAGGGAGAATTAGCACGTTGACCTGAAGAACTTCCCCATGGGGAAATCTTGTGTTACTGAATTTTAGGTTTTTTGAAAAAATGTTGATCTCCATTACTTTGACTTTATTTTAATATTTGTAGAAAATTTTATTTTAATTTGACATTGGATATATTGTACACTAAGTTTTTCAGATCTCAAGACCCAGTATTGGTTCTTATGTCATTTAAATGGGTGGTTTCTTATAGATACAATTTGTCATGCATCCACATTTTGCTGCTTGAAGTTCTGATTTAATATGACTTTCTATTCCATGTGTAGTGGATGTTTGAAATTGTGAAATGGTTCATGTCATCTATCCATTTTACATCATGACTGATTAAATTATTGATCAAATAATTCCACTTAAGAAATCCAAAGGAAATGCTTTCTGGCTTCTGTCCTTTGACTGATATGCCAGGAATGACTCATCTGTGCTTTATTCAGAATACCTTAGATCGAAAAGACTCTCACTAGAATAGAAAATTCCAAGCAAATTTAGTGAAAGTAGAACTAAGTCTGAATATAATAGCTACATGGAATATTGGTGTAAGAATTGTAATTTTGGGCAGAGCCTGTGGGTCAAATGAGTGGGGCGCTGGCCTCATATGCCGGGGGTGGCGGGTTCAAACCCAGCCCCGGCCAAAAACTGCAAAAAAAAAAAAAAAAAAGAATTGTAATTTCGGAGACCAGACCCTGGTTTTTAATACTAAATTTTCTTTAGCCATGAAATGAAAGTTAGAGATCTTTGATTTATTGAATTATAAATCTTAGGAGAGGGAGACTTCGCAAAACTTCAGTCTGCTGTCTCCAAATAATGTGGGGACTGAACAAGTCTTACATTCTCAGGTTTGGTGACAGGTACCACCATACATATTTTCTTGATTAATTCTCAATGGTACTGTGAGACAGGCAATGTTATACCTATTTTATGGATGAGGAAATTAAGGCTGAAAAAGATTAGAGGGAGGTCATATAATTAGAAAGGGTTCAGTGGAAATTCCCTAACTCTGATTTTAGGATTATAATGGTGGGAAATTATGGCATTTAGAACCTTTGGTTTAAATTTAACAGCTCTGTAAACTTTTTAGATTTCCTGGGCAACAGTAATATATAGAAGAAGAGTGTTAGGGGTGTTGAATCTCAGATCAAGGACATGTAGGGAATTGTATAGAGTTCTTGATCATATTAAGTAAATGTTTTCAAGCAAGCGTCTTGATTTAAGACATATATATCAGAAAATGTAGTACCAGCAATAGCTGATCATTAGAGAAACGGCGTAACTTCAGTCCTAAGGAGAGTAAGGAGGAGGCATCACTGCCTGTGTTGAACCTACACAAGCTCCTGTGGGGTCTTGCCTTAGGGGATGCAGACACAGAGCCTGTCCTGAAGGCACTAAGTGTTAAGGAGATCTCAGACTTGTGGGAAGATGACCTTGATGTAAGAGGTAAGGGGAAACTGGTATGAGACAGGTGCAAACAAAGTGCCACTGGAATTCATAGCAAGAGATGACTTTGAACTGATGCCTACTCAGAAATTCTGTATGGAGAAGGTGGTTTTGGAACTGTCCGTTTGGAGAATGGATAGAATATGGACACTTAGAAACTGGTGTCTGGTTGGGAGCAAAGGCACTATACAGTTTATCTTATTATAACTCAATAAACACACGGATCAAATTAATGAGTACTGTAAATAAAATCGAGGGAGAATGTTACCCATCAACAACACCTGGTGTGTGTTGTGAAACCAAGGCTTTCAGGATAAAAGTCAGACAAAGCACGGGTCAGATGGGCCCTTTGGGGTCTGGCTCTGTCTGTGCAGTTACTCCCTTTGACCGTCCTATTACTAAGAAGATTCAGAACCCTGAGTCAGGACATCTGATGTCACAGTCTCTTCAGTGTCACTGTGCTGTTCTCCCTGCAGGCGTTGCCCTTGTTGCCCTACTAACATTTTACGGGGCCTGGCCCAGAGTAGAAGCTTGCAAGGTCCTTCCTGAGTGAATGAAGGCCCGAGTGAGGTAGGATGCTGTGCCTTTTAACAATGTTCCTATTTTTATCATGTTCAGGTATTTGTTGGGATAATTATAACCCTCCCCAGAAAAGCATTGTATTATAGTGTAACCGCAAGTTGAGGAATGAATGTTCAGGCTTGTAACTTTACCTGGAAATTGTTTAGTTTTATCTTTTGTTACGCCTGTATGTGTGCCATTGTTTGACTAACTGAATGATGGCCAAAAAATGGTTGATTTCTAATTACTGTTTTTATTTTTATTTCTCATCCCTTAAATTATTTGGACTAGGAGAAAGGAAGAATGGCACTTCCCACTGTTTGTTGGTTTCCTCAATGCTATTTGACCACAGACAAAATTTCTAAAGTAGAAATCTTTTTTTTTGTTGCAGTTTTGGCCGGGGCTGGGTTTGAACCCGCCACCCTCGGCATATGGGGCCGGCGCCCTGCTCACTGAGCCACAGGCGCCGCCCCCATAAAGTAGAAATCTTTAATTGCTGTAATTTTTACAATTAAATCTGATTCTGTTAGGTTATAGCCTTTTGGTAATTGCGAATCCATATTGAGAAAAGTTTAAATTAACAGGGGTGGCGCCTGTGGCTCAAAGGAGTAGGGCGCCAGCCCCATATGCTAGAGGTGGTGGGTTCAAACCCAGCCCCGGCCAAAAACTGCAAAAAAAAAAAAAAAGTTTAAGTTAACAATAATAGTATAGTTAATATTTCTCAGTATTTATACCCAGGAGTTTGAAAAAGACTTTTGCATTTCCTATTTAATCTTTAATACTATCTTGTGAGGTGTTACTGTGTATCTTCATGTTACTAGTAAGGCTAAATGGTTTCTGCAAGGTTACGTAGTTTATAAGAGGCTGAGCAAGGATTTGAACCCACATCTCTTTGCCTTCAATGCCTGGACTTCCATATTGAATTGTACTTTATTGTTTATACCAGGTATTCTTCTCCCCTCACATATTACAGTAATAGGATGCATTCTCGTTTTATGTTAAAATAATATCCTTTTGGTGGTCACTAATTATTCTCTCTGTAGCAATATTTGTTGGTTTGGCATCTTAACTATTCTGGTCAAAACTCTTTCATGTATTCTTGTATTAATAGTACTTAGAAATCGTGTGGGGTTTTGTGTGTGTTTTTTACAGCTAAAGGGGGAAAAGTATATTATTTTGTTTCATGTGTGGTAACATTTTCTATTAAATAATTGGTAGTTCAGTCTAAATAGATTCTGCCAGTCCTCTTGAGGCAGAACCCTAGAGTTTAGATACTTCTTTTACTAACATGTATAAAATAGCCTCTAAGATTGTTGTGTGGTATAACTGCCAGGGCATGATTCATGGATAGCAACAAAGTTATCCTTTTATACTTACAGTCAGAAAAGGAAGGGAAGGGTATATCAGGTGAAAAAATGTGGGCACACATTAACCTACCTGTCATTTGTCATATGTTTGGATTTGCATATGAAAGTTCACAGTAAATGTAAAAAATTCTTATTATTACAAGTGCTCAACATTTACATATTAATAATGCAGCCCTATCAATTTCATGTCCTAAAATACTACAGTGAATAAGTGTTTATTATGTATTGGTCTGCCAGCACTTGTGGGGTAGGGTGTTTTGCTTTATGAACCCAATTGAGTAGCATGTCTAGACAGAGCCAAATGTATAATTAGGTAAAATCATAGCTCAGGAATTATGACTGAAAAACTTTTAATAATTATTTGCAACTCAAGCTGGGTATGGTGGCTCATGCCTGTAATCCTAGCACTCTGGGAGGCCAAGGCGGGTGGATTGTTGGAGCCCAGGAGTTCCAGACCAGGCTGAGCAAGGGCAAGACCCCATCTGTAAAAAATAGCCGGTGTTGTGGTGGGTGCCTGTAGTCCCAGCTACTTGGGAGGCTGAGGCACGGAAATCGCTTGAGCCTAAAAGTTGGAGGTTGTTGTGAGCTATGATGGCAGGGCACTCTACAGAGGGTGACAAAGTGAGACTCTCAAAAAAAGAAAAAAAAACAAAAAACAAATTATTGGCAGCTCTATGCTGTTTTATATTACTTTTGTATCCTTACAGTGTTGGCCTGTTATTGTAGATGAGTTGTTAGGCAAAACAGAGAATGCCTAAAATGGGATATGATAGGAATCCAGTTTTTTTAAGTAAAATGTATTTTCCATTCAAACAACCTTATATTTCTTGATGCGAAACATAAGTAAATTTAAATAAGAATCAATGATGTCCAGTGTGAAATTTGGGCAGAAGCTCTTTGAAATCAACTTAATAGGAAGGCTAGCAAAACGGCCATGTGAAATTCAAAGTATTTTAAATGGCAACTTACACCATATTCAGTATATTTTTTAAAAGTTCAGACTGTCTTCACATCCCCCTGACTCCTTCCAGTAGTTTTTTATTCGGTTTGTTCTCCTCTTCTAGCTACCAACCCTCCATTCTTCACAGGAGAGAGACTGCCAACCTTTCCCCTTCCTCACCTGAAACAGGCTGTGATCTGCAAGCTGCAGTGAACATTTTATTACCGAGTTGGGAGGATTTCCTTATTCATCCTTTCCTCCAGTTTGTGGCTTGCCTATTCCTCCTTTTTATTTAATAATATCATTTGATGATACAGGATTTTTAACATGGTGAAATCTGGTTATTTTTCCCTGCTGTGGTTAATTACTTTCAATGTTTTAGGAAGCCTTTATGTGCTCTCCTCTCCTCCCAAGTCCTGCAAATATTATCTTGTGTTTTCTTATGAAAGCCTTATTATGGTTTTGGCTTTAGTGCTTAAGACTCTGATATATCTTGAATTAATTTTTTTCACCATCTTTTAAGGAAGTTATTACCTCCATTTTACAAATGAGAATTTTGATACTCTACACATTATATGGAATAGTGCACTTGATTTAGAATTTTAGACTCTTGTGGGATTAGCAGGATGAAGATTATATGTTAGGTCACATCAGTGTTTAGCAGGATGAAGATTATATGTTAGGTCACATCAGTGTATATAGTGTTTTGGTTAAAACTTACTTTTGAGACATGGGTCCATCGTTGTCATAAAAATACCATTATTAACAAAAGAATATTCTTTTGGTAGTAGGATTTATCCCTGTAATGAAACCAGTAGTATTGAGGGCCGAACAAGACTGAAGCCTTGGTGGGCGTATATTTTATAAGGTAGAGAAGTGTTTTATTTACCAATGTTCTATGTAGATGGCCTACTGGCATTTGCCTTGAGTCAAGATACTTAAAATTGCAGGAAGAAGTTGAAGTGAAAGAATGAAATTGATACATCTGTTTGCTATCAGTTTTTAGTTTTGCCAGAGGCACCCCTTATTTGAGGTCTCTCTGGCAGTGCAGTGTCCAGCGTCACCATTACCAGTGTCTGAGGCTAAAGGGAATTCTCAGGAATAGATGCTGTTTTGTGGATGGTATATATGAGGGCCATCCAGAAAGTATCCAGACATGTAATATGAAAAGTAGATACTTTGCAGACAGCCCACGTACACTGGAGCCATGCTGCGAGCATTGTATTGCTTAAAACATTGCAAATTTAAAGGGGAGGTTGAGGAAGGTTTTCAGTCACACACTTAGAAGTGATGAGGGGACATAATATAGTTCTCTAATAAATTTTCTCAATTGTGGCTTATAAATTCTTACAAGTATCTGAGTTGATAGAGGTAACAATGTAATATACTGATAATCCAGTCAGTTCTGAGCTACTGTAAGGGAAAAGACGAGGGCTTCTTGTTCAGGACACTGCACTTTGGGGATATTTAAAGATGAGCAGGACAGAAAGAAGGAAATGTTAGTACTGCCAAAGAGAGCTTCACTTTGTTACTGGATTGCCCTCGATTAGAATTTGTGGTTAAATTCATTTTTACCTTGCTCTTTACGAGGGGAAAGGCTGAGTGTAATTTTTTACTGAACAAAAGAACACAGTGAGGACTGCTGGGGGATTCCCTAGAGCAGCGGTTCTCAATCTGTGGGTTGCGACCCCTTTTTAACAATGAAAATACATTGCGACATTAGGAAGGTTGAGAACCACTGCCTTAGAGGATACTCAGATTCCATCCGAGAGCTCCTGTTGCCTGTACTACAAATGGTGCTGTGTTGGTGTAAACAGCAGGGAGAACTGGCCAGGTTCATAGTAGCCTTTCAGAGTGGAGTTCTCTGTAAGGAAACATTAGCTTCAGTTGATAACTCTCAAAGAAACTAGGACAGTTCCCAGGTTGCTCTTTATTTGTGTAGATAAACAACAGTCATTAATAGAATCCTGCTGGGGAAGAACAGTAATAAAATTTACTGTGTTCTAATTGTATCCCCTTAACAGGGTCATATTACATTTTTTTAACCCCCAAACTATGCCTGAAATTGACATTTATGTGCATTATGAACTAAATTAAAATGCTTTTTAAAAAGTGGTATTTATTTTGCTTAGTGTTTGCCTCTGTTTCTGACTGAAAAGGATGTTGATATGCTGAAGCACATCGACCAGTTGGTTTTTAATGAACTCTTTTGGTGTCGGACCCACCACAAACCAAACATAATGGGCATAGTTGTTTGTTCTTTCCGTATATTTTGATGTCAAATTTCTCTTTCATAACAACGCTCTGCATCTTAGTTGAATTAAGTTACGCCATGTGAGTGCTTTGGATCTATAGTTATTGACCTATGTAGTATTTAATAATTTGGGGGAGATAAGACAAATTTGTCTTATCTCGTAACTCATAGATGGAATTTGAACATTTCTACAGGAACATTTTCGTGCTTGCTTAGAACAACACTTAATTATCATGTGAAACCAGCAATTCCCTTCATTGCCACTTCAGAGTCCAGATTCATGTCAGGATTAATTACTGTTGCTGGGGGATTTTTTCTGAGCCAACATTGTGGGTCGATATTTACCAATCACCATTGATTGCTGGCGTGGTCCAAGTGAGTACTGACTATTTTCACAGGTAAAGAACGCTCTTGTCTTTGTAGATGTCAGGTTATTCGAGTCAAGTAATATTTGCTTAGCTTCTGATATGTTAATATATTGGTCTTTTTAAAGAATTTCTCTAAAGCAGCATTCATCATTCACTGTTTCATCAGATGATGACACTGACATTCCTATTGTGTAATCATAAAATAGCTAATTTTGTTGTGTTTAACGCCAAGAGCAGATGTACTTCCTAATAAAAACAGCATGCAGTGCCCAAATCTAAATGCATTATGTAGAAGCATATTAACATCTTGGGGGTTTTGTGATTTATATTGCATTGTGTCCTATTTTCAGAAAAAGTGTGTGATTGCAACCACAGCTTAAAAACCGAAGGCATAAAAATTGGCCCTTTTGTTTTCACGTAGAAGGTGTTATTTTGAGAGGTAGTATCATGTGTAGGGTTTAATGCCTAACTCTGGCCCCAGATTATCTGAATTCACATCTTGCCTCTATCACTTACTAGATTTGTGACCTTGGACAAGGTTCTTCACCTCTCTGTGCTTCAGTGCCCTCTTTCTGTAAAACGGTACTAATAGTGTACACCTTGTATGGTTGTTATGAGGAATAATACATGAGCTGATGTACGGGACGTGAGCAGCGTCTGGCACGTAGCAAGGACACATAAGACGAGAGAGAAAAAGGCACGGTGTGTGTGTTACACGGGCTTCTCCTGTAGTTAGGTGATGCCTTTAAAGTTGTCTTTGATTTCCTAACCCGTCAATGATATTGGTAGGGTGACTTTCATGATGACTGTTGTTCTAGGTTCTCGGGGGGAGGGGGGACACAAAAGAAATAAAAGGCATGATTCCTATTTTAAAAGATTGAACTATATTGAAATAGGTACCAAAATGGATATGTATCAAAGTGTTAATAGCAATGACAAGTAAAAAGTCCTTAATCATTTGCAATAAATACAGAGAGGATAAAATAGCATTTAAAGGTGGAGTTTGATCTTGGAGGACAGGAACTATGGAGATATGTCATGACAAGTCTCCACCTGGTACCTGTGAGAGCTGCATCTTTCTCTGAGGGAGAGCTCAGTGATGGTTGTCCCCTTGTGGCTGGTCATTCATTTTACAAGTTCTGAGTCCCCTGCGTTTGGTTAACTGTCTTTCTTGTTTTCATCTGTAGCTCTTGTTACTCCAGACTAGAACCCAAGGGCTCCCTCCCGGTTTCCTGGCTCTCCAAGTCTTTTTCCATATCCAAGCCCTTGTGGCAAGTGCTGATTTAATGCTCTGGAATACCCTCTCCCCCACCTCAGTCTCTCCCAGAGCATACCCCATCCTTTAGAGTCCACTCGAATCTCAACCTCCACCACCATCCCTGACCTCCTAAATAGAACCCCAGCTTCCCCAGCATAACTTTAGTGCTTAGTATTATTCTTGGGGGTGCCAAATCCCCACGAAAACTCTGCAGGCTATGAAATACAGTACAGATTTAAGTGGACAGCACTATCTTATCATACTTGGATTATTTTTTTCTCCTGTCATTCTGCCCTCCTCCTAACCCCACTGGAGTCACTCAGAGCTCCTAGAGGCCAAAGCTTCATGTTTCTCCACCTGTCCCCGTGCCCTCTCTCTCTCTATTTGTTTATATCAAGGACAGTGTAGCGCTGTAGTGAATGAGTGACCGAATGCTGCTGCTGTAGCAGAGATGTCTAACGTTCGTGATGACACAATATTCTCCCAAGAGGCCATGTAGTTAGCACATGCAAAAGAAAGAGGAGCTTTGTTCTGAAGGACTTGGGTGCGGTCTGGACAGCATTGCTACAGTGAGGCATCGGGTCCCTTTTCATCCACATTCTGCTGAAAAATGTGGAAGGTGATGTCCTGGGTAGTTCATGGGGTGGTGTTTGTGAGTAGATGGAGTGATGTTTGTGGAAAAGCTATGTTGTTAATTTTAAGTGGTGACTAGTGGTTTCTAATGTTGGGTAAAATGTCACTCCAGCACTGGATACGTTCATCATGGTCCTGGGAGTGGGGACGGGGCTGGCTTGTTCCCACTGCCTCAGCTGGCCTGGGCCTGCACCAGTGGCAGCAGCCCGGGTCGGAGTGGGGGCTGTTGATGCGTGGGAGACCTCTCAATTTTGTGTCCAAGGAGCTTAATGAAAAAATTCTAGGAGCCTTGTAAATATCTGGGTGTTCAGATTGAGACAAGGAAATGATTAAATCTGTGATACATTTCTTTATACCAGCAGGAAGTTTACCTTAGGGAGCTTTTGGGTGGGGCCTCGTGTTACTGCATTTTATGAAGAACCTTTGAACAGTAAATACAGAACCTGGTCTTGATTACTAATTTACAGACACCCAGCTTCCCTCTCTCTTTCTCTCCTGGAAATTTATAGTAGTTTCTGGTAGGGCTAAGTTTGTAAAAGAAGGACGCAGAGTTTTTGGCAGTTGCTCCTGCAGTGACTGTGGGATTTGTCGTCCTGTCTGTAACTGACCCAGGGGGCGCTTGTGCGTTGTTGGATGTTTGCCTTAGGACCTTCGGGTTCTCGGGATCAGGAGTCAACTATGTAAACTTTCTGGACCTTAGGGTCCACATCCGTAAAATGAGGGTGTCAGGGCAAGAGTCTGTTGTCACTCCTAAGCTGCAGATGTTGTGTAGCCTAAAATGTGTTTGTAAATTTTGTCTTAGTTTTCTAATTATATATGGAAAACTTCCAGTGGAGTCTGAAGTTTTTTTTAGGACTGTTTTTCACTCAACTCTGTGAATTAAGGACTTAACCATGTGCTTTCGGGGAAGGAGACACATCTGTGAACAAGGCAGAGTCTTTTCCCTCTAGCAGCTTACATTTTAAGGAAGAGGGTACAGGGAATCACTCAGAAGCACAGAGAGAAGCAGCAGGAGTGACTGTTAGATGACTGTGGAGTTATGAATGGGAGGTCCAGGACACCTTACCTGTTTGGCTCGAGGGCTGTGTTCACAGTGGTGGTGACCGTTGTGGTGGATGGAGCGTGCAGGGGGTGGCACCAGCTTAAGTTTGACATGCTTGGGAGAGATGTTATCCAGAGTTTTTAACTTGAGAGTATTTCTTGTGTGGATAGCATTTGAAACTTTGGCACTGGATGAGAGCAGCTAATGATTGAATTTAGATAGAAAAGAGAGGAGTGCTGGAGACCAAGTCCCAGGTTGCAACATTTGGAGGTCTGGTAGAGGAGGAGAGAAATCTCGTTTGCTTGTCCTTGGTTTCCACTGAGCAAGTCTGATAAACACTGACGTGTACCCTGCTCTTCCTTTAAGTTCAGGGATCACCTGTGTCAAGTTCACACTGCATCCCCATATACACATAAGGGTTAACAAATACCTTCCAAAATGAGAAGACTCAATGGAAGGTGCTGAGAAATGGGAGCGCTGTTAGTACAAGCACATGGATACCTACAACACCCTCCGTGCTTAGGGCCAGGCAGCCACCATCTAGATAGGACCCCCCTGTATTTGTGGGCCAGCTGGTCGCCTTGAATGGTGGTCAAGAGTCATTTTTTTTTGTAGCAAAGCCTGTTATTGTCCATCATACTTGTTATTGTAATTGCATAAGTAAATTTTAGGTAATCAGATTAAATATGAGTATTATTTTTCTACAAATATATGCTAAATGCTTTGGAAGGCCTCCAAAAGCTTTGAAAACCCCCTCTAAAACTGCTATTAATGTTACATGTTGTCATGGTGACTGTAAAAGATTGGAGGGGAATAATTTAACTTTTCAGGTTGCTTCTTGAGAGTGTTTGAGTTTAACATTATGCTCTCATAAAAAAGGGAAATTGAAAGTTGAGATGATGCTTTATTGGGTGTATGGTTTGTGTAAGAATTATTAGCCTAAAAATTAGTCTGGTAACTGATGATTCTTAGAAATGGCCTTGACCCTCCATTAGAAAATCAGTAAATGAATGGATAGTGTGTTAATTTGAAATAAATGTGTAAGATAGGCTCAGTGCCTGTAGCTCAGTGCTAGGGCACCAGCCACATACGCAGGAGCTGGTGGGTTCAAACCCAGTCCAGGTCTGCCAAAGAACAGTGACAACTACAACCAAAAAATAACTGGGTGTTGTGGTGGCCACCTATAGTCCCAGCTACTCAGGAGGGTGAGAATCGCTTAAGCCCAAGAGTTTGAGGTTGCTGTGAGCTGTGACACCATGGCATTCTACCCAGGGCAACATAGTAAGGCTCTGTCTCAAAAAAAAAAAAAAAAAAAAATCTAAGATATATAATGTTTATGGTTCTCTGTTTAAACAAGCCTTTTCATTTTCCAAACCAATTAGCATACTATTATGTTGGTTAAGTGGGTTTTTGCTATATGAACTTTGGTAAAAACTTTTATTTAAAAAAAGCCCTAGTATGTATCAAGAGTCTTCAAAACGTTTATTTTGCTAGCCATTTCTAAGACTTTATTCTATAGAAACTTTTTATGTTTCCCAAAATTTATATTCAAGGATGTTTATTACTTTAACATTTTTAATGTAAAAATTGAGCTTATCCTGTATGTCAAATAATGCAGAAATGGTTAAATTGTGACATGTACATACAGAGAATTGTTACATAGTGATTCAACATCCAATATTTGAAGAACATTAAATGAGAAAAATGTGCACAGTTTAAAAACAATATGAAACTTTTTACATAGTATGATCCCAATTTTTAAACTGTACCAGAGTATTAATAGGGTTTATCTTTGAGTAGTATGATAATGGGTGGCTTTGAGGTTATATTCCTTACTTATTTTAAATTTCCTACATTAAATGGGTGTTATTTTCCCAGTTATATGGTATGTTTAATATAATAGTGGATGACTTGGAATGTTAAAAAGAGGTCTTTTAAATTTGGTTGCTATTACGTGTTGTTGGTGCATCATAGACTGATTTACTAGAAGAGAGGAAGAATGAAAGCAGGGCACATTGCTTTTAGCCTTTATAGTAATTAATTATTTATAATTATATATATAAACAAACTTACCTTTAGTTAAATGTACATATAAAAATAAAATTGTCTCTCATATGTATAATAAAGATCATAAAATATATTTTACTGTTTCTATGAAATTAATTTTCATAGCATTATGAATCATTTATGATTGTTATTGATCTTTATTATACCAAGATAGTGGAATAGAGTAGAATTTTCTTCATTTTATAAATGAATGGTCTCAGACAAGTTTGTTTTCTCACCTCAGATTACACAGCTGGCAACACCAGATTTGCATGCAGATTTCTGGGTTCTAAATCTATTGGTCCTTCTGTTCCTGACTCCACTCTCTGGTCTTTTCCTCAGTAAAGTTAGCTATGGCGAGGAGCAGTGGGCTTCAGCCGGAACCGTCTGAGTGAGGGGTGGAGGACAGGAGTTCTTGGATAACATTCAAGTCTGACTTTGGAATGAGAAAGTAATTTTAGGCTTGCTGTCTTACATAATGACACTTTAAAAATGCTAGGAGTTGGGCATTGTGGTCAAAGTAAGGAGAGGGGGAAAAAAGTAACTTGAGAACAGAAATGTCATCAGAAGGAGCCTAGAGCCGTGGTTCAGGAAGGAAATAATAGAGCTGTCATTAAGCTGTTCTAAGAAATAAGCTAAAATTTACTAATGTTTAATTGAAACTGGGGTCTCTGCTTGGGTCCCATGTCAGATGGCAAGTGTCCCGTTTGGAACACCTACCCCAGGGACGGTGTGGGCCTTCCCTGGTGCTAAGGCCCTTCACTTCCTTGTTCACATTCAGGGTGCTGTGATTATGTTGACTTGTTTTAATTGAAGCAATAGTTACAAAAGTGACCCTTGGCTTTATAAGATTCCTAGGGAGAACCAATGGGTTGAAGGTAACGTTGGTGATGAAAACACAAATGAGCTGTAAAAACTTGGCAAAGCTGGGACTTCTACTACTACAAGCTATGCTATTGTCAGCTGTGAAGTTAGAGGAATTGTCAGCTGTGAAGTTAGTGGAAGCATGAATTTTGTCTCAGAAAATTCAGTTCTCTTTCATGGATTATCATGCAGTTACAAAAATCTTCTACAGCGGAGGAGATTGTGCCATTCATTCACTGGCCAAGAGAGCAGGATGTCAAGTGCTGCAGCAGACTCTTGGGTAATATGCCTTTTGCTTGCAGTTCACTTTCTTTTTTTATTAATTTTATTCAGCAACTAGTAACAATCTTTTGGCTCCAGGCATTGTGCCAAGGTGATAAAGAAGACAAAGCCTTTTAAGGAGCTGATAATATAAAAAGGTCTCAATCTTGCACTGAAATTATAGACTGAGACTAGTGTAGTATAGGGCATCCCTGGAGCCACCTCAGGGCAGCCCTGCGATTGTTGGGGGAGGACTTTGCCGTGCACCCACTCTCAGTACCTGGGAACCGGTCGGCTCTCTTCCTGACTTGGTATCTTGGACTTCACTTAAGAGTTTCCAGCTTTTACCTTTCTTCATTTGGCTATTTATAGTTACAGTCTTGGTCCTAATTTTCTAACTTGCATTTTTGCCAGTAGGCATTGCTAATGTATTCCAGCCTGAAAAAAAAATCCTTAACTTTCAGGCTCTATGTCATGTAAAATGAACGCGTTTTCCTAAGAAAATTTGTGTGTGTAGGTGTGTGTCTATGTGTGAGTATGTGAAATTCTGTTGATTTTCTTCTGAATGTAGAATGTCATTGCTGGTCACTAAGACTATTAGAAATAGCATTTTAGGCAACAGAAAGAAAAGCACTCTTTGAAGGCAGAGTCTGAGATCCCTTCTCTACCTGGGAGCCTAACAAAAAGCAGCAGCATTGGCCAGGTGCAATGGCTCAGTCCTGTAATTCTAGCACTCTGGGAGGCTGAGGCAGGTGGATTGCTAGAGCTCAGGAGTGGAGACCAGCCTGAGCAAGAGCCAGACCCCATCTGTAGTAAAAATAGAAAAACTAGCTGGGCATAGTCCCAGTACTTGCCTCAGTCTCGGGAGGCTGAGGCGAGAGTTTGAAATTGCTGTGAGCAATAGTGACACCACAGCAATCTCCCAGTGTGAGACAGGGTGAGACTCTATCTCAAAAAAAAAAATGGCAGCAGCATCCTTAGTGCAGGTGAGTGAAGGTCCGGTCATGTGCAGCTGGGTGATTATTTTTAAGTACATGTTTGACGGAACCCCAAGAAGTACCACTCTGTAAAGAATGATGTAGCACGTACTTTAGTCCTGCAATACTATAATCAGAGCAAGCTTGTTAAATGCTCATCTGCTCCTGTGTACTGTTCTCCAGCAAGATAAACACATCAAGAAGCGATCTCTTCCTTTTAAAAATAACCACATTCTCCTTATGTTTGCAACTGAATTATTTTTGTATTAATTGGTGAGAACAATGTTATCTAAAAGTTGGGGATCTCTTTCCACTCTTTTTTTTGTGGTGATGGTAAAGGACTAACTAGATAATACCGTCAAAGAGTAGGATTTCCCCAAGAGTATCACAAATGAATACAGTAGTCACTGTCACAATTTATGGCAAATTATGTCAGAGTGGAGAAAGGGAATTCTTCACACATCTTGATGTTTCACTATTGGGAATCTTTGGAAAATAGAGAAAAACAGAGGGAAAAATAAAATTATCCTTAGCTTCTCCATTAAAACAAAACAGTATTTTTTTAAGAGTCTCACTCAGCTGTCCAGGCTATAGTACCATGGTGTCATCCTAGCTCACAGCAACCTCAAACTTGTGGGTGCAAGTGCATTCTCCTGCCTTAGCAAGCTTGGGCCTTGGTAGCTGGGACTATAGGCGCCTGCCACAGTGCCCAGCTAAATAAAACTTCTATTTTAAAAATTTCAGGTAAAGGAAAACATTTGTGATTGTTTTATGGCATTCTATGGCCAGTGCTAAGTAGGACATACTTGAACAAGGGGAAGAGCAATGAGTGAGTGTGAGAGAAGGGCAGGTCTGAACTCTCTTTTAATGGTTGCTCTGGGGTTTCTTTGAAAAAAATAAAAATGACTCCATAAAAAGTGCTTTGAGTCGAGACTAACAGTATTTGGACAGAGTGTGCAGAGACGTGGCTTAGGAGGTGATTTTATTACAGCATTATTTGAGCCCGGGCAGGATCATTTCAGCGTAACAGTGTAGTTGAGAGCCTTTCTTCCATTCCCCTGCTCTGGGGAGGAGGGCTTAGTTCCAGCAGGAGGCTTACAGAGAATGGGGTCGGATCGGGCACGTTGTAGAGGCCCTGCAGTGGTGGTGGTGGTGGTGACACCCTGCAGATGCTCAGTGGAACTGGTTTCCGTGACCTTTTCTTTTTGTGTACACATGCTTCAAGTTTTATAACAAACCGTGTGTGTTGCATGCTTCCTGTTGAGGAAATGGAGGGGGTGTATAAAGCCCGGTGGGGAGAGAGGGGGCCCTGGATTGTAGCAGACAAACTTTGGATGACTCATGCATCTGTTTCCCCTATGATTCACCTGCTTTGTAACATCAACATCTCAAAAGCCAGAAGCCAAAATGGCTAGAGCTGTCAGGCCCTGTTGAATATTAGCATTCTTGCTATTAAACAGTCATATTTTTGTAGCCGAGCATTTAACTTCGGAAAGATAATGATTTCATGGTGTTTTTTTCAAATATTTTCTAAATAAAGTTAGTTTAAATAATACAGGTACTTAATGCTGCATTGTTCGGTTAGTTTTAAAGCTCATTTCTGTGGTGATATTCAGTACCGTGTTTACATAAGTTAGTTATAAAAAATGTAAATATAAAGTATTTTTATGTTGTTGGGTTTAAATAAAAAACTGAAGAAAAATTGCCTTTTTTCTTTGGTATACAGTTCTTTGAGTTTTAACATATGTGCAAATCTGTGTAACCACCCTCATGATCCTTCAACCCTGCTAAAAAGTTCCCTTGTGTTGTAACCTCTCCCAGACTCCACCTCCTGGCTAATTCTGATCTGTTTCCCATCCCTATAGTTTTTTTTGGATGGGGGGGAGATGTCATTTATGTGGGCGTGTACAGTAGATCATCTTCTGAAGCTCGCTTCTTTTCTTCAATAAAGCCTTTGAGATTCATCCAAGTTGTGAGTATAGACAGTTGAGTTGGTTCCTTTCAATTGCTGAGGGATCCTTTGAATGACTAAGCTGAAGGACATTGGGTTGTTCTAGTTTAGGGGTACTTATGAACATTTGCATTTAAGTGTTTGTGTGAACATATGCTTTTCTTTCCCATGGGTGGACTTGCCAGATGAACCTTTCGAGGAACTTTCAAATGATTTTCCCAAGTAGCTGCACCATTGTACATTCCCATAGCAGTGTGTGAGAGCGTCAGGTCTGCGGTACCGTCAGCACATTGGTGTCACCTAAGTGTTGTCAGCACTTTTAATTTCACCCATTCTGGTAGATGTGTAGTGTTATCTCTTTGGAATTTAACTCTGCATTTCCTTTCAGGCTGATGATGTTGAATGTTTTTTTTTCATATGCTTGCTTGCCATTGGTATATATCCTTTTTGAGGAAGTGTTTTGTTTAAGGTTTTTTTGCCCATTTTTTAAAATTGAGTTTCCAGAATTTTTTTTTTTTTTTAATGTTTCGGCTGCAAATTCTTTGTTGAATCTGTGATTTACAGATAATTTTTCCAGTCTACACCTTATTTTTTTTCATTTTCTTATTAGTGTCTTTCTCTGAACAAGCATTTTTAATTTTGAAGAAAAAATTTATCTTTTTTATTTTTTTAATGGATCATTCATTGAGGGTGATGTCCAAGAACTCTTTGCCTAATTCCAGATTATTATGTTCCTTCTGAATGTTTTAAAGTTTTATATTTAGATATTTCTGATTTAAGTTGAATGAAGTTGTGTATAAGGTCTGAGGTTTTAGGTCAAGTTTCTTATTTTTTGCATATGAACGTCCAGTTGTTCCAACACTTTTGTTGAAAAGACAGTCTTTTCTCCATTGAGTTGCTTTTGCACCTTTACCACAAATCAGTCATGTTGGTTGATTTTTCTATTTCTTCTTACTGTTCTGGGGGTCCCCTGTTCAGCCTTCCAGCCACAGGGATGGGGTTTTAGAATGGGACAGTGCATGTCCTGTGACTGCTTACATTCTGGACTGAGAGGCAGGAAGACAGAGGGGAAAAACATTAGGTGTTTGCTCCTGCATCTTGGGATCTCAGCTGCTCTGATCAGAGAGGAAGGTTCTCTTTCCTTAGAGTTTAGGGGACTGTGGTCCCTGTTGCCCACCAACTACCTTGGGATATTACATGAACTGAGAAGCGAGAGGATGGAAAGGAAAGGAAGACTGGGGGATTTCCCTTATTCTCGCCTGGTTTAGGAATCCCCCTTCCCTTTCCTGTTCCTCTAGCTAGAACTCAAAGGATTTGCACTCTCTCTCCGTGTCCTGGTACTCAATTCTTGGTGTTGAGCTGCCTGGAGACCAGGCTGGGGATTCCATAGGAGAAGTACAGCAACTCACTGCCAGTTTGGTGGCACCTTGAGATTCAGTCTTCTCTATCAGGCTGCTATCATCTCCTTTTCAGAGCCCCTGAGCAGCTGCTTCATGTAATGCGTCCAGGTGTTAGAGCAGCATTCACTGGAGAGATAGGATGGAGGGTGCTTCCTACCCAGACTATACTGCTCTTTGTTGTCTTTAGATAAACAATTTGGAGTAGCATTTTTCTTAAGTTGCATAAAATTGAAATGGTAAATATTCTGTGAACAGCTGTTTCTCTTGGATTTTTAAAAAGTCTATTATCTTGGTGAAATTGATTTACATTTATAGAATATGAGAACAAAGTGGAAATCTTTCAGTTTTGTAGAAATCCTGGGTTTAGATTACAGTGGGCTCTTTTCTTGCTTCTCCCTACCGAAAACCCCAGCAATTTAAAAATGGGAAGCATTTTAATACCATCTGCAAATTTATGTTTAGTGCTGTTGAGGGTGGAGTAGTGCACCCCCGACACCTGTAGTCATTCGCTCTTTTTACTTGGTGATTCTCACCTTTTGTTACAATTGAATTGTCTTCTTTTTGGCCCACAGTATCCAATTATTGAGTTGCCTTTGAGATGTGAATTCATTCGTTTTTTCATTCTGACCTCCTGGTCATAAGCCTTAAGCTCAATTAAAGAAAAGTAGGGAAGTCCAAATAAGACAGGCTAATGATTCACGTATTTGTTCTCTACTGACTTTTAAAAAACATGGACTAAGTTTAATTATCCAGACAACTGGTAAAAAAACAAATATAATTCAGTGGATTCCTAATAAACAACGACATGGTCTGAGCATTAGCTAATTTATTTTAAGTCATTTATCAGTAGAAAACCATTATATATCAGTGAGGGGGAAATCAACTGTATGTGATCATAAATCTTTTGAAATCCACCTTGGGAGGCCACGTTAATGGAGTCACAGCAGGATACAGAAGCAGACAATTAGGAAGGCCAAGTTTAAGGGAATTAAGAATAATTCGGGCTTAGTGCCTTTGGCTCAAGTGGCTAAGGCGCCAGCCACATACGCCTGACCTGGTGGGTTTGAATCCAGTCCGGGCCCGCCAAACAACAATGATGGCTACAACCAAAAAATAGACGGGCAGAGGCAGGAATATCGCTTGAGCCCAGAAGTTGGAGGTTGCTGTGAGCTGTGATGTCATAGCACTCTGTCCAGGGCGACAACTTGAGGCTGTCTCAAAAAAAAAAAAAAAAGAAAGAAAGAATAATTCAGCATTTTAATTATAGAAAATGACAGTCAAATACTAAGATGGAAGATAATTGAGTAATCCTGTGATATCCCTTTATAGATGTAAAATAATGGTAATTAATTGGCTTTTTTTTTTTTTTAATGATTTTAGCATCTGTTTGCCACAAAAGGGTAAGTATCTGGAGGACTTGAACACTGCCCTCCCAGTGTTTGCTGGGCTTTTGTTACTTAAGACTAATAACAATTGGGACTGTTCCTAGAGCTCTGTGGGGCCCTGTTCTGAGCACCAGGCCTGGGTTGTCCATCATCATTGTGAGAGACGAGGGAAGGGATTGGGTAAACCAAATAAATACTAAAAATTAACTATGCATTATTATGAAAGTGAAGGGTATTTTGACCAGGTATGTAGAAGTGTCACAAATTAAATGCTGAATTTAGTCATTACCCCATTTAAACCAAAGGAAGAATGGGAACAGTTTCAGTTTTAGGATTCATTATATCATTACAACGTTTTTTCTGCCATTTTCCCTGTTAAGGAGGTTTAAGTAGTAGCTACTTTTTATTGCCACTCTTTCCCCAAGTACATCTACAGTAAAGTTGTGCTAAAATGAGCCTCATTAATACAGCATCAGGGGACTGAATCCAAAGGAAGACTTAGCTAGGATTAGGTTCAAGGAGCGAAGAATTTGGTGCTTTTTGCATAGGGATGATTTAGGGTCCTGATATATTTAATCTCTTAAATTTCCCAAATGACCTTATGAAGATGAGTCCTGTTTGGATTAAAAAAATATAACTTCTTTCCTTTATCACTCTTAACCAAATTAAAGCACTCTAAAACCAGTTGAAGAGAATGGAATCTCTTGGGATTGAAAAATGGTGTTAACATCCTGTCCAGCTGGGTATTTGTGCCTGGATGTTCATGTTTATACACATTTTCTTTGTGAATGTACAGGCAGCAGCCAACTCATAGTCTGCCAAACAACTTGTGTGGTATTATTTTCTTTTTAATGAACAGTTTCAGCTGACAGCTAAGCATAGATAAGATCCTTTTATGACATCTGCAGAGCTATTTTGCTCTCTTTTTGATAAGTGACTTTATAATTGCAGGCCAAGGACACACTAACGTCTTTGAGGGTAATAAACCTTTAAAGTGGTCAAAATCTGAGGCCCAGAGAGTTTTATTCCTTTCCTAAATTTATATACTTGTTTTAGATTGTGTGGATTTGTTTATCCACATCACATAGACAAATGATAAATGTTTGGGATTCCGTTTTTCTTCTTATTAGTTGATTATAATGAGAAGCATATGGGTGTGAAATTGCTAGTGAGGAAGGTGCTCTGTGATATTTTCAGTGTGAAGTTATACAGGCGCCTGTAGTCCCAGCTGCTCGGGAGGCTGGGACAAGAGGATCACTTGAACCCAAGAATTTGAGGTTGCTATGAGCTGTGATGTCACAGCACTCTACCTAGGGTGGACAGAGTGAGACTTTGTTTTTTTTTTTTAAAGTACTCGACATAAATGAAGAGCAATATATAACTTCACACTAGCACCGTGCCACCCAGCCCTGTGCTGTGTGTTCCTGGGAGAGAGCTGTGGACTCCTGAGAGCAGGGACCATGTCTTCAGTACTTGTGTACCTCAAGCCTATGGTAGATTTGATCCCCAGTTTTACTGTTGTAATGCAGCGTTGAACGAACGATGGAGATTCCTTTTGAGGTAATGAGTTCTCTTCACTGCAGGTATTGCAGTGGGGAGTTGACTTACTCAGAAGTTACTGTATCATTCATTTTCTTTGTTATTTTATTTGATGCTTTTAGTTGCACAGCTTTCGTTTTTAACTTTGTCATTTCTTTATCTTTTACCCCCAAACAAGTAATTCAGTTGTTTAAATATTTAAGACCTTTTTAGTAATTAACATCATATCAATAGCTACAAAGTGCCTATTCCGTGTCAAATATATTGCTAGGTTCTTTATTTTTTTCTGAGACAGAGTCTCACTCTGCACCTAGAATGCCATGGCATCATCGTAGCTCACAGCAACCTCAAACTCTTGGGTTCAAGCAACCCTCCTACCTCAGCCTCCTGGGTAGGTGGGACTTTGGGTGGCTGCCACAATGCCCAGCAAATTTTTCTATTTTTAGTAAAGATGGGGTCTCACTCTTGCTCAGGTTGATCTTGAACTCCAGAGCTCAAGGCATCCTCCCACCTCAGCCTCCCAGAGTGCTAGGATTACAGGCGTGGGCCAGCTGCCTAGCCAGCTAGATTCTTGGTATACATCAGTACTAATTTTTTCCAGCAGTGTTAGAAGAGAAATGATGATAACATAATTTTTATTTCATGGTGTTAGAAACCTGGTCCAGAGAGAAGTAAATTAGTGTGTCCAAGGTTTTACTTGCACTGTGCAATTGTTAGAACCAGGATTGAAATCTAGGTTTCAGTACAGATATCTTGCTATACCACTTTGCCTATAAAGAAAACTAACGTTTGTGGAACGGTTTACTACAAGGCAAAAATTCCATGCTTGTGAGGTAGTAGTGACATGATGGTAGGCATGTTGTTAGTTTGGCAACAATATTTGAAATTGAGAGGAATAATCATTTCTTTAAATGTAAACTGAGATAAAAATGGGAATAGAATTACTTCCTGTTTAGTGTCTCCATTTGGATTTTGTTTCTTACTTTAAATAAAACCTATACATCCAGGTAAGTTACAGTAGAGAAAAGGATCCTGATTAGTAGAGTGGTCAGTAAATTTCTGATTAGCCTAAAGGCAGCAGTTCCCTCCCCTCACCCCATTCCAGCCCTGTGGCGTTCCTATGCTTAGGTTGGACATTATTCATTGCCTGTAACCCTTTAGCTGAGAGATGGAAGAGGCATAGATACCATAACCTTTCTACAAAACTCAGACAAAATAATGTGTTTCACTTACAGGAGACAAGTCACTGTAAAGCAACTATACTTAAAAAAAAAAGATAAGAATGCTATTATAGTTAACCCCCATGATTCTAAGATAGTTCACCTGGCTTCTAAAACATAAGGAAGCTTTTTGTAAATAACTTGTGCTTATAGTGCTGTTGATGTTTAACTTCCCTCTCCCCCTGCACATGGCCCACGTGCCGGCACCTGCTCCTGGCAGATCCTTCTGCTGGCCCCCTCCTTCTCCCTACTTTACCACCCAGAGTAGATGGGATGTTTCAGGAACTGGATGTCTTGTATACCTAAAGAAAATGTTGTCTGATCTTAACATGTGTCCATTAAACATTCTCTAGCGTCTGTGATGAAATTTGTCTTTTGTAGGAACAGGTATGTGACTATACAGCAGTGGTTCTCAACCTTCCTAATGTCACGACACTTTAATACAGTTCCTGTGGGTCGTGACCCACAGATTGAGAACCGCTGCTATACAGGGTTTGATTTCTCTCAAAATGTCTGTTGGGAAACCATTTAGGAGCGGTGGTTCTACCAAGTCATCCCAGAGGAACTTGAGCTCCCTCTGGCTTCCAGCATTCTTAGCCTTAGGCCTTTGTCCTTAAATCCACAGGGCTCTGTTGGAGCTCTAGCCAAGATGTCTGGGAGAGGAGGGGGAAAAAAAGAAAGGGCAAAATCTGGAATCGTCACCCATTGACTTCTACTGGAAACTCCTTGGCCACTGCTATCTTTAAGGGAGGCTCAAATATGGTGTTTAAGTGGGCACCCTGCCAACCCAAATAAAGTCATCATATTTCTGTTACTAAATAAGAGGGGGAGTAGGGTGGGAATTGAGTTCGAAAAAGTTGACTCTCTGCCATCAGATACAGTATTTATTAAGTCCTGAATCTGCCTAACCAACTTCCCAAAATTTAGAGGGAAGTGTTATTTAGGGCTATTTTAAAGAAATATTTCAGCTTTAGATAAATTGTTTCCTGGTCATTTCTATGCTTCTAAAAAATTCTTTTTCTTTTTTTTTAATTTCAGATTTATGTGAGGGTACGGGCAATTAGGTTACAATGTTTGCATTTGTTAGGTAAGGTCCCTGTTGTAGTTGTGTCCGTCCCCAGGAGGTGTGCCCCTTAAGTGGAAGCACAGCACTCCTCCTCCCTATCCCCTCCACTCTCCTTTGCCCCTCTCCTTCTGCCTCTCCCCTCCCCCGTCCCCCTTTCGTTCCTCCTTTCCCATCTTGAATTGAATTGAATTTTTCTCTTGTGTGGGCATGTATTAGATCATCTACTGGCTTCATGTTAGTATTGAGTACATTGGATACTTGCTTCTCCATACTAATGATATGTTACTAAGAAGAATGTGTTTCAACTCCATCCAGTGTAAAAAAAATTTGTTTTTCCTTTGGAGATAGTGTCTGAAGCTGTCGCCCTGGATAGAGTGCCATGGCGACATCATAGTTCACAGCAGCCTCCAACTCTTGGTCTCAAGTGATCCTCTCTTGCCTCAGTGTTTTGTTTTTGTTTTCTTTTCTTTTTTTTGGAGACAGAGCCTCAAGCTGTCGCCCTGGGTAGAGTGCCATGGCATCACAGCTCACAGCAACCTTCAACTCCTGGCTTAAGCAATTCTCTTGCCTCAGCCTCCCAAGTAGCTGGGACTATAGGCATCCACCGCGACACCTGGCTATTTTTTGGTTGTAGTGGTCATTGTTTGGTGGGCCTGGGCTGGATTTGAACTCGCCAGCTCCGGTGTATATGGCTGGCACCCTAGCCGCGTGAGCTATAGGCACCGAGCCCATTTTTTTGTATTTTTAGTAGAGATGGGGTTTTGCTCTGGTTCAAGCTAGTCTCGAACCCGTGAGCTCAAGCAATCCACCTGCTTCGGCCTCTCAGAGTGCTAAAACAGTACACTCTTAATGTAACTTTAATTACTCTCCACTAAGTAATCTTTTAAAACTCTAGATCAGTGGTTCTCAACCTTCCTAATGCTACAATGTATTTTTATTGTTAAAAAGGGGGTTGTGACCCATAGGTTGAGAACAGCTGCTCTAGATATTAATCTGGGTTTAAAAATAGAATAGGAGATTGATATTACAGGATACAGGTTAAGAAATTCTTTCCTGCATCTCCTGAAGACATGTTTTATAAACATTTATGAAAAACCACCATACTGCATATTCATACATTTGAGACACAAGACTGCTGTTAGTAATAATGAGGCAAAACAGCCTCAGAAGTGATTGCGCAGCCTCTGCAGCATCAGATCTTTGACCAGCGACTTTCCTGGATGTGACAACACTAAGGAGATACTGTTTGGACTTTCCTTTTGAGTTCTTGGCTTGTACCAAGAACTCAAAGGTGGGTGGCATAAGATGGCTATGGGGACATTGTATTCATGTACTAAAAGGCGGAAGGAGGCAGAGAAAGGATGAAATTCTGAGCAGAGTCAGCTCTGCTTAATTTTCTCAGAACATACACACTTGTTCCTCCTTGGCCGGAACAAGGCCTGACAGAATCAAAGCTTTGGTGCAGATGCTACACTTAGACTTTTCAGCATGGTGTCTCCTCTTCAGGTATGTCGGATGGGGCCAGAATTGCAAGGTGATGTGAGAACACCAGTCTTTGTTGTGACATGCCCTTATGGACATGCCTGGTACATGTATTTTTAATACACGTTATTAATATTTAATTTATTTAAATGGGTTTTACTGAAATATTGATATTTTTGTTTAAAGGAAGAGGTATATAATTTATGTAGTTCTGTATTTATAGATTCTTTTCCAGAGATATGTTTATTTTAAATTTTCACTTCTGTCCTGGGCCGTGATTTTCCTAATGTGGATATTAAAAGTGAAGTGATAGGACACATTTATTATCCTAGCTACAATTCATAGGCCATAATTACCTAAGTAGTACAGTATGATAGTGCCAGCTTTATACCACTATAGTACCCTGGAAAGATACTTATAAAATACTGTAAAAGTTCTCCATGGCTGGAGGCTTCCTCTAAAATGAGGTTGATAAAATTTTCCAGAATTATCACTAAGTTGGTGCCAAAGTTATTTAAAAAATGTCATGATAGGGAATTCATGGTTTTCTTTTATCTTCTCATTTTTGAACACAAAATTAAAAGAAAACTCTATCTTTGTTGTTAGCGAGACTCTTGGTCAATGTGACCTTGTGAACTTGTACTTCCCTGAAGAGAAGTGTACTGTGAGGGTTTTGTTGTCATTTTCGTTTTGTGGTATTCGTGCACTCTCCACACCAGTGAGAATATTCACTATTATTCTTAAAATATGCTCATTCTTTTGTACTGTGTAATCGGAAATTGGTCCGCTTATTAAACCACACTGCTGTGGAGAATGGCCTGCTTTTACCAGCTGTGCGGAGAAGTGAACTCTGGGCCCCTTAGCTGCGGAATGGCTCCTTGTAAGCAGCTGCGGCTCCTTCCTTTGAGAATGACACCCGGTCGCTAAGAGAAGGCTTTGTCTGTTGCTTATAAAATGAACTTTGTTTGGGCCCTTCCTCAAACAACTTAAACTGTTTAATAAGAGTCTGGGCCGGACATTCCTCCCCACATGGTAATTGAAATGCAGGTCAAATTTAGAACCCAACTTACATTAGTTTAAAAATAGACATTGTCTTTAGAAAACTGATTGGTGGCACACTTGGGGCTTGGGGGTTTGGTAGGCTCTCTCCTCTGTCCTCATCGCTCTGTTTTAGACCCTGAGAGACAGTAGCCACTGGGATCCCAACACCGGGGCAGTCTGTGTGCCGTGTATTGGTTCCCAGTAAAATTCATGGGAAGACCAGAAATCATGCATTATAAAATTGAATGTGACTTCTCTACACTAATTTTGTTGTATGTTTTCCAATTTGAGAAAGGTTAGAGAATATGGAAAGGAAATTAACAGGATAATTTTGAGATAATAAGACCATCGTATCGATAAAGTCTTCAGTTTTGTTTAGGTGAGTCAGGAATTTTTCCTCAGGGGACAGTGTAAGTGTTAATAGCCCTAAACAGTAGACTAGTGCCAGCTCTCACCTGGAGCTGGAAATTAGTTTATCAGATGCTGTAACTTAACATTATTCATTACGCAGGTAAATAATCATTTACAAAAATAGGGAGTGATTCTTTGTAAACCTCAATCCTACAAAGTTGAAAATTTACACAGAATTCGTTAAAACAGAAAGGTTATTAGGGTAAGGTTGGGGTTGGGAGAAGTTTATTGCTAACTATGCAATGATCAGAGAAGCGAGCATATATTGAGCTTGCATAAATGTATTTGAATTATTACCCAAAATTTTGATTAAAATTGTAAGCTTAAAATAAATACTTGACTTATCTTGACATTTAAAAAATAACTTTGAAAGGTGATATTTTTTCTTCTATGATTAGCAATGCAAAACAAGTATTTCTTTTTTTGTAGAAAAACCTATATTTCTGGATGCCACTTTTCTCATAGTCTTAATGATTTTTATCTTTACCAACATTTGTGGAGGCATTTATAATTTTTTTCTTTGTTATATGCCTATTTGGACAAAAGCAAATTAATTGCTTATAATAGACATTTTTCATAGTACCATGAACTCTGGATCTATAAAAAGTGGAATTTCTTTAAAATGGTGACCTTAGGTGTTAGCTACTTATATTGTACATACATTATAGAGAACATTTTCTTTTTTAATTTAATTTCAGATTAATATGAGGGCACAAATGATTAGGTTACATTGTTTGTATTTCTAAGGGAAAGTTCAAGTTGTAGTTGAGCCCTTCACCTAGGGGTGTACTATATACCCTCATATTGTGCTTTAGAGAACATTTTCAAAGTTAGTAGTTTCGGAGAAATGAAGATGCCTATTTTCAGTTCTGGGAAGCTTGCTCATTTAACATAGTAGCAATGATATTTGCTTAATTTGCTTAAAAACATCTTAATAGTTTTATAGTGCTCTGTAAGAGGGCTTAGGTAGTTAAAACACCTTTTTTAATCTTTAGAGTCCTCCCTTCAGACAGACAGAACTTCTATTTTAAAACAAAAATAAGGCCCGGCATGGTGGTTTATGCCTATAATTCTAGCACTTTGGGAGGCCAAGGCAGGCGGATTGTTTGAGCTAAGGAGTTGGAGACCAGCCTGAGCAAGAGTGAGACCCTGTCTCTACTAAAAATCGAAGGACTAGCTAGGTGTGCCGCACGCCTGTAGTCCCAGCTACTTGGGAGGCTGAGGCAAGAGGATCGCTTGAGTCCAGGAATTTGAGGTTGTTGTGCGCCATTACAAGGCACTCGGCATTCTACCCAGTGTGACAGAGTAAGGTTCTGTCTCAAAACAAACACAAAAATCAAAACCCAATCAAATCCACACAGTAATATATTTCTTTTCTTTTTTTTTTCTTTTTGCAGTTTTTGGGCGGGGCTGGGCTTGAACCCGCCACCTCCGGTATATGGGGCCGGCGCCCTACTCCTTTGAGCCACAGGTGCCGCCCGTAGTATATTTCTAACTCATTGGAAAGGAAGTGTCAACTAGCTGATCTTCAGCAGTTTCTTAATCAGTAGTAATTTTGTTTTCCAGTAAAACTTTCAGTACAATAGAATATGCAAGCAAAACTAAATGTGGCTCTTGGAAATTGAGCTATTTTATTATGTTTGTTCCCATTGGTGATGATCATTCGTTTTTTTTCTCCCTTGGTCTACTTTATTGTGTCAGGAGTCATTCTAGCTCTGCTGATGATGTATTTCTCTAAAGTGACACAGTTCTTATCTCCATGCAGCCTAAGGCAGAGGTCCTCAAACTTTTTAAACAGGGGGTCAGTTCACTTTCCCTCAGACCATTGAAGGGCCGGTCTATCGTTTAAAAAAAAAAAACTATGAACAAATTCCTATGCACACTGCACATATCTTATTTTGAGGTAAAAAAATAAAACGGATGGGCGGCGCCTGTGGCTCAGTCGGTAAGGTGCCGGCCCCATATACCAAGGGTGGTGGGTTCAAATCTGGCTCCGGCTGAACTGCAACCAAAAAACAGCTGGGCGTTGTGGCGGGTGCCTGTAGTCCCAGCTACTTGGGAGGCTGAGGCAAGAGAATCGCTTAAGCCCAGGAGTTGGAGGTTGCTGTGAGCTGTGTGATGCCACGGCACTCTACCAAGGGCCATAAAGTGAGACTCTGTCTCTACAAAATAAAAATAAAAATAAATGAAACGGAAACAATACAATCACACCGACTCACAGACCATAGTTTGAGGACCCCTGTGGAGAAGACATGAAACAGTTTGGTCACAAAAGTAGAAACTACACACGTGTACTAGTGGGTGCTGCAGAAGCAGTATAGCGGTGTTGTTTCCTAAGTAGTAAGGGCCAGTCTGATGTTTTATTGGAAAAGAAAAAGAAGCAAGAATCGGGGTTTGTGGGATACATTTTTCAGCAAATTGTACATGAAAGCTAATTCTTTGGAACTATCTGAATCTACTTGATATCCCCATTTACCTCAGGGTGTGTGTGGTGTAAGGGTGGGAGAGGAGCGAGAGGGTGGCAGAAAGCACTTGTGACAGAGATGAGTGGGGATTACCAAGTGGGGACTTGGGAGGTGGGAAAATGTTTCTGGCAGACCCCTGTCCTGACAGGAAAGCTGAGCGTGTGTGAGGGTCTTAGAGGTGTGTGGCTGGAACAGAGCATAATAGTCTGGGGGGGGGGGGTAAGTGAAGCGCCTTACAAGGTGGATAGATTTTTAGTTTTGTTCTAAGTGTCCTGAGAAGCAGATGAGTGGTTTTAGGTAAGGGTGTGTTGCAGAGACAGGGAGACCAGGTATGTAATCTGTTACTGATGTTTTGGGGGTATGAAGGAGCCGGCTACTTTTCCCTCCCCAAACTAGAATTGACAGTTGTGCTTTTTGCATTTTGGATGATCTTCAGTGAGTCTTCTTCCCCATCTAGAATGTAGGCTCCTTGAGGGCCCTTGGTTTTGTCTTACCCACTGCTCATCACCTTGAACAGGGCTCAACACAGAGAAAGTGCTCAGTAAATACTTCTGAAGAGACCTGTGGATGCCTCAGCAATACGCTCTTCTGATTCCTTCCAGTCCTGGACATTCGGCACCTTCCCCCTCTGCAGCCAGTGGTCTGACTGTATTTAAACTTGTCTAATGGCGAGTGATCAAGGCAGCCAGCGTCTGCCCACACTCTTGTCCTTGGACAGCAAGGTCTTTGTTTGGCTACTTTGGGAAATACTGGCTGCTACCAGGCCTGAGTTCAAAGAAGCAGTGTATTGGCTTAATTCTTTGTGCTAGCTGCCGGATGGCACTGCTACAAAAAGGATTTGGCAGATGGCACAGCTGCAAAAAACGATTTGGCAGCAAGGAGCAAGTGTGGATTGCTTGAGGTTTCAAGGGGAGATGAGGCAGGAGAGAATTTAGGAAGGTGGTGGTGCTTTTACTAGTTCTGAAGTTTTATATTTCAGTATAGCCGTGTTTTTCCAATATTACATGTATAAAGGATCGACTTGATGTTTCATTAAAAAAAGAATCAGCACCGAGAGATGGGGTTTGTATGTGACCTTCGAGTGGGTTCCTTTTATTTAAGATAAATCTTTGATAGAGCTTGACAGATAGAGCTAGTTAATAGTGTGAACATCTGTTGGGGCTGAGAGCAATTTTGTTCTTAGATATAGATCACGTTAATATAAACTCTGGCTACAAACCATCTCTGTTCTCTGGTTTAGACTTCAATACAGTGTAATAGGCCCGGGCCCACACCCACCGAGTAGCTCTTTCTTTAACGGTGTGACAGCCAGTCTGGGAGGAAAGCGTTTGAGGCACCAATTCCTGATCTGCCCTCTGACTGGGAGGTGTGGGTAAATGTGGTAATGCGCTTTGCCTCTCTCTGCCTCTGGTTATGAAACTGCACCAAGGTGGTTCCCTGCTCCATGTGTGGGTGTGGAAGTGACTATTTGTATTCCTAAACTTGAGGCAAATTTCTTTATTTTCTCGTTGAGGGAAGCGAAGGGTCTTTTCCTGTATTTGTATCCCTTTTCGATGTCCTGGAGGGCAGAGTCTGGAATCTCCTTAACTTGTCTATTGTCCCCCAATTCCCATCTCACTTTCCATCAAAAGCAAGTTTATGATTCTGCCCCTTTAACCCTCCCTGCAGAGGTACTTTTTAAACAACTACTTGGGCAGATGTGAGGTTTTTTTTCCTACTGCTATGTTTGTGAAAAATACAAAGTTATGTTTTGTGTGTGTGTGTCTATGTGACTCCAAGGGACTAGTGAAATAAAGTGATCTACCAGGGTGGCAGAGGAGACCATTATATCTCCACAGGGTACAGTATTGATTCAAAAACAGGGAAAAAAAAAAAAAGTATTTTGACAAAATTTTACTGTGAAAAACTAGTCCTCATCAGAATATGTAGCTGAGTTTGGAAACTTGAGTTAGCGTTCCCCACCTGGAATAGTCAGTAGAACAGGGGGAGCGAAGCTGATAAAAGTCTATAGAATTTTACTCAGATGGATTAAGATAAGATTAAAATGTGTCTGTGCTGGGACAATATGGTTAGATATTTTAAGATTAATAAAATTTAATTCAGCAAATATTTTCTTCTATCAGTCTTTACATTGATAGATTCAGCTTTTGTTGTTTATTATTTTACGGAAGAACGTTGCATTCCCAGTTACGTTGGTAGCCCAGGCAGAAAGGAATCCCTGGTTTTGTTTTAGTGTGCAGTAGCACACTGCTTCTGCTTTTATACATGAGTTCTCTGATTGGGTAGTGTATGTAGAGGTGCTGAGAATCTAGAAAATTGAGACTTAGAAGGCTCTTAGTTTTACATCTTCTTTTCCAATTTTGATGCCTGCCTTGTCATTGCTTTTTCCTTGCCCTTCCCTTTCCTTTCTCTTTCTTTCTATGAAGCAAAATAGAATCTTACGGTTCCCCCATCAGCTGACTGCCTGACCTCCCTATTGGCCAAGGGGATCCCCTAAAACTGAGTTGCTAGCCATGAGAAAGGAGATCAGACTTGCCTCACTTTGGCCCCTTCCCCTTAGAGATGTCCTCTGTGACTCATTAACAGGCCTAAGGCTATGCAAGCTATACCTGCAGGCCCTCAAACACACACAGCGAGCCACTCGGGTCTGGGCATATGTCCTGTACTTCTGTCTTTGATTAACAGACCCGTATCTTGATTCAGATATTCCTTTTCCCTGACTCCTGGTCTATTAGACAAAGTCAGACTCTTTCAGCCAATTGTGAACTAAAGAATCTTTAAACCCACCTTTAACTTGTGGGCCCCCACTTTGAGATGTCTTATCTTTTTGGGCCAAATCTTCCATGTTTTAGTTTATGACTTTACCTATAGCTGTGTCTCCATGAAATGTATTAAACCAAACTGTCACACCCCCCCCCCCACACACACACACAGCAAGTCCACTTGCTCAGGGCTTCTTGGGTGGTCATGGTCCTCAAATTTGGTTCACAATAGACCTCTTTAAAATTATTTTCCCAAGTATGAACTTCTTTTCTGTTGTGACCTCTCTATATCTTTTCTTTCCTCCCTCTCCCCCTACCCCCACTCGCCGCCCCCCCATTTTCCCGAGTAGTACTGATGTATTGTTTTCTTTTTTTTGTGATGTCTTTGTCTGGTTTTGGTATGGTGTAATATTGAATTTCTCAAATTAAGTTGGGAAGTATTCTCTATTCCCCTATTTTGTGAAAGAGTTTGTGAAGAATTGATACTATTTTTTCTTTATATGGGATTCTTCAATAAAGCCAACTAGGCTTTAGATTTTCTTTGTGGGAAGATTTTTAATTACTAATTCTGTTTTTTATTATAGGTATATTTCGAATTTTTGTTTTTTCTTAAGTCAGTATTGGTTATTTATGTCTTTGTAGGAATTTGTCCATTTCATCTCACTTGTTAATTTAGTGGCATACAGTTTTTCATAACATTTCCTTACATTCGTTTTTTAGTTTATTAAGGTAGAAACGGGTTGAGACCTTTCTTGTTTCCTAACATAAGCTTAAGTTTGAAGTTGTAAAATTTTCTCTAAGCATTGCTTTGTCTGTATCCCATAAATCAGTTAAAGATATTTTAAAAATTTGAGCCAGGTGCAGGGTCATGTGCCTATAGTCTCAGTTACTTGGGAGGTTGAGGTGGGAAGATTGCTTGAGCCTAGGAATTCAAGACAAGCCTGGGCAGCATAGTGAGACCCCATCTTTAAAAATTTTTTTAAATAAATATTTTATTTTGCTTGTTATTTTTTCTCCTTTGACCCATGGGTTGTTTGGAAACTACTGTTAGATTTTCAAGTATTTGGAGATTTCTTGTCCTTTTTTTTTGTTGTTGTTGTTGTTAATTCTAATTATTTGTAGTTGGTAAAACTATTTTGTATTATTTCAGTCCTTCTACATTTGATACCTGTTTTGTGATATTGCAAGTGGTTTATCCTTGACCTTAAAAAGAATGTGTATTCTCGTTGTTCTATCAGTTATTTAGCAATCTTCAATTATTGATGAATTGTCTCTCTCCTCTCAGTTCTGTTCATTTTTGTTCCTTTTGTTTGGAGCGCTCCTGTTAGGATGTATAATATATATGTTTATAGTTGTTAGGTCACCCTGATGATTTGACCCTTTTATCATTATAAATTGACCTTCTTCTTCAGTAATATCTTTCTTGTCTTAATAAAGGTCTAGCTGCTCAGCTCTCTTAGGGTTACTATTCATGGCATATATGTTTCCATCTTTCAGGGCTGTTTTGATAGAATCTGTTAGGTGTTCCTTCATGGCTTTTTTTTTTTTCAAATTTGCCACATTTTTATACCTTTTTATTTTTATGCACAATGGCAGTGAGTTAAAGAAAAACTCTTTGCAAATGATTATACAGTTTTAAATTAGCATACATGTATACAGTTCTGGAAATGTTAATACATGTTTGAATTCTTGCAACTTTTACTACAGTAAAGATTCAGAAGAGTTTCATTACCTACCTCCTACCCTCCCAAACCCTCCCTTTATAATTATCTCTCTGTCCACCCATAACTCCTGGCACTTCCATTTCTATAGATTTTTCTTTTTGAGAAAGTTACTGAATTAGAATTTTGTGTACATGGAGCCATACTGTGTCATCTTCCTAGGCTGGCTGCTTTACTCAGGGTGCCTTTGAGATTCATCTAGGCTGTTGAGTGTATCAGTAGCTGGTTCCTGTCCATTGCTGGATGTTCCATTATGGGGACGTACCAATTCGTTCATACATTCACCTATTGGACACGTGGCTTATCTGAAAACCTGAGTTTTCATTTCTCTAGGGTAGATACCCAGGTGTGTGATTTCTGAGTCATAAGGTCAAGTTCTTTACCAAAAACTGCTGAAACACAAAGCATGTTTGAGAGTTCTTGTTGTTAATTGTTTTTGCCACCACTTGGTATTGCCAGTATTTTTTTTAAGCCATTTTAATAGCAGTATCTTTTCATGAGTTTAATTTGCAGCTGCCTAATGGCCAATGATTTCAAACATCTTTTATGTACTTGCTATCCTTATATCCTCTGGTAAAAGTGTCCTCTTCAAGCTTTAAATTTTCTATGTTAAACCAAATTATTATTATTATTATTATTTTTTGAGACAGAGCCTCAAGCTGTAGCCCTGGGTAGAATGCTGTGGCATCACAGCTCACAGCAACCTCCAACTCCTGGGCTCAAGCGATTCTCCTGCCTCCACCTCCCAAGTAGCTGGGACTACAGGTGCCTGCCACAATGCCCGGCTATTTTTTGGTTGCAGCCGTCATTATTGTTTGGTGGGCCCAGGCTGGATTCAAACCCGCCAGATCAGGTGTATGTGGCTGGCGCCTTAGCCGCTTGAGCCACAGGCGCTGGGCCTAAACCAAATTATTTTAAGTACACTGAATGTAATATTTTCTTGATAACAGGCGATTGTGTGAACTATAATTGCTATGTTGGGAATTACAACAATCTGGAATTACAGGGAAGCTTTCAAGGACTATTGGGGTGGTATGGGCTGCTTCTGTCCCCATCAGAATTCTTTTTCCCTGGTTTGGAATTACAGGGAAGCTTTCAAGGACTATTGGGGTGGTATGGGCTGCTTCTGTCCCCATCAGAATTCTTTTTCTGCTGTTGGCTTGCCTAACTCTGGCAGTAGTCCCACTTCTCTTTCTGATTTACTGCTTTTATGAAATAATCATGAATAAGTCTGTTAGAACCATGTTTGAAAAAGAATAGTGAAGTGCCTCTCAGTAAATGCAGCAGGAGCGCTTCTCTAAGTAAAGTGCACGAACTCTGTGACATCTGTGTTAGTACTCCTTCTAAGTGGGGCCAGGAGGCTGACAGGAGGGCCCTGTAGGTGTGAGTGTGTGTGTCTACACCGAGCATTGTCTGTGCGCTCTAGGAACGGCATCCACAATATGCCTTGCAATATGTATGTATTCCACTGTTTTTCAGAATGATGTGGGTGCTATTGAGCAATCCTAAATTTTGGTAGTTTTTTTTTTTCCTTTATATAATTTGTCTACCAATGCGGGTTCTTTTTTCTTGGCTATGATGTGCTGAGTAGAACGTGTCAGATGGAGCTTTCCTGGGGAG
Organism: Nycticebus coucang; assembly: GCF_027406575.1. Classification (NCBI taxonomy): domain Eukaryota; kingdom Metazoa; phylum Chordata; class Mammalia; order Primates; family Lorisidae; genus Nycticebus; species Nycticebus coucang. The sequence continues at coordinate 114,156,186 of NC_069788.1, read as the reverse complement.
TGAGGTATTGCTGTTTATGATTAGCCAACACAAGATGAAGTGGAGTTTTTTTCAGTTTGTGCTATTTAATCATGGGTTATCAAATGCCGTTTACAAGACTTAGATTAATTTTTGATGATGTAGTATGGCATATTTTTGTTGAAAAGCTTTTTGTGGAAGTTGGATACTTGTAGGCTCTTCAGATTCGTCAAATGATGGGACCTATATGAATTATTAATGGTTTTTATTAACGCTAATCTGAAAAAGGACAAGGGAAAGTATATTCTTCAATTTATTATTGCATAGAAGTGTTTAAATCATGGGTTTTGAGTTGATTCTTTCCCACATTCATCATGTCATTTTGATGCATTTGTTATAAATAAAACTTGATTAGCGGCCTGGTGGTTAAATACAAAGATTGCAAAAATAGAAAAGGAAATCATTCCTATGTACATAATTTATGTAAGCATCACATCTGCTTGTGTATTGTTGACCAAATTCTTGAGTGTTTAAAGTACTTTGCTGCTTTGCACGTCTCATACTGTCAAGCAAGTTTCTTGTTTAGGAATATGTATTATAATATGGTAATTTATTATGCAAATATCATCTTAAATTATCAATCTAACAGCTTTATTTTTCTTAGCTATTTTTGGTTCTCTTTTCGGGATAGAAATTATCTAAGCAAAAGGAGAAACAAAGTGATTGACGTACTAAATTATCATTACCCTAATTTTAGTTATGAGGTATTAGGGGTCGTCATTTGTTTTAGGGGCATTTATTTATTTATTTATTGAGAAAACTCACTTTATTCCCTTGGTTGAAGGGCAGTGGTCTGATCAGAGCTCACAGCAGCCTCAAATTCCTGGGTTCCAGCAATCCTCTTGCTCAGCCTCCAGAGTAGCTGGAATACAGGCACATACCACCATGCCCAGCTAATTTTTTTTTGGGGGGGGGGTAGAGATTGGAGGGGGATGTCTCACTCTTGTTCAGGCTGGTCTGAAACTCCTGAGCTCAAGCGATCCTCTCACCTCAGCCTCCCAGCATGCTAGGATTATAGGAGTGACCTACCACGTCTGGCCCCTTTTATTATCTCCATGATACTCAAGCAAAACCTATCTTTAAAAGCCACTATTCAAAATTGTTTGAATATGGGCAGGTGTGGTGGCTCATACCTGTAATCCTGGCACTCTGGGAGGGTGAGGAGGAAGGATACATTGAGCTCAGGAGTTTGAGACCACCCTGAGCAAGTGCGAGACCATCTTTACTAAAAACAGAAAACAGATTAGCTGGGCATTGTGGTGGGCATCTATAGTCCCAGCTACTTGGGAGGCTCAGTCGGGAGGGTCACTTGAACCCAGGAGTTTGAGGTTTCTGTGAGCTAGGCTGATTCCATGGCACTCTAACCTGGGAAATGAAGTGAGAATCTGTTTCCAAAAAGTAAAAAATAAAAAATTGTTTGAATGAGAGTAGAAATTTAGAATTTTGCTGAGTGGGATGGAGGTTATTAGTGTAAGATTTATCTCATCAGAAATCAGGGATTTAGTTTCTAATTATTTCACACTAAAATGATGCCCCATTTTCTTTTATTGAATAGTAATACTAACTTTGTTATGTACTTGTTTATATTTTGTATAAACTTATAGTGATTGACTTTCTATTATAAACATACCAGTGTCAGTTGAATTAGTCTAACATTCCTATTTTTATGTCTGGGGTAATATTTGAATTTCTTTGAGATGAACTATATAAAGGATAAAACTGATAAATTTTGAACTATATTAAAATTAATAATTTCTCTTCATCAGAAAAAATTAAGAGGCTGGGCACGGTGGCTTATACCTGTAATCCTAACACTCTGGGAGGCTGAGGCCAGTGGATCACCTGAGTTCTGGAGTTTAAGGTCAGCCTGAGCAAGAGGGAGATCCTGTCTCTACTTAAAGTAGAAAAAACTAAGTGGACATTGTGGCAGGCACCTGTAGCTACTCAGGAGGCTGAAGCAAGAGGATCACTTGAGCCCAAGAGTTTGAGGTGAGCTATGATGCCACAGCACTTTACCCAGGTGACAGAGACTCTAAGAGAAAAAACCATTAAGAAAGTCAAAAGGCAAGCCACAGAATGGGATGAGATATTACATACTTGCAACACACATAGCCAATAGAGGAGTCATAACACAATGTAAAAAGAACTTCAAATCAGTAAGACAGACACTCCACTTCCTCTTTCCTTCCCTCTGGCCAAACACATAAGACTTTAATAGACAGTTCACAAAGTGTTCATTTAGCTAAAAGGCCTGGTTTTGAAAACCACTCTTACAAGGAAAGTGCAAATTAAAGCCATAATGATAATATTGTATTCCTACCATGATAACAAATGACAGAGATTGGTAAGTGTAGACTGCTAGTGGAGTATAAACTGGTAGAACCTTTAACCAGCAATTCCACACTGAGGTGTAGTGTCCAACAGAAATATACACGTGTGTGCCCCAAAGAGGGTGCCAGCAATGTCCACAGCAGCATTACTTCTGCTGCTATCAAACTTGGAGAAAACAGTGGGTTCATCAAAAGTAAATGGAAGCCAGGCATGGTGGCACATGCCCATAGTCCCATCTACTCTGGAGGCCTAGGTGAGAAAATCACTTGCGCCTAGAAGGTTGAGACCATTCCGTGCAGCATAGACTCCAGTCTCCTTTAATTTAAGAACAAGTCAATATCTCTTAGATACTTTGCTTCCTGTAGCAATATGGATGAATTTCACAAACTGTTGAATGAAAGAAGACAGAGATGTATGTTAAGTGTACATTAATGACTTTATGTAAATAAGTACTAAATTCCCAGGCTTTTCCCATTGACAATTTGAAAACCAGGCAGCACCGATCTGTGGTGCTAGAAGTCATAATGGGTTTTGGCTTTGACCTCTGAAGGTGGCCTCTGAGGTGTTGGTGATGTTTTCTTTCTTGAGTAGTAGTTACACAGATGAGTTCAATTTGTGAAAAGTCTTATACACATATAACCGACATGCTGGCCAGGTGAGGTGGCTCACATCTATAATCCTGTGACTTTTGGAGGCTGAGGCAGGAGGGCCCCCTGAGGCTAGGAGAAGTTCGAGGGCAGTCTGAGCAACAGTGAGACCCCCAATTGTACAAAAAAATAAAAGAATTAGCTGCCTTTGGTGGCACTTGCTTGTAGTCTCAGCTTCTTGGGAGGCTGAGGCAAGAGGATTGATTGCTTGAGCCCAGGAGTTTGAGATTGCAGTAAGCTATGATCATACCACTGCACTCCAGCCCAGAGAGCAGAGCGACAGCTTGTCTCAAAAAGGGGGGGGGGGGGGAAATTGCATGGTTTTATATATATATATATAATTTTTATAAAAGCTTAATTTAAAACTTTAAATTTTGTTTCTTTGCATTGTGTTGCATGCTGGAATGCTAACAAGTAATTAGAATTCCTCAATGCAAAATAAATAAGTAAAATTTTAAAAAAGAAGAATGGTGTAGTGTTAGCCGTAATTGTTTTTTAAAACCTTTTTTCTTTCAAAGACAGTTGCTTTTTTTTTGCCTCTTGGTTTTATGGGCCTTTGTGAAGTCTGATATTTTAAAGGCCCAGAAACAAAACTTCTTGGCTATTTGTGTAGAGTTTATTAAATATGAAAAACCTGTCAATGTTTAAAAGTTACAGAGAACTAAATTAAGTACCAATGAGATATTTTCCTACTGGCTCTTTTAGTCCAAAGAAAGTATTTTTTGTTTCCAATAGTGCTAATATAGTTATGGTTTATTATACTTCTCAGTTAATAGAATGTTTTTATCATCCTTGTGTTCTCATAAAACTTCTCTAATATCATATCCTGCCACATTTTGAAGTTCTTTATGTTGTTTTCCTTGGAATACTGTAATATTTTTGAGAGCAGGAACTATTTCTCCTAGCATTGAAGATTGCTTATATTAAATAATCAGAAAATGTTCATTTGTTCTACATTTTGTAGAAGACTCAGTGATAAAAATCCCAGAAGTTTTTAATTCTTATGCATGTTCCCTTTTGGGTAGGACAGAATTAGTGGGAATTTCTTATATGATGTATTAATAACATCTGTCCCAGTTGATGATATGAAATTTTATAGCCATCATGTTTCAGACTTCCATTTAAAAAAATGTATTTAATATATATTATATGAACTAAGTTTACCTTCAACTGGTATAGGTAGTATTACTTAAAGATTGGCAGAACTGGAGTTTCTGATGGCACAGCTCATTTTATGCTTAGAACAACATATGTGAAAGTCAATTACAAAGCTTTGCAACTAGAAGGATCATGATGGAATTTTCTGGCCTGGTACCTAATTTGGCCCTGATGCTGAACCCAGGATATATATTCAGTCACTTTTTAAAGTATTTCCTGAGTAAGGCTGGGTATGGTGACTTACACCTATAATCCCAGGACTTTGGCAGGCCAAGATGGGAGGATTGCTTGAGCCCAGCAGTTGGGGGTTGCAGTGAGCTGTAAGTGGCAGAATGAGACCCCATCTCAAAAAGCAAAACAAAACAAAACAAAACAAAAATGTTTTGTGAGTAAGTTGCTATCCCACCCTTGTAAGCTGATTATGCTGAAGAAACATTTTAAGATGCTGATTTCACTGACTCAATTATCTTAACATATTTCCAGGAGTATAGGCAGGGTCTAATAAATTTATTGACTGGCAAAGTTGATTTCCTTTTTTGCAAAACATTCAAAATTTGTAGAGTATGCCAGTTTGGAGTCTTCAGTTGTATTATGGTAATTGCCAAAGATGCTTAATGCATTAATGTTCCAAGTATTTTTATTTAATGTTTTTCCAGACAACCCATGTGTTGAGGTTGAAATACCAATGAAATTGTCATTTATATGTATTTATTTTTCTAAATTCTATTTTGTAGTAATTTGATTTACAGAAAAGTTTCAAAGATATACTTAAAATTGCCATAAGTGATAGTTAATTCGCATTTCTTTTAAAAGTTTAATATTTTTTGCAGAGCCAGATGTGGTGGCGGGTACCTGTAATTCTAACTTCTCAGAAGGCTGAGACAGGAGGAGATCAGCCTGGGCAAAATAGTGAGGCCTCATCTTATTTAAAAAAAGGAGTAAATAAAAAATTTAATATTTTCAATGAAAATATTCTAGCCTCTGATTTTTGTTCAATAGAAAAGTATTTTGTTTTGAGCCATATTATGTTTAAACGAAAGTATATAGTCGTCGTCCTTTTCACTTAAATGTCACTTTTCCTGTGCTGTAGCATGACCGTCAATCACCCAGAGTGCTGTGAGGCATGTGAATGTGGGATTTATATTGTACATTTATGAGCATGAATAAACTTTATTGATTCAGGACCATGGGAATCATTTAGTTACAGATCAGAAATCTGGTGAAATGTTCCCAATTTTGTATTTTTATAAAACAGAAAGAGTAGTTTAAAGTTCCATATGCCACGTTCCTATTCCCTGCTCTCCTTTCTATTTCTGCTGTCTGCTGATGCTAGTTCCCCTCAATCCCTTCTCTGTATGTACAAATCTCACTTACTTTAAATATGTCTATGACAGCATTCATGAGGTTATTTGACTTGGAATGTTTCTGCCCTGTTGTTCTGTCAGGGAAATATAGCTCAGTAGCTCAAATCAAGGGCTGGGTTCCTGTTTGGGATCCAGTACCATTTAGTAGCTGTGTTACCTTGTATGAATTATGTCTTTACCTCCTCTGTCTCTCCTGAGAATTACGGATAATAATAGCATCTGCCATTTAATGTTGGTTATGAACAACCAGGTGACCAGTCGGAGTCAAACACCTGGGACACCGTCCTGACACAGAGTTAGCATGAAAAGGTCGGAAGAGCGAGTTGTGGAAGTACTTACCTTGACAGCCCAGCTCAGGTGTGGAGTTCTCTGCTTCCCAGTACAGAGCTTCTAAAACCCATATGAACTTTTCTGATACGGGTGGTAAGAGCATCTTTTGTGCAATTGCACACGACTTTATGGCCACCCTGTATTTAGTCGTAGTGTCTGGTTCGTGGTACAGAATTTCTAAGACCCCTAAACTCTCTGGAGGTATCAGAGCGTCTTTTTGTATGTTAATGAGATGACTGGTGGGTGAAATCTCCTGTGTAGCTTCAGATTGGGGCCTGGTTGCCAGGGTAATCAACTCTGATTAGAGGTTTGGAACTTTCAGCCCCATCCTATTACCTCTGTGGAGTACAAATTGGCTGGAGTTTGAGCTGTTACTTACCAATGGCTAGTGATGTAACCAATCATGCCTACCTGGTAAAGCCTCCATTCTCTGTAAGAATCCCTAAAAGATGGTGTTCAAAGGGCTTCCGGGTTAGTGAACACGTGGCCGTGCCTGAGGGTTGTACCCTCAGAGTGCTCCCCTCAACCTCATCCTGCACACGCCTTCCATTTGGCTGTTTCTCAGCCTTACCTTTTGTAACAAACCGGTAAATACAATAACTACTTTCTTGAGTTCTGTGAGCCATTCTAGGAAATATAGATCCCAAGGAGGGGTCATGAGAATCCCCATTTTTTGCCTGTCCGTCAGAAGACTTGGCATTGGTGTCTGAAGTGGGACAGTCTTGTGGGATCTCGGCTAACTCCAGGGAGAGAGTGTCAGCATTGAATTGAATTGTAGGACTTCCAGTCAGTGTCTGCCAAAAATCAAAGAATTGGTTGGTGTGGGCAAACCTCAATCACACCCACATTTGATAGTGGAATTTCTTGGTGGTGTGTGGAAGACACAGTGTTTCATTTTGCCTTGGGTATCAGTCAAGGTTCTCTATAGAAACAGAACCAAATAAGAGATGTGTATGTGGGACTGTGTGTGTAAATACACATGTACACACATATAGATAGAGTAAAATTGATTTTAAGGAAGGAATAGACTCAGTTAAGGCAGGCGAGTGAAAAATCTGTAGGGCAGGCTTGAGACCGACTTTATTCTTTGAGAACTCTCACTTGTTGCTCTGAAGATCTTTCAACTGAGTAGATGCATCGTGTCCACATTATCAAGAATAATGTGTTTACTTAAAGACCACTCATGGTAAACATTAACCACAGGATACCTTCACAGCCACACTTAGATTAAAGTTTGATTGAACAACTGAGTACTATAGCAGTGCCAAGTTACCATACAAAACTAACTACCACACCTACTGTAGTCTAAACCAGTTTAGATAGACGACGGTGATTGTTCAGTGTTCTATCAATGCCTTCAGACCACAGACGCTGGTGCCATCAGACATCCAGAGGAATGTTTGTACTTTAAGTCCTTAAAAACCATTCTGTTCTTAGTGACAGTGGGGCCCACGTGGCGGTGGTGAGGTCTGTGTGTGTTGACCCAACTCGTCCTCCCTCATTCTGAGTACTTAAATATGACAGTTATGAGTTACAAGCCTCTTTCCTTCATGCTTATTTTTAGTGAAATACTGTATATTGGCTGAATTTCAAAAATTTCATAAAGAACGTGGTTATTTAGAATTCAGTCCAAATGCACAATTGTTACTGTGGAGAGGAAAGCAAACATCACATTCTGATGTATTCAGTGTGCTCTAAGGGAAAGGAGAGAATTCAGTGTAGCAAAATTACGGTTTAATAGATTCAGTGGCTGTTAGGCTGATAAACTCAATACATACCTTTGAGTATGAAAACTAAGGTTTGCTGAAACGTGTCCCTAGTGTACAGTGTAGCAGTTCATTTCTAATGTTAACCTCTATAATCGCTGCTTTCTTAAGCTGCCACCTCTGCTTAAAAGAAAAATCTCTTCTGTGGGCTATGAAACTGCTCTTTTTGAAATGGTGAGTTAGAAAGCAAACAATGAATTAGAGCGGAATCAGCCTGAACTGTCACTTGATGTCTCTATGTAACTTGCCATGTGTTTTCAAGATCTTGTTACAGACTAAAATATGGTCCATAATTCTAAACTCTGAACACTATAACAGAACATTTAAACCCAAGAAAAGTGGATAGTATCATTGTTGCCACATTTAAATGTGTAGCTTATGATCTTTTCAGATGGTTAAAATGTAACTGTAAATGGGGTAAAGGACCTTTGCTCTGGTTACTAGGCTACCGAGTGTACCTCTCTTTAACCAAGTCAGTTTAGCAATATGAAGTTTTTGTTGTGTTTTGTTTTTGTTTTTTTAAACCAGCTATACTGATTTGAAAAGTTTAATATTGGGGGTTGAAAATTACACTGTCCTTCTATATATATTTAAATGATTGACAGTCTAATTGGCATGACCCTAAGAGAAGCAGTCTCACCTGTCCCTATAGCTGACTAGGAAAACAGCAGATTTTTAAAACAGTTTTTAAAATACTTTTTTTTTTTCTTTTGGAAAACCTTGATGAGAAAGATGCCTTCTCCAAATATTTTAATTGGACTTTGGGAATTTTAAGTACTGTCTTCTATAAATAACAAATGAGATCTATGATTTTGTTTAATCTAGTGTTTGTCATGAGTTCAATATTGCATTCAAAGCTATGGGGAATTATATTATTATCTCTTGGTGAACTTAATTGTATATGTCTTGGAAACATCAACAATACCTGGTATAAAACTGTGAGACAGCAATCAAAAAATGATGGGTTCATGTCCAATGACCTAGAAGGCATCTGGAAGGGGTTTCCACTGGCCAAAGGTGGGCAGGTTGGACCACCAAATAAATAACAGTAGTGAATAATTGTAGCAAACAGTAATAGTAATGAATTATAACCCCCTGAATAAATAAATGAATAATATCAGTGTAGGAATGGATACCTGCATTACTGAAAGCTTGATGAGGAGTGGCATATTTGCGTGGCTTCAAAGTGCCTCACTGGGAAATACAACAGGGAAAGAGTAAGTCACCTCACAGTGGGGATGCCTGACAGATGCCAAAGCAACTATCATCGGCAGCAATACAAATGAAAATTATGGGGCACCTGGCAGGATTCAGTGAGAAGAGTAGTATTCTTTCTGTGATAATCTTGCTTGTATCTTTACTTACCATTCATTCTTTTTAAAAAATAAATGCCATTGGCCACCTGGGGGAGGATATTCCCAATGAAAATGAACTTCAGTTTCAGATTAAGGAATGTCATTTAAATGCTGACACACTGTTTCCAGCAAGTTGCAAAACAACAATGTTTATACTATTGCCAAGAGGAATGTGGAAGGGCAGGACATGCTATACCAATCCCTGAAGCTCACTAATGGCATTTGGATTTTGGCTGAACTACGTATCCAGCCAGGAAACCCCAATTATACGCTGTCACTGAAGTGTTGAGCTCCTGAAGTCTCTCAATACATTTATCAGGTCTCCGACAGCATTTTGAAAAACTAAGGACTGGTCCAATACCCTCCAGTCACCCTGTGATCAGTGCAAGCCAAGAACTCTTAACTGGAAGAAATTGTATTGCTGTGTAGAATCTGAACTGAAATACACTGAGGCCACCCACCAAGGTAGTGACTAGTCTAACCCATGCTAGCATTAGGGCACAACCTGTTAGTTTTAGCTTCCTGTGAACATTTGTAACCACTACTTCAATCACCTCCCACCTCTTGCTACCCACTGCTGCTATCTGTCCTTACCTGTGGGCTTCTCCATGCTATGCCAGTGATTGGCTTTTTCTACACCCTCTTTTGAGTGTAGTTTGATATTTTGTAATCGAGAGCTCATTTCAAAAAGCAGAAAAAGACAAATATTAAAGCAAGGAAAAGTGTCATTAAAACATAAAAAAAATAAACGCCATTTCGAAATACAGCATATGCACAGAAAGAGGCACAGATCCTAAGTGGACAGTGAATAAATTTTAAAAATTGAACTCAGCTACGAAGCCAGCCCCCAGATCAAGAAAATGAACAGGTCCGAAACCAAGGTTTTGATTAAGAAGATTATGACTTGCAACCTCTCATCTAGCTATGTCTTTCAAAAAAAAGAAAACAACTCAATATCTTTTAAGTTGTAAAAAATAGGTCAGACAACTTTCATATACACTTGACCCACCTTTCTCAAATGTTAATATCTTATATAACTATGGTAAAATTACTGAAATCAAGAACTGACATTGATACAATACTATTTGCTAATCACCACACCGTCTTGTATTTTGTCACCTGTTCCAGTAATGCCTCTTGTCTGACTGTGATCTAATCTAGGGTCAAACTTTGCATTTATTTGGATTTCTTTTGTCTCTTTTAATCTGTGGTGTTAGTCAAATGATGGTTTTTCTATTAGTCTTTCTCCATTTATCAGTTGAAATTCCTAGATAAGAAAACTTGGCCTTTTTTCTATTTACTTATGCATTCAGTAGTTTATTTTTACCACTATGGATTTGTAGGTGTTTGTGGATTATAGTCCATTAATGTAATTTTTAATTTCATTATTTAAATTGTCTCAGATATGGCCCCTTCAGTTTGGTTCTATTTTCTTTTTTGTAAACGTCCCTCTTTTCTGAGCACTTCCTTACTTGTCGGTACCATAAAATGTTCCAGGCTCGTTTGGTTGTTTCCCTGGCCCAGTATTGCAGCTAGACATTTTCCAAATAGTTCTGGGTCTTTTTATTGAAGGGTAGTGTTTGGAAACCAGTAGTGTAGTCGCTCCTAGGTGCTCTCACAGCACAGAGCTGGAAAATACGTGTATATATATAAACGTTCCTGCTTCTATCTGTGCCTATCTATTGAAATACATTCTAAGAACTGTGAATTTGGCCAGGTGCAGTGGCTCACACCTGCAATCCTAGCACTCTGGGAGGCTGAGATAGGTGGATTGCTTGAGCTCAGGAGTTGAGACCAGCCTGAGCAAGAGCAAGACCCCGTCTCTACTGAAAATAGAAAACTAGCTGGGCATTGTGGTGGGCACGTGTAGTTCCAGCCACTTGGGTGGCTGAGGCAGGAGGATTACTGGAGCCCTAAAGTTTGAGGTTGGTTTCAGCTATGATACACCACGGCACTCTACCCAGGGTGATAGAGTAAAACTCTGTCTCTAAAAAAAAAATGTGAGTTCATTCTAGCTTTTCCTCTTTGTGTCTCGCTTCAGGGTAGTCAGAATACTGGTGTAGTGGTTAGTTCCTTTACACGCCCTTCAGTGTGGTTGTGTTTTATATTTGTAATGCCCTTCATTTAGTTACTGTTGGTGTTTTGCTTTAGCCTCCCCCCTATACCCCTCCCCAATACTGGTTTATTTTTAATTCTTTGCTCTTTTATTTTGGGAGATAATACCATGATTATAACTGTCAAAACTATACTAAAAGATACATTTGGAGTCATGTTCCCCTCTGTTCTCATTCCCCTAATTCTCATGCCACTGGCTCCCGGATGTTCTTAAGGAAATGGCCCCATCCCTCCGCGCTCTCAGTGTTAGCTGCACATCATACTCTGCCTGCCTCTGACCTCTTCTTTGTCTTCAGTACCAGTGACTCATTCATGCCTTCATGCTGTTGCACACATTCTCTCCCTCTGCCTAGAGCGATGTTTCTATTCCCTTTCTTCCATGTCTATAATTTTTCAAAGCCCATTTCTGTTCTAACCTCTATGGGAAGACTTCCTTTTCTGACTCCTCCTACATTTAATAATTCTGTCCTATTAATTTCTAGCTCCCATCGCACTGGTGTGTGTTTCATAACTTTTATTACATTTAATAGAAACCATTGCTACAGAGGCTTGCCGGCTTCTCTGTGCTGTGAGCTCTCGAACCGAACCGGGCCATTGCCTTTGCATATCTAGCACCTTCTCCGGTTGCTTGCGGTCCAGTGATCTGAATTGATGGCACTTCTTTTCAGTTAGGTTTTCTTTATGCCTTTCCCTGTCACTCGTGGGATCAGCCTATGTTACTGGATGCAGATCTTCCTGAGGTGATGCCTGTGGTCATCTGGTCTCTGACTTTTGGGTAATCTCTCTCTCTCTCCTCATGTATCTGCCACCACCTGGGTAACTTGATGACTTTTTGTGATCCCTGGGAAATTACAATAGCTAATTAAATTTTAAATTTTAATATGAAATGTAGTTGACTGTGTTTAGTGATGATAAAATCAAGGTATGGAAATTGTTGCAAACGTAGGTTTAGAAAGTCAAGAGTCTATCATCTGTCAGGTTTGGTTCTTCATGCGAAAAGCTGAAACTTCCTGTCCATTTAGTCTGTTAGATTGGAAGAAATCGTTGTATTGGAAATAAAACCCTTCATCGGTCTTTTAAGAGACTTAATGTGCTTTAAAAGTGTCGTCATTTTTTTCCAAAAGACAAGTCCCGTGACCTTCCCTACTGTGTTTCTAAGCTCTTCCGTTACTCTCTCTTCGTGTGGCTTGCTCGGCAGATTACGTTAGAATGTGGGTCTCGCTTCTCCCGTCTCTTCACCCATCTGTTACTGTCCTTTCTCCCTCTGTACTTCATTCACCTCCTGCCCCACTTCTGTGTGTGCTAATCATAGCGCATTCACTGAGATCCTACGTGAAACTTGGGAGGAGGGTTTAGTTGCAATGCAGGTATCACCCTGCCAATGAGGCAGAAGCTTTGGGAACCCGGTTTGTGAGGGCACAAGGCTTGCTTGCCCTCGCGTCACTGTTTGATATCCAGGGATAGTGAATTCTGAGAAAGCAGCCACTTAGTAATGTGGTCCATGTCCCTTATTTATAAAAATTAGTGAAAAATATATATTTTTTTAGTAAAAGTGAAAGATCAGTGCATCAGAAGTATACACCTTAATGAGTTTTCCCAAATTGAACATAACCATGAAACACTCCAACTCAGGGAATCCACTATTACTAGCCCACCCAAATTCTCCCCTCTCTTCTCTGTCTCTGCCTTCTCCCAACGCCATTCTGACTTACATGGTTTTTTTTTTTTTTTAATTAAATCATAACTTTGTACATTGATGCATTTATGGGGTTCAGGGTACTGCTTCAATATACAATGTGAAATGCTTACATTGAACTTAAGTAACACATCCATCATAATTATATTATATTCATTTCTTTTTCCTTTTTCTTTTTTTTTTGCAGTTTTGGCCAGGGCTGGGTTTGAACCCGCCACCTCTGGCATATGGGGCCAGTGCCCTACTCCTTTGAGCCACAGGTGCCACCCGATTCATTTCTTAATAGTTTTGAAATGTACCATTGCATCATGCACATTAGGTGAGGTCCCCCCAAACACCTTCTCTCCTCCCATATCCCCCCTCCCCTCCCCTCTCTCCTCTTCCCTTCTACTTTCTGGACTATAGTTATGTTTTGCCATTCGTACGAGTGTGTAGGTGGTTATATATTGATTTCATAGTAGTATTGAGTACATTGGATACTTTCTTTCCATTCTTGAGATACCTTACTAAGAATATGTTCCAGCTCCATCCAGGTAAACATAAAAGTTGTGAAGTCTCCTTTTTTTATGGCTGCATAGTATTCCACAGTGTAGATATACCACAATTTGTTAATCCATTCATGGGTCGATGGGCACTTGGGCTGTTTCCATGAATTAGAATTCCATGTCTTGGCTATTATGAATTGGGCTGCAATAAACATTCTGGTACAAATGTCTTTGTTGTAAAATAATTTTTAATCATCTGGGTATATGCCTAGCAGAGGACTTACATGGTTTTACTTCTGAACCTTATAAACTGGAATCCTACAGTGTATGCTGGCTTCTTTGTCTCAGCATTATGTTTGTGAGATTCATCAATATTCTTGTCTTAGTTATGGCCCATTTATGTTCCTTGTTGTGGAGCAGGTGGAACCACACACCCTGCATATTGACTGTTTGTAAATAAAGTTTTATTGCAACACAGCCAAACCCATACTTCTTTTTTCTTCTTTGTTTTGAGACAGAGTCTCATTCTGTTGCCTGAACTAGACTGGAGTGGCCTGGTCATTGCTCTCTGCAACCTCAAACTCTGGGCTCAAAGTGATCCTCTAGCCTTAGCTTTTTGAGTACCTGAGGCTATAGGCACACATCACCACATCCAGCTAATTTTTCTATTTTTTGTAGAGACCAAGTCTCATTATATTGCCCATGCTGGTCTGAAGCTCTTGGCCTCAAGCAATCCCTCCCTTCCCCCCTTAGCTTCCTAAGGTGCTGGGATTATAGGTGTGAGCCACTGCATCTGGCCTTTCTTACTGTTTTGTAAGGCATTTTTATATATAGTCTGAAGGAGTCTTTTGGTGGATATATGTGTTACAAATACTGTATTTTGAGGCTTTCACTTTTATTCTTTTAATGGTTTAAAAACTGTAATTTTTGGCTCGGCGCCTGTAGATCAGCAGTTAGGGAGCCGGCCATATATACCCGGCCTCGTGGGTTCAGACCTTGCCTGGGCCTGCCAAGCAACAATGACACCTACAACAACACCAGAAAAAAAAATAGCTGGGCATTGTGGTGGGCGCCTCTAGTCCCAGCTACTTGGGAGGCTGAGGCAAGAGAATCGCTTAAGCCCAAGAGTTGGAGGTTGCTGTGAGCTGGGACGCCACGGCACTCTACTGAGGGCGACATAGTAAAACTCTGTCTCAAAACATTTTTTTTTTTTTTAATTTTTGCTAATCACAGTTAGTGTGGATAGATCTCACGTGTGCTAAGGAAAGTGCAGTTAGACAGAGTTTGTAGATGTGTGCATGGTTTTCCTCAGCCTTATCCCTCCACCTGAAAACCCCCCTGTGTCTTGAAGCTGAGTGAGATTTTTATGTGTTCCCATCCCTTCTAATTGAGAATATGGTTCATTATATTGTTATTCTTCCTAGAGTCTTAACTGGGACAGAGTTCTTATCTTTCACTTTTTAATATTAAAAGTGATTTCAGGGTCTTAAGAATCTCGGATGATAACTGCATCACATATTTGAAGCAGATACATACTCCCCCTCTCCCCCCCACTCAGGACTGTCTCCTCAGATCCCTGAGTTTAGCAGTTTAGAAAATGAAGCTGATTTTTCTAGCTTCAAGTAGTACTGGGTCGAATAGGTTAGTTGTTTGTTGTGATTTTGAGATACATTTAATCTGTTTTTCCCCTTTTGTTGTTGTTGTTGTTTCAGTTTTATAAATAGCATTCCAGGGCAATGTTAAGTGATAAAAATGTATTTTGTTGGGATTTTCTTTCTAACACCCTCTAGTACCTGAACGTGTTTTGGTTTTTGATGGATCATATCTATAATAGAGGCTGGTGATTTTTTATAAGTTTGGGTGAACATGGTGGTGGTGTACACCTGGTGTCCGTTACTCAGGAGGCTTAAAGCAGGAGAGTCTCTTGAGCTTAACAGTTTGAGACCAGACTGGGCATAGAGAGACCCTGTGTCTAAAACAAAAAAACGGAAGGAAATAGTTAGAGATACTCTAATGCTGAAGACATTTTCTGTAATGTATAATTTAAGTGCAACTGCTTACCTTAGAGAGGCCGATTTGCCTCATTAAGAATAAAGATAAGACATTTGTGGGAGTTATGTAGCTATTGTATTTTAGTGAAATTTCTCACGTACCTTGACAATTATTTTCTTTATTTTAGGTTATACATTAGTAGCGTGGATGCTGTTGTCTGAGTTTATGTAGCCATGGCACAAGAATATGGTAAGTACTATCCCATACTACCATGACTTACCTGCTTTCTAAAGTGTGGAATTTCTGTGTTTAAATTTCAAAATGGACCCATGAAAATAAAGGAACAAAATTTTTTGACATCTGCGTTTATCAAAGAGATCAACTCATTTGTTCATCTGCATTTTGAGTCTATAGCTTTATATACACATAGGTCACCACAGTGGTTTATTTCGTGTTCTGTAACACCTGTTACTGCTACGGCTGTTCCTTGTAGACACAGTGTGGACGTGAAGGTTGGACCCTTCTCATGCATCCCAGCTATTCCTCAGATACGGAGGTGAGGAACTGCTTCCACTCCTGGGAAGCAGCAGTTCTGTCCCTGCATCCTGCCTTGTCCATGACTGACTCTTGAACTCCGGCTACGTTGGCCATGTTGAGTGTTACCTGGCCTGCGGTTGGTTTCAGGGATGGTCCTGAAGTCCTGTTTTACCCAGTGTGACTCCAATGTAGGTTTGCTTGCCTAAAGCTTCTGGCAAGATTCTTCTCATACTTAGGACAGAGCTGCAGGAAGATACAGCCTCTTGTCTTCTGGATGTGTTGTATGCTGGTGTGAGGTCTGGCACGGCTGCAGTCTTCTGGCTTCCAGACCAAGCAAGGAGCCACAATGGGTGGAGGACAGAGTCCAGAATCCCAGGGAAACTGGCCCTGAAGCTTGCCCCTTCTCTGATGTCCAAATGTTTGAGCCAATACATTTCCTTTTTGTTTAAGCCAGTTTGAGTTGGGAGCCAAAACATCCTAAGTGATTCACTTAATCTCCTCTTTATTTTTAGTAATCCATTAGTTTCTCCCTGGGGAATGTGGGAGTAATTGCAAAGTGAGGCAAAATAATACCATTAAATTAAACTGGCAGAGCATGTTGGTGCCAACTGGCATACCCTTCACTCTCAGTAGTTAGTGGGTAGTGATTTAGGATTCAAAAGCAAGAGAATAAAATATATCACTTTCAGATTCTCCCTTTTTTTCCCCAGCAGGTTTTGTTTTTACTCAGCCAATTTGGTTTGTGAATGCTCAGAAGGGTCTTTGGCTACCGGCATAAAACCACCCCCTTGTAGGTGTTTTTGGCATTACAGATTTGTTCTGAGCATTTTCTTAGAATAGTTGGTACCTACACTTCTGATTCCTTGTTTGTTTTTATTTTTGAAAAATTTAATAGAAATGTTTCAAATAAAAAAGTGTGTAAGGCATAATAATGACAGACATCCTTATGGACCTCTTCCTCCAACGTACTAGTAAAATGGAAAGTTTACCAGTTCTATCAGGGTAATCCTCCCTGATGGCCCTTCCCTTTCTCTGCCCTTAGGGAACCACCATCCTGGTTTGTGGGTCTTTATTATGTAGGTCACTGAAAATTCAGAGGTAGACTCTGTTATGGTGAGTTATTTCACTTTCAAGAAAAATGGTCGACACCATCCTTTCTGATTCAGCTGTGCGAGTTCCCCTTGGGTGGCTTGTCAGGGTTGCTGGGAGGGCTTCATTTGCTTCTGTCCACACAGATTTTACATTTGATTTTGGTCTGTCTCAAAAGCCAGAGGAAAAGTATCTTTGGTGATTATGTGTGTGTGGACGTGCGTTTGTTGTGGTTTTACTACGTGTATGTGATTTTTGTATGCTTTTTAACTTTAGAAAGAACAGAAGTAGATTTTGTAGGAATGATGGCTAATTGTCATAATACAGAAAAATGTGTAGCCTTGCCTTTTTAAAAAATTTCAAGATATTAAGGGGTACCATGTTTTGGGTTACATGGACTGCTTTTATAATACTTGAGTTCCGGCAGTAGTGCGCCTGTTCGTTGTGCCCAGGAGGCAGGTTTTTGCCTCTCCTCTTCTCCCCCTTCCCCCTGGGTGCTTTCCACCGAGTTTTGCTAATCTGTGCACCTGTGTGCTCGTTGGTTAGTTCCAGTTTGGTAGTCAGTACATGCGGTATTTATTTCTCCAATCTTGAGATGCTTCACTTAGGACGGTGGTCTCCACTTTTATCCAAATTGTTGCAAAAGGCATTAATTCATCCATTCTTATGGCTGAGTAGTGCTCATTGGCATACATAAACCACATTTTATTATCCACTCATGAATTAATTGGCACTTGGTTGATTCTACATCTTTGCAATTATGAATTCTGCTGCAATAAACAGTTGAGTGTAGGTGTCTTTTTGATGAAAAATCTTTTCTTGTGGGTAGATACCCAATAGTGGGATTGCTGGATCAAATGGTAGGTGTACTTTTAGTTCTTTGAGGAATCTCCATACGGTATAAGGGTTATTATGCTAGTTTGCAGTCCCACCAACAGTTTTATAAGCATTCCTTTCTTTCTGCATCCACACCCCTAGGCTTACCTTAAGTTAGCCCAAAGCATGCGTTCTGAGCATTCTGAGCCCGGGATGCCTGAAGTCATTTAAATGCAGTAGCAACTAACATACTCTGAAAAGCTTGTTTATGGCACAGTTGATCAGAAAGTATCCTGCACAGGAGTGCAGAAGCAGATTCAGAAGGTAAACTCAATGGCCGATCAAGAACCACAGGAAAGTGCTTATTACGAGAGGATAAGATAAAAAGCTGGCAGCATGTTGATTCAAACTCATCAACCATTTAAAAATCTAACACATTCTATTACGGATCACGAGGATGCCTAATAATAGATTGTTTGACAGGGGTCTAAGAACAAATTTATAGTCTCTTTCAGTGAATTTACTTGCAGCTCTCTTGTGATTTTAAATAAGAAAATGCATCTAAACTTACCTGAAGTTAAAAAGCATACAAAAATTATACACTTGTAGTAAAAGCACAACAGTTTGTTTGTCACTTTGGTACTTGATTGGTGGTGGTGGTGGTTGTAAAAGAGACATCTGCTCCCATGAGCTGACTCTGAGGTCAGACCTGGAAGTGGGTCTATATTCCTGCTTACTTTGGAGCCTCCTCAGAAGGCTTTGCTATATCCTTATTTCCTTTATGACCCCAAAATGGTCTGAGAAACCATTTTGTATATTCTTTTTATTTTTGGAAGACAGGGTCTTACTCTGTTACCCAGACTAGAGTATAATGAGATCATCGTAGCTCACAGCAACCTCAGACTCCTGGGCTCAAGCCATCCTCCTGCCACCTGAGACTACAGGTGTGCACCACCATGCCTGGATAATTTTTATATATTTTTGTAGAGCTAGGGTCTCAGTAATGTTTCTCAGGCTGGTCTCTAGCTCCTGGCCTCAACTAATCCTCCCACCTTGGACTCCCAACGTGCTGGGATTAAAGGAATGAACTGTCTGTCTTCTTGTCTGAAATGTATCCTAAATTGTTTAACTCTGCATTCAATAAACTCATTCTTTTATTGTTGGAGGATCATGTTACCCTGTGTTCGTGCTTGAATGTTGCCTCCATAAACTGAATAGAAATCATTAATGTTTTCAACTTGGAAACTTAATTACTGATAAAGTGTCAGAGAAAGATTTATGACAATGAAGAGTATTTCTGTGTTTTTTTTCCATAGTATCACTTTGCTTAAATGTTTAACAAAAGATTTTTCCCCCTTAATTCATATGTATTATATTCATGTTACAGGAAGGGAAACAGTAACATCTCTTGTGGAAATTGAATTTTAGGTTTTTGAAAAATCAATTCTGTGAACTATTACTCTTTTTTGCATGTCTTGTGGGATGGTATCCTCTTATTAATACATATATTTTATATATAAAAGGACTTTTGTGGCCTTGGGTTTTTATAACTCAAAATGAAGTGCTGCCTTTGTGGGGGGTGGCACTCTGGGCTGAGGGCGCTTCTAGACAGTGACTCAGATCTGTAATTAGGTCTTGCTCTCTGCACCCTTGTTGACTTGAGAGCACTGGCCATAGACCATTTAGTCTGGGAGAGCAATGCATGAATCATCTAAATTGGCACAAATTATCTGGAATGCTACTAAATGTTGTCTCCTCTTTTTTCTGTGATTGAGGGAGTTGGACAAGGAGACTTGTTCTTTGAAAGTATCATAGAGGGTAAATATACTCTGTGAGAGTAAGTTTCTTCTTTATGGAATGAAAACCCCTGGAAGATTTGACATATGTGAGCAGTTCTGATTTCCTGGGTCTTAGAAGACCCCTCCCTGCTTTGTGCCCTTTCCTTTGTGGGGAAGGCGGGAAGACTGTAGCCTGTCCTGCCGCTCCTGGCCCTTGCCCCACTCAGTCCTTTCAGGAAGGGATGCGGTGGGGCTGGGCTGCTGTCTGGAGCCTCTGCTTAACCCGCCACAGCACAACTGAGGCGGGGGGGGGGGGGGGAGGGGAATCCTGGAAGCTTATATTGTGTCTGTTTCTCTCATACTTGAAATGGAAATTTGATATCCTTTTCTTCCTTTTCTCAAAATGATGGGTCAGCAGATTGATTGAGGCCTAGTAGGTACTTGGTAATGAATCTGTCCGAAGTCATTTTTGTGTGTTTGCTCAGTAGTCAGCTGGTTTCCTTATGCTTAGCACAGGCTGTGCTCTCCCACCGACTCTAGCAAACCCAGGCCCGACACCTCTGCCGGGACACTGGGCCTGGTCTGTATTGTGAATGGGAGGGGTGTGCACTTGAGGGGAAAAAAACAGTGTTACAGTAATAAAAAGTTGACTGTGTTTTAGCTTATTAAAAAATTCAAAAGTCGGGCGGCGCCTGTGGCTCAGTGAGTAGGGCGCCGGCCCCATATGCCGAGGGTGGCGGGTTCAAACCCAGCCCCGGCCAAATTGCAACAACAAAAAAAAATAGCCGGGCGTTGTGGCAGGCGCCTGTAGTCCCAGCTGCTCGGGAGGCTGAGGCAAGAGAATCGCATAAGCTCAAGAGTTAGAGGTTGCTGTGAGCTGTGTGATGCCACGGCACTCTACCTGAGGGTGGTATGTGAGACTCTGTCTCTACAAAAAAAAAAAAAAAAAAAATTCAAAAGTCTTTTTACTTTGTTTCAGTTTATTTTATGTTAAAACTTTAAAATACTTTTATAAGTCACTTAGGGGTAAATAAGTGTAGGGGTATAAAATATTTTCCCTAGATAGAGTAACCTTTAATTAGTGTTTTTTTTTTTTCTTCCTGATGTCATGTTACTGTGTCTGCTTTAAAGAGAAAAGGACAAGCAGAATTTATTCAGTAGCAAAAAGACTGGATTTTCAACTTGTATTAGGACTTGCCTTTTAATATGTGGATAGATCTTTACCTTCCCATTGGGATATATGTGAGTGGGCATCTCAGAGGAGCGCGTCTTGGCAGTGAGTTGAAGGAAGCCACAGTTCACTGTAATTTAGTGTTTCGTCGGCACAGCTGCTGCTCTGTGTCTGTAGGTGCATATGCACGCGCATGTGACTTGGCTGTTTTTATTAGTCTCGGGCACTGCTGCAGGTTAGGCTATGCCACTTTCATTGTGGAGTTGTTGAAAATCAGACGCTCAAATTATAAAGTTATTGTTAGCACATCTGCTGACTTAAGTTGAAAGATGATAGAGCGAGTTTCTATGATCAGTAAAATATTTGTCTGTGAATACCCTTTTTAGTAATTCCCGGTTAAGTGGGTAGTTCTGATTTGGTTCCTAATATAAATCACGAAGACCTTCGTGTTAGGGATTTAGGCTATGTTTATTTATAATGAGCACAGTTCATTGAAAAAGGACTGGATTAGTACCCAGTTAGCCTTTGGGCTTAATCTCTTTTTACAGTTAGGAGCCACGGGACCGTGCTTCAGTACCAAAGCCAAATCAGCCAACCTTGTTACCCTTGCTTTACATATTGGGTAAATAATTGAGTTATTAGCCAACACCTAAACAGAGGGCTGTTACAAGTACACTTTTAACAGGGATTTAATAATACTTTTTGGCTTCTAGATTATTTTGGGTAAATTATTTTTTCATGGCAGTGAATATCTGTTAGGGGCAGTGCTCTAAGACTTTAGTCAAGAATTCCAGAGTTCTTAATGGGTGGAAAAATATCTAAAGGAGTTTTATGTTTGATTTTGTCTTATCCCCTCCAGTAACAGATGCCTTCTCAATTTTCTGAATGAATGCTAATCTCGGATGAAAGCTTCCCACCCTCATTTAAAAAAAAAAAAAAGTTTTCTTCTCAAACCAATTAAATTGTATTAGTCTGGTCTATGGAGTTAGGGCCCCTGTGTAATCTGGAAAGCTCTACTGAACAGAGTGTGTGCAAAGGGACCATCTGTCTCTATTTCTGTCTGAATATCTGGCTCCATCCCTGAAATTTGATGATACCCCCATTATATCGTTACACAGTGGCCTCAATTTAAAGATGAAGAAACCGGGATTCATCCAGCAACTCTGTGCACGTATGGAGTCTTTGGGTCATAAAGATCTCGGCCAAGGCCCAGCATTCGTTGTTACTATAATTTGATCTTTAATTGTATCTTGATGATCATTCGGAATAACATCCATTCATTTGCGTTTGTTCAGAACATCAAGAAAATCTCATTGAACACTCTGTTCTCAGCTAATTTAAAAAATAACTGTTAAAAAATAATACATAACTTGTGAAAAATGTAGGAAATGCAGATAAACATAAAGACAAAAATGAAAACCATCTATGATCTTGCCACCCAGCAGTGGCCATTATTGACATTGGCTAATGATGTGTTCTCACGGAATGCAGAGCACATCATGAAAAAGGGAGGGAAATTCCCATTCCAGTGATGAAGAAGGGACGGGTTGGAGGTGATGGCAGCCAGAAACTCCTAAATATCTGTATGTGGTTATGTGTTAAACTTAGTAACATCTAAACTGCAAGTGTCTGTTCCTCCGGGTTGTGACCATTTTATCATAGAATAAAAGAGCCATTTGAAGGGGAAGCTGGGCATAGCCTCTTGTGGTTATCTCTTGTTTCTGTTGATTTTTAGGGAGAGGTTTTCTTGTGTAGGGCTTGTTTTTCTATGTGAGCATGAATTTTGTTTTGATTTTTAAGAGCAGTGATTATATAAAATGAACTGCTATATATAGAAAGAGTAGGAAAATAACATACATTTGAAAGCGATGCCTTCTGCTCTGCTGATAGAAACATAGGAGAGGAAAGTCAAGTCACTGGAGGCTGCGTGTGATTATCAAGGGATAACTGAATGTCAGGGCCCTGTGGGATTTTTTTTTTCTTTTTCCTTTTCTTGTTTTTGAGACTGGGTCTCACTTTATCACTCTGGCTAGAGTACAGGGACCTCATTACAACTCACCGTAACCTCAGACTCCTGAGTTCAAGCAATCCTCCTTCCTCAGCCTGCTGAATACCTGGGACTACAGGACCATTCCCTGCTAATTCTTTTTATGTTTTGTAGAGACAAGAGTCTCACCATGTTGCCCAGGCTGCTCTCTGACTCCTGAGTTTAAGTGTTCCTTCCAGTTCAGCCTCCCAAAATGCAGGAATTACAGGCCTGAGCCACTGTAGCTGGCCCCTCCTGCATCTGTCCCCGGCCATGTTTTGACTGGTGGGCCTCTTCTCTCTGCTCCCTACCACCGGCCCTAGAGCAGCTTCGTGTAACTTAACCACACTCTATTGCAGAGTTATGGAATTTTGCTAATTTAGACCGGATTATCCCACTAGCATTCTTTCGTCCTTCAATACCGTAACTTGGCAGAGTGTCTGGTTTTTCAAATCATTACACTGTAGAGGTTTCTGTAAGCAACAGACATCTTTCTGGATCTGAAAGTATTTGTCCTTTGTGCTGTTTCGATAGTTTCTGAGCATTTGTTTGCTGTTTTCCTTCTCTGATGCTCAGAAAAACTTAGTGTATGCCACAGCCCTCTTAAATTCCTCTGGCTTCTTTGCATTCCCCACGAACGGTGATGCACTTCAGCCAGTTAGTTGGCCAGGAACCATCCCTGCAGTTTCTTGCCCTGAAGCCATCGTGGTATAAACGGAGCGATGATGAGAGCTTTGTCCTCTGCCCACTCTTCCAACTAAAGAGTGTAGCCGTTGTTTTACAGGAAGTCTGCATTTTGTGGTATCACTCAGTTTTGGAGCTGTGTCCGTTTAGATGTTGGTCTGGAATTCTTTGGGAAACTCCACCCCTGGAAGCAAATGATTTTTAAAAGAATGTGTCTCAGCATCTGTTAATGTTAACAAGAACACATAGCACCGTCTTTGAAGATTCTGTATTTCCGCAACAGCAGCTTGCTGGATTTCACTCTTGCAGCTGCAGTCCCTTCCATTGAGAGACTGCTCTGCATTATATTAAGCCAGTGGCTGTGGCCTGTGCCTGGAGTTCCAGCTACTGAGGAGGCTGAGGTGGGAGGATCACTTAAGGCCAGGAGTTTGAGACCAGTCTGGGTGGCATGGTAAGATTCTGTCTTTTAAAATAAATAAATTATATTAGGCAAATAGTGCCAATTTTTAGAATATTTTATAACATATTATTGGAAAATGTTCAAATTGTGATTCACTGATATAAATATGTTTTAGTTTTAAGCATCAAATTTAGATTTTAGCATGGAAATGGTTGAAGAATGCAAATTTTTATTTATTTAAAAAATATTAAAAAGTAGTATTGTGTCTTTTCTGCTTTCTTTTCTTTCTGGGACATTTAGACTTTGTATGATCGTTTTCAAAAGTCTGAACTCTTACCTTTTATCCACAGTTTTGGGAGTTGTGTAGCTTTCTTGTGTAGCATTCGTTAGATTTTTTTTTTTTTTTTTTTTTTAAGAGACAGAGTCTCATTTTGTTGCCCGCAGTAGAGTGCAATGGCATCACAGCTCACAGCAACCTCCAGCTCTTGGGCTTAGATGATTCTCTTGCCTTAGCCTCCCAAGTAGCTGGGACTAGAGGCGCCTGTGACAATGCTTGGCTATTTTTTGTTGCAGTTTTGGCTGGGGCCGGGTTTGAACCCTCCACCCTCAGTGTACGGAGCCGGTGCCCTACTCACTGAGCCACAGGTGCCGCCCATTTGTTAGATTTATTTCATTTAACTATTCTCTGCCCTAATGGTAGTGACATAAATAAAGGACTCACCCTGCATGTTTATTTGCTTCTTGGATTCTTAACAAGTTACAACACGATCTCTTCATCAATGGGTTACTGAAACTATGAAAAGATGGATGGGTTTTTGTTTTCCATAAAATTGTAGTGTAATCTTTTTTTTCAGGAGATTCAGATTGTTTTCACCAATCCGCATTCTCATTCCTTTAGAGTGGGCTACCCCCATCTCAATTTCCTTCTTTCTCCCCCACTCCCATTTTTTTGCCCAGGTTAGAGTTCACTGCAGCCTGCAGCCTCCACCCCAGCTCAGCTGGGACTATAGGCAGGTGCCACCATGCCTAGCTCCCGCCCCCCACCCCCCTTTTTTAAAGATGGAGTGTGAAGGGTGAGTTATCTGGTTACTGTCTAGGTTGGCCTCAAACTTGTGGCCTCAAGTGATCCTCCTGCCTCAGCCTCTCAAAGTGCTAGGATTATAGGCATGAAACACTATGCCTAGCCCCTTCTTTTTTGCTGAGAGAGAAATCTGTCTGTTTTTTAAATGGAAGATAGGAATAAAATCAAGTTCAGGCAAAGAACTTGGATGACATCTAGGAAGCAAATTAGAGAAAAGAGTTCAGGTGAAGAATTTGTAGTCTTAAAAAGTAAAATCTGCCGGGCGGCGCCTGTGGCTGAAGGAGTAGGGTGCCGGTCCCATATGCCAGAGGTGGCGGGTTCAAACCTGTCCCCTGCCAAAAAAAAAAAAAAAGTAAAATCTGCCATTGTTCCTTTAACTGTTTTTGTATTGTCTTGAATCACACCAGGTAACTACCATTTTCTGATCAAGGTGTGAGCCAAGTGTTTGAGCTAACTTGTCACTGTTTGTTTTTCTTAGTTAACACAAAGGTTGACTGACTTGCTAGCTTGTTAACGGGGCAGGGAGAGGCTCACCCTCTCCTTAAAATAACCTTTCTAATATTTTACCAAATGAATTTCTTGACTTCATTAATTCTGCGAGGAGGCTGTGAAATAGGCAGAACACTTTATTTTTAATCAGATCTTCTTCTGAACTGTTAGACACTAAGATCTTCTTTTCAATAAGAGGGAGAAGTTATTTTCTCTTCAAGTTAGAAGTCGGTGAGTCGTCTAGCTTCCAGTGGACTGATTTTCAACTCTTTCTTACATTTTTTCAGTCTTCCATAAACTAGAAGAATTCAAATTTTCCTCTGAAATTTTGCCATGTTCCTTGATTCCTGGAATCCTTTAGAGGTGGTGTTGAACCACGGCTTGGAATGATTGCTTTAGAAGTAATCCTTGTACTTGGTACTCATCGTCCTTTGCTAGGAAAGTGGGTAAATCTGTGAAGTCTGGCGGGGGGCGTCAGACTGGAGTATTTCTCTTCTGCCTCCTCTGATTTGCTGCTTCAGATCCGTCTATCCTATACCAGGTTTCTAAGCTTCATGGTCAAGCTCACTTTCCGCCTAATTTCAGGATAGAGGCAGAGTCATGTTGCTTTTTGGAGGTTTTTGTGTGTGTGTGTGTGTGTGTGTGTGTGTGTGTGTGTGTGTGTGTGTTTGTTTTCTGGTATTTATAGATACAAAGGGGGCAAAATAGGCCCATTTCTGTAAGTTTAAATGATTAACAAATGACCAAAAGGAGAGAAAATCTGGTTTCTTAAGTAGTCATTATGGTCTTTATTTTGCAGATCTTTTTGGTCCTGTTTCCTGAGTGTGTAGGTTGCTAACTGCAGTCAGGCTGTGTCACTTTCAAATCTGGGAGGACAGAGCGGTGTGCAAAATGGCTTCTTAGTAACTGTTTCTTAGCTGTTTTTCAGCACAAAAGAAGATGCATCATTTCCTTTTTGTTACTTTTTCCCTCCAAGATCAGAGAGCTGCATTGTTTTACCCGAGCTGCATTGTTTTACCCATGATCTTTATAAGGTCATGAGATCTGTTTGGAGGACTTTGGTACCCATGTTCAAGGGCTCTGTAGTCCTTCCTTCTCCTTGGTCCATTTTTCCAAACCAGATAATGAATACAAAACCTACTCTGTTGTAGGTTGTAGTGGGAGAGGGTATTGCTGTTAATGACTCTCTGCCTGAGTGGCCTAGCATAAATATTCTCTGTCTAGTTTGTGCCTCTGTGTGAGAATGGGCTGCTTTTGACAATACTGTTCCAGGAAATAGCCTTTTTTTTTTTTTTTTTTTAATTAGGCCAGCTTTTACCTGGTTGGACCTTTTGCAAAGGAAAACTCTTTGCACATTGAATAAATGTAGCATATATTGTATTAAAATAAGTTATTAGTCATAATATTTACAGATTAAAAAGTCACTGTGCTTTATATATGGCTTCTATTGGCAATGACCATGAGGTTCTTGGACACATGAAAAATACCAGACATTGAAGTCCGAATCTCACTTCTTATTCAGAGAGAGGACTCTTTCTCTGACTAATGGATTTACAGCTTCCTGGAGCTTTTATACAGGATACTGCTTTTGGTTTTGTGATTTAACTCTCTTCCCTTAGGTATTTCAGTTTGTACCTACTGATATGAAGACCTCTTCTCTTGAAGCGATGTATGACCCAGACTACAGGAAAAACTAGGCTTTAATGTTAGGACGTTAAATATGAAATGTCTGATGATAAATCAGAAGTTTAGTTTATTATATCTCAAACAAGAAGCAGTACACTTAGTCCGAGGATGTGCCTAAATCGTCAACAGAGTTTTGCCCTCTTAACGGTAGCCTGTGCGTGCTAGCAGCAAGAAGCCGGGAGAGTGAGTGTGATGAAATCACGAAAGGCGTTTTCCACAGCTTGTTGAGAATTGAATATATTTTTCCTCGCAAGAAGTGGTCTAAAGCCTAAAAGTAGTAGTCAGTTGGTGCAAAGCCTGGTGAATAAGATAGATGACGGAGAGTCCATTTTCTATAGTTTGAGCAGTTTTGTTTATGCATGTGTGGTCAAGTGTTGTCTTGCAAGAGGATTGGCCTGTCTCAGTTGTCCAATCAGGCTGTTTAATTGGAAGCACCCTCATTTTGTCCAACTGGTGGTAGATGTCCAGTGGAAGCTGTAGTGGATAATACCAGCACTAGACCACCAAACAGACACCATCAGCTTTTTTTGATGACTACGGTACAACCTCCATAGTTGACCACCTCCTTACGGTGACCTAATTATCATAGACCAGAAATGCACCATATGCACTAAGGTCCAGTTCCTGATGTTGATCACCTCTATTTGATGACTAGTTTGTTACAATGCTTTGTGTGGTCAACTTGCAGAGGTTCTACAATATTTGGTTTTGGACTGTGGGCCTTTCATCTTTATCCAACCATTGTGCTGAAGTCTTATGACTTAAAAATAATCTATTTTTCATTACACGTAACAATACAGTGTAGAAATGGTTTGCTTTTATGTCATGACAGCAAATAAAGGCAAGTGTTAAGAAGATTTTTCTGCTGATGCTCAAGTAATTCACGAGGAATTCATCCATCTGCTTCTTTACCTCGGCGATTTGGTTCAAGTGGTCTGATATTGTTGTAAGAATAATATGATAAGAACGATATTAATTCGCTTGTAGTTTAAGATGAATTCGCTTCCAGTATAGCTTTTAGCTCATCATTATCCACCTCAGGGTGTCCACGTGGCTTGTTCTCAAGATTAGAATTACAAGAATGGAACTTCACAAACTACTGATGCTCTGTGTGTTCATTACTCACATCCTTCCCAGATACTTCGTTGGTATTTCGAGCCATCTATGCTGCATTGGTTCCACAGTGGAACTCATTGCAAAATAACATGAATTTTTGACTTATCCACAGTTTCACAAAAATTTCCCTAAAATAATTTGAAAGATAATCACAAGCAAAAAACCCTGCATTTGAAAGAATGAGGATGTACCTTTGCAATAGAACTAAAACCAGAAGTGTCAGTGAAATGTTAGCGATGTCAGCTGTCACCTTAGCACTTAAGGAAATCTAACATTTCATGACCTATTTGCGGGGAGAATTAAGGAAGGGGAGCATTTCCTTCCCCCTTCTCCTAGAGTAACCGAGGAATAAAGTGTATTACTACAACTAGAAAGGGGAGCTGCCATCGTCTGTGTTGTTAGCAAGACCTGAGTGACGAGATGCTGCTTTGCTGTGAGGGATCATCTGAATGGCGCTTCCCTTGGGATCGGGGCCTTCTCGCGTTGGAAGCAGGCCTGAACGTGCTTCTGCCCTGGCAGCGGCTCCTCATCACAAACGCTTTCTTGCATTTTATAGTAAACCTGTGTTGACTCTGATGGGGAGTTCTAAAAATACCGTATCACAGAGATTCGACAGTCCTCGTAGCTGGCGATAGTTTGCACCGACAAGCCTCTTGGAATTGTTTCAGAGCACTAATCGCTCACTGTCAGCAGCTTGCTCTGCTGAGGGGGAGAGCTGGGCTGATTACTGCGTGTATTGTAAGCCTGCCTGATGAGAGGGACATTTCTGAGTTCATGTTGTGGCTTCTTTCTGATATACAAGTATATTGAAATCAAAATACGATGAAAGGCCGATAAAGCTGATTCACAGAATTTGTTTTCAGGAATTTCGGGGTTTTAAAAAGTACAATGTTACAGTTAGGGATAACAAGAAAAAGGTTATGTCAGTTATGTTGGAAGTGATATCTTTTCCTAACTGTTCTTAGGACAGAATTCTTCTTGAAGAGACATGGTTATTTAGGCATTAAATTGTTTGAAATTAGGATGATAGCATATAGCATTCAAAAAGAGTACTGTAATACAGAGAGAAAAGAGAGTCTAAATTCTCTAATATGGCAGTCAGAAACTTTTCGTGAAACATGGTAGACAATTTTTTCTCCCTATCTCTGGTAAAAGTAATTTACTATTGCATATGAGATGAATTAGCTCCTTTATTAAATCATTTATCAGTTGTTAAATTCTGCCTGTAGATGAGTAAATCAACCTGGAGGACATGCATTTCATATTTAGAATGTCTGACTAACATAAGGATTCTACTAAACATTATGTTTATGATGCCTCCATTTTAAGGATAAGTAAATAAAGGCTCAGAGGCATAGTTATTTGTTAAAAGTAGTGAAACAAGTCATTTAAAGAGCAAAGGAAACAGACGGGCTGGTGCATATTCCTTTCCATAAAAGTTAATCTGTGTTGACACAATGCATACATCAGTCAAGAGAAAGAGTCTAGTCCTTTGCCTGATATAACTTGTAATTGCACAGTAGTAACGTAAGGCTACCCGTGTAGTACGTTTCCCAATGAAGGGCACAAAAGAATTGAAAACCACCTAAGAATTGGCTGGGCATGGTGGCTCGTACCTGTAATCCTAGCACTCTGGGAGGCTGAGGTGGGTTTATCGCTTGAGCTCAGGAGTTCAAGACCAGCCTGTGCAAGAGTGAGACACCATATCTATACTAAAAACAGAAAAACTAGCTGGATATCATGATGGGTGCCTGCAGTCCAAGCTACTCAAGAGGCTGATGCAAGAGGATCACCTGAGCCCAGGAGTTTGAGGTTGTTGTGAGCTATGATGTTATGATACTCTACCCAGGGCAACAGAGTGAGACTCTTTCAAAAAAAAAAAAAAAAGAGAAGAAAACCTCTTAAGAATCAGTGGTAATTAATTGACTGTGGGTTGAGGGAGACAAAGGAATCAGAGACAGCTTTGTGGCAAGCCCATGGATCCAGCCTGTTGTTGAACAAACCTACTTCTGGAGAGTGCTTGGCCCAGCTCCTTCCTTTCTATTCTTAGCTTCGTGCCTTTGCCACGCTTTATGAAGCCCTACTCTGTTCCACAGCTGAGCTCTTCCTTCTGTCTCCTAGTCTCTCTGACTTCTCTGGGATGTGAATTCTCCAGCCGTGTGATTCCGTTGCCTCCTCCCTCTCCATCTGTGTCTGTGAATGTCCCCTGGCCCTCTCTTGTTCTTAAGCACATGCTGACAGCCCTCCTCCCCCAATAGCTTTCTTATTCTCTCTCTTCTTGCTTTCCGTTTGGGGAGAACAAAAAATGGAAGAGGAAGAGGGTTACTCTGTCAGTCTTTTATCTTTATTCCTAAAAATCCTCTTGAATTTAAGCATAATATATATTCAATAAAATGCATAGATCTTGGGCTGTGTGGGCTGGCTCAAGCCTTGGGAGGCTGAGGCAAGAGGATCACTTGAGGCTAAAAGTTTGAGACTAGCCTGGGTGACGATAGTGAGATCCTGTCTCTACAAAAAATATATATATATATATATTAAAAGTTAGCAGGGTGTGATGGTATGTACTTAGCTACTCGGGAGGCTGAGGTGGGAGGACACTTGAGCTGATGAGTTTGAGGCTGCCATGAACTATGATTGTGCCATCAGGTTGGGTAACAGAGTGAGAGCCCATTTCTAAAAAGATTTAAAAAATAAAAAGCATAGATGTTAAGTGTTTTGAAGACTTGAGTTGAATACAGTTTCTATAAACCCTCTTGTAGAAGTCCTTTTGTGGACATACAGTTTCATTTGTCTTGGGTAATAGCTAGGAACAGAATTGTTATGTCATAGGGTAGATACATGTTATTCTCTGTAAGAAACTGCTTAACTGTTTTTCCAAAATGGTTACACCATTTTATAATTGCAGCAACAATTTTATGAGGGTTCTAGGCATTCCCATTTCTTACCATCATTTGATATTATCAGTTAAAAAAAAATTTAGCCATTCAGGTGGGCATATCTTGTGATTTCAACTTGCTTTTTCTGCTAATGATTTTGAGCATCTTTTCATGTGGTTATTAGCCATTCATATGGCCAGATTTTTTTGTTTTTTCTTTTTGCCAACTGTCTTTTTCAAGTCTTAACTGTTTTGCTAAATTATTACTATCTTTTTATTGTTGGTTTGAAAGATTTTATGTATATTACATATATAGTAGTAACATATTCTAGATATGATTTCTTAGTCAGATGCATGTATTATGAATATTTTTCCCTGTGTGTAGCTTGCCAATTCATTTTCTCAATGATGAACAGAAAGTCAAATTCTAGTGCTTTTTATCATGTATTTTCTAAGAAATCTTTGCTTATCTAGTATTAGGAAGATACTTGTCTGTGTTTATTTCAAGAAGCTTTAGGCTGATTTTTACATTTAGGTTGATTACGCATCTCTAATTTTTTTGCATATGAAAAGTAATCCTGTAGAGCAGCGATTCTCAACCTGTGGATCGAGACCCACAGGAACTGTATTAAAGGCTCGCAGCATTAGGAAGGTTGAGAACCTTCCTAATGCCGTGGCCCTTTAATACAGCTCCCGTGTGTCGCGACCCACAGGTTGATGATGGCTGATCTAATACCATCTGTTGAAAAGACTGCTCTCCCATTGAGCTGAGTTGGTGTCGTGAAAGAAAAAAACGGTTGACCAATACTGTGTGAGTCTCTTCTGTTGCACTGTCCTATTTGTCTGTGCTTATGTCAAGTCTACACTGTCTGGAGCACCGTAGCTTTGTAATAAGGCTTGAAATAAGGTATTTAAGTCCTCCAACTTTATTCTCATTTTTAAATTACTTTGGGTATTATAGATTTTTTTCCATTTTCTTACAAATTTTAGAATCACTTATTTTTATAAAAACATGTTAGATTTTGAATGAGGCTTCACTACATCTGTTTTTCAGTTTGTGGAGAAAAAGAGTCATTTTAATAATACTGAGTCTTCCCATGCATGAACCTCTTCTCTTAATTTCTCTCAGTAACATTTTGTAACTTTCAGTAGAGAGGTTTTAGGCATGTTTTACACGTATTAGATTTTTATTAGATCTATTGGATGTTTTGTGCTCTTATATATAGTTCTTCAAATTTTGTTGTTCATTTGCTACTATACAGGCGTACAGTTGCTGTTTATATACTGACTTTATATCCTGCAAGCCTCCTAAATTCAATTTTTACTTCTAATATCATGTGTGGACATTATCGACAGATACATATAATCATGATTGATGCCTGTGAATTGCTTCTTTCTTTCCCATCTTTATACCTTTCAAAATGTCTTTTTCTAGCCTTATTAAACAAGCTAGAACTTTTAAGTACCATGCCAACTGAAAGTTGTAGAAACGGTCATCCTTGTTTTACTGTTAAGTTTCATACTTGCATTTTTTACACTGTGGCTTCTACTGTTAAAGCCCTATAATTTTGTGATTGCCTTATTTTCAAGTCCACAACGCCCTATCTACATATTCCTGGGTTTTCCTTTGCTTCTGATATTATTAATTTTCCCCATCACCAAATAATTATTGAGCAGATATTATGCGACTAACTGTGTTTGTGTCTGAAGCTACACAGGTTTTGGGGACCTGGGTTAGGTCTCAGCAGAGCTCACTGTAAAGCTTTCAAAGAACGGATGGTTCCTGGGACTTTCTCAGAAGGAAGGTCTGCTGGGGGTCAGAGAAGAGGCCACGGAGGGAGATGATTGTACCTCTCCTGTCCTCCTGTCCTCCTCATGGGCAGTCACCCAAGAGCAGGGACTGCCCCCCACCCCCCCTTTTAACGTGTGGTTATACCTATCCTCAAATTGTTTTCATGTCATCTCTCTGGACAAAATTTCCAAGTCCATCCAAAAATGGAGTTGTCATGATTATACTATGGCGCTCATTGCTTTCTGCTCTATGTGATTTTCATGTAAAGAGCACTCCTAATATCTCTTTAGCTCACATTGGTAATAACTTGTTATCTTTAGAAACTCTATGGAAATTTATATGCATTTAAAAGTAAAAAAAAAAAAGTTTCTGAATGAACGGCTCATTGAAGTTTTTTGTTCATATGTGTCTTATATTTCATTAGTGGATGGATTTTTTTATTATGAAAATAATTTTGTATTGCATCAATTTTCTAGAAAATTTTTTGTTAAAGTACTGCTTTGGGGGCATCTTACCCCCTCAGCCGCAGGGACGGCTCTCTGACTGTCACTGTCTCTTGGATAGTGAGTGCTGGTGAGCTGCACCTTAAGATTCCTGCCTTGGCTTTTTCGTTCATTTCTTCACCCAAACAATGTCTGTTGCTTCATCTTTCTTTGCCAGATTGCCTCTTATTAAATAGCTCTGCTTATTCTTGTAAAGCCATAATGATATCACAGAACACATTTTTTTTGAAGACGTACCAATTAAAGATGATTTTCAGATAATTACATCTTGAAACTATGAATATCTTCATTGCAAATGTAGAGGCTGTGTGAGGCATTGTGTAGTGATGTAATTGGAATGACGGTGAAACAAAGGCATTTTAAAAATACACAAATTATGTATTTCTTCTTTTGGGCAAATATGTACTACTTAGAATCCATTAAATGTGGCTATTTCTGTAGCTGTATTGTGCTTCAGAATAAGGTTAGAAATCTGTACATTCAATTAAGTGATAGCAAGTCCCTCTGTGTTGCTCAGGCTGGCCGCAAACTCTTGGGCTCAAGTGATCCTCCTGCCTCAGCCTCCCGCTCAGCCATGAGCCACTATTCAGTTTCTTTTTATGGGAGAGACTTATCTGGTGGAAGTTTCCCTTTTTAAATTTTTATTTGTTAATGTCCTAAGATTTCTTCTTTTCTCTAACCCTCACAGAAAAAGGGTTTCCTCATAGGGGAGCCTGGTAATTCTGCTGCAGATAGCCAATCAAGCTGCAGGACTACTTTTGATATTTTGGGGGGGGGCGGGGACAGGAAGTAAGATTTGTTGGTAGGCACACGTGATAGTGCAGCACAGCAGAAGCCCTCATGAGTGCAAGGGGTGAGGATTGGGATCTGTTTGACCCCATCTGGTGAGCTTCTTCTCAGCCACCATGTCTTCAAACTCATGGGGGTAAAGCTCCACTTTTTTGAGACATGAATCCTCTGGAGGCCAGGGAACATGAACATGGCTTTGCATAGGGCCTCAATTATGTGCTCCTTGTTCTGTAGTTTGGTGTGGATGGACATAATTATTTGACCAATGTGAACCCTAGCCACCTTGCCCTGGGGTTTTCCAAAGGCATGGCACACACCTGTCTGGAGCTTAGATCGGGGACAGCACAAGGTCTGACATATGAACATATACCAGAAAGGATGGGCTCCAGGGTCCCTTAGAACAACCAATATGAGCAACAGGCTGCATACACTAGCAAGGAGGCTGCTGTTTGCACAACAGGCCCCATGAGGAAGGGAACACAGCCAGCTTAATTAGCTGCAGTTTTGATGTTTTATTTATTGTTATTATCTCTGCCCATATTGGCTGGACAGAGTTAAATTTGAAGGTCAGCTGGAAAACATTTGGTATTTTCCAATGACACATTGGCCAATGGGGAGGTTTCTATCCATTTTCTAGTGAAGTAGGTCACTAGACACAGCGTATGAATCCCATAGTTTAATGGGCCATCTGTTGAGTCGCTGTGATAATTGTTCATTTTTGTGAATTCCGTTGTACACAGTTAGTTGCAGTCAAGGGTGTTAGGAATCTTTTCAAGGTCACTAATATGCTGAACAGTGGCCCCTCTCAATTGAAACTCCCCTTCAGAGAGTTTTGTTGACTCCTTTCTGTCTGTATCCCTTTTCCTCAGTTGTGAGCATTTTATTTCTTGAGGTTGAGGGTTATCCTTGTTGAAGATAATTAGAGAAGGGAGTAACAGGATTAGGAATAGGAAAAATGAGGCCAGACATTTGTCTGTAGTGTTGGTGGGATTTTTTTTTTTTTTTTTTTTTTTTGCAGTGAAGTTTGGGTAAGAAAATGGCAATGATGGACAATCAGCCTGTCTCAGGCAGTGAGGCTCATCAGTGACTACTGGGAGAGGGCATCAGAAACAGTGTGTGAGTGGAGTAGTCAGAGCTGAAGCTTTAATTAAGCAAGCAGTTTAAGCCGGGTAGCTCAAAAATTCTGGAAAGCCGGAATCATAAATCTGATGGGCAGTGGCATATAGATAGAGAGCCAGGCAGACTTAGATGTCTTAAGGCCAGCTGTGTTCTGGGCCATCTTCTGTTCTCACTGGAGGTTCATCTAGTTCCATGATTTTAAATATTGTCTTCCAGTTCTGTTGCTCCAGCTCAGACTTCCTGCAGACTTGTATTCCCAACTGCCTGTTTCTCCATGTTGATGTTTAGTTGCCACCACTCATGGTGTGTGTCTAGGGTAGGCAGCTCATCCTGGTTTCCCGGAACTTTTATAGTTCTAACATTCTAATTCCCTCTCACATTCTAGGAAACTCTGCCATCCCAGGCAAACTAGGATGGCTGGTCATTTTATTTATAGTCCTTAAACCTGCTTGTCTTACGTAGAATTCCTTGGAAGAATCATCTACCTGGTTGCTCAAGATAAGCATTCAGGAGTTATCTGTGATTCTTCTCTTTCTCAGTCCATCAGTATGTCATGTGTCTTAACCACATCTAATGTGTCGGCATGCCTTATCTCTTCCTCCAAAAACACCCAAGTCTGTCCACTTCTCCCCATCTCTGCAGATCCCATCTTAATGTCAGCTGCTTACATCCTGAGCATAATGGGTCGTGTCAGGAGACAAGAATGTAGAACCTGCACCTACTTCATGTTGCTTTTAAAGCCCACCCCTGTGACCAACCAGGACCCCCAAGCTTCCTCACCACTGGGCAGTATCTGTCTCTTCTGCCCCTTGTCACTTCCCCTCCCCCTCCGGCCACACTGGCTCTCTTTACCTTGGACTTGCTAAGTTGGTTCATGTCTTAGGTTTGTCTACTTTGTCTTCCTTTTGCCTGGAATATCCTTTCCTTGTACAGCT
The DNA here is from genome assembly GCF_027406575.1 of Nycticebus coucang. Taxonomy (NCBI): domain Eukaryota; kingdom Metazoa; phylum Chordata; class Mammalia; order Primates; family Lorisidae; genus Nycticebus; species Nycticebus coucang. Next base: position 114,120,043 of record NC_069788.1, on the reverse strand, counting down.
GATTGCTCCATGGCATTTAGGTCACCTTATCGTAAATGTCTTCTGCACATGGAGGCCTTCCTTGAGCAAATCAGTTGAAAATAGCCAGCCACTGTTGACCATATCACTGCATTTTTATTTTCTGAGTGGCAGGCACCTCCCCCGATCTGACCTTTACACTGTTCATCTGTTTGCTTTTCTAGCTCTCTACTAGAGCAGAAGCGCCTCAGGAGCCATGGCTTGACTGCTGTGTTCGCTGTCCTCTCCTCAGGCTTTAGGACAGTTCACAGAATAGGTGTCCAGGAAATAGTACTAACTAAATTTAGCAGTATGTTTAACTGTCCTAGAGGATCTATTTAAAGCTCTGAGGAAAAAGAGATTTTGAAAGTTTTTTCTTTTTTTTTGAGACAGAGTCTCATTCTGGCACCCTCAATAGAAGCTCTTGGGCTCAAGGGATCATCTTGCCTCACTTTTTATGTTTTTAGTAGAGACGGGGTCTTGCTCTTGCTCAGGCTGGTCTCAAACTCGTGAGCTCAAGCAGTCCACCTGCCTTGGCCTCCCGGACTGCTACGATTACAGGTATGAACCACTGCACCACCAATCTTGAGCAAGTAAGGATTAGTAAGTAGAAATTAATTGTGCCATACCTGTTATTACTACTATAAAATGTATAGAATACCATTGATACTATCTTTTTTTTTTTTTTTGTAGAGACAGAGTCTCACTTTATGGCCCTCGGTAGAGTGCCATGGCCTCACCCAGCTCATAGCAACCTCCAACTCCTGGGCCCAAGCGATTCTCTTGCCTCAGCCTCCTGAGTAGCTGGGACTACAGGCGCCTGCCACAACGCCCGGCTAGATACTCTTTTTTTTTTTTTTCTTTATAGATAGGGTCTCATTCTGTTACCTAGGCTGGGGTTGTAGTGTTGAGATCACAGCTCACTGTAGCCATGAACTCCTGGGCTCAAATGGTCCTCCTCCCTCAGTCACCAGAGTAGATGGAACTACAGGCATGTACCACCATGCCCAGCTAGTTCTTATTATTTTGTAGAGAGGTGGTCTGTTTCTGTTGCCTATGCTGGTCTCGAACTCCTAGGGTTAAGCGATCCTCTCACCTCAGCCTTCCAAAGTACTGGGATTACAGGCATGAGCTACCATACCCAGCCCAATATTACCTTAATAAGTTATCATACATATTTGATATTAGCTAAAACAACAAAACAAGACCTTTTCAGGTTTATTCATGAATGTATAGTACCCTGCCCTACGTTTCTTTTAAGCTTGTAACTTACTCAGTGGTGAATTATTCTCCTGCAGGGTTTTCGGGGCTGTACCCTGAGTGGAAACTAGAACCATTACATGCATGAGTCTATGAGGAGTGCAGGGAGCCGTGGAGCCTCTTTTACTTTGACCAAAGGGATTGTGTTTTGAAACTTGGGTGATGACAAAACTTTGTGTTTCGAGCATTAATGGTTCTGAATCAGGATCTCAAGCTCAGGACTCTGGCATTTGGAGCCAGGTGATTTTTTGCTGTGGGAGACTGTGCGGCATCCCTGGCCTCTACCCAGGAGATGCCAACTGTGCCACTCATTTCAGACTGCGATACCGTCAGGCACTGCTGAGTGTTCCCTAAGAGGGCAAAATATCCTTTTAAATTAATTCTTTTTTTTTTTATTTTTAAAAAAGGTTTTTATTATGTCTTTTGTTGCATTTTATATATTTATTTGTTTATTTGAGACAGAGCCTGACTCTGTCACCCTGGGTAGAGTGTGTGGTGTCATAGCTCATAGCACCCTCAAACTTTTTGGGCTCAAGTGATCCTCTTGCCTCAGCCTCCTGAGTAGCTGGGACTACAGGCATCCGCCATATGCCTAGTTCTTTCTAGAGATGAGGTCTCACTCTTGCTCAGGTTGGTCAAAAACTCCTGAGCTCAAGCGATCCACCCACCTCGGCCTCCCAGAGTGCTAGGATTACAGGTGTGAGCCACTGCGCCTGGTCCATTCTTCTTCTTTTTTGGGAAAAAAGAAAAAGATTACTTATCAGAAGATTGTTGTTAAGAAAGGGCCTTTTTTTTTTTTTTTTTTGAGACAGTGTCTCCCTCTGTTGCTCTGGGTAGAGTATGATGGTGTCATCACTCTTGCTCAGGCTGGTCTTAAACTCTTGAGCTCAAGGGATCCTCTCGCCTCGGCCTCCCAGACTGCTAGGATTGTAGGCAGGAGCGACTCAGCCTTGAATTCATTCTAAACAATGAATATGTTTTCTACTGTTTTCTTTACATTGGGAAATAATAATTTTTAAAAATTCAAGTTTTTTTTTTTTTTTTCCTTCCTGGTGGGGGTAATGTAGCAGACTTTAAAAAGCTTTTATAAGGGAGATTGTTCATTTTACACCAGTACTCAGTTATAAGAATCTATTTTCAACTTGTATGTTTCTATAATTCCATGGTAAGCTTTGCGTGAGAAACCCTAAAATATGCCAAGGGAATTTGTTCTTTCAGTGTTTCTATATTTTTCGCCTGCTCCCATCACCATGGAGCTAAACACTTTGAGACATGTTAGGTTAAAAACAGTAATGACAGAAGAGGGAAAAAAACATTTGCGTCTCTTCTGTTCCCCTTACCCCTCAGTGAGCCAAATGGGGTATTAGTCTGAATGTTTAAATTGGGCCTAAGGATGGGAATGGGGTGTTTCTCAGAGTGTTTCCTTCTTTTCTTTCCTTTTTTTCCTGGAAAATGCTAACAGTATAATCTGATCAGATCCATGAATTAATATTCTGTGATGAGGAAAAATATACCATAAATGTGTAGGGAAGAGCCTTTTACCTTGGTCCACCTCTACTCTACAGATCTGCGGGCTTCAGAGATCACGTTGCATTGCTTAGGGCTCCCCTGTGTCATATAATTTTTGTTCATTTGTTTGAGACAGAGTCTTACTATGGTCGCCCTGGGTAGAGTGCTATGGCTATCTCTCAAAGCAACCTCAAACTCTTGGGCTTAAGCCATTCTCTTGCCTCAGTCTCCCAAGTAGCTGGGACTATAGGTGCCTGCACAACGTCTGGCTATTTTTTTGGTTGTAGTTGTCATTGTTGTTTGGCAGGCCTGGGCTGTATTCGAACCCGCCAGCTCCGATGTATGTGGCTGGCGCCCTAGCCCCTGAGCTATAGGTGCCAAGCCATATATTTTTTATATATAAATACCAAATAGCCAAATGTCTGTAAGACTAGTTTTTAGAGAACTGTTTGATTCATTAAATAAATACAATGCTTATCAGCTTTCTTAAACTGAGACCTTAGCTCAATAGTGTTGATAAAATTATGAGATAGTCGTATTAATTAAAGAATTTGAGCATCTAATCTCCATAGTTCCTAGTAGAAATGTTGGTGGTTATCAGATGTACATGCATTTAACATCAATCAAAAAATGCAAAAGATGGCTCTGCTTGTCTCTTTAATATTTTTTAGGGTAGAGTTTTTGTTTGAAATTCTTAGCTTCCTCCAATTATAGACTTTGAGCTCTGGCCTATCTAGATGGAATATTCTATTCAGTCTCTTTAAATGTACTAACAATTGGAGAAACAATTTTTCTTCCCTAATGTTATGGACTGTGGCTTATTCTACTTAATAGAAATATGTACTAATGTTATTTTTGTTTGACAAAAGTAGTTTGGAGAAACAGATTAATGTCTCAATATTAATTACCAATCCAAACTTGTCTTCAAACCTTTGAACATTCATTTCAGGAAGTTTAGATGCCTCGATTCTTTTTAAAAGGTACTATTTTCTTGGCATGCATGAAGGCCTGATATTGAATTTAAAAGTGGCCGACCTTAAAGAAAACTGTGTAATTCAAACACCAAAGACTTAAAAAATAGAAAGATAAAGAAAAAGAAAGTTTAAAAATGTATCTGCTTTTCTGATGTGGGCTGGTGAGAAAAGATGGTCTTTTTTGGTTGCTTTAAGTCTTTAGCTTCCCGTCAGTCCTCCCCCACTATGAAACCTCACGTGTGGGCATTCTTCAGTAAAACTGTCCATGGGTGACCTTCTTTATAAAGAGCCAGTGAGGACTGTTCTTTGTTCATTTTTATATTGATAAGAAAAAGATAACAGTTCACAAATTACAACATCCTCTGATTTTATTCTTTTAAGGTTGTTTTTGGTGAGTTTTGAATATTTCCTTCTTGTTCCCCTTATCTGCTTAAAGTAATCCCTGCTGTAAACAGATCTGGACTTTGTTGTTCTGTTTCTATAGCACAGGTAGAGTAGATTAGCGTGATTGCTGAGGGCCCTGGGATTCTTGCAGTGGTAAGCGAATACTGGCTTTATCTTAAAGCCACCAGCTGCATTAGCCCATAACAAGAGAGTCGGCCTGTCCTCTGAGCTTTGAAACCAGGCTTTGACTTCTCCGCTCTAGCTGTGAAAGTCCTGGACGGCACCATCTTCCAGAGGAAGGCTGTTATGTCTCCCCTGAAATGTGGTTTCCGTGTGGCCATCTTCATCACTGCTCTTGGCGGTTTCTTCTGGATAACTTGCTGCAGCTTCTCCATCAGCACCTGCGGCTCCACCTTCCACTGTGATGTTACAGAGACGGCTTTTTTCCTTGAGCTTTATGAACAAAACTTGTGGCTTCAGACTTTTCTTCTGCGACTTGCTCACTTCTCTCATTCATGGGGCGGAAGAGACTTAGGGGCTCCCTCTGTATTAGGCTTTGGCTTAAGGGAATGCTGTGGCAGATTTTCTTTTATCCAGACCACTAAAACTTTCTCCATCTGGACAATGAGATCGTTCAGTATTCTTGCCATCTCTCTGTTTCCTGGAGTAGTTATTTTAATTTACAATCAAAAAGTTTTCCTTTGCATTCAGACCTGGCTGACTGACATCCAAGAGGCTTAGCTTAGGGCCTGTTGGCACTTCCTCTCTAAGCTTCATCATTTCTACCTTTGATTTAAAGTGAGAGATGTGAGACTCTTCCTTACATTTTCAATTTCAATTGTAGGGGTGTTAACTGACCTAATTCAATGTTACCGAGTCCCAGTGAATAGGCCCAAAGAAAGGGGTGGGGGAGAGACAGGTAGTCAGTGGAGCAGTCAGAACACACACAACGTTGATCAATTAATTTTGTGTCTTACATGAATGTGATTGATGTTGTTCCTAACCATTACAATGGTAACACCAAAGATCACTAGTCACGGACTACAATAACAAATATAACAGTAATGAAAAAGTTTGAAATACTGGGAATATTACCAAAATGTGCCACAGCAACGCTGTGAGCACTTGCTGTTAGAAACATGGCACTGACAGAATTGCTTGGTGTAAAGTCACCACAAACCTTCAGTCAGTAAAAGCTCCAGTATCTGCACAGCACACCACGGTCAGCACCATAGCACTGGGTGTGCTTCCATGTGTTGTGTTTATCAGATAGAAGCTTCTTTTCAAATATTCAGCTAATTATTTTTTTCTTTTGCAAAATTGCCCACAAATACTTCCTTTCTCATTTTTCTTTTGGATTCTTAGTGCTTTATCTTGCTTTATAACAACTCTTGGCATATATTCAGTGTAATCAACCTGTGTTGTATTTGTTGTAGTTTTTTTTAAACTAGTTGTAGTTTGCCTCTTAATATACAGATATTTTAAAGTTTCATGTAAACAAATTGGTTAACATTTTCTTTTGTGATCTCTTTCATTAGTTTTACACATAGAAAATCTTTCTCCATTCAGTATTTCAGTTTTTCTTGACATTTTATTAATCCCTTACCACTTAACTAATTTTGTAAAAAAAAAAAAAAGGATTCCTACTGTTTGTGAACAAGGATTTTTGTAGTTCTCTGCACATAGTGGCCACTCGCACATAATTGTTAACATCCAGCTTTGCTGTGGCACTTGATACTTAAATTCCTGGTTAATTGCATGTATCTAAGGTTCTAATAAACTTGGATCCTTGTAAAACTACTTCATTGAATATAAAAGTTAAAAAACACACAAAGTAAAATAAAATTAAACCAGTTAGGCTGACTCCTATAATAGTTTATACTTTGTTTAAAGAGGTTCAGTAGTGAGAGTTGACTCTTGATGTATAACATAAAGGAACCAAACTCACTTTTTGGGATAGGCCTGTGTAGTAGCATTAGGCTCAAGTTGACTGCCAAATAGAACATAAAATATTAATTCTGGCATAGTTTATGATGATAACCGCTAATTTTCTAATTTGTACAAGTTCAGCTTTTTAGAAATGTATAAATCAATTGTGAAAGGAAAACGATTTCAATTTTCTGGAAAAAGAATACTGCCAACCTACATTGTAATTACTAAAAGTGTTGATTTGTGATACATAAATCAGTTGTCTTATGATTTGTAAACTAATATTCCTGGTAGCATTCCAGGTGGTATAGGCAAAAAAATATTTTATTAAATTCAAAGCCTAAATATTTTTTTCCTTTTTTTTTTTTTTTTTATTGTTGGGGATTCATTGAGGGCACAATAAGCCAGGTTATACTGATTACATTTGTTAGGTAGAGTCCCTCTTGCAATCATGTCTTGCCCCCAGAGGGTGTGGCACACAGCAAGGCCCCACCCCTCTCTCTCCTTTTCCTCCCCCCCCACCATGACCTTAATTGTCATTAATTGTCCTCATATCAAAATTGAGTACATAGGATTCATGCTTCTCCATTCTTGTGATGCTTTACGAAGAATAATGTCTTCCACTTCCATCCAGGTTAATACGAAGGATGTAAAGTCTCCATTTTTTTTAATAGCTGAATAGTATTCCATGGTGTACATATACCACAGCTTGTTAATCCATTCCTGGGTTGGTGGGCATTTAGGCTGTTTCCACATTTTGGCGATTGTAAATTGAGCTGCAATAAACAGTCTAGTACAAGCATCCTTATGATAAAAGGATTTTTTTCCTTCTGGGTAGATGCCCAGTAATGGGATTGCAGGATCAAATGGGAGGTCTAGCTTGAGTGCTTTGAGGTTTCTCCATACTTCCTTCCAGAAAGGTTGTACTAGTTTGCAGTCCCACCAGCAGTGTAAAAGTGTTCCCTTCTCTCCACATCCACGCCAGCATCTGCAGTTTTGAGATTTTGTGATGTGGGCCATTCTCACTGGGGTTAGATGGTATCTCAGGGTTGTTTTGATTTGCATTTCTCTAATGTATAGGGATGATGAACATTTTTTTCAAATATTTGTTAGCCATTCGTCTGTCTTCTTTAGAGAAGGTTCTATTCCTGTCTCTTGCCCATTGATATATGGGATTGTTGGCTTTTTTCATGTGGATTAATTTGAGTTCTCTATCGATCCTAGTTATCAAGCTTTTGTCTGATTGAAAATATGCAAATATCCTTTCCCATTGTGTAGGTTGTCTCTTTGCTTTGGTTATTGTCTCCTTAGCTGTACAGAAGCTTTTCAGTTTAATGAAGTCCTATTTGTTTATTTTTGTTGTTGTTGCAATTGCCATGGCAGTCTTCTTCATGAAGTCTTTCCCCAGGCCAATATCTTCCAGTGTTTTTCCTATGCTTTCTTGGAGGATTTTTATTGTTTCATGCCTTAAATTTAAGTCCTTTATCCATCTTGAATCAAATTGTGTGAGTGGGGAAAGGTGTGGATCCAGTTTCAGTCTTTTACATGTGGATATCCAGTTCTCCCAACACCATTTATTGAATAGGGAGTCTTTCCCCCAAGGTATGTTCTTGTTTGGTTTATCGAAGATTAGGTGGTTGTAAGATGCTAGTTTCATTTCTTGGTTTTCTATTTGATTCCAAGTGTCTGTGTCTCTATTTTTGTGCCAGTACCATGTTGTCTTGACCACTATGGCTTTGTAGTACAGACAAAAATCTGGTATGCTGATGCCCCCAGCTTTATTTTTATACTAAGAACTGCCTTAGCAATACGGGGTTTTTTTCTGGTTCTATACAAAACGCAGAATCATTTTTTCCAAATCTTGAAAGTACGATGTTGGTATTTTGATAGGAATGGCATTGAATAGGTAGATTGCTTTGGGAAGTATAGACATTTTAACAATGTTGATTCTGCCGATCCATGAGCATGGTGTGTTCTTCCATTTGTTAAAATCCTCTGCTATTTCCTTTCTGAGGATTTCATAATTTTCTTTATAGAAGTCCTTCACCTCCTTTGTTAGGTATATTCCTAGGTATTTCATTTTCTTTGAAACTATGGTGAAGGGAGTCGTGTCCTTACTTAGCTTCTCGTCTTGACTGTTATTGGCGTATACAAAGGCTATGACTTGTGGACATTGATTTTATATCCTGAAACATTACTGTATTTTTTGATGACTTCTAGGAGTCTTGCGGTTGAGTCTTTGGGATTCTCTAAGTATAAGATCATGTCGTCAGCAAAGAGGGAGAGTTTGACCTCCTCTGCTCCCATTTGTATTCCCTTTATTTTCTTGTCTTGCCTAATTGTATTGGCTAGCACTTCCAGCACTATGTTGAATAGTAAAGGTGACAGAGGACAACCTTGTCTGGTTCCAGTTCTAAGAGGAAAAGCTTTCAGTTTTACTCCATTTAGTAAAATATTAGCTGTGGGTTTGTCATAGATAGCTTCAATCAGTTTTAGAAATGTGCCACCTATGCCTATACTCTTCAGAGTTCTAATTAGAAAAGGATGCTGGATTTTATCAAATGCTTTTTCTGCATCTATTGAGAGGATCATATGATCTTTATTTTTGCCTCTGTTAATATGGTGGATAATGTTTATGGACTTGCGTATGTTAAACCTGCCTGGCATCCGTGGGATGAAACCTACTTGATCATGATGTATGACTTTTTAGATGATAAGCTGTAATCTGTTGGCTAGAATTTTGTTGAGAATTTTTGCATCTATATTCATGAGTGAGATTGGTCTGAAATTTTCCTTTTTGTTTGGGTCTCTTCCTGGTTTTGGGATCAGGGTGATGTTTGCTTCATAGAATGTGTTGGGGAAAATTCCTTCTTCCTCGATTTTTTTGGAATAATTTCTGCAATACAGGAATAAGCTCTTCCTTGAAGGTTTGATAGAATTCTGGTGTGAAGCCATCTGGACCAGGGCATTTTTTGGTTGGAAGCTTTTTTATTGTTTCTTTAATCTCAGTGCTTGAGATTGGTCTGTTCAGGAGCTCTATTTCTTCCTGGGTTTGTCTAGGGAGACCATTTCCTTCACATTGTCAAATTTCTGGGCATAGAGTTTCTGGTAGTTTTCAGAGATGATCTCTTGTATCTCTGTTGGATCAGTTGTTATTTCCCCTTCATCACTTCTGATTGAGGTTACTAGAGATTTTACTTCTCTGTTTCTTATTAGTCTGGCCAATGGTTTAATCTATTTTATTAATTTTTTCAAAAAACCAACTCCTTGTTTCATTAATTTTCTGAATGATTCTTTTGTTTTCAATTTCATTGATCTCTTGATTTGATTTTGGAGATTTCTTTTCTTCTACTGACATTAGGCTTAGATTGTTCTTCTTTTTCCAACTCCATAAATGGCTTGTGAGTTTGTTGATGCGCTCTCTTTTTGTTTTTTGAATGTAGGCATCTAAAGCGATAAATTTTCCTCTCAAATCTGCTTTTGCAGTATCCCACAGGTTTTGGTAGCTTGTGTCTTCATTGTTGTTATGCTCAAGGAAGTTAATGATTTCCTGTTTTATTTCTTCCTGCACCCATCTGTTATTCAACAGAAGATTGTTTAATTTCCATGCCTTTGGGTGGGGTCGAGTGTTTTTGTTAGAGTTGAGTTCCACCCTTAATGCCTTATGGTCTGAGAATATACAAGGTAAAATTTCAATTCTTTTGATTCTGTTGATATTTGTTTTGTGTCCCAGGATATGATCAGTTTTGGAGAATGTTCCATGGGGTGATGAGAAGAATGTATATTCTTTATCTTTGAGATGGAATGTTCTGTATGCGTCTATCAAGCACAGTTGTTCTAGGGTCTCATTTAAATCTGTTATATCTTTGTTTAATTTCTGTTTAGAGGATCTGTCCAGCTCTGTAAGAAGAGTGTTAAAGTCCCCTGTTATTATGTATTATCGGATATCATATTGCTCAGACTGAGTAAGGTCTGTTTCAAGAATCTGGGAGCATTTAAATTGGGTGCATAAATATTTAGAATTGAAATGTTTTCTTGTTGTATTTTTCCCTTGACCAGTATAAAGTGACCATCTTTGTCTTTTTTGACTTTAGTTGCTTTAAATCCACATGTATCTGAAAATAAGATTGCAACTCCTCTTTTCTTCTGAATCCCATTTGCCTGAAAAATTGTCTTCCAACCCTTGACTCGGAGTTTTAATTTGTCTTTTGAAGCCAGGTGTGTTTCTTGCAGACAACAAATGGACGGCTTGTGGTTTTTAATCTAGTCAGCCAATGTATGTCTCTTCAGTGGGGAATTCAAGCCATTAACATTTATTGAGATTGGGTGGCGCCTGTGGCTCAGTGAGTAGGGCGCCGGCCCTATATTCCGCAGGTGGTGGGTTCAAACAGAGCCCCGGCTGAACTGCAACCAAAAAATAGCCGGGCATTATGGCGGGCGCCTGTATTCCCAGCTGCTCGGGAGGCTGAGGCAGGAGAATCGTGGAAGCCCAAGAGCTGGAGGTTGCTGTGAGTCCTGTGACATCGTGGCACTCTACCATGGGCGGTAAAGTGAGACTCTGTCTCTACAAAAAGAAATAAAAATAAAAAATAAAAAGACCATTTAAAAAAAAACATTTATTGAGATAATTGATAAGTGTGGTAGTGTTCTTTTCATCTTATTTTGTGAGAATCCATTGCTTAGTTTTATCTTTTGCATCAGTGTGGAGGTTAGGTTCTGTCCTTTAATTTCTGAGTTTTTACTTTGCTGCTGATCCATTGGTCAGTGGATCAGGTTGAAGTATTTCCTGTAGAGCAGGTCTTGTTGTGGTGAAAGTATTCAATGTTTGTATATCCGTAAATGATGGTCAGTGGATCAGGTTGAAGTATTTCCTGTACAGCTGGTCTTGTTGTGGTGAAATTCCTCAATGTTTGTATATCCGTAAGTAATTTGATTTCTCCGTGAATTTTAAAGCTTAGCTTAGCAGGGTACAAAATTCTGGGCTGGAAATTGTTCTCTTTAAATAGATTAAAGGTAGATGACCCTTGTCTTCTTGTTTGGAAAGTTTCATTAGAGAAGTCTGCAGTCACTCTGATAGATTTGCCCCTCTAGGTCAATTGGCGCTTACTCCTGGCAGCTTGCAGAATCTTTTCTTTTGTCTTGACTTTGGACAGGTTCATCACAATGTGTCTTGGAGAAGCTCGGTTAGAGTTGAGGTGACCTGGGGTCCGATAGCCCTCGAAAGCAGTGTGTCAGAATCCTTGGTGATATTTGGGAAATTTTCTTTTATAATATTCTCTAGTATGGCTTCCATTCCTCTGGGGCATTCTTCTTCCCCTTCTGGGATTCCTATAACTCATATGTTGGAACGCTTCATAAGGTCCCATAATTCTGACAGTGAACGTTCTGCTTTCTCTCTCTTCTTTTCTGCCTCTTTTACTATCTGAGTTATCTCAAGAACTTTGTCTTCTACCTCTGAAATCCTTCTTCTGCGTGGTCTAACCTGTTGCTGACACTTTCTATTGCATGTTTAAGTTCCTTAATTGACTGTTTCAGTTCCTTCAGCTCTGCTATATCCTTTCTATATTCTTCATATCGTTCATCTCTTATTTGAGTCTGTTTTTGGATTTCCTTTTGGTTATTTTCCACTTTATTAGCAGTTTCCTTCATTGTTTCCATCATTTCCTTCATTGTTTTCATGATGTGTATTCTAAATTCCGTTTCTGTCATTCCTAACATTTCTTTATTCGTGGAATCCTCTGCCAATAAAGGTCCCTCGGAGGGGTTGTTCTGGATTGGTTCTTCATGTTGCCTGGAGTTTTCTGCTGATCCTTCCTCATGAGTGATTTCTTTTATCTGTTTCCCAGCCCTAATTTTCCTTTCACTTCCTCTTGCTCTTTAAGTTCCTGTGCTTGTGGACTAAGGTTTCGATGAGTCCTTTTCGTATAGGACCAGAATGATGAGAAGGTTGAAAAGCAAGAAGGGATGAAAGGAAGAGGGAAAGTACGAAAAGAAAATAGAGAAAGGAGAGGGCGTGGGTAAAAGGAATATTGACAAAAGAAGAGAGGCACAGAAAGAGGGAGACAGAGCTATATAGGTGTACAGTAGGGTACTTTGACACAACCTTAAAAATTCCCAACCTCTGGGGGTGCCCAATTGGGTGGTTCCCTTGAGGTCAGCAACTCTTTGCTAACCTGATCAGACACAGTACCCCACCTCCACCAAGTGGAGAGGAGAGACAAAAATGGTATAAATCAAACCAAAAAAGCAAACAGAAAACTTTACGGGATAAAATTGGGTGAAAAACCAAATAATAGGGGTAGAAACACTAGCAAAAATGATGTTCTAGTTATTGGAAAAGGCAGCAATGGGAAACTGTATTTATACTAGAAAACTGGAGAATGAAAAGAAAAAATCAGTATGGAAAAGGTTGACATTAAAAAACAAAGCAACAACAGCAACATCAAAATAAACAAACAAACAAAAACAAAACAAAATAAAAAACTACCAAAAACCAAGCAGTATATATATCTTGTTGAATATTGTCTGGGCAACAGGTGGTCTTCTCTGTATTGAGATGTTAATTACAATGCTGATATGACTGGAGGCCTCCACTGATTTCTCAAACCCCACAGGGTAGACACCCTGTGTTTCTCTTCAGCCCTCTTAAAAGGCACTTGAAGCTTCTAATCTTGCTAAGCAGAAGCTTTCCCAGGAATGCATTTGTCACTGGAATCACTGCTGAAATGGATATCCACTTACCCATTGTGCCAAAACCGGTCTCACTCTGCCCCTGAGGGTTAGGGCTGTAAGGCAGCTCAGACCCCGCCTTTAGGCTACTCAGCCACTAGGTTACTAGGTCCCACCCTATCCTTGCTCTGCAACCCCTAGGCGGAGCTTGTTCGGGCAGTTCTCTCACAATGGCTCTCTGCAGCCCTCAGCCAAACACTATTAGCTGCATCTGTCCGGCTCAGCGGCTGAGTCTGGGGTCCCAGACAACGCCCAAAGTTCTCCGCACTCCCACTCAAGCTCTCCCCAAGGCAGTTCAAGTGAGTGCCAAGTCCAAAAGCAGCAAAATGGTTCACAGGTAAGGCCTTTCCAGTTTGCAGTCTCGCTGCTACTGCACTTACAGCTGTAGGCGGGATTAGACCCGTTGAACACACACGATTACTTGCCAGTTTTCCACTGTTTTTGTCCTCTTCTTGGAGTCCAGAAGTCTCTCGCTGATTCCCTGTATCCTCAAAGGGATGATTATAGGCAGATCCCACCAGCCAGAGATGCCTGGAGTCTTATCTCCTCAGAGTCACGGTGCCCAGATGCAAGGAAGCTGTTACTCGGCCGCCATCTTGCTCTCCACCCTCCAAAGCCTAAGTATTTTATGTTGCTCTTACCATCCTATCTTTATTTGTTTATTATCTGTCTCTCCCAGTAAATAAAAACATTTTGGGCAGTATCTTCTCTTAGAACGATGCCTTAGATATTTGTTAAACAACAGATATCTGTTAAATGAGTATTAGGGCATAGACTGAAAAACAGTGGGCAAAGGAATACTTTTACTTGAGTACCCAGGAGGTACCACACATTGAATGAGACACTCAGTGATCTTATGACTATTGATACATAAAGAGCAATACTCTTCTAAAGATGAACCTGGTTTTTACCTTTTCCGTTTATTTTCTGGATTCATTAAGAGTAATAGGTTTGTGGGAAGGAGACAGTAGGAAACTGGTCATGTGGAGAACTTCAACGTGTTTCAGGGCAGTTTTCTATTACGGGAGGTTGCCAGGAGCCTCTGTGAAGTGCTCCTGTGCTTCCATTTAATGAACTTTCATCAGCAGTGGTGTGGGCGGTGGGCAGAAGTCATGGCTGCTGTGCACACACAGGTGGTTTGCTGTGAAGGTTTTGTCTGTGAATCAAGATGATCTAAGTCTCCTCAGTTTGTAGTTTTCTAAAGCCTTCTGGATGCATGCTACTGGCAACAGACATCAACATTTTCATTTTCTGCTCAATCTTAATTGCAGTTTCATTTTTTATAGAGAAAGACAATTTGTGTTTTCCAGCTTTCCTTATTAAATGCAGTCCTTACACAGATTTTTTTTTTCTCCAGTGGCATTGGACATTTCTAGGAAAATTTCTAAGATTATGTTAAAATATTATCAAAGCTTCACGGTTTTATTAGAGCTCATGGAGATGTTCGTGTAAAATACTGGGACCCTTTTATTTGTATAATAATTAAGTGTTGATTAAGAGAACAATTTTCTTTTAAAGCAGGAGATTTAGACTTAGTTCTGATTTGTCATTAGAATATTTTGAACCCAATTCTGTGTTACAAACAGAAGGAAAAGTTTTCTGCATTTTTCCTACCAAATGTAAAATATAATTTATAAATTTCCAAAAGCATGTTTTCTAACTGTTGAGAAAAGCCTATGTCCATTTAAAGTAGAATTATGTAAACTTATTCTTTTTGTATGAAGATTTACTTTATTGAACTAATTTTTTTTGGGGGGGTGGATCTTGATGTGTATATTTGTACTTAACCTGCATAAAATTTATAACATACTAAGAAAACTTAAAAAAAAATTAGTTACAAAATAAGTATTTTTAGCACATTTAGTAATAGCTGCTTGTTTTAAAGTATCATTTCATTTTTGGTGACCAAACTATTTTAGACCATAATTAAAGAACATACAACTTTAAAATAGTGTTACAAAAAACATGGTTACAATAGTTTATTGAGCTAAATTTGATATGGAGTACTTTTCCTTGGATAATCATTGAAATATAGTCTAAGAGAGTGAGACTTCATTTCATTAACATACCTAATTTTGCTTCATGTGTAAGACATTTACATGTTTTTTGGTAGTTTCTGATTACTGTAAGAACTAATTTTAGAGGTATATCTTAAAAATCATATTGTAATCTATCATTTATTTATTCATTTGTTCAGTTTACTTTCAAATACCTAAGCTTCATCTTTAGTCAAAATATTGTCTACTTTTGGTAAATATTCAATTGAAAGTATTAGTAAAAGTCACATGTACTGTATACCATGGAATATTATGCAGCCTTAAAGAAAGATGGAGACTTTACCTCTTTCATGTTTACATGGATGGAGCTGGAACATATTCTTAGCAAAGTATCTCAGGAATGGAAGAAAAAGTATCCAATATACTCAGCCCTACTATGAAGCTAAATTATAGCTTTCACATGAAGGCTATAACCCAACTATAGCACAAGACTATGGGGAAAGGGCCAAGGAAGGGGAAGGGAGCAGGGAGGTTATGGTGGACGGAGGGTAATGGGTGGGGCCACACCTACGGTGCATCTTAGAATGGGTACAGGCGAAACTTACTAAATGCAGAATACAAATGTCTACACACAATAACTAAGAAAATGCCATGAAGGCTACGTTGAACTGTTTGATGAGAATATTTCAGATTGCATATGAAACCAGCACATTGTACCCCTTGATTGCACTAATGTACATAGCTATGATTTAACAATAAAAAAAAAATAAAGGTGAAAAAAAAAAAAAAAGTCACATGTACACAGATCATTACAAAAGTTTTTTTTTTTTTTTTTTTTTTGAGACAGAGTCTTTCTACGTCACTCTCGGTAAAGTGTTGTGATGTCACAGCTCACAGCAACCTCGGCCTCCCAAGTAGCTGGGACTACAGGCATCCACCACAATGCCTGGCTATTTTTTGTTGCAGTTGTCATTGTTGTTTAGCAGGCCTGGGCCGGGTTTGAACCCACCAGCCTGGGTGCAGGTGGCCAGCACACCATAACAACTGTGCTACGGGCACTGAGCCATTACGAAAGTTTTGAGATACACAAAACTCAAGAAGCAAAATCTGTGCAGACAGAAACAAATGAAGCCCTCCCAACAACCTTGATAGGCTGCGCAAGTTGAAGCCTGCATGGCGGAATCAGAAAGGACGTTGGGTTTCTTGGAGGTGAAATAATGGAAATTAATAACATAGTCTGCCCCAAAACTTCTGTAGTGGCCTACTACCTATCTAAATTTATGTGTTGTATCTGTTAGGAATGTGGTCAACGGTAAGCATTAGACGACTATTCTAGTGACTTAAGCAAATGGAAACTTATTTTCTCATATAAAAAGCAGCTTCAGAAATCAACACTGTAGGGCTGGTACACATGCTCAGTGATGCCACAGGGACCCTGGCTCTCATTCTCTTACTGCCACTGATATCTGCCCTCACGCTGGCAATGGGTGACTGTACAGTGCCCATTGTTCTTCCAGGCATGCTGTATTCCAGGAAGAAGAGATGGGAGTAAGGCACTGGTGGGTAAAGATGGGCTGAAACTGTTCTTTTGTATAAAAAAAGCTATAGTTTGCTCAGAAGTGCATGCTGTAGACTACCGCTTACTTTTCATTTGATCTTAGCCTAAGAGCCAAGAAGCGCGTCTGCACACTTTTCATTGATGAGAACAGAAGAGGCAGTTAGTGCTACACCAGTCACTGGCCAAGGGGTGGAAGAGTCCACAGCTGACTTAGAGAGTGTTTTGACCCCTGAGGTATGTTCCATGCCTACCTGAACAAACTGAGAATCTGTTGTTAGGGAAAAATTGTGAGGTGGGATGTGGGATGGGTGATGAGCAGTGTCTGCACACCTGCTGTAACGAATACAGTACATAGGAGATGTATCTGGCAGTCTGTGCAGTTTGAATTCCCTTGAATCTTTATCTCCTGGAGTAAATTTAAAAAATCTCTCCAAATTCCTGAGATATCCTTTTTTGGGGGGATGATTTAGATATTAGGATAACAAATACTGTGTTTTAGACTCTTCCTTAATGTGATTTTGAACATAGTACTCTGAAATTAAAATTTGAAATCTATTTGATAAATTTGTACTTCTGAAATGGAATTCTTTTTAGCAGCTATTTGGAAAATTAAATTTGTTTTACTTGTGATTAAAATGCCTCTAAGATGATTTATATGTGAGCAGTGATCATAATATATGTGAATTCATATTCCACCTTTTTTTTTTGAGACAGAGTCTCACTATGTCACCCTGGGTAGAGTGCCATGGCATCACAGCTCACATCAACCTCAAACTCTTGGGCTTAACTAATTCTCTTGCTTCAGCCTCCCAAGTAGCTGGGACTACAGCCGCCCACCACAATGCCCGGCTATTTATAGTTGTCATTGTTGTTTGGCAGACCCGGGCTGGATTCGAACCCACCAGCTTCGGTGTATGTGGCTGGCACCCTAGCCTCTGAGCTAAAGCACTGAACCTCATTTTCTACTTTTTAAGCTTAACATTATATATCACAAAATTTTCCCCACATAGTGTATCACTTTTTTTGAGAGAAGGTCTCCCTGTGTTCCTCAGGTTTGAGTGCAATGGCATCATTGTGGCTCACTGCGACCTCAAGCTCCTGGGCTCAAGCCATCCTCCTGCCTCAACCTTCTATGTAGCTGGGACTGTTGGCACCTGCCACCACACCTGGCTAATATTCCTATTTTTTATAAAGATGGGGTCTTGCTTGCTTTTGCTTAGGCTGGTCTTGAATCCCTGGCCTCAAGCAATCCTCCTGCCTTGGCCTCTTAAACTGCTAGGATTATAGGTATGAACTACTGCACCTGGCCAGTATATCACTTTTAAAATTGCTTTGGTGTTACAATATACTTAACCATCTTACATTTATACATTTAGTTCTATTTTGTGCTGCTATTAATAATGCTGTAGTTATACCTATATTTATGTAGATTAATTTTTAATGTTCTGGATTATTTTCCTTAGAATCTTCACATTTTAATGGCCTTTGAAGCTAATTGAAATCCAGTAGCATTATACTAATTCACAGTGCCTGCCAGCAAGATATGAAAATACAAAATTTTCTGTCAATTTCTCCAGTATCGATTTATTTTATTTTAGCTCACTGCAACCTCAAACACTTAGGCTCAAGCAGTCCTCTTGCTTCAGCCTCTCTAGTAACTGGGGCTACAGGCACCAGCCACAATTCCCAGTCTATTTTTAGTAGAGATGGGCTCTTGCTCTTGCTCAGGCTGGCCTTGAACTCCTGAGCCCAAGCAATCTACGCACCTTGTCCTCCCAGAGTGCTAGGATTACAAGAGTGAGCTACTGCCCCTGGCCTCCAGTTTTGATTTTGTTGATTAAAAAATTTTTTGTTAATAAAACAAGTAAAGAATTATTTTGATTGTTTTGTTTTATAGTAGTTGGGTGAAACATTTTCTAGTCATATATTTTATCTTATAATGGCATTTTCCTGTTCTTGTTCAATTTGTTATGTTTTTGAGTAACAAAATATATTGTAAAATGATACATTCTCATAGCCATAGTTGTCACTTAAAAGAACTATATTAATGTTTTTCTGGACATTTATATAAACTCTTTCATTCATAGTATATATACTACTCAATTGTCTGAATCTACGTTTCTGATAATATATTAGACTCTGGGGATAATATGGTAATATGGTCATTGTAATTGCAATCATGTCTATAACATCAGAAAAATGGTAATTTTGTGCATTTTTTCCTAATACTTCCATTATTTCAAGACAGTGAATTTTCTAATCTTCAATAATAATCATTTTTTGATGTTTAAAATAAATGTTTATCAAAAATAGAATCCATTTTATCAAACTTCATGTAGTTTTTTTATTAAATATTTTGTCTATCAAATGATTTTTTTGTTGTTGCATTTACATATATGATCAGCAGATTTAATAATATTGCCTAAAATTTTATTTATATACATTATTAATACAGGCAAAGTTGTTATTACAGTGGTAGGAACATAGTAAATTCTCAACAAATAGAAAAGTGTTCCATGATATCTTGAATGTTGAGACTGGAACCTGATTTAACTTAGCATTGTTTGGGTAACCTGCTAGTTTGTTCTGTGTATTTTTTCATATTTGTATGAACACATATAATATATTGCTTCTTAATTTAGCCGACAAATTAAAATTTCTTTACGTTGCAAAGAATTGCCAGCAATTTCTCTATCTTCTATATTTGGGAATATTTTAATATATTGTTTCTTCAGTTTCCTTGGTCTTTTCTGTTATTTTACTTATGTGATTGTGTTTTTAATAGGAAATTATCTATGTCCTTGCTTACTTATTCATTTTCATATTTTAAAAATTATTTACTAGTCTCTATATTTTTAAATTTCCAATTTGGGCTTTTCTCTTATTTCTTTTAATGTGAGTTCTAGAAATAGAAATTTTTTATTTTTTTTACTCAAAGAATTCTATTATTTACGCACTTTATCTTTTTTGTTACAGCTTACTAAGTTTTGCTTATTTTTATTTACCTCTTCCTCTACTTTTCTGTAGTTTTGAGTTGAATATTTAGTTTATCATTTGCATTAAAAGCTATAAGTTTACCTCCATGTAGTTTAGAAACTGCTTTTTAGTGTTCCAGAATGCTCAGTAATCTCTTCTTGTGTTTCAGTTTGGTGTAACATCTAGTTGTTATTTTGTTTTGTTTTTACTGGACATTTATACAAATTACTCTTTGATTGCATAATGTAAATAAAGTCTTTAAAATAATTTTAATTTTTTGAAAGTACTTAATGTTTTTTCAGTTTTCATATTCATACTATGGACAATGAATTGACTAGAACATTGAGCCTATATTCAGGGTGCAGAAGTCAGTGTAATTAATCTCATCATTTCTTTTACTGTCTTTGTGTGACTCTGTGGTTGCCGGCTGCCTTATCTCCACTGGTCCACTGTTGAGTTTATGTCTTCCCTGAGCACTGTTTAGAACTGAGATTCCTGGCATGCTTTCTCTCCTGCCTTTATTACTCTATTTCTATTTATTTGTTGTCAGTCTCCCTCCCTAGGCTGCGCCTCCATGGAAGGCGGGCAGGGACTTTTATCACTATCACACTGCACGGTAGCCTGTGTGCTAAGAACAATACCTGGCATAGAGTAGACCCACAATGAATGTAGCAACATGATGCATTTTAGTTCATTTCTCTTTTTATGTCTCAGTTTTTGCCTTGACTTCATTTGTTGCTACTTGACACAAAATGTTATCTTTTAGTACAATTATTTATTTCATCACCTAGGTTTGATGCTTTTAAACTTGACACCCTGTAATGTCACTTCCTGGTGTTTATTTTTCTTACTAGAATTTTGTTAAATAGCTCCTTTAAAATTTTGTCTGTCTTCTTTTGGTTTATGCATCTTGGATTTTTTGTTGTTGTTTGGATATAAACTAAGGTTCCATTTTTTTTGTTGTTTGTTTGTTTTTCTTTTTTTTTTTTTTTTTAGACAGGAGTCTCAACTCTTTTGCCCAGGCTTGAGTGTCATGGAGTCAGCCTCTCACAGCAATCTCAAACTCCTGGCCTCAAGTGATTCTCTTGCCTCAGCCTCCCAAGTAGCTGGGACTACAGCATCCACCATAATGCCTAGCTGTTTTTTCTTTTTTTAGTAGAGATGGGGTCTTGCTCTTGCTTAGGCTGGTCTGAACTCCTGAGCTCAAGTGATCCTCCCACCTTGGCCTCCCAGAAGGCTAGAACTACAGGTGTGAGTCACTGTGTCTAGCATACTTGTATTAGTAAGATTTTTTTTTTTTTTTAACTATGAATCCTTAAGAATTATGATCAGAGCCTTTTGGTTCAGTGACCGTGAACTGTTTCCTTTTCTGTTTTCTGAAGAGTTGGGGTGTAATCACTGAACTAAAGCATTTATTAGGTCCTCTTTCTGTCCTTGGTACACATGCTCGTACCAAGATAGAACAGTGGTCCTGCATTTATCCCACCGTGCAGTGTGATTTGATTTCCTCCTCTCCACTATAGCACACACTCTTTTCTTCCCTGAACTTCTGCTACCAGGCCATAGCTTTCCTAACAGTCCAGCAATTATAGGTACTTGTCCTGTGTGTTCTTACTGAGCTATGCATACATTGCTGGTCATTTTCTTCTTATAATACAATGTGCTTTCCACAGTCCCTGCACGTAGAAAGTGTTCAGTAAATATTAAATATTTTTTCTTCCTCCTTGTTACTATTTTCTTTTAAACTTAATAAAAGGAGTAACCAACCTCCCCCCCCCCCCCCGGTTCTCTATACCACAGACCCACTTTTCTTGGGTCTAATGTGAATAAGTGAATTAATTTTTGTGAATTTTTTCTTTTTTAAATTAAATGGACAGAGGCCTCCTTTTGTTCCTACAAGTACAACACTTAGAAATGGGAACCTGCCCTTGATGTCATAATTTCTTTTCCTCACCCCTTTCTCTATTCAGCATAGCTGTTTACTTAATTCTAAAATAAAGCTTCTGTTTACTTTGACAGATTTTTATCAGCTCCTTCCCATACTTTTAATTCTTCAGTTAATGGTACTTTTCCCCCTTTTACCCTGTGAACCATACCTTCTCTGTCTCTCCCTGCAAAGAGTACTTAGGTTTCATATCATCAGACTGGCAAAATTTTAAAATCATTGGTGAGAACATGGAAAAGTGGGTCCTCGCCTAAAGAACATTAATCTTGTATTTGTTCATATTTTCTTTTTTTGAGTTTCTATTTCATATTTTTCATTTTTATCCTAGTGTCTCATTTTTATGTTTATTTTGTACGTCTTTCATTCGCTTAGTCTCTCTGATAATTTTCCATTCACTGTATCACTCAATTTTTGCCTTACCTTACACAACCTTTTTCAGTTGGGTCAGGCTGCTGTATTTGTTTGTTTTCTTCTTGTTCATTCACTAGGCTTGTGAGATGTCGTCTCACAGGAAACTTTTTGAAGTCATTTTCTATATGTTTTTAATTACAGAGATATTGACTTTGGTTTTGGGAAGAGAGTAGGTAGGCCTGCCTAGTGATTTTATTGAAGGGTCTATCTCTGTTTAATTTTGTAATCAAGCCAAAATTAATCTCATTTCAAAAATGCTTTCAAAAGTATAATTGATCCCTTTTTCATACTATAGGCATATGGTAGAGATATAATAATGTACTCTATAGCACAGTCCTTGCCATTTGTTTGAAGTAGTCATTTGGATTGCTAGCTGACAAATCCTTTTTATCATTGCACAAGTAGATACCCATATATGGTAAGATTTATTCCTCTTTTAAATATTCTGGCATGTTTTTATGACTTTCTTACTGATCTCTCTTTACTTACAGTATTTATGGCATGTATGTAATTTCCTGCATATTGCTTCTAAAGTAATTATATTTTTTGGGAAACCTCTTTATAGCAAATATTTATAAAAGGGAAATTTTTTCCTTCCAAAAAATTAACTATCATTATTTTTCCATGATCTTCTGATGTCTTTGTGCTTTTGCATTCATAAATTGTGCTCACAGAGCAGAATATGTCTACTTTTTAATTTAACATACCTTAAATTTAGGCCATATTAACTGCTAGTCAACCCGTAAGATAAAAAAAAAGAAAAAATTATTATTTTGAAAATAATATGAATGTCTAACCAGAAAAATTAGACAATCATCAAAATATTAACTAATAAGAATTTAAAATATTCATTCTAATAAGATTACTGGATATGAAGCAACAATCAGTATCTTTGTAGTACAGTAGCAAGAGTGTATTAAAAAATTCGGTTACCATATGCGGTCCTAGGTAACAATAACAAAATATTATGATGTACTCCATAATAAATCTACAAAAGATACCCAGTGACTTTATGAACTAAAAGATCTGGTTTTTATTTTTATTTTTATTTATTTATTTATTTTTGAGACAGCGTCTCACTCTGTTGCCCTGGCTAGAGTGCTGTAATGTCACAGCTTACAGCAACTTCAAACTCTTGGGCTTGAGCGATCCTCTTGCTTTAGCTTCCTGAGTGATATAGGCACCCACTACCACACCTAGCTAGTTTTTCTATTTTTAGTAGAGACGAGGTCTCACTCTTGCTGAGGCTGGTCTCTAATCCTTGAGCTCAAGTTATTCTCCTGTCTCAACCTCCCAGAGTGCTCGTATTATATGCCTGAACCACCAAGCTGGTGAGTTTGACATTTTCTAATGATGTAAAGGTGTTCCAACTTAAGCTTTCAGGAGTTCCTGTTCTAGAGTCCTGTAGAGAGACTGTCATATATGTTCCCAAAGAATATGTGAAAGGAAGATTCATGCTATCGCTGTTTGCAGTGGCAAAATACTGGAAATAATCTTAACATCAATCAACAAATTCTGACATACACAAAGAATAGAAAAACATACAGATGCTATTACAAAGAACCTGTATCTTATAGCAACGTGGAGACATCTTGATAACAGCTTTATACGAAAGAAGAAAGTTGCAAAAGGATATGTACCAAATGACACCATCTATATAAATCTTACAAAAATGCAGAGGACTATCATGGTCCATTTCCATTCTGTAGAAGTTTAATAGTGTGCATAGAAGTGGTGCATAGCATCCCCTGGGAGGAAGTTTCTCTAGAGGAGCCAGGAGAATAATGGAATAGGAAGTTATGTTAGTGCTACACATATTTGTAATGTTTTCTTTGTGAGCCGCAGCAAATTTGGCAGATGGCTAAAGTTTTTAAAATGTAGATGATGGATATCTATGTTCTTGCATGTTTCAAATATTTCATAGTTAAAAGCTTTCAGTTTAAACTAACAGTGTGCCAGCCTCCAATTCAACAGGGCAGACTGGACACGTGGAGTTCTGTCCCTTCCTTCTTCTGGCCCTGTGCCAATGCTGTTCAAGGAGTATAAATAGAGTTACAAATAAGAGGAAATCATAGAGGAGCAGCTTAGAGTCATCAAGATAGTTTTGGGTACTGGAGAAGAGAGCGATAAATTGTAGCTAATTTAGTGATGTGCACAGAGCTGAATCAGAATGGCGTCACAGAGGGATTCCAGAAAAAACTGACCCGGTGCAAGTCCCGGGCTGGCGTTCCCAAGTAGCTGAGGAGATCAGACTGAGGGATGGATTGGTTTAGTAGATACTTGGGTCTCTTCTCTAGCCTTTGTTTAATCATACAGGCTCTGGAAGCCGGGAGTAAGGATTGGAAACATTTTTTTCTTTTTTCTGAGCCTGTTCCCAGAATGCTGGCAGCCAGGCAGGAAATGGGACCATCGTTCTATGGTATCCTAGACAGGAGCTATGTATCCTGGCCTTCACAGTTCCCAGTTAGAAGGGAAAGCTGTATCTTGATTTACAGAAGAAAGGGATTTATGGGGACGATATTTAGTGGCTTGCAGGATTGTTGAAAAGGCTGTGGAACTGGGTTTGGCAGACGGGCAAGAACAAGGGAGGCCAGGTGGCCACGATGACAGTCCCACAAGAAAGCCTCTGCACACTGGCTGTGTGGCTTGACTGAGGTCACGTGGCCTCAGTGCGTCGCTGTCACTTCCCTTGTGATGGGTTCGCCTCCTTCCCACTCCCCAGGCACAACTCTCAGTTCAGAGCCCAGGACGTGCACGTCTCAGGGCTGAGGGGCAGGCTGCATGCCCACATCCTCTCTGTGAGAATGGCTGTGTTAATTGACTGTATGGCATTCTTAGCTTCTGCCATGGAAGGCAGACTGTTTAAGGCAAGGAGATTCTCTGGATATAGATACAGAGAGGAGAGGCTAAGAAGTCGTGATTTCTCCCCATTGGTTCAGTTTCTCAACGTACACCAACTGGGCCCACCTGGTCTACTTCCATGAAGTTTACTTAGAAGTCAGCAAGCGCGGCCTCCACACAGAGCTTCAGTCTGCCATTTTAATGCCTCAATTTTGAATATAAAAGATCAGTCAGTGATAGCAGACAAAGGAGCAAAACCTTTCATGTGAAGAATAGTGATCAAAAGAAAGCAGAAGAGGGTGGTACCTGTGGCTCAGTGAATAGGGCGCCAGCCCCATATACCAGAAGTGGCAGGTTCATAACCGCCCCGGCAAAAGAAAAAAAAAAAAAAGAAAGAAAGAAAGCAGAAAAGTAAATTTGGTGGAAATACAGATACTGAAGATTAAAAGAAAACATAAAAATTTAGTTTATTAAAAGGGTGAGAGAAAATATTGCATTCATTAAGCAAGAATAAAAGAAACAACACAAAAATTTTTCAAAATTGAGCTGAAGAGTCAATGTGAAAGAAAAGGTTCTGGTTGGAAAATGAAGTTTAAAACAATTCTCTAAAATACCTAAAAAAAAATTGGAAAAAAAAAGAAATGAAAAGAAATAGAGATTGGGGAGAAAAGATAAGAAACTGTTCAGGAAGTATACAGTAGCCAAGAAATAAAACATTTATAGAATAAAAGAAAAAGAATGGGAAGGGAAATTAAAACAATGACATTAAATTTCACTCAACTGAAAGAAGTATGTTTTTATATTGAAAAGACCCACTGGGTTCCCAGTGCAAGGAATATAAAAAGATCAACCTAAACGCCATTCCAGCATTAAAGACAAAGTCCTAAAATATTTTAGTAATAATTATATAGAACAGCAAGAATTGTAATATTATTGGAAATATCTTTTTATTACTCTGTTTTCTGTTGCTTATAACAAAATACACAAGTGAGTAATTTATAAAGAGAAGAAATTTCTTATATTTGTGGAGGCTGAGAAGCCCAGGTTGAGCGGCCGAATCTGTGAGTCTTCTTGGTGGGAGGGCCCTGAAGTGTCCTGAAGCAGCACGGGGCATTGTATCCCCTGGCCAGGGAGCTGAGTGTGCTAACATGCCACTTCAGGTTTCTTTGTTTCATTAAGGCCACCAGTTCTCCTCCCATGATAATGCATTAATTAATCCATTCCAGTAGTCCCCAAACTTTTTGGCACCAGGTAGTGGTTCTGTGGAAGGCAGTTTTTCTGGGGAAGCGGGGAGGACGGGACAGAGGTGGAGCTCAGCAGTATTGCGAGTGACCTGGGAGCAGCTGGGAAGACAGGTGAAACTTTGATTGTTCACCCACCTCACCTCCTGCTATGCGCCTGTCTCCTCACAAGTCACAGATTGGAACCTTTTTAGCACCAGGGACCAGGTTCATGGAAGACAGTTTTTCTCATGGTAGGCGTTGGAGAGGGAGAGAGGATGGATTGGGAGGCAGAGCTCAGGCAGTGATGCTGCATGCCCAGCTCCTGACAAGCGATAGACCAGGGGCTGGGGGTCACAGCATCAATCCATTAGTCCTTGAATGATTAGTCTGTCCATGAGGACAGAGCCCTCAGTATCTGGTCACTTCTTTAAAGCCTCCTTTCTCTTTACTGCCACACCAGGGATTAAATTTCAACATAAGTGTTAGAAGGAATAAATATTCAGACCATGGCAACTTCGAAAATTCTAATGCTAAAAGTTTTACTGGTTCTATACCCAGCCAACCTGGGCTGCCTCAGTCATTTTAAGGCTAGACATTCCAAGAGTCAAAACTTTTACCATGCATGTAGCCCTTTTTAGGTAGTTGCTGAATGAAGATAATAATCTATCCAAATGGGAGAATAAACTGAGAGAGAGGAAGTGAGGTCTGTGCGAGAAGGGAAAAGACCGTCAGGGTGGGGTTGATGGGCTCTTTTCAGGAATGCCTGTGCGGTGTGCCTAGAGATTGGTGGTGGTCTGGGGCGAGAGAAGAGCTAAAGAAGAGAGGGCTTCGGGGAAGAGAAGTGGAATCGACAGGGAAACTGTTGTTTTTGACCATGTAGAAAACAGTAACAAGAAGAATTTTCTATAGAATTTAGGAAGAATTAAGGATAGGTATATAGAAATTAAGCAAAAGGAAAAAAATGAAGCAGTTACTTTCAGGAAAAGAAAGGAAATTCAGGAAAAAGAAAGTAAATGAGCAAATACAGCTGTAATAATATAAATCCTGCTATATACAGCTATGTGGTATACTGTAATATACACACACATACATGTATATACGTATATGTACTTAGGATGGGGCAAGGAAAGTCCACAACAGGACTTCGGTAGGTAATATCTAAGATTGCTGCATTGAGAAATATCCTTAGGAATGTGGAAATACTGGAGGGGAACAGTGCTGGGAATTGGAAGTGACTGTTGCCAGAAGTAGAGAAGATGAAGTGAAGGAATATTGTTTTTCTTTCTCATATGGCTGTGATGCTGTTTGCCTTTAACTACTGTATGCATTACTTTGATTAAAAACATAAATGAATTAAAAACTAAAGAAGTAGCATTGCAGTGAGCATCTTTGTGAAATACATTTTCCTTCAAAAAATCACTTCTCAGTGTGTACTGTGCCACCTGTTTTCCTGTTCACACACGGTGACATCTATGATTAAGTCTCTGCTGAGGGCTGAGTAAAACCAAGTAAGGTACAGTCCCTGGGCTGAGCGTTCCTGGCTCAGAGGGTGGCGCATCAGAACACTTTGAAGATCCAGATGTGCTCTGTGATTGTTATCTGGGTACCAAAGTTGCAGGAGGTGCTGGGGACCTCAGGAGGAGGAGTGGCTGTCTGTGGCAACCCAAGGAGAGGGAAAGCCAAGGGATCCCTTGGGACCTGTGGAGAAAGAACAATCCCTAAGAACTGGTCCATAGAAAAATTCGTTTTGTTTTTAGGTAACTGTGCATTCCAGATGTTGGAAGAGAGTTACGGAGATAAACAATATGAATATTTTCCAGTTTACCCACCAGTATTTTCTTTTTCCTTGAAAGTGTTCTACCAAATTTTGTTGTCTCCAACAAAATAAGGATGTCTATTTTAACCATTAATGGTCAATAATGACATTCCAGAGTGTTTTCCCAAAGGTATAAAATGTTGCAGTGTTGTTTTTATTTGTATATCTTTTATGCTTATTTTACCCATGTTTGTTAGAACACTAGATGGGCCTTTTCTTCCTCTTGTGCTCTGTTAAAGAATTTTTCTTACTCTAACATACTCTTTCTTTTAAACTCACGTTAACTGCAGTTTTGCCAGAAAACTTCAAAAGGACAGTTCCCCACTTTTTCTTGGCAGCAGATCCCATGTTAGAAAGTAATGACACATAGTGAAATTCATGATTTCCTGAAGGTAGAAATTTTGATTTTTCATCAGCGTAAGATTTCGAAGCAATAGTAATCCCACAGAATAGTGTGAAAAGGGTAACGTGGGGGTAGGGAAGGAGTGGAAGCTTCCTGAAAGAGAGTATAACCAGTGTAATCTTGAAGCGGGAGTCAGAGTTAAAGAGGAGACAAAGGGATAGGTAAGAATAAAACAGGAGTAGGAGGGAAGAGCCTTGGATGGAGCTGTGTTCTGCAGAAGTCACCACTTGGCTTCTCATGAGAACCTGATGAATTCAAGGTAGGCAATCAGGGAGCATGGTGGGGAGAGCATGGAGAGCCTGGGCTGGTTATTAGGGAGATTTATCTTGCATTGGGAAAATTCTGATTTCACCATCAAAGAAGGGGGGAGTTACTATGAAATTTTAAGCAAGAGAGTATAACAGAGGTGAGCTTGCATGCACCAATGAACAGTATTGAATAGGCAAAGTGATCAGTTTTTGAAGTGAGTACTATTGTAAACATACAAGATTACATTTCAAGACCAAATTTACCATTCTAGTTAGAGGATTTGTTTCACTTTATCACAAAAATGAAAAGCATAGCCAAAAGTAAAAGACTTCCTGCCACAATGTTTTATCTTTGAACACTTGGCTGGTTGGCATTTGCCTAACTTTTTTCCTAGTTTGTAAATGAAAGAAAGTTTAAGTGATTGACTTAATAAATTTGTGAAGAAAACCTCATTCAGAACTCTGAGATTTTTAACTTTGGGGGTATGGATTAAAATCATTTTATTTGAAGGTTATACATAATATATATATTTGTACATGTTCATACTTAATTTTTTAAAAACCCAGAGGGATATGGTGTACAGTAAAGGAAGACACTAAATTTGATCCCTGTCTTAATTTTTGTTGACAAGTTGCCAGAATTATTTGTATGGGGCTTCTATTTTGAGAATCAGGACATGTGAAAAGGATTCAAAAGGTGTCAGATGTGAAGTTGAAGTATTTCATCAAGCGTTTTACATCAGCTTCGGATGCGGAGGTCCTCTGCCCCCCTGAACATAAGCAAATTTTTTGAGTCTTTGTCAAAATCCACCTTTGTCTTTCCTTTCTGTTGCTGTGCGCACCTGTATGTCTTCAGAAGAGAGCTGTGCTGTTACCCTGTCACTCCCGTGTCTTACTGTCTCTAAGAACACACATACTGTCAGGAGGGTGCCACTGGGGTTGGGATTGGGATGGGTTAAAGGAGATAATGTACTTTTCACTTCTCTTGCACTATTTCAGTTTTTAAAATATTCAATAAGAAGCACATAACTCATTGATTTGAAAAAAAAAACAACTTTGAAAAAGGGGACAGCAAAGGAGGGACTTTTGTGTGGGAGAAAAATTATTTGAAGGTGAAAGGTAACTCATTGATTTGAAAAAAAAAAAGGGGACAGCAAAGGAGGGGACAGCAAAGGAGAGACTTTTGTGTGGGAGAAAAATTATTTGAAGGTGAAAGATAAAATTATTTGTTGACTTTGAGAGGCCAACAAAGATGGGTTGCAGAGGACCAGGAGTTTGCAGACCAGCCTGAGCAATGTACCAAGATGGCATCTCTACAAAAAATTGACAAGCTTAGCTGGGCATGGTGGTGGGTGTCTATAGTCCAGGTACTCAGGAGTCTGAGGCAGGAGGATCACTTGAGCCCAGGAGTTGGAGCCTGTAGTGAGGTATGATGACGCCATAACACTTCAACCTGGGCAGTATATAGTGGGACCCTGTCTATTAAAAAAAAAAAAGATGAAAATTACTCTGACTATATTTAATTTGGGAATAATTTATGTTACGTTATGTTATGTTACGTTACGTTACGGTCTTCCTCTGTCATCCTGGGTAGAGTGCTGTGGCGTCATTCATAGCTGGTTTCTGTCGTCTCTCCCACCCCTGCTGTAATTAAAACCACAGTGCCTTCCGCTGTCCTGTGAGAATGTGTTTATTTACTTTGCTAGAACTTTTAATTGCTGGCTCTGTTGTATCAGTTTACCTTTTAGTTTTTTTTTTTAATTGTTGGGGATTCATTGAGGGTATAAGAAACCAGGTTACACTGATTGCATTTGTTAGGTAAAGTACCTCTTACAATTGTGTCTTGTCCCTTAAATGTGTGTCACACACCAAGACCCCACCCCCACCCTCCTTCCTTCCCTCTCTCTGCTCTTCCTTTCCCCACCCTTCCCTCCTTCTTTCTCTCTTTGCTCTCTCCTTCTCCCACCCCCACCGTTGGGATTGGGATGGCTTAAAGGAGATAATGTACTTTTCACTTCTCTTGCAGTATTTCAGTTTTTAAAAAATTCAGTAAGAAACACATAACTCATAACCACCGATTGTCTTCATATCAAAGTTGAGGACATAGGATTTATGCTTCTCCATTCTTGTGATGCTTTGCTAAGAATAATGCCTTCCACTTCCATCCAGGTTAATACAAAGGATGTAAAGTCTCCATTTTTTTAAATGGCTGAATAGTATTTCATGGTATACATATACCACAGCTTGTTAATCCATTCCTGGGTTGGTGGGCATTTAGGCTGTTTCCACATTTTGGCGATTGTAAATTGAGCTGCAATAAACAGTCTAGTACAAGTGTCCTTATGATAAAAGGATTTTTTCCCTTCTGGGTAGATGCCCAGTAATGGGATTGCAGGATCAAATGGGAGGTCTAGCTTGAGTTCTTTGAGGTTTCTCCATACTTCCTTCCAAAAACGTTGTATTAGTTTGCAGGCCCACCAGCAGTGTAAAAATGTTCCCTTCTCTCCACATCCACGCCAGCATCTGCAGTTTTGAGATTTTGTGATGTGGGCCATTCTCACTGGAGTTAGGTGGTATCTCAGGGTTGTTTTGATTTGCATTTCTCTAGTAATTAGGGATGATGAGTATTTTTTCATGTTTGTTAGCCATTCGTCTGTCTTCTTTAGAGAAGGTTCTATTCCTGTCTCTTGCCCATTGATATATGGGATTGTTGGCTTTTTTCATATGGATTAATTTGAGTTCTCTATCGATCCTAGTTATCAAGCTTTTGTCTGATTGAAAATATGCAAATATCCTTTCCCATTGTGTAGGTTGTCTATTGGCTTTGGTTGTTGTCTCCTTAGCTGTACAGAAGCTTTTCAGTTTAATGAAGTCCCATTTGTTTATTTTTGTTGTTGCAATTGCCATGGCAGTCTTCTTCATGAAGTCTTTTCTCAGGCCGGTATCTTCCAGTGTTTTTCCTATGCTTTCTTTGAGGATTTTTTATTGTTTCATGCCTTAAATTTAAGTCTTTTATCCATCTTAAATCAATTTTGTGAGTGGAGAAAGGTGTGGGTCCAGTTTCAATCTTTTACATGTTCTCCCAACACCATTTATTGAATAGGGAGTCTTTCCCCCAAGGTATGTTCTTGTTTGGTTTATCGAAGATTAGGTGGTTGTAAGATGTTAGCTTGATTTCCTGGTTTTCTATTTGATTCCAAATGTCTCTGTCTCTATTTTTGTGCTAGTACCATGCTGTCTTGACCACTATGGCTTTGTAGTACAGCCTAAAATCTGGTA
The DNA here is from genome assembly GCF_027406575.1 of Nycticebus coucang. Classification (NCBI taxonomy): domain Eukaryota; kingdom Metazoa; phylum Chordata; class Mammalia; order Primates; family Lorisidae; genus Nycticebus; species Nycticebus coucang. Next base: position 114,088,564 of record NC_069788.1, on the reverse strand, counting down.
TGCTGATGCCCCTGGCTTTGTTTTTATTACTAAGAACTGCCTTAGCTATACAGATTTTTTTCTGGTTCAATACAAAACGCAGAGTCATTTTTTCCAAATCTTGAAAGTATGATGTTGGTATTTTAATAGTGATTTCATTGAATCGGGAGATTGCTTTGGGAAGTATAGACATTTTAACAATGTTGATTCTTCCCATCCATGAGCATGGTATGTTCTTCCATTTGTTAATATCCTCTTCTGTTTCCTTTCTTAGGGTTTCATAGTTTTCTTTATAGAGGTCCTTCACCTCCTTTGTTAGGTATATTCCTAGGTATTTCATTTTCTTTGAAGCTATGGTGAAGGGAGTTGTGTCTTTAATTAACCCCTCATCTTGACTGTTATTGGCGTATACAAAGGCTACTGACTTGTGGACATTGATTACATTTTGTTTTCATATTAGTATTGAGTGCATTGGAGACATTTTTGTCCATTCTTGAGATTCTTTACTAAGAAGAACATGTTTCAATTCCATCCAGATAAACATAAAAGATGTGAAGTCTCCATCTTTTCTTAGGGCTAAATAGTATTCTACGGTGTACATATACCACAGTTTTGTTTTTTTTTTAATATGTCACAGTTTGTTAATCCATTTGTGGGTTGATGGGCACTTGGGTCTTCTGTGTGTTGGCAGTTGTGAATTGAGCTGCAATAAATATTCCTGTGCATCTGTCCTTGTGCTAAAATGATTTTTTCTTCAGGGTGGATACCTGGTAATGGGATCACAGGATCAAATGGGAGGTCGACTTTTAGTTCTTTGAGAATTCGTACTTTTTTCCATAAAGGTTGTATTAGTTTGCAATCCTACCAACAATCACAAGACATTTGAATTGGAGACTGGTAATGCTTGAGCTCACTGCAAAAGCAACAGAAGGTATCTATGAAATTATTATATCACAGTAGGACAGTATGTACTACAGTTAATTTTTTTAGTATGATTTGATACTGCATCTTTACATTTGTTTGTATTTCTCTCACTACAAACAGTGCCTAATAGGGTCTGCATCTGTGTAAGTTTTATAAATTTTAAGTTTTTGTAATAGATGCTTGTATATTTTATGATCTATTATAAATGATAAAATAGATTAGTATCTACATATAGTTTATGCATTCATGGCATTTCTTTTCCTTAACTTTTTTCAGTATTTATAGGCTATGCAGTTTGTGAGTTTTTTCCAAAGTGTTAGAAATCTCTAAAAATTTTCCCAATGTATTTATTGAAAAAAAGAAGCATGCAGTTCAAGCCCATGTTGCTGCAGGACCCAGTGTACTTACCTTCCAGGGTGCATGTGAGGTGGATGAGCCTGTGTGAGAGAACGGATGGGTGACAGAGTCCTGCTGCCGGGGAGCCCTCGAGGGAGAGAGTTCATGGTCAGAAAAAGGGTGCAATGAAGCAGGCTCGCAAACCATCTACCACCTGTATTTAAGAACGTGCTGCTGCAACATAGAGTGACTTTATGTTTTTTCTTTAAGTTCTTAGTTCTTGGGTAGTATTTTGAAATCTGCTGATTGAAACCTGGCTGCTGTTGATGTTAATCATGATTGATAATGATTTACCTATTAGAGTTGTACGTGGAAGGAACTTGGTGTTCACCTAGCGTTCTTATCTATGCTACTTTGGACTCTTTCTAAGCTGTATTTGAACGTGCTTTTTCTCAGTGCACCTTCATAAATTCTTTTTGTAACTTAGCTAGTCGAGTGAGAAAGCCACGATGTCCCTGATAAAGCCATTTGTGACATCCCATCTCACTGAGCCGTCTGTTGCCAGCACACCTGTCCTCTTCTTCCAGTTAGATTATAGGGACTTGTTGGTGGCCACCCCTCTGTCTCACTCACAGGGACCAACTTCAGCAGCCTTTGTTGGTGGCCTATAAAATCTGTGTTAGCGATGCACACTGTCTGCTGTGACTTTTAGAATTCATTCTGTGCGTAGGCAGCTTTCATGGACTTTCTAACTATAACTCCCTTCTCTCCTCAAAGAAGACACTCAATACTAGCAGACTTTTCTCCAAGTTAAAGGGGCAGTTTTAGTTCCTGGAGCTGTTGATACCTCATAGCATTTTGGGCGTGTTGGTCTGTGAGTCCACATAGTGACATTCCTCTAATTCAGCTGAAATCTCTGCAGAAGGGGGCTTGTGAAAGGTACAGAAAGTAGTTGCATCCCCTGAAGGGGGAACCAGTGACAGTACCCTGTGTGGTGAGCAACCTCACCTGGCTGTCCTAGCACACTGCACTCTTATGTGACAACAAAGTGGAGATGATTGATTAGTCTTGTGTATCAGTATTCAATGTAAAGGAAGTATCTTTCAGTGAGAAAACAGAAGGCATTGTGTTAAGCAGCGGTTCTCAACCTGTGGGTCGCGACCCCTTTGTAACAATGAAAATACATCCTGCATATCAGATATTTACATTACGATTCATAACAGTAGCAAAATTACAGTTATGAAGTAGCAATGAAAATAATTTTATGGTTTGGGGGTCGCCACAACATGAGGAACTGTATTATAGGGTCGCGGCCTTAGGCGCCATTAGGAAGGTTGAGAACCAAATGTCTATATAAAATACAGATGTAATTATTCAAATCCTATAAATACTGCTAATTTTATGATCTTTAGTGCTCCCTACTTTGTGTAGCCTCTTTGATTTCATTTTAATTAGCAGATTTGTCACAAGAACATCTCCCTGTAAGGACTTATCATCTGTTGATCTTGACTTGCATGGTGATTTGCATGGTTGGAGATTTAACATAGTACAGTATTTTATAATTAGTATTCAAGGGTATGTTCATCACACTGCATTCCCAGATGATATTTTATTTTGTTAGTAACAATGATGGGGTTTTCTTTTCTTTTAAGTTTTGTTTCTGATTATGAAGGTGACACATGCTTGTTTTAGAAAATAAAAAAATACAGACAAATAAAACCTCAAACCAGAAATTACTCATAATCCAACTACCTAAAGGCAAGCATTATAAATCGAACTACAGATTTCTTTCTTTTTCCTCCTTTCTCTTTGTTTCTTTCTCTCTTCCTTTTTTCTTTTCTTTCTCTCTCTCTTCCCTCCCCTCCCTTTCCTTACCCTCACCTCTTCTCTTCCCTCCCCACTTCTTCTCTCTTCCCCTCCCCTCCCCTTTATAGGAGCTCACTTTCTTGCCTGGCCTAGAGTGTAGTAGCATCGTCATAGCTCACTATAATCTCAAACTCAAGTGATCCTCCCACTTTAGGCAGCCTCCCAAATAACTGGGACTACACATACGTGCCATCATGCCTGGCACTCTTTCTCTCCCTCTCTTTATTTTTAAGAGATAAGGTCTCACTTTGTTGCACAGGCTGGTCTTGAGCTCCTTGGCCTCAAGCAGTCCTCCCACTTGGCCTCCCAAAATGGTAAGATTGAAGGAGTGAGCCACCATGTTTGACCTAGCTGCAGCCCACCTGAGAGCTTTAATACTACGTATACTAACCCGTATCATGACGTTCTAAGAACTGATAGGAAATGTGTCCTTCCCTTACTTAATTATGGAACACCCCCCACTTGTTTTTGTGGATTAGTAACAAGAAGAATTTGAGCACAGTTTATAAAAATTGACAAGCATTTTCCCCCTGGACTGAATATTTGCTGGTTCTTCAGGCATCCGTTTCTCATGTCCTGCTTTCTCCAGAGTATACAGTATTCTGTGATAAGTTAGAGTTGTTTGATACCACTTCATAATTGATAATGCAGTTTTTCAATTCTAGATCACAGTTTACAGTGTTGATCACAGCTTACAGTGAACTAATTGTTAAATATTTTAAGGTGAATATTAGTGTACAAATTGATACGATACAAACACCCATTTGCTTCTCGTTTGGTCTCTGTCTTTTTTGGTTTGGTCTCTTGATATCTTGGTGTCAGGCGTGGAAACTCAATGTCCCTTATGGGGTGGGGAGCTCTGCTTTTCCTTTAGAGTGTTAATTTATTGGATCTCAAATACTTATTGTTTCCCTCTGCTAATTCGGATCCACTTTTTACCATTCTACTTACTGCCTTTTACTCTTTCTATCCTACTTTAAGCTGCTCAGACCTAGCTCTTTGGCATTTTATTAATTGCTTCTTGCATGAGTTTATTCATATTTAAACGTAATAGGTAAATATTCCCATGTGTTTCTTTTCTCCTTTATTTTGCCAGCTGTTGAATCAGTTTACTACTCACCAGTAATTCTCCTGAGTAACTTACTCTGTACCTTCTTTCTTCTATCATCCTCCCCTGCCATCGTGTTTTCTGCCAAAATTTCATGTTCTTTCCTGCAGCAATACAAAGTATATCCACATTGTACTGCACCTTTGAAATACAACCTTCTTCACTGACCTTGTTTGGTTGGGAAGGCTGGGGAGGCAAATGTGATCCTCCCTTTTCATCCTGACTCTGGCCAAACAGGCTGGTTGTAAATGCTTTCTTTTCTCTGAAGTTAAATGTAACTTTATCTGGTTATATGTAGTGTGGTTTGTATCCATAACTTCCTTATTCACTTTGTTAATTTTAGCACTTTTTTTTTTTTAATCTATTTGGTCTCCTTTTTCTGATAGTGAACATGTGGAGAGCAGGAACTAGATTTATCAACTCTGTTTTTTCCCAGTCCTTCCTGCTTTTTGTTGAAGGGAGAGCGGAAACTAATGAAGGGGGAAATTCCAGTCTAAAAAGTTATGTGCTGATTCATGAATCTTAGTTATCCATAACATTGCACTGAGGTATTTGCATGTGTTTTAGGCTAACTGAGAGTGAGACTTCCCTTCTGAGATGTTACTTTTATGGAATGTGAGTGAAATTCAAGAGAGCGAAGAAGGGATGTAAAGAAAATGGTTTGCCTTAGTTGATTATCTTAACTAATCTAATATTCAAGCACCGTGATTATTTCTGTTCTAAAATAAAGTGTCCTATTACATTCTGAAGTAGGAATATTTACAGGCATTCTAAATACATATATACAATGTCAAAACCATTTACACGCTTTCATAGTATTTATTCCTGGATTATTGGGGCATTTGAATACTCATCAGCAGGATTTTTTCATTTTTTTTCTTTTTTCAGCAGAGTCTTATTCTGTTGCCCAGGCTAGAGTGCTCTGGCCTCAGTCGAGCTCACAGTAGCTTTGAATTCGTGGGTTCAAGTGGTCTTCTTTACCTCAGCCTCCTGCCACAATGCCCAGCTGACTTTTCAATTTTTGGTGGAGATAGGATCTCACTCTGGCTCAAGCTGATCTTGAACTCCTGAACTCAAGGGATCCTCCCTCTTCGGTGTCCCGGAGTGCTACGATTATAGATGTGAGCCACCTCACCCACCCAGCAGAATTCTGTCACCCTGAAACCTCGAGAACTGGCCTCATATTTGAGACTATCCCAGTTAAAGAATGTGACAGCGTCTCATTTTGGAATCTGGAAGCATTTAATGAGGAACACTACATCTTTTTGGTGAATTTACCGTATTGCACTGCAGTTGCTTCAGAACAGGAATTCTAGTGTTCCCTCAACCCCACCCACTTCCCACATCTTCTTGTGTAACCTTTAAACTGCTCTCTTGGCCCTTGCCACAAAGAAAGTTTCCCATGTTTTCCTTTCATTCAGTTCCTTGAATTATTCATTGTGCTCACTTCCTTAACACTCATTCGTTTCTTTAAAAACTGATCCTTTTTTTCATCTTTTTGCTTGTTAGTTAATTCCTGGTGTAAAATAAATAAATAAGGAAGATGTCAAATGAGCGTCCGCATGTTTTATCTGAGGTTTAGCAGAGAGGGTCATGACCAGAGCTTTGGTCGTTTAAAGCTCAGGCACCTGTGCTATCACCAGATAGTGCTGCTTGCAGTGCAGATTTCCACCTAGTAATTGCATTATTCTGTCTGCGTTCGGTTGCACAGACAGCTGTGATGTGATCAACCAGATCAACACCCTGCTTTCCATGGTAGTGGTTCACTCCTGTGTCACCAGGCCTGTTGTCTCACCCCAATGCACTCAGAGCTCACATGCATCCTGATAGTAATACCCTTTATGTGTGGGTAATGTGAATATGAAAAATGATATGAGGAGTAAACCAAGGACACCACCCTAGGATCACTAGCTCTTAAATGGAGCCTATTCATGATACTGAGTAGTGGGCAAAAAGAAGGAAGGAGAAATGAGAAGTGCGTGATCATCACAGAGCTCAGGAGAAGAGAGTGTCAGGGAAGAGGGAGGATCAGCGTGCAGATGCCACCCAAAGCCTGAATAACGGGGCTATTTTTGGCAATTAGGACCTCTCTCGGGTTCTCTCTACTTGGAGCACTCTTGGCGACTTGATATTCAGACGGCTGACCTGCCATGCATGCTACAACTAGTCCCACCAGGAGATAGTCCCAGCTGTTAAAGGGGTTGTGGTCAGATGGGAATTGTACAGGGAGACAGAGTGACAGTCGTCGTCTTCTCCCTGTCATTCTTGTATCTGCCTGAGTCTTCCCCACTAGACCTACAGCTTCCCCTCAAGGAAGGAACTGTTTCCTCAGATATTCCTAGCATTAGGTGTATGGTCTTTCCTTGGAAGAGACTGCAGAAATGCTGGGGATTGTTTAGAAGAGAGGAAGAATGGCATTATCACACAAGGGTGGTGCGCTGGGTTGTGATAGGCCTTGAGTGATGAAAAGACTTTCAAGAGGCAGAATTGAACTTGTTGAGCTAAACTACTTGAACTCAACTTTGGGCCCTGTAGGTGGGATTAGAATTCTGGCTACATGGATCTACCACAGACTTAAATAGCGTCTAGAGCTGTAAAATGAAACATCTTATAAGGAAGTCTTTTATTATATAGCCTGCTCTTTCAACAGATGGCAGTGACATGCTGTAAATTAGTATTGCTCTTATGTTTAATTCTATTGCTTTTTACCATATTTAATGATGCTTAGGCAAATTTGCTGTTATTTAAGAGATTTGCTAATAATTGTGAACATATGTTTGGTATTTCTGTCAACCCGAAGGAGTAGGTTTTCAGGTGCTCTTGATCTGTCATCAGCTGATCCAGGTGGATGGACAGCTTTATTTTTGACTGGTAGTTTAATAAGTACAAAGCATATATATTCCTACCTCTTCTAGTCGGTGCCCCAAGTTGATATTGTACCTCAAAGGGGTTAGATGGTGTAAATAAGGATGGGGAAAGAAGGGGAGGGAGGGAGAAGGGAAAAGAGAGAAAAAAATATATAAGAAGGAAGTCCTTGTGACTAAAAAAAAAAAAAAAAAAGACCTATTATTTAACTTAATGCCCATCTCAAGCCTCTTCAGTTTCTGTGGGTCATTGAAACATGACTTCTCTCTCCCCTGGGTGCCCATCTCTATTTTGAGATGAAAAGAAAACATTGGGTGGTGGTCATATTCAAACTGTAATAGGTATCTTGCCTTTTCTTTTGAATTAGTAAGAAAAATTATTACTCTCCCCTTTCCCTTCCCCCTCACTTCCCCCCTCCCCTCTGACAAAGTCTCACGCTGTCACCCTGGATAGAATGCTATGGCATCATCATAGCTCACAGCAACCTCAAACTCTTGGGCTCAAGAGATCTTCTTGCCTTGTTTTTTCCATTTTTAGTAGAGACAGGGCCTCACTCTTGCTCAGACTGGTCTCGAACTCGTGAGCTCAAGCAATTCACCCACCACAGCCTTCCAGAGTGCTAGGCCCACCACTACACCTAGTGGGCATTTTTCTGTTCAAAAATGAGTTTTTTAAACCCATGAAAAATACAGGACATGTATATAATGATTTGAAAGACAAATATTGACACCAGTATTGGGCACTTCCAAGCCAGTTTTATTTATTGTGTCTTGTGCCAGCTTTTAATTTCCTCCTACAATGGATATAACTTCACATATCTTGGGGAATATGGTTCTGTAATAAACCATTACCTAAGGCAGATGAAATGTGGCAAGAATGAGGTTTTACCATGACGGGGTTGGTGTGTTGATCTTTTAGAGAATGAATATTCTAGGAATGAAAGATGATTTATTTCTGTGAAGTTGTGAGAGATGTTGAAAGCATCTGATTTTATGTAAGAATCCACTTAAAATTATTCGTTATGCCAGTATATTCTTTCTTTGAAAGATATGTGATTGAAATGCTTTGGCTTTTTTTTTTGAAATGGGCAGGTGTTTGCATTTTGGTTCTGGGGCTCGGCTTTCCTTCTGTTTTATGAGGATTTCTTGAAGCTTAGCTGCGTCCGTGTGCTATCCCTTGCTGCTGTTGGAAGCAACAGTTAGCACGTTATGCCACTGGAAGGCTTGCAGTTGAGAGAAGAGTGTGTGAAGTTCCGGAAGGTGAAGGAAATATAGTAGTCTGGTAGGTAGAAGTATCTACAAAGCTCAAAAGCCAGGTTTAATTAGATAGTGGTGTAAAACCATTCTCCCTTTTACAAAGGTTGCCAAAGAGCAGTGCTAGTGAGAACAATCAGCATTTATTTGACCTGCTGCACAAACCCAGCCAGTGCCAGCCCAGCGGAGCTCCCTGGCGCTGCCTTCTGCCGGCGGCAGGCATTTTTTTTTTTTTTTTTTTTGAAACACCCTTAAATGTTCCAGCCTTTAAATAGCAGTCAGTCTTCTAAAATGATGCTGTGTGCTGCAAGAGAAATGAAAGCAGCTGCCTTGGAGGCAGGAAGCCGACTAGGGAGATGCTTAATTGTCCTGGAAGTGAGTGCTTATTACTATTGAGCCAAGTGCACAGCCAGCGCGGGTCGTCCTCAGTGTCAGACCGTGATTTGTAGACAATGCCACCCTGTCAGCGCAGTGCTGGTTCAGCAGCATCTTCCCAAACATGCATTTGGCAAGAATGTAAAGGCCACCTCTTGTGTAATTTGTGGAGTCTTGGGAAAGGAGCCTCTGCCTGTCTTTTCAGGATGTACGCCACCATGCAGGATTTTGTACTCAGAATCTGTGCCTCCTGCCTCCAGCCTGCAGTGCTCATGAGGAAGTTCGTTTTGGTGCCTGTCACCTGGAAGGATGCTCACAGTTCTCTGTAGTCTGCCGGAGGACATGGAAAGGGCCACCCCGAGCAGCATTTTGTTTCTGCCATCTTCATAAATTAGCATCGTCGGGGTGGAGCAGGTTGTTCTGTCTAAGGAAATGCAGGCATTTTGTTCATTAGGAAAATACTTGTAGCTTTAAGAATATATGCAACTAGGGAGAGCTACGCAGAGGTGGAGGTGAATGTCGGATTCCTTCGGAAAAACTCCTCATCTGGGTAAGTAATAAAGTAGAGGAAAATAACAGGGGAGTGCTAATGGCTATACTGGCTCCGGGAAAACCCGTTTCATTTTCTCTCTGCTGTATTTGCTCTCACCAACTATGTCAGCCTTTGTAAAGAAACCAGAAACAAGAATTGATTTTGAGATAGAGAAGGGGATAAAAAGTGAATGTTGTTGCATGTTCAGTAAAATAATTTCTCATTTTGTACTTTGGTCAGAAAACTGTGTGGCTCTAATTATCTGATTCAGCTGGTTACGTCTCAAACTTCTGTGCATTGCAATGGCTCCTGACATCCTACCTTATTAGAGGTCATGGGAGCAAAAGTCTGTACCCGAAGCAGCAGGAGGCTTGAGATCCTACAAAGATGTATCCCCTCTCTCCCCAGTAATTGACGGAGACAGTTCAGTTACGATAAAGTCTTAATAGTCTTCTTCCTCTTTTTTTTTTAAATATAAATGATGGATTTTATGAAATGGCTCTACTTTCTTCCTTTCATTTTTGGTAACCTGTTTTACCAAAAAATACGGATTGTAGAACTGGGAATCACAGTCCATCGTTGAGTTTTATTTTCATGTGTCTGGTTTTGGCCATTGAATATTATTTTTAGATGTACTTATCAAATGCTAATTCAAATTCTCCTTCTTTCTTCTAGAAAAAGCATGGGATTATGGCAACCACAGAGTCTCAGTAATACAAGTTCCATTCAGCTTTTTTTGAAAGAAGGCTGTCTGTTAAAGTCTGCAAAAGAGCTGTGGTAGATTATAATGCTTTTAAGTTCTGGATTTCCAGTGGCTTGAAATAAAGCATCGTTTTTACCTTTTAAATGAAAAAGCTTAAGGTCTCATGCAACTGTTTTATTTTTTGGAAGCCATTCTCCAAGATGGAAGTGCACATTTAAAACAGATATGATGGTCCTTTCTGCAGGGATTTAAACCGGCTTGCTTTCACATCATGACCAGCTTGAAACGGTCACAAACAGAAAGGCCTGTTGCCACTGACAGGGCCTCGGTGGTCGGCACAGACGGCCCCCCCAAAGTCCACACCGATGACTTCTACATGCGACGCTTCCGGTCCCAGAACGGCAGCTTAGGGTCCTCAGTCATGGCTCCAGTAGGACCACCGCGAAGTGAAGGTTCTCACCATATCACCTCAACCCCTGGTGTCCCCAAAATGGGGGTGAGGGCAAGGATTGCAGATTGGCCCCCACGAAAGGAAAACATAAAAGAATCTAGCCGTTCAAGCCAGGAAATAGAAACCTCAAGTTGCCTTGAGAGCCTGTCCTCCAAAAGCAGTCCTGTGAGTCAGGGAAGTTCTGTTAGCCTCAATTCCAATGACTCAGCCATGCTTAAGAGCATACAGAACACGCTGAAAAGCAAGACGAGACCGTCGGAGAACATGGACTCCAGATTCCTCATGCCTGAAGCCTACCCCAGCTCCCCCCGGAAAGCTCTTCGCAGAATACGGCAGCGGAGCAACAGCGATATCACCATAAGTGAACTTGACGTGGATAGCTTTGATGAATGTATCTCTCCTACATACAAGACCGGGCCATCCCTGCACAGGGAGTATGGGAGCACATCCTCGATTGACAAACAGGGGACGTCCGGAGAAAGCTTTTTTGATTTGTTAAAGGGCTACAAAGATGACAAATCTGAGCGAGGTCTAACCCCCACCAAGCTCAGTGACTTCCTCATTGCTGGTGGAGGTAAGGGTTCTGGTTTCTCTCTGGATGTTATAGATGGTCCTATCTCACAGAGAGAGAACCTCAGGCTTTTTAAGGAAAGGGAAAAACCACTCAAGCGGCGTTCCAAGTCTGAAACTGGCGACTCATCCATTTTTCGGAAATTGCGCAATGCCAAAGGTGAAGAACTTGGCAAATCATCAGATCTTGAAGATAATCGATCAGAAGACTCTGTCAGGCCCTGGACATGCCCAAAGTGCTTTGCCCACTATGATGTCCAGAGTATATTGTTTGATTTGAATGAGGCAATTCTGAACAGGCACAATGTTATTAAGAGGAGAAACACCACCACGGGAGCTTCAGCAGCTGCCGTGGCATCCTTGGTCTCTGGACCTTTGTCTCATTCAGCCAGTTTTAGCTCCCCAATGGGCAGCACGGAGGATCTCAATTCCAAAGGAAGCCTCAGCATGGACCAGGGAGATGATAAAAGCAATGAACTGGTAATGAGCTGTCCGTATTTTCGGAATGAGATTGGGGGAGAAGGGGAAAGGAAAATCAGCCTTTCAAAATCAAATTCAGGCTCCTTTAGTGGATGTGAAAGTGCCTCCTTTGAGTCTACCCTTAGCTCCCATTGCACAAATGCAGGAGTGGCAGTACTTGAAGTGCCCAAGGAAAACTTGGTGTTGCATCTGGACAGAGTGAAAAGATACATTGTGGAGCACGTGGACCTCGGCGCCTACTATTACAGGAAGTTTTTCTACCAGAAGGGTGAGTAGAGATCCTTTATTTTTTTTAAATTCCTTTTATTTGGATATGTCTCTATGAAGTAATTATGCATACATTACTTCTCCATGCTCAGCTATTTTATTCTTTTACTGGTACTGGAGAGTGATCTTTAAAATGGGATGACCCCTGCGATTGTGCCTTTATGTTTTTTTTGTTTGTTTGTTTGTTTGTTTAATTTCAAGGGGGTTAATGTACACAGATTGTTTCTGTAAGGCTTGTGTCAGGGCTATAGGGCTATACTACTGTTACCCAACTGGTATTCATTGGACCCATTAGGTACCCTCCCGCTTTAAATTTTCTCTTGCTGTACTTCTGGAAAAAGGTAGAGTACTCTATAAAGGTTTATAGCATTGTGACATACGATTAGCATAAATTCCTTATCTTTCTTGATGGTAAAATTGTTAAGTAGCTATTTGCTGCAATTTACTTATTTTTTTTTTCTTTTTGTTATTGTTGTTAATTTCCCCTTTCAGGTATACAGATATCTTGGCATATTAAATATTTTTAAAGTAATAAACTCTGATTTTTGTGGATGAAATTACAGTCTTTGTGTATAGGACTTGCTGTGTCACCTTTAAGGAAAATACGTATGCAGTTGAACATATTTTAAATATAGCGCTTTTCTTTAAGGATTATAAAAACAACTTTAATGCTAACTTTAATTTTTCAACACTTTTGTCACCATTTCTTTGCCATGTCAATGTTCTCACCAGGAGACAGGAATTATATTCCTATCTATTCCACAGGAACTTTTGTGAAAATAAATTATTATTTGACAAAAGTCACAACCACCAGTAAGTCTCAGTGACAGGAATCAAATCAAGGTCTTTGACTTGAATGGAAAAGGCTGTGAAGACAGAATTACCCTTAGCATACCTGTTGGCCACTTCCTTTGTAACCTTTTCTGATTCACCTGCATACGTGTAGTTGAGATCATACTTCGAACACGATTTTCTTCTTCATGCTTTTACAAAAGGCGTTGTGGTTTATTGAAAAGTTAAGTAGTATAAGTGAACTCCTAGGAACTTTCTAATGATACTTTTGAGTATTATTAATTAAAGGATAAGTTTAAGTCATCCAGGTACCCACGCTGGGAAACAGGGTTATCACCAAGGAAGGATACACGTGTGGTCCATTAGCTGCATGTGTGACCTTTGCAGCCACGTAAAGAGGCCTGTGGTCAGAGGCTCCCCTCTCTGCAGACTATTCCTGCAGTGTTTTGATTTCCACTGTTTTAGGAGTTTGAATGTTGTTTATATTTATTCTTCTGAAGGAAGTTTGGTTCCATATCTAGTGCTCCTTATAGCTTCATAACATTGTTCACTTCAGAATAAAATTTATCTACAGATTATTACATAATGAACCCCATTCAAGAAGACTTAGTGACTGAAATAATTTTATTATTAAATATTCATGTCTCATTCCTGGATACCTGTGGCTTAAGTGCTGGAATCAATATGATAATGAAAATACCAATTTTCATTTATCTCAGAATAATTTTTAAAGTTTAGAAATGACATCTCTGTTACACAGTCCAACAGGAGGATTTCTCGTTCTCGCCAGCTGGGCATTTGGGGTGAGCTAATTCCCTGTTTTGTGAGGTGGGGGGCTATCCTGTGCACTGCAGCATGTTCAGCGGCACCCGGCCTCTGTACCCCAGATGCCAGGAGGCTCCCCTTCCACCCAGTTATGACTGTCAAAAATGTCTGCGGGTGTTGCTGATGTCTCTTAGGTAAAATTGCCCCGAGGAAATTTTCTACAGGTATTTCTGAGTTGTCTGTAAGTGGAAGCCATCTTGCTTCCACCTGTAGCTAACACTGACATTAAATTGAACGTATGACTTATAATCTTATGTAGTAATGGGCACTTTTTTCCTATTAGGCAACATAACAATATTCATAGTGGATGTTTTTGAGTTCTTATTCTGTACCAGGCACTGTGCATTTGTTATGGTACATTTTCTCATTTCAACCTCCTCATGTCCATCTAGGTAGGTACTTTTGTTAATCCCATTTTCCAGATGAGAAAATGGTGCTTAAATGTTTGTATTGATATGCTGTCGGGGAGCTAGTAAATGTTGGAGCCAGGCTGTCTGAACAGTCATGTTCTTAATCACTTCTCTCTGATCTCTGGTCTGTTAGACCAAAGGGAAGGGGATTATCATTTAAAGTATTTTATCTTTCAAAGGTATGGAATAAAAATTTGAACACCTAGATTCCAGAGTAATCCTGCTTATTCATAATACCTCATAAATTTAAAAGCTGTTAATCCAGTAGCTACTAATTTGAAACATGGAAAATACCTTCTTATCCCAACATAATTAGAACTGGTTAATTGAAAATATCAGTAAGCAGGAAATTGTTAATGAAGTGTTCATATCTGAAATATTTTGTCATAAAAATATATAAAATTATATTTGCTGAATACTTGTGAGGCCAAGGGCTTTTCTTTGACAGTGATTCAACTTTTTTGAATTCTACATTGTATAAACCACAAGAGCAAAAACACACTATCAAAGCAATGTGGGTACAGGAGCTTTGGTTTCATAATTTTTTTCTTTCTTCTTCTTCTTCTTTTTTTTTGGTAGCTATCTTACCCACATTTAATCCAACAGTTTTCTTTTTAATGACTTACCTTTAGTCTTTCCAAATCCTTCCATTTATTTTTTGAAGAAATAGCATTTATCTTTTGTTTTTATATTCTGTCAGCTTGCATAATAATTAAATTTCATAATTAAAACAAGCCAATGGGCTTAAACAGGTTTGGGAAGACACAGAGAACTGTTTGTGAGCATGAAGTCCAGCTGTGGGGGGCAGAGAATGAGTGCAGCACCAGAGGCTGACTGCTAGCTTAGTGGCTTTGGGTAAGCAGCAGCATGGTTTTCAGAGGGAATGATGAGCAGTGCTTAACCCAGGAAGCTGTCCAGTGGAAACCAGTTACAGAGAGCACCTGCTGTAATAGCTTTCCTTGGGCCACACAACTTAGAATTTTGAAGTCAAGCAGATCATTTGTTACAATTCGATGGCTCTGGAAAACATTATTTAAAGCAGAAATTAAGCCTCTTAAAGTATACATGAAATAATTTGTTATCAACACTTTTTATTATAGTATATACAGAAAACATACTTAAATAAAATGTGCCTTAAATTTTAATAGACAACATTGATTCACTGAGATTAGTACACTCATTTTTTGTGAAAGCACACTCTGTTGACACTGATGGTACAGAGGTAAGTGATCCCGCAGCACCCCCCCTGCTGTCAACTCAACCTCTGTATTATCAAATCATTTCGGTTCTGCTGTCCAGTGCACTCCTGACTTCACTGTGGCTAAGTCTCTGGGGGGAAAAATTGTCTTTTACTGATGTACACTCTACAGTCAGCATTACTTGCAAAAATTTAATCATATTTGGCTAAGGAAGCTGCGATCATTTTTGATACTATATTTTTTACAAAAAAAAATCAATGTTTTGTAAATTTAGACCTTAGAGGATATTTGATGCCAACACACAAGCCAAATTTATTCTAGAAAGATGCTGGACCAATCGAGGAATCCCATTTGCACTTACTAAACTAAGCAGCTTGCCTTCAAAGCTCTTCCTCTTATCCTCTCTCCTGCCCACGTCTCTGTGCCATTTTCCTGGAGGGAGGGGTGTGTGGTTGTATTGAGACTCCCTCAGGATTAAATAACAGTAATAACATAGTGAGTATTAATTGTGTTACTACTTTGTGCTTTGTGTAGACTTCCTCACTCGATGCTCACAGGGTCCCCAAGTGAACCCGTCACTATGGGAGAAGTCCAAGTGATGTGACCACATTCTCCTTAGGGAAGCACAGACCAGGCCGTGGGGTCGCGTTCTAATTAACCTAGTCATCTTCCTTCCAGAGTGCACATATTTTGTGTTTAGTTTTTGTTTAGAGAGTCAGCATGATCGAGTACTGAGGACATCTGTAAGTAGAAAATCCCAAGCTGTGGGAGCAGTGATACCATTACCTGTAGCCGGCAGGGCTCACAGAGGAGGGGATTCTGTCATAGCCGTGACTCACCTTACTTTCTTTGGCCCCGTAGGACTTTGTGTTTTTGCACACAGTGTCCAGTTGTCTGTGGGGCGTGTTCTCCGTGAGTCCCACACAGAGGAATGCACTGATTGATGGCAGACAGAGGCCCACGGCTTGCCTGGGCAGTGGCATTTGTTGCTTGTGTTGACAGGTCGGCTGGGGGGCAGTGGTGGTGTTACTCTCAAAGGCAAGCTGTTAAAGATTAGAGATGGGGAAAGGCCTCCCTGTATTGCACCATGGCCAGGAGAAAACTATTATCTGATCTGAAACACATCTAAGGACATTTTCTCACTCCTAAAAAGAGGGAAAATTAATGCTTATGCACCTCATTATTCTCCAATAACTTCAAGCCATCAGATGTGACTGTTTACCTTACCTTCCTCTTGCTACATCCTAACACTCACACATCAGCTGAACAGTGTGCTGGGGCCCAGGATTACCAGATTGAGGACACAAGTCTGATTCCAGCGCTATTTTCTTTCTTTCTTTCTTTTTTTTTCTAGCCAGAGTCTCACTTCATCTCCCTGATGAGAGTGACATGGGATCACAGCTCATTAGCAACCTTAAACTCTTGTGTAATCCTCTGTTCTCACTCACCTGAGTAGCTGGGACTACAGGTGGTTGCCACTATTCGGTAGTTTTTCCTTCTTTTTTTTTCAGTAGAGATATGGGGGTCTTGCTGTGGCTCAAGCTGGTCTTGACCTCCTGAGCTCAAGCAGTCCACCCTCCCCGGCCTCCCAGAATGTCAGTGCTATTTTCTGTCTTTACCTCTTACCTTACAAATTAGTCATCTTTAGCATCATTTCTTCTCTTAATGTTAGCCAAAAGGCCCAGAAGCGATAGCATCATTTCTTTAGAATATCACACTTAACTTTATTTGTACTAAAATGACCGCTTTAGCACTCTGATATTCTTAATTTTGCTTTCAAGAACTATGTTCAAGTTCCCGTGTATTAAATGACCATCATTAAATAGCAGAGAGAGGGAAGGAGGGAGAGGAGTGGGGCCTTGGTGTGTGCCACACCTTCTGGGGGCAAGACATGATTGCAAGAGGGCCTTTACCTAACAAATGCAATCAGTGTAACCTGGCTTATTGTACCCTCAATGAATCCCCAACAATTAAAAAAAAAACAGCTATTGGGCCATGCCTGTGGCTCAGCGGGTAGGGCGCCGGCCCCATATGCCAAGGGTGGCGGGTTCAAACCCAGCCCCGGCCAAACTGCAACAAAAAAATAGCCGGGCGTTGTGGTGGGCACCTGTAGTCCCAGCTACTTGGGAGGCTGAGTCAAGAGACTCGCCTAAGCCCAAGGATTTGGAGGTTGCTGTGAGCTGTGTGACGCCACGGCACTCTACCGAGGGTGATAAGGTGAGACTCTGTCTCTACAAAAAAAAAAAAAAAAAAAAAATGGCTATTATAAATTTTAGTAGATTATTTTATAGTACATAATAAAACACCATTAACTAAGTATATTTCTTTTCTTTTCTTTTCTTTTTTCTTTTGCAGTTTTTGGCCAGGGTTGGTTTTGAACCCGCCACCTCTGGCATATGGGGCCGGTGCCCTACCCCTTTGAGCCACAGGGCTCAAAGACTAGTCCTTATTTTGTTGATTCAGGTTTTTTCTTAAAAACAAAATCCTACAGGGCTGTGCCTGTGGCTCAAAGGGGTAGGGCGCCAGCCCCATATACCGGAGGTGGTGGGTTCAAACCCAGCCTCAGGCAAAAACAAACAAACAAACAAACAAAAAAACCCAAAATCCTACATGCATAGCAACATTAGGCTTCAGAAACATACCAGGGAATGCCTTACATACAAGTCATAGTTAAAAGTAATTATTCTATGTTTAGTTTTTTGATGTGGTCAGTTTATTATTTTATGAAATTGAAGAACTTCAGAGTCGATTGGTCTGTTGTTCTGTACCATGTTATCTTCTATGCTGTTGAATTTCACAGTCAATTTCTGCCAAAATGGTGCTAGTTTTTTTTTGTTGTTGTTGTTGTTGTTTTTTGAGGCAGAATCTCAATACATTGCCATTGGTAGAGTGCTGGGGAGTCACAGCTCACAGCAACCTCAAACTCTTGGGCTTAAGCCATTCTCTTGCCTCAGCCTCCCAAGTAACTGGGACTACAGGCGCCTGCCACAATGCTCAGCTATTTTTTGGTTGCAGTTGTCATTGTTGTTTAGCAGGCCCGGGCTGGGTTTGAACCCGCTAGCCCCGGTGTATGTGGCCTAACCACTGAGCTATGTATAATAATTGATTGCCCTTGCTTTTCATTTTTTATTGAGGTCATATAAACTGTCCTCACTTTGAAGGTGGTTCTCTAGTTAAGTATTCTGCACAAGGGGCTTTGGGGCACTAAATATCTTGTTGAACAATTTAGTTAGGAATGTGCTTTCTGCCGTCTTTGTTTCTGCTTAGGACTTCCAGTATGAGGGAGGCCAGGAGGCATTAGGGTTTTGCATGCTTGCTCCCTCTGGGCTGATCTCTCCCAGCCCCCCGCCCCTGCATAGGCTGCCCCTCGTCTGTAAGGTGTCAGGCTTTCATGTGGCCGTCTCAGCTCAGAGGCTGAGAAGGTTGATTAAAAGGGCGTGTGCTTCTACTGCTCTCACATACTATTTTAAAATCAAGATACAGCTGGGTGCAGTGGCTCACGCATTAATCCCAGCACTTTGGGAGGCTGAGGTAGGAGGATCACTTGAGGTCAAGAGTTTGAGACCAGGCTGTCTGATAACGCAAGACTTCACTCTACAAAAAGCACATAAATAAGCCAGGCAGTGGTGGCACACGCCTGTGGTCCTAGCTACTTGGGAGGCTGAGGCAGGAGGATTGCTTGAGCCTGGCAGTTCAAGGTTATAAGGAGGTACGAGGGGGCCACTGCTCTCCAGCCTGGATGACAGAGAGAGATGCTGTCTCAAAGTAAATAAATAAAATAAAAGACTATCCATAAGAACACACTAGCTCAAATATTTGACTTTATCCAAGATCATCTTTGTAGGATCCAGTCATATAAAAACAGTTCATTTTGCAGCAAAACTAGTAATGAAGATAATTGCCATCACTTCATCCATCAGCCTCTTTAGAAAGTTCCATGTGAGAAGTTTATTTTAGAATTTAATGGCAGAAATTGTTTTCTGGTAGCTACCAAATGCCGGCCTCTCTGATGATAGGAATGTCTTGTGTTTTGTTTCACTGTATCTCCTGTTTTACCTCAACTCCAAGACCCAAATTTGATGCTCAGCTTTACAACCTTCACTGTTGACACATCTGTTTCCTCTCTTCATCTTTTATGTTCCTATTCTGTTCCATTAGCATGATTTGTGTATGTCCTTTTAAATTAATGACCTCAGTTCTTTTTGGAAAAAGATGATTAGTGTACATTTATAACCAAACAGATGCCCCAGTTCCCTGGCTTTCTCAGATCTAGTTGCAGTTCTCACTGGCAGGTGTCTGCCTCTACCCATAGAGCTGACTCCTTGGCATCTCAACGCATGTGCAACTTGGCGTTCGCCATTTTTCTTTCTCTCTTCTTCCTCATTGCTCTCCCCTCTATAAATGTCACCATTATCATCAGTCTCTTCCATTCGGAACACCCACATCTTCCTCCTCATTGTTCTCAACCTTCAGTTTTGAGTGCACCTTTGAGTTGCAGGTCACTTCTGTTCTCCGTATCCCATTCTCAATTCCAAATCTCACTGTTGATCCTCATTGCTGCTTGCCCAAGTTCTAGCAGCAAGTTTTCTAGTCTCTGTAGTCTGCCCTACTCAAAATCCAGCCTCTTGCCTTGCCAGATACAGTGCCTTTAATCCTGTAACAGATGTGTCAGTTGAAGCATCTGAGATGCAGATGCTGTGACAGCATAGGCCTAGAAGAGCTGGGTAGGAGCTTGGGAGTAACTCATACCTGAGAAAGACAATTTAGCGGAGGAAGCCTCCCGTTCATGATGCAGCTCTGATAACATGAAAAGAAGGGGGGTATATAGCCGGGCGTTGTGGCAGGTGCCTGTAGTCCCAGCTACTCGGGAGGCTGAGGCAGGAGAATCGCTTAAGCCCAGGAGTTGGAGGTTGCTGTGAGCTGTGTGATGCCACAGCACTCTACCGAGGGCAGTAAAGTGAAACTCTGTCTCTACAAAAAAAAAAAAAAAAGAAAAGAAGGGGGGTAGGAAGCAAGATTGGGCAGAGAGCATGTCAGACCACAATGCAGATCTGACAGCCTCAGTCAGTGCAAAGGAGCAAAAGTGAGTGCCCGCAAGTCCCTCGTGGGTAGTAATGGCCATGCCCTATTGTGGTGACAAGGGGCTGCCCTGGGAGAGTGTGGCCTGGCTCAGGACTGCAGTGGATCTGAAGGTGCTGCAGCCAGAGACTTTTAGCTGATTGCCTTTCTTGTGTCTGGACTGGTTACAAGTCCTTCCGGGAAGGGTGATCAGAGTGTCACACCCCTACTGCTCCCACACGTGCTTAAGAACTGTAGCGGGCCTCGGACCCTGAAGTGGTCACAGAACACTCCACACCTGTGGAGCTCACCTTCTAGTTGGGGGAAACAGACAGTTAACAAATACGACACAGGAATGTCGGGGCTTATTATAAAAGTTAATAATACAGAGGTACAGAATGACTTCGCTATTTTATCTTTCTATATCTTTTCTTGCCCGTATGAAAACTTATTGACTTCGCTATTGATGAGAGTGTCTGTCATATGTTTGAAGTAGGCTAAACTGCAGATTCATTGACTCATTTATTCAGGCATTCAAATAGTATTTAGCATCTGCTTTGTACCAGATGCAGTGTCTGGAGGAGGACAAGAACAGATAACCTGTGCTTTCACGGTGTTTACAGCCTGCAGTTGGTGCCGTTAAGAGGAACACGAACTATCGAACATAACCAATCTTTTCTGGTTGGAAGTAATTGTTAAAAACTCTTCAATCTGTTTGCCCCCTCTGTGTGGAACTCTGTTTTGATAGATGGTGACACTCCTGAGTTGATCCTCCATTTTTTCCTATTGTAATTGCAGTTACTTTTTTTTTTTCTTTCAAACTCACCAACTTTATCTTCTGGATAAAGAATTTGTATATACCGCTGTGTGTTTGTTTTTTTAAGTCTTTTCACTGAATTTTATTTTTAACAATTATATTTTTAATTCCTAAGAACTGATTAGTTTGTTTTCTGTAGGTTTTTTGTTGTTTGTTTATTTTTCTTTTAGTAGAGACAGGGTCTCACTCTGTAGTCCAAGCTGAATATAGTGGCACCATCAGAGCAGCTCACTGCAACCTCCAGCTCTTGGGCTCATGTGCTCCTCCCACTTCAGACTCCAGGTAGCTAGGGCTACAGACTTGTGCCACCAAGCCCAGCTAATTTTACATTTTTTGTAGAGGTAGGGTCTCACTATGTTGCCTAGACTGATCTTGAACTCCTGGGCTCAAACAATCCTCCTGCCTCAGCTTCCCAAAGTGCCAGGACTGTAGGCAGGAGCCACTGCTCCCAGTCTTCATATAGTTATTTTTCTTAGTAGTTTTCTCTTTATTGTGTAAATCCCCATTTCTCTATTGGTATTAATTTAAAAACTTTTTTTCTAAGTTTTTTTCCCTAAATGATCTGTATCTTGGTAGTTGTATGGTTTGCTTCTCTTGTTGTTTTTTTTCCTCCCTCATGCTAGTATCTGGTGATCTTTGTTACATTTATGATTAAAGGTCGAGGTAGCTCAGTGGAAATAGCTTGAGTCCTTCTGTAGCCCCCACAGTGGGGCTGAGGCTGGTGCTGGAAAAGCAGTGTGACCTGTCTACAGGGAGGCTTCCCTATGGAGTGGGAGGAACAGGGTGCAGGATAGAAACCCCCGTGTTGGTCGAAGTTGGCGGGGCTTATCCTGCTCGCTCCTGCCGGAGCTGCCTGCCTTATGTCCCTCTGCAGTGCATGCATTGGCACAGATTCTCTTCTTCTCTTACACGCCTGATAGGGTCCTGCTTGTCCTCTAGGGTGGAAGCCTTTTGAATCCCCCGTTCTCCTACTCCCGATCCAGTCACCTTGGTGCATCTCATTTCTGCAAGCTGCTTTCTGTGATGGCTTGGTTCACAGTGGCTCTAAACATGCCTGAAGGCAAGGAGCGCAGACAGAGGGTCCAGTAAATATTTCACAAATGAATGAATGCTTGGTGCTGATACTAAGTATAAGATTTATTGAGTTGAGCAGCCAGTGTGTCTTGTACTCATAGCGGCAGGTAAAGAAAGTCAGGGGAGGTTACCTTTGGCGTGTTTAGCCTTGTGTTGTACTCCAGACACTAAATAATAAGTTTCAGTTCCTTCTCTTTTGAGGAAATGAGACCACAAACGAGTCTGTGGGTGGTCATAGTGGTTTTGAGAAAATTAACCAGACCACCAATTGATCCCCCATAGGCACAAAATGCCATTACTGAGACAGATTCTGTTATTGTAAATGTTAGTAGGCAGTGAGCTGATGGATGCTAAAATCAGTGGGTGACGGTTTGAGGAGAGGCAGGAGCAGAGGCAGCATCTGCATAACCTCAGAGTTACCTCCGTTGAGCATCTGTGAACCACGGGAGGACTGGCAACTTCACAGTGGAGACCTGGCGCACACGGCCTTCGCTGTTACGTGCTGATCAAGGCTGACGTCACCAGGCCCTGGCATGATGCATGGAGGACACATGGTTTCTGTGACTCCCTTGCCCAAAATGCATGTTCCAGTCATCTGAAACTGCCAGGCAAACCCAAATCGAGAGAGAAATACTCCTCAAAGGTACATAGTCTCAAGGTCACGAAAGACAAGTAGACTGACTAAAGAGGAGTAACAGCTGAAGACAGGTTAAGATCTTGGATGGGATTTTGGAGTCAAAAAAATACAGAATGGAAAAACTGGTGAAATTTAAGTAGATCCTTTAATGGTATTGTACCAATGTTAATAAATTCCTGGCTTTGGTAATGATGATTGTGTTTAGTTATATAAGATGTTTAACACTGGGGTGAGCAATATATGGAAATTTCTTCTACTGCTTTTGCAACTTTAAGTCAAAAAGTAATACAGATTAAAAAAAAAAAGCTTTCAGGTACATGGAATCAGTGATCACAGATAAATATTAACCATTGTAGGAGTGAAAAGAATTTCTCTCACCCCAAGTTTTGAGTCTTTGAATGAGTAGATTAACGGAAGAAGGGGCGTACACATCTGTCCACATAGGGGAGGAGGAGTGGAGCTTAAATAGCACCCTCTTTACAGAGGAGAGGGACTTGGGATGTGGGCAGTTGGAAGGTAAATGATTTTCCTGGGAAATAAATGAGGGAGCAAAAAAAACAGATGATGGCTTGGGACAAAGTTCCCTTGAGCTTTGTGGGAGGTGGCAGGAAGGTGAGGGGCAGAACCTCTCTGTGAACAAAGGTTGCTTTAACCTGCAGATAAAGCCTCCCTGGTAATCTCTAGGAGCTGCCCTCAGAGATTAAAAGGCTTTCTGGGTGTGGTGACTGTTAATATTTTCTCTTTTCAGGTGGCTAATCTTTTCTGGTTAACTGATGAGATTCCTAGGAGTGGGGGTCTTAAGACAATTGTGTTTCTTTTGGAAAGAAGTTTATTTAGTCACCCAAAAAAAGTTCAGAGTGTTTGTCCTTCTGTTAAGGGGAAGAACCTGAGAAGGGTGGCAAGCCCTTGGTTCTGAAGCAGCTTCTGAGGCTTTCTAACTTCCATTAACTGGAAAGTGCTCTGTGTGCCAAACCTCCATAATTTGGGAAGCCATTCTCTGTGCCCCAACACTATCCACATGAAAACCAAATGAGAATGCTCACCCAGTTTCCCGGGTCAAAGAGACATGGAAGCGACTACCATGCTTACTGACTGCCACGCTCTAAAGAACTTCATGTTCTTCGTTTTGCATCCTCAGAACTAAGGCACTTTTAGATCGCTTATTTCAGTGCTCATTAAGGACATGTATAATGACACCTGCCCCTCCTTCCCAAATACATACTCATTATAACTTCAGACACCAGTAGGCCCCTCATCCCCTCCTCACAAAATAGTATTTCCCATCTTCTTATGGAGCTCCCACCTGTTTATGGGGAGGCCATTCATTTGCACATTGAGACAGAGAAGGGACTCACAGCTTCTAGGATTCATAGGGATAGTCAGTCAACAAGTACAGGGGCTGTGCTTAATGTCTGGGACACAAAGTATGGTCTCAGTTCCTGTGAGCACCATTGACTTCTGCCTTAAATGAGTGTCTGGCTACATCTTAGGGACTTTATCCCTAATTCTTCAAAAGCATTTCACATGGGAATACATCTTGCTGCAATATCCTTGGTAAGAAGGTACAAAGGATGTTTTAAATACAAAGAAATTGAGTTAAAGACAGGTGTTGCATTATAATTTCTTCCATTTGGATGTTAAATACCCCTTTTTTCCTAAGCTGACATTTGAATTAGTATAAATGATGTTAAAAATAGAGCTGCGTTAATATGGTGCTTTTTTAACACATTCTTTAAAGTCATTGACCATTTGTAAATCGAATGTAGTTTTTATGCTTTAAAAAATCTTCCACTTATAAAAGTTATGTGTATATTCATTATAGAAAAATTAGAAACTATAAAAAAAATTAGAAGAAAATTGTGTGTGAGTGCTAGTAATTTTATTTTTAGTTTTAATGCATGTGTATTCATTTTTACTGCAGTTTTTTTTTCATGGTTCGATAATTGAGTATACCATAATTTATTTAAAATTTTTCAACTGTTGTAAATTCAGGTTTTCTCATTTCTTTTTTTTTTCTGGTTTTTGGTCGGGGCTGGGTTTGAACCCGCCACCTCCGGCATATGGGACTGGCGCCCTACTCCTTGAGCCACAGGCACCGCCCCTCATTTCTTGATATTTATATCTTGTTTACATCAGATGCTCTTGGTTTTGTTTTTGTTGTTGGGTTTTTTTCTCAATGACCCCTATGGCAGTTTGGTGAAGTGTAGGAACGCTACTTACAATGGTGTTTTTAAGTACATAAAATAAAAGTACCAAGCAAACCAGGTATATTGAAATAAGCTGCAAAAATTTTTATTGCATAGTAATATTTGTGCTAATTTCTTATTTCATGAAAAAAGACCTTGTTAATTACCACAGTTTCAAAGTAGTGATGGGTATAATTTTCAGATATGTGTGCAACAATTGTGATGTGATAAATTACCTATGATTTGTATTGGTGTCAAAGTCACATGTATAACTAATATTACTGTAGTTTGTTGCCTATATTCACAATTGATGAAAGTGCTAAATTTTAGTTAGAAGTTGCTAAAAATATAGATTTTGTAATTTCTGTTTATAGTAATATTTTTAAAAATCCTGTTTTTTTAAATATGAACAGCCATGTTATAGAAATTTCCTCCACATATTTCTTTATTTCCATAAGAGTAGAGCCTTGTAAATGAAATGTGAGCTTTACAAGAGCCTTGATTTTTATTGCCAAGTTGCTCTTAAGAAAACTTAGACTAGAGACTCCCCCAGTGTGTTTAAGACTATGTAGTTTAACATTCTCTTGACTATTTTGAATGTTTATACAGTTTTTATTTTTGAACATTTGTTTTATAGGCCAAGAAAAGATATTTTGTTTCTTTGATCCCTAGTGGGATTGAATTTTTAAAAATATAATTGTTAGCCATTTGTTACAGACTGATAGCAGCCAATAAAAAAATCTCATTATGAGTCTGCGTTTCTTTATCTTCCCCTTAGTTCAAATAGAGTTTCTTTGTGTTTTTTTCTTTAATTGTTTTGATGTAATAAGTTAATATTAATATAACTTCATAATAGAGTTTACCTATTATTTGGAATTTAGGGGTCTAATAGATATATGTTTAGTCAGATGCTGTTTTAAATGCCAAAACTCCATCCAATTTTGGGAAGTAGAACACCCCACCTTTTTTTTTTTTTGTAGAGACAGAGTCTCACTGTACCGCCCTCGGGTAGAGTGCCGTGGCGTCACACAGCTCACAGCAACCTCTAGCTCTCGGGCTTACGCGATTCTCTTGCCTCAGCCTCCCAAGCAGCTGGGACTACAGGCGCCCACCACAACGCCTGGCTATTTTTTTTTTTGTTGCAGTTTGGCCGGAGCTGGGCCTGAACCTGCCACCCTCGGCATATGGGGCTGGCGCCACCCGAACACCTCACTTTTTAAGAGTTACCTGTATAAAGAAGGTTTGTGACCTCAGTTCTATGCACTTTGTAAATGTGGTCAATTACTCTTACGCAATAATAATTATAATCTTAGTATAGTGTTCTGGCATGTGGCCAGCCCTGTGTGAATATCCCCATCTATTACTCTGCTGCTTTTGATTATGGTGTAAAATCTTAGGCTGTTTAGTTCTTATAGAACGTCCGCCCTTATAATTAGGTTGAGCCCTTTGGGGACCAGAGACTGAGAATTTGCAAGCAGTACACTTCCCAGGAAGAGAGAGCCTCTTATTATCTCCATTGGGGCAAAGCTATGTTTCATTTTAAAAGCTGAATATATTTCTTCTTCAAAATGTAATTCTCCTATCTTTTAGTTCTGTCCTCTTTCTAACCTAATTATAAGTCATATTAAAATGTAGTAAGTTGCACAAAAAATCTGAATGGTTTGAACCCAATAGCAGAGATGAGCAATTTTATAGAAACATACTGTGGTGAACGGTCTTCCTAGTTTTATCCAAATTCTCTTTCTAATGAAAATGTTAAACTAATGAAGACATTGAGTCAAAGTTCATGTTGTCAACTGTACCAATAGTGGCATACTTGTAACCAACCAAGGAGACTGTTTTTAAGAAAAAGTAGCGTAAAATATTAAAAATAGTGAAAAAAATTTATTCAAACTATTAAAATTGTCTCTTTTCACTCTTTGCTGATATATAATCAAGTCCAAGTCTGCTTATAACTTGTATCCTTAACATTTCTTCTATGAATTGACATGTCTGTCTTTTCCAGAGAAAATGGAAGCGTTTCCTTTTTTTTTTTTTTCTTCTTTTTAATTTTAAGTAAATTTATTTCAGGTTAATGTGAGGGTCAAAGTATTCAATTTTGTTAGGTAGAGTTCATCTTGTGGTCATGTCCAACACACAAAAGGTATGCCAACCTCCCCACCTCGTGCCCATTCATTGAGAGCATCCCAGCCCCCTAAAACGGAAGAGTTTTCATTTCTCCTTTTGTATAATCAATGAGGGTAATTCTAAGATTGGAATGTGAACATTTTTGTGATTGCAACGTATTTTATCATACTACTTTTTAAAACAGTTGTTCTTGATCCGCAGCACTGTCCACAGCATCAGAGTGTATTACATCTGTACCAACTGCCACTTTTTCATTTCAGAAATGTTGTTTTCAGTTGTTAGTCATGAAGAGAGTAGCTAAGTTTGACCTGCTTTGTGTATCTTTGATACGTGTTTATGATGTCTATCTTCCCTATTTAAAAGCACAAATTAACAATTGCAAACAGAACTTTTAAGCCATAAATTATAACTTTACAAATCATTTATAAAAAATAAAAATGCGTTTTTATTGTTGATAATTACATTCAGTCCAGATCATGCTGGTGTACTAGGCAGACAGACAACTGAAGTATTCTTACATGGCCTACAGATACCACCAAACTGGTACAAGCAATCCAAGAATAGCTCCATTGAAACCCTGTAACTCTCATCAGTTGGATTTTCCTTTACAATTAAAATGCTAGGCTTAACTTTTTTAGTCTTGTGTTCATCCCCAAATTATAATGAGGTGATTGGACTGTACCTGATCTCATTACTTGGAACTTCGAATTATTTACTGTTTCCCCCAAGAATATGAAATTCTTTTTATTTGTATACGAATAAATAAAAAATATAGCTATTTATCTAGAATGTTCTAATGAGGACAGACTGTTTTTGTGCCATCCTTTTTAAAACTCAAGTACCAGTGTTGCAGGAAGACGAGGCCCAACGGAGAGAAAGAGCACCCAGATACCACGTTTGTAAGAGGAAGGGCTTTATTCACCGGCCGGGAGCTTATGTGCTCCCCGACTGGCTTGGTCTTTTCCCTTTTTATCGACAGTCAAAAAGTTCCACCTCACAGTTACCCTGCTCATTTGCCAGTTTGAATCAAGGGGGAGATGCTATTCCAGCCCCTACAGAACTACAGGATTTCACAGAACTTGGAATTTTCCAAGTTTCAGGAAGTTTACAAATTTCCAAGAGCTGAGTCACCATGGAGAGGACCCTGCAGATGTATCCTCGTGGTCTTCTTGAGAAGACCTGTTCTCCTAGACGTCAACCTTTTCGGGTATCCTCTCTCACCAGAACAAATAAGAAAACTTCAAGCTAACCATTTGTTCAGATGTTCAATGTGAAGAGTGGAAGTGGGAGCAGAGGAACCATGTATGGATATAACATTATTGTTTCTCCTTTTCAACACAGTAAAGCCTTGGCTATAAGCACATCAAGCAATAAAGCATTGTGCGTGATCCAACCAGATAAATAGTTTATCCACTTACGCTCCAAATTTTATTTGATATTTTATAATGGATAGTTATAGTTTATCCACTTAGGCACCAAATTTTATTTATAATAAAATTTTAGAGACTTACGGGAATATAATGTGGATAATGGCTGAGAAAATGAGTTTTGAGATAAGTGGTTAAAATAAAGTGTTTGAGTCTGGTACTGCTATATACTACTTATGGCTAAGTGACTTATCCTCTCTAAATTGTAGTTCTTACGTCTGGGAAAAAGAAAGAAATGCCTGTATTTTCATGATTGATGTGAATATTTGAGCACTTGCCAGAGTGCTTTGACTCACTGTATTATTTCATTCTAATATGGCGATTGTTGTGTTGGTGTTTGGCATTCCATTACTAGTATTTTTGGTACAGTAATGTCTGTATTTCAGCTTCCATCTTTATCCATCAGCAGCTTTTTGTTTTGAAATTCAGTGTTTGAGTTTCCAGTTCCTCTTCCCTTCCCCTTTTCTTCCTCTGACTTTCTTCATCAAAGTCTGTCTTGGCTTTTCGTTAACCTTCCTCATCCGTAGCTCCCCTCTGTGTCTCCCCCACACGCATTACCACCACCACAACCATGTTTCTACTCCAAATGAAAGACGTGAATCTGGCTGGAAGAATCCCTGCAGTTGATAGGTATCTTCACCAGTGCAGAATGAGGGGAGATGGCTGGAGGAAAAGTGCTGCATCAAGGAGCAAGTCTGGCAGTGCTGTGCAGGGGCTGGGGGCTGAGGGGAAGGGAGGGGGTGCGGGCCAGTGAAAGGGAAGAACCCTAATCAGGCCAGCATTGAGGGATCTTCCTAAAAGCCTGTTGTTTTAACTCAAAAATAAACGAGCCAACAAAACACTGAATCATTTGTCTTGAGTTCCAAGTTTAAGAACTCAAACATTTAAGGTGATTTGCTGAACCAAACTCTTCTCCAACACACTACATTAGGATTTTGAATTGAATAAACTTATGTTCATGTGGGAAGAATTTTCTTTATCTCCATAATCCTCAGGAACAGGAAAAAAATGGGCAGTGGACCAAAACAAGGCCTTTATTATAAAAATTGTTTTTATTCGAGTTGGAAGACTTTTGAATACACAGAGTTAGATTGTGATAGTAGTGAATTCAATGCAGGAAATTAGACCAGAATCTCCATCTGTGCCAGTGGAACTGAAGAGGTGAAAACTAGCTGGAAAAGCTGCTTTGGAAGAATTACTAGAGCCCTTTTTCAATTAAAAAAAAAAACTTAATGTTTCTGCATAAACACATATTCGAAAAGATCTTACTAGCATTATCAAACCAGGGGTGGATTTATTTGAAGATAAGAGTCTGAAGAAAGTTTTAGAAGTGGGTTTATAGCTATCCCATCATTGTTCTCCCAACATAAAAATAGGCTACATCAGCAGCTGGGAACATTTACATGGAAAAATAGTCGATTTTGATGAAGACACCCCCCCCAAAAAAAAAGTTTAAATGATCATTAATTTTACAGTTTTTCTTATTAACAAAGTATTCTTTCTTTTAGTCTTTAATGTTAGTTCATTTTATGTGGTATTTATTTATTTTTTATTGTTGGGGATTCATTGAGGGTACAATAAGCCAGGTTACACTGATTGCATTTGTTAGGTAAAGTCCCTCTTGCAATCATGTCTTGCCCCCAGAAGGTGTGGCACACACCAAGGCCCCACCCCTTTTCCTCCTTCCCTCTCTCTGCTTCCCTACCCCCATGACATTAATTGTCATTAATTGTCCTCAAATCAAAATTGAGTACATAGGATTCATGCTTCTCCATTCTTGTGATGCTTTACTAAGAATAATGTCTTCCACTTCCATCCAGGTTAGTACGAAGGATGTAAAGTCTCCATTTTTTTTAATAGCTGAATAGTATTCCATGGTATACATATACCACAGCTTGTTAATCCATTCCTGGGTTGGTGGGCATTTAGGCTGTTTCCACATTTTGGCGATTGTAAATTGAGCTGCAATAAACAGTCTAGTACAAGTGTCCTTATGATAAAAGGATTTCTTTCCTTCTGGGTAGATGCCCAGTAATGGGATTGCAGGATCAAATGGGAGGTCTAGCTTGAGTGCTTTGAGGTTTCTCCATACTTCCTTCCAGAAAGGTTGTACTAGTTTGCAGTCCCACCAGCAGTGTAAAAGTGTTCCCTTCTCTCCACATCCACGCCAGCATCTGCAGTTTTGAGATTTTGTGATGTGGGCCATTCTCACTGGGGTTAGATGATATCTCAGGGTTGTTTTGATTTGCATTTCTCTAATATATAGGGATGATGAACATTTTTTCATGTGTTTGTTAGCCATTCGTCTGTCATCTTTAGAGAAGGTTCTATTCATGTCTCTTGCCCATTGATACATGATTGTTAGCTTTTTTCATGTGGATTAATTTGAGGTCTCTATAGATCCTAGTTATCAAGCTTTGTCTGATTCAAAATATGCAAATATCCTTTCCCATTGTGTAGGTTGTCTCTTTGCTTTGGTTGTTGTCTCCTTGGCTGTACAGAAGCTTTTCAGTTTAATGAAGTCCCATTTGTTTATTTTTGTTGTTGTTGTAATTGCCATGGCAGTCTTCTTCATGAAGTCTTTCCCCAGGCCAATATCTTCCAGTGTTTTTCCCAGGCTTTCTTTGAGGATTTTTGTTGTTTGATGCCTTAAATGTAAGTCCTTTATTCATTTTGAATCAATTTTTGTGAGTGGGGAAAGGTGTGTGTCCAGTTTCAGTCTATTATATGTGGATATCCAGTTCTCCCAACACCATTTATTGAATAGGGAGTCTTTTCCCCAAGGTATGTTCTTATTTGTTTTATTGAAGATTAGGTGGTTGTAAGATGTTAGTTTCATTTCTTGGTTTTCTATTCGATTCCAAGTGTCTATGTCTCTGTTTTTGTGCCAGTACCATGCTGTCTTGACCACTATGGCTTTGTAGTACAGACTAAAATCTGGTATGCTGATGCCCCCAGCTTTATTTTTATTACTAAGAACTGCCTTAGCTATACAGGGTTTTTTCTGGTTCCATACAAAACGCAGAATCATTTTTCCCAAATCTTGAAAGTACGATGTTGGTATTTTGATAGGAACGGCATTGAATAAGTAGATTGCTTTGAGAAGTACAGACATTTTAACAATGTTGATTCTGCCCATCCATGAGCATGGTGTGTTCTTCCATTTGTTAATATCCTGTGCTATTTCCTTTCTGAGGATTTCATAATTTTCTTTATAGAGGTCCTTCACCTCCTTTGTTAGGTATATTCCTAGGTATTTCATTTTCTTTGAAACTATGGTGAAGGGAGTCGTGTCCTTACTTAGCTTCTCGTCTTGACTGTTATTGGTGTACACAAAGGCTACTGACTTGTGGACATTGATTTTATATCCTGAAACATTACTGTATTTTTTGATGACTTCTAGGAGTCTTGTGGTTGAGTCTTTGGGATTCTCTAAGTATAAGATCATGTCATCAGCAAAGAGGGAGAGTTTGACCACCTCTGCTCCCATTTGTATTCCCTTTATTTCCTTGTCTTGCCTAATTGTATTGGCTAGAACTTCTAGCACTATGTTGAATAGTAAAGGTGACAGAGGACAACCTTGTCTGGTTCCAGTTTTAAGAGGAAAAGCTTTCAGTTTTACTTCATTCAGTAAAATATTGGCTGTGGGTTTGTCATAGATAGCTTCAATCAGTTTTAGAAATGTGCCACCTATGCCTATACTCTTCAGTGTTCTAATTAGAAAAGGATGCTGGATTTTATCAAATGCTTTTTCTGCATCTATTGAGAGGATCATATGATCTTTATTTTTGCCTCTGTTAATATGGTGGATAACATTTATGGACTTGCGTATGTTAAACCAGCCTTGCATCCGTGGGATGAAACCTACTTGATCATGATGTATGACTTTTTTGATAATAAGCTGTAATCTATTGGCTAGGATTTTGCTGAGAATTTTTGCGTCTATATTCATGAGTGAGATTGGTCTGAAATTCTCCTTTCTAGTTGGGTCTTTTCCTGGTTTTGGTATCAGGGTGATGTTTGCTTCATAGAATGTGTTGGGGAAGATTCCTTCTTCCTCAATTTTTTGGAATAATTTCTTCAGTACAGGAATAAGCTCTTCCTTGAAGGTTTGATAGAATTCTGTTGTGAAGCCATCTGGACCATACTTTTTATTTTTCTACCATTTCTTTTTATTTTTAATCCTGAAATGTTTGTGCTTAATTATATTTTATAAATTTGTATATTTTTGTTTTATAATGTTTCTAAATTTTTATATTTGAGATATAGTAAATATTTGGTATCACTAATTTATGTTTTTTTGAATTCACGACACTTTTAAATATTGATGTCCATATGCAAAGTAAACACTCACATTTTTTCCCCGTGTTCAGTCCCTCTGTTAGAAGTGCTCACTGGAGACCTGAATGCTGAGAGAGTTTAGCCAGATACAGACGAGCCTTGGAAAGACTTCTCAGGCAGCATTTTCCAGGTTAGAAAATGCATAGTAAGTTTGAGCAACTGAAAGAGAAGTTCCATTTAGGTGGTTCTCAATTTAGATTTTGAAAGAAAGTTCTGAGTTGAGACTAAAGTGATAGGCTAGAGACAGATTCTGAGGACCTTTGGGAAGCCATGAAAAGTATCTGAGAATCTAAGGATTTTAAGCTGAGTAGTGGTTGGTCAGATTTTTATTTTATAAGGATCCTGTGGCCTCTGTATGCAGTTTGGATAAAAACAAACCAACTTGAAGACCATCGCAAACACTCAGACAAGTGATGACCAGGACAAATGAGTAGCCGTGGGATAGGAAACGGGGGACTGATGGAGAGCTATTTAGGGACTAGAATTCACAGGGCATGGCACTGGGTCTGGCGTGAGCAACTGTGTGACTGTGGTAGCAGTTGCTGGAGTAGAGCTGCAGAACAGCTCCATGGGTTTATCTGGGACAGACAGAGTTCCGTTAGGTAGGTGCATGGCGTGGACGTAGAGACCTTTGAGAGCTGTCAACGTGGAGATGGCAGTTGAAGTTCAGAGTGCGGATGGAATATTTAGATAGAAAAAGGAAGAGAAACTAAGTAAGAACAGCCAGAGTGGTGGTTAGGAAAATCAGAAAAGGGTGATGTCATAGGAACCAGGAAGTAAGGAAAAAATGAAATGACCATCTGCGTTTAGATGCCGTAGAGCGTGAGCAAGGTAAGAACCAAAAGCACCATTTGTGTGAACACTGAGGCAGTCATTGGTGACTGGTGTGCAGTGGAAGTCAGAAGGCAGTGATTCTTTTTTTTTTTTTTTTTTTTTTTGACCGGGGCTGGGTTTGAACCCGCCACCTCCGGCATATGGGACCGGCGCCCAACCCGCTGAGCCACAGGCGCCGCCCAGAAGGCAGTGATTCTAATGTGAGAAATCAGGCTGCTATTCCAAGAAGTTTCCAGTGGAAGAAAGGAAAGGTGATAACTCTTCAGGTCTGAAGGGTGATAGGAGTTTAGACTAAGTGTGCATATAAAGGTGATTAAATAATGGGAATTAACAAGTAGAGAGGGAGATGTTGAAGATAGTGATCTGGAAAGGTGGAATGAGCAGAGTTCAGGATTAGTGAAGAGGAAGTAAGAATTTGGATGCAGGTAAATTTGCGTGGATTAGGAGAAAGTTTGCTTCTGAAACAGCTTCTTTAATTTCCTTCGTGATATAGACATATTGTCTTGTCATTTGTCCAGAGTGAGGAGAAAGTAGGTAGTGGACGTTGAGGGAGAGCAGAGAATGTTTGCAACATATGCTGTGGAGAAAGAGCCGACTAGGGAAGGCGCAGGGAAGGGGACAACTTGATAGTCATGGCAGTGAGTTGATGGCGGCCCTGAGAACAGCCATCCCACCTGCCCTTCCTGAGGTACGTGGGATTGTATTTGAGGGGTTTCTAGAAAGTCGGGTTTCAGCTGAGTCTGTGAAGCCTAAGGGACAGGTACTGAACGTGACTCATGCTCATCTCTGATGTGTCCACTGTGCTTCTGTGCTGTTGTATCAAAGTACCCTCTGAAATTCAGAAGCGTGTTAGCTCTTTGCTCCTTCAGTAAGTGGCCCCTGATTTTCGGATGGCTGTCCTGATTTTCTTTAAGTTCTTTTCTGCTTTTTGATACTATTTCTGTCTCTTCCCTTTCTGTTACCTTTCTGGTTGTCAGTTGTCCTATCACATTGCTGTCTGCACGCAAGTTTATCTGAGCCCTACACCCTGGACTTTTCAACATGGAATTGTCAACACCTCTGAAATAAAGCTGTGGGCTTGAAGACTAGACAACCAAACTTTATTAGAATTGTGTGCAAAGTAAGAGTAAATAATCTGAGTTTGATTCTCACGTGCTGTGCTTTGAGGGTGTACATGAATTTAGTGACATATATTAATTAGTTTCTCAGCTGTCCATATGAGATGTCCGTTGCTTATATTCCCGTTGGGATTTTCTTATTTTGAATTTCCATGGATTATATTAATATTCTTAGAAAGCCCTGAATATTTGTAACTATCTTTTGCAACTGTGCTTTACTACTTGCAAAGTATTTTCATATGCATTAAATTTCAGAATGTGATTAGACATGTGATACTATTATTATTCTCATAGATTTTCAAATAGTTACATGTTCTGTATGGAAATAACATATTTTCAAATATTTATTCATTTCATATGAGAATAACATGCCACGTCACAACTCATGTAGTGATGTCACATGTAAATGAAATAGCACAATGTAAAAGCGTTTTGGAAGTTTGAAAATTACATCTCTAGCTTTTCATATTTTTCTATGTTTTATCGACTTTTTCATCAGTGTCTCATGTACCTATCAACAATTTTAATTTTTTAAAGAAGTATGTATTTAGATGCACAGTAAATACCACTTTTAAACATTTTCTACAAATTAACTTAATTTTGATACCGACCTTCTTTTTTCTGGGAAGAAGGTAAATTCAACACTAGTCACTGGAGGGCTTCCTGCTAAGATTTGGGACCTTAGGCAGTGCCGGATATGGAGGCCAGGATCCTGGCTCACCCGTCACCTGGCTCCTCTGTGTAGGGCCCAGAGCCCCGGGTCCTGCCTCCCTGGAGCACCTGGAGTTCTCTCCTCTGAGCTCCTTCTCCATCTCATGTGGGCTGCCTGTAAGCAGAGTCAGCTCAGTGACTCATAAACATTCCTTTCTCCTTTCTCCAATCCAGGAAAATCTTTTTTAATCTGGGGGAAATCCCTCTGTTTTCAAACTCTATTCTCAGTAGGTTTTGGGTTTGTTTTTTTTTTTTTTAAACATAAGCTAAAAAGCCCCGAGACGAACGTTTTGTTAGACGAGGAAGCACACACAGTGTAGCCTATTTCAGTGGTGGAATATAGGGAGAACACAGAAGACCCTTTTAAGAAATACTAGAGTAGTAACTTGTAGACAACAAAAACACCACAGGCCACCTCTATTCAGCATTACCACCCCTGGAACTAAACCTGTGTTGGCAAGTCTTTTGTGTTTATAATTTACTGAAGAATATTAATGTTTGTCAAATGTTTATACTTTGCTGTTATGATTTCCGAGTGATGATCTGAAATACCAAGCATCATATAACATTTTCTAACTCCGTTTTGTCTTATTTTTTACCTAAGAACACTGGAACTATTTTGGGGCTGATGAAAATCTTGGTCCAGTGGCTGTGAGCATTCGAAGAGAGAAACCAGAAGAAATGAAAGAAAATGGATCTCCATACAACTACCGAATAATTTTTAGAACTAGTGAGGTAAGTTGCAAATGAGAGAGGTTTGAGGCTTAACTGAAGTGGGGGAAGAGTATTGACACTAGCGAAGCACTTCGTATGATAGCACATGGTTACAAGTGTCTTTGGCTAACCCAAGGCCCCTTTCATTCATTGATGGAGGTGGATCTGAATCTGTGCTTCCCATCTAGCTCTGGATACATGCAATAAATGAATGGGAGTTTTGACTCAGAGAAAGATATGTCTATTTGTTACTAGACGAAGAGGGTCCAGTCGCCTGTCACTCTCCAGCCAATATGCGGAGATGGGGTTTCAGGTCCCACAAGCTTTATTTGTCAGAAGGCCAGGGATTCCAGAGAGCAACTAGAGTAGTCTCTCAGTTCTGTTCTGTCTCAGTTACAATTCTAATAACTTTTATAATGAATACAAGGAAACCAACCAAGAAAATTTTAACTTTGATAGGAAGTAACATCATAGTAGTCTCCTTTCTGACAATGCAAAATGTTTAAACAATAAAAAGTTGATTTTACTTTAAAAAAACATCTAAGAGAATGGTCAGAGAAAACATACCATTAAAGTAACCTCTACCAATATAACAACACCTGTTGCCTCTGTGTGACTACCCCCTCAGAATCTCCTGCTAGGAACACCCTCACAATCACAGTGAAACCTTAACTTGATCATCACAGAAGGTGTATGGGGAGACTGGGTCAGCTGTACTGCTTCAGTTCAGCTTCTCAGACTCCACCTTGCATCCGCTTTTCTGGCTTCATATCAAGTGCTGGCCCAAGGAAATTGAAGCCCTCAGAAGCCCAGGATGTCCCATTGCATGTCCTGCTTGAGCCAGCTGAGGAGCCAGGGTACAGATAAGAGAAGCCACTGAAGACTTAATCTGCTCTTCTGAGCTGTCGCTTAGGTCCTTCCTTTCTTTCTTCTTTTTTTTTTAATTATATATTTTTTATATTATATATTTTTTATTAAATCATGCTGTGTACATTAATACAATCATGGAGTACAGTGTGCTTTAGGTCCTTGCTTGATCTAACAAGAGGGAAGATGACCCACCTTACAATCTCCTGGACCTACTCGCTGAGACCTAGAATGCAGTCTGTTTGAACCCGGCACTGTCTAATTGTGCATGAAACAGGCTCTTAGAGCTCCTTAGTAATCAAAATATGCATAATTGTATGAGTCTTTATTTTAAAATGAAACTTGGGTTAAAAACAAGTCAAAGATTCAAGAAAATAACCTACAGGTATTTTTCTTTTTTAACTCAAGAGAAAGTTTGGGACTATGAGTTTCTTTGTGTTTTTTTCTAAACATGTATAATTGGGCCAGTTATCATTGCCTCTCAGCTCCTAATTCAGTTTAGGATTTTCGTTATGCATTAATCTTGATACTGCCCTGAGCTATCTAGAAAATAAAGCTTGGCTTCATTTCCCCCATTGAATGCAAAGCAGATTTCAGGGTTTGTCTTCACTTGGTAATTGTTCCTAAGCTTGAACTCTTAGGAAATTAAAAATAGGCTTTTTAAAGGCAGGAGAGAAATAAATTAACATGCTCTTCTGTATGTTTTCTCCACATCACAGCTAATTGTTAAGAAGTGTAAAATCGTGCGGCGCCTCTGGCTCAAAGGAGTAGAGCCCTGGCCCCATGTACCAGAGGTGGCAGGTTCAAACCCAGCCCCAGCCAAAAACTGAAAAAGGCGGGGGTGGGGGGGGGGTGGGGGGAAGAGGAAGTGTAAAGGCTTCTGCAAGAAGGGAGAGCGCAGAAGACATACTGTGTTCTGGATATGTGTCTAGGGAGTTGCTGTGTTCTGACTCCCAGGTCCCACCCTCAGTTACCTTATTTCTCAGTGTTTTTGCCTTTCTTTTTTTTTTTTTCTTTTCTTTTTTTATTGTTAAATCATAGCTGTGTACATTAGTGCAATCACCTGTACCCATTCTAAGATGCACCATAGATGTGGCCCCACCCATTACCCTCCCTCCTCCAAAACCTCCCCTCACCCTTCCCCTTCCTTGGCCCTTTCCCCATAGTCTTGTGCTATAGTCGGGTTATAGCCTTCATGTGAAAGCTATAATTTAGCTTCATAGTAGGGCTGAGTACATTGGATACTTTTTCTTCCATTCCTGAGATACTTTGCTAAGAAGAGTATGTTCCAGCTTCATCCATGTAAACATGAAAGGGGTAAAGTCTCCATCTTTCTTTAAGGCTGCATAATATTCCATGGTATACATGTACCACAATTTGCTAGTCCATTCATGGGTCGATGGGCACTTGGGCTTCTTCCATGACTTAGCAATTATGAATTGGGCTGCAATAAACATTCTGGTACAGATGTCTTTGTTATATTGTGACTTTTGGTCTTCTGGGTATAAACCTAGTAAAGGAATTATAGGATCGAATGGCAGGTCTATTTTTAGGTCTCTAAGTGTTCTCCAAACATCCTTTCGGAAGGAATGTATTAGTGGGCATTCCCACCAGCAGTGTAGAAGTGTGCCCTTTCCTCCACATCCATGCCGACATTTCTGGTTTTGGGATTTTGTTATGTGGGCTACTCTTACTGGGGTTAGGTGATATCTCAGAGTAGTTTTGATTTGCATTTCTCTGATGATTAAGGATGATGAACTTTTTTTCATGTGTTTGTAGATCTTGCGTCGGTCTTCTTTAGAGAAGTTTCTCTTCAAGTCCCTCGCCCACCCTGAGATGGGGTCACGTGTTCTTTTCTTGTTAATACGTTTGAGTTCTCTGTGGATTCTGGATATTAAACCTTTATCGGAGGTATGACCTGCAAATATTTTCTCCCATTCTGAGGGCTGTCTGCTTGCTTTACTCACTATGTTCTTGGCTGTGCAGAAGCTTTTTAGTTTGATCAGGTACCAGCAGTGTATTTTTGATACTGCTTCAATTGCCTGGGGAGTCCTCCTCATAAAATATTCACCCAGGCCGATTCCTTCAAGAGTTTTCCCTGCACTTTCTTCAAGTATTTTTATAGTTTCATGTCTTAAGTTTAAATCTTTTATCCAGTGAGAGTCTATCTTACTTAATGGTGAAAGTGTGGGTCCAGTTTCAATCTTCTACAGGTTGCCAGCCAGTTTACCCAGCACCATTTGTTAAATAGGGAATCTTTTCCCCACTGAATGTTTTTAATTGGCTTGTCAAAGATCAAATAACAGTAAGTAGCTGGATCCATCTCTTGGTTCTCTATTCTGTTCCAGACATCTACTTCTCTGCTTTTGTGCCAGTACCATGCTGTTTTGATCACTATGGATTTATAGTACAGTCTCAGGTCTGGTAGCGTGATTCCTCCTGCTTTGTTTTTATCGCTCAGTAATGTTTTGACTATTTGAGGTTTTTTCTGATTCCATATAAAACGAAGTGTTATTTTTTTCAAGATCTTTAAAGTATGACAATGGAGCTTTAATAGGAATTGCATTAAAATTATATATTGCTTTGGGCAGTATGGACATTTTAACAATGTTGATTCTTCCCAGCCATGAGCATGGTATGTTTTTCCATCTGTTAACGTCTTCGGCTATTTCTTTTCTTAGAGTTTCATAGTTCTCTTTGTAGAGATCTTTCACGTCCTTTGTTAGGTATACTCCCAAATATTCCATCTTCTTTGGCACTGCTGTGAAAGGAATAGAGTCCTTGACTGTTCGGCTTGGTTATTGTTGGTATATATAAAGGCTACAGATTTATGGATGTTGATTTTGTAGCCTGAGAGATTGCTATATTCCTTGATCACTTCTAAAAGTTTTGTAGTAGAATCCCTAGTGTTTTACAGATATACGATCATATCATCTG
Source organism: Nycticebus coucang (assembly GCF_027406575.1). Taxonomy (NCBI): domain Eukaryota; kingdom Metazoa; phylum Chordata; class Mammalia; order Primates; family Lorisidae; genus Nycticebus; species Nycticebus coucang. The sequence goes on along the minus strand of NC_069788.1, from coordinate 114,048,781 downwards.
CAAAGAGTGCAAGTTTGATCTCTTCTGACCCTATGTGGATACCCTTGATCGCCTTTTCTTCCCTAATTGCAATGGCTAAAACTTCCATTACAGTGTTAAAGAGCAATGGAGACAATGGGCAACCTTGCCTGGTTCCTGATCTAAGTGGAAATGATTTCAATTTAACTCCATTCAATACAATATTGGCTGTGGGTTTGCTGTAGCTAGCCTCTATTAGTTTAAGAAACGTCTCTTCTATACCAATTTTCTTAAGTGTTCTGATCACGAAGGGATGCTGGATATTATCAAAAGCTTTTTCTGCATCAATTGAAGGAATCATATGGTCTTTATTTTTAAGTTTGTTTATGTGTTGAATTACATTTATAGATTTATGTATGTATATTGAACCAGCCTTGAGACCCTGGGATAAATCCAACTTGGTCATGGTGTATAATTTTTTTGATGTGTTGTTGGATTCTGTTTGTTAGGATCTTATTGAGTATTTTAGCATCTATATTCATTAGTGATATTGGTCTATAATTTTCTTTTCTTGTTGGGTCTTTCCGTGGTTCAGGGATCAAGGTGATGTTTGCTTCGTAGAATGTGCTGGGCAATATTCCTTCTTTTTCTGTATTTTGGAAGAGGTTTAGTAATATAGGTACTAGTTCTTTAAAGGTTTGGTAGAATTCTGACGTAAAGCCATCTGGTCCTGGGATTTTCTTTTTAGGGAGATTTTGTATAGTTGATGCTATGTCAGAACTTGATATAGGCCTGTTCAACATTTCCACTTCGTTCTGGCTAAGTCTTGGTAGGTGGCGTGCTTCCAGGTATTGGTTGATTTCTTTCAGATTTTCATATTTGTGAGAGTAGAGTTTCTTGTAGTATTTGTTAAGGATTTTTTGATTTTCTGAGGGGTCTGTTGTTATTTCATCATTACCATTTCTGATTGATGAAATTAGAGATTTTACTCTTTTTTTCCTGGTTAGGTTGGCCAAAGGTTTATCCATTTTATTGATCTAAAACCAGCTTTTGGATTTATTGATCTGTTGTATAATTCTTTTGTTTTCAATTTCATTTAGCTCTGCTCTGATTTTGGTTATTTCTTTTCTTCTGCTTCGTTTGGGGTTGGAGTGTTCTTCCTTCTCCAGTTGCTTGAGATGTCCCATTAAGTTATTAACTTCCTCTCTTTCCGTTTTCTTGAGGAAGGCTTGCAATGCTATAAATTTCCCTCTTAGGACTGCCTTTGCAGTATCCCAGAGGTTCTGGTAATTCGTGTCTTGATTGTTGTTTAGTTCCAAAAATTTGGTGATTTCCTTCTTAATCTCGTCTATAACCCATCTATCCTTCAGCATAAGGTTGTTTAGCTTCCATGTTCTTATATTGGTATGCAGGTTCCTGTTGGTATTGAGTTCAACTTTTATTCCATGATGGTCTGAGAAGGTGCAAGGAATAATTTCTATTTTTTTTAATTTGCTGAGGTTAGATTTGTGGCCTAGGATGTGGTCGATTTTGGAGTATGTTCTGTGGGCTGATGAGAAGAATGTGTATTCAGTTTTTTTTGGATGAAATGTTCTGTAGATGTCTGTTAAGTCCAGATGTTGAATGGTTGAGTTTACATCTAAAATTTCTTTGCTTAGCTTCTTTTTGGAGGATCTATCCAGGACTGCTAAAGGGGTGTTAAAATCTCCAGCTACCATGGAAGTGGAGGAAATCGAGTTGCTCATGTCTGTTAGAGTTTCTCTTATAAATTGAGGTGCGTTGTGGTTGGGTGCATCAATATTAATAATTGAGATCTCATCATATTGAGTATTACCTTTAACAAATATGAAGTGTCCATCCTTATCCTTAATTATTTTTGTTGGTTTAAAGCCTGTTGCATCTGTGAACAGGATTGCAACGCCTGCTTTTTTCTGCTTTCCATTTGCCTGGAATATAGATGATCATCCCTTCACCTTGAGTCTATATTTGTCTTTTAATGTAAGATGCGATTCTTGTTACATCCAGTCAGTCAACCTGTGCCTCTTTGGAGGACAGTTTAAACCATTCACATTAATTGAGAGTATTGATAAGCCCTTTGGAGAGTCCAGTGGACATTTTTAATCCTTTTGCGACTGTGGAAGTTGGAATTTGATCAAAATTTCTGGGTGAGTTTACTTTTGTGCTGGGGGATTACGCTGGTCTTTATGGAGGATAGGTCTGAGAATATCCTGGAGAGCTCGTTTAGTTATCGCAAATTTCTTCAACATGTGAATGTCATTGAAGTATTTAATTTCTCCGTCATAAATGAGGCTCAGTTTAGCTGGGTACAGGATCCTGGGTTGAAAGTTATTTTGTTTTAAGAGATTAAAAGTCGATGACCATCCTCTTCTAGCTTGAAAGGTTTCAGCAGAGAGAGCTTTAGTTATTCTGATATTCTTCCCTTTGTAGGTAATGGTTTTCTTTTGTCTGGCAGCTTTCAGAAGTTTCTCCTTCATATTAACTTTAGTGAAATTGATTATGATGTGTCTGGGGGATGTCTTATTTGGGTTGAGTCGTGCTGGAGTTCTGAAACTATCTGCTATCTGAATTTCAGAATCTCTTGGAATGTCTGGAAAGTTCTCCTTCATAATCTCATGGAGAAGACACTCTGTGCTTTGTGAAGCCACTTCGTCACTTTCGGGGATCCCTATAAGACGAATATTGGTTTTCTTCAAATTATCCCAGAGCTCTCTGAGAGAGTGGTCTGTTTTTGCTCTTCATTTCTCTTCTTCTTTGAGGGTTTGGGAGCGTTCAAAAGCTTTGTCTTCAATGTCAGAAATCCTTTCTTCTGCTTGCTCCATTCTGTTACTGAGGAATTCTACTGTGTTTCTCAGATCTTTGAGGGATGCAACTTCTTGTCTCAGTGTCAAAATCTTTGGTTATTTGGTCTTTTAATCCATTGAATTCTTGAGATAATTTTTGGAATTCTAATTCGATCTTATTTGCTATCCAGATCCTGAATTCAGTTTCTGAGATCTCAGCTATTTGTTTGTGCATGGGGTCTTGTGCTGTTTCTGCCCCATTGATCCTTGGGGGAGTTGATCTACTCTGATTATTCATATTGCCAGAGTTTTTCTGTTGATTTCGCCTCATGATTGTTTTTCATTGTTGCCTCTGGCCATCCTCAGAGTTGGGGAGGTGTCTCTCCAAGGTTAGACCCCAGCGGGATCACTCTATTGTTGCTGGATCTTTGTAGGTAGTGACCCTGTGTAGTTCCTCTGGGGCTGCTCTAGCTAGGAAGTTCTGGTTATGGAAGCAGCTCTGGTTTGTGACACACCCGGATCCAGCAACAGGGCTGGGGGTGGTACTCATGGTTCTGGGAGTGCCAGGCGCCCAGTGACTTTGGTACAGAGAGCCCAAGGCTCCAGCAGTCTCTGGCCAGGAGAAGAGTTCTGCGCAGAGGCAGGGAGGGCTTCAAAGGGCATGCAGCTTCCAGAGTCCCTGTCCAGATGAACGGGCTAGTTTGGAAGGTGGGAGGACACAGGAGGGAGGACGCAGGGTTGCGTGGCTCCCGCAGTTCCTGGTCAGGGAATGCGGAGGCCCGGTGGGTGCGGGTCACCGGTCCAGGGTCGCTTCACAACTCTTATGGAGGTCTGGGTGGCACCATGCCCAGGAGTTTGAGGTTGCTATGAGCTATGACCTCACGGCACTCTACCCAGGGCAACAGCCCAAGGCTCCAGCGTGTCAACACCGTCTCACTCTGCCCCTAAGGATTAAGGCTGTAAGGCAGCTCAGTCCCCGCCTTTAGGCTGCTCAGTCAGTAGGTTACTTTGACCTGTGCAGTTCTTGCTCTGAGACCCTGAGGGCAGAGCTTGCTGGGGCAGTTCTTTCATAATGGCTTCCTGCGCCCAGCTCAGTGGCTCAGTCTGGGGCCCCAGACAATGCCAAAAGTTCTCCACACTCCTGCTCAAGCTCTCCTCAAGGCAGTTCAACTGAGTGCCAAGTCCAAGAACACTGAAACAGTTCACAGGTAAGGCTTTTCCGGTTTGTAGTCTCACTGCTGCTTGTACTTATGGTTGCCGGCGTGATTAGGTCGATCGAACACATGCAACCACTTGCCAGTTTTCCACTGTTTTTGTCCTCCTCTTGGGGTCCAGAAGTCCCTTGCTGGCTCCCTCTATCCTCAAAGGGATGATTATAGGCAGATCCCACCGGCCAGAGATGCCTGAAGTCTTGTCTCCCCAGACTCGCTGTTCCCAGTTGCTGGGAAGCTGTTACTCGGCCGCCATCTTTAATGTCTCTCCCACTTAAAAATACTTTTAAATTCCGGGAGGCTGAGGCAAGAGAATCGCTTAAGCCCAAGAGTTAAGAGATTGCTGTGAGCTGTGACACCATAGCACCTACAGAGGGTGAGATAATGAGACTGTCGCGGGAAGCCAGCAGCACCCATGTGCAGGGTGGATGCGCATGTGCAATTGCCAGGCTGTTTTGCCTGTCTTGTTCTGTTCTTTTTTTCCTCCCCAAGACCACTCTCATTGACGTCTCCATCATATTTTTCCTTTTTAATGATGTTTTTATCCATTTAAATTCATCTGGCTGGGTATAGTGTCTTATGACTATAATCATAGCACTCTGGGAAGCCAAGGCAGGAGGATCACTTGAGCTCAGGAGTTTGAGACCTCTCAACCTCAAGAGTGAAACCCTGTCCTTACTAAAAGTCGAACAATTAGCCAGGTGTTGTGGTGGGCTCCTGTAGTCCCAGCTGTACAGGAAGCTGAGGCAGGAGGATCTCTTGACCCCAGGAGTTTGAGGTTGCAGTGAGTTAGGCTGACACCATGGCACTCCAGCCTGGGCAGCAGAGTGAGGCTCTGTCTCCAAAAAAAAAAAAAAAAATCATCTTCTTGCCACTCGCCCATTCCATCCTTCATGGTAGAAGCTAAGGTTCTTTGTCAAATCCTGCCATTGGTTCCAGGAGCTTCCCTCCTCAGTGTGCCTTGCAGGCGGGCCCTCCACAACCCATCCAGCCTCTCTGTGCAGCATTAAAGTCTGCTCTGAGTCTTGCCGTGGTCTGTGAACCACACAGCTCCTGCCTTTCCCACCTCTGTTCTTTCCCCTTTCGCTGTCCAGGCCAAAAATGCTCTACTTGCTCTTCCCTGCGGTTCTCTGATCATAGGGCTCTGTCTTTTTCCTGCTGACTCATTCCAGTCGGCTATGTCCCTTGTGTCTGTTTCCTTAGTCTCTGAACCAAAGGTTTAATTCAAATGTCCATTACCACTTGTTGTTATGTTCAATTGTTCATTTCATGGCGATGTTAATATTCTTTTGCTCAGGCCATAGATAGATCATTGAAGTCTCACTTCACTCATCTCCTCTCTCTTGCCCCCCAGATCTGGCCTGTCATCTACACTTGTTGATTTTTGTCTTCAAAATGCATCCGTAACTCAACCACTTCTCCCATGCCCACTGCCTGGGCCTGATCCTAGTCTTGCTCTGAGAACTGGCCTCCTTGCTTCTGCCCAGTAGGCATCCTTTGGAAATGTAATCCAGATCTTGCCATTACTCAGTTCAAAATCCACCATGTCATCTCTATATCCCTGTGAGAAAAAGCCAATGACCCTGTTGTCCTGAGAGACCATGTACATCTACTTCCCAGTTCTCCTCCCATCTCATCTGGTGAGGCCTCCTGACTCCCTTTCTAACAGACAGGGGTGCCTTGGGCAGGCTCAGGATTCCTCTGCCCCTGGGCTCTGATGTTTCTGAAAACTCCCCTCCCTGTGTTCTCCCCCAGGCACCTCCTGCCTCCTCTCCTTTGGCCTTCACTCCTAAATCACAGGGGCCTGCCTTAGTTACAGGATCTAGTTTCTGTTCCTTTGCCATTTCATATCCAATTCAGTGCTATATGTTCATTGAAATTAACACTATCTTATACAACTTACAGAAGTTCTACTGTATTATGTATTTATTTTGTTTGCTTTTAATTCCCCTCACTAGGGTAGGGTACCTAAGGGTAGCGTTTACCTTTGAGCCGTTCCCTTATTGTGTGCCTGACTCCTGAAGCATCCCCTTCCTGCCACCTGCCTCCTCCCTCTCCCTCCCTCCCCATCTCCTTCCCTCCCCATCTCTCTCCCTCCCTTCTCCCCATCTCCCTCCTCCATCTCCCTCCCTTCTCCCCATCTCCCTCCCTCCCCCATCTTCCTCTTTCCTATCAGTCCCTCTTTTCCTCCCTCTAAAGTTCATTTAATTGCCACTAGCTTTTGTGTAATTTTTTTCCAATAAAAAATAATGCTTAAATGTGGTTTAATTGTAATATTTTTTATAAGGGTTTTGGTAGAAGTGCTGCTGGATGTTGGTCCCTGTCTCTAGCTCCTGGACTTTGTGGGGCAGTTACCTCACTCTTTCCGTTGGATCAATTTATAGATATATAATGAAATAAGATTTGTATCAGGGGTTTCTCCTGTTACTTATTTTTCCCACTGATAAATACATCAAGATAAAGAAAACAAGGTCATTATAGTGACACCGCAGTGACTACTGTAAATGGCATCAAGATAACAGAAATACAAACGTCTTTCATTTTAGACATTAACATCGCAAAACATCAACAAAAGAAGACTTACATACATTTGTAAGCATGCCAGTTTACTTATGAACAGAATTTTGTGGCATGTGTTTTTTTTTTTAGAGACAGAGTCTCATTTTGTCACCCTTGGTAGAATGCCGTGGCATCACAGCTCACAGTAACCTCCAGCCCAGCTATTGGGCTTAGGCAATCCTCTTGTCTCAGCCTCCTGAGTAGCTGGGACTACAGGTGCCCGCCACTACACCTGGCTATTTTTTGTTGCAGTTTGGCTGGGGCTGGGTTTGAACCCACCACCCTTGGTATATGGGGCCAGCGCTCCACCCACTGAGCCACAGGCGCCGCCTGTGGCATGTGTTTTTAAGCATAGGAATACAAGTACTTATGAGGACTCACTCGTTTCTGGAAGTCCTTAACAAAAATATCAGTAACTCTGGTGATTCGGATGTGAAAAATGAGTCATTCTTGTTCCCGTCTGCTTTGGCTTTCATGAAGTTAGCTGTTGTCTTTCTGTGCCTCTGTTATTAGGCTCATTCCTTCCTGAGATAACCATGCCTTGGGACAGCGAGCCACAAGGCTAGGGGTATTCTCGATTTAAGAGCAAAGACCAGAAGTGGGAGTCATCATGTTTTGGGCCCTTCCGCTCTCCCCAGCTCTGCCCCCCACCCACTTTCCGCCCCACCCTGTGTTCTCCTGAGGCCCAAGTGTAGCAATCCCTCTTTCCCTCTCACACCCTGGTTTTTTCTGCCTCCAAATCTTTGCCCCTGTTCTGATGTTTTCTTTTCATAGAAATCGTTCCTGTATTTCACAGCCCTTTTTAAATGCCACCACTTCCACCAGGGCCTTTCCTTAACGCCCCGAACCACTGTGATCTTTCCCTGCTCCAGACCCTCTCAGGACCTCCCTTGTCCTGCTTCGTCCTTCCCCCGGCACCGTGCGTTTCTGAACTCAGCCTCTCACACACCACAGGCTCCCTCAATGTGAACCCCTCTCCCCCACTGGCTCTGGTAGCTCTTGTGCAGCATAATGCCCAATAGCCTGTTTGATGGGTTTTTCTTTTGTCGCCAAGCTGTGCAGTATTTAAATTACGTTAACAATCTTGCAGCATGGAAACTTTTAGGAATTAAAACTACTTTAGGTTTTGTGTCTGGTTCACTTTCCTCTGACAAATCATAACATAGGGAAATGCTTTTGCTTAAGGTATTAACAGAAGGTATTTTAAGAATGGAAGGTATTTTAAGAAATAAGGGAAAAATCTAAAGTAATTTTAAGTGCTGTTGCCTGTGCTGCTGTGCTAACTATGATCACTGTCTTATTGTGGCAGCATTTGGGTATGAATAGTTTATGCTTGTCAGCTGTGCATTATGAAATTTGAAACTTTACCCTACCCTTACCTCTTATAATTCAAAAAGGTATAAGATCCAAATTCTAAGTCCTTATCCTTTAGATACTGCTCTGGGCTGCCGCCTTAATTTCCTGGTTAGTGTGCTTGGGGGCTTTATATAGCCATGTAAAGACCTACGTGTTTATTGATCTCTTTAAGGAAATGCTATATTTGGCATTTAATATCATCAGAAGGCTTTGAGTTCCTTTGGTTTTGCGTAGGTCTTCTTGAAGTATGGGCCTTGTTTTGAATATAAGTAGAACTTCTGTAAGTTGACCCAAGGGACTGCAACAAACTGGTTAACACAGGGAAGTTGTCAGCAGAAGGAATTTGGCCCACTGTACCAACAGGTACATACGGTACATGTCCAGTCCTGGAAAATGAGGTCAGTTCAAGGAGGAGGTCAGTGTAGGGAGGTGGTCTACTGATAACAACCAATTGAAAGTCATTCCCCAGGCCCGTAAGGAGCCCACAGTCTTGGCCTGCAGTGCATGTGACATGTACTCAGCCATGTTGCGTCCTAGAGAAGCCTCACCACAGCACCTGTCTATTTTCCAGCTCATGACTCTCAGAGGCTCGGTCTTGGAAGATGCCATCCCCTCAACAGCCAAGCACTCGACAGCCAGGGGGCTGCCCCTGAAGGAAGTGCTGGAGCATGTGATTCCCGAGCTCAACGTCCAGTGCCTGCGGTTGGCCTTCAATACACCCAAGGTCACAGAGCAACTCATGAAACTGGATGAACAGGGGGTAAGTTTGGCTTTCAGAGGAGAATGTTCTTGCTGCTCAGATTATCTGCTAACCTTCCAGGCCTTAATGGTTTTTTTTGGATGAGGAAAACTGATACCATTTACTGTAAAAATACTCTTCTTTGCAGTTACTCATTTTCTTTTTTTAGCTCTTTGAACATGTCTTACCTGATGATTTTATCTGTTAGAGTTGATCAATAATGTACTTATCTATGTTGAACTGTTTTGATAATCTTCCATACATGCAGTGGATTTTTCAAGTATCTGGGAATAAGTTGTAGCAATAATAATACAGTACGGTGATAATGATATTACATTAATAACAGTACAGTAATAATAATAAGTTGTGGAACAGGGTTCAAACACAGTCTGTGTCAGAGCCTGTGCTGTTAGCCATGATAACATGCTTTCTTAAAAGCTTGGAATTTTAAAGTCTGTAGTACCAACAGAGATAAATTTTAGCTAAGATTTTTAAATATAAAATTTTAAAATTTAGGTTCTGATCAGTAACAAAGTTAAAATTCTCAAGATTTTTCACCTAAATATGGGGTCCCTTTAATCAAGATGCAGACGCGTGATTGGTTAATTAATCCATGTGGAAACAGCAGAAGAGAATGGAAAGTTATGGTCTGAAAAAGTCACTGTCCAGAGAGTGTTATCCACATGTTTCTTTAGTAATTGGATCATATGGGCTAATTTTAAAGCTATTATCCTTATATAGTCTTACTTTGTTTCTTTTAGAGTTTTAACCATATTGCATCCTAGCAGTAGGTGATAGTAGTTTTAACATTGCATATAAAAAATTCCTACAAAAATAAAATTGGTCTGGGTATTGAATGTCATTTTGTGAACGAATTTTGATAATATTTTCTTAACAAAAATTCTAATTTTATTACAATGAATGGAAGTCTGGAAAATCAGGTTCAGTGTATATTCTTTTAATTCAGCCATTGAGAATATATAATAAACAATAGTTGTTTTAACCATGTTACATTAAAAATTAATACCCCAGTTGGAGATGATAGGATTTCTGGTATGTTTTGTACCCTCTGTTAGTTATTGTAAAATACTGAACTGCAGATGGTGCTAATCTGTGATGAACGCTTTAAGGGCCGATCCACATAAGGAAAGATGAGAACGCTGTAATGAGTCAAGTTTAAATTTATTTGATTCACAAAACTGACCATTTATTCTGAAATTATGGCCTTCCTATTCTTGGAGGGTATTAAAATGCTCCTCTCTTCATGAATTATTAATAATAATATATGATAGTTTTCTTTAATGTCTTTCCTAGACAAGGTTTAAATTTGGCAATCAGAATCAGTCTCTTCAATTTTATTTTGGAAATAAGTGCCTTAAATATGTTATCCCACTTAACAGGACTTTTACGAGTGCATAGTTTTTATAGGCAACAGAATCCGGAAGCTTAAAGCGTGCTATTCTATATGAGCAGCTCCATGTCGGACTGAAGGGCTTCGGCACCTGGCCTCTGCCTTTTCTATCTCCACACACAGCGTTCGATGCCAGGATTGTACTGATAGAAAACAGATGACATGCATATTTAGGCTTCTAGTCTGGGGAGTAATTTTTGGTAGGAGATCTCATTAATGCCTTGGAATTATTTTGAGAAACTGATTATTTTAGTGCCCTTACAAATACAGATTTTAAAAAGGAAATGCTTATAAGTGCAGCGAATTACGCATATGAATCATTGCAAAGCATTTTTAGTTTCCATCTGTGTCGTCATATTTTAAAATTTCCAGCTTTGTATATCTTTATATTTAAAGGGATTCATAATGCGATGCCAGGAAACTGGACTCACTAAAAGGAGCTTTAAATCTCCCTTTACATTTTATTTAAATGATTCCTTTAATATCTTTTCTATTCTTATTAAATGACTTACATAATTATGCTCAGAAAAAGAAAACACAATTTGTTTGCTGTACTGTGGCATTTTGCCTTTCAGATCTTGGTGCTTTATTTCCTTATTTTACCACTGGGGAAAGCAAAAATGAACAGAAAAATTAAAATTTTATCGGTAAGATAAAAAAGAAAGCATTGCACAAAAATCTAATAATTTGTTTTTCATTTGACTTGACAGTGACATATGTGGAGCTGAATTAGGCATTTCAGTTCCTGAAGAAATTCACTTTGGGAAATGAATATGTGCTTGGTGGCTTATCTGAGCTTTCATATTCTCCTTCCTGATGCCTTTTTCGATCGTTTGCTATTCATTGGCATTCCTGTTCGTTGTTATATAAAATGGCAATGAGATGATGAAACTAACCTGCCTGTATTTTCACACTGGCAAGAATTTGGATTTGGTTTACCCATTAATGTTTCTTGATCTTCATTTACAGTGTTAGATAATCGGGTGTGTATCTCATGATAAAGACAAGTTAGGTAGATACGTTGTTTATTACTGTAATATTCCAATCGCTTTACTGGCATCATCTGATTTAAGCCTCACAGCTCTTGTAGGAGGTTCAATTATTGGCCTATTTTGTATTTAAGGGTATTAGGCTTATAGAAGTTCTCCATGCCATTTTTCTCCACTCTCATCTCTTAGTATGTATAGAACTACTTTTCTTTTTTAAGATTTGCAAGTTCCCTGTACTTTTGCATATCTCGAATTATTTTAATCCTTTAAACTACCCTATAAAATATTAGGAATTTCATTATCTGTCAAGTTAACTATTTAATAATATGGCCAATTTCGTTACTTATAAATTTGCCACGTCAGAGTTATTTTTCTTCAACAGTCATTAAAAAAACACCTATATCTCATTTACTATGTGCAAGGCGAATGAAAAGTTGCTGCCTTAAGCCCCGGTTTAGGGAGTTCACATACATTGAGCACTTAATACAATGCTAGGGACATGGTAACCATTCAAGAAATATTAGCTGTTGCCGGGCACAGTGGCTCACCCCTATCATCCAGGGACTCCAAGGCCGAGGCAGGAGAATCACTTATGCCAGGAGTTTGAGGCTACAGTGGGCTGTGAGTGCATCACTGTACTCTAGCCTGGGTGACAGAGACCCTTACCCTAACAAGGGAGGAAGGGAGAGAATCCGAAAGGAAGAGACATGGGGTGGAAGAAAGGAAAAGAAATATTGAGTGTTGATAATAAGAATAACTTGTTAATAGCCCCTTATGTGCATTATCTCATTTAATCTATTTATAAACATCCATTGAGAGAGCTTCTATTAATTGGTGATATGTTCACTTACTTTCACAAGTAAGCATGACTGTTTCAAATCCAACATATGCACCAGGCACAGTGGCTCACACCTGTAATCCTAGGACTCCGGAAGGCCAAGGCAGGTGGATTTCTTGAGCTCATGAGTTTGAGACCAGCCTGAGCAAGAGTGGGACCCTAGCTCTACTAAAAATAGAAAAACTAACCAGGCATTGTGGAAGCTGAGGAAAGAGGATCTCTTGAGCCCAGAAATTTGAGGTTGCTGAATAGACTGACACCAGGGCACTCTAGCCTGGGCCACAGAGTGAGACTCTGTCTCAAAACATCCCCCCGACTCCCGCCCCAAACCCACCAAATCCAACAGCGGTCTGTTGAGTATGAGTCTTTGCAGATTATTGAATACTATAGAGAATAAATAGGCTGGTAAGACAGTCCTTATCCATGAAGGAAACGAGGTCGTAAATTTCTGTAATGGATGTCAGGGTTAATATAATGGGTATAATAAGACAATTGCAAACAAAGATCAACGAGGGGAGAAGCCATAATTGGCTAAATGGATCAGAATGCTCTGGCCTTGGAGGGAAAGAGGATTTCTTCAGGCTGGAGAATAAGCAGTATGATGGTCCAGACTGAGAAACAAAGCTCAGGAGGACACAGCCAGCAGTGTGTCCATGGGGACAGCAAGCAGTCCAGCTGGCAGTAGTGTGAGCCTTAAAACTACCCTGTAAGGTATTGTCAGAGAGTAATAAAAATAGGTGATTTTTATTGAGCAGTGACTAAGCCAGGCACCCGGTGAAGCAATTTACATGAATTATTTTAATTATGCCTCAGAAAGTCTTAATGTGTGTACTGTTATTGTTCCTGTTCTTAGACACTGTTCTACCGAGACACAAAGAGGCTGATCACCATTAGGTTCTGTGGAAGTGGGTCTTAAATGCAGCCACTCAGACTCCAGAGCCTGCTTTCTTAACCAACACGTTCTCCACACCACTCTCCTTTCCCTCCTGATGAGTGGGAGAAAAGCTAAAAGTTGGGTCCAAGCCTTACTGCTGCAGGTTCAGTTTTACTTGTTAACCCCAAATAAAATTGGAATGGGGCTGATTGATAAATATTTAAAGTATAATTTCCAGTTTGCAGTAGAGAAAATTGGTAGTCCTGTTTTCATTAGGAAATGTTGGGTTTCACGTACACAGTAGCGATGTTGCCTAAATGAGCATCTCCAGATATTTGTTAAAAATGCAGAGAAATAAAAATGTTTATTGGGTTCTCTTTTTTTTTTTTTAAAGTCACCCTTCAAGTTACTGAAGTTCGAGTAAAAGGGAAAGTAATCATATTTAATTAATGTGTGCAGCATACCTCTCAAGGATGTATGTAAGGAAACAAGCAATGTTTCTGTGGTATTGAATGGCACTGACCCTTCCATTGGAGCAGGAATGAAAGTCTCTGCTGACTTAGCTTGTTCATTGCCATGTTGCATTATTTCACTGTGAGGGTAAATGAGTTTGACCAGCCACTTTCTTTTGATTCAGGCAGCTAGTTTTGAAAAATGGTCCATGGGGGGGATATATGTTTCCAAAACCAATTTCCTATAAGTGAAGCAGCTTTGGCAGAATAATTGCCATTCTTAGAATTTTACTCTTCACTAAGATTATGATACACGTATTCAACAATGTGTGTTTAGAGAGCTCATGGACCCGTATGTGCTTTGTCAGGAGGGAAATGTTTGTGCCAGCATCAGGTCAGGGGAAGGAGGCCAGGCACCGTAGCTTTGCCTGCTTTCTTCACAAGTCGTGATGCTTTGCACTGGCCATTCCCTGTTCTTTTTCCTGACTGATGCTGGAATGGGTGACGGGATGGAAGCCTTTCCAATGAGGAGATTCTGTGGTATTTGCAGTTTGTAGAGATGGAGCCCAGCAAAACAAAGACACACAGGCAATGAGGATTCTTTGGTTCACCATCCAAAAAGAGAGTGACTGAGGAAGATATTTCTGTCTGTGTAATATTAAACTGTGGATTATGTTTTAAATTCTACTTTAAAATAAAAAATGAAACTAGTTTTTTTTTCCTGTGAGATTTAACATTCAACAGGTAACAGTTTCAAATGGTCCAAAAATCACAGTAGTATGAGTGTTTACTTTGAGGAGTCCTATTTCCACCCATTCCTATTACCCTCCTCTCTTTCCCCACAGTTTTATGTAGGTTCTTAGGTATTCCTGTATTTCTGTGTGTGCACACCACCAAACATGCAGTTTTGTTTCCACCCTTTCTTACATGAAATACTATACAGTATGCTGCTGACTTTTTTTTACTTGGTAATGGATTTTGGAGACCTTTCTGCATCAGTACATAGAAAGGTTTCCTACTGTTTTATTGCTACATTATGTTACTGTACCATAGTTTTTCCATCACTTTCTCTATTGATGGGCATTTGTGTTGATTTCAAAGCTTTTCTATTATAGTGTTGTAATTAAAGAGTTTTTGCCTATGTAATTGAAATTCATATAAATGTCAAGACAATCAGGTATATTATCAGTTTAATACCCAGTATAAAGCCCTTTATTTTTGTGAGAAATTTTTGCACAATACATCATTAGGTAAGATTATGTAGATACGCTTGTGTAGAATATTTCCTTTACATTATGCAAAAAAAATAGAATATGTCCATATACTCATAAATAAATAATTTTGAAAGTATCTCTGTCAGATTTTTTTTTTACAATTTTTCTACCCAGTATCCATATGTCATTTTTAAAAAATGGATGGGTTTTTGTTAGTAATTCCCAATGAGGATAAATTTTTTAACTAGCATTTTTGGCTCTCAACACTGAATGTTTTCAGTTTCTTTTTCATTCTTTTTGGAGAGAATATAGAGATCATCTTCAGAAGAAGTGAAGAGAGTTACATTTATGAAGGGCAAAGCAGGGTGGGTGCAATCAGTGTGAATCATGAGAACTTTGAAAAAAAGTGCCCAAGGTCTTTATTTTTGGTAATGTCAGAGTTGCTTATTGAGGATCAGCTCACATGCTAAGAATAACCAGAAAAAGTAGACAAAATATTCTTTTTTAACTAATTAGGATGTGGATTTTAGAAATACGGAGTAAATGTATATTTTCCTATTATATCTGCTGAGGACAACCAACAACCCCTGGACGTTATGTATAAAGAAAACATAAAATGAAATCTTGAAAGGTGGCGAGAGAAGGCAGGCCAGCTAGAGACCTGGGGGTCTGGGGAACGACATAGCGGTGCAGTCCTTGGGTTTTCTTTTAGCTTGTGGATCCCAGTCTTGGGCTCAAGGAGCTAGCACCTGGAAATGCTAACGTGCCCAGACAAGAAAAGTTTCCCCAAAGTCTTGTCTTTTTAGCCAAAAGATTCACATAAAGGATAACCTTGGAAAGACAGAAAACTTTAAAACAAGAACCACTCTGCTCTAACAGAACACCACCACAGAATCCCCCACAGCCCTGCTCCCCCCTAGCCCTTGCTGAGCTGTTGTTAAAGAGACTTAAGTTGGGAGCTTAGGCCCTCGTCCCTGTGGAGTAGTCACGAGGTCTGTCCCCGCTCAAGAGCCCTGGTGGAGAGTGCAGGTGCTCAGGACACCCAGCAGCAGCATCTCCTCCCCTCGCCGTCAGTGACACCGTGTGGGCAGCAGTGGTGCCCACACACCCCTGTGCCCTCCCAACCAGGGTGGGAGCAGCAAAGCCCCAGCAGGGAGTTGGAACTGCCAGCCTCCCTGGAAATCACAGGTGCCCTTTTCAATACTCAGGTGTCAGGGGAGACCAGCAAGGAACCTGACTTCCAGCTCCGCCTGGCAGTGTCATTTGTCCTCTATGAGTGGTCATAGAGGAGGCCTGCAAAATATAGGATTAAAAAATAAGAAGTCTCCTAACTTAATATCTTAAATGTCCAGATTTGAATGTCAAATCACCACTCATACTAATAACTGGGAACATGTCAACTTGACAGAAAATTGAACCAACACTGAGATGACATAATGTTAGGATTATCTAACAGTGATCTTACACCACCCATCATATAAGGTGCTTCAGTGAGCAATTTCAGGCTGGTATTTAAAAATGAAAAAATAGAAAGTCTTAGCAAAAGCAGGTACTATTAAAAAGCAAATGGAAATCTTAGAACTGAAAAAATACAATAACCAAAATTTAAAAATCATGAGATGGGCTCAGCCAAAAAATGGAAAAGGTAGAAGAATCAAGGGACTTGAAGATAGAACAGTGAGAATCTACCTCAAGTCTGAATAACAGAAAGTAGACTGGGGAAAAAACGAATAGGGTCTCGAGATTTGTGGGACTATAACAGTTGTGTCATCAGAGTCTTAGAAAGAGAAAAGAAAGAGAGCAGGCCTTGAAAAAGTTTTTACAAATTTCGCAAATGACATAAAACCCAGACATTCAGAATGCTGAGAAAAACCCAAACAGAATAAGCACAAAGAAAGCCACAGCAGACACTAGTCAAATTTATGAACACTAAAGATAAAACATCTTGAAAGAAGCAAACAAGGGTAGCGCTGTGGCTCAGTGAGTAGGGCACTGGCCCCATATTCCCAGGGTGGCGGGTTCAAACTCGGCCCCGGACAAATTGCAACAAAAAATAGCCGGGCGTTGTGGCAGGCGCCTATATAGTCCCAGCTACTCGGGAGGCTGAGGCAAAAGAATCACCTAAGCCCTGGAGTTGGAGGTTGCTGTGAGCTGTGACGCCACGGCACTGTACCGAGGGCAACAAAGTGAGATTCTGTCTCTACAATAAAAGAAAAAGAAAGAAGCAAATGAGAGTAACAGAGAAACAATTTCAGTGACAAGGATTTTTCATCAGAAACCGTAGAAGCCAAAAGCAGTATCATATTTTTCAAGAGCTAGAAGAAAAGAATTATCCACCTAGAATTCTATCTTCAGGGAAAATACCTTTCGGGAATGAAGGGCTAATTGAGATGTTTTCAGGAATGTCTCAGGGCATTAAATTTGTTGTCAACAATAGACCTACCCTTAGAAAGTGACTGGCACACATTCTGTAAACAGAAAAACATGATAAAAAGAAGAAACTCTTTGAATCTTAGGAAGAAGGAAAGAATAAAAAATGGTAAATACTTCTCTTACTGAGTTTTTGTAAATTATTGTGATAGTTGAAGCAAACACTACAACAGTGTGTAATGTGTTTATAAAATATATGTACAGGAATATTTTAAGACAGTTATTTTGGTAAAATGTTGACGTCATTTGACAGTGATCCAATAGATAAAAAGATAAAGATTTAGGTAGTAACACTCAGAGCAACCACTAAAAAGAACTATACTAAGGGATAGAGTCAAAAGCACTATGGGCAAATCAAAATAGAATTCTATACGGTGCTCAAGTAATTCTAAGAAAGGGAAATAAATGAAAAGAGAAAAAAGATAAAATGGCAGATGAAGGTTTAATGTGTCATTTATTCTATTAATTTTAAATGGTTTAATACCATTTAAAGGACAGAGATTAGCAAGGTAGGTTTATCAAAAAAGCATTTCCCAACTATGTTAACTGTAGGCTACTACAGGAAACTCACTTGAAGTACGGTGGAAGTAGGTTGAAAGTCAAAGGATGAGAAAAGATACACTGTAATAGACCGTGCAAACACTATTCAAAGGAAAACTGTAGTGGCTTAGTAATACCAGGTAAAGTAGACTTCAGAGTATAGAAAATTACCAGGAGCAGAAATTATATAATGGTGAAATGATCAGTCCACCACAAAGACGTAGCAGTCCTAAATGTGTATGCATCAGTCAAACAGAGCTATAAATGCAAAGTGATGTCTGAGAAACTAAAATGGGAAATAGACAAATCCACAGTTATAACTGATAATTTTAACACCCCCCTTTTAACAATTGATAGGACAACTAGTCAAAAAATCAACAGGAGAGAGAACTTCACAACACCATAAACTAACAAGATCTAGAGGGAGCTGTCCGAGGGTCAAATATCCAGGCCGCATGTCCCTCTGCCCAGAAGGTCATTGGACAGGTGGCCTGTGACCTCTGCCTGTTTTATCGTTTAAGAACGTGCATCCCATACCAAAGGTGATAGGCAACCTGCTTCCTCCCCCACCCCGGGCTCCAGTGTGTCTTCCCCAAGCAATAACGGCCCCCACCCTCGGCCCCAGTAGTAGTAAATCTTTCCCTAAGCAATCAGCCCAACGCAAACATTGTTTAGGTCCTTAAGCCCCTATTCCTCCCCCCTCCCCCCTTTTCTTTTCTGTATCCTTAAAACTGCTCTTCCCTTTGCGGTAGGGGCTTCTCTGCCCTCCTGCTGCGCCAGGAACAAGAAGCCCAGACTCGAGTCTGTGAATAAACAGCTCCTTTGCTTTTTAAAAAAAAAAGAACGTGCATCCCACCCTCGGCTGGGCTCCTGTAGCTCAGCAGCTAGGGCACCGGCCACATACACCAGGGCTGGCAGGTTCAAACTCCACCCAGGCCTGCAAAGCAACAATGACAACTACAACAAAAAAAATAGCTGGGCGTTGTGGCGGGTGCCTGTCATCCCAGCACTTGGGAGGCTGAGGCAAGAGAATCACCTAAGTTTCTGTGAGCTGTGATACCAGGACGACATAGTGAGACTCTTGTCTTGCACCTGTAAACATCTTCAAGGCTGGAGCTGATGAAGAGAGCAGGGACAGCTCGTCTGTCATCTTTTATTGGTGACATAGCCTTTGGAGGTTTGGTAAAGAGCACATTGGGGCCCAAGGGCATGGATAAAATTCTTCAAAGTGGACGAGATGCCTGTCTTGTGGTAACCAGTGATGGTGCCACTATTCTCAAAAACATTGTTGTTGACAATCCAGCAGCTAAAGTTTTAGTTGATGTGTCAAGAGTTCAAGATGATGAAGTTGGCGTTGGCACTACCTTTGTTACTGTTCTATCATGATTCTGATGAAGAGCTGTCAAGATTTTTTATCAAGATTCTGATAAATTCTGTCAAGAGCTGATGAATATTGTGGGAACGTTATTGTCAAAACTTCTAACTCATCACAAAGGCCACTTTGCTAAGTTAGCTGTACAAGCTGTTCTCAGACGGAAGGGCTCTAGTAATCGGGAGGCATTTCATGTCATCAAGAAGCTAGGAGGCAGTCTGGCAGATTCCCATTTAGGTGAAGGCTTTCTATTGGTTAAAAAAATTGGAGTAAATCAACCAGAATGAGTTGAAAATGCTAAAATTCTTATTGCGAATACTTTAATGGAGCGGACAAAATAAAGATATTTGGTTCCCGGGTAAGAGTTGATTCTACAGCAAAGGTTGCAGAAATACAACACGCAGAAAAGGAAAAAATGAAGGAGAAAGTGGAGTGTTTTCTTAAGCCTGGAATAAATTGCTGTATTAACAGGCAATTAATTTATGGTTATCCTGAGCAGCTCTTTGGTGCTGCTGGTGTCATGGCCATTGAGAATGCAGATTTTGCAGGTGTGGAATGCCTAGCTCTTGTTACAGGCGAAATTGCCACTACCTCGATCACCTAGAACTGGTGAAGCTCGGAAGTTACAAACTTACCAAGAAGTCATGACTGGAGAAGAAGGACTCATTCACTTTTCTGGGGTTGCCCTTAGAGAGGCTTGCACCATTGTTTTGTATGGTGCCACTCAACTCATTTTAGATGAAGCAGAAAGATCTTTGCATGATGCACTATGCATTCTTGCCTAAACTATGAAGGATTCTGGAACAGTTTATGGAGGAGGCTGTCCTCAAACATTAATGGCTTGTGCTGCGGCACAGCTCAGCAGTAGAATACCAGGCAAAGAAGCTGTTGCAATGGAACCTTTTGCTAAAGCTCCAAGAATGTTACCACCTATCGTAGCTGACAGTTCAGGCTGTGATAGTACGGATCTGTTGGCACAGCTCTGAGCTACTCACAGCAAAGGCACTACAGCTGCTGGACTGGATATGAGGGAAGATATCACTGGAGATATGGCTGCACTGGGTATGACAGAAAGTTGCCAAATGAAGCAACAAGTGCAGCTGAAGCAGCAGCGGTAATTCTGCATGTGGGCAGTGTCATCGGAGCGGCACCAAGGAAACGTCTCCCTGCTCAGCATTCCCATGTGCTGTTGATCTTCAGACCAATTCTTAGCAAAGTTGGGTTTGAAAGACTTCAACCTCTTAAAGACAACTGTAGAATCTATCTTTGTTTATCTGTGCTCATTATATCCTTAACTTTGGCCATTTGGCTGACCTCTTTAAACACGAGTCTAATTTATTTGCTATGTCATTCAACAATATAATTGAACCATACAATTCAGTTCATTAAAAAGTTCATTTCTTGTACTGTGCATTAAAATAAAAATTCAAACAATTAAAAAAACTAATAAGGTGGCACCTGTGGCTCAAAAGAGTAGGGCGCCGGCCCCATATGCCGGAGGTGGCAGGTTCAAACCCAGCCCTGGCCAAAAACCGCAAAAAGAAAAAAAACTAATAAGATCTAATTGCTATAGAACACTTGACTCACAACAAACAGCAGAATGGATGTTCTTTGCAAGTCCACATGGAACACATGCCAACATAGACTCTATCCTGGGCCATAAAACAAATACCTGCAAAGTTAAAAGAAGTAAAATCATTAACAGGATTTTGCTCTCTAACCCAAATGGAGCAAAAATCTCTAAGCACTTGGAATTTAACAAACCCATTTCTAAATAACCAATGGGCCAAAGAGGAAGCCTCAAGGGAAATGTTTTATACATACATTAAACTGAATGAAAATACAGTCTTCCAAAATGCATGGGATGCAGCTAAACCAGGCTGATAGAGAAATTTATAGTACTAAGTGTAACATTAGAAAAGGTGAAATATCTCAAAGCAGTGATCTGCACTAAGTACACACCTTATGTAACTAGAAAAAGAGCAAAATAAATACGAAGCAAGTAGAAAAGGAAATTATAAGGAGCAAAAATTAATGAAATTGGAAATAGACAAACAGTATAGACAATTAACGAAGTAAAAAGTTGGATCTTTGGTAAGATCAGTGAAATAGAAAATTATCTAGCAAAACTGACAAAAACAAAGTCAATACTAATCTCGTCCACAGCAGTCCCCCTCTGTCTGTGGTTCCACTTCCCTCTGATCAAACATGGCCCAAAAGTAGATGAGTTAGTACAATAAGATATTTGGGTGCAGGGAAAGGAACCACTTCACCTAATTAATCTTTATTAAAGTGTATTGTTAAAATTATTCTATTTTATAATTGTTAATCTTTTACTGTGTCTAATTTATAAATTAAACTTTATTGGCTCAGCATCTGTAACACAGTGGTTACAGCGCCATCCACATGCACCGAAGTTGGTGAGTTTGAACCCAGCTCGAGCCAGCTAACCAACAATGACAACTGCAACAAAAAATAGCTGGGCATTGTGGTGGGCACCTGTAGTCCCAGCCACTAGGGAAGCTGTAGGTAAGAGAATCGCTTAAGCCCAAGGGTTTGAGGTTACTGTGAACTGTGACATCACAGCACTCTACTGAGGGCGACACAATGAGACTCTATCTCCAAAAAACAAAACAAAACAAAACTTTATCACCGGTATGTATGTATAGATAAAAACATAGTATATATAGGACTCAATATCATCTGTGGTTTCAAGCATTCACTGGGAGTCTTAGAAAATACCCCCCAGGGATAAGAGGGACCACTGTATCAGGATTGAAATGGCGTATCACTACAGACGCTCTCCACAGCAGTGATCTCGTAAGGGAATACTGTATACAGCTAAACACATACGATTTTGATAATTGAGAGGAAATGGACAAACTCCTCAAAAAAGAACTATTGCAACTCACCCGGTTGAAATGAAATATTTGAATACACCTATGACTATTGAAAAAAATGGAATTCATCATTTTAAAACTCCAAAAATGAAATCTACCAAGCCATATGGTTTCTACCTAACATTTAAAGAAGGATCATTGTCAGTTCTACACATTCTTTTCCAGAAAATACAAGATGAGGAATTTGTCTCAGTTGACTTGTGAAGCCCTGATACCAAAGCCAGACAAAAGTAGCAAAAAAGAAAACTACAGACCATATTCCTCATGAGTGTGTTCAGAATTCCTTGACACAAATTAGTGAATATAATTTAGTAATATTTTTTCAAAATCCCAGGCATGTAAGTCTGATTCAGTATTGAAAAATTAACTAAGCTTGGCGCCTGTGGCTCAAGCAGCTAAGGCGCCAGCCACATACACCTGAGCTGGCGGATTCGAATCCAGCCCAGGCCGCCAAACAACAATGACGGCTGCAACCAAAAAATAGCCAGGTGTTGTGGCGGGCGCCTGTAGTCCCAGCCACTTGGGAGGTAGAGGCAGGAGAATCTCTTTAACCCAGGAGTTGGAGGTTGCTGTGAGCTGTGATGCCATAGCACTCTACCCAGGGTGACAGCTTGAGGCTCTGTCTCCAAAAAAAAGAAAAAAGAAAAATTAACTGATATAATCCACTGTACTAACAGGCCAAACAGGAAAAAATCACATGATAATATCGGTTGACACTGCAAAACCATTTGGACAAATTTTAAACTTATTTATGATTACAAGCTAGGACTTAAGATGAACTTCCTCAATTTGATGAAGAATATCCATAAAAAACCTACAGCCTACCTCATACGTGATGGTGAAAGACAGAGTGAAACAAGGGAAGGTTGTCTGCGGTTAACCTCTGCTATTCAGCATAGGACTAGAGTTCAAGTCAGTGACATAGTCATCATGTCATCTGATACAGGGACAGTTTTATTTTTTTCTTTTCTGTATCCATATGCCAATTAAAGGATACAGAAAAGGAAAAAATAAAACTGTCCCTGTATCAGACGACATGATGATCTTATGTACAAAACCCCAAGAATCTGTCAAAACTTCCTGGAACTACAAAGTGTGTTTAGCAAGGTTGTATGATTGAGCATCCACTTACAAAAATCAATTAATTCTATTTCAGTGAATATGTGGAAATTGAAATTAAAATGTACCCTTTAGAGTTTCTCAAGAAGAAAAAAACCTTTGGCATATATCTAACAAAATATAAGTAGCTTGTATTCAGAAAACTATAAAATATGAATGAAATTAAAGACTCAGATAAATAGAGAGGCATATTATTTTCATGGATTGAGAGGTTCAATATATTAATGTCAGTTCTCTCCAGTTTAATCTTTTAATTTTTATCAAAATCCTAGCAAGATTTTTTTTACAGTTATAGACAAGGATATTATAAAATTTATATGGAAAAGCATAGGGACTAGAGTACCTAAGACAATTTTGAAAAAGAAGAATACAGTGGAAGAAATTTCTTTACCCGATTTTAAGACAGATTATATAGCTACAGTAATCAGACTGTGGTCTTATTGGAGGGACAGACACATGAACAGAACAGAGAAACCAGAAATACCCCAAACAAATTTAGCCAGCTGAGTTTTAGCAAAGACGTAAAAGCAATTCAATAGAGGAAGGATAGGCTTATCAGTACTAGGACAATTGTACATCCATAAACAAAGTAATGAAACTTGACCTAAACATCATAATCTTATGCAGAATTAATTCAAATGGATCATAGATTGAAATATAAAATTATTAAGAACTTTTGACAAAGCCGGGCACGGTGGTTCATGCCTGTAATCCTAGCACTCTGGGAGGCCAAGGTGGGTGGATTGCCTGAGTGAGACCTCCATCTCTAAAAATAGCCGGGCATTGTGGCAGGCACTTGTAGTACCAGCTACTTGGGAGGCTGAGGCAAGAAAATCGCTTAAGCCCAGGAATCAAAGTTTGCTGTGAGCTATGATGCTACAGCACTCTTACCGAGGGTAACAAAGTAAAACTCTGTCTCCAAAGAAAAATGAATTTTTGACAAAAAAAGGAGAAAATCTTTGGGACCGTGAGTTTGGTAAAGAGTTCTTAGACATGACACCAAAAGCTTAGTCCAGAAAAAAAAAAAATGGCATAATTGAAGTTCATCAAAAGTAAAAATATTTTATAATACCTTTTTCCTTGGACATTTGCTGATAGGTAAAGAGGTTTGGGATTTAAATCCAGGATCAAGCAAGGGATAAGTAGTTAAGAGGCAGATCATAACTTTTAGTAATCATATCAGACTTTGGAGATTTAACAAAAAAACAAAATACAGCAGAATTCAAGGCTCAGAGAGAAATTTGGACAACAATCTAATTGAAATTATAGAACTGAAAAAATAACCTAAAGTTAGACCCAGTAGATATGTTTAAGAGCAAATTAGACACAAGAGAAGAGAAAATTGTTAAGTTAACAGAAAAATTATAACTTAAGAATGGAGATAAGGAAACATGGGGAAATGTAGAAAAGTGCCTCAAAGGCCTGTGAACCAGAGTGAAATATGTAGATGCTTGGATTTCTACAACGAGAAGAGGTATTTATGTATTATTTGAGACTAAGAGCAATATTCAAGGAAATCCTGGTAGAGAAATTCCCAAAACTGATTAAAAACATGAGTTAAGACAATCAGGGGGTTCTCTCCATTCTAAGCAAGATAATACAAAGAAAATGAGATGTATTGCCATCGTGGTAAAAATTGCGGAAAATAAAATGAGAAAAATCTTTAAAATAGCTAGATGAAAAAATACATTCAAGGGTGGCACCTGCGGCTCAATGGATAGGGCACCGGCCCCAGCCAAACTACAACAAAAAACAGCCGGGTGTTGTAGCAGGCACCTGTAGTCCCAGGTACTCGGGAGGCTGAGGCAAGATAATCGCCTAAGCCCAGGAGTTGGAGGTTGCTGTGAGCTGTGACACACGGCGCTCTACTGAGGGCGATAATGTGAGACTATATCTCTTAAAAGAAAAAAAGAAAAGAAAGAAAAGGAAAAAATACAAAGAACACTAAGACAGACAATTGTTTATTAAAATTAAACATTTGCTGGGGTATAAAGCATAAAGAAAAGATGGAGGCCAGAAGACAATTCTTAAGTGCTAAAAGAGTGACTCTCACAGTAAGTTTTAACTTAAAATAATCTTTAAAATGTAGGAAAAACTAATTTATAGGAAAAAATTAGGACAGTGGTTGCCTGAAGCTGTTAGATTGTGCAGGAATGGACTGCAAAGGGGCCGCAGGAACTGCTGGGGTAATGGAAATGTTTTGTGTATAGGTTGTGCAGTGCTTTGTCTCATTAAATCACATGCCTCACACAGATGCAATGTGCTATTCAGAAATCTATATTAATAAAGTTGATTTTTAGACTGAAGGCAAATTTCTGCTTCTGGCCAGGATTAAGTAAAAGGGACTGGATTTAATCTTCCATTTGAAACAAAAACTAGACAAAACTATGAAACAGTGGTTTTTTATGACATTGGACATCTGGCAGTGAAGGATGGTCACGTCTGGGAGGTGGGAAGCAAATGAGGTGAACCCTAAGCATGCACCACTTCTCTGCCCGCAGAGAGTTTCCAGGCTGCAGGACAGGGAGGGTCACCCTAAATTGAGATTAAAATGTGAGCCAGGAAGGTCAAAAGGCTAGAGGTTCTCGGAGCCCAGAGAGTATCAGGAGGAGAGAGCCTCCCTCAGGTGGGAGTAGTTTTCTTTTCCTTCCAACCAGACTGGAAAACCTCATAATTTACAGAGCATTTGGCTGGAGTTTCAGAATGCCTTTGCCTCAGAGGTGGAGCAAAATCATCCTAAGACTAATTGCTGCTCTGGTACAACCAAGCAGGATTTAAAAGCAAGAACTGAAAGGATCAAACTATCTCCAAATAATTTAAGTATGTCCCAAAACAAAGCTCAAGAATACTTTATAGCACTATAACAACGTCCGGCACCCAACAAGGTATAATATTCATAATGTCTAACAGTCAGCCAATCATATAACCAAAAGTTACGAGCAGGAAAATATGACCTATAATAAGGGAGGGAAAAGAAACCAACCGCAAAAGTCACACAGATGTCTTTTCATGTGTTCGGAAAGCTGGAGAAAAGAGTGAACATATTAAGTAGAAATTTGAAAGTCATAAAAAAGTTCCAAATCTAAATTATAGATGTGAAAACTGCAGTGTCTGAAATGAAAAATAAGAAATACACTGGGTAGAATTAACAGCAGATTAGATATTGCAGAAGAAGAAATTAGTGAACTTGATGACATAGCAATAGAAGTAATTCTAATTTAAATATGAATGAATTGAGAAGAACAGCAAAAAAGGATAGATAGCATCACTGTACTGTGAAGCAGCGTGACCTGTCTAATACAGAATTGGAGTGTCCCCAGAGGAAGTTATGAAATGCCTGGAAAAATAGGAAATGACAGATTGTATGTGGTACAAAGTATAAACTCAGAGATCCAAAATGGTCAGTGAGCCCTAAGACTATGAAACATACAGAAAACTACACCAAGACACATCATAATCAAATTGTTTAAAACCAATCTGATACAGAGAAAATCTTAATAGCAACCAAAGGGAAAAATCTTGAGAGAATCTTTGGGAAAGAGGATTTGAAAATAACAGGTGAACATAGGAAAAGGTGCATGACTTTTTGTCATTAGAGAAATGCAAAGTAAAGCACAGTGATAATAGTTCTCAGACTTTGAAGTCTCAGAATTGCTTTACTCCTTTACAAGTCATCAGGGACCCCACAGAGCTTTTGCCTATGTGACTTTTTTGTTTGTACTTATTCACCATATCAAAGTCAAAACGATTTATTTAAATAGTGTGCTGTTAATCTATTTTGAGAAAGCAACAATAGTCCAGCAGATCAACACTGCTGAGGATGCCTGCCTGTGTGTCACTTGATCACCCAGTCACCAGCTGGACTGTCATAGTATCTCAGTGCTATGTTCAGGTCATCGTTGTTTAACTTACTAATGGCCCCAAAGTGTAAGATCGGTGATGCTAGAGTTTTGTTATAATTGTTCTTTTTTATTTGTACTTACTGTTTTTGAGACAGAGTCTCACTTTGTCACCCTGGGTAGAGTGCCATGGTGTCATCATAGCTCACAGCAATCTCAAGTGATCTCCTGCCTCAGCCTCCTGAAGTAGGTGGGACTATAGCACCCGCCACAGTGTCCAGCTAATTTTTCTATTTTTAGTAGAGACAAGGTCTCATTCTTGCTCAGGCTGCTCTCAAACTCCTGAGCTCAAGCAATCCACCTGTCTCAGCCTCCCAGAGTGCTATGATTATAGGTGTGAGCTACCATGCCTGGCCTCAATATCCCTTATTGTTAATCTGTGACAGTTTCTAAATGAAACTTTATCATAGGTATACATGAATAGGAAAAGACATAGTTTATACAGCAACACCCCCCACCTTTATTCACAATTTTGTTTTCTGTAGTTTCAGTTATCTGCAGTCCAAAAATATGACCACATATTTAGAGAGAGCCATGGCATTCACCTGGTATTTATTACAGTATATTGGTATATAAAAGTTAAAAACAAAAGGCAACAATAAAATGATTGCACGTTAACATAAATATTTTTGTGAAAAAGATTTCTAAAACAAAAAAATTAGTTCAAAGAACAGTATTGTTTGACACCTTTGCAGATCTCTTTAATGTCTAGCTTAATCGAAGGCGGTTGGGCTCACATAGGTACCTCTGCTGTCAGCATATTGCAATATGTTGTTCTGGTTGGAGTAGATAAAGAAAATCTGGCCTCACAGAGTTGATGCACTTGGAAAAGAAGGAGTATTTTGTGGTCCTTTCAGATAATTGTGCATATTATTCTTTGATATAACACTAAAATTCAACAAATGGTAGTTTCTCACAGGTTAATACCAGTTTAGGATTTGAAACTGGGTAAGTGCACCTTGTCAAATTAAAAAGCCTTTGGTCTTCATGCATTTTGAATGAGTCTTTTTACTCACGCGTCATTTTATAATTTCATGCATTGGTCATTTGGAAAGTACTGGTTCTCTTACCCAGATTTTGTATGTGTTGACATATTTTATAATAAAATATTCCATTAATCTTTAAATGTTAAGAAGCTTGTAAAGTTCACAAAATTTCCAGAATTCAGATCTTGCTGTAAAACTTGCATTTTATTATTGGCAAGAAATATCATCAGACGCTGGGTGCAGTGGCTCACGCCTGTAATCCTAACACTCTGGGAGGCCGGGGCAGGTGGATTGCCTGAGCTCACGGGTTCGCGACCAACCTGAGCAAAAGCGAGACCCCATATCTAAAAATAGCTGGGCGTTGTGGTGGGCACGTACTGCTGCTTGGGAGGCTACTTGGGAGGCTGAGGCAAGACAATTGCTTGAACCCAAGAGTTTGAGGTTGCTGTGAGCTGTGACACCACAGTACTCTACTGAGGGTGACAAAATGAGACTCTGTGTCAAAAAAGAAAAAAAGCATCAGTTATCTTTTCTGAAGTAACAAGCTCCCCTCTCCCCTCCCCTCTCCCCTTTTTTATTTTCAGGACAGTGTCTGTCAAACACACAAGTCTAAATAGCCATAGTTGGTCTGTGGGCAGTTCAAATAAAAATAGTATGTTTTTATTATGTATTGTTGCTATAGTATAACAGTACCACAACTTGCTGCCTTCTAACAGCACAGAGTTAGTTATCTCACGTTTCCTTAGGTTAGAAATTCAACATGGGTCTCCCTGGCTAAAATCCAGGTGTTGGCAGGGCTGGGCTCCTTTCCAAAGGTTCTGGGGGTGAATCTGTGTCCAAGCCTCTTCCAGCTCCTGGAGGCACCCCCATTCCTTGGCTTATCCTCTGGCCCTGCCTCCCTCCTCCCGACTTTCTGCCATCACTGTCATCTATCTTTCACTTTTAAGGACATTGTATGTCATTGGGCTCACCTGGATTGTCCAGGACACATTCTCTATGTTCTGACTAACAGTTTTAGTTACATTTATAACCTGAGTTCTCTTTTGCCCTGCAAAATTACATCGTCACAGATGCAGAGATTAGACCACAGATGACTTCAGGGCTGGGGTAGAGTAGGGTGGTGGGGATTATTCTGCCTAGGTTGTTCATCTTGCAACCTAGTGGAACAAATGCTTTCCCTGGAGGGTATCTATCATAGAGTACTTTAACAGGCAACAAATGCTTTATGCATACTCCATATAGAATATTAAAAAGCATATGCTCAAGTGTCTAGATTCAAGATAAGTTAGTATTTTATTGCATCATCAAGGACATTTTTAATTGGATCTTTATTTGGGAAGGGAGTGAGTATATAATGCTTACTGTACTTTTGGTTCTAGGGCTTCGATTCATGCTTAAGGGGCTAGCAGTTTGACTCAGAGGCAGTGAAAAATGCCAGATCACCTCTTAAATGTTACTATGAAGATAGTTTTGACATTATGCTCCCCTCCAAAAAAAGGGTCTTGGAGACCCTCCAGAGTTCACAATCCATACTTTGGGAACTGTTGCATAATGAACTCTTACAGCGACCTTTTAAAATTTATAGATTAAATTAGACCATGTAAAAGGATTTATAAGAATGTAAGAACTAGGTTGTTCTCATGGTCTGTGCTGCCCCTGTGGCCTTCCTTGGGCATGACACCAGGGAAGACTGGGTGAAATGTGGCACCTCTTCAGAGGTCTCTTATTCAAATCTGTTTCTAAGGGTGAAGGGTGGGAACTTTAGCATACATCTTCCCAGGAACTCGGGAGCGTATAAGTCAGATTGCAGTATCTGTTTCTTCGATTCTGTCTACAAGTGCCCACTTTGTGAGAGGAAGAGCAAAGTTATGTTCTGTTGGCTCCCAGCTGTGGGAGCCCACATCACTCTTGGAAGGTTTTGAAAGATACTTTACTTTGTTGAGATTCAAGACCTTCATCTCAAAGATAGTCTTTGTCCTGTTGGACTGACCATTGTCGCTTTTTATAAATATAGGCATTTGTTGAGTGCCCAGATACTTCCATATGAACAGGTCATGAGCAAATTGGAATCATTAAGCATTGTTAAATGACCCAGAGATTAGCCAAAGCAAAATCTTAAACTGTGGATAAACCCAACCTGTTTCCAAGGTGGCTTCCACTGTCATCGCAACTCTATTTTGAACATTATATTACATATTGTATATTCATAAACACAAACCAAAATCACTGTTTCATGTAACCTCTTTAAACAATCCAGATCTCCAAACCACAGCTTTAACTCCACTTAAATTTCTTCCTTCCCTTGGAGTACTTCTTGTTACTTTTACATCATTCCTCCTTGACAGCTTCTCCTTCTGGCAGGGAACCTGGGTTCAGAGAATGCCACCTACCTTTGATTCATTTGGAGTAGAAATCAAGGGTTCAGTCATATTGTCACCTTTGGGGATGAGAATAGGTGACACTTGGCACAGTTTCAAAACCAGAGGAAATTTGATAGTCTAGAGTTCCCTGATCCTCTTAGAAGGAACTTTCTTTTCACAGCCGGCAGTGAAATTCACTAGCATATGACAAATCAGTCAAAAGAAGGGGGTACATTGTCCTTGGATTCTGCCTGTCAAGTGCAGGGGAGAGTTTTTCTTATCTTCATTTTGCAGCAAAGTTGTATCTATATTAGGGAATCCTTTTGAATGTTGGTGTGAAATCTTAGGCTTTTATGTAAGAAGTTTCAAATTGTCACTCACAAATTAAGTGCCACTACAATGCTTTCAGTTGATGAGGGTGACTTCTGTTTTGCATTGTTGTATGTGAAGGCTAATCTGGAAGGCACAGACAGACAACATACAACTGAAAGCCTCTTTTTCCTCCAGATTGCTTTATCTCTGTGTTATAATCATTCTTCCTGGAGAGGGAGTCAGATAATGACGGGTCCTGGGATTTGGCTATATTGAAAACTTCTTTTGTAATAGACGTAGAGACTACCAGTACCTTTTTATTTGTTGAGATGTAATAGGGCACGCAGCTCAATTCTAAAGCCCTCCCAGAGACAGGCCATACCAATCCTCGCACTCTGGGAGGCCTAGACAGTTGGATTGGTTGGGCTCAGGAGTTCAAGCGAGCAAAAGTGAGACCCCATGTCTACAAAAAATAGGCGGGGAAAAAAAAAACTAGCCTGGTGTTGTGGCGGGCACCTGTAGTCCCAGCTACCTGGGAGGCTGAAGCAAGAGGATCACTTGAGCCCCAAGAGTCTGAGGTAGCTGTGAGCTATGACACCATGGCACCCTGCCCAGGGTGACAATGTGAGACCCTGTCTCAAAAGAAAAATAATCTACTTCTATTTCATTTATTTTTTTTATTTATTTTTATTTTTTGTAGAGACAGAGTCTCACTTAACCACCCTCGGTAGAGTGCCGGCCCAATATACCGAGGGTGGCGGGTCCAAACCCAGCCCCGGCTGAACTGCAACCAAAAAATAGCCAGGTGTTGTGGCGGGCGCCTGTAGTCCCAGCTGCTTGGGAGACTGAGGCAGGAGAATCGCAGAAGCCCAAGAGCTGGAGGTTGCTGTGAGTCCTGTGATGTCATGGCACTCTACCGAAGGCAGTAAAGTGAGACTCTTGTCTCTACGAAAAAAAAAAAATTAAAAATTAATTTGTTTTTTTAAATGGACAAGTAAAAATTGTGTAAATTTATTGTCTACAACATATTATACAACATATGCTGTTTTGAAATATGTATGCACTCATCATGGAATGGACAAAGTGAGCTAATTAACACAAACTTAATCTTTTTTTTTTTTTTCTGTGGTGAGAACACTAATAGCCAGGTGTTGTGGCGGGCGCCTTTGGTCCCAGCTGCTCAGGAGGCTGAGGCAGGAGAATCACGGAAGCCCAAGAGCTGGAGGTTGCTGTGAGTCCTTTGACGTCATGGCACTCTACCGAGGGTGGTTAAGTGAGACTCTTGTCTCTACAAAAAAAAAAAAAAATGAAATAGAAGTAGCAATAATGTCAGATTGTATGCTATTTTAAAAATATTCCAGTATCGGTATATCCAGTTATTTGCAAGTTTCAGACTTGGGACTTTAGCGTCCACCCACCAGAGCAGGTGGTAAAATGGAATCAGTTTTGTGTAGTTCCTGAATCTAAGCCTCCCGTCAGTGGGTCACCTACAGGCTGTTGAGCTTCCTTGTCAACTATGCAGGGTGCGGTGTAACGAAAGGCTTTTCTCCCGGTGCCATTTTCCGTTATCACTATCTGAATCATTTGGTTTGGAAAGTTAACTAAGATAGTTCGTGTTCCTAGTCCCTTCATGTATTGATAACATGGCAGGGGTTGGATGTGTTTCAAAATGCCCAAGCTTTCCAGATTTTTAAGAGGGTAATAAAATGCATATACCATATAGTAGTATTCCCAGTGGAATCTGAGGCTGTACCCCACAATCAAACACATTAATATTTGTGCAGGGAAATATGAATATTCCATCCCTCACAGGAATAAATTTAAAATATTGATGTCAGCCCCATATCAAGTTTTGCTGCCAACTGTATTTGCTTAAATTTTGTTTTTACCTTTCAACTTCAGAACTGCAAATAAGAGGCTGTGGCCTTATGGTGCAGTGATAGAAATAGGGCAAGAAAAGCCTGTTTGCGTCCTGGTGGTGTTTGATGGAGCCGAGTCACAGGCCTGACAGTTAGTGATCTTGTGTCTCAGAGTAACTACTCTAACGGAGTAACTGCTGGACTGGTTACCTTCTCTCCCCTTCTGTCGTCTTCTTTGCTTCTCTGTCAAACTGGTGATATTTGCCTTGAGGGTTATTACGAGGATAAGGAGTTAACTGTATGTTAAACACTGAAAGTAATATTAGGCATATACTGTATAGTAAGTTTTCAATAAATGTTAGCTATTAAAATTTCACTTCATCCCTCCTCCTTTTCTTGTAATGTCAAAAATTCGTTTCTTGTTAAATGACCAGTAAAATTTTTTTGCCAAGCAACTAGACTTTTAAATGCTAAATGAAATGTTTTGATTACTGTCACATATTTAAATCTCTTGAATGCTTCATTTTAACTGCATTTGAGAAGGAAATACAGTAGAACCTCCATAGTTGACTAGTTAACCCAGATTTCACAGGACAGACAGGCGCATTGTCAGCCCAGCAGGCCTACTTCCTTATATTGACCAGTTTGTTGCAGTCCCTTGGAGATTCTGTATTCACCACCAGCTGATTTACCATCATGGAGTCTACTTTAAAGTTTCTCTGCAGGCACTCAGCTTTAAATAAATATTTAAAAGGAAAGTTGTTCTGTGTACCTTGTTGATAATACCAGTGCCATAATTAAGATACAACCAAGATTTATAATTTGATATTTTGGGAAAATGGTATTGGGAGATAAATCTTTTATAATTTTTTTGCAAAAATATGAATGTAAAGCAACTTATTTTAAAGTACATTTTGTGAAGTGGACTTCTGCCTTTAGATTCGTAAAGGCCTCTCTTTTCAAAAGGAAGAGATGATGATGACAGAAAAAGAATTTCCTTTCATTATCATACTGTTTTTTTTATAGTACTCATTTTGTACTTTGTAATCAACTAACAGAAATTTCCTAAAGTATCAGCATCTGTTAATGACATATCACCTTGACCTGCAGGAAATTTTAATTTATTTTTCTGGCCTTCATTCATGAATGTATTTTTTTTGGTATCAAAACAGAGGCATTAGAAGGGTTTCTAGAGAGGAAGGGTGCTAGCTGTTTTCTGGGCATGTGCCCTGGGACTGAATGGCTCTGCCTGTGTTTACGTGCGCGTGTCGCATGCCTTTACAGCTGAACTATCAGCAGAAAGTCGGCATCATGTACTGTAAAGCTGGGCAGAGCACCGAGGAGGAGATGTACAACAACGAGTCAGCCGGCCCGGCCTTTGAGGAATTCCTCCAGCTACTGGGAGAACGTGTCCGGCTCAAAGGATTTGAGAAGTACCGTGCCCAGCTTGACACCAAAAGTAAGAGATACTCATACCCTCCTACTAGGCTCATTTTCCTCCTTCTGTGTTGATGTGCATCTGCTAAATTACTCGTAAAACAACAGTGCCATTTATTGCAGAAAACTGCTGGCAGTGGGGGAGAGAATGCTTGAGAGGGATGGTAGCACCAAAACAGTTGACAATCATTATCAAAGCGACTAGAATTGGACTATAAAAAATAATGTTTCAGAGGTGTAGATAAAGTAGGGTAGACACAGGCCATACAGAATCGCTCCTAGATGGGGTTGTATAAATTCATTACATTCAGCTGAATGTTAGGCTAAACAAAAACTCCAGAAACTTACAGTAAATATGAATATACACCCTGGAATGTTTTACTTGCATGAATTCATTTTATGATCTTCGTATTTATCTATGTAGTCAACCATAGTATGGTTTTCTTATTTATTCTTGCATTCTTTTAATATCTAGGTTTTTCTTTTGCTTCTTGTTGATAGTCTAACTTGATCTCTAAGAAAATAGGCCTTTTAACTTTGGTATTGGCTTGGCTCTTAAAATGTGTTGATTAAAAGCGTAACAGTGAAACTGTTTGGTGATGGTGCATGAGCCTACAAGGCTGTCCACTCCCATTCCCCAAGTCATTAATAAGATAGTTAAGTTCTCATATATCTGTTTGGGTTAGAATATGTTAACTTCTGTTCCATGTATGCCTACATGGAGGCAGTTTTAAATTTTATCTGAAAATCCATCCAAAGACACCTGTAACCTGTTTTTCTTTGAGAGGGTCTCTGGATTAGCACATCTGTATTGCAGTCTATAGTAATCTCTCTGACTCTCTGTGCAGGAAATTAAATAAGGAGTTGAGTCATGAAAACAGAAACGCATTCATAAACTCCAGTGCAGGGAAGAATTTCCTGTTGCCATGGTTTTGCTGTTGCCAACTTGGAAACGACATGTGAGAGAGACTATTAAAACCCACAAATAGCCTAGCCTCTTAAATATTATTTTAACATTCCATACTCTGCTTGCAAGTACATAAAATGTTCAGTCTCGATATGCCCTTAAACTCCTTTTGATCCAGATATTCTGATAGTCCCCCTGTATAATTCACTCTTGTTGTCCCTGTTTGTTGTGCCGTATAAATTATCATCGACACAAAGAACTATTGAAAGGATCTGGGAAGAGAATGTGAAACAAGCCCCGTGATGCTATAAATGAGTGGTCCAACCGGGAGTTGATAAGACTGTGTATTACTTCTGTGTATTTACATATCCCCAGCCACTTTTTGGTGGTGAAGGGCAAAGTGGGAAATGCGCAGCTGGGGTCTACTGAAGCAATGCAGCATCTAACAAGGCCGTGGGATAAGAAAGAAGCACTTGGTGTGCAGTTTGCCCCACTGCCCCAGAGATTATCAAGGCTATCGAGGGGGTTGCTCCTGGATTAGCAAACTGCCTCTAACTGCAGTTTTTAAAATTATGTTATAATGTTCAGCAGGAAGGGTTTCTCACTGAACTATCCTCCTGAAGTACTTCAGTCTAACATTTCAAGGCCTATCTCTTGAGAAGGAGTCACAGACAAGTGTTTTTTTTTTGTCCTTTCAGGGTGTCAGATTTCCTAAAGTGAACAAAAGGTAGGAAAGTGTTTTCGCTCTGAAGCCCCAAAGAAGGCAGTATGCAAGGTCTCCATTATTAGCCTTGTCATTTAAACCGATATTAAATAATAACAGACCACCAAAACAGGCCACAGCTAGCCTCTGCACACCCCAGCAGCCTCCAGCTAGTCGTGGCACACCCAGAGATAAGACTTTGCTCTGTGTGCTGTAACATAATCTCACCACATTTCATCTAAATTTATTTTGGATTAAGAATCTTTCTTTCTATAAAATTCTTTTTTTTTTTTAAAGTGCTTTCCAGAATAACTGTTCCTCAAAGATCATTCCCTTTGAAAATGTCACTTGAATCTGTGGATTTGTAGTTTTTATCAAATTGAAATACTATTTGCCATTATGTTGTTTTTTTGTTTGTTTGTTTTAGAGACAGAGTCTCACTGTTGCCCTTGGTAGAGTGCCATGGTGTCACAGCTCACAGCAACCTCCAGTTCTTGGGCCTAAGCGATTCTCTTGCCTCAGCATCCCGAGCAGCTGGGACTTACAGGCGCCCGCCACAACAGTTTGCTGCAGTTTGGCCGGGGCCGGGTTTGAACCTGCCACCCTTGGTATATGGGGCCAGTGCCCTAGTCACTGAGCCACAGGCGCCCGCCCCATTATGTATTTCTTTGTTTTTTCTGTCCCACTTCCCTTCTTTTTGAGTCTCCATTTACACGTATGTTATATCACTTACTAGTGTACCACAGGTTAATGAAGCTCTGTTCACTTTTTTCCCAACCTCTTTATTATCTGTGCTTCCATTTGGATAAATTCTATTATGTCTTCAAGCTCATTGTGTTTTATTTTTTTCCCTAGTGTCTTAATCCATTGTTAGTCCTACCCAGTGAATTTCCATGCAAGATATTATATATTTCAAGACTAGAGTTTGCATTTGATAATCTTTTTTTTTTTTTTTTTGTATCTTTTATTTTCTCCTCTTTAGGAGCAAGATGTCCTTTCAGTACTTGGACATGTTTATAGTAGTTGCTTTAAAGCAGTGGTTCTCAACCTGTGGGTCACGACCCACAGGAACTGTGTTAAAGGGCTGCGGCACTCAGAAGGTTGAGAACCACTACTTTAAAGTCTTCATCACCAATTCTAGCATCTCTGTCATTTTGGGTTTCCCCATTTTACTGTACTCCTACTCTGGGGTACATTTTACTGCTTCACGTGTCTGGTTATTTTTGATTAGATATTCGATATTGTGAATGTTTCCTCACTGAGTTTTGTTAGGGAAGGCAGTTAAGGTACTTATAGAACAGCTTCATTCTTCCTTGTCTTGTTTTTAAGCTTTGTTAAAGCATACCTACCATAGCCTTTATTCTCTGTTTAATTCAGCCCTACAACTAAGGCATGACTTTCTTTGCCCCTGAATACCTGCGTATTCAACGAGGTGTCCCAACTGTGGCTGGTCACAATGCCAGTGTCTTCCAAACCTCTGTAAACTGTAGGAATTCTCTTGTTTACAGTTCTCCGGTGGTGGTTCTTTCCTTCATAGGTTTTCTTTGCTTGGCTTTTAGTATTTAACTCTAAACGTGTGCAGCTTACCATTCATCCCCAAACTGAAGGAGACCTTTATTCAGATTCCTTCTCTTTGGTGTTCCTCTTAGCAAGTGTCAGCTGCCTTGGACCTCTGTGCACCACTCTGTCTTGTTTTCAAAGCCTTGTTCTGTAGTGTTGTCCTCAAAAAGTGCTCAAAAAAGAAACCCCAGTGAATCAGAGGTCTCATCTTCTTTGATTCTTTTTTCTCAGAGATCACAGTCCAAAGCTGCCTAGTGGCCAATATCTGAACACAGTTGTTTCATGTATTTTGTTATTTACACCTGTTATTTACAATGACAAGGTGAGTCTTGTGTCAAGTGCTCCATTATGGCTGGATCAGAAGTCCCAGATACTTGTGATATACAGGATGGACATAAAGTTCGTGTGTGATTTAAATTAGTTTACTATTTAAATCGCACACGAACTTTATGTCACCACGTATTCATATACAATCTTGTTTGCTTCCCACAAACTCTGCTAGATACCCCATCCACAATTTACAGAATTGGCTACTTTAAATTAACTAACATGGCCGTGGTTAGACAGCTGGTAAGCATTAGGGAAATAGAATGGACCCTAGGGGTGTGGTAATGAAGTGCAGAGAAAGGAAAAATGCACAGTTAAGCACAGTGAAGACCCTAACCCAGCCTCTTGCCTGTGTCCCCTCTGTCAAGCCTTGGGCCGGCAGTACCCAAACATCCCATGAGGTAGCTCTGCTTGTCCTGTGTTATGTTCAGATTCAGAGCTTGGTACTTCTGTGAAGGAGAGAGGGCAAGGAAGGGAAGGAATGATGAAACTGTTGAACCATTTCACCTTTTCCCCAATTATCTGTGCAAGAAATCCATTTTCTCCTCTCAGAAATAAGGACTTGTAACAAACAAACCAGCTATAAATCAATATGTCCTAGGAAGGAAAAATTCTGCAATGAGGAAATTGTCAGGAGTGGATGTTTTTTTCTCCTTTTCTTGTTTCTTATTTGAATGACATAACCTGTATCTGGGTGTTCAACTTGTGCCACAGGCCACACGCTGATTTTGTGCGGACTTTTTTTGCTTATCAGTAGTGGTCGGATATCTTGAAAAGTAGGCCCAGACTCGTTTTTTGCTAATCGGCTTTCATTAGTATTTATGTATTTAATATGTGGCCCACTTCTTCCAGTGTGCAGTAGAGAAAAATAAAAGGTTGGGCACTCCTGCCCTAGGTAATTACCATTCTCTCACACTACAATAAATACACAAAGAACTTCCCACCAAGTAGTTTGTTATTTGAAAGCTGGAGACCACCCTTGTGAGCTGTGCACATGGATTATTATTTGCGAAATTATTTCCTGGCCAAGGCTGGTCAGGTCAGTACCCAGGAGACTTAGAAGCCCTCTGGAAAGCATTCCTTTGAGCCCTGTCTTCCCTGGTTTGCAGCAGTGTTAACGAATGCTTGTTCTCGCCTCCATTTTTCAGCAATATTACAAAGGCAATTGAAATTCAGGGTCTTAGAGGAGATGTAAGACTCTTCATTAAAAAAAAAAATCCATCTTTATTTTGATATGGGAAGGGATAACTGGCACATGCAAAGGACTATTCAGACTTCTGTAGTCTGACAAATTAATTTTTTTTAAGTAAACACTATACTTTTTACCTTAACTATACAGAATTCCAGGCAACACATTTCTTGAGCATCTTTTCTGAGGCTAGCACTTTCATATAGACTAATGCATCACCACAACATTGAGAATACTGAAGACAGAGAAATGAAGTCACTTGTTTGTGGTCATTTTGCAAGTAATAATACTGTTAGCATTCAGATTCAGATCTTCTCACTTCCTAGCTGGGAATCCAGGTAATTATAAGTATTTTGCAATATGACAGAAAGTAGAAAACAGTGATGTCTGGTTACATTACTCCGTACCATCCCAGTCCTATTCTCTCAGTATTTTAGTGATTTTGAGAAGCCTTGACCCCCAGGTGCATCCCCAGGCACAGTCACACAGTCCTTGAACTAATGCAGTATAAATTTGCCTCCCTTCTTGATCCCATCTTCACTGAAGTAAAGTAACCTATATCCTTATCATGGCTAAAGATACAGTGATTAATAAGATTGGCAAATAGTATAATAGATGCCCTAGCAGGAGGAATTCTTGACTCCCTCCCCCAAAATACTTTAATTAGTGAGC
Source organism: Nycticebus coucang (assembly GCF_027406575.1). NCBI lineage: Eukaryota > Metazoa > Chordata > Mammalia > Primates > Lorisidae > Nycticebus > Nycticebus coucang. Next base: position 114,009,807 of record NC_069788.1, on the reverse strand, counting down.
AAGGAAATAGTACCACCAGGTCTGCAGCCTGCCTCTTTTTGAATAAATGTTGCAGAAGTGAATATTTGCCTCCCTGCTGTGCTTCTGAGCGGTGACTTCTACTCCCTGGCTCCTGAGATAAGGTTAAATAGATGTGAGGTCTGTCTGTATCTGACTGCACCACGGGGGTATCAATGGATGGACCCCAGCAGCTGGCTGAAAATTACAATATTTTTAATTACAAAGAAGAATCAGACCAGATTTTGTTTTTGTCTTGGCATTTGCTGTGTTTAATAGTGGTATGGGCATAAAAAAAGCTTTCTTCATTCTATTTATTAGCATATGCATTTAATTAATGTGATTATTTTTTCCTTCTGTTTATAAATATTTAAAATTAGGAAAGCTGGACACAATGGCTCACTGCCTGTAATCCTAGCACTCAGGGAGGCCTAGGTGGGAGGATCACTAGGAGCTCAGGAGTTTAAGACCAGCCTGAGTAAGAATGAGACCCTGTCTCTACTAAAAATAAAAAACAACTAGCCAGGTATTGTGGTGGGTGCCTGTAGTCCCAGCTGCTTGGGAGACTGAGGCAGGAAGATCGCTTGAGCCCCAAAGCTTGAGGTTGCTGTGAGCTATGATGACACCAGGGCACTCTACCCAGAGCAACAGAGTTAGACTCTGTCTCAGAAAAATAAAAAATAAATAAAACTAAGTAATTTCCAAAAGTCAAATTACATAGGCTTTTTTTCTTTCATCTAGCTTTTCTTACCTCAAACATATTTTTTAAGGCCAGGAAATACTTATATGAAAGTTAAAAAAAAAAAAAGAAACTTGACTAACTTTGTCCTGAGTCAGGTGCATGCCTTCATCATCTAAGCCTTAGACGTCCTGAAAGCCAGGGTTGGGCCCATAGAGAAGTCAAGAACAGTTATGACATCGACTGTACCCAAAACTGCCCTGCAAACTTTTATAATACTAACTTGTTCATATCTGCTTCAAATGGAAATGCTTAATGTAGGACATTATCACTTATCTACACTTTTTCAAAGCAGCTGGGAAGAGCAGTCTTAATCATTCCTCAGATGTCTTCTTATCCTCTAATTTGAACGTGAAAAGTTTTACTTTCTCTGCGACTTAACTGTCGAGTACTGACCATGCTAGTGGATATATGCCCCTCACTGATAGTGTAATTTGGAGGCAGAGCAGGTGATTTGTCAAGGTGACCTATTTGATATCTGAATTTACTTTTGAAGTTCTGAAGCTCCATACAAAGTACCAACCATTATACTTCCATCCTTCTGCAAGCACAGAGTTAGAGATTGCTCAAGATACTGCTCTTTAACCAGATAAAAGACCTTTTTTTTTTTTTCATTTTCCTAAGTTTTATTTTCCTAATAGTCATTGTAATTAAACTTTTATGGTTTCAGGGTCACTAAAAATATAAGAACAACAACATTGGATGCCTTATTCTTTAGAAAGTATAGCAAATCTCCTTTTTCCATCCTCCCCAGTAAAGTTTATGTGCACAGGAATTTTAGGATTTTGGAATCCCCTTCTCAGAAAGGAAGTTTCATTGTTTTGGCTCTAGTTTCATCACTGAAACTTTTGAAATTATTTTTAAGCTGCTTGAAAATTGTCAGCAAAACTGTGGGGTTTCTAATGGTTCCCAATGAAGGACAAGTCAAGGAACCTGTGTTGTTTAGTGAGCCGGAGCACGGAGAGAAAGAGAGGGGCAGTGGGAAAACTGATTCCAGGGTTGCCTTCCACAGCTTTTCCCCTCTGTTCTAAAATTAGACAGACATACAAAGACAAATGAAATAAATGAATGTTGGGTGACAGCCTTTTTTTCTAGTTCATTAATTCTGCTTAAAATTGACTTGAAACACACATAAGTACATGACAAAGCTGACGCATTCACTTTAAAGTCTTAAAATGTACGGATCAGTTCTACAGATATTTATAGCAAGGGTCCTTGACAATGGGTAAGTTCTTCTTGCTCACGACCTGTCTCAAATAGTTGAAATGAACGCTTGATTGTAGTAATATGGAAGGGTTTTTCTGGTGCTCATTAATACTTGCAAGATATTTTTCTTGGGTAGTTACATGGTGGTACATAGTTTAGCAAGTTTTGAAAAGCAGTCTTTGTTCTATATTTAGCTTACTTTTAAACCTTTGCATTTAATGTCAGCTTCAAAATTTAGATCCTCCAAAAAGCTCAAGCATGAGACTTAGGACTCTAGAACATCTTTAGAGAGCCGTCTGTAAGCCACACTTGTAGTTTATTCTCAGAGCAGTGCCTAAAGGCAATGGAGCTTGTGTTAGAGTTAAAATAGGTTATCTATTAAAAATAGGTTCCTTGGCTGGATGCAGTGGCTCATGCCTGTGATCCTACCACTTTGGGAGACTGAGGCAGAAACTTCGCTTGAGGTCAGAAGTTTGGACCAGCTGGAGCAAGAACAAGACCCCATCTCTACTAAAAGTAGAAAAATTAGCCAGGCATTGCGGCACCACCTATAGTCCCAACTACTCAGGAGGCAGAGGCAGGAGGGTTGATTAAAGCCAGGAGTTAAAAGTTGCTGTGAGCTATGATGATACCACAGTAGCGTGGGCAACAGAGTGAGACCCTGTCTCAAAAAAAAAACAAAAACAAAAAAACCCAACAGATTAGATTCCTCTGGGAGTCTGCCTATTCATCTAGCTTTCCAGCTGTTGCTGTACATATTAAATTTTGAGAACTCTACTGCCTTTTGGTATATGCCAGAGGCCTTTTCTTTCAGCACCATTCTCTAAAATGCAATAAAGTGTTTTGGTCCTGAAAAATATTGTTAGTGGAGGTTTAAGTTTCTCCAAGAAAAGAATGAATGACTTCTGTTCCTTTTTGCAACCCGTTAAGTTCAGGTAGGTCCTTGAGTCTAAACAGATACTCCGATTCATTCAGTTGGGCAGTTTGCAGCTCTCCTCTGGTTTCCAGGCGTTTGTGGGCACATTGATTCTGAAACTTTGTTAATGGTTAAGGCAATAGAGGTTGTTTTATCCTTAAAAAAGTTGAGAGCACAACATACATAAGTCTTCTAAAAAATTTAGGACACTATGTAGTACTTTTGTTCTTCAGCGTTAATTGTCTTAAATTATCATCTATTTGTTAAGAACAAAACAGTTCTCTTGAACTGTTCGCTTCTTGCTTGAACTAGAAGCATCAGAAAAGAGATTCTTACCATAAATTTTGTGAACAGAATTCAGGGGCTGTGAACTTGAATGGGAAGTATTTTTATCTTTATTTTCATTGTCCCCAAGTTGAAATTTAGCATCTCCTTCGATTATGAGCATCAGCAGCAAACCATAGTACTATAAGCTCTACCTGTGACTTTATTGCCAATACAAAGCACAGATATTTTCATGTCATATTTCTTGTGGCAAATATCTTAAAATATTGTTTGTGCTTCCTCAAAATTGTAGTAGATATGAGACCAGTTGCTAAGTCTTGTTATAAATCTTATACATATCATATTTGTAAATAATTCGATTATTGTATTTTTCAGTGTAATTGATTTCTTTTGAAATGTTAAGTATTTTATACTTTTACAAATATTATTCCAAGGGATCCAATCCATAGGCTTCGTTAGATTGCCAAAAAGGATCAGGTACCAAAGAGTGGGTAAGAACACTAACGGTGCTCCTGTCTAGACTCCTCTCATCCTAAATCATTTTCTTCCTTTTTTTTTCTTATTTTTGAGATATTTCTCTTAAATGAATTTTTTTTTATTCTTTATAGTCATCTCATCGTTATATATTTTTTTAACTGTAGCTGACTCCACTGGAACTCATTCTCTGTACACAACATACAAAGACTATGAGATTATGTTCCATGTTTCCACCATGCTGCCATACACACCTAACAACAAGCAACAGGTAAGAGAGCCTCACCTTATCTGTGTTTTCAGCCTTGTTTGATTTCCCCCAGAAGCCTAAGTGGCAACTTTGTAAAATCTTAAACCAGAATTTAGTGTTGCACCTGTCAGAGCAGCAGGAGGCTTTGTGCATTGTGGAAGTGAGGAATAGCAGATGAGGGAAAAACAAATGAAGAGACACAAATTCTAGGTTAACAGCCAGCTGGATGGCTTTGTGAATTAATCATTTGCTTTTCACCCACGGGGATTGAGGTTTTCATGAAATCCGAAAAGAACAAGTTGAAATCATTGGTGATTAGATGACTCTGCAGTGTTGCAAAGAACATGTATGAGTGGGTGAAGTTTCGTCTCAAGAGGCCAGTGTGCAAAGCAGAAAGGTACTGATGTTTCATTTTAGATTTCAAAGGAGATTTAACATACTAATTTAGAGAAAAGTCAAAATAAAGGTCAATGGAATCTGAGAATAATATTCTTTCATCACGTTTCATCAGGAAATAGCAAAGAACATAGATAACAATTGCATGTTGCATACACAGAGTTTTTCTTAAGATGATCTAAAATCTCTGATTGCTAAAATGTGAGATAGTAAAATGTGGAAACACAGAAGTGACAGCTTGGCAAAAATGGAAGCTGGCAGTATTGTTGTAGAGAATATATGGTAGTTGTTATTAAAAAAAATTTCAAAACAAACAATACCAAACCCAAATTGAGAGCTAACAAACTCTCCTTTCAACATCAGTCCAGTTTTACTTTTAATTTTAAAATAGATAAGGATTTTTGTTATTGTCAGTCAATGTGCTGACAGTGCACAGGCCAGCTGCAGAACAGATCACATCCTCTTTCAAAGAATTTTACCAAAAGCTGATCTAACTTTGGGTTCGATTAAATCACAAACCTAGGTAACAGAAGTTTGCCTTTCATGATCACTCAGATCATGAAGCTGTGAAATCTCTCAAATCAGAGACAGGAAGCACAGTAGTGAATCAGCTCTAAGTCTGAAATGAACGTATGTTAATGTAAACGCCAGGCATTGTGGCACGGCACCTGTAGTGCCAGCTACTCAGGAGACTGAGGCAGTAGGGTCACTTGAGCTTGAAGTTGCAGTTGAGTTCTAAGTTGCAGAGAGCTATGATGATACCACTGCACTGTAGCCCAATAACAGAGTGAGACAAAATGGGAACAATATGCTAGATTTCTTTCTTTTTTTTTTTTTTTTTTTTTTTGTAGAGACAGAGTCTCACTGTACCGCCCTCGGGTAGAGTGCGGTGGCGTCACACTGCTCACAGCAACCTCTAACTCTTGGGCTTACGCGATTCTCTTGCCTCAGCCTCCCGAGCAGCTGGGAGTACAGGCGCCCGCCACAACGCCTGGCTATTTTTTTTGTTGTTGTTGCAGTTTGGCTGGGGCTGGGTTTGAACCCTACACCCTCGGCATATGGGGCCGGCGCCCTACTCACTGAGCCACAGGCGCCACCCAATATGCTAGATTTCTTATTCTGAACAGTCAGTAGATAAAAAATTAAGAACATTAACAAATGATCTTTGAAGGAAAGATAGTCTTTTTCTACCTGATCAAAGAGAAGCGTGAGATTTTTGAAGGTTAAAAATTTAGTAACAGGATCCAATTAATTATTTCTAACTAAGTGAGTTGAAGTGCTGGACAGAGTTAGCATTTAGATGGACAGCTATCTAAATTATTTGATTTTGGTATCCAATCAAAGCAAAAGTGTTACGATCTAATCCAAATGAGAAAGTAATTGGCACTGCTACTTATTAAGAAGTTTTCATTCTCTACCTAAAAATATATATTTACTTCTACAGAGGTTACTCTATGATTGGAAAGGAACAAAATGTATCTCTTTTTCCATGCATTTTTTAAGTGATATTTTTCCATTACATATAGTGTGAGGTAGATAAATGGATTTGTTTCTATTTGAGTTCTTTATTAAGACTTTATTTCTCTCTGTTTCTTTCTTTTTTTTAGACAGAGTCTTACTCTGTTGCCCAGGCTAGAGTGCCATGATGTCAGCCTAGCTCATTGCAACCTCAAACTTCTGGGCTCAAGTGATCCTCTGGCCTCAGCCTCCCAAGTAGCTGGGACTTTAGGTGCCTGCCATAACACCCAGCTAATGTTTTCTGCATTTAGTAGAGATGGGGTCTTGCTGTCACTCAGGCTGGTCTTGAACTCCTGAGCTCAAGCTTTCCTCCTGCCTCGGCCTCCCAGAGTGCTGAGATTACAGGTGTGAGACACTACACCAGCCTAAGACATGTATTTTTAGATATCAGGCCATATTTTGAAGGAAGAATGATTTATGCAAAAACAATACCAATCAGAAAAGGCAAAAATAACAAAAAGGATAATGATGTCATCTTTGCAGGAATTGCATAATCCATAATTAGTATTTGCTTTTGGTGTGTTCAAGATCTTGCTTGTGTGGATTAATCTTTTAATTGTTGGTATATTTGACATGGCAATCAATATAGACCAGCCTTTCTTTCCATAACATTGGATTATATAACGTGTTTAGAAGTGAAGGAAACTGCCTCATTAGGACACAGTTAGGGATGCTTTCAAATTCCTAAGATTAAAAATACATTTTGGGCAGCACCTCTGGCTCAAAGGAGTAGGGCGCTGGCCCCATATGCCAGAGGTGGTGGGTTCAAACTCAGCCCTGGCCAAAAAGTGCAAAAAAAAAAAAAAATACATTTCCTAAATATTCTAACTCCCAGTTCTCAACTTTAATCTAAAAGGCTGTTGTTTCTCCCAGTCGGCAGCCGATGCTGGATCATTGACTTTTCTGGTGTGTAATTTGTGTGCTCTAATGTCACTAGAGAATTTAAAAAAGCAACAAGTTTTATAAGGACAAGCTTAGTTTATATAAATGTCACATTTCATTGTTTTGCTCTTCTGAGAGCCTCCATACAGTATAGATGAGAAATATCAATTTTGTTCCATTTTTCTTTTTACTATTGAATCAAACCCCTGAAAAGGCACTGCCTTAGTATGACTCCGGATGCCTGATGGTGAAAGCCACCCATCCAAAATGCTGTTTAATATGAAACAAAAGCTTTCTCTGTAATTAAAGAAGCTATTTAAACTTGAAATTTAACCTGCTTTTGAATTTTTACAACTTCCTGGAATATTACTAATTTTTCCATTCCTAGTTTCTGATACAAAAAGTATATTACAAAACACCTAAGCTACATTTTCTTTAAATGAAGCCAATTAAACTAGAACATAAATTACACTGTAATTATTTCAGCCATTCCCATCTCTAAAGATCTTCCCTCTAGTAAGTTTCTTTCTTATGTGAAAATGGAACAAAACTGTTGTTATGGAAACTGAGGGTTTAGAAAGTCAGGGGCTTGGCATAATATGCCAAATATCAGTTAAATCTATTTGAATGGCTATATCTTTAATGCAAATTTCAGAATATTCATTTCTCTGTCTTCTTCCTTGGAGGGAATGATAAGACAGGCTAAAAAATATTGGCAATAACTGTGTAGATTACCTTCCCCAATATGTACTGATTAGTAACGGATGTTTTAAATACAGTTACATAAGGGAATTTGGGAGGAGAAAACCAGAGCACTGTCATTTATGTTGGTTGCTTATTTTTTCTCATAGCTCCTACGGAAGCGGCACATTGGAAATGACATCGTAACAATTGTTTTCCAAGAGCCTGGAGCACAGCCGTTCAGCCCAAAAAACATCCGATCTCACTTTCAGCACGTTTTCGTCATTGTCAGGGCACATAATCCCTGCTCTGACGGTGTTTGTTACAGGTGTGTATTGGTGCCACAGTGGTGGCGGGGGGACCTCGGCACAGAGGCCCCATCCAGCTCTGCTCTCTGAATGGCAGTGGTCCATTACTATTTATTTTTATCTTTAGACTGTGCATGCCAATGGCTGAGTTAGCACAGTGATGTAATTGGTGGCATTGACATCCTCAGACATGTTGTTTAGACACCTGCCGTTTCCATTTGCACCTCCTCCTTAGGTGAAGTCCTTCATCCCTGCCATCTGGTTACCAGCTAATTACTCATATTGCTAATTATATTTTTCTCTTGGCATGGCAAAAGCAGAGAAGAATGATCAGAATAAATAGGGAAGAGAAGTTCATTTTTTAGGAAAGTATTATTATTTAAAAGGCCCAAACCCTTGCCTCAGACTTACTGTGATTGATACTAAGACTTCTGACTACAAGCTGGAAGGTATTTCTCTGTTTTATTAAGCATTTTTTGAAATTGTTTCCATGTTGCCTATTGGCTTATTCTCATGAGTATAAGAATGCAGGCCTCTATCTGTGGAGGCCTTTATAAGAAGACCAGGGTGGTTGGGTGTTGCAGGGGATAGGAATCTGTGATGCTGGCTTTACGTGGGTGTAGTGCCAGGACGCAAAAGGATAATGTTCCAGCATTTGTAAGACGTTTCTTTTATTTTAAATTTCAAAAAAGTAAGGGAGTATAAATGTTTTTGTTACATGCATTGCTTTTATAATGCTTGAGTCCCAGCAATGAGAGTGCCCATCATCCAAATGGTGTTCATTATACCTATTAGGTACGTTTTTGCCCCTTTCCTCCTACCCCTGAAGACTCCATCTCTACTTTTGTGGTTGGTTTGTTGGTTTGTTTTTTGAGACAGAGTTGTACTCTGTCACCCTGGCTCATAGCAACCTCAGACTCTTGGGCTCTGGCAAGAGGTTGCTTCACCTTCCTGAGTAACTGGGACAACAGGTGCCTGCCACAAAGTCCAGGTCATTTTTTCTTTTTTTTAGTAGAGATGGAGTCTTACTCTTGCTGAGGCTGATCTCGAACTCCTGAACTCAAGCCTTTCATCTGCCTCTTCCTCCCAGAGTACTACCATTACAGGCATGAGCCACCATGCCTGGCCTGAAGACGTATCCAGTATGCACCAGTTATTTTCAAAATACGGAAGTTGAACATGTCTATATGTGCCATAGGGATAGTTAGGCTTTGTTAAATTTGAATATTTGTTTTTAAGAAGTGGCTGACCCAGACTTGACCATTGCTTTGTGAGATCCATAACTGTCTAATTCTAGGAATCCCTCAGGAGGAGGCAAGCATAGTTTAGGGGAGAAAACAAGTAAAGGTTACTTGTAGCTCCTGCTGGCTGCCACCATCCTTGCACATATCACAATAATGGCACTGCTTGAGCTCTTCCTGTAATCCCAGCATTAGTCTAGGGATTTAACTCAGCCCATGGGTCTTATGCTGGTTTCATGAGGACTTTGCAGACCTGTGAGGTAGATCCTGTTTTCCTCCCCAATTTCAGATGGTGCAGTTTGAGCACACGGGGGCCATTGACTCGCCTGCAGTGAGGTGGCCAGTGCTGGGTAGTCCGATTGGCGTATAGTAAGGCCGACCCCAGAGCCTGGACTCCTGACATTGCTGTTGTGCTGGCTGTCACCCAGGCCAGGGATTCCAGGTCTCTCGTTTCTTAGGCTCAGGGGGTGGCAACAACAATGGGAGAGACCCAGATCTGGATTCTCTAATCTTGGATATATGTAGACATGAAAGCTCCTTTGTCTAGTTGTAGAACAAAAGAGTAAGCACAGGACATTCGACTGTAATTGGAGTGGATAACTGTTTTCACTTAGAAAGTACGCTGAGCACTTAAAACACACCTTGTACTGGACTCATGCAAAGAACTTCATATTACTCTGTAGATAGAAAGCTAAACCCTTTTTGAATAGACACAAGGAAGTTTGGGGAATGGAAAGCTATGCAATTTCTTTTAAAGAGATTTTTTTTCAAGACTTAATCTAAACCAGTACTGTCCAAAAGAAATGTAATGTAACCCACATGTTAATTTTATATTTTCTAATAGTCCCACTTTTAAAATAGGTAATAAAGATATAGGTAAAAGTAATTTTGGCACTGTTTTTGACCTGATATTATATATTCACATAATATATCAACATGAATTAACATGTATTTTTTAATGTTGAAAAATCACTGTGACATTTTACATTTTTCATACTAAGTCTTTATAACCTGTAGTGCATTTTGGATTTATAGAGTTTTTTTTTTTTTGTTGTTTGTTTGTTTTTTTGAGAAAGAATCTCACTATGTTGCCCTGGGTAGAGTACCATGGTGTTAGTGTAGCTCACAGCAACTTCAAACTCTTGGGCTCAAGCAATCCTCTTGCCTCAGCCTCCAGAGGAGCTGGGCCTACAGGCATTTACCACCCTACCTGGCTAGTTTTTTCTATTTTCATTAGAGACAAGGTCTCACTCTTACTCAGGCTGGTCTCAAACTCCTGAGCTCAAATTGATCCTCCTGCCTCCGCCTCCCAGAGTGCTGAGATTATAGGCATGAGCCACCGCACTCAGCTGGCTTACAGCACATTCAATTAGGATGCTAAATTTTCATTGGTAATTCTTAATCTGTATTTAAATTTCATAAAATTTATCATTGAAAAGGTAGATATATAGATATACACACACACATATATATACCCAAATTGTTCCAAATACAGTTTTTAAAAGCTTACAAACTGAATTATCAGTGTTCTGAATTTATATTAATGAAAATTTAATTAGTATTCCTTGGTTGTACTAACCACGTGCTCCGGAGCCACACGTGGCTAGTGCCTCCCGTCATGGATGACACACGTGGAGCCATCTGTTAGGGAAGGGTGCGGCTTACTTCCATGCTTTGTTGTTTTATTTTTATCACCTCCCTCCCTGAAACTATTGATTTTTGCTGCCTCTTTCTATTATTTTTAGTCTGTTGCCTGGAAATCCCATCTCTTTAACCCCAGCATGTGACATTGGGAGGAAGACACTGAGATTCCCTGCTCCTGACACATAGTTGGCCAAGCTTATTTGAAGGACCAACGTACAGCTTTTAAATTGTACATTTGGCCTGTAATAAATCCAAGAGAACCTATCAGCTTGTAACATTACTCAAAGAGATCACAAGAAATTATAAAGTAGTTGACCTCCTGTTGTAAGCTTTAGGTAATTATTTTCCATTCTTCTCAAACAAGGTAGGTACCTTTCCTGGAGTAGGCTGTGATGTGAAGAGGTTTTTGAAGGCACAGAATCAATAGAGTTGTAGCCTCTCTTGTAGCCTTTCCTGTTGAAGGGGGAGGTGAGAGTAGTTTATTTCCTTATGAAAATAAATGTATTATAAAGTAGAATGGAACATTTGTATCAATTTTAAGATAAAATATGGATCTTCAAACAATGTCTATATCCGTGAATTTTTCTCCTACGAGGGATGTGAATTTAAAGGCATCTTTCATTAGGAGTACTTTGGTGGGAAAGTTTAGAGATGCATTACTTTATACCCATTTTATCTAAATGTAACTTTCCCTAAGGGATGTAGCTACAGTCATTTAAATGCTTTTTATCATTTAAAATCTCTTGGTGCCATCTCTCTCCACCGTGACCATTCATATATTTATTTACTTACACACCTACCTGGTACCTGAAATGTGGAAAGTAGAAACGTTTCCTTGGTGTGTCTTGCTCTAGCAGTATAGAGAATGTGGAGTCGTTACAGGCTGAAGTTATAAGGATAGTTGAGAAGATGGGATTGGTGTGTGTGAAAGCACAAATGGCTGGAATTCAATGGGATGGAGAAATCATTCTAGCAGTGCTCAGTGGTACTATGAGCAGATACCAGAGCAGGGTGGAAACACCATGAAAAGGCTACTGGTGTAGGAAAGATAAGTAGTCCTTGGGCTTTTGCAATGCCAGGCCATCAAAGTAACACTATATGAATAGAATTTTAGAAAACATTTATCTGATATCTCCATGCAGTGTAATTTATACACATATAGATAAACTTGGAGGTTGTTGCTGTCCATTTAAATTTTTCATAAGTTCTTTATCCAGCCCTTATCATATACAGTAGAACCTCTGAGTTGACCACCCATAGGCCAGTAACAAACTGGTCAACATACAGAGGTGGTCGATACAAGGAACGAGGTCTATGTCACTGATATGTACATGAGGTGCATGTCCGACCTGAAAGTCAGATCAACTTAAGGAGGTGGTCGATAGAGGGAGGTGGTCAACTCTGGAGGGTCTACTGTATAATCTAGGCACTATTGTAGGCCTTCGGTTGTAATAGAAGACAAAGACAAAAATCCCTATAATGGATCCAGAGATGAGGTCCTAAAATAATGTGGTATTATATATCACCCTGGGGACTAGAACGTTCATACAGGAAAAAAAAGGCTAGTTAACCTTCAATAGTCATGACATAACCAAGAATGCAGAAACCAGTTCCTAAGTCTGCGTGCTAAAGCTTATCCTATGACTGATAAGAGAGCTCTCCAGGCTATTATTTTATTTGTATCATTGCAATGAGCTTAATTGTCTAGTCCTGGTTGATGGAGTAAATTAGAAGCAACAAAATCTAAAAAAAGAAGCAGCAGTTATTGGCAAGTATATGCTAAAAACATTGGAATGTGATTACTGAGAGAGGAGATGGAAAAAACTATGTCAAAGATACAAATCGAATAAGCATAGCAGTCTGGAATCATTTGGTAGTGGCCCCCCTTTATTTGCAGGGGATATGTGTTCTGAGACCCCCCAGTGAATGCCCCAAACTGAGGCAAGTAGTCCCAGCTAGTGGGGAGGCTGAGGCAGGAGGATCGCTTGAGCCCAGGAGGTGGAGGTTGCTGTGCGCTAAGCTGACACCATGACACTCTGACTCGGGCAGTAGAGCAAGACTCTATCTCAACAACGACGACGACAAATCCTATATATGTTGTGTTTTTTCCTGGACATACAAATCTATGATAGTTTAATTTGTAAATTAGGATAAGAAATTAATAATAGAATAGAACGATTAGGGCGGCACCTGTGGCTCAGTGAGTAGGGCGCCGGCCCCATATGCTGAGGGTGGCGGGTTCAAGCCCAGCCCCGGCCAAACTGCAACAGCAATAAAAAAAAATAGCCAGGCGTTGTGGCGGGCGCCTGTACTCCCAGCTGCTCGGGAGGCTGAGGCAAGAGAATCGCGTAAGCCCAAGAGTTAGAGGTTGCTGTGAGCCGTGTGACGCCACGGCACTCTACCCACGGGCGGTACAGTGAGACTCTGTCTCTACAAAAAAAAAAAAAAAAAAAGAATAGAATGATTATAACATTATATTTTATTTTGTGAATGTGGTCTCTCTTTGTCCGAAAATGTCTTACTGTGCTATAACCACAGATGATTGAAACCATAGAACGTGAAATTGTGTATTAGGGTAACTAGTGTATACGTCATCACTCCCCCCTAAGGACTTCACTCTGTAAAACACAGTGTAGAATGTCACCATTTTTGAACTAATGAATTAATGGATTTGGGCATTGATCATCAAAGGCTGCAAATATCACATATAAACAAACGAATATGTGCCTCATGATGGAATTAGTCTTACCTCTCCCCCCAAAAAATTAAGTGTGAATCTGATTGAGTCTCCAGAGAAGCCAATTTATAGGAACTCTAAAAGATAGAAGAACATGTTCGTAATTTGCAAAATTCAAACTCTGGAAAACTCTGTACAACAAATAACCTAATTTCTTCAACAAATAAATTAGAAGACATAAAAGAAGGAAAGAAGCTGGGGGGACTCTCTGGAATAAGCAAAAGTGACTTAATTAATTGCAATTTTTGGATCTTATTTGGATCCTAATTTAGACATAAAGACTATTTAAAAAATCCAAGGACATCTTAAACAATTGGAAATTGGAACATTGACATGTCATCCTGTGATAAAAATAAAGAATTACTATTAATTTTAAAACTAAGATAGTAATAAGTAGTTATAATAATGACCTGAGTCTTAAAAAAAAAAAAAAAAAAGAAGAAGAAGTTAAAACATGGTCAGTAGCTGTATTTAGGAAGGCGGGAATATACGTTAGTTTTCTTGGGTTTCTGTACCTAATAATTAAAATGTAATAAATGTCTCTAGGTGTGGTGGCTCAGGCCTGTAACCCTAGCACTCTGGGAGGCTGAGGCAGGTGGATAGCTTGAGCCCACGAGATCGAGACCAGCCTGAGCAAAGTGAGACCCTGTCTCTACTAAAAATAGAAAAACTGAGGCAAGAGGATCTCTTGAGACCAAGAGTTGGAGGTTGCTGTGACCTATGACACCACAGCACTCTACCCAGGGCGACAGCTTGAGACTCTGTCTCAAAAAAAGTAATAAATGTAAAAGACAGTATGAGGTAGTGCAAAAAGCAGTTGGAATTAGACCAGATTATTAAACTTCTTAGATCTTAAATTGCCCTTTCTGTGCAGGGGAAGGTTGCTTAACATCTGCTTAAAATCCCCTCAGGAAAGTACTTCGTAGGCAGGGAGGAAGTGTGGTCTGTCCACAATGAGCGTCCCCGTTCATCTGCTTCCCTTAAGAAAAGGGAAGCTTCAGCGAAGGAGAAGAAAAATCAAAGCGGGTCAAGTGGTAGAAGTTTCTCTCAGAAGGTTCTATTCCAAGCCATTATCAATCAGCATTCCTATTGTCCAATGCAACTGACCTCACTAAGACAAAAATCTGAATATGTCATTTTCTGTGTTTTTAACCACTTAGGGAAAAAGTCAGACTCCCCAACCTTGCCCACTGCATGGGGTCCTTCAGGTCTGCCCCCCTCAGCTTCCAAGCCCACCCTGCCTCACTCTCGTGGAGCTGCTTACCTCTCCCCAGGTGTCGGGTGTGTCTTGCCCTCCTCTCTGCTGCTCCTCACACACTCCCCTCCCTCCCCTTCCTCTGAGGAATCTCTGTTTTGCTTTTCTGTGGAAGGCTCCCGTGGCCTCCCAGGACTAGATAAAAGTGCCTTCTCTATGTGTTGCCAGTCACACCCTGTGTTTCACCCCTGGGCACAGCCCCCACCAGAATGTGTGTCTGATTTTTTGGAGCTGAGCCCTGGACATACTTACTGCCTTTGATCCTCAATGTTAGCACAGAACTTAGAGTGCAGTAGGTGCACAGAGAGGGTCTGATGAATGGATACTATTAGAAATTGAATGACAAGTGTGTCCAGTCCTTTGCCCAGGTCTGCTTTCTTGGAGAACTGCTCAAGCCATCATTCTGATCCAGGCTCCAAGAAGGGGAAATTTCCCTCTGCCACTTTGTTGTTTTCTGTGTCACCTTCCTTTTAACTGTGGGACTGAGCATTGTTGTTTATTGCTATTTCCATGGCGTTTCCAAAGTTAAAGTGTCTTAATTTGAAATTTCTTTTTTCCATTGAGATTTATGTTCATACGTCCCTGGAGCATTCCCACCTATCAACTTAAAATCAGCTTTGAATACCAACACTTGTTATTTTATCCAAGGTATTTTTTGATGCCAACAAATGGTACACATCCCACATCAACTAGGACAGCCTTGTGGTGGTCTCTTCAGCCTTGTGACTCAGGTGGATGGCCCCTTTTAGCAAGCACCTCAGAGTGGAAGGTTTCAGAACATTTCCTCAGGGGAATAAGTGTGGTCTTATCTGTGAGCACTCTGTCCACTGTCCAGAAGCTGAGATTCTAGGCCTGGTCCTCTTTAACAACTCTGGGCAAATCGTTTTATTTCTCTATATCTATATCCTGGAGAAGTGAGGAATTTGCACCATCTGTTCAAATGGAGGTTCGGGATATGTCAAACCACAGCATAAACAACAGGGCACTTTCTTGGCCCTTCTGTGTGCTTCAAAGTTCTGGAAAGAGAACATGTTTTTATGTTAAAATGAGCAAAAATATTTTTCAGGAAAGTGTAAAATCAAGGTGAGTTTGAAGGTGAAACTCAAGATTTTACTGGAAGAGTTTGAGGAGCACCAACTTCTGCAAGCTCTCTTTCTGTGCTAACTCTTCCATAACTGTTTCTGCCTCTGTCATCTAGATAGCCATCCTGACCAGTGTATTCTGCTCCTCAGCAATGCTGGGTAAATAAAACAGCTAAGATTTTAAAGAATGTATTATTTCTAAAAAGATAGGGTGTTGCAAAGTAGGCTAATACCAATGTAGCCAAGGGAGAGCCCTTTAGAATCTTCTTCTAAAAATAACAAGAACCATTTATAACTACTATGTAGATAATATGTAAATATTAATATATCTGCAGAAGGTACCAAAAATGTATACACGTTTCAAGAAAGTAAAAAACTGTATTAAGTTTGTAATACTCAAGTCACATTTGGCTTCTGCATTAATTAATCACAAGAGGTGCTCAAGTGTGACTCGTATCCATCTTTTATTATCGGTATATATTATTATCTTTTTTTTACAACAGCTGGCTATTTTTTTGGTTGTAATTGTCATTGTTGTTTGGCAGGCCTGGGCTGGATTTGAACTCGCCAGCTCTGGTGTATGTAGTTGGCACCTTAGCAGCTCGAGCTTATTACCATTTTAATACAGTTTTTCTTTTCTTAAAATGCGTATACCTTTTTTTGGCACCATCTGTATATATAGCAAACTAAGATTTGAGGAAAGCTTGTTTTTTTAAGGAGGCAAAATATCTTATTTAGCTTAAGCCAAGCCTTATTATCAAGAGTTCAGAATTGGTGGCACTTAAATTAATGAGCTTTTACCCTTGTAGAAACCTTGAAAGTTAAATTTCTCCAAAACAAAATCCTTTCTTTGAAAAAAGCCTTCAAGGGTATCATCTTCCTCATCTTCTTCTGTAAAGATTCTATTTCTGATGATGCAAAAGCTGATTTTAATGTCTGTATCATTTACCTCCCTACCACAGTGAATCATTGATAATTACATGTTAAGGATCCAGTTCTTTTCTTCACAGTTTATTCTAGATGCTTCTAATTATTGGTAGGTTTTCAGTATATGTTTGTCTAAAATTATATCAATTAATGATTAGATCTATACAAAGCCACTGAGTTTAACAGGCATGTGGCAGGAGGGTGCTCGTAGCCGTATTTACACCCCCGCCCCAGTCATTTTCCTCTCCTTATTTAAAATAAAACCACAGCTGTTTTCGGAGAAAGAATAATGATTTGAGTGAAATTAGCAAGAAAATAAATCACCAATTTTAATGTGAAAGATATTACGTATTTTGGGGTCCTTATAGGATTCCTCTTAGAAAATCCAGTGAATCTGTATTTCAGCAGCTTTTGCTTGACTTCAAAAGAAAAAAAAAATTTTGATCAAATTAAAATTATACAGCTGTCAGCATTCAAGCCAGACAGTTCACAATAGACAAGAAAAATTGCCTTTCTAATACACAGTGGTATAATTAAGCCATAATGCTTATGGAAGTTTCTGTGGCTTCTCTTTCTTCTCTAGTTAGAAAATGGAACTTTGCTTTGCCACCTTTCTTTGTCATGAAAGGAACTAGGTAGTCTTTTAAAAAAAATAAATAAATAAGCTTGTGAAAACCAACAGCCCACATAACATCTTATAACATGTAGATTTTCTGTTCCACCAGAAATATAATTTGTATCCCAAGCTTGCTGTTTTTTGTTTATTTATCCTATTTTCACAAGAAATAATTATGTTTTGAAAAGCGAAGCTGAGTATCTTAAAGCAAAGCCTGCTTAAAATAAAAAATGAAACAGTGTTCTTCAATTTTATTTGAGATATGCATACTCTCTGATGATGTCTTTTCTGGGAGTTCAGAAGAAACAGATTTTTACATTGCTCCTCTAATAATTAGAACAATTGCGTAATTTACTTACTTTTAAATAATTTGGAAGGAGGAATGTTTGGTGTATTAAAATCAGCATTTCCAGCCACGTCAAACTCTGTTGAAATCTTGGAACATAAAACAAAACACACAGCTCTCCATTTCAATTTAATTTCTGTTGTTCCTTTAGGAAAACTTAAAAATAAGTTCTTTTGAGGTTAAAAATAATGTATTATCCCAGATAGGCATGTAGTCCTCTTCTTTTTTTTTTTTTTTTTTTATTGTTGGGTATTCATTGAGGGTACAATAAGCCGGGTTACACTGATTGCAATTGTTAGGTAAAGTCCCTCTTGCAATCATGTCTTGCCCCCAGAACGTGTGGCACACACCAAGGCCCCACCCCTTTTCCTCCTTCCCTCTCTCTCCTTCCCCACCCCCATGACATTAATTGTCATTAATTGTTCTCATATCAAAATTGAGTACATAGGATTCATGCTTCTCCATTCTTGTGATGCTTTACTAAGAATAATGTCTTCCACGTCCATCCAGGTTAATACGAAGGATGTAAAGTCTCCATTTTTTTTAATGGCTGAATAGTATTCCATGGTATACATATACCACAGCTTGTTAATCCATTCCTGGGTTGGTGGGCATTTAGGCTGTTTCCACATTTTGGCGATTGTAAATTGAGCTGCAATAAACAGTCTAGTACAAGCGTCCTTATGATAAAAGGATTTCTTTCCTTCTGGGTAGATGCCCAGTAATGGGATTGCAGGATCAAATGGGAGGTCTAGCTTGAGTGCTTTGAGGTTTCTCCATACTTCCTTCCAGAAAGGTTGTACTAGTTTGCAGTCCCACCAGCAGTGTAAAAGTGTTCCCTTCTCTCCACATCCACGCCAGCATCTGCAGTTTTGAGATTTTGTGATGTGGGCCATTCTCACTGGGGTTAGATGATATCTCAGGGTTGTTTTGATTTGCATTTCTCTAATATATAGAGATGATGAACATTTTTTCATGTGTTTGTTAGCCATTCGTCTGTCGTCTTTAGAGAAAGTTCTATTCATGTCTCTTGCCCATTAATATATGGGATTGTTGGCTTTTTTCATGTGGATTAATTTGAGTTCTCTATAGATCCTACTTATCAAGCTTTTGTCTGATTGAAAATATGCAAATATCCTTTCCCATTGTGTAGGTTGTCTCTTTGCTTTGGTTATTGTCTCCTTAGCTGTACAGAAGCTTTTCAGTTTAATGAAGTCCCATTTGTTTATTTTTGTTGTTGTTGCAATTGCCATGGCAGTCTTCTTCATGAAGTCTTTCCCCAGGCCAATATCTTCCAGTGTTTTTCCTATGCTTTCTTGGAGGATTTTTATTGTTTCATGCCTTAAATTTAAGTCCTTTATCCATCTTGAATCAATTTTTGTGAGTGGGGAAAGGTGTGGGTCCAGTTTCAGTCTTTTACATGTAGATATCCAGTTCTCCCAACACCATTTATTGAAAAGGGAGTCTTTCCCCCAAGGTATGTTCTTGTTTGGTTTATCAAAGATTAGGTGGTTGTAAAATGTTAGTTTCATTTCTTGGTTTTCAATTCGATTCCAAGTGTCTATGTCTCTGTTTTTGTGCCAGTACCATGCTGTCTTGAGCACTATGGCTTTGTAGTACAGACTAAAATCTGGTATTCTGATGCACCCAGCTTTATTTTTGTTACAGAGAACTGCCTTAGCTATACGGGTTTTTTTCTGGTTCCATACAAAACGCAGAATCATTTTTTCCAAATCTTGACAGTACGATGTTGGTATTTTGATAGGAATGGCATTGAATAGGTAGATTGCTTTGGGAAGTATAGACATTTTAACAATGTTGATTCTGCCCATCCATGAGCATGGTATGTTCTTCCATTTGTTAATATCCTCTGCTATTTCCTTTCTGAGGATTTCATAGTTTTCTTTATAGAGGTCCTTCACCTCCTTCGTTAGATATTCCTAGGTATTTCATTTTCTTTGAAACTATGGTGAAGGGAGTTGTGTCCTTAATTAGCTTCTCATCTTCACTGTTATTGGTGTACACAAAGGCTACTGACTTGTGACATTGATTTTATATCCTGAAACATTACTGTATTTTTTGATGACTTCTAGGAGTCTTGTGGTTGAGTCTTTGGGGTTCTCTAAGTATAAGATCATGTCGTCAGCAAAGAGGGAGAGTTTGACCTCCTCTGCTCCCATTTGGATTCCCTTTATTTCCTTGTCTTGCCTAATTGTATTGGCTAGAACTTCCAGCACTACGTTGAATAGTAAAGGTGACAGAGGGCAACCTTGTCTGGTTCCAGTTCTAAGAGGAAATGCTTTCAGTTTTACTCCATTCAGTAAAATATTGGCTGTGGGTTTGTCATAGATAGCTTCAATCAGTTTTAGAAATGTGCCACCTATGCCTATACTCTTCAGTGTTCTAATTAGAAAAGGATGCTGGATTTTATCAAATGCTTTTTCTGCGTCTATTGAGAGGATCATGTGATCTTCATTTTTGCCTCTGTTAAAATGGTGGATAACGTTTATAGACTTGCGTATGTTAAACCAGCCTTGCATCCCTGGGATGAAGCCTACTTGATCATGATGAATGCCTTTTTTGATGATAAGCTGTAATTTATTGGCTAGGATTTTGTTGAGAATTTTTGCATCTATATTCATGAGTGAGATTGGTCTGAAATTCTCCTTTTTGTTTGGGTCTTTTCCTGGTTTTGGTATCAGGGTGATGTTTGTTTCATAGAATGTGTTGGGGAAGATTCCTTCTTCCTCAATTTTTTGGAATAGTTTCTGCAGTACAGGAATAAGCTCTTCCTTGAAGGTTTGATAGGATTCTGGAGTGAAGCCATCTGGACCAAGGAATTTTTTGGTTGGAAGATTTTTTATTGTTTCTTTGATCTCTGTGCTTGAAATTGGTGTGTTCAGGAGCTCTATTTCTTCCTGGCTGAGTCTAGGGAGAGGGTGTGATTCCAAATATTGATCCATTTCTTTCACATTTTCAAATTTCTGGGCATAGAGTTTCTGGTAGTATTCAGAGATGATCTCTTGTATCTCTGTGGGATCAGTTGTTATTTCCCCTTTATCATTTCTGACTGAGGTTACTAGAGATTTTACTTTTCTATTCCTCGTTAGTCTGGCCAATGGTTTATCTATTTTATTTATTTTTTCAAAAAACCAACTCCTTGTTTCATTAATTTTCTGAATGATTCTTTTGTTTTCAATTTCATTGATCTCTGATTTGATTTTGGATATTTCTTTTCTTCTACTAGTTTAGGCTTAGATTGTTCTTCTTTTTCCAATTCCATAAGATCTCTTGTGAGATTGTTGATGTGCTCTCTTTCTGTTTTTCGAATGTAGGCATCTAAAGCGATGAATTTTCCTCTCAAAACTGCTTTTGCAGTATCCCACAGGTTTTGGTAGCTTGTGTCTTCATTGTTGTTATGCTCAAGGAAGTTAATGATTTCCTGTTTTATTTCTTCCTGCACCCATCTGTTATTCAACAGAAGATTGTTTAATTTCCATGTCTTTGGGTGGGGTCGAGCATTTTTGTTAGAGTTGAGTTCCACCTTTAGTGCCTTATGGTCTGAGAAGATACAAGGTAAAATTTCAATTCTTTTGATTCTGTTGATATTTGTTTTGTGTCCCAGGATATGATGAATTTTGGAGAATGTTCCATGGTGTGATGAGAAGAATGTATATTCTTTATCTTTGGGGTGGAGTGTTCTATATGCATCTATCAAGCATAGTTGTTCTAGGGTCTCATTTAAATCTCTTACATCTTTGTTTAATTTCTGTTTAGAGGATCTGTCCAGCTCTGTAAGAGGTGTGTTAAGGTCCCCTGTTATGATGGTATTATCAGATATCTTATTGCTCAGACTGAGTAAGGTCTGCTTCAAGAATCTGGGAGCATTTAAATTGGGTGCATAAATATTTAGAATTGAAATGTCTTCTTGTTGTATTTTTCCCTTGACCAATATAAAGTGACCATCTTTGTCTTTTTTGACTTTAGTTGCTTTAAATCCACATGTATCTGAAAATAAGATTGCAACTCCTCTTTTCTTCTGAATTCCATTTGCCTGAAAAATTGTCTTCCAACCCTTGACTCGGAGCTTTAATTTGTCTTTTGAAGCCAGGTGTGTTTCTTGCAGACAGCAAATGGATGGCTTGTGTTTTTAAATCCAGTCAACCAATCTATGTCTCTTCAGTGGGGAATTCAAGCCATTAACATTTATTGAGATAATTGATAAGTGTGGTAGTATTCTATTCGTCTTATTTTGTGAGAGTCCATTGGTTATTTTTATCTTTTGCATCAGTGTGGAGGTAGGTTCTGTCCTTTAATTTCTGAGTTCTTACTTTGCTGCTGATCCATTGTGGTGGTCAGTGTGCAGAACAGGTTGAAGTATTTCCTGTAGAGCTGGTCTTGTTGTGGCGAATTTCCTCAATGTTTGTATATCTGTAAATGATTTGATTTCTCCGTCAAATTTTGAAGCTTAGCTTAGCAGGGTACAGAATTCTGGGCTGGAAATTGTTCTGTTTAAGTAGATTAAAGGTAGATGACCATTGTCTTCTTGCTTGGAAAGTTTCATTAGAGAAGTCTGCGGTCACTCTGATGGCTTTGCCCCTGTAGGTCAACTGGCGCTTACTCCTGGCAGCTTGCAGAATCTTTTCTTTTGTCTTGACTTTGGACAGGTTCATGACAATGTGTGTTGGAGAAGCTCGGTTAGAGTTGAGGCGACCTGGGATGGCCCTCTGAAAGCAGTGTGTCAGAATCTTTGCTGATATTTGGGAAATTTTCTTTTATAATATTCTCTAGTATGGCTTCCATTCCTCTGGGGCATTCTTCTTCCCCTTCTGGAATTCCTATAACTCGTATGTTACAACGCTTCATAAAGTCCCATAATTCTGACAGTGAACGTTCTGCTTTCTCTCTCTTCTTTTCTGCCTCTTTTACTATCTGAGTTATCTCAAGAACTTTGTCTTCTACCTCTGAAATTCTTTCTTCTGCATGGTCTAGCCTGTTGCTGATACTTTCCATTGCATCTTTAAGTTCCCTAATTCACTGTTTCAGTTCCTTCAGCTCTGCTATATCCTTTCTATATTCTTCATATCGTTCATCTCTTATTTGATTCTGTTTTTGGATTTCCTTTTGGTTAATTTCCACTTTATTAGCAGTTTCCTTCATTGTTTCCATTATTTCTTTCATTGTTTTCAGCATGTGTATTCTAAATTCCCTTTCTGTCATTCCTAACATTTCTTTATAGGTGGAATCCTCTGCAGTAGCTACCTCATGGTCCCTTGGCGGGGTTGTTCTGGACTGGTTCTTCATGTTGCCTGGAGTTTTCTGCTGATTCTTCCTCATGAGTGATTTCTTTTATCTGTTTCCTTGCCCTAATTTTCCTTTCACTTCCTCTTGCTCTTTAAGTTCTCATGCCTGTGGAAGTTGCTGGCGGGTTTAGACGGATTGAACACATGCGACCACTTGCCGGTTTTCCACTGTTTTAGTCCTCCTCTTGGGGTCCAGATGTCTGTCGCTCACTCCCTGTATCCTCTCAGGGGTGATGATAGGCAGATTCCTCCAGCCAGAGATGCCTGGAGTCCTATCTCCCCAGACTCACGGTGCCCAGATGCAAGGAAGCTGTTACTCGGCTGCCATCTTGGTCCGCCTCTCTGTAGTCCTCTTCTTAACACCTGTTTTATTCAAAAGAAATGACTGCAGAAAGCTTTCTTATATCTTGCTTAAGAGAAGGGGAAAGAACCTCAAATAGGTTCTCAGAGTCAAAAACCAAAAAGTAGAGAATTTCCACCAAAGAACAGCTCCGTTTTAAAATATGACCTTTTTTTTGTTGTTGTTGTTGCTATTATATAAAGGTCATTCTGTTACTCAAATTCCAATTTTCACTTTAAACTGATGCTTTAATCATGTTGTATGATGCCCCACACTTTTGCCAACCAATATTTAATTTTCATATTTAATATACTTTCATGTTATGTGTCTTCTGGTGTTTTTATTGTAAGCTAGCTAACAAGCATCATGTTTAGAGTGAAGAACACATTTGTGCTCTTCCAGAATCTGTATCTATTATGAAAGGTCACGTGATTATAGTAACTTCCCTTGGAAACAATGTGTAGATATTTAAATTGTTCTTACGTAGGCCAGGCACAGTGGCACTCTAGGAGGCCAACGCGAGTGGATCACCTGAGCTCATGAGTTCAAGACCAGCTCTGAGCAAGAGCGAGACTCTGTCAGTAAAAAAAATAGCTGGGCGGCAGACAAGAGGTTCACTTGAGCCAGGAGTTTGAGGTTGCTGTGAGCTATGGGACACCACAGCACTTAACCCCTGGGCAACTGAGTGAGACGCTGTCTTAAAGAAAAAAAAAAAAGGATTGTTCATTGCCCCTCAATTCATAATAGCCAAGTCATGGAAGAAGCCCAAGTGCCCATCAACCCATGAATGGATTAACAAATTGTGGTTTATGTATACCATGGAATATTATGCAGCTTTAAAAAACATGGAAACTTTACCTCTTTTACGTTTAGATGGATGGAGCTGGAACATACCCTACTTAGTAAAGTATCTCAAGAATGGACGAAAAAATATCCAGTGTACTCACACTTTCATATGAGGAGTAGATCACAACCATGGCCCAGGATGCAGGAGTGGGGGACAGCAAGGGAGGTCAGATGGAGGGAGGGTGAATGGTGGGGTCACACCTATGGTGCATAAAGCAAGGGTACATGTCGGATCTATTAAGTACAGAGTATAAATGTCTTAACACAATAGTTGAGTAAATGAGATGAGCCATATATTAACCAGTGTGATGTTAATGCTCCTAATTCTATATGAAATCACATTGTACCCCAAAAATGCGTCAGTGTATACATGATCTATGTGTTTATGATTTAATAAAAAAAAAAGGGGTCTTATGTAGAATACCTCAGTAAATCTATTTCGTCATGGAATTATAGTAAGTTTCCTTTATGTTAAAGAAAAGAAAGTTAACACTGGTTTCTTTATGCAGGTTTTTGGCTTGGGAAAAAATTTATGTTCTATGAATGCCAATGTGGTTGAATGAGAAAATGTGCTTGTGCAAAGCAGAATGTACGTTGTTTCTTGTGGGGAAGATGAGCAGCTGTTTGCTTCTGAGGTGTGTCTTCATCTGTGAGCGAATGTCCTTGATTCCTGCTCTATGAGTCTGAGACATGCGGACATGCCGCCTCTTCTCTTGTCTTTGTTTTTTCTCTTAGTGTGGCCGTCACCAGGTCCAGAGATGTGCCTTCCTTTGGACCTCCCATCCCTAAAGGGGTCACTTTCCCTAAGTCGAATGTGTTCAGGGACTTCCTTTTGGCCAAAGTGATTAATGCGGAAAATGCTGCTCATAAATCAGAAAAGTTCCGGGCCATGGCAACTCGGACCCGCCAGGAATACCTAAAAGATCTGGCAGAAAAGAATGTCACCAACACCCCTATCGACCCTTCTGGCAAGTTTCCATTCATCTCTCTGGCCTCCAAGAAGAAAGAAAAGTCTAAGCCATATCCAGGAGCTGAGCTCAGCAGCATGGGAGCCATCGTGTGGGCTGTCCGGGCAAAAGACTACAACACAGCCATGGAGATGGACTGCCTCTTAGGGATCTCCAATGAGTTCATTGTGCTCATTGAACAGGAGACAAAGAGCGTGGTTTTTAACTGTTCTTGCAGAGATGTGATAGGATGGACTTCAGCCGACACCGGCCTCAAAATCTTCTACGAACGAGGAGAATGTATTTCGGTGGAGAGTTTCATTAGCAATGAGGACATCAAAGAGATTGTCAAAAGGTTGCAGGTGAGGCTTTTCCTTCTGCTTACATACATGCAATTTCTCTTTCATAAAGCTTTTGCAGACTCGAGCCAAGTTACCGAAGCTTGCACTGTTTCATTATTGTAGCTCCTGTGTAAACTCCCTTGATACGTGAGGCAAGCAGAGTTTATCTCTGGGTTATGTTTTCCATGACGTTTTGGAAGAGTAGTAGAACAAATGGGGGCAGACCCATCTCCTGGGACCCAGTGTTGCAGCCCAGCCTATCTAGTGGTGGGTTGAAAAGAATAGTTTGACTGACTTGAGTATCTGCCACCTTGCGTTTTATAAAGGCAAAATGAGCAGCTGAGTGCGGTTTCTCTTTGCTGCCAGCTCCCTGCTGTCACTGTTAGAGGTTTCCTTGTAACTTTGGGGAAGGCTTTGAGCTTTTTGGATGCAACAAATATGTTCCTTTTGGTCTAATGAATAGAGAGTAGTGAAGGGGAAATAACCAGGCTGCTCCTCAGCTGGCAGCAGGACATTCAGCAATAACCCTGGTTGCAGTGTTTTTCCAATTCCATGTCCACCCGCTAATACCCTATTGCATTAAACCACAGTATCTTTTATTTCCTTGTCTAGTTTGTTTCAAAAGGTTGTGAATCTGTGGAGATGACTCTGCGAAGAAATGGGTTAGGACAGCTAGGCTTCCACGTCAACTACGAGGGCATCGTGGCAGATGTAGAGCCCTACGGCTACGCCTGGCAGGCAGGGCTGAGGCAGGGCAGCCGCCTGGTGGAGATCTGCAAGGTGGCGGTGGCCACCCTGAGCCACGAGCAGATGATCGACCTCCTGAGAACCTCCGTCACAGTGAAGGTGGTCATCATTCCGCCCCATGATGACTGCACCCCACGGAGGTAGGTCTGAGCTACAGCAGATGCACCTGACCCTGACCCTGAGGGCAGGGATTGTGTGCCACAGGGAACGTCTGCTAGCCAGTAGGATACAATAGGGTACACATGGCGCTGAACATTCATCCGTGGAAAGCTGACTCAGGACGCAGCTCCCTCTCAGCATGCGGCAAACAGCAGCCAGAGAGAGTGGCTGACTGGGACTGTTCCCAGGTTTTATGTCTCTGTATTTACAAAGTTGCTATTACAGATAGAGAAGTCTGGTGACATCGGTCTGAGGCATCTTACGCAGTAGTTGACAAAAATCGAACACTTGACATTAATAGACGCTCAGCATCTCAGATTGTCAGATGTTCTCCTGTTATATGCCATGGGCTTCTTAGTCTCCTCTCTCCTCCGTTCATACTCAGTGAGCTGGTCCTGCTCCAGAAGCTTTGGCATTTTGGTTCTAGTTTTCTAGATAGAAAACCCTGGACCAGCTCCCTGACCCTCCCAGCTCCTGCCAAGCCAGCAGCACTACTTGAAGATTTAACTTCTCTGTCTCTGGGGAGGCTCCTTGATGGAACAGATTTAATCAACTTTTTGTCCTTTGGGTGTGCATGTGTTATTTTTGCTAGTTTTTTAAAAAAAAAATTGAGTGTTTTAAGCCAATTTTTTCTAAGAATTTCTCTTAAGCTTTGGCAGTTCTTAGGCCTTTTAAAACCAAGACAATGTTCTTTATCCAGTTCCCCCCCCCCCAAAATGACCGTTCCTACCCCTGAGCTGTTATGGATTTATGAATGACAGATAGTAGAAATGTAACTGGTTATGATGGGTTATTTGTGTCCTTTAAAAAGTAAGCAGTGGCAGGGCACAGTGGCTTATGCCTGTTATCCTAGCACTTTGGAACCCCAAATGGGAAGATTGTTTAAGGCCAGGAGTTTGAGACCAGCCTGGGTAATATAGTGAGATTGCAAAAAATTTTTTCTACAAAAAATTTTTAAAATAGCTGGTCATGGTGGTGGACCCTTGTAGTCCCAGCTACTCGGGAGGCTGAGGCCAAGAGTTGGAGGCTGCAGTGAGCTTCAATCACATCACTGTACTCCAACTTGGGTGACTTAAATAAATAAATAAATAAATGGCTATATATTTTTTTTCAATAAAAATTAAGTGGCAATGACCATGTAATTCAGGTCAAGTGTTACAATCAGACGTTGCTAGAGGTACTGTTTCCTCATACTGCTTACCATACTTGTTGGCCTGGGGATTTTGTATGTACATCAAAATACTGTTTAGTAAAATCCATTTGGCTGATAGTTTTAAGAAATGCCCTCTTTTGGATACCTGGATCTCCCTGAAAATCAAGATATCTATTCAAAACTTTTTATTTTAGCTATTTTGGAGTGGAGGGAAATATTCAGAAACTGCTCTGCCTTGGTTAACCTGGTCTGATGAGCCCTATTAGCCTTTTCTGGTTTCCTCAAGTGTGTGGTCATTAATGTTAAGCATCATGAGGAACTATGATTTAAAAAATAACGTGAGGGGGGCAGCGCCTGTGGCTCAGTCGGTAAGGCGCCTGCCCCATATACCGAGGGTGGCGGGTTCAAACCCGGCCCCGGCCAAACTGCAACCAAAAAATAGCCGGGCGTTGTGGCGGGCGCCTGTAGTCCCAGCTACTCGGGAGGCTAAGGCAAGAGAATCGCTTAAGCCCAGGAGTTGGAGGTTGCTGTGTGCTCCACAGCACTCTATTGAGGGCCATAAAGTGAGACTCTGTCTCTACAAAAAAAAAAAAATAATAACGTGAGGAAGACAGTGGATGCGTACAGGGCTCTCCAGATGCCGCCTCGCTCTCTGGCCTCTTTCTTTACTGTTTCTTGGTGTCTCTTTCAAAGTTGTCTCCTTTATTACTAAGTTCTAAGAGGCAGTTCGGTGCCTTTTGGCACTTGTAACATGTCAACCTTAATTACTTAAGATAAGGAATAGTAGAGGCTAGTCTAGCCCGGAGGTCTTATGATACCATTTTGTCTGCTGAGAGAGCTGTCTGTTATTTCTAGCTCCCAGGTTTATAGGGGTAGAGGAGAAGGAAATAGCATTGTGGAAGTGTGACCTTGTGAATAATGGTGACTAGAAAGGTGGGTCAGAAGCCAGGCTCTGGCAGGTGGCTCCATGATGGAGGAGGCACACTGGGCTCGTGTGGGTCGGAGGCCAGGCTCTGGCAGGTGGCTCTGTGGTGGAAGAGGCGCACTAGGCTGGTGTGGGTCCGAGGCCAGGCTCTGGCAGGTGGCTCTGTGGTGGAAGAGGCGCACTAGGCTGGTGTGGGTCGGAGGCCAGGCTCTGGCAGGTGGCTCCGGGGTGGAGGAGGCGCTAGGCTGGTGTATCTTCCTTGGAGTACTGCTGAAAATAGCTAACATCTCCTGAGTGTTTTACATTAATGTGCCAAGTCCTAGAAAAAGCACTCTTATATGGATTAGTACATTTAATCCTTACAAAAGGCTGTGAGGTGAGAGTATTATTTCTGTTTTGAAGAAAACTAAGACTCAGAAAGGTTGATAAACTTCCTAAGCTCCTCTGGCCAATTGGGGTCTAACTTCAAGAGTCTAGGCTCTTAACTGTCACTAGGTGTGCTTGGTGCACAAATCCTTTCCTTATACTCTAGAATAGGCAGTTAAATTGGCTTTCTGTTGGAGAAAAAGCCTTGATCTGTAGTCATTTGCTCATTTCCACTTGCAGATTCTCCCACTGTGGCTAATTTCAGGCTCCCAGTGTGGCGTCACTGTGGGCAGAGTTGGGATGGACCATCGGCACACCCTGAGTGCACGTGTCATGTCTGTGCACTTGCCCAGCACAGCTGTGAAGCACTCAGGCCATCCGCTTGTTGGGACGGGAGTCTGGGGAAAGGGCCAGTGCACCATACATCCCCACAGGCCTGGAGCCACACTTTGCCCCTTTAACTGCAGTTTCCATCTGTAGAGCCCCTGTCTGACCTTTTGAGCAGGGCAGCTGGGAGATGCTGGCAGTGATGCCTTGGGAAGCCTGTAAGCCAGCTCTGCTCCTGCCTTCAGAAACGACTTCAAAGGGAACACAGGAAGCATTAACACCTTGTTAATAATTTTCAACAAAATAGGATAATGCTCTTCTGTCATTTTTCCCTTCTCCTCCGCACTTCGCACTCCCACTGCTATTTTCCTAGCAACTAATTACTCTGTTCTTTGACTAGTCACTCTCTTCTTCTTTGTCGGCTGTGATTTTACCACCAAAGCTCTATCGGGAGGCAGCACAGGCCTCTGGAGGCACGCTGTCCCCTGGCCCTCAGCTGTGTGGGGTTCTTAGGGTCCCCAGGACCTGAGCCTGCCACCAGTACCCAGGGGTACAGTGAGTGTATGTAATACACCCATAGGTTTATATGTTCACATGGAACAATCATGTATTTGAAAAAGACAGCATTTAAAAAAATATAAAGCCAGTTTAATAGCAAAAAAGTAGTGCTTAAATAACAAATATAAAATAGAGCCCCTTCACCTGTTCTCGGTCCCCTCCATAGATTGCTCCCAGACTACAGTTTTGTTTTTTTCCAAAAAAAAAAAAAAAAGACGGGACCTAGAGAGTATACAAACTTTCTGAGCCCCTCCTATATGTTGGGCATTTTCTTTTTATCCTCATGGCAGCTTCATTTTTATTAAAATGAGGTAAGAAGATGAGGTCTGGTCGCTGCCCAAAGAGTGAACAAGACCAGCTAGCATGACAGCACAAGGTAGACAGCCCTGGTGGACAGGACCAGAAGACCTTCGGGAGTGAGCAGTGCCTTCTGCAGGAGGTACCCAACCCATACCTACACCCTGCCTGTCGCCACTCTGGAGTAGAGCAGTGTCAGTATACATAGTATTAGTGTCTGTGCCCTCTGAATCTTCAATGTCATTCTCTTTGCAAGATGAAAACTCCAGAATGACAGGCTACATTGTGATGTTCTGGGTGGAATTGCACATGAGTGGCTAACCTTCATTCTGATGAGGACCACTCGCCTCTACAATCTTTGGGAAAAGCAATTAAGGGCCATTCAAAAGAAGAGCTAATAACAAGTTACATAAAAAGACCAAATAACCTTTTTGATAAGAAATGGTGACAAAAGTTTTTTTGTTTGTTGACTTCCTTTTTTTTTTTTTTTTGGCCAGGGTTGGATTTTGAACCCGCCACCTAGGGCATATGGGACCGGCGCCCTACCCTTTTGAGCCACAGGCGCCACCCTGTTGACTTCCCTTTTAAAAGATCAGTATTTTAAAATGCAAAAGCTTACTGCTTTAGAGCTGGAGGGGCTATTAGAAAGCCTCTAGTTCAAATCTCTCATTTTTCAGGTGAAGGACTTTGGTTCAAAGATGTTACCTGTTTTTTCCAAGCCAGTGTCATGTGGCTTACAGAGATGGAGCCATCATCAAACAAAACTTTTCTGCCTCATGAATTCAATGTTGTGATATTCTGTTCAATATATTGGTCCTCCATTTTTTTGTATTTCATAGTGTCTTAAGGAAAAGAGGAGAGAGAAATGATGTGGTAAAAGAAGAAATTAAAAGAGAGAATAAAAAGGCTAAAAAACAGAGTAAGGAGATGGAGTAGCTTTTCCGTTAATTTATAGCTTCGGCTGGTCACCATTTGTCACCTTTTGTGTTGACATTGCAATTCCTGCGGACCAGACCACTGCTCTTTAATTGGGTTGTATAAAAGTTGTTGGGTTTTTTTTTGTTTTTTTTATCACATCTCACTTGTCTGAGATGTGATAATTTCTATAGGGTAAAGGATGTTTGGGGACTTGAAATGGTTGAGTTAGTGACTAAAATAAAACTAACCTAACCTCTGGGTAGATTAATTCTGTGGGTTTTCAAATCCCAGCTCTGCTGGCTGTGTAAACTTGGACAGTAAACCTCTCCAGGCCTCCATTTCTCATGTATACAGTGGGGATAATGAAGCATCTGCTTCATGGAGATGCCAGACTAATGTCTGGTCCATCGTGAGTTATTAGTGTTGGTAGAGTTATAAAGATTATGAAAACCCCTTTGCGAGTTTCTGTGTGGCATTGAAAGCCAGCTTTCCTCCGTGTTGGGCAGTCCACTGTCCATGTCCTGATTCTGCATATCATTCTTCCGTGTGGCAGAGGAAAGTAAGAGTCCAGGAAGCCAGTGGTAGTTACTCTTGCCATGAAAGGCAACCAGAAGCAGCAGGTGGCAGAGCTCTCCTTCAGTGGAAACTTATTTGCTTATTCCTACTCTAAGAAGGAATCTTTTCTCCCTCTCCAGGCTTTCTAGTCACGTATCAAGAATGGTGGGAATGAAATATAAATTGTAAGGAAGACAAAGTCTTTGGCCAAAGGACTGTTTTAACCAGTTTTACTATTAAATGTTAAATGCAGTTTAAAACAGCAGTCCCCAGCCTTTGTGGCACTAAAGACTCATTTCATGGAAGACAGTTTTCTCATGAACAGGGCGTGGGGATAGGTGTGCAGCCAAAACTCTCTGCTAATGATAATCTATATTTGCAGTACTCCCCAGCACTAGCCTCAGTTCCACCATAGTTCATCACGTATTAGATTCTCATAAGGGACACACAACCTAGATCCTCTGAATGTGCAGTACAGTAGGGTTCATGCTCCTATGAGAGTCTAATGCTGCTGCTGATTGGATAAGAGGTAGAGCTCAGGCAGTGATGCAAGTGACGGGGCATGGCTATAAATACAGATGAAGCTTCATTTGCTCATCTGCAGCTATGGGGACCACAGATTTAAAAGACTTTCTGTTGTTTTGTTTGTTTGTTTGTTTTTGAGACAGAGTTTCACTGTGTCACTCTCGGTAGAGTGCCATAGCATCACAGCTCACAGCAACCTCAAACTCCTGGGCTTAAGTGATCTCTTGCCTCCGCCTCCCAAGTAGCTGGGACCACAGGTGCCCGCCACAACGCCCGGCTATTTTATTTTTTGGTTGCAGTTGTCATTGTTGTTTAGGTGGTCTGGGCCGATTTGAACCTGCCAGCCTTGGTGTATGTGGCTGACGCCGTAACCACTGTGCTACGGTGCCAAGCCTTAAAAGATTATTACAAATAGTTTTTGAAGAAGAAAATTTGGTTATTCTCAATTCCAAATCTCTCATTTTGCAAAAAACAAAGGCCCGAAGATGAAAGCAGCTTGTCAAACAGTATCACATCATTATGGATTCTATTACTGTTAGCACCAATTTATTTACTTGTGTTTTGTCTGCCTGATGCAAAATGGACTGAAAGCAGCCTACAAGAAGTTACCTGTACAGTATCACAAAATAAAACCTCAGCGGGGAATTTGTGGGGGAGAGTACCAAGAGGAAAACACAGCCTACGTAGAAATAAAGTTCTGTGCAGGTGCCAGTTCCTAGGAGCCAGGAGAAGGGGCATAGATGATGGTAGAGGACAGTTTCCATTGAGCTTCTAAAACCCACCATTGCTGAGAAGAAGCAGACCTACTCCTGACGTTGAGGAGAGAAGTTTTTCATTGGATTACTGTAAATTTTTATCAATATTCCTTTCATTGTATTTACAAATTCAGAGTACCAGACCTTTATAAGATGGCCTAGTCAGAAATGAAAGACTCCAGACTATACTGTAGTGTATCTCCATCAACAATCAAAATTTTGAGTTGCTAATAGAGACACACTATACAATGGTATATTTTTGTCAGAATTATCAGAATCAAAGCTAGAAATTACATCAGAGCTTAAGGTAATATTTCCTAATATCAAAAGAAAAGGGCTTATGATATAAGTCATTAACTACTAAAAGTAATGTCAAATGTACGTAAAGCAAAGTTTTACTGAATATAGATTTTAACTCTCAAGTAGGTCATGAAGTAAGTTTAGGAGGTTGTACCTAATATATTCTTCTGGTGAACCATAAATTCAGAATATATCAAAATAGGAGGTAATCAGAGTAAGAATGAATATTATGTGAGTGTGTGGTTGTGCTGAATCCCAGTGTAAAATGTGTTTCTTACTGGGGTTGCCCATTAGTGTTAAAGCATAAAAGGGGTACAGTGGAGCCTGTACTCAGATTAAGGTTGACCTAGGCTTTGGAGGAGTCGGCAGGGAGAGGTAAGGAAATCTCCCCCCAGAAGTACCCATTGGAGATAACAGGCTATGAGTAGGTAGGCAGGGACGCCAGCGGACACTCTGGTTGCTCCCGAGCACATGGTACAGAAGTGGCACTTTCCAAAAATGGAGACTGTCATGGAGACGTGCGAGAGGATGCATTGTGGACTGTGCGTTGAAGTGTCAGAGGTCAACCCTGAGACACGTAGACAGGAGCATGGAAGAGTAGCACCTTCCATTGTCCTTGTCTCCCCCTGCCAACTCCATAAGCCCTTGCTTTCTGCTCTTCCCCGCCCCCAACGTCTAACCTCCCTCCAGCTATATGAGACCAGGCCTTTGGCTGGATGCCCTTTGGACTTTCACTGTCTAGTACAGAGCCATGAGCCAGGCATTGCTACAGAGCACTTGTGATATAATTGGTCCAACGTGAGACGTGCTGTAAGTGTAAAACATATACCAGATTTAGAAGAATACAAAATATCTTCATAATTTTTCAATATTAATAACATGTTAAAACGATAACATTGTGGACATATTAGGTTAAATAAAATGTCTTATTAAATTTATTTCACCACTTTCATTTTTTGCTTTTCTAAAATTACATTTGTGACATGTATTTGTGGCTCGAATTCAGTTTCTATTAGTAGCTCTGATTTGGGCTTTGCTAACACTACCGCTGAAGTGCCCCTTCCTGATTTCAGGATCACTCTGTTAACAGAATTCTCTTTTCTAAATCTTCCTATTTGCTCCTCCATCTTTGAAATTTCTTTAAGAAAGGAAATTTTTTTAAACTTAGTGATGAAATTCAAATGCACAGTTAGAGTTAATGCTTCAGTGGGAATAGGTCTTTTCCCCAGTAATTTGTCTGTCAATCAAATTAATAACTTAGAGCCTCCCTCTGGTTGTTTGGGCAAAAGAAATGGCAAATGGGTTCCAACTTTCCCAAGGTTTGGGAGTTGAGAAGGTGGCACCAGGAGGGGCTAAAGTGACAAGACATTTGTACCTGTCATTAATTTCATTCAGACTACTGCCTGCGGACAGCTCTGCTGTGGGAGGTCCCTAACTTTGGAAGAAAGAAAAAAAGTCTGATTTCAGATTATGCTTTTGTTCCTTGGGAATTTGATAATTGTAGTAGTTCTATAATTGGTGGTGGTGGGGGGGTTCTGTTTGTTTTTTGTTTTTCCTCCATCTAAGCTAAATTTGGCTCTTGGTTTGGATTTCTAGGTTTTTTTCCCATTTAATTTCTTGACTCTAAGGAGCCCAACACATTTAAACTGCACACCCTTCTATTCATAGATCCCAGTCATAACCCGCAGTGAAGGATGTTATGATTGCTTGTTTCCTCCAAGCCCCTGTGCTCCTGTCATGCTGTCCTGGTGGCCTTCCCTCCTCAGGTCCCAGTGCTCTGCCCCTCCCCCAAGGGCGACCATGGGTCCCATTGTTTTTTAAAGACTCCATTTGTCAGACTCAACAGTTAGGATTGAGTAAAGGAAAATGTTCTGGTTTTTGTAAAGGAAAATAACTATAGAGCACAAGGACTGAAAGATGGTTTGAAACAGGGATGAAGTTCTGGATCCATTGTAAGTGTTAGTGAGAATCAATGTGGTCCCGCCAACAAGGACAAGCAATATTCACTGCTTTCCCCTCCCCTCCCCACCCCACAATAGGAGTTGCTCGGAAACCTACC
Organism: Nycticebus coucang; assembly: GCF_027406575.1. Classification (NCBI taxonomy): domain Eukaryota; kingdom Metazoa; phylum Chordata; class Mammalia; order Primates; family Lorisidae; genus Nycticebus; species Nycticebus coucang. The sequence goes on along the minus strand of NC_069788.1, from coordinate 113,974,886 downwards.
GCATGCCGGTGATGGAGTACAAAATGAACGAAGGCATCTCATATGAATTCAAGTTTCCCTTCCGGAATAATAACAAGTGGCAGAGGAATGCCAACAAGGGACCTCATTCACCTCAAGTCCCATCCCAGCTGCAGAGTCCCATGACCTCGAGGATGAATGCTGGAAAAGGAGATGGGAAAATCCCTCCTCCAGAAAGGGCCGCCAACATTCCTCGTAGCATCTCCAGTGACGGGCGCCCACTAGAGAGGCGGTAAGTGTGCCTGCAGGGGTTGGCTCTGTGTCTCTGCTCCCCGTGTACGTAACATCAGACCCAAGGCGCTGGCTTTAGGCCTTCTCGTATTTTGCTAGAAAGCAAGCATTAAAACCGAGATGCATGTCCTAACAGCTTTCAAAGCACGGAAGCATTTCAAAGGCATGAGGATAAACAAAGATATATATTCCAGCAAAACATTCCATTCTTTCTGCACACTGGTACTTGTGCTTTGCTCTTTAATCCTGGGTGATTATCCACAGAAATCATTCCTGTGTTCTTAGTGGCCATATGGATTAGAACTTAGAGCAGACTCTGAGGTGACAGTGATCATATTACCATCTTTGGCAGTCTTCATTGTTTTGGGACAAATCATGTCAGGAGCAACAGAATGTAAGTTTCTGGCTGAATATCTGTGTTTGTATCACTTGATTAATAAAGATTTGTGAGAAAAAGAAACTAGTATAGCTTAAGCACATTTGCCACTCCTCTGAAAGTAGAAAAAGACAGTGAGAAGAAAGCATCCCACATAGCTGGGTTAAAACACTCAGTCCTGAGTAAACCAAACAAAAGAGAAAGAGATCGACAGATCCTGGAAAATCAGAAACCTGTGTTTGTTGTTAAATTGAAAGTCATAGCGAATTCCCTTGTAGAAGGTAACTGGTTAACTCTGCCTTTGCAAGGGTGCCCTAGCATGTTTGCCTGGTGTTAACTGTGAAATGCAGCACTTCGAAGCAGAGTCTAGGCCTAAAGTTGGAGTGGTGGGTTAAATGCTTTCAAAACATGAGTGAAAATTGGCTAATGAAGGGGACAATTTAATTACATAATATGCTAGTCACCTGCTAGCAAAGGACAACTTCTTTCTGCCCACCCACTGTCCTTGCCCCATCATTTCTCCTTCCCTGGACATCAGAATGTTTTTTATGGAAACCCTTAGAGCTGGGGAGAAGTTCCAGGAACTGTATTGGACAGAAGGAAAGGTTCTTCTTGAAGGCAGAACGTGACCCTGACTCATCTGAGCATCAGGAACTAAATCCAGCAAGAACAGGGTGCCAAGATAAATGGTTCCCAGATATGTATAAATAATGAATGATCCAGTTTGGGAGCAGAAAGCTAAAAGTTTTAGAAACCACCACACCATGAATTCTTTATCTTAGCCTAACTTTCAGGCTGTTGCATAAAACAATGTCACTTAACTATTTTAGCATACTAGGATACCATGCAGAAATAATTTAATGAGAAAAAATAGACAAAAAGAATAGTTGTCTTTTGAAAATTCCTCACTTAATCCTAGAGATGTATTTACAAAGCCTGGCTATTTATCTCACTAAAGAAATCCTCTCCCAGAGTGGACGCATTGCCATCTGGCTCCTCACTTGCATTATGTTTGAGGAGGAAAACATCCAAGAGATGTCTGAGTAAATTCTTTGTTCTGCACATTCCAAACTTGGCTTCCACTGAGGTGTGTGTTAACTGGAATTCAGGATTTGGCCCACATTTGGAAAGATGAACCTAGGGAAACCATTGTTTAGAGGAGGACCTTCCCCCCGACCCCTATAGAACAATCACCAGGCTTCCCAACGTGAAATTGGTTTGGTGTCATTTCCTTTATAAAATATTTCATGTGATAAAATAGAAGAATGTATTTTGATGCCATGTTGAATTTAATTTCTGTGACAGAAACTAAAGCTTATTGCTGAACATACTGACCTCCAAAAGGGAAAATATTTTTTGTAGCTAAGTATCCTGTTCCAGTAGGAGCAGGGCTCAGTGCCACAGAACGCATAGCTCCTTGTTTTCCAGATGGAGTTCCTTCAGTTCCAGAGGTTATAAGGTTATCTCTGCGTGTTCTGTGTCCGCCTGTCATCTTACCTCTGCCCAGAGGAAGGGGCCTCTCAGCAAATCCACCCTGTGAGACTGTAAGAGTAGCCTGTGACCCTCAGCCTCAGACATGAGAGGGATAGACTGCCAGAGGTTTTTGGGGAAATCTCATCTCACTGCCCCTACGGCTTCTTAGTCTCAGGTACCCTCTGAGTGCACTGCACTAGGGTTTCAGATCTCAGGGCCCAGGGTTAAGATGACTCAGAAAATCCCAGTCCTGCATTTTCAGCATAATAGGATTATCTGGCTCATTTTCATTTTGAAGTATATGGTAATTAGATGGATATCCTCCTCCTGTTAAAATTTGGAGTTCAGTTTCCTTTCCCATCATTCCTAACTTTTAGTATCAGAATATTTCCTTGTTTTAACTTTGAGGCATCCATAGAAGGTGCTACAGGTTGGGTGCCTCTAATCCCAAAATCCAAAATCTGAAATACTTAAAAATCCAAAACTTTTTGAGCACTGACATGGTACTCAAAAGAAATGCGATTTCATATTTTTGATTTAGGGATGCTCAACTGTTCAGTACATATAATGCAAATATTCCAAGAATCCGAAAAAAGACAAAATCCAAAACACTTCTCTGGTCCCAAGCATTTTGAATAAGGGATACTCAATCTATATTTGAGAAACGATACTTAACCTATGTTTGAGAACCTTTGTTGTTCTTGTTGTTGTTTTGGGGTTTTTTTGTTTTGGTTTGGTTTTTTTGAGACAGTCTCATTTTGCTGCCCTCAGTAGAGTGCTGTGGCATCATAGCTTACAGCAACCTGAAACTCTTGGGCTAAAGTGATTCTCTTCCCTCAGCCTCCTGAGTAGCTGGGACTAAAGGCACCTGCCACAATGCCCAGCTATTTTTAGAGACAGGGTCTCACTCTGGCTCAGGCTGGTCTCGAACTCCTGAGCTCAAGCAATCCACCTAGCCTCCCAATGTGCTAGGCGTGAGCCACGTGCCCAGCTATACGTTTGAGAAACTTTGTTTTGCTACTGTAATTTCAGGAATATCTGGGAATAGAGTAGACCATTTCATTCATTAGAAATCCTTCCTGAGTTCATGAGTCCTCACCTTCATAAAGTTCACCATAGAAAATAGTTTTCTCCATGACATGTAAAATATACTAGATTTTCAGTGTTCCCTTTAGGTAAGTCTTACCGAGAACAAAGCGTGGAAGTGAGAAGTCCTGGGACGCCGCTTGTCCGTTTGAGTCTCCGCTCCATACCAGCCCCGTCCTGGGTGCCATTCATGTTGCACCTGGGAATGTATAAAGTATAAGATGGAGCTCCGATGAGCCATGACTAGTCAAAACAAATGGCCAGAGTCTGCCACCCCTGGACTCTTGCCTTACCACACAGCATGGCCTGAGCCTGAGACTAGTCTGCCTTACGGCTGCACCACTGAATTCCTCCTCCTACCCCGGTCGGGCAGGTTGTATATAACTTCAGGTAGCAGCTGTCTCAAGTTCACAACTCTGTGCTGCTCATCCGCCCCCCTCATTCTCTACAGCTGCATCCCGCACGCGATGATTTGGATGAAAGTGTCAATTCACTGGTTATAGAAGCCTAGTATTTCTGTAATTATACATGATATCCCAGACTTAAATGTCACTGGGAACAATTTCCTTTTAAATATCTGTAGAATAGATTATTTTTCCTTTCAATACCAAGATGAGGATTTTTATGACATACTAAAATACGCTGGTGTTTTACATTTTATCCAAAATTCTTTGGTTTGGTGGTACTCTGTATACATCATGAAGAGAGAGACACAGCAAGAACTGATGGTCTGTTTGCCATCTAAGTAGAATGAAGTCTGATTCTATTTGGTGTGAATACATAAGTTTTGTGCTCTCCAGGTAGCCACTTTCTGATTACAGATTTTATATGAAATGGGAGTAGTATTTGTTAACTGATTTAACATTTATTTAATGGAAATAAGTAGTATGATAATGATCCCTATTTTGGCTTTAGATTTACCGAGAGTTAAAGAGCAGGACTGAAATAAAAGTAGCTGACTGTAGCACAATGACATTGATACATTATTATGTTAAAGCATAATGTGGGATTAGTAATAAATCCCTGATCTGGGTTAATACACTCATAAAAGTTCAGCTATTTGAGGGACTTTGTGTAAATAATAGGCATGTTAGCATGTACAACAATCTCCTTTTCTCCATTTTTTAGGTGAGGTATTATCACCTTTTACGCAAATACTCGATGTTAGACCTCATCGACCACTGGCTTCTGCCTGTATGCCTGGCCTTCTCCTTGCACCTGCTGCATTGGCTCTGAGCTGGGAGGGGGGGGGGGTGGGTTCTTCCACATTCTTTTAAATCTCTGTGGAATAGATACTTGCTTAGTGTTGCAGCCACTGCGTTTGCACCCCTCTCACCCCTTCCTCAGCAGACACCAGCACCACCCAGGGTGTGACCATTGTACCTGGTCAACATTGTTCAAACAAGCTTAAAAGTGATCTCCTTTCAGACAACATAGTGGTGATGTACCTGTTTGGTCTTTAAGGAAAATACTTTGTAAATGTGTTATTTCATTATCGGTTCTTTGCTAATCTTCCATCGTGTCATTTTCTACTTTCAGGCAGAACAAGTGCCCATTTCATTTTTAGTCTTTTGTTCAGAACATTAGGTGTGTTTAGAAGTTTCAGGACTTGTATTTTTTAAATACTGTCCACTTGGATCCCGGTTGTGTGACTTATTATGAGGATCCTTAAAATCATGGGTCTTCGGAGTTCCCAGGGATTGCTCTGGCTGAGCCCCGCTGACTTCCACATCTCTCAAACCACTGGATGTTGTTCCGTCCTTAGATTATTTGATACCATCCCTTCTTCCTTACTTCAAACTCTGTTTCCTGGTCTTCCAAAACTTTATTCCTGAATTTTTGGCATTGTCAAGCAATTTGCACCTGTCTCATCACCCCCAAATTAGCATTCCCCATTTCTTTCTCATTTTTCTTGAATTTCACACAGTACAGTTTCTCTATGGTTCATTTTTCCATAACCTCAATGCTCATCAGTATGTGGGCAGTTACATACTGCCCTGTTTTGCCTTGGCCTCTTTTTCACTTGTCATATTCATAGGCATGACTACCTGTTACATTACATGTGCACTTCAATGTCGTGAAAATGTCACACACTGACAAGGCCAAACCAACTTGACCTATATTCCGGCCCCTCCTCCTGCCTTTCCTTCCCACGCATTTCCCACCTTGGTGAACTGCTTACCACCATCTACCTCGGTATCCAGAGCAGAAATAGGATTCATCATCAACTTCCCCTACATACCCATCCACACATGTTGACTCCCTAAATCCTTAACTTCTATTGAGTTCCTCATTTTTTAAGCATCTTAGGAGCGCTCACTTTGCACGAAGGTTCTTTTTCTTACCTTAATGGTTGCCAACATCCTCCAAATATCATCACTAGCCTCCAATTGGAAGGGTAATCTAATAAGATTCAGGCTTCCTTGGGTCTGTGCACAGCTCTTGGGGGTCAAGTCCAGCATCCCGCAATGTGCCAGTGAGGCCTTGCCTGTCCGTGTGCCAGTCTTCCTCACCCCGCCTCCTGTATCGAGGCGTGTAGGTGGCTCTCTGGTCTCTGACAGCACCACATCCTTGATGCCTTTTTCAGGAGCTGCCCTGCCGGGTATACTCCTTCTTTTTTTTTTTTCAATTGTTGGGGATTCATTGAGGGTACAATAAGCCAGGTTACACTGATTGCAATTGTTAAGTAAAGTCCCTCTTGCAATCATGTCTTGCCCCCATAAAGTGAGACACACACCAAGGCCCCACCCACCTCCCTCCTTCCCTCTTTCTGTTTCCCCCCCCATAACCATAATTGTCATTAATTGTCCTCATATCAAAATTGAGTACATAGGATTCATGCTTCTCCATTCTTGTGACGCTTAACTAAGAATAATGTCTTCCACGTCCATCCAGGTTAATACGAAGGATGTAAAGTCTCCATTTTTTTTTAATGGCTGAATAGTATTCCATGGTATACATATACCACAGCTTGTTAATCCATTCCTGGGTTGGTGGGCATTTAGGCTGTTTCCACATTTTGGCGATTGTAAATTGAGCTGCAATAAACAATCTAGTACAAGTGTCCTTACGATAAAAGGATTTCTTTCCTTCTGGGTAGATGCCCAGTAATGGGATTGCAGGATCAAATGGGAGGTCTAGCTTGAGTGCTTTGAGGTTTCTCCATACTTCCTTCCAGAAAGGTTGTACTAGTTTGCAGTCCCACCAGCAGTGTAAAAGTGTTCCCTTCTCTCCACATCCACGCCAGCATCTGCAGTTTTGAGATTTTGTGATGTGAGCCATTCTCACTGGGGTTAGATGATATCTCAGGGTTGTTTTGATTTGCATTTCTCTAATATATAGAGATGATGAACATTTTTTCATATGTTTGTTAGCCATTCGTCTGTCGTCTTTAGAGAAAGTTCTATTCATGTCTCTTGCCCATTGATATAAGGGATTGTTGGCTTTTTTCATGTGGATTTATTTGAGTTCTCTATAGATCCTAGTTATCAAGCTTTTGTCTCATCGAAAATATGCAAATATCCTTTCCCATTGTGTAGGTTGTCTCTTTGCTTTGGTTATTGTCTCCTTAGCTATACAGAAGCTTTTCAGTTTAATGAAGTCCCATTTGTTTATTTTTGTTGTTGTTGCAGTTGCCATGGCAGTCTTCTTCATGAAGTCTTTCCCCAGGCCAATATCTTCCAGTGTTTTTCCTATGCTTTCTTGGAGGATTTTTATTGTTTCATGCCTTAAATTTAAGTCCTTTATCCATCTTGAATCAATTTTTGTGAGTGGGGAAAGGTGTGGGTCCAGTTTCAGTCTTATACATGTAGACATCCAGTTCTCCCAACACCATTTATTGAAAAGGGAGTCTTTCCCCCAAGGTATGTTCTTGTTTGGTTTATCAAAGATTAGGTGGTTGTAAAATGTTAGTTTCATTTCTTGGTTTTCAATTCGATTCCAAGTGTCTATGTCTCTGTTTTTGTGCCAGTACCATGCTGTCTTGAGCACTATGGCTTTGTAGTACAGACAAAAATCTGGTATGCTGATGCCCCCAGCTTTATTTTTGTTACACAGAACTGCCTTAGCTATACGGGGTTTTTTCCAGTTCCATACAAAACGCAGTATCATTTTTTCCAAATCTTGAAAGTACAATGTTGGTATTTTGATAGGAATGGCATTGAATAGGTAGATTGCTTTGGGAAGTATAGACATTTTAACAATGTTGATTCTGCCCATCCATGAGCATGGTATGTTCTTCCATTTGTTAATATCCTCTGCTATTTCCTTTCTGAGGATTTCATAGTTTTCTTTATAGAGGTCCTTCACCTCCTTCGTTAGGTATATTCCTAGGTATTTCATTTTCTTTGAGACTATGGTGAAGGGAGTTGTGTCCTTAATTAGCTTATCATCTTCACTGTTATTGGCATATACAAAGGCTACTGACTTGTGGACATTGATTTTATATCCTGAAACATTACTGTATTTTTTGATGACTTCTAGGAGTCTTGTGGTTGAGTCTATGGGGTTCTCTAAGTATAAGATCATGTCGTCAGCCAAGAGGGAGAGTTTGACCTCCTCTGCTCCCATTTGGATTCCCTTTATTTCCTTGTCTTGCCTAATTGTATTGGCTAGAACTTCCAGCACTACGTTGAATAGTAAAGGTGACAGAGGACAACCTTGTCTGGTTCAGGTTCTAAGAGGAAAAGCTTTCGGTTTTACTCCATTCAGTAAAATATTGGCTGTGGGTTTGTCATAGATAGCTTCAATCAGTTTTAGAAATGTGCCACCTATGCCTATACTCTTCAGTGTTCTAATTAGAAAAGGATGCTGGATTTTATCAAATGCTTTTTCTGCATCTATTGAGAGGATCATGTGTACTTTTGCCTCTGTTAATATGGTGGATAACGTTTATAGACTTGCGTATATTAAACCAGCCTTGCATCCCTGGGATGAAGCCTACTTGATCATGATGAATGCCTTTTTTGATGATAAGCTGTAATTTATTGGCTAGGATTTTGTTGAGAATTTTTGCATCTATGTTCATGAGTGAGATTGGTCTGAAATTCTCCTTTTTGTTTGGGTCTTTTCCTGGTTTTGGTATCAGGGTGATGTTTGCTTCATAGAATGTGTTGGGGAAGATTCCTTCTTCCTCAATTTTTTGGAATAATTTCTGCAGTACAGGAATAAGCTCTTCCTTGAAGGTTTGATAGAATTCTGGAGTGAAGCCATCTGGACCAGGGCATTTTTTGGTTGGAAGATATTTTATTGTTTCTTTGATCTCAGTGCTTGAAATTGGTGTGTTCAGGAGCTCTAGTTCTTCCTGGCTGAGTCTAGGGAGAGGGTGTGATTCCAAATATTGATCCATTTCTTTCACATTTTCAAATTTCTGGGCATAGAGTTTCTGGTAGTATTCAGAGATGATCTCTTGTATCTCTGTGGGATCAGTTGTTATTTCCCCTTTATCATTTCTGACTGAGGGTACTAGAGATTTTACTTTTCTATTCCTCGTTAGTCTGGCCAATGGTTTATCTATTTTATTTATTTTTTCAAAAAACCAACTCCTTGTTTCATTAATTTTCTGAATGATTCTTTTGTTTTCAATTTCATTGATCTCTGATTTGATTTTGGATATTTCTTTTCTTCTACTGAGTTTAGGCTTCGATTGTTCTTCTTTTTCCAATTCCATAAGATCTCTTGTGAGATTGTTGATGTGCTCTCTTTCTGTTTTTCGAATGTAGGCATCTAAAGTGATGAATTTTCCTCTCAAAACTGCTTTTGCAGTATCCCACAGGTTTTGGTAGCTTGTGTCTTCATTGTTGTTATGCTCAAGGAAGTTAATGATTTCCTGTTTTATTTCTTCCTTCACCCATCTGTTATTCAACAGAAGATTGTTTAGTTTCCATGTCTTTGGGTGGGGTCGAGCATTTTTGTTAGAGTTGAGTTCCACCTTTAGTGCCTTATGGTCTGAGAAGATACAAGGTAAAATTTCAATTCTTTTGATTCTGTTGATATTTGTTTTGTGTCCCAGGATATGATCAATTTTGGAGAATGTTCCATGGGGTGATGAGAAGAATGTATATTCTTTATCTTTGGAATGGAGTGTTCTATATGCGTCTATCAAGCACAGTTGTTCTAGGGTCTCATTTAAATCTCTTATATCCTTGTTTAATTTCTGTTTAGAGGATCTGTCCAGCTCTGTAAGAGGAGTGTTAAGGTCCCCTGTTATTATGGTATTATCAGATATCATATTGCTCAGACTGAGTAAGGTCTGTTTCAAGAATCTGGGAGCATTTAAATTGGGTGCATAGATATTTAGAATTGAAATGTCTTCTTGTTGTATTTTTCCCTTGACCAATATAAAGTGACCATCTTTGTCTTTTTTGACTTTAGTTGCTTTAAATCCACATGTATCTGAAAATAAGATTGCAAGTCCTCTTTTCTTCTGAATTCCATTTGCCTGAAAAATTGTCTTCGAACCCTTGACTCGGAGCTTTAATTTGTCTTTTGAAGCCAAGTGTGTTTCTTGCAGACAGCAAATGGATGGCTTGTGTTTTTTTAATCCAGTCAACCAATCTATGTCTCTTCAGTGGGGAATTCAAGCCATTAACATTTATAATTATGAGATAATTGATAAGTGTGGTAGTATTGTATTCGTCTTATTTTGTGAGAGTCCATTGCTTAGTTTTATCTTTTTCATCAGTGTGGAGGTTTGGTTCTGTCCTTTAATTTCTGAGCTCTTACTTTGCTGCTGATCCATTGTGGTGGTCAGTGTGCAGAACAGGTTGAAGTATTTCCTGTAGAGCTGGTCTTGTTGTGGCGAATTTCCTCAATGTTTGTATATCCGTAAATGATTTGATTTCTCCGTCAATTTTGAAGCTTAGCTTAGCAGGGTACAGAATTCTGGGCTGGAAATTGTTCTGTTTAAGTAGATTAAAGGTAGATGACCATTGTCTTCTTGCTTGGAAAGTTTCATTAGAGAAGTCTGCGGTCACTCTGATGGCTTTGCCCCTGTAGGTCAACTGGCGCTTACTCCTGGCAGCTTGCAGAATCTTTTCTTTTGTCTTGACTTTGGACAGGTTCATGACAATGTGTGTTGGAGAAGCTCGGTTAGAGTTGAGGCGACCTGGGGTCCGATAGCCCTCTGAAAGCAGTGTGTCAGAATCTTTGGTGATGTTTGGGAAATTTTCTTTTATAATATTCTCTAGTATGGCTTCCATTCCTCTGGGGCATTCTTCTTCCCCTTCTTGAATTCCTATAACTCGTATGTTGGAACGCTTCATAAAGTCCCATAATTCTGACAGTGAACGTTCTGCTTTCTCTCTCTTCTTTTCTGCCTCTTTTACTATCTGAGTTATTTCAAAAACTTTGTCTTCTACCTCTGAAATTCTTTCTTCTGCATGGTCTAACCTGTTGCTGATACTTTCCATTGCATCTTTAAGTTCCCTGATTGTTTCATTTCCTTCAGCTCTGCTGTATCCTTTTTATATTCTTCATATCATTCATCTCTGATTTGATTCTGTTTTTGGATTTCCTTTTGGTTAATTTCCACTTTATTAGCAGTTTCCTTCACTGTTTCCATCATTTCTTTCATTGTTTGCAACATGTGTATTCTAAATTCCCTTTCTGTCATTCTTAACATTTCTGTATAGGTGGAATCCTCTGCAGTAGCTACCTCATGGTCCCTTGGCGGGGTTGTTCTGGACTGGTTCTTCATGTTGCCTGGAGTTTTCTGCTGATTCTTCCTCATGGGTGATTTCTTTTATCTGTTTCCTTGCCCTAATTTTCCTTTCACTTCCTCTTGCTCTTTAAGTTCTCGTGCCTGTGGACTAAGGGTTACAGGACCAGAAGTGTGAGAAGGTTTAAGAGCAAAAAAGGGATGAAAGAAAGGAGGACCGAGTGATAAGAAAAAAAAAAGAAAAATAGAGAAAGGAGAGGGGGTGGGTAAAAGGAATATTGACAAAAAGAAGAGAGGCACAGAAAGAGGGAGACAGAGCAATATAGGTGTACGGTAGGGTACTTTGATACAACCTTTAAAAAAAACCACCTTCTGGGGGTGCCCAGTTGGGTGGTTCCCTTGAGGTCAGCAGCTCTTTGCTAACCTGATCAGACACAGTACCCCACCTCCACCAAGTAGAGAGGAAAGACAAAAATGCTATAAATCAAACCAAAACAAGCAAACAGAAAACTTTACGGGATAAAATTGGCTGGAAAAACCAAATAAGAGCGGTAGAAACACTAACAAAAATGAAGATCTGATTATTGAAATAGGCAGCAATGGGACATTATAATTAAACTAGAAAAATTGAGAAAGAAAAAGGATCTGTATGGAAAAGTTTGAAATTAAAAAACTAAACAACAATCCACAACATCAAAATAAAAAAAACAACCAAACCAAAAAAAAAAAAAAAACACAACCAAAAACAAAGCATTATGTATATGTTATTGAATATCGTCTGGGCAACACGTGGTCTTCTGGGGTATGAGATGTTAATCACAGTTCTGATACGACTGGAGGCTGCTAATTTCTCCAACCCCAGCAGGTAGACACCCTAAATCTCTTCAGCCCACTCTAAAGGCACTTTGAACTTGTTCACTTACTGAGCAGAAGCTTTCTCAGGGAAGCGCTTGTCGCTGGAATCACTGCTGAAGTGGCTATCCACTTACCCTGTGTGTCAAAACTGGTCTCCCTCTGCCCCCGAGGGTTAGGGCTGCAAGGTGGCTCAGACTCCGCCCTTAGGCTACTTGGTCGCTGGGTTACCAGCTCCCACCCAATTCCAGCTCTGCAACCCTGAGGGCGGAGCTTGCCAGGGCAGATTGCTCACAATGTCTGCCTGTGATCCAGAGCCAAACACCATTAGCTCCATCTGGCTCAGCGGCTCAGACTGGGGCCCTAGACAAAGGCCAAAGTTCTCCGCACTCCCGCTCAGGCTCTCCCCAAGGCAGTTCAGCTGAGTGCCAAGTCCAAAGACACCAAAACAGTTCACAGGTAAGGCCTTTCTGGTTTGCAGTCTCGCTGCTACTGAACTTACAGTTGCGGGCGGGTTTAGACGGGTTGAACACACGCGACCACTTGCCGGTTTTCCACTGTTTTAGTCCTCCTCTTGGGGTCCAGAAGTCTCTTGCTGACTCCCTATATCCTCTCAGGGGTGATGATAGGCAGATCCCACCAGCCAGAGATGCCTGGAGTCCTATATCCCCAGACTCACGGTGCCCAGATGTAAGGAAGCTGTTACTTGCTGCCATCTTGCTCCGCCTTGATCATTGATTATTTTTGTCATCGGGTATACTCCTTCTTTGAGCAGTTCCAGGCCTACTCCGCCTCTTCTGAGGAATCTCATTTTAATTGCAACAAACATTCCCGTCCTCTGTACCTTAATTCTACTCTGGGAATGTTCATATCACCAAATGCCTGCCAAAGCAGCATTATGCTTCACCTTAATATTATGTGTCTGTTTTTCCAACTTCATCTGTTGTATTCATCTTTGTATCTTAAAGACCAGGCATAGACTCTGGCATTTAATAGACTTTCAGTGAATATTTTAAAACTTTATTGAGTAATCAAGTCAGGAAATCCTGTAGAGTAGTTGACTATCTTGTATTCATAATTTTCACCTGTGATGATAAGGCTTTACCACCAGAAGGACTTATTTAAATGGGTGCAGAATTTAATCAATCCAGGAGAAAATAAATCAGTGTCTTTTTATAAAAAGTAAATGATAGATAAAAGCAAAACACTTTGTAATCTGATACAGCTAAGGCATTAAAGCTAGATTTCAGTATTTTCGTCACCCATACCACAGTGGTTATGGCGTCAGCCAAGTACACCAAGGCTGGCGGGTTCGAACCCGACCCAGGCCAACTAAACAATGACAATTGCAACAAAAAATACCCAGACATTGTGGCAGGTACCTGTAGTCCCAGCTACTTGGGAGGCTGAGGCAAAGAATCGCTTAAGCCCAAGAGTTTGAGGTTGCTGGGAGCTGTGACACCACAGCACTCTACCGAGGGTGATGTAATGAGACTGTCTCAAAAATAAAAAAAAAAACAAAACTAGATTTAAGTAGAATTCTTTGGCTATTGTTGGCTAAGTTTAGAATACTCGTTTTTAAAAGTACATTGCTGGTAGAGCTTGTCCAAAATTGACTCAAAGTGAAATGTAAGTTGTTCTTGATTGACTCTCCTTTAAAGGGATTTAGGGCCAGGCCCAGCGGTTCACACCTGTAATCCCTGCACTCTGGTAGGGTGAGGCAGGTGGATTGCCTGAGTTCAGGAGTTAGAGACCAGCCTATGCAAGAGCAAGATCCTGTCTCTACTGAAAAAAAAATAGGAAAAGCTAGCCGGGCATTGTGGTGGGCACCTGTAGTCCCAGCTACTTGGGAGACTGAGGCAAGAGCATTGCTTAAGCCCAAGAGTTTGAGGTTGCTGTGTCCTCACTCTACCAAGGGGGACAGAATAAGACTGTCTCAAAATTTAAGTAAATAAATAAATAAAAGGATTTAGCTTGAAACCGAATTGTAGTGGTGTATTTATCAACCAAGATAGGGGAGGGAAGTAGAGGGCCATACGTGACTTGATGTCACCTGACTCTGAAGGCTCCTTTTTCCTACTCTGCAAAGGAGTGAGTATGCTCTAGCACCCATGGCAGGATTAGAGTCGATGTGATTTGCAAGTTCACGTTAGATGCTATTACAGTCCTGATTCCTATTCAGGCATTCAGGAAATGAGTACAGTGGCTTGAGCTTGGCACTTGTCCCAGTCCCTGCTCATTTACAAAGTCCGGAGTGCTTGGGAATGAGAGGCTGCTACTCTGGTGTGGTCCCCAGCTCAGACTCCTCAGTTGCTTCCTGGTTGTTCCTCAGTCCTCAAAAGAAGCTGTTCTGCCCTCAGTCCAGGAAAACATTCCCACAAGGAATTCCTCCCTGTGGAGCTGGCCGTGTTTTAGCATGACTTACCTGGGACCTCCTAGAACCCCCAGGAGCACAGACTGTGCTGTCCCAGGGTCTCAACGTGCAGCCCAGTTGCACTACCTGGGAGGGTGCGGCAGCGGGCAAGTTTCTTACCCCTCTGTGCTCCAGCCCCCTGGATTCGATGGGGCAGCAGCCCTGTCTCTGTCCCTGTGATGATGAACTGAGGTTGAGTAGCCTTTATCCAAAATGCTCAGGACCAGAAGTGTCTCAGATTTGGGATTTTCTTGATTTGGCAAATACTTTCATTATACTTACCAGTTGAGCATTCCCAAATCTAAACCTCCAAATCTGAAATGCTACAATGAGCATTTCCTTTGAATATCATGTTGTTGTTCAAAGAGTTGTGGATTCCAGATTTGGAATTTTCTTAGAACAAGGTTGGCCCACAGTCAGGTGTAGAAGATGGTAGTTGTTGTTCATCATCATTGTTGTAGTCTAGGTGTTCTTCCAAACACAGCTACTTGAAAGTGGAAGGGAGGCGGTTCAGGTTGAGTGTTGGGGGGAAGTGGGCAGAGCTTCCCAACCTAGGCTGATACATCAGGGTTCAGCCTAATCTCGACTAAGGCTGTGTCTAGTCAGCATGTTTCCATCAGCAGGCTGTGTTGTGTTTAGCATAGATGTCATGGTTAACTTTGGTGAGACAGGAAGGACGGATTCAGGATGCCTGCTGTGCCAAAAACAGCCGTGGTGACCTGTGCAGTTGCAGAAGGTCATAGGAAATTCCGCAGACTATCAGTGCAAATTGGAAAGGACCTTCCTTAGGGATGGTCTTGTTTATAAGCAGTTGTATTCTGGAAAGAGCAGTGAGGTGGTGTGGGTAGTACCATCCTCCATGTCACTAAAGAACCGGACTCCGGTACTCAGCCAGCAGCTGGGCCTTGCCTTTCCTCCCAGCTCATGGGTGTGCTCTGCATTACCACTAACCTGGGAAGTGTGGCCTGGTCACAGCTTACAGGAAAGTCCGTAGGGGCCCATAGTGGTCCTGGAGCTTTCTTGACTGACCCCCTCCCTCCCTCCTGACACAAACACTCAAACTAGATGTCGGGAGGGCTTTCCCAGAAGCCAGTCTAACATGCGTCTTGTTGTAACCCTTGAGAGGAGTTGGAGGCCCCTTGCGTGGTAAGGGCGCATCAAGTTCATGCACACATACACACTGGAAGTTTAAATAACTCTCAGAGGGAAAAAATGTACATTCTGCTGCCTTACACACGTATTTGAAGCCCCTGACATTTTTCTTCAAGATCTGTTGATTGCACAGCACAACACAAGCCTGTGGCAATTAGTGATAATTAGCAAAGATTAGCTCCGGAGATCCACCCCCTCAGTTGCCAGTGTGAAAATTTCTCCATAAGCATCTCATTCAGAGCCCTGGACAATGAGAAGTCTACTAAGATCTGTTTCTTCTCATTAAAATCACCAGGGACGGTGGCAGAGTGGCAGTTTGGGATCTGCCTATCACTTATGAGCTGAGAAAAGTGGATTTAGTTTCCTTTATACCTACAGGAATAATCTCTGTGAAAGAATGAGATGGTCGGAGTGTCCTAGGGCTGGTGAGCAGAGGGGAATCGATCTCTTCACGGGAGTGTGTTTTTATGGGTTGGCTGTGTTGGGACTCTGACCGCTGGGCTGTCAACTACTGGCCATACCAGCACACAAGGGTGGCCCTGCCCATTTGTTCTAGGCCCACCTCTTTAGCATCTGCAGGTTGGTTTTAAGGACCATCCCACAAATACACAAAAAGGGCCTGACCGCAGAAGGGAGTCCACATGTACCCAGGTCATGCTTGCAAGTATGTGTGGAGTACACTGTCTCCCTGTCAGCCCCTGCTCCTCAAGGGAGTTGGAATCAAGCCTATTAGTCTTCCAGTCTGCTTTTGTGGTTTCCCTTTATATTTCTGACAAAAGATAGTATGGCATACTGAACTGCATAAAGTGAAAGTAGAAATGTGTAGATGAATGTGTGGAGCTGAGTCATGGTCAGCAACACGTGCTCATGAGGATGCGGACATGTCACGGTCAGCAACACATGCTCATGATGCAGAGACGAAGGTGTGGTGCTGAGTCACGGTCGGCAACATGCGCTCATGAGGATGCGGAGACAACAGTATGGAGCTCAGTCACTGTCAGCAACACGTGCTCATGATGCAGAGATGAAGTTATGGTGCTGAGTCACGGTCAGCAACACGTGCTCATGAGGATGTGGAGATGAAGGTGTGGCGCTGAGTCATGGTCAGCAACACGTGCTCAGGATGCTGAGAGGAAGGTGTGCAGCTGAGTCAGGGTCAGCAACACGTGCTCATGAGGATGCGGACATGTCACGGTCAGCAACACATGCTCATGATGCAGAGACGAAGGAGTGGTGCTGAGTCACGGTCGGCAACATGCGCTCATGAGGATGCGGAGACAACAGTATGGAGCTCAGTCACTGTCAGCAACACGTGCTCATGATGCAGAGATGAAGTTATGGTGCTGAGTCACGGTCAGCAACACGTGCTCATGAGGATGTGGAGATGAAGGTGTGGCGCTGAGTCATGGTCAGCAACACGTGCTCAGGATGCTGAGAGGAAGGTGTGCAGCTGAGTCAGGGTCAGCAACACGTGCTCATGAGGATGCAGAGAGGAAGGTGTGGCGCTGAGCTATACGAGTTCATTAAGGACTTGGCTGACATTGCACATGGTGTAGATGTCATTATAGCACTCAGACGCTCTGCAGTCCAGAAGCGTTGGTGCAGGTTAGAATTCTTAATGGGAAAGGAGGGTGGGTTGTGTGGTGCTGTTTTTCCTTCATCCTAGTGTGGTGCCTATTAGGGCAGTTAGTAAGGAGAGGGCGAGGTCTTGATCACTTGAGGGTGCACGGATGGCCACCGGTGTGCCGTATATCAGCTCCTAATTCCCTTGTTTTTGTTTGGGTGATGAGATACAGAGTAAATTTATTTTGATTTTTTTTTTCCAGTCTTTAAAATCTGGAAAAATGCTATTTAGCTTCTCAACAAAGAATTTGATTGTGACTTCTTTTTATGGACTATTTGTGGTGGGTTTATATGGGTTCTTATCTGTTTTTATATCTTTCAAATTGTAGACTTATTTTACTTCGGGGGTGTGTGTGGAAGGGACAGTTTCGGGCATTCCTGGTATGCTTGATGGCCCAAGGTCTATAGGATCAGCTCTGAGCACAATGCTGCTTTGCTTCAGAACTTGCTGTACTTCCCTGTTGCCTAACAGATGACATTTGTGCTTCCTGATCATTCAGCAAGAGGCAGTGGTCCTTACAGCCATGACCTCTCCAATCTCCCACCTGTGCCCAGGGCCCTAGTCTTACATGATGTTGAGGGTAGCCACATAGACCCCTCAGCTCCTACGCACTCACTGCTGACTTCTGTGAATATCCTTAGTTTCCTGTAACCCATCTCAAGTGCATTTCCTTCAGGTAAGTCTCCCTTTTTTACGGTTTTGTCAACTAGATTTGGCATCGCCCTGCTAGAGGCCTTCTGCCGGCATGGCAGTCTGTGCCGTCCTCATGACAGTTAGATTTTACTTGTGTCTTCCTTAAAAAGTACAAGTAACTGTTACTGGGTTCATATTCTGTGCCAAGCTGTAGTCAAGGTGCTTTATGTGAGTTTTCCCAGTTAATTCTCCCAGCAGCCCTGTAAGGGGGTTGCTGTTTATCTCCCTTATGGATAAAGATGCGCAGGGATCGAGAGATGAGATAATTTGCTCAGAGTCATAGCCAGTTAATGGTGGAGTCAGGTCAGCTAACCCCAGACCCCCATCTTGATCACCATCACATAGAGATAGCGCTCAGTAAGTATTTGCAGAATGAATGAGTACGTGTCCATATGCGGAGGGGCCCAGTCACACACTCTGCGAGCAGGGCCAGCACCACAGGTGTGCAGCGTGCCCAGGGCTGCATGTGTTCTGCTGCCATCTTGAAAGTCGGCATACTCTGTGAGCAAGGGGACCCACATTTTTTTTCTGCATTGAGTCCCACAAATTAGGTAGTCCTGCCTATGATCCATTTTTATTTTCTTTCCTTTAGAATCACGCTTAGATATAAAATTTCGACTCCTCTCAAATGATACTGAGTATCAAACTGATACTGGTCTTGGACCACTTGGGTGACCACCAAGTTCTCCTGACTTTGCAAGAGAGCTCTTCCTATTGTCAGTTGACCTGGTCACAGGAGGCTCCTCAGAACATGGTTTCTGTGATCCAGTCTGAGTGGCTGAGATGACTCGTGTGATCAGAAAGCCAGCAGTAACTCTGTGCAGGGAGAGAGGAAAAGGCAGAGCCACGAGTTGATTGACTTTGAACAGCTCGTTCAAACTCAAGTCCAGGTAACACCCAAATTACATTATCTTGCATCATTGTATATCTTTTTTTTTTTTTTTTTACATAATTCTGGAAGAATCCTGGTTGTTAGACATTGCTAAAGTTAAAGGACTTTAACTTGGTCCTGTTCCCTGGGTGGATAGCATTTTAATTGCTAAATTATGGTAAAATGCTGTGCTCAGTTACAGACGCAGGCATTTCATTTATCCGTCACCACTGCTATTTGAAACCCTCTCAGTTATTTCCGTCATTGTTTTACTGTTTGCACTAGGGTTACAGGGGATCCTATCTCCTTGGACACATCTAAGCAGTATTGTCACTTTGGAATAAAAAGCAAGAAATAGTGGTGCAATTAATACTACTCAGTTAGAAAAATGTTTTACCATCAGTTCCTCAGGCCCTGAGGCTGCCTTACCTGTAAATTGATAAACTGTACTCATTCACAGTCTGGAGTGAGCTATTCAGTGAGAGTCTATGAACACTGGCGCTCTGTGCAGTCACTGTGAGGGGATTCATGGAGGGGTAGCAGGAGGCAGGGGTTGCTTTATTAGAAGGCTGGAAAAGTTTTTGGCAGCTCTCCTCTCCCTTTTGTCCTGGTGTATTAGCCAGGATGGTTAGCTTCTGGAAACTAATACTGGTCTTGAACCATCTTTTCCTACATGTCCAGCCCCTTGAACTTACGAAACATTGCAATTGTTTTCATTGCAATGAGCTATATTGCATATAAATGAGAAGCTTGTGTTATGTGCAGTCCTGAAGACTCTGGAAGTATTGTCAGGGTGATAAGCAGGACTTTCTCAGTTGCTGCATTCTTGGTACAATCATAAAGCCTTGGTATTTTATTCCAGTAGAAGGAAGTGATGGGAGCCTCAGAGTACATTTAGTATTAGTTATCTTAAAACACTTTTGTTCTTTCTTGACTAAATTTATAAAAATGTAAGGAAGAGAATCTTCTAAAATTAATGCTAAAGGGTTTTCTGACAGCAACCAGAGCGTTCTTAAAAAAGAATATTGCTTACATTCTAAAGAATTGGAAGCTCTCACAGCAATTGAAAGAGGTATTAATCTTCATCCTCTAAACCTATCTAGGCATTAACACTAGACATTTGGGACTCTTTAAGACTAAAGCAGAAAGATGTAGATTTATCTCACAAAAAGAAAAGACTCTTAGGATTTTGTTCTACAACTCACTGGACTCAGTGACCCTTAAAATAGTACTTTGTGGGACTGGGCATGGTGACTCAACACCTGTAATCCAGGGCTTCAGGAGACAGACATGAGAGGATCTCTTCAGTCTAGGAGTTCGAGACCAGACTGGGTAAGTTCAAGACCAGCAAGACCCTGTCTCCCTGAAAAATAAATTAGCCAGGTGTGGTGGTGCACATCTGCATTCCCAGCTACTCAGGAGGCTGAGTCAGGAGGATCACTTGAGCCCAAGAGTTCAGGGTTACCAGGCTATGGTCACACCAGTGCACTTCAAACTGGGCAGCAGAGTGAGACTCTGTCTCTAAAATAGTTAATCAAACAGTACATTTGTGATGAAGGATGGAGCAGAGATTCAGAAATCCAGTGAGGTTTATTGCTCCTGGTTCTTCTAAGCACTTCATGCTTAGTGAAGGACAGCAACCGGCCGAATTCTAGTAACAGCCTCGGGCCGTCTCTGGAAGTGGACTGCCAGTACCTAGACAGGTGCCACCTTCCACCCCTGAACTAGGTCTGTTCTCAAATATTTGTGTGATGGTATTAATTTCAGAGTACTTGGAAAAAATAGTAAGTCATCAGAATAAAGGCTGATTCTGGATTTGTCTTTGCCTAACATACATACATCTAGAGTCGTAAAAACATTTGGGATTTGGGAAAGAGGGACGGAGGGAGGGGGGTGGGGCCTTGGGGTGTGTCACACTTTATGGGGGCAAGACATGATTGTAAGAGGGACTTTACCTAACAATTGCAATCAGTGTAACCTGGCTTATTGTACCCTCAATGAATCCCCAACAATAAAAAAAAAAACACATTTGGGTGGCGTTCTATTAGTTGCTACGTGTGTTTGCTCTGTGAGTTAACAGTCAGAAAACAAAGCCACTATTGAGTTATATAAATGCAAAAAACGACGGGAGCAAATGCTGGCCTTCTGGAAATGCTATTTTTTCACTTTGGGATAACTCCAATAACCAAATAGAATTTTCTGATGCATTTGCCAAATAAAATAGCTGAGGTTGAGAACTAATGTAAAATAGCTTAGCTTAATGTATATTTTGGAGAAAAGGGTAAGGAAAGCAAGCTCTAAATACAAATATAAAGGCTACGTCTTGACTTTTCCTATGCAATTATGTTGTCACTTCCTCAAAAAAGCATAAGCATTTTAACTTTCACCATAAATGTAATTCACTGGCATTACTTGTTTACCCTGAAGAATTTCAAGTCATCAGGCCCTCTGATGTTGCCCTGGCCTTAGCTGTGTTAACGCCCTTCTGCTCTCTCCTGTTTCCTATTTTCTGCAACACTTCCTCCTCTTCACAGTAAGAAAAACAAAGCAGCTACAAAATGAAACTATAGTTGAAGTTTCTCTATATTGGGTACCTATAAAGCCAAACTCTTAAGTCCATGAGGAATGTGGCATCTTGTTACACTCGGATGCAGGTCATTCTTGTCATTCTTCCATCTTTACTTGGCTTCTTGTAACCAACTCCTCCCATTCCTCCTGGATTCCATTCTCCTTCCAGTTACTTTAGAATAATAGTGAGAAATTTGGGAGACATCGAAGTGCATCAGGGCAAAGGAAAATCCGTTTTGTGATACCAAGTAAATGTCTCGATTGTTCTCTTATCAAAGTACGTTGCCCAAACTAGGGATGAGCAGGTACCCTCCTTCTCTGAACCCACCGTAGCAGCCCCCACATGCCCCTCTCCAAGATCTGGCATCCTGTGAAAATGCTGGCGGTGTAGTTGGCCCACTTTTCTCCCAGTCTGTACAGCAGCAACAAGATTGGCAGTGATAATAGGAGGAACGTAGGAACTCTGCTTCTTTTCCTTGCTTCTCATCACATTCCCCAAAGGCTGGCACCCCAAGTGTCTCGATCTGTGCCGTTGCACACTTGTTAGAGCAGGCCTTGTCAGTATGTTCTCGCACAGGGAGGTGTAGGATTGATGGTATTCACAGTGATATCTCGGTTAGACAGCATTCTACCACCTGTAACTCCATTCTTTTTTTCTTATATTTAAGAAGGCATATTAACTTTGAGTCTGTTAGTTGCTTTTAGTAAACTATTCACAAATTTTGGCACTTTATTGTTAGTGACTATTTTTCAACTGATCCAGAGCCATGACGGTTGAGAACCTCTGTGTTGAGATGTCTAATATAACTATGGGCCGTGTCCTGAATCCCTCTGTATTCTTCATTTCATACTCTGCTATTGATAAGGATTCTTTATGCAAAAAAAACATATAATTAGCAAGCACCCAGAGACATAAAGATAAACCAATCCTGGTTCTCCTTAAAGGTAGAATCTAGTCGGAGAGACATATAGACATAAAACAAATCATTCTGTAGAATGTGGTATAATGGTACAAAGAACAGACTGATACGGGATTTAAGGAGGTTTCTATCTGAATTCACAGCTATGCTGTTGGAATCGGAGAAGAAAGATTTTGAGTGGCAAAGGGGATTGCATTCCAGGCAGAGAGAATATGATGAGTAAAGGTGTGAATGGGGTGGCAAAGTCTGAGAACTAGGATACCCTGACTATGTCCAGAATGTGGGGTACAGGGAGGCAGGTAATGGGATGGAGACTGGGGATAGAGTGAGATCAGATGGTTCAGGGCCTTGAGGAAGATGCCAGGGATTTGGTGCCATGGCTTTAGATGGGCTTTAGCAGTTGGGTGCCTTGGTGGAGGAAGGTCAGTGGGGGGTGTGTCAGAGGAATAGGGGGGAGAGAGTCTGGAAGTTGGGAGACCAGTCAGAACATGGCTGTGGGCTGCAAGTGGAAGAACTCAGAGGACCGTCAGCAGGTGGAGACCAGGTATCTTCTCTATCTTTGTTTTCAAGATGAGTGCCAGGGTGCCTGACACACAGTTTGTACTCACTAAATAA
The DNA here is from genome assembly GCF_027406575.1 of Nycticebus coucang. NCBI lineage: Eukaryota > Metazoa > Chordata > Mammalia > Primates > Lorisidae > Nycticebus > Nycticebus coucang. Next base: position 113,952,337 of record NC_069788.1, on the reverse strand, counting down.
TGAGTGCAGTGGCTCATTCCTCCAATCCCAGGACTTTGGGAGGCCTACACCAGAGGATCATTCCAGGCCAGGAATATGAGGCTACAGTGAGCTATGATCACACCACTGCACTACAGCCTGGATGACAGAGCAAAAGCTATCCTCAAAAAATAAACAATAGTTGAACTTGCTTAATTAGACCAACTGACTATGGAAGATGAATAAAGAGGAAGAAAAACTTGATTTCCAGGCTATTTTAGCTTGAGTAACAAATATAGGAAGGACAGATTTGGGGTATTAGGGCATGAGGGGATTGGGAAAAACCTTGCTATTGTTGCTTTTTAAATTTTTATTTCAAAGTATTAGGTGGTATATGTGTTTTTGTTGCATGGATAAAATGTGTAATACTGAAGGGCTTTTAGTGTGACTGTCACCAGAATAGTGTACCTCATACTCAACATGTAAATTTTTTTTTTTTTTTTTTTTTTTTTTTTTTTTGCGGTTTTTGGCCGGGGCTGGGTTTGAACCCACCACCTCCAGCATATGGGGCCGGCGCTCTACTCCTTTGAGCCACAGGCGCCGCCCAACACGTAAGTTTTTATCCTCACCCTCCATCCGGCCCTTACCCCTTCTTAGCTTGCAGTTTCCTTTACAGCACTTTGTGGCCATGTGTACCCATTATTTGGCTCCCATTTATAAGGAAGAACGTGTGGCATTTGTTTTTCCATTCCTGATATGCTTCACTTAGGATAATGGCCTACGGTTCCATTCAAGTTGCTGCAAATGACATTATTTCATTCCTTTTTATGGCTGAGTAGTTCTCCATGGTGGATAGCAGGGCTGTCCCAAAAGTATCCAGCCATTTTTAGTACTGTTTCTCATGTTATATGATTGGATATTTTCCAAACTGCCCTCATATACACATCATGTTTTTTTTGTTTGTTTGTTTGTTTCTTCATCAATTGGCACTTGGGTTGACTCCACATCTTTGCATTTGTAAATTGTGCTGCAATAGGCATTTGGGTACAGGTGTCTTTTTGATATAATGACTTCTTTTTCTTTTGTGTAGATACCCAGTAGTGGGTTTGCTGAATCAAATGGTAGGTCTACTTTTAGTTCTTTGAGGAGTCTCCATGCTCTTTCCATAGAGGGTATACTAGTTTACAGTCCTATCAAAAGTGTTTCAGAGTTCCTTTGTCATGGTATCCAGGCCAGTATCTATTGTTGTTTGATGTTTTAATGATGACTATTCAGATAGGGGTGAGGTCATACCTCTTTGTGGTTTTAATTTATATTTTCCTGATGATTAGTGACGTTAAACATTTTTTCATCTATCTCTTGGCCATTTATATATTTTCTTTTGAAAAAAAATGTGCTGATGTCTTTTGCCTACTTTTTTGATGGGATTATTATTTTTCTTTCTTGCTGATTTGTTTGACTTCTTTGTAGATTCTGGATATTAGTCCTTTGTCGGACGTACAGTTTGTGAGTATTTCATCCCATTCTGTAAGTTGCCTGTTTACTTGGCTGATTATACCCTTCCTTCGCTGTGCAGGAAACTTTTTAATTTAATTAAGTCCAATTTTATTTGTTTTTGTTGCTCTTTTACCTTAGTGGTCTTGGTCATAAATTCTTTGCCTAGACCGATATGTAAAAGATTCCAGATTTTTATGGTTTCAGTCTTACTTTTAGGTCTTTAATCCATCTTGAGCTAATTTTTATGGAGAGAGGGATCCTATTTCATTTTTTTGTATGTAGCTGTCCAGTTTTCCCAGCACCATCCATTGAATAGGGCATCCTTTCCCCAGTGTATCTTTTTGTCTGCTTTGTCAAAAATCAGTTGGTCAGAGATACATGGTTTTATTTGTTTGTTTGAGACAGTCTCACTTTGTTGCTCTGGGTAAAGTGCGGTTGCTCACAGCAACCTCAAACTCTTGAGCTTAAGTGATTCTCTTGCCTCAGCCTCCCAAACAGCTGGTACTACAGGCGCCCGCCACAACACCTGGCTATTTTTTGTTGCAGTTGTCATTGTCATTTAGCTGGCCAGGGCTGGGTTCGAACCCGCCACCTTTGGTCTGTGTGTGGCAGGCACTGTAACCACTGTGCTAAAGGTACCGAGCCAGATATATGGTTTTATTTCTGGGTTCTCGATTCTATGCCATTGGTCTCTCTCTACCTTTATACCAGTACTAAGCTGTTTTGGTCACTATATCCTTATAGTATTTAAATTTAAAGTCAGGTAATGTGATGCTTCAAGATTTCTTCTTTTTGCTTAAGATCGCTTTAGTTATTCAGGCTCTTTTTTGGTTCTAAATGAAGAAAAGGATCATTTTTTTCCAGATCTATGAAAAATGACATTGGCATGTTGATAGGAATTTTGTTGAATCTGTAAATGACAGTCAGTATGAACATTTTAACAATGTGGATTCTTCTAATCCTTAAGCATGGGATGTTTTTCTATCTGTTTATGTCATCTATGATTTCTTTCCTCTTTCTAGTTGTCCTCGTAGAGATCTTTCACCTCCTTGGTTAAGTATATGCCTAGGTATTTTATTAAATATTTTTTTTTGTAAAATGGTATTGTGTTCTTGATTTGACACTCACTTTGACTGTTATTAATTAGTACATAGAAATGTTACTGATTTGGGCTTGGCACCTGTAGCTCAGTGAGTAGGGCACCGGCCACATACACCAAAGCTGGTGGGTTCAAGCCCAGGCCCGAGCCTGCTAAACAACAATGGCAACTGCAACCAAAAAAAAAAGAAAAAAAGAAAAATAGCTGGGCATTATGGCAGGCGCCTATAGTCCCAGCTACTTGGGAGGCTGAGGCAAGAGAAATGTTTAAGCCCAAGAATTTGAAGTTGCTGTGAGCTGTGATTTCATAGCCCTCTACCGAGTGCAGCATAGTGAGAGTCTGTCTCAAAAAAAAAAAAAAAAAGAAAGAAAGAAAAGAAATGTTACTGATTTGTATCCAATGATTTCATAACCTGAGACTTTGCTGTATTTATCAATTCTGGGAGCCTTTTGGTGGAGTCTTTAGGACAGTGACTTTCAACCAGTGTGCCACAGCAGACTGGAATGCCCTGAGAGCATCTTAGGTGTGCTGCAAAAATTTTTGAAGATCATTAATTAAATTATTTTTTGAAAGAAGTTCAAAGCTAGGTTAGTGTATTCTTTTTTTTACTTTTTTTTTTCAACCTAATTTAAGTGTACTATGGAAGTTTAACTGTAGGTTCACGTATACCGTGAGTTTAAAAAAAAAGATTGAAAAACACTGCTTTAGGGATTTAATTTGGGTTCTTCTCTCCCTATTTGGATGCCTTTTATTTTTGTCCCTTGCCTAAATGCTTTGGCTAAGACTTCGAATATCATGTTGAGTAGAAGTGGTGCCTGTGGGCACCCTGGTCTTGCTCCAGTTCTTAGAGGGAATGCTTTCAACTTTTCAGTGTGATGTTGTCTGCTTATATATGTTTTTCCTATATAGCTTTTATTATTTTGAGGTCTGTTTCTACTATGTGTACTTTTTTGAGGGTTTTTATCATAATGGAATTCTGGATTCAATTGAATACTTTTTCTGCTTCGATTAAGATGATTATAAGGTCTTTGTTTTTACTTCTGTTTATGTGTGAATCACATTAATTCATCCGCTTACGTGGAACCATCTTTGCATCCCTGGGATGAAACCCACTTGATCATGATGGGTTATCTGTGTGATGTGCTATTGAATTTAGTTTGCTAGTATTTTGTTGAGGATTTTTTACGTTTAAGTTCATAGGGGATATTGGTCTATAGTTTTCTTTCTTTGTTGTAGCCTTTCTTGACTTTTGTATCAAGGTGGTACTGGCTTCATAAAATGAATTGAGGAGGATTTCCTTCTTGATGTTTATGGAACAGTTTCAGTAGAACAGGTTCTTTTATGTAGATCTCAGAATTTCATAGCTGTGAATCCGTCTAGGAAAGAACTTGTTTCAGTTGGGAGATTTTTGTATTATTTCAGTCTTGCTGCTTTTTATTGATCTGTTCAGGATTCCTATTTCCTTCTGATTCTGGCTTGGGAGGTTGTGTGTTTCCAGGAATTTGTCTGTTTCCTCTAGATTGTCTAGTTTGTGTGCGTAACAGCTTTCATAACAGTCATGGGTGATATTTTGTATTTCTGTAAATGTCTCCTTTTTCTTTTCTGATTGAGCTTTTTCGAGTCCTTTCCCTTCCGTTCCTAGTATTTGCTATGTAGATACTGTCCTATCAATTTTATCTTTTCAAAGAACCAACTTTTTATTTCATTAATCTTTTATATTGTTATTTTGGTTTGAGTTTCTTTAGTTCTGCTCTGAGCTTTATTTCTTTTCTTGTGCTAGCTTTGAGGGTTTTTTTGTTCTTGTTTTTCTAGTTTCTTTTTTCTTTTTTTTTTTTTTTTCAGTTTTTGGCCAGGGCTGGATTTGAACTCGCCACCTCCAGCATATGGGGCTGGCACCCTACTCCTTTGAGCCACAGGCACCACCACAAGTTTTTCTAGTTTCTTGAGGTGTGGCATTAGGTTGTTAATTTGTGTTCTTTTTTTTTTTTTGTAGAGACAGAGTCTCACCTTATTGCCCTGGGTAGAGTGCCATGGTCACACAGCTCACAACAACCTCCAACTCCCGGGCTTAGGAGATTCTCTTGCCTCAGCCTCCCAAGTAGCTGGGACTACATGCCCACCACAATGCCCCACTATTTTTTGTTGCTGTTGGGCCGCGGCTGGGTTTGAACCCGCCACCCTCGGTATATGGGGCCGGCACACTACCCACTGAGCCACAGGCGCCGCCCATTAATTTGTGTTCTTTTTGCCTTTTTGATTTAAACATTTAAGTCTATAAATTTTCCCCTTAGCACTGCTTTTTCTGTAGCACATAGATTTTTGGAAGCTTGTGTCACCTTTGTCATTAAATTTGAAAAAAAATTTTAATTTACATCTTAATTTTGTTAATAGCCCAAGAATCATTCAGCAGCAGGTTGTTTAATTTCCATGCATCTTTGTAGTTTTAAGAGTTCCTCTTGGAATTGATTTCTAGTTTTATTCCACTGTAGTCCGAGAAAATACTATATACATGATTTCACTTTTCTAAATTTGCTGAGACTTCTTTTGTGGCCTAACATATGATCTGTCTTGGAAAATGTTCCATGTACTGATGGAAAGAATATTCTACAGTTTGGGAGTAGAATGTTCTGTAAATGTCTGATAGGTCCATTTGTTCCAGAGTCCTGTTTAAGTCTAGTGCTTCTTTCCTTATTTTCTGCCTCAGTGATTGTCTAGTTCCATCAGTGAAGTGTTGGCGTCCCTAGCTATTACGATATTGCTGTTTATTTCTATTCTTAGATCAAGTAGAATGTGCTTTATGAATCTGGAGGCTCCTGTATTAAGTGCACATATATTTAGGATTGTTGTATTTTCTTATGGAGTTGATCCTTTTGTTATTATATAATGACCATTTTTATCTTTTTTTTACTATCGTAAAAGTCTATTTAATCTGATATAAGAATATTATGGAGTATTTTTTTCATTCCTTTACCTTGAGTCTTTGAAAATCTTTGTGACTTAAATGGGTTCCTTGAAAACAGCATATATTTAGTTTGTTCAGTGAATCTATATCTGTTCTTTTTCTTTTTATTAAATCATAGCTGTGTACATTGATATGATCATGGGGCATCATTCACTAGCTTCACAGACCATTTACCAAGTTTCACATATAACATTGTAAGATGCACCACTGGTGTAATCCCACCAATCCCCTTCCCTCAACCTACCCCTCCCTTCCCTCCCCTCCCTTCCCCCCTTCCCCCTATTCTTAGGTTGTAACTGGGTTATAGCTTTCATGTGAAAACCCTAAATTAGTTTCGTAGTAGGGCTGAGTACATTGGGTACTTTTTCTTCCATTCTTGAGATACTTTACTAAGAAGAATATGTTCCAGCTCCATCCATATAAATATGAAAGAGGTAAAGTCTCCATCTTTCTTTAAGGCTGCATAATATTCCATGGTGTACATATACCACAATTTATTAATCCATTCGTGGATCGATGGGCACTTGGGCTTCTTCCATGACTTAGCAATTATGAATTGAGCTGCAATAAACATTCTGGTACAAATATCTTTGTTATGATGTGCTTTTTGGTCTTCTGGGTATATGCCCAGTAGAGGGATTATAGGATTGAATGGCAGATCTGTTTTTAGATCTCTAAAGTGTTCTCCATATCTCTTTCCAAAAGGAATGTATTAATTTGCATTCCCACCAGCAGTGTAGAAGTGTTCCCTTTTCTCCACATCCGCGCCAACATCTCTGGTCTTGGGATTTTGTGATTAGGTTAGCCTCACTGGAGTTAGATGGTATCTCAAAGTAGTTTTCATTTGCATTTCTCTGATAATTAAAGATGATGAGCATTTTTTCATATGTCTGAAGGCTGCACGCCTGTCTTCTTCAGAGAAGTTTCTCTTCAAATCCCTTGCCCAGCCTGCGATGGGATCCCTTGTTCTATTCTTGCTACTGTGTTTGAGTTCTCTGTGGATTCTGGTTATTAAACCTTTGTCGGAGATATAACCTGCAAATACCTTCTCCCATTCTGAGGGCTGTTTGCTTGCTTTACTTACTGTGTTCTTGGCTGTGCAGAAGCTTTTTAGTTTGATCAAGTCCCAGTAGTGTATTTTTGAAGCTGCTTCAATTGCCCGGGGGGTCCTCCTCATAAAATACTCGCCCAGCCCGATTTCTTCAAGGGTTTTCCCTGCACTCTCCTCTAGTATCTTTATAGTTTCATGTCTTAAGTTTAAATCTTTGATCCAGTGAGAGTCTATCTTAGTTAATGGTGAAAGGTGTGCGTCCACTTTCAGTCTTCTACAGGTTGCCTGCCAGTTCACCCAGCACCATTTGTCAAATAGGGAATCTTTTCCCCACTGAATGTTTTTAATTGACTTGTCAAAGATTAAATAACGGTAAGTAGCTGGATTCATCTCTTGGTTCTCTGTTCTGTTCCAGACATCTACTTCTCTGTTTTTGTGCCAATACCATGCTGTTTTGATCTCTATTGATTTGTAGTATAGTCTGAGGTCTGGTAGCGTAATTCCTCCTGCTTTGTTTTTATTTCTGAGTAATGTCTTGGCTATTCGAGGTTTTTTCTGATTCCATATAAAACGAAGTATTGTTTTTTCAAGATCTTTAAGGTATGACAGTGGAGCTTTAATAGGGATTGCATTGAAATTATATATTGCTTTGGGTAGTATAGACATTTTAACAATGTTGATTCTTCCCAGCCACGAGCATGGTATGTTTTTCCATTTGTTAATATTTTCAGCTATTTCTTTTCTTAGAGTTTCATAATTCTCTTTATAGAGACCTTTCACGTCCTTTGTTAGGTAAATTCCCAAATATTTCATCTTCTTTGGCACTACTGTGAACGAGATAGAGTCCTTAACTGTTTTTTCAACTTGACTGTTGTTGGTATATATAAAGGCTACTGATTTGTGAATGTTGATTTTGTTTTTTTTTGTTTTTTTTTTTTTTTTTGGTTGCAGTTTGGCCGGGGCTGGATTTGAACTCGCAACCCTCGGTTTATGGGGCCGGCGCCTTACCGATTGAGCCACAGGTGCCGCCCTGAATGTTGATTTTGTAACCTGAGACGCTGCTGTATTCCTTGATCACATCTAAGAGTTTTGTAGTAGAGTCCCTAGTGTTTTCCAGATATATTATCATATCATCTGCGAAGAGCGAAAGTTTGATCTCTTCTGACCCTATATGGATACCATTGATCGCCTTTTCTTCCCTAATTGCAGTGGCTAAAACTTCCCTTACAATGTTAAAAAGCAATGGAGACAATGGGCAGCCTTGTCTGGTTCCTGATCTGAGTGGAAATGATTCCAGTTTAACTCCATTCAATATGATATTGGCTGTGGGTTTGCTGTAGATGGTCTCTATCTGTTTAGGAAATGTCCCTTCTATACCAATTTTCTTGAGTGTTCTGATCATGAAGGGATGCTGGATATTATCAAAAGCTTTTTCTGCATCGATTGAGAGAATCATATGGTCTTTGTTTTTTAATTTGTTTATGTGCTGGATTACATTTATAGATTTACGTATATTGAACCAGCCTTGAGACCCTGGGGTAAAACCGACTTGGTCATGATGTATAATTTGTTTGGTGTGTTGCTGGATTCTGTTTGTTAGGATCTTGTTGAATATTTTTGCATCTATATTCATTAGTGATATCGGTCTGTAATTTTCTTTTCTTGTTGGGTCTTTTTCTGGTTTGGGGATCAGGGTGATGTTTGCTTCATAGAACGTGTTGGGTAGTCTTCCTTCTCTTTCTACATTTTGGAACAGGTTGAGTAATATAGGTACTAATTCCTCTTTAAAGGTTTGGTAGAATTCAGACGTGAAACCATCTGGTCCCCGGCTTTTCTTTTTAGGGAGATTTTGTATGGTTGATGCTATTTCCGAACTTGATATGGGCCTGTTCAACACTTCCACTTGATTCTGGCTAAGTCTTGAGAGGTGACGTGCTTCCAAGTATCGGTCAATTTCCTACAGATTTTCATATTTCTGAGAATAAAGTTTTTTGTAATATTCATTAAGGATTTTTTGTATTTCTGAGGAGTCTGTTGTTATTTCGTCTTTGTTGTTTCTGATTGATGAGATTAGAGATTTTACTCTTTTTTTCCTGATTGGGTTGGCCAAAGGTTTATCTATTTTATTGACCTTTTCAAAAAACCAGCTTTTTGATTTATTGATCTGTTGTATTATTCTTTTGTTTTTGATTTCATTTAATTCTGCTCTTATTTTGGTTATTTCTTTCTTCTACTGGGTTTGGGGTTGGAGTGTTCTTCCTTTTCCAGTTGCTTGAGATGTCCCATTAAGTTGTTAACTTCCTCTCTTTCCGTTCTCTTCAGGAAGGCTTGCAGTGCTATAAATTTCCCTCATGGAACTGCCTTTGCCGTGTCCCAGAGGTTCTGATAGTTTGTATCTTCATTGTTTTGTTCCAAAAAATTGGCGATTTCTTTCTTAATCTCATCTCTGACCCAGCTATCATTCAGCATAAGGTTATTTAACTTCCCTGTTTTTGTATGAGTATGCAAATTCCTGTTGTTACTGAGCTCAAGTTTTATTCCATGGTGGTCCGAGAAGATGCATGGAATAATTTCTATTCCTTTAAATTTACTGAGGTTAGACTTGTGACCTAAGATGTGATCGATTTTGGAGTAAGTTCCATGGGCTGATGAGAAGTATGTGTATTCAGTTTTGTTGGGATGAAATGTTCTGTAGATGTCTGCTGAATCCAAATGTTGGATGGTTAGGTTTAAATCTAAGATTTCTTTGCTCAGCTTCTTGTTGGAGGATCGATCCAACACTGCCAAAGGAGTGTTGAAATCTCCGACTATTATGGAGCTGGAGGAAATCAAGTTGCTCATGTCTGTTAGAGTTTCTCTTATAAATTGAGGTGCATTCTGGTTGGGTGCATAAATATTAATAATTGAGATCTCATCATATTGAGTATTACCCTTAACAAATATGAAGTGACCATTCTTGTCCTTCCTTACTTTTGTTGGTTTAAAGCCTATTGAATCTGCAAATAAAATTGCAACACCTCCTTTTTTCTGATTACCATTTGCCTGAAATATGGACGACCATCCTTTCACCCTGAGTCTGTATTTGTCTTTTAAGTTAAGATGTGACTCTTGTATGCAACAAATATCTGGCCTGAGTTTTTGTATCCAATCAGCTAACTTATGCCTCTTTAGAGGACAGTTTAAGCCGTTCACATTAATGGAGAATATTGATAAGTCTGGTGAAGTTTTGGGTATCGAGTTTTTCAAAAGTCCAGTGGGCATTTTTAGTCCTTTCACCAGTGTGGAAATTGGAGTTTGATCCGAAGTTTCTGAGTGAGTTTACTTTTGTGGTATAGGATTGGGTTGGTCATTATGGAGGATAGGTCTGAGAATATCCTGAAGAGCTGGTTTGGTTATGGCAAATTTCTTCAACATATGAATGTCATTAAAGTATTTAATTTCTCCATCATAAACGAAACTCAGTTTAGCTGGATACAAAATCTGGGGTTTAAAGTTATTTTGCTTTAGGAGATTAAAAGTCGGTGACCACCCTCTTCTGGCTTGAAAAGTTTCAGCAGAGACATCTGCAGTCATTCTAATATTCTTCCCTTTGAAAGTAATGGTTTTCTTCTGGCAGAAAGGATTTTTGAGGATTTTCTCCTTCATATTAACTTTAGTGAAGTTAATTATGATATGCCTGGGGGGTGTCTTATTGGGGTTGAGTCGTGCTGGGGTTCTGAAGCTGTCTGCTATCTGAATTTCAGAATATCTAGGCATGTCTGGAAAATTCTCTTTCATAATTTCATGCAGAAGGGCCTCTGTGCCCAGCGAGGCCACTTCATCTGTTTCTGGAACTCCTATGATTCGGATATTCGCCTTCTTCGAATTATCCCAGAGCTCTTGGAGAGAATGATCTGTTTTTGCTCTCCATTTCTCTTCCTCTTTGAGAGTTTGGGAGCGTTCAAAGGCTTTATCTTCGATGTCAGAAATCCTTTCTTCTGCTTGCTCCATTCTGTTGCTGAGGGATTCTACTGTATTTTTCATATCTTTGAGGGCTGCAGATTCTTGCTTCAGTGTGTCTAAGTCTTTAGTGGTTTTGTCTTTAAATTCGTTAAATTCTTGAGATATCTTTTGAATTTCTCCTCGAATTCCTAATTCGACTTTGTTAATCTTGTCTGCAATCCAAATTCTGAATTCGATTTCTGACATCTCAGCCAGTTGTTTATGAATGGGATCTTCAATTGCATCTGCCATATCTTTTCTTGGGGGGGTTGATCTATTCTGGTTATTCATGTTACCAGAGTTTTTCCGCTGATTCCGCCCCCTGGTTGTTTTACTCCCTCTGATTTTTTCCCCTGGGGCTTTGTCAAGGGCCTATACCGTGCTGTGGCCTGAGAAACTGGGGCCCTGTCTGGTGTGGTGGGGCTAAGTGGTTCTGTCTTGTTTTCAGCTGAATTTTGTTCCACCCTAGTGAAACAGATACTTTGGATTGAAGTCTCAGCTGTGGAGAAATATCAGCAATTAAGTCACCCCGCCCCCCACCGGCAAACAATTGGAAAAGAAAAATCAAACCTTCCTACCACCGTGCCCCCAGGGCACCACCTGATTTGTCCTCAGGCGATTGGTTCAGTTCAGAAAGGTCCAAATCAGTTGTCTCAATCTGCACCTGTCTCGGGTGAGAGAGTTTAAGAGATCTCTGGGAACTGGATCACAGGGCTCTGGTGACTACTCTAGTGTGGCCTGCTTCAGTGCTGCGTGGAGTCAGGAGAAGCCACCCAGCCAGTAAATCAGTCTGGGAAGGTTGCTGCCTCCTTCCCCACCTTGCACCACTTCACACCCAGTCGCTGATAGCCCTGCAGTTGGCTGACCCAGTTGCCTGTAGTGAATCAGTACTCCAGGAGTTTGTTCCTGCCTGAATCATAAGGAAGTCTGCCAGGCCGCTGTGCTCTGCCTCTCTCCAGCAGGAGGAGTTGAGGCCTGACAACCTTGGGCGCCAGATGAAGGTTGAAGGGTTTTCACTCAGGTCCAGTCTCGCCCCTGATTAATGTTACTGACAGAACAGAACAGAACAACTCTGCGGTTCCCCTTTTGTTTGTATCCTTATGGTCACAGCTCGCCTCAGCGGGGTTGACATGTGTTCTACAACCTTCTCTCTTAGTGCAGCTCAAATCCACCAGGTTACTTGCTGAATTTTTGTCCTTTAACTCTCCTTCTGGACGGGAGCCTCTGTGGAAAGCAGGCTTCAGTCAGCCATCTTGTCTCCTCCCCCGAATCAATATCTTTTCAAGGGGGGATCAAGACCATTTGTTTTGTGAGATACTATTCTGGTCATCATTTTGTTAGTTACTTTATTTTCTTATGTTACTGTTTTATAAGAGCTATGAGTTTTAACTTTTGGGTGTTTTTACACTGATGGGTATCAAATGTTCTGTTCCATGTATAGAACAATTAAAAGTGTTCTTGTAGAGCATTTCTCATAGAGCAGGTCTCATGGTGACAGATTCCCTTAGTGCAGTGATTCTCAACCTTCCTAATGCTGTGAACCTTTAATATAGTCCAAAGGGGTCGCGACCCACAGATTGAGAACCACTGCCTTAGTGTTTACTTGTCTGGGAAAGACTTTATTTCTTCTTTATTTATGAAATTTAGTTTTGTAGTATACAAAATAATTGGCTGGCAGTTACTCCGTTTAGGGAGACTAAAGATAGGACCCCATTCCTTTCTGGCTTGTAAGGTTTCTGTTGAAAAGTCCCCTCTTAGTCTGATAAATTTTCTTTTGCAAGTTACTTGATATTTTTGCCTCACAGCTCACACGTTGCCTCCTCCTTCACATTGACTTTGGTTGGTCTGATAACTACATGTGTTGGTAATAACCTTTTTTGCAATGAATCTCCTAGGTGTTTGTTGAGTTTCTTGTATCTGGATGTCTAGATCTCTAGCAAAACCAGGGAAATTTTCTTTGATTATTCCATCAAATAGGTCTCTCAGGCCAGCACCTCCCCCTTCTCCTCCTCCCCCGTCTCCCACCACCATCATAATCGTCATCATCCTTAGAGGTGCCTGTGATTCTTACATGAGGCTGTTTTACACAGTCCCACATTTCTTGTAGATTTCTTTCATTCTTCTTGATTCTTAGTTCTTTATTTTTGACTGACTGGGTTAATTCGAAAGAGTTGTCTACAAGCTCTGAAATTCTTCCACTTGCTTGGTCTAGTCTATTCTGAAAACTTGCTCCTGGGTTCTCTATTTCCCTAAATGAATTTTTTTTTATTTCCAGAAGTTCTGTTGGGTGTGTGTGTGTTTGTATGTGCATATGTATGTATCTCTCTGTGTGTGTATTACATTTTTCATTTCATTTCCTGAGTTACTTTTCTGGTTGCTTTGAGTTGGTTTTCTATTTTCTCTAGGATCTCACTGAGCTTCCTTAAGTCCATATTTGGAAGTCTTCATCTGTCATTTTAGTATGTTCGTTTTGGTTGGGATCCATTGCTAGAGAGCTGATGTGTTCCTTTGGATTCCTTGTTCCTTTGTGTTTTCACTCTGATTTTTCATGCTTTTTGAGTCCTTGCACTCATTCCTTCTCAGTTAGGGGAGCTGTCACTTCTTGTTTTGGCTTTTCTTTCCTTTAGTTTGGACTCCCCCCTCCTCCCGCACCCCCCTCACCCCGGTTTGTCTATAGCATATGTTGGGTAAGGACTTTTTTTTTTTGCTTGTGGGTACCTTGAGGGGGTCTAAGAGGGATACCTAGATTATAGATATCCGTAGTGTGCTGGTCTTCTTAACTGCTAGTTATTTGTAGGCTGTATCAGTGGTGAGCTATGTGCCTGGGTAGATTCCCTGCCTCTTACCAATAAGGGGAGATGAAGGTCACTGAAATCCTTTCTCTTTCCCTAGCTCTGTGGTCTTGACAGTATGAATCATGTTGGAATGCCCAGTTTAATCTGCGAGGCAGTAAGTGGTGCTTGTAGATAAGAGTTAGCCACACCCTGTAAGATTTGAGTCAGTAAATGCTGTAATGGGCACTTGCAGGACAAGATCCAGCTATAGCAGTGACCAACTTTAGTCCATCAGGAGAAGCAGTTGAATGTTGCAAGTGTTGGGCGGGCCACTGGGGAAAGCTACCAAGGAGGAGCTAAAGTGGCCCCACCAAGCCAGAAATTCTGCTCGTGGGGGAGGGGTCGTCTGGGATTCACAGTCTGGCAGATGGGAGTGGGTTTCACTCTTCTCCTTCTTCCCTTGGCCCATGGATCTCCTTCTGGGTTCTGGCCACAAACAGTAGCCAAGACCAGCTGAGCTCACCAGCAGTGCCACTGCAAGCGAGGAGCCTCCCTTCCTGGAACCTTATCCCAGGCTAAATGCACTGTTTTCATGGAGCCTCCCTTCCCAGGACCTTGTCACCTGAACACACTGCTTTCCTGAGAGGGGGTGCCCAGCAGGTGCACTACAGCTCCGACACAGCACTTCCCCTCTAGGCTGCTCATGTGGGCTCCCTTACCTCCTGAGACCAGTGTACAAATCTCCCCTCCGTACCCCCAAGCAACACAATCGAGTCTTGGGGTTCTGGGGTATCGGATGCCCCAAGTTTAATTCCTGACTGCCGGGGAGAAGCATCCCAGCCCACGGAGTTGCCTGTGGAGTGGACAGGCAGGCTTGATGTTCCTCTGCTTCAGGGCATGTCCTGCTCTGCTGAAGCGGCAGTATGCAGCCTTGGAGAAGGCGCATGGGTAGGGAGTTCACCGTCTGACCACACCTTGGTCCACTGTAGGTCTTCAAGAGGAAAGGCACGAACACGGCTCTCTGTGGAGGCCTTGATGTGGTGGACATGCCAACCTGAGGGAAGCTGCCTGGGAGCACTGCCTCCCTTGCTCCTTGGGGCACTCCCGCCGACTCACACAGGAACAGCCACGCCCGCATTGGCAGCTATGAGTGGGGAAGGGCAGGAAGAGGAAGGACAGAGGGAGGAGAGCTGGGGCTTCACTGGCTGGGTGCATTCTCCTCACCTCTCCTCCGAGAGCAGCCCACCCTGAATGTCCAAGCTCTGGGATCATACCGTTCCTCTGGGACCCATTGGCTCCCTGTGACCACTGCAGCCTGAGCAGGAGTTGGGAAGTATTTGTATAATAAGTGGGGATCACTGACAAGAAAGCTGAAGGCTGAGTCCCCCTGGGGAGGACAGGGGCCACAAGGGGTGCAGGGGCATTGTGGCACCTGGCTTTTTGGCATGTGTCTGGGGCGATGGAAGCAGCTCCAAGGCCCAGTGCTCTCTTCTCACGACCTCCCAGTGTGCTGGCGGGGGGAGCTTTCGGACTTATGAGGATGGCGAAACTCCCCTGCAGTTCAGGATCCTGCAGTCTCCTGGAAGTGTGGGGGAAGGAGAAGCCAACACCTTCACCACCTTTCCATGGCCTCCACGTTCCTCAGGTTTGATCTCTGCCAAAATCTTGCTTCTCCTCCTTCTCCACAGAGTCTAACCGTGGAATCTCCAGGACATTCTGGGACTCTTCCCTCAGAACTACACCTGGGCTATAATTTTTTAATGTAAAACTTTTTCTTCTTTCTGAGATGATGTGGTGACTGACGGCTCTTGTCAGCCCTCTTGCCTCCAAGCTCCCCACATATCAAATGTGTGTATTTGTAAGAGGTTTGGTCTGATTTGTTGGTGAAGGTGTTCAGTGGAGACGTCTAGGAGACAGCTGGGGAGAAATCTCGGCTCTCAAGTCAAATTTGCCTCTGGGGTATGGATGAATTTGGGAGTTTTACTTTTTAGTATCTGTCTTTATTCTTTTTCTATTAGAAAACCTTTTCACTGTGATTTTTTTTTTTTTTTTTTTTTTTTTTTTTGAGACAGAGCCTCACTCTGTTGCCCAGCCTACAGTGCCATGGCATCAGGCTAGCTCACAATAACCTCAAACTCCTGGGTTCAGGCAATCCTGCTGTCACACCCAGCTAATTTTTCTACCTGTAGTAGAGATAGAGGTCTTATTCTTGCTCAAGCTGGTCTTGAACTCCTGAGCTCAAGCATCCTTCCACCTCAGCCTCCCAGAGTGCTAGGATTACGGGTGCATGAGCTACCTTTCCTGGCCTCATTGTGATTCCTTTATCTCTTCTGTCAGTTTTCTATACCTAAATGCCTATCCTGCCTTGCTGCAGAGGATATGTAGGTTCATAGAGGTTCATTGCCTTATTTCAGTGAACCAGGTTCTGACCCAAAGCTTCAGAACCTTGAGTTGTAGGGCAGTGTGGTGGCTCATACCTACAATCGTAGCATTTTGGGAGGCCGAGGTGGATGGAATGCTTGAGCTCAGGCAATTGAAACCAGCCCAAGCAAAAGCAAGACCCTATCTCTACTAAAAACAAAACAAAACAAGAAAAACTAGTTAGGCATAGTGGCACAAGCTTGAGGCTAAGGCAAGAGGATTGCTCATGCCCAAGAGTTTGAGGTTGCTGTGAACTATGAAGCCATGACACTCTGTCCAGGGTGACAAAGTGAGACTGTATCTCAACAAAAAAAAAAGAAAGAAAGAAAGAACTGTGAGGTGAGTTTAAGATATGGTTTGTGCAAAATCGTTTAACTGTACAGACTCATTGCAGACTGTCTTTTTTTTCTTTTTTTTTAATTGTTAAATCATAGCTGTGTACCTTAGTGCAATCAAGGGGTACAATGTGCTGGTTTCATATACAATCTGAAATATTCTCATCAAACTGTTCAACGTAGACCCGACTTGTCTAGGAGACAGCAGTAGTTTAACATAGAGGGCAGCGGACTTAGAATCAAGAGACCTGGTTTATTATGACCTTGAATGAATAACATAGGTTTTTCTTCCTCAGCTATAAAATAGAAGTTACCTGTCCTACTACAAGAGTCAAGTGATTTGTGCCAGTGTTAGCTTCAGAAATAAAATACCATTGTCATTAAAGTTTAGTTTACACCAAGTCACAACCGTCAGCATCACTTAGTGACCTACCAGGATGGAGGAGGTGGAGGGGGAAACATATGTCTGTCCTGATCACAAAGCTCTGGTGAAGGATCCTTAACTTTAGAAACAGATATGTTATATACCCATGTGGAGCACATTACTGCTCTGGTATTATATAAATTCAGTAATTCTAATTCAACAACTGCAATTCTAGGCATTTTTTTCATGGAACTTTTAAAAGATGATACTACTTATCAGCCCAAATTATAAATATTAAATAGCAAAATCTAAACATTTATGCCAGAGTTTGAGTAATAAAATTGGTAAACAAAGAAGCATACAAAAAATGTATCAATTTCACTATGGTCATATACTCTGGGAGGATTTGTGTGAGAAATTGGAAATAATTGCTATGTTAATATCACTTGGGTTCAATTATCTTCTGCTCCACCATACTAGGAAATTGCACAAGCCCTTCAGCCACTGGCAGCTTTTAGAGGCGTGTGTGATTTTTCAATCATTTTTTTTTTCCTCCTCCTGTTATTTTTTGACACCCCTAGCCCCTTTAAGGCAATTTTCCAGCTGTTCCTCCTAAGCAGTAGTTTTATGGGGAGATTTCTTTTGTAAGCGTCCAGCTGGCTTCATTTTCACCGTCTCCATGAAGTTGCTGCCTCTGTCACATTTATATGATACTATCCATCACGCATCACCTTGGGATTTTTCCTTCTAATTATTGACTTCTTGTTTTTTGTTTGCACATGCAGGCTGTCTCCTGGTTCGGACATCTATGTGACAGTCTCATCCATGGCTCTAGCAAGATCCCAGTGTCGTAACTCCCCCAGCAATCTGTCATCATCCAGTGAGACTGGCTCTGGAGGGGGTACTTACAGGCAGAAGTCCATGCCCGAAGGGTAGGTACACGTTTGTCCCATTGAACCTGGTCACTGTTGACTCTGTTATCTTTGATCTACACTCAGACATGTAAGATGATTTCCATTCAGCCAGCTGCAATCAGTTTCCAGTCAGGGAGAAATGCAGATAATATTCCATATAGAAAAATGTTTTAATAGTTGCTTCAAACTACTGCTGAGGAAGTTCACCATGCTCTGATTTTTGATAAACTCAGTGGCGGAGAAATCAAATTACATTGGTTTGTCCATCATACATTGTTCAGTTTCACAGTTCAAATTTTGTCACTTCTTAATATTTCTTCCAAAGTGAACTTAGCAGAATTCTGCTTGCACTGGAGTTCATATGCCATTAACATAGGAGAAATGAGGGCGGCACCTGTGGCTCAGTCGGTAAGGCGCCAGCCCCACATACTGAGGGTGGCAGGTTCCCGGCTGAACTGCAACCAAAAAATAGCTGAGTGTTGTGGCGGGCACCTGTAGTCCCAGCTATTCGGGAGGCTGAGGCAAGAGAATGGCTTAAGCCCAGGAGTTGGAGGTTGCTGTGAGCTGTGTGATGCCATAGCACTCTACCGAGGGCCATAAAGTGAGACTCTGTCTCTACAAAAAAAAAAAAAAAACAGGGGAAATGATAATTACATCTAAAGCTTTAAAGTTATTTGTCTCAGACTTTAAATAAGTCTTTTGTGGGTTTTTTAAAAAATCTTTCATGAAACACTGCTCAAAAGTTTCTATTTGCTTCTGGAAAGACAAAAAAAAAGCTAAATGTACATGATTTTACAACCCACTAAAAGGAGAAAAAAATGCAATGTCTGAAGCTGGGAAGTAATTAGCAGTAAAACATTACATGGCACATACATTACCTTTGCCCAGAGGAAGAATAAAATAACATCAAAGTTTCCCTGCTATGAGTTCTCTCTCCCAGGAACTTGAACCATTTGAAACTCAAGTGGGAAAGGTTTATAAAAACTGATATTTCTATTCTCCATTTCCCCCAAATAAATATATATATATACGTATACATATATACATATATATACGTATGTGTGTGTGTATTTTTTTTTTTTTTTGAGACACAGTCTCAACTATGTCACCCTCAGTAGAGTGCTGTGGTGTCACAGCTCACAGCAACCTCAAACTCTTGGGCGAAAGTGATTCTCTTGCCTCAGCATCCCAAGTAGCTGGGACTACAGGTGCCCGCCACAACACCCGGCTATTTTTTGTTGCAGTTGTCATTGTTGTTTAGCTCACCCAGGCTGGGTTCAAACCCGCCAACCACTGTGCATGTGACTGGTGCCATAACCACTGTGCTATGGGTGCCGAGCCCCCAAATACATTTTTAACGAATGAACACAGGACTTGTTTACTTTCTTGATATTTCACCATGTCACAAAATCAGCATGCTTACTAATAATGCCCTTATAATGGGTATTTTTTATTTTCAGCTTTAGTATAGTTTGTTGTTGTAGATAATAAAGCCATAAGAAAATATGCTTTCCCCATCCTGCTGCCTCCCCCAGGACTCTCTGGGCAGTGTAGGACCCAAGGGAAAGCTTCCCTTCTGCCTTCTGAAGGGTGACTGAAAATGAACTGACAATAAACAGATTACTAGAAGGAAAGGCACACAGATTTGTTCTATATGTGCAGCATGAGGGAATTTCAGAATGATTACCCAGTAACCCAATGGAATAGAGATGCTTATGTACCCTACTTCATAGGAAAAGGGGAGATGGGCGGGAACGCAGTAAGTAATTTTCTGTGAGAATGAATGAGCCCACGGAACAGTGGCCTGGGACAGAGTTCCTCTGAGCTCTGGGGCTGGTGGAGGGAAAGTGAAAGCAGAATTCCAGGCACTCTCTCTAAGCTGCCCTGAGAAGAGCAGAAGGAGAGTCTGTGCTCTGTGGTGATTCCCGTCTCTCCTCTTCTCAGGTGCTCAGTCTTTACTGGTTATTTGATGAAATTCCTAGGGAGGGGTCTTAAGCCTTATGCATTTTTTAATGAAGCTTTCTTAGACACAGAAATTGCACCGTCCCTCCTGGCGCCTTGGTGCTTTAGGAAAGAGGAAAAGGGAGACGGGGAGTCGAGGAGGTTCGGGAGCCCTTGAGGCTCATCTTCAGTGTTTTGGGTCAACAGTAGCCTGTCTAAAATGCACATTTCTTATTTTAATTTCTAAAGTGGCAATTAGAAAATAACAATTTAGAGCGGCACCCGTAGCTCAGTGAACAAGATGCTAGCCACATAGACCAAGGGTGGCGGGTTCAAACCAGTTCAAACAACGACAACTACAAAAAAGAAAACAGTCAGGGGTTGTGGCGGGGACCTGGAGTCCCAGCTACTTGGGATGCTGAGGCAAGAGAATCACTTAAGCCCAGGAGTTGGAGGTTGCTGTGAGCTATGACACCACACAGCACTCTACCCAGGGTGACAGCTTGAGACTGTCTCAAAAGACAAAAAAGGAAAAGAAAAGAACAATTTAGTTCTCATGCTTAAGTCTCTGCAAAAGGCTTATGAATTTCATGTCATTAGACCATACCACAGCCCAACTAATTATTTTATGAATTAATTAGTAGATTTTGAATGGCCTGGTTTGACCTCAAAAGTAAGAAAGAATTCACTGCAACTTCAGTTATTAACATAGCAATAAAATATAAATTTGCTTTTTAAAAAGCACATTGTTTTCTTCTGTCTGTGGCATACTTTATTTAGTTTTTATTTATTTTATTTATTTATTTATTTATTTTGAGACATAGTCTCAAGCTGTTGCCCAGGCTATAGTGCTATTGCATCAGCCTAGCTCATGGCAACCTCAAGCAGTCCTCCTGCCTCAGCCTTCCGAGTAGCCAGGACTATAGGGGCCCACCTCAACACCCAGTGAATTTTTCTATTTTTAGCAGAAATGGGGCTTTCCTCTTGCTCAGGCTGGTCTTCAGCCTCTGAGCTCGCATGATCCTCTAACCTAGGCTTCCCAGAGTGGTAGGATTACAGGTCTGAGCCACTGTATCTGGCCTATCGTATACTAGAAAATTAAGTTGAAACATTAATGTGTTAGTGAATATTATAAACATGATTCCAGTGACTCTGCTGCCCAGTTTTTGTTAATGAGATTTTAGTTACTTATCGTGGTATTTACTAACGAAACCTACCACGGTGGTACTGAAGGTTCACCCCGTTATCTGTGAGGTTCCTCAGGCTATTCACTGCACTGTGCATCTTCTTTTTCACCTGGCATGACCTTTTACGAGAAGATGATGATATAGTGTTTTTCCTCTAGCTCCCAGGACGTTTCTGTTTATATCCGTGATGCAAGAGACGGTGTTGTTCTATGTTGCTCATGACCAGGTTTGATCCTCAAGAGACCCTTACCAAGGGAAAAATACTTATCTCTACGACTTATCCTAGTAAAATCAGGTATGTTCAAGTAGACAGCGAAACTGCAGTGTATTTAGTCTACTGCAAAGTTATTAATGTTGAACTTTAAAAAGCTCAGCCGGGCACGGTGGCTCACGCCTGCCACCGGGGAGGCCCAGGCAGGAGGATCCCTTGAAGGAGTTCGAGACCAGCCTGAGCAAGAGCGAGACCCCCATCTGTACTAAAAATAGAAAAATTAGCCAAGCATAGTAGCAGGCATCTGTAGTCCCAGCTACTCAGAAAGCAAGACGATCGCTTGAGCCCAATAATTTGAGGTTTCTGTGAGCTAGGCTGATGAGACAGCACGATAGCCTGGGCAACAGAGTTAGACTCTATCTCAAAAAAAAATTTTTTTTTTAAAAGAAAGAAAACAAAACTAAAAGCTTTAAAAAGCTCAAGAGTGTAACTTCATGGCTAGATCCGTTCTCACTGTCTGTCCATAAATACAAAATGCTGCTGTGGTGTCCTCAGCTGACTCAGCATCTGTATCCATCTAAGTAACATGTGCCTGCCTACTGCCCCGTGTGAGGACATCGAGACCGTCCAAATTACTTGGGAGGTGAAATCTAACAGTGATTAATAATATCTGCTCTACTTGACGTGAGGGGAGGGGCACCGGTACAAGTTTAGGATGGGAATGAGAGGTAGTTAAAAAGCAACGCTGTTTAGGGATGGTGCCTGTGGCTCAAAGGAGTAGGGCGCCAGCCCCATATGCCGGAGGTGGCGGGTTTTGGCCCCGGCCAAAAACTGCAAAAAAAAAAAAGCAGCACTGTTTAAAAGATATAAAATGCATTCTGCCCTTCTTGGAAATTTACATAAAATGCGTTCTACACTTCTTGGAAATTTATTTTTGAGCGACACACTTTGAGGAATACTGACAAGGTAGGGCCTGTCCAAAGGGAGGGGGAGTTAGTATATACGAGAAACGAAATTAAAAGTTCACTGGGTGAAAATGATTTTCAAGGCAGAATTTAAAGGAGTTTGGAGACCTGACAGGTGTGTGAGAAACGTGACTGAGGAGGGACAAGCTGTCGGTGAAGACTGCTGAGGTGAGGCGGCTTCCTCCCGGACTCCTGGCTGAGGGGTCCAGCTTGTCTGCCAGGGCAGCTGAGACCAGTGAGGGGAAGTTAGAAGATTCCTGCTCGTTGTCAGGAGGATATTTCACAGCTGCCAGCCTACCTTTGAAAGGAATGGGCTACCTGAGGAAGCCGAGTCCTGGTCACTGAATGTGTCAGTCAAATGGTTGATTAAAAACTTCAAATCTGACCATGACTCTTAAACTGTTAAGTGCTTCTTCAAAACAAAGGCACAATTAAGCTCTTCAAAAAGAGACATCATGTAAAATTTAGAACAGGTTTTATCTGAGTTCCTCAAGGACTCCATCTTTATATCCTGATATACAAACACGTAATAAATTGGGAGTGGGGGAGTTAGTATATACGAGAAACGAAATTAAAAGTTCACTGGGTGAAAATGATTTTCAAGGCAGAATTTAAAGACAGTCTTACCTTATTGTTTATTTAAAACCATATAGTCAGAGAAGTATTTAAATTCAGAAGTTTAAAAAGTTTTATTTTTCACTGCTACAAAAAAAAGGTATAAGTTAGCTGGCCATGGTAGCATATGCCTGTCCCAGCTGTACAGGGGGCTGAGGAAAGAGTGATGTTTGGGGCCAGAAGTTGGGATTCCAGTGTGGGCAACATAGCAAGACCCTAACTCTAAAAATAAAAAATTGGCCAGGCATGGTAATGCACGCCTGTAGAGCTGGCTACTCGGGAGGCTGAGGCAGGAAAATTATTTGAGCCCAGGAGTTTAAGGCTGCAGTGAGCTGTGACTGGGCCAGTACACTCCAGCATGAACAGCAGAGTACGATTCTGTGTCAAAAAATAGAAAATAAATATTGTGCCCAGGAATGGTGGTTCATGCCTATCCTCGAGCAACTTGGGAAGCTAAGATGGGAGGATCATTTGAGACCAGAAATTCGAGACCAGCCTGGGCAACATATTAAGACCCTGTCACTACAAAAAATAAAAAAATATCAGCCGGACATGGTGGCAAATGCTTGTAGTCCCAGCTGCTGGGCAGGATTAGCAAGAGGATCTCTTGGGGTAGGGTCACATCACTGCTTTCCATCCTGGGTCTCAGAGTGAGATTCTGTTTCTGGAAAAAAAAAAAAAACAATAATAATGATGAAATAAATATTTTTGTGTAACCTTCTCTACTTTGCAAATGCTTTATGTAGGTCTTTGGATCCATGTAATGGAATTGCCGATTCACACATAAAGGAGTCGACACTAAAATGTGGTGTCTTCGTTCCATCATGCAGGGTGGTGGAGTTGGGACCTGGCCCCACGTCTGTCTGTTCCTTCCCTCCTGCCTGTCCAGCCCATGCATTTGCCGGTCTGCAGAAGTATGACAGCCATCACGGGCAGTGGCTGTTCAGGCCAACCACTGTTCAGCCTTTGACTGTGTGGATTATTCAGAAGTTCACTAGTAACCACACCTAAATTAATAGAGTTCCACATGAATGTGTGAATTCTGTACTTTACTCGGCTGACGTTGCTAATCAAGGCATAGGCCTTAATTGAGCATTTATTATTAGTTTACAAAAGAAAAAATAAAACTGGCTCACTGAATAGCTAAATCTTCCTTTCAGAAACAGACATTTGCCTTTATTTATACCAGTTTACCAAATTGCCTTTCCAAAGGCAATTTGAAATTTATTTATTTTGAAAATCTTTTCCTACTTAATATTAATACAAATCATATAATCTTTGTCTTTCAGACTACAGAGCAAGTGCTCAGAAAATACTTATACCAAGAATGAGTGACTTAGTGATTTAGTAAATTACTAAGTTAAGAGGAACAAACCCCAAAATGTAACATTTGGAAGACGTGCATGGCACGTTTTAATTGCGATTTTTTCCCCCCCTTTGGCAATGAATAACAGCCTGAGCTTGGCTCTACCAGGGCTAGAAGATTTGGTTTCCTCTTCATAGGTTAGGTTAGCTCAGTCCTAAGGGCTCTTGCCCTTGTTAACAGTTTATACACACAGCGTACTTACCCTTCTGAGCAGCGTGGTGTGTATTGCCCATATTGTACACATTTCTACCCCCACATGAACACTCCCCATGATGAGCATACAAGTACAGGCGTGTAAGCAAAAACCAGTCATACCTGTCAATTAGAATTCAGTTCATTACACCTAGGACTACCTTCCTCTTGTGGGTGAGGTTCCTGATGCTGTCTTTGTCTTTGGGGAAATTACCACAGGTTTGGAGTGAGCCGTAGGTCCCCAGCCTCGCTTGACAGGCAGAGCACCCAGGCAGACATCAGTGGCAGTGGAAAATCCACACCAAGCTGGCAAAGAAGTGAGGATAGCATTGCCGATCAGATGGGTAAGTAAGTAATTTCTACAAAAACAAACTGCTTTTACATCAAAGTGCGTTCGGCCACCTTTTAATGATGTTATCAGAGCATTCTGTTATGAGAACAGCCCTAGTTAACCACTATGACTTGAGTCTCTGTTAGATCACGGATAAGGGAATCCAAGAGAAAGGCCTAAGAAAAGTCAAGGAATTCTCAGTGACCCCAAGTTTAAAACTCAAAAGGACATGGGACTTATTTTCAGCACCAAGATTAAGAGCACCTTCCCCCTCCCCTTGTTTATTTGTTTTTAACCTAGCATAAGTGGCATGAGAGAGTCCTTGTTATTCTTCATATTGAATGAAAAATACATGTACATACAGAGTAGGAAAGAGATACAATTATGGCTCAGTCACATCTCTAGCATGGTTAGAATTCCTATCCTCCCTGGTGTGCTTTTTTAAAAATTCTTTTCACTCTGGTATTAAGCTGTCAGCCCAGCAAGTGTCTTAGCTGTGTAAAACGGCAGGACGGGATGCATTGGGGAGCTCTCATTTGGATTTCTGGAGCATGACTCTCTCTCTGTATATATGCTATTGTTCCATGACCCCATAACACCAGTGGATTACAATAAAGTTTTGTCATGAACCAAGATTAAGTTTTAGCACAGTTGCATCAGGGATTAGGAATCAATACAGTTGCATCAGGGATTCAAACCTAGACTGTTAGGGCATTCTCCTTCTTTATTTATCTTTAATAAATAGCATTACCCTCTATGTGGGCTAAAAAGATAAATTTTAGGGCTGAAAAGGATAAACTTTTAAGGCAAAGACCTTTTTATCCTCTCTGCAAATCCACTGTTTTGTCTTGTTTTAATGACTGTGCCCGAGTAAATGAACTAGCCATGAACACAGAAGGGAGTGGAGACGTATTGAGTTAAAAGTTAAGGAAGACAAATGCAGTTCTCAGGTTCTGAAGATTTGCTTTGCTCCAGTAACCACGGTGAGAAGGGCCTTGTTATTGAAGCCATCTGTCATTCCCCGCTCCTGTGCCACCACCCCCAACACAGAAAACCTGAGCATATTCTGATCTGCTTTTCTGCTCCTGACAGAATGTTTCTAATCCCGTATGTGTTGGTACTGTTGAGATGGTAACGACACATGTAAAAAGGATCCCTTCTTCAGCAAGACTTAGTGACTTTTTTTTGGCCCATAGCACAGGCTTTGAAGAAGGCTGCAGCAAGCCCTCTTACAGCACACTGCTTCCCAGTTGTGGGAAGTCATGAGGAATGAGCAGGGATCCTGGGACTGGGATGAAAATTATAAGGTTCTTCCTGGACCCATATTCATTCTCTCACACAAACCTCCTCCAGGCCTTTTTCTTTTTTCTTTCTTGCATCCTCTTTAGCGTAGTGGCATCCCGCTCTTAATAGGTAAGACTTCACAGTGAATATGGATGAATCTTCTTAACACATTCGTTCTTAGTAAGGTAATCCTTTTTTTTTTTTAATTACCCCTAGAGCCTGCAAAGCATTTTTTACCATAGTATGGAAAATCCAAGTGGTGGCTTTATCCAAGGCTTCAAATAAAATCGTGAAATAATTTCTTTTTTATCATTTTTGATATCCCAGCATTGCAAGAGAATAACCCAGCCTTTCTTTTTTTTTCTTTTTTTTTTCCGTTGCAGACGAAATGAATGGTTTATTAAGGGATGGCTGGTGCTTGCTCAGGCACAGCAGCCCACCCAGCCGTTCTTAACTGGCACATCAGATGGAATCAGAAGGCTTAGTTGGTATAAGCCATTCTAGGGAGAATTCAAGAAAAATATTTTCTGTGTTTACTTGATACCCACATGTGAACATATAAAGGACTGGCCTTTCTACACTCAGTTTACAGGAACAACATACTCGGATTAAAGTTTGTTAGGCAGGCCCACCTGTCTTTTGTTCATCAGCATGTTGTCAGCTGGTACCCTGCTGATGGTAGAGACAGATCTTCAGCTTGCCGAGCTGGCTCTCTTATCTCCCTGGGCCTTTCTGCCTCTCTGCTTTTGGAAATGGTTGAGAGTCAGAGTCAAAGAATATGTTGTCTAGTCCTCTACACATTAGGAAGTGCAGAATTCTTGCTGTTAGCCATGCTTGTGTTAAAGAGGATCCTTTATCTCTCATTTTGGAACCCCATCTTGAACGCCGACTTGGAGTTCAAAAGGAAGCAATTGTTTTAGTAAACTAGTTGCTGTGTGTCTTTTCTGTTGTGCTCAGCTTACAGTTATAGAGGACCTCAGGATTTCAATTCTTTTGTCCTCGAGCAGCATGAATATACAGGTAAAATATTTCCAAAGTGTCATGGTAAGTAACACGTGATTGCATCTGTGCCCGTCTAGGTAATGTAGACCGAGCTAGGTTAGCCACACTTTGCAGTGAATGAACTTCATAAATTTAACCCATATAACCTTAACTTTTCCCCCAAACCAAAAGTTGATTCTGAACTTTGCTGTATTGATCATGGCCTTTGGTTTGGTGGTACTTGGCTGTGCTAATGTGTATGACATGACACGTTGTCACCAGCTGCAAGCTTTATCCATCAGCCACCTAGTTTCTGACCTGCTCTCTATCATGTAGACTCTTAACAAGCTTAATGCTGAAATGCAGAGTTTGCTGGTCAGTGAATTGAAAGATGCAATGGCAAGCCATCTTCATTTGTCACTATGTGCTTATACCAGTTTAGTGCCTGCACCATAATGTCCTCTGCTGTATTCCAGAGCCAACATGCCATCTCCCAGCAGTATCAAAGGTACTGCCAGCTTTCCGAGAGAGCCCCAGTGGGAGATTAATGCGGCAGGATCCAGTGGTTCATTTGTCTCCAAACAAACAGGGGCATGTAAGTTAAACTTATAAAAATACTAGATTTCCTAGCAATGTACCTTCCTTGCAATATGAAAATCTTCTCTCCTCTCCTCTGCATGGTCAAAGAGGAAGCCATCCTGGCAATGTTGGCGTTTGCTGCCATAGCCTTGTAATTTCTGCTACCAGGGCCCTGGGATCGCTTTGAGATAAATTGTAATAATTCCTCTTTGGTATGCCCCTGCCACCCTCATAGATCTTACAGATCATTTAATTCAATCACTAACAATCCCAAAATGTTAGGAACAGAAATGTGCTAGAAATAAATTTATATTTGCTTACACAATTGCAAGCATGAGATATGGTTGGAGAACAAGTTCAAAGGACAGACAGACAACTTCCTATATACCTCCTACTGCCTCTTTTCTCTTGCATAGCTACACACATTTTACCCTTTTATCATAGTAATAAACAGTTCACGGTCACTTACAGCTAGAAATAGGAACACCAGGTTATCATTCTCCATCCCCCCTTTTACAATGCTGTTGATTTCCTGGGCCTGTTCACCAGCTTGTGTATCCCTGTCATTCTTTTGGGTGAGGAAATACGGTATTTCATGTTTACTAACTTATAAGATGTTCACAGAACTTTTAATGAGAACTCATGTAAGTTTTGCCCTAGAGAAATGAACATTGAAGTTAAAAAAATGAGAGTGAGCACATCCTACACTTGGTGGAGAGATTTACTAAGGTGGAGAGATTTACTAAGGAAATGTGATATTGTCACAGTTGAACTTGTAAATAATAGATTACACCAACAGACCTGTGAATTTCCTCTCCTTCATGAATACAATTTTTATATTGATCACATGGTAAAATAATACTTTAGACCGATGAAGTTAAATAAAAATTAATTTCACTAGGTTTTTTTGTTTTTTTAATAACAATACCAATGTTTAAGATAAGGACTAGAAACAAAAACCTCATAAAGAATGAACAAATATAAATACATTTGGAAAAGAAATCAGAGAACTACTGCATCGAAATATTAAACAATAATAATAATGCAAAGAAAGTAACATTCACATTGTCAAATAAGAGTATGTCTATTATAGAATGCTTTGACTTTGAGATTCAGTATGGAGTCATCAGTTAACGTCTTCTTATTTTTTTTAAGTCTCAAAAAATGGACAACTAATATTTATAAATAAAAGCAAAAGATAATTTTAAAAAACAGATCATGCCAAATCATACAGACAATAGAAAAAGAAGAAATACTTCCAAATCAGTTTGTTTTTGAGACAGAGTCTCACTTTGTCACCTTGTAGAGTGCCATGGCATCATAGCTCCAGCGACCTCGAACTCTTGGGCTCAAGTGATCCTCTTGCCTCAGTTTTTCTATTTTTAGTAGAGACCAGAGTCTCACTCTTGCTCAGGCTGGTCTCAAACTCGTGAGCTCAAGCAATCCACCTTCCTAGGCCTGCCAGAGTGTTAAGATTACAGGTGTGAGCCACCGCACCGAGCCCTGGGTTTTTTTTAAACTTCTTAAAATTTAACTACCAGAAAACTTGAAATTATATATATATGTGGTATATATTATGTTTGTATAGAAATCTGTTACCTACTCTATATTCTAAATATTCTCAATTCAAACCAGCCACATTAAAAGAACTGAATAGCTACACATGGCTAAGGCCCCTAGATTCTACAGTACAGACCCAGAGCTAAAGAAGGTTTGCCTTATCAAAAATAAATGGAGGCGTAATAATACCACTTTATACATTGTTACTAAGAAAAAGTAGAGCAGTGGTTTTCTTTTTTATTAATTTATTTATTTTTATTGTTAAATCATAGCCGTGTACATTAGTGCAATCAAGGGGTACAATGTGCTGGTTTCATATACAATCTGAAATATTCTCATCAAACTGTTCAACGTAGCCTTCATGGCATTTCTTAGTTATTGTATGTAGGCATTTGTATTCTGCATTTAGTAAGTTTCCCCTGTAATTATTCTAAGATACACTGTAGGTGTGGCCCCACCCATTAACCTCCCCCCTCTCTTCCACTTCCTTGGCCCTTTCGCCATAGTCTTATGCTATAGTTGGGTTATAGCCTTCATGTGAAAGCTATAATTTAGCTTCATAGTAGAGCTGAGTACATTGGATACTTTTTCTTCCATTCCTGAAATACTTTGCTAAGAAGAATATGTTCCAGCTCCATCCATGTAAACATGAAAGAGGTAAAGTCTCCCGTCCTTCTTTAAGGCTGCATAACATTCCATGGTATACATGTACCACAATTTGCTAGTCCATTTGTGGGTCGATGGGCACTTGGGCTTCTTCCATGACTTAGCAATTATGAATTGGGCTGCAACCAAAAATCACAATATAACAAAGACATCTGTACCAGAATGTTTATTAGAGCAGTGTTTTTCAACCTTTTTTATCTCACAGCACACTTGAAACTGTAGGGTGGCTCATGCATGTAATCCTAACATTTTGGGAGGCATAGGTGGGTGGATTACTTGAGCTCAGCTGGGGCGAGAGTGAGACTGGTCTTTAATAAAAATAAAAAAAAGAACTAGTGGGGTATGGTGGCTGTAGTCCCAGCTACTCGGGAGGCTGTGGCAAGTGGATTGCTTGAACCCAACAGTTTGAGGTTGCTATAAGCTATGACCTCACAGCACTTTACCTAAGGCGACAAAGTAAGATTCTGTCTCAAAAAAAAAAAAAAAAAAAAAACCAAAACTTCTGCGACACACTTACATTATGTTGATCAAAAAAAAAAAAAAAAAAAAAGGATATATATATACTGTGTTGCTTTGATCTTCTTTTGAAAGAATTTATGTAATAGGCCGGGCATGGTGGCTCAGACCTGTAATCCCAGCACTCTGGAAGGCTGAGGAGGGTGGATCACTTGAGCTCTCAAGAGTTCAAGACCAGCTTGAGCAAGACCCCATCTGTAAAAAATAGCTGGGTGGTGGCAGGTGCCTATAGTTCCAGCTACTTGGAGGCTGAAGCAAGAGGATCGCTTGAGCCCAAGAGTTTGAGGTTGCTGTGAGCTATGACACCATGGCACTCTACCAGAGGCAAGAAAGTGAGACCCTGTCTCAAAGGGTCTCACTTAAGATTTTTTTTGTGGCATACTTAAGATTCTTTCATGGACACCAGTTGCAAATCACTGCTTTAGAGGATGCAGGAAATTCTCTTCACATCTACAATGGTTTGTTATGTTACCTGTGATCCACTGATTGTGTGTAACCTCTATAAAGTAACTGGGGTTGATTTTTTTTTCCCTAAGGGAGATGAAACTGGCATGTTTTGACCCAGCCCCTACCTCTGGCCAGTGAGGAGCAGACCCATCCTTTGTAGAAATACACCCACACATATATACAATCTCTTCTCTCTCCCTTTTTTTTAATCTCCAGCAAGTATCTAGACTTCCTGCTTCCCTCTCATTTAAAATATTACTTTCCTCATATATCTTTTAAAATCTTGTAACTTTGGTAACCTCTATAAAATGTTCTTTTTTTGAGACCAGGTCTCCCTATTCACCATCAGTAGAGTGCTGTAGCGTCACAGCTCACAGCAATCTCAAACTTTTGTGCTTAAGTGATTCTCTTGCCTCAGCCTCCAGAGTAGCTGGGACTACAGGTACCTGCCACAATGCCCGGCTATATAAAATGTTCTTTCTAAGCACATAAGCTACTGTGTAGAAAGAGTTCTGTACACATTTTTTACTTGAGATATTATTCACAACCCATAATATTCACTCATTTAAAGGGTACAATTTAGTGGGTTTTCACATATTCACCGAACTGTACAACCAGCACTACAATCTCATTCTAAAACTTCTCCATACCACTCCTATTTCCTATCCCCTCTACGAGACAACCACCAATGTGCTTTCTCTGTCTGGATTTGTCTTTTTCTGGAGATGTCTGATGAAGGAAGTTACACAGTGTGGCCTTTCCTGTCTGGCTGCTTTACTGACCATGTTTTTATGAGTCATCCATGTTAGCAGCATGAATCAGTACCTCATTCTTTTTCATGGCTGAATGGTGGTCCATTGTGTGGACATATCCTAGTCTTCTAATCCATTTATTAGTTGATGGACATTTGGGTTTTTTCCACTTTTCAGCTATTATGAATACTACTATAAATATTCATGTACAAGTTTTTGTGTGAATACGTGTGTTCATTTCTCTTGGGAATATACCAAGAGTTGTGTAGCAGTGTTTTTCCGCAGTGGTATTTCACTGTTTTGATTTGCATTTTGATTTTCATGGTTTTGATTTGTATTTCCCAAATGACTAAGGATACTGAACATCTTTCATGTGTCTGTTGGAAATGTATATGTCCTCTTTGGAGAATTTCAAATGTTTTTCCCTTTGGTTAATTGGATTATTTGAAACACAAGGGTTTTTTTTGTTTGTTTGTTTGTTTTGTTTTGTTTGTTTTTTTGAGACAGAGTCTCACTATGTCACCCTCGGTAGAGTGCTGTGGCATCACAGCTCACGGCAACCTCAAACTCTTGGGCTCAAGCAATTCTCTTGCCTCAGCCTCTCCAGTAGCTGGGACTTACAGGCGCCCAGCTAGTTTTAGAGATGAGGTCTTGCTTGTGCTCAGGCTGGTCTCGAACCTATGAGCTCAGGCAGTCCACCCGCCTCAGCCTCCCAAGTGCTGGGATTACAGGCATGAGCCACCGTGCCCAGCTGAAATGCACAAGTTTTTAATTGTTATGAAGACCAGTTTATTTTTGCTTTTGTTTCTTATGTTTTTTAGTGTCATATTTAAGAAACTATTGTGTAGCTTCAGTAGGTTTAAGTCATAGAGACTTACACCTGTTTTCTCCAAAGTTTTATGGCTTTAGCCCTTACGTTTAGATCTTTGATTCTTTCTGATTCATTTTTCTGTGTGGTAAGGATCCAGCTTCATTCTTTTTTGCATGTGTATATTCAGTTCTCTCAGCACCATTTTATTAGTAAGACTAATTTTTTTCCCATTGAATTACCTTGGCACTTCTGTACAGATTTTACCTCTAAGAAGGCTGTCTTCTAAATAAATGTTAATTGGGGAAGCAAAACAAGATCTCTAGGAGTCTCTCCTAAGCATATTCAGCCTTTATAGTTACCCTAAGCAAGTAAGCCTTTTAGAATCAAGCATGCTTTCTATTTATAAGATCTTTGGAAATGTCATTTCCTTTCTATTTTATAGTATTAAAGACTTAAATAACAGTCTAGATTTTGTTCCTGATTAAAATGATCTCAATACTGTTGACACTTTGGCCTCAGTCAAATAATGAACAATGGATTAAAAAAAAAAATTCCAGCATGTGTGCTGTAGGCTCCAGGTACTCCCTGCCTTACTTTGAATTGTCGTTGTTGGAATTTCAGTGCCTTGACCCTGTAACTAGACACAAGTCAGTGTCATTCCTGGTGTTCGGGAAGCAGAACCTGCCCTTGAGTAAACCCTGCCTCCCTTACAGTCTGACAGCCACTACTCGAGCCACTCCAGCAGCAATACCCTCTCTAGCAATGCCTCGAGCGCCCACAGTGACGAGAAATGGTACGACGGGGACCGCACGGAATCTGAGCTCAACAGCTACAACTATCTGCAGGGCACCTCTGCTGACAGTGGCATTGACACCACCTCCTACGGCCCCAGCCACGGCAGCACAGCCTCTCTGGGGGCCGCCACATCGTCACCTCGCTCAGGCCCAGGCAAGGAGAAAGTGGCACCCCTGTGGCATAGCTCCAGTGAAGTGATCTCCATGGCAGATCGGACTTTGGACGCGGAGAGCCATGGCATGGACCGGAAAGCAGAGTCCTCCCTGAGCTTGGATATCCACAGCAAGAGCCCAGCTGGCTCGAACCCTCTGACCAGGGAGAACAGCACATTCAGTATAAACGATGCTGCTTCTCACACAAGGTAACAGCCCTCCTGTGCACCTCCCTGCCGCCCAGCCCAGTCCCGAGTCCAGCTTCCTGGCCTCATCCCACTTGACTTTGCTCACTGTCGCAGAAGGAGAGGAGGTTTTCATGTAGTGGCAATTATATAGACCCCCAAAATATACACACGTTTTAAGAGATACTGTCCATGTATTACTTTTTAAAGTTGAAGGTCCCATTACTGGGTAAGCCCATCTGGACAATGCTACGCACATCCATGATTCATACACTTTTAGGGAATGATTGATTTTACTTCCAATAGCATCGCTTAAAATGTGTATACATTTTTTCAGCACCTCTAGTATTTATGTGTTGAATACCTTTTATTTACCAACAAAATATTTTAGACCTACAATCCTTATGTATTATTTTACACTGTGAAAAAAATGCAGATTTTTTTTGTAAACTTGTATTTGACCTTTTTTAAATTTCCTGTGTACCACAACTGAGCAAATTTAGTAATTTTATCTTTGAGCTAGTGATAAGAATATATACTAGGAGAACCTTATGAAGATAGTAAAAAAATCTTGAGGATATTTTTAAAAGAGAAGGGTCTTTCCCAAGATGAACCACATTATTTACAATGTTGAGCACATCCTTACACTGCCTCTCTGAGAACATCACTTCCCCCAATGTTTGTGTGGTAATTTTTTTTTCAGTAATTGGCTTCTGACAGTGATGTGCTGAAGGTGGAGTGTCCGATAGAAAAGTGTATCTAAAATTAGCCACAGCCCATCTACCTTTCACAATAGGAAAGTACACATTCCCCTGTATCCTTAGAGATCACTCCAATAAACAAAGTAAATACAATTTTTCATTTCCTCTTTTGGATTTTAGCATGAACCCCAAGTATGAAAAAAGATTCTTTATAGGGAGGGAACATTCTGTGGCTGTCTTCTTAGGCCTGTGAATCTTTATGGTGGTTTCTCCTTTTACTTCTCATTATTGTCAGTCACAGATCAACTTGTGTGATAGCATCTCACCTTGCTGTCTTTTGGGTCTTTGTTACTCTTATGCCCAAAAGAAAAATACTAGAGAGGCTTAATTTAGTTTTACTTCTCAAAGAGGAACCTAAGTGCCATAATCTGGCAGCACAGGACATCCTACATTTAATGTGGTTTCATGTGATCAGTGAAATACTCAGTTTTCTCTTAGCATCTATATTCTTGCTGATAAGATTATTGAGCTTCCCTTCTTTTAAAATTTCAGGCTCTGCGGTATGAAGCATGTCACAGTTTTGTTTCTGTTTACCACTACCACATCGCAGATGTGTTGTGATAGATCTGGAAACTCCATGGCCCCCAAGCAAAACTGAAATTGGGGAAATAGTATCAGTATTCTTGAGTACCAGGCATCCTGTTACTGTCCAACAATTCAGAAAATAGAATGTTTGGTTCACATGGTGTAAGAGATGTATTTAGAAAATCGGGACAGAAAGCTGGGCATCACATGTCATAATACTGTAGAATTAGATGACACAGAATTGTGACACTTGCTTACTCCTTTTGGGACATCCCCTTCTCAATACCTATAGACTGTGCATGGACTTAGAACATTTTTCAAATCAGAGTAGTTTCTCTGTGGTTTCTGGATTTTGTGTGACTTCTATTTGGTTTTCAGTTCTTCATTTCGAAAGGAGAATACCTTTTTTAAAGAATGGCATTTCATCTAAAGATGTATCTCTGGTCTAATTTGATGGCAGTAGAAAGTAGGTTATAGAGGTCTTGTCTCAAATGAGTAAGGTTGGAAAGGGCTGGGTCCCCGAAGCCAACGCACAAGACCTGTGGCTGTGCCGTTACCTGACAAATCCCAGGGATTTATTTACAAAGCTCCCCAAAAAGTAAGCACCTGGGTTTGCATTATCTGAATGTGCTGACTGGAGCTGCCTGAAGGCCTCAAAGGATTATATCAATTTTCTGCTTGAAACTGGCCATGCAGAAACATTGAAGTCATTGTTTAGAAATAACTCTTCTGTTGAAAGTCCAACTTCACAGAGGAGAGAAGAATGTAGCCTTTCAGGGAAGGTGGCAGGGCTTCCCACCCACTGATGGGATGAGTCACGTTTGCTTCCAGACTCTAGTAAATGGAGATGCTTCCAGACCTCTGTCTGTTCATCTTGGCAGAGAGAGTTGGATAATCAGAGCTTCAGCGGCCTGCCTTTTCTGGAGGAAAGGGGGATTTAGCCACCAAGTACACATTGCTGGAGAAACTAAAATCACAGCAAATTAGAGTGTTTGTGTCCTGAGAAGACAGGAACAGCAATTAATGTGGAGATCTCTTGACAGTGCATAAAAGAGCTTGTACCTGGGACTTGGTGACAGAATCTAAATTACAGTGATTAAGTTTCACTGCATCTTTCTGACTGGGCTCTGTTCCTACACCCTCTGTCCTCCAGTCTCCCTGTCAGTGTCTGTGCAGGGTTCTATGGCCCTCCCATCTGAACTGCATTAATGTAGGTCGGTAATTACACAGGGTTGTTGTATTTGAATGTGATTAAGAGGACCCATACACACTGATAACTTTCTACTATTAAAAAAGGTCTATTAATTGTTCTCGTGTTGCTCCCTGGAGAGAGAGAAGCTGAGAAGTTTAGGGAGAAGTTTAAACACTCTTTTTTTATAATAGCTATTTCACTTTCAGATCTTAACATGAACCACTCAAAGAAAATGATTTATGGTGAGCATAACAGAGGTGAAGATAGTTCTAATTTTAATACATTCTTACCAACTGGATTCATTTTTTTGTAGCATTCTGGCCTTAGCAGTAGGGAGTGCCCGTTGGTGTGGCAAATAAGGACCTCCTCAGTCAGTACAGAATGCTCTGTCCTGCTGACCAGTGTAGTGTTTCTGACGCTGGAGTCCAACTTCAGAACACGCATGATAAAGCTAAAAGCTACACTTCGTCCTTGCACAGGCTCATCTCTCCATAACATACTGTCCCGACTCACTTTGGTGTCCAGGCTTCCCTGCCCACTCTCGTCTGCCCGCCATTCCGCAGGTCTCAAACTTGCTTCCCTCAGGCCCTCGCAGTGCTCTGTCACCCATGTGATTATTTCACACTTTCACTGCCACCCAGCACAAGCGAGCTTCTCACCCAGTATGCTCCTCCTGAGCACCTTGGCCGAGCGCGTGCCACCACATTGTGATGGGTGCTCAGCACATTCTGATGAGCAAAAAGGAAAAAACTCTACTTTACCATTCCTGCTTGTTTCACCTGATGACTCAAGGCTGCTACTAATAAAACAGTTCAAGTCATCTAAGTCTTCAACTCCTGACTCTTGTAGACAACCACCACTGCATTTCAAAGGTTACCGTACAGATGCATCCCTATTTGTACAGAGCTGTAATGCTTCTGTGTGTAGGTGTGGATATAAGAATGTACATGAAGTCCTGGTACAGCATGAATTTTTAGTAAAGTCATTTCTATATAAAAGTCTTTAAAATCTGCAAAGTGTGACAAGGAAGAACTTTCTGACAGCTTATATGCAAATACCAGCCAGGATCTGGATGTATGTTAGCCAGTGTCTTGACATTCACTAGAGTTGCTGATTAAAGACCAGGAGAAATGCCTGCCCACAGCTGTCAGTACAGGTCAATTGCATGAATATACTTTTTCTGGTTGACCTCATAAATTAACCAGCCAGGCCAGAAAAGCTGTATGTTTCTTCAGAACAGAGAAAGAAGGGCTTTCTTAGGTATGGTTTCCTGGGCCATCTGCATGCATGTCAGAGCTGCTGTGTTTAAATCCTGTTCTCTGTACCCTCTTTGCCATCCTGTATATGTGAAAAAGATGCCTTCCTTCTTTGTTTGCAAATTATTCAGTTATCTGTAATGTTTTCCCCTCTAAATCTTTTAGGCCTGGAAATTTTAAGGTGAGAATATTATTTTTCTAAGTATTACAGAATAATTCAGAATTTGAAAGTTCAACCTCTAAAAAACTAAAATTTCTCTTAAAAGATGTGATTCGGCTCCATTTGCCTTAACTTCGTTGTTGGGTGTGGAACATTATAATTGGTAATTTTCATCTCGTGGTCCCGCACATAAGGAACATTCAAGACTGTGTTAAATTTTGCTTTTATATGATAGAACTCCAGGTAATCTTGTCTCAGCTGTCTTGCTCCATCTCTTCCAGGTTATGGGGGTGGGTGGTTATTTTATTTGAAACTGCAGTTAGTTTTAGAACCTCAGAGACTAAAAAATAGAACCACACTGTAGTTGAAATTTCAAGTGAACATTAAGAAAATGCATCCTCTGTCAAGCAGCGAATACTTGATGCAGAATTCACCAAGGAAACGTTTGTCATTACTTCATTCTGTGAGGCAACTAATCCACTCATCCAGGGGATGTGATAAGCCCAGATTCTCCAAATCCCGTAGTTACCAGAATTTCACTCTTCAGTAGGTCCTTGGTCTCGGAGATTCGAGGAATGAACCCACGGACCACAGATCAGCAGCAAGACAGGACTTTATTAGAAACAATTACAGAAGAAATAAAAGGCACCAGAGCTTCTGGCAGGGGAAAGAACTAACTGGGAGTCTCTACGTGGGCTCTTTATCTAGGGGTATTAGGTCTTGAGAATTACACATGGCCAGGACTTGGCAAATAGAAACACGTTTTCATCATTGATGAGTGTAATTGACAAACAAACGAATGCAGTCCCTCTGGGTCAGGGTGTTCCCTTCATGAACTTGCCCAAACCTAGGAAACGGGCCCCCTGTCCAGCCTTAAAAGGGGGAACCCTGTGTCACTGTTAAATCATAAGGCCAAAAGGAATTCAGAAAGTGTGGAGAGTCCGTTCTTTGTCATATTTAAAGCATCCTACCAGGATGGGAGTTCATGTAACTGCTTTATTAGTACACAAAAACAAAACGATCTCAAGAGGAGAGATTTCACAGTCTCACAGCCTTTGTGAGTAAGCAGCAGATTCTGTCCCTTTTAGGTAGTTTGTCCCATTCCTCCAGCTGCAGCTTAAATACACAACTAGGAGAGAATGAAAGTTTTTTTTTTTTTTTCTGAGCTGAGTCTTTTCTCAGCTGTGGTTAGCTGTACTCGCCTTAACCTAGCTGTTAGATATGGATCATGAACTATAAGATGTTTAACAAGTGAAAAGTAAGGAAAAAAAGTAATTTTGTTGCAGCCCTCCACCTGCAGGCAAGTTGAGAGAGAAACGAGAACAGACTCAGAGCCTGAGATCCAGGATCAAGTCTCAGGTCTACCATGGACTAACTATGTGGCCACTGGCCATCTGTACCATCTCACCCAGCTGTCCCTCAGCTGCAATCTAGGAGATGGCATATTGGCTCTCATACTGGAATACAGCAGAGGACATTATGGTGCTGGCACTCAATGGGTACAAGCACATGGTGACAACGAAGATGGCTTTGCCACTGCATCTTTTGGTTCACTGACCAGCCAACCCTGCATTTCAGCAGTAAGCTTATTAAGAGTCTGCACGATAGACAGCAGGTCAGAAAGTAAGCTGATGGATGGAGCTTATACAGTGGTTTCAGTGTGTCACGTAGCCAAGTACCACCAAATCAAAGGCTTGGTCCACATCATAGTGACTGTTTTTTATGTTTGTAGAGGATAAAAAAGGTTATGAAATGTATTGGAAACTGAGAATGTCCTTTTAAGACCCAAGGATTTCATCATTTCCTTTGTTAAGCTCTTCATCACCTACCTTAATGCAGTTACTTTTCCTTCATCAAGTGTATTGTTATGGGGCAAGATAAGGACCACCGACTCAAATTAGGAGTTCAAAAAGGAGTCTTTTATTAACCGCGGGGCTATCTCAGCAAAGT
Organism: Nycticebus coucang; assembly: GCF_027406575.1. Lineage (NCBI taxonomy): Eukaryota > Metazoa > Chordata > Mammalia > Primates > Lorisidae > Nycticebus > Nycticebus coucang. The sequence goes on along the minus strand of NC_069788.1, from coordinate 113,913,601 downwards.
CTAAAACAGACTAAGTGAGAGAGCATTGAGGGGTCGGAAGTTGGGGTTGTTATAGTCTGAAAGTTGGCAGAGGGACAAAACAGGTGGGCTAAAAGTTGGCAAAAGAAGCAGAAAGTTGGCAAAAGCAAAAAGCAAGTGCGGGGTCACAATGACCCCTTTTACAGAAGCAAACCTTGCAATTTAACGGATTAGCAGATAGGTAACATAAAGGTCACATAAAGCAGATCTGGCAATTAGCGAATAAGTAAAACAGTTTGTCACAGCACTTAGCTCGTTAACTCTCATCATGACAGTACTTGGCCCATTAGTTCTTATCTTGTTTTGTTCCAGCCCGATACGGCCGGATCTAAGAGTAACGGTGCCTGTCATCATTTCAGAGTTATGGTATACTCATCTTTGGTCCTACACGGCCCCCTGGTGCATGTCGGTGGTGGGCGGTGTCCATCTTATCGGGGTGACGAGGCTGCTTGCACCCATCTCAGTATGTCTCCCCCAGCTTCTGTGACTGTTTTTTGGGTTTCAGCCTGTATCATATTTTCTCTTTTCAAGCTTTCCAGCTTTATTTTCTTTATCCTTTTTAGATGCCACACCTGAGCATGACACCCTCTCAACTATGCCCAGCAAAATGACACTATTCATAGATACTTGTTAGCTCTTTATTAAATGGCAGACTTGCTCAGCTTGTGGTCCATAGTGGTCGCTGAGGCCTCCTCTGTTGTGTGTGCCTCGCCACTCACTTCCCCACACTGTGTGTATTAGTATGCCCATGTACTTGCTAAATATCTGCTTCTTACGCATGTGGATGAATGTTTTTTCTTTGTTGTAGCCACTTGGATATCCACTTTGCCAACTTAATCATTCCTACGTCTCTTGTCTGTTTTCTGCTTAATCCTTTGGAATTAGTGTCTCCTGAAGCTCTCCTAACTGGTGAAGCCCAGTATTGACTATAGTACAGAATGAGCTGGGGTTGAACACAGTGGGAAGAGTCCTTTTTCATTCTTCCTATTATCTCTCACCTAAAGGCTTATTTGTACAAGCAGTCCAGGAAACCCAATCAGCTCTCCTCTCCTTGCTTTTAGGCCATCATTCAGCCCTTGCCCAGATTTTGCCACAGCTCTTTGATAGGTGACTAATGTTGTTTTCCCTCTCCTGAAAATATCATCCTTTGCAGGCGTAGCCTAAAACCCATCCCTCCATGCCGTGCCTGAATAGTAGATGACGCCTTTGGCAGCTTCCTACAGCACCAACAATGGCCAGCAGATGATTTTCACGAGTTCTCAGTGACAATGCAGGAATTCACAACACTCTTCCCCAGCTTTTATAGGTGTGGTATGCAGGGCTGGGGTTCATGGCCTTCAGGCTCCTCTGTAGAGCAGCCCCCACTGTGACTAACACCTTTGTGCCTGTCACTCGTCCAGCGTCCCCTCCTGTAAAATTCCACCATAGCTGTGCTGTGCAGTGACCAGGTGGCAGCACATATGGTCCATGGTTTCATATGAGCATCAGGTCAAGGTGAGAAGTTTGGACGGAGTCAGTGTCCAAGACTGTCAGTTACCCCATTGCCTCTTCCCCTCTTTTTATTTAGGGTACTGCACATTAGTGGATACCCTCTCTTCCTTTCCAGAATTCATGTCCCAGCATGGCCAAGCAGAGTCTAAGGTTGTTCTACTTTTAGGAAATGTAAAGTGCCCTGTAATTTGCATGAAAATTAAAGTTAGTTGTCTGTTCAGAAAGGGGCACTCGGACTCTATATTTTGGGTGGTTCCAGTTTGGCTGTGCTCACAGTTAAACTCCCTGTTTATACAGTGAGGAAAGTAGCAGATACTGCAGTTGATTGCAGTTGTCACTTCCTAATATATCCCCTACTCTTTTTGTTGCATATTGTATGTTCATGACCTCCTTGAACAATTCCTATGGAGAGATTTAACTTTCCATGGTAAAATGCAAATGTAGCCTGTTGGATTAACATGAAATCTTCAGGCAGTGAGACAGGCTTTCCCCACAGTGCCCCTTAAAAAGCACGAAGCTGATTTCATGTTAGTAGTTTTGTTATTAACCCACTTCAGAGATTCTTAGGTGAAGTGTGAGAGTGCAGGACCTTCAAGGTGGACCGGGGCCAGCAGATCAGTTAGGCTTCAAGGAGCCTCATCCACCACTGGACCGAGGGTCAGACCCATGTTACAGTAGGAAGTATTGAGACTATGTAGTGGTTCTTAAACTCTAGAAAACATGAGAATCCTTTGGAATTTTATGAAAATACAAATTTCTGGGGCTCTAGAAGATCTGATGAGAGCCCAGGACTCTCTGTTTACATCAGCACCTGCCAGTGGCCACAGCAGCTCAAGAAACAAGGCTTCACTTTCTTGAACGATATTAAATTGGATTTTGACCAAGTCATAACAATGTGAATAATGTGAATAATTCCACTGGGTTTCAGCAGTAGGTCTCAATTGTTGTGGTTTTGGCAAATCTTCCAGGCATCACCCAGCTCTATTAAATAAAAACATCCAGGATTAAGACACAGGAAAGGATGTTTTAGAAGAACTCCCAGGTGATGGTCATATGCCCCCTGGACTCAAGGGGAAGTGCACTGAAGTGCTCACCACGCTCCATGTGGTCAGTTCTGCACACACCAGTGAATTACTCATTTGTTTCTCCTTGCACCGTGTTCCTAAATCTAATCAATTGTTAAGTAGGGCTGTGTTGATTATAACTATTAGTGAACAAAAGCATGCTGGCATTTCACACCTGGGAACTAGTATCAGCCCATCTTGTTCACAGATAAAACCAATAATCAGGGTCAGTGGTCTTATTTAAGCAATTAGCCTTTTAAGGATATACTTGTAAACAAGCATCGTTTACAGATTTGATTATTTCTTGCAGCAAAAATAAAGCATCATCTAGTTTCAAATACAATATGAATAAAATTCACCATCATCATCTTTACCTCCTTCTTCCATTTAAAATGGATAATTATCTTTATTTGACAATTTCTGTCGTCAAATATTGAGTGTCTGCAATTGCCAGGGTCTGTTTTAGGTATGGGGGATATAATGAAAAAGTGAATAAAGACAAAAATCTCAGCCCTTGTGGAGCTTACATGTGAAGAAATTCAATATATAGTGTCCTACACAGTGACAGATGCAAAGGAGAAACGATTTGTTTGATAGGCATTTTAGTGGGAGTCTGCTGTGCTCCTGGCATTGTTAGATACACAGAAAAAAAAAACAACACCTTCCTTCAAAGAGCTTTTAATCTAGTACAGTTTACTGAATGCTTCTCAGAGAAATAATGGCAGTGATTAAATTCATACAGAAAGGAAAGCCGTGTATTCTGCATGTTGGTTGCTCTCATCTCAGAACCTGTTCTTCAAACTTCCCTCTCGTGGAGTACATGCATTACAGCTAAAACCAGCATGGCTGTTTCATACAACCTGGAGGAACGATTTGTGAATTAATGACGATACAGTTTACTTTCTAGTCTCTTGGCTAATTATTTCTATTCTGATGAAGCATTAGTCTTTGAAAGCTCCTGCGTTTTGAATACCAGTGTTAACCATATCGAGATGCTTGATGCTGATGAATGTTAAATGTGGCAGTTCAAGTGTGCCTCTGGCACAGTGGTTTTCCAAGTGTAGGTCACAGATCACAGTATTTTCTGGGAAAGTGTTAGAAATGCAAATTCTTATGCCCTTGCCAACCCCCATCTCACCTGCTGAATCAGAGTCTCAGGGAGGGGAGGGAGCCTGGCAATCTGCATTTTAGCATGCTAAAGTCCAAGAACCGAGCTCATGTGTGGATACTAATGAAGGCAGTTAAAGCAAGCACCTAGAGTACCCTAGACCAGAGATGCAAGGCATTGTTTTGTTATACTGGAATCTGCTTCAGACACTAGCCAGGGTCGAGGCTTAGGACCTCACATCTCTGTTGTAAGTGTGTATGAGGAAGATAGAGTCTGGTGAAAAAGAATTTGCAAACCAAAGATAAGATCTTAGCCGTAAGTAACTAACAAGTGGCCACAAGCCCATCACATTGTTTAAACTGTGCCCCGGGCTCCCATCCTCTGACATTTCAGAAGCACCTTTCCGTAGATGATCCCACCGTAGATGATCCCAGTGTTAAAACACGTGGCTGCTAATCAGGGCCTCTGGTGTCCTCACAAGCTCGACTGCCTCTATATGTGTCTCCGCACTTCCTTCTTTCATTGGTTCACCTTTCTACTTTCATCATCCTTTCTGTAACACAGTTAGGGTTTTGTTCTTACTGATTTAACATCCTACGTTTACAGAAAAATTTTGCATTCCTTTTCTCAATTTTAGAAGCAAATATATGAGATGTTTGTTATCAAGAGCTAAGTGTGCATTGCTTTTAAATTGATGCTGCCCTTTGAGGTTTTGTCAGGGAGGGCTTCCTCTAACTGGAAAAATTGGGGGGGGGGGTTGTTAGAGGGATTAGAGTAAGAGTAGTCATTTTTATATTATTGTGGTTTTTGCAAGGTTTGAGCCTAGTTCTTCCCTCTTACAGAAATAACGTAGATGGTTGTGTTTGGGCCCAGAAGTATGGAAAACCCTCCAGGTCATCTTAGCTCTGTCTAGTCTGCCCCCACCAATATCCTGCCTCGCCCCACCAGCAGAGTCTCACGGACAGACAGAGACTTCTTTCTGGTCATTTACTTTTGCTTTCCTTGTAGATGTGTTTTTATTGACAGATAATATACAAATAGAAAAGGGTACAGGCCATAAGTGTATATGCAGATACATTTTCACACCCATGTGAATCATTAGCCAGGTCAAAAACCAGAACAGAACCAGATCCCAAAACCACTCCTCACCCCCCCCCCCATCACCCACCATTCCTTCCCCAGCCCATGCACCTCCTCACCAAGGTGAATGCAATCCTGAATCCTAAAATCTTAGACTCATTTTACCTATTTCTGGACTTTCCAAAGATGGAACCATATCATGTGTATTATTTTGTGTCTGATGCCAACCTTATGTTGGTGAGATTTATTCATGTATTGCGGGCAGCACCAGTTGATTTCCATTGCTGTACTATATTTACACTGTGAGAATACACCAGACCCACTGTACTGCTCATGAACATTTGATCGAACATTTGGATTGTTTCCGGTTGGGGATATTACGAATTCTTGTATGTGGCCTTTGGTACACATAGGTATACACTTCTTTTGAGTTTCTAGGAATAAAATACCCATGTCATATGACAGACAAGTGTTCAGCTTTACTGGTTTTCCAAAGTGGTTGTAATAAGTGGCACTCTAAATAGCAGAGCATCAGAGTTCCACTTGCTTCCCATCCTTTCTGGAGCTTGAAATTCTGTCTAATTTAGCCATCCTGCTGAGTGTGGAATGGGCCCTCATTGCGATTTTAATTTTCATTTGTCTGGTATTTGATGAGCACCAATGTTTATCGGTCTTTTGGGCACCCTCTTTTGTGAGATACCCGTTTTTATTTGGGGCTGTCTAGCTTGTTGACGCATAGGAGTTCTGCATTCTGGGTGGGGCCTACTGCTGGGTGTGTGTTTTGCACATACTCTCCTACGTCTTCTGATGAGTAGAAGTGCTCAATTGTAATGCAGTTCACTCCTTTTTTTTTTGATCCTATTAAAGAGGCCTCTGCCTCTATCATAAAGGATTTTTTTTTTCCTGAGACAGGATCTTATTCTGTCACGCAGGCTGGAGTGCAATAATGTCATCCTAGCTCACTGCAGCCTCAAACTCAGGGCTCAAGGTATTTCCTGCCTCAGCCTTCTCTGCAGCAAGTGCCACCACACCTGGCTAATTTTTTTTTTTTTTTTAAGTCAGTCTTACTCTGTCACCCTGGCAAGAAATGCTGTGGCATCATAGTTCACAGCAGCCTCAAACTCTTGGGCTCAAGCAATCCTCTTGTCTTAGCCTCCCAAGTAGCTGGGACTGTAGGTGCTCATCACAACACCTAGGTACTTTTTCTACTTGTAGAGACAGGGTCTCACTTTGCTTAGACTTCTGAGCTTAGGCGATCCACCCTTCTCAGCCTCCCAGAGTGCTGGGATTGCAGGCATTAGCCTCCGTGCCCAGGCAGGATTTTTAGGTCTACATTTAAATATACGATCCAGCTGGAATTTATTGTTATGGAAAGTTTTAGGTAAAGGTATCACAATTCATTTTCACTGTTAAATGTATTATCTCAGGACTTTTCAATATGAAAATAGTTTCAGATTTACAGAAAAGTTACAAAACAGTGCAGAGAATTCCCACATATCCCTTGCCCAGTTTCTCCTGTTGTCATCAGCGTATGTCACTGCAGTACATTTGCGATGGCTAAAGAATCAATAGCGATGAGTTATTATTAACTAAAGGTGATAACTTTATTCAGATCAGGACCTTTGGGTTTTGGCAAACGAAAGTGCTTTTGAGAAAGGCTTTGGAACCATGCACAATTAACTAAAACTCCAGTAATATAAAGTGCTTGCTAGTGACAGTCAACCCATCTTTGGTCTCATCCCAAGCTGGAGAGCTTGGCAGGGCTCACGCAGTGTGAACGTGGGTCCTGTGACGCCACTTGGCAGCAAGTATGGATATCCCACAGTTAAAGGCCCCTCACCTTTGTAGTCAAATAAAACTCTCATCCTCATCTTTGAAAATTGTGCCTTTTTCTGTTTCAGACCACTTTAGAAACCCCTGCGTTTTAGACTTCTTTAAGTCTGCTGGACTTAGTTTTGTAATCTTTAACAACATTTGAAATGTACCAATGAATAGCTTTTTAGAGCCAATGTCAGTCCCAGATGCCGTGGGGACGGAAAAGTCACTATGCACACTCGGCCTTGGGAATGGGAGTCTGGGAGCTGCGTCCCTGACTCAGGCTCATCTCCCCTCCTCTGCTTGGGCCTGGAGAGCGTCACCATGACCCTGGTTCTGAGAAAGTCAACACAGGCAGCCACTGAGACTGCTATGCCTTTTGCTGCTCTTTCTTCTGTTTCTTTCTGCTTCTTGACTTCCCTGTGACAAACATCAGTGTGCCCGTGTGTTTGAAGGTGTCCCTGATGATCTTAACTGTTTTTACTTTTTAACTCAAAGTGCAGACTAAGCCCTAGTGACCATCTGTCACTTGAGAACAGACATTTAAATTATAGCGAGAAAGCAAGTAAAGCCAGCCATTCATACGCATTAATGTTTTATGAGAAATTCATTGTTGTTTAACTCGGCCATCACCTGTACCCTGGACGCCACTTCACAGTGGACAGTCATGACCCTGAGATGCACGGTGCACGTGGGGGTCATTGTGTCTTCGTCCTCCTTCTCCACAGTACCATGAGCTCCCGACACTCTGCCAGCCCAGTGGTTTTCTCCAGTGCCCGAAGTTCACCCAAAGAAGAACTTCACCCTGCCGCCGCCTCACAGCTCGCACCGTCCTTCTCCTCATCCTCCTCTTCCTCTGGTCCCAGGACTTTCTACCCTCGCCAGGGCGCTACTAGCAAATACCTAATTGGATGGAAAAAACCAGAAGGAACAATAAACTCCGTGGGATTTATGGACACAAGAAAGTAAGAGTTCTTTTGCTTCTCTTGGTGGGTGACTTGCTTTTAACATGACAGAGATCAGAAAACGTTGGGCAGTTTCTTACATCAAAGGAGGCCGGGCTAAAAGGTGGGAGGTTTGGTTTGGTAGAGGGGATTGTTGGTTTTTATTTCCTAAATTAATTCTCTGCTTCATTCCTTAAATAAGATGTACTATGAAACATTCAGGTTTGAGAATCTCAGATCTCCTAGAAAAGAGGGTGTTTAAAAGACACACTTCAGAATAATTAAGCCTCTGGTACTAACACCACACTAATCTCTTTGATTATTATTAATCCTGGGTAATTCTTCTGAACTGAGCCAGGAAGCCGCAGAGGGAGTATTAGGAAGTGAGTGTGTACATTGCCATTAAGACTTTAACAAAGGAGTACAGCAAAAAAATTAAGTGATTCTTGCATTTATTTTGTTGTTGTTTGTGCAAAAGTTGCATTTGGGATTCATACCTTGTGTTCTTTCAGTTAAGTCTATTGCTAATTTTGGCTTAGTAGAATTAATAGTTTTCTATAAGAGTCATTTGTTCATCAGGTTTTATTTTGTGTTTCAAATTGGTTTTGTTTCCTTAACAAGCGTTTACCTAAGTAAGTTCTGGTGTGATTAAACAGAATAATTCTTTTTCTCACCTTAAATATCGCTCTACTGACTTACATCCTTCAGAGCCCACTGTGCCCTTGAGCCAACCTTATTGACTTGGTTTCTACCGTCTCTTCCCTTTCTTTCAAGGCGTCATCAGAGTGATGGCAACGAAATAGCCCATACAAGGCTGCGTGCCTCCACCAGGGACCTCCGGGCATCGCCTAAGCCAACCTCCAAGTCCACCATTGAGGAGGACCTAAAGAAGCTGATTGACTTTGAAAGCCCAACTCCTGAATCACAGAAGAATTTTAAGGTATGGAACAGAATGCTCAGAAGCCAAACCTGAGGGGCTGTTTGCTGTAGTGGCCCCTTCCAGAGAGCGTTGCTTGCCAGCTCCTCCTTGCTGGCTCCCGCATGCTGCCATCATCCAGTTTTCCCAGTAAGTAGAACAAGGTGTTTTAAATGCTCAGAGGTCCCAGCAGCCACATCTCTCTAGGCTTGGTTTCTCTGAACCTGTCCCTACTGTGCAAGTGTTTCCTCTTCCAGTGTATCCTCCCCATAGCACATGACACCTTAGCCATCACATCCATGCTGTTGATGCTCAGAACTTGGTACGTGCCGGTGGCTCCCTTGTCAGCTAGACGGTTATCCACAGGACTTCAGCGTCTCTTGTCCAAAGGGTCCCCCATTCTCACAAATGCCATTTGCTCCCTGCCCCGTGTGCCCACAGTACTCTGCACTCCAGCCTTGCCTGACCAGCCAGCACACAAACAAGCTGGCCACACACAGTCCTCACTCCCAGGACCAGCCTGGCCATACACAGTCCTCACTCCCAGGACTGGCCTGGCCATACACAGTCCTCACTCCCAGGACCGGCCTGGCCATACACAGTCCTCACTCCCAGGACCAGTCTGGCCATACACAGTCCTCACTCCCAGGACCGGCCTGGCCATACACAGTCCTCACTCCCAGGACCGGCCTGCCTGCTAGACATGCACTCTTGTCAGCTGCCCCTCCAAGAGTAAACAGACAGCTTCAGCCCAGCAAACTCTGTCTCCACTCACACCTTCAGAACTTAGAGGGCTCTGCTTTGTAAAGCCTTCTCCCTATATTCCTCTCTCGGAATCCCAGACTATAAAGGCCTCCTCTGAAACCCAGTCTCTCCTCCCACCCTGTCTGAATGCTTATTCAGCATTTATGTTGGTGCAGCGGTGGCCAGACCTCTGACCACACGGAAAGGTTTGCTGTGCTCCCCTCAGCCTGGAGGAGCTGGGAGCTCACTTAAGGCTCTGTGCTCCCTCGGGTTTTAACGTGTGTGGTCTCAACACCTCTGGGGATTGAACTGGGACTAAAGGTGGTCGCTCTGCCTATAAGGCACTATGCCTATGAGGTGTGCCAAGTGGCCACAGGGGAAGGGGCGCACCCCTAGGAAAGTTGTGGCAGCCATCTTTGAAGTTTTCTGTTCTCTGGGCTTTAAGCTGGATGATTTGCAGTCTGTTTGAAGTGACTAGAAAGCTTTAAGAAGAACTTTGAGAATTGATTGCAAATGGAAGCTAGAATATTTGCTTAACCACTAACCATCTTCAAACTGTGATCAGGGGAGAAGAGGCATGCCAAGCTGGAGCAGCTGTGTGGGGCATCGCCTCCAGACCCCCCGACCACATCCTAGGGTTTCCTAGGATGTTTCCTCCAGATAGGTTGGGAATATAATACCTCCTAAACTTAAAAATCACCATTTACAGGAACCAGATGTAGCTCAGAGACCACTCTGGACTTGTACCTAGAAATAAATGATTTATTAACATGATTCATTACGTGAATAAATCATTTTCTATATGGAGCCATTCCTGATTTCTATTATTTCAGTTCCGTAAGCCTGCACTTAACTGTTCTGACTCATCATTCAGGGTACAAGTGGTTTCCTTGGCAACCTTGCAGAAGATAGTGTTTGAAACTCCTTTCTTTATCCATTAAAACCCAAAGAGGTATATTAAAATTTTTAAGTGCCAGTTTCAAAATAAAAAATATTTCAGATTTTTCCTTTGAGGTTAGAGGAAAATAAAACCTGCCCTGAAAAGGAATCTTTTCTCCAGTTCCTATTTGAACATTTTTGGCAAAGGGCGTCATTCTTTTGATTCACTTATACAGTGGAAATAATTGAAGGCAAATGTCTGTTTTGCTCTTATTCCAGGTCTTGGCTTTTATTTCCTAAATGAATTCCTTTAGCATTCCTATTTGAAACTTTCTTTACTTTGTGTAAAGTAACACAAAGTAAACATGAGACCCTCTGCAAAGAAAGTGCTACTGTGGGCTAAACTGTTGCATTGAGAAGGCTGGAAGCAGGAACTCAAGTTGGCTGTTTTCTCTCTCGAGTTTCATCCTCCTAGTGTGGTTACAGACGATTCCCCTAAGTAGCTCCGTGTGTCCTCTGAGTGGCCATGGCTATGCTGTGTCAGTGAGGCCAGCATGCCCTCAAGAGGCCTTCCAGGCTACTTCTGGCTCAAGGTTTCAAGCCACTGCTTCAGGGTCCTAGGCCTGGCCAGCTTGGGGCTGTCAGCAAAGGAGCCCGCTCGTATGACACAGTGGCTGTCCTGGGGAGCCAATGCTGCCACCAAGCTGTGGTTAATATTAAATGGCAGGGTCACTCCCAGGCTCGTTTGCTAGCAGAGCAAGGCATGTGCTGCCAGAGGTGGCAGGGCTGCCAGGAACGCTGTAGGTGGGTGATGACAAGGCCCCAGGCAGCTGCCGCGGAGCTCCTACCTCAAGAACAATGGTGGAGCTGTGACATTCTAGGAAACCGCACAGGCAAAATCAGAGATGGAATAACCTTATTTCCCCCAAGGGCAGCTACAGTCTGGCGAGGGAACAGACAGCAGTGCAGACTGTTCCTTAGTCCTGCTTGCCAGCCAGGGCTGTCAGGTGCAAGCCAAGGGAAGAGCCGGCACATGGCTCCGTGCTCAGGAGCAGCTTAGTGTGAGTGTGGATGACACCTGTCACCAGTGGCCAGGAGCAATGGAAAGAGGACGAGGACAGGACACCGATACGAAGCAAGATGCCGCTTCCCCAGGCTGTTTCTTGGCTGTGAAATAGAGGACAGGAGTAGATTAGTGGTGCCCAAGTGATTAAAGCTCAGGAACCCCCTTTTTAAAAACAATTAAGGCCAGGTATGGTGGTTCACACATACTCTGGGAGACTGGGGGGGATGGATTGCCTGAGCCCAGGAAACCGAGCAAGAGCGAGACACTGTCTCCACTGAAAATAGAAAATCTAGCCGAGTGTTGTGATGGGCACCTGTAGTCCCCAGCTACTCAGGAGGCTGAGGCAGGAGGATGTCTTGAACACAAGAGATGGAGTTCACTGTGAGCTATACCACAGCGCCCTCCCCAGGATGACAGAGTGAGACTCAGCCTCAAAAAATAAATAAGACCACATATGGAAGCCCAATGCATACAACTGAGAAAGCAGAATGGGAGGGCGGGAGCAGGAGGGCCAGGAGAGTAGGGGCTTCTGGGTCCAGGGCCTACCTGAACTACTCCTAGTGGTGGTGCTCTAAGGACCCCTAGCACTCCATCCCGAGCACACTCCAAAATCCCTTCCAGGCCTGCCATTCCATTCCTCTGGGTCTATCTTCCAGGGGCTGGCAGCACCTGCAAGGAAGGTGGGACACCCTCAGGAAGCAGGTAGGTTTACATTCCTTTAAAACTGGAGTTGAAGACAGATGAGGTGAGGGGCCACCCCAGCACTTTCGGACAAGACTACCTTTAATGGTAGAGAGCGTCTTGGCGGGTTGCTTCCCTCCGCTTCCTTCCCTGCCTCCCTTTAGTGCAGAATGTTGTGACGTACGTATGTAGGTATGTGTGTATTTAGAGACAGTCTTATTCCTTCACCCTGGATAGAGTGCTGTGGCATCATAGGTCACAGTGACCTCAGTCTCAAGTGATCCTCCTGCCTCAGCCTCCCAAGTAGCTGGAACTACACATTCCTGCCACAACTCCACTGGCTAGTTTTTCTATTTTTAATAGAGATGGGGTCTCTCTTTTCCTCAGGCTGATCTCAAACTCTTGAGCTCCAGCAGTCCACCCACCTCGGCCTCCCAGAGTACTGGGCTTATGGGCGTGCGCCACCGTGCCTGGTGGATAGTGTGACTTTTATAAAGCACATGCTCAAAGGGTCTCTTCAAGGTAGCTGCTTACTGCCTTGAAGTATATTAATAACTCCCAAAGAGACTGAAACTAGAATTGATGGAGAATCTCTTGCCTGTGAAAACCAGCAGGGAGGGGGTGCTTACTGGAAAAGGAAATGCCTTTGCTAAAAATAGAGGCGCTAAGAAGATTGAGCAGCAGTCCCTGAAGACAGAGATCTGAGATGGCCCAGTAGGCGGATGTGATAGAACCTTGCAGACAGAGGAAAGGTGAACTACTTGTTTTTGTTTTTGTTTTTTTAATTATGCTTCTCAAGCTATTTAACCTCCCAATGCCTACTGTTCTCCACAGACTAGGATGGGAGAGCATTACTCTCCTCGCCAGGTTTTCCCTTGAAAAGTGTTTACTGTAGCAGCTTAGCTTTCTAGACAAGTTCACAGGTACATACCTTGTATTTAACTCATCATGAATTTTTAAAAGTGAACACAATTTTTACTTAATTGGTTACACCTTGGCCACCATCTCAATGTGTTCCACTAATAATTGTTTCCTTTGCGTGCTGCAGCTGTGCACACCACAGCTGGGGGTAGCATGGACTTGATTAACCCTTGCCTTGTTACACAGAAGCACGCTAGGCCCCAGCACACAGGAAGGGCCCGGAGCATTAGCTCTGCGTTTGGGGGTCTGCAATCAACCAGATGGAGCTATTGCTAAATCATTCTCTCTCTGCCCCTTGAAAGTGTCACGGGAAGCCTCAACAGTGGCTTTCCCACCAGCAGTGACTCAGCCCTCCTCCTCATACCTCTACACTGTTCTCCCGTCACAATGAACGTGGCCTCAGTTCTTGATTGTTTTCTTTTTAATTTTCCAATATTTTATTGGGCAATTTTTCAAACATACAGTTGAAAGAATTATACAGTGATCACCTATACACCCACCACATACATTTTATAATTTTTTTCTTCTTCATATATAGGGAATTTGTTCATAGGGAGGCCACAAGATTTGTGTCCCTCATCACAATGACCCCAGGTTCCTGTTGAGTGTGTTAGGAAGTTCTTTATTGTTCAAGGACTTCCCGGTAGCTGGACGTTTAAATATTGTTCACATGTGTGTTGTTTCTCAGTGAAAGGGCTTCTCAGAAGCTTGCAATTGGCAGAAAAATCTCAAGTAAAATCAAATTGGGTCACAAGGGCAAAAGACATCAGCAAGAGATATGAGATATATCTGGAACTATTTGTTACTTACAGATAAATGTGTAAATATTTGTCCTTTATAAAGCTGACTTCCTGTTACTATTTCATGGATTGAAATGCACCTACAAAAATAAATTCTCTCCAAAACTCATGACGTCCATCCGCCTGAAGGTTCAGCTGGTGTGACCGAGTAGTTGCTGTTTATTGAGAGCCACCTATTATCTGAGTTAATGTATTTCAATGATTACATGTTCTTGTTGCCCCACAAACACATTATTATTATCTGGCAGGCGTCTGCAGGTGTTGTGACATTATTTCATCAGGCCTCTGACACTGGTAATCAGTCCAACATCTCACTTAATCCTCATAATAATCCTGAGAGGTGTTGTCCCCCTTCTGTGGATGAGGAATTAGGCTCAGAGAAACCCTGTGATCCGGTGGGACATATAGGATTCAAATAGAACTGACATTTGTCTGACCCTAAAGTCTGTTCTTAACCAGAACATGATATTGATAAAGGCCCTCCCTCGCTCATCTGAGTACGGGGCACTGATAGGCAGTGGGCAGCGGGCTGAACTTCAGAGAAATAATGACTGGGCCCCCTGGGTCAGCTCTCTGCTGATGTACAAGAAGCTGGTGGGCCTGACGGTTTCCTGCTGGTACTCCAGGGCGCGAGGGGGCGCAGGGACTCATCTCAGGTGTCTGAAGCAGAAAATTAATTTCCTCTTGTCTCCCGCTGTTCTCCAGTTCCACGCGCTCTCCTCTCCCCAGACTCCTTTTCCCACCACCCCCACCTCCCGGCGGGCCCTGCACAGAACGCTGTCCGACGAGAGCATCTACAGCAGCCAGAGGGAGCACTTCTTCCCCTCCAGGGCTTCGCTTCTGGACCAGGCGCTGCCCAACGACGTGCTCTTCAGCAGCACCTACCCGTCTCTCCCCAAGTCTCTGCCGCTGCGCAGGCCTTCCTACACGCTAGGGATGAAGTCGCTGCATGGTAAGGGCACTTCTTAGCTGTAGCTGCAGCTGGCAGCCCTGCTGGCCACGGCCACACCCTCCTCACACACGCCTGCAGGTCGCACGCTCAGAGAATGGTCACTAGAGGAAGTCATGGCTTGCTCACCCTCTCTCCCTGTGATCCCAGACCACAAGCGTCACCTGGGCCGCTTGTTCAGTCTCACACTTTACTCAATAACCCCTGAGTTTGAATTTCCAAAGGATAGTCTAGGAATTGGGTTTTGGTTTTTTTGTTTTTTTGTTTTTTTTTGAGACAGAGTCTCTCTCCATTGCCCTGGGTAGAGAGAGCTGTGGTGTCGCAGCTCACAGCAACCTCCAACTCATGGGCTCAAGCAACTCTTGCCTCAGTCTCCCAAGTAGCTGGGACTACACGTGTGCAACATGTTACCTGGCTAGTTTTTCTATTTTTAGTAGAGACAGGGTCTCACTCTTGCTTAGGCTGGTCTTAAACTCCTGAGGTCAGGGAGTCCACCCGCCTGGACCTCCCAGAATGCTAGGATGACAGGAGTGAGCCACTGTACCCAGCCACAGGAATTGGTATTCTTATTAACCATACATCCATTTAGATTGAGCAAATATGGCTAACACCGAGTTAGTTGCTTCTTAGAGTTGTGATCTTCCTGCAGCCACCCTCAGAACCCAGACTTGCTGTGGCTCTGTCTTTTCCAGGCTGTAAGGACATTGCCTGTGTTGTCAACCATCTTTTGTTGACTCATTCATTGATCTATTAAGTGCATTTAAGGAAAAGGCATACCGATAGTGGGGCACCCCCGTGTCCTCCCCTTTGATTCATAGGTGCTTTGTTTGCTCTATTACCTAACTAGGTACTGTGTTCAGGAAGGGCCTTGTTCTAGAACTCTGGATTTAAATCTGGTCTTTTCCTCCTGCAAATCTGCAGGATTTCTGTGTCTTGTGTCCCTTCATGCCCACATTTCTTTTCCTTCTGCTGCTTTTCTGGAACAATGTTTTCCTTCAGTCTTATGCTTGCCCTGCCTTATTCTTGAGCTCAGCCCATGCAGAGCTCCCTGTCCCCATCTCGCTCACAGTAGCACAGTCTCCTCCTCTCCTGCTGGTCCTGGCAAATGTCGCTCATAGGTCATGCCAGCCTTCCCTGTCCCCTCCCCCTTCCACCTACAGCTTAAATCTGGTTCACTTTTGTCCTAGGAAGTCACGCCAGATCAACCGAAGTTGACACAAGAATGGACCACTTCTTGTCATCAGACTCCAGAAAAAATCTGCTGGAAGTGTCCCAGTGTGCCCAAACATTTCTTTCCTCTTCTCACCCTATATCAGGGCCACTGTTCCCCGAATTCCATTGCAACTACAATTTTCTGCCCACTCGTTTCCCTGCCCTTTCTATCGTGCCTTTGCAATAATAAAAGTAAACCCTTTGTGAAGTCTTTCCTGTATGTGTCCTATCCGGGGCATCCCTGTCCGGCTAGAGGCTCATATCCTGGAAACCTGCCAGGCACACATGGTCACTGTCCAGCTGAGACGGCCCCGGGTTAAGGCCCCATCTGGGCCCCTGGGGGGCTGTGGAGAGGAAGGGAAGGAACGGGCTGCCTTGTCCGGTCACCTCCTCCTGCTCTCTTGAAATCAGCAGCTGCGGTGACTTCATGTCCTGACCCGCGCAATCCATGCCTTGTTTGGTGACTTCCACTGACATGTTGGGAGGTGGGGAGAAGCGACTTCTTCCTTCTCCACATGGAAATTTGGGCCCCAGTGTTAAAAGGGCAGAAGGGTTGTGAGTGACATACAGAATTATCTGTTCCTCCTACTTCCCCTTGGTGGGAACAAGTTTAAATAGAACTGAACATTTAATATCTTGCAGTATTTGTTGACTTCCATTTACTCATAATTTTGCTAATTTTAAGCACATTAATAACTAGCAGCTGCACTTCAGAGCAGTTCTTGACATAATTTGAAATGGAAAACAAGCACTTAAAACACTCAGGCTTACCAGGCCGTCATAATAGATGAAACTTTTTAACTCCTTGTAAACAGGTATTTCTAGAGTCACTCACAGATTTTAACTGAGAGTTTTACTTTTGCGTGGTGGTTAATGCTGCAGCCACGTTCCAAGGGCGGCCCTTCCCGCGGCTTGCACGCTCAGCAGTTCCACCTGGCTTCTGCTGCTTGAGCGACGTCTTCCCTGGCTCACTCTGGCCTGCCCTCCTTGTTGCCCTCCTACATGAACTTGAGCAGTAGCAGTGTGCTCTCAGGGGCTCAGAGTGGCTCACAGCACCCGTTCCTCCCTGTGCCGTGCTAAGCAGAGGCTAGTCGTTAAGATGTCAGTGAGTTGATGCAATGGTTTAACATGTGTATCCCACAAATCGTCTGCTTAAAAAGAGCTTAGGATGTTAGACTGCTGCAACCCAAAACTGATCCAAAGAGTTGCTTGTATAATGACCCTGTGTCCTTGGGCAAGAGAATAATGTCAATGCCACCCCTACAATCACTTTCCTGTGTTAACCCATCCCGGTATCCTAGCACACTCAGCTCAGCTGATTCACCTCTCACTCCCACCATGCATGGGTTTGTACATGGGAATCAGTGGGCTGCCTCCGGGGTGTACCTGCCCCTCACCAGTTCCAGGGATACAGAGAGTCCATGGGGCAGCGGTCACATCCTGCTCCCAGTCCAGATAAAAGCCCTGTCATCTCCTCTTTGGGGAATAAACATCCCTGGTCTGACTCCCACATCTATCTCTCTGTTGAGGAGTAGGTCCCCTTTTCCCTGCCTGCATCCTTTGACTCTGTGAAGTTAAGCTGGATGCCAGCGCTGCTCAGCTCCACACAAGCATGTGGCCTCAGCACACAGCTAACTTTCCCATGACTTGGGACTAGAAGGGAGACGATGGAAGGTTATAAAAACAGAAGAGCAAAGGCAGACTAGAGGAAGCCAACTGCTGTTGCAAGTCAACTTTAGAGTGGCTGCTAATGGCTCGCTAGACTGGACATTGATTACAGTGGCAAGTAGCTTACACATGTGTTGTGATAGGAAATCAGGCAAGTTTCCAAGGGGTGCTCCTGTGGGCATGAGAAGTATCTTATCATTTGTTCCTTCCAACAGGAGAGTTCTCGGCCTCAGACAGCTCTCTCACTGATGTCCAGGAGACCCGAAGGCAACCTATGCCTGACCCCGGCCTGATGCCCCTGCCTGACACTGCTGCGGATCTAGATTGGTCCAACCTGGTAGATGCTGCCAAAGCCTATGAGGGTGAGTCCACCGCAGGTCCAAGCAGCAGGATCCTGTAGGGCCTCCCTGGAGTGTGCTGGTGGCAGGATCGAGTCTGGACACATTGACAACATAAGCACTTCAGCAGCATGCCAGAAACCAGCTGAGCTAACAGTTACTGAGTACTCAGGAGGGGCCAGACCCTAAGTTAGTCACTTAGGCACTTATTTTATTTAATCCGATACAACCTGGAGCTTCCTCTGCATAAGAACTCATGACATGAATGTCTGACCTCCTTCATATATGAGAAGGCAGAGAAATCCCAGCTGTCACTCAACAGGCAGTTTTGTTTTTTTATTTTTTGGCCAGGGCCGGGTTTGAACCCCCCACCTCTGGTATATGGGGCCCGTGCCCTACTCCTTTGAGCCACAGGTGCCGCCCAGCTGTGGGTCTTTGCTCATATGGCGGATCCAGCAGGGGGCTCGTCCTACCCACTGGGCCCCGTTCTGACATTGCAAGGCACTTTGCTTGCCCTTCTTACTCAGGTCGCTGTGCAAGAGCAACCCATGATCTGGGATCTGACCCATGATCTCTTCCCCAACCTACCAGCTGTGTGCTGGCTTCAGACAGGGGCGCTCAAGTGCCTGTCCTCAGACTGGTTCTGCTGAAATCAGAACCTTAAAATGCAACCTATGGATCATCATCTGTTTTCAAATGTCCTTCTTTTGAGCAAAGACTGTTTTCTAAGATCCTTCTGAAATGTTTTTATAAAATTATGATTGCAGGGGATTGATTATTTTTTGGTTTTACTCTTACTTGGAAGAATTGAAGGTTGCCTTTCAGTCAGGTTCCCATTGTGTGGGGAACGTTATTAGACCAGCCACAGGACGCCATAGTCGGGCGAGTGGCGTGGAGCAGGCACCGCAGGTCCTCACTGCCTTCTTCAGGTTTATTTGGCTCATTGAAGTTCCCCAGTACTAACTTTCACTTTGGTGGTTAATCATCTCATATAAAATGGCAGGCGTTTCGTTTCTTTACTGGGAGAAATTTTAACACCTTTGATTTTTTTGCTTGGTTTAGATTATAAGGTGGTATATTTGAAAACACAGGTGGCATGAACTTAATTAAGTTAAAGCCCGCTAGAGGGGCCAGGCATCTCATGGAAAACATTCTTCAAGAAGTTTTAGGAAGCATAGGACTAGCTCTTTAATGCATTGCTGTCATTGATGAGCCTTGGTCTGGAAATTTGGCACAAGGCCTGTTTCCAGGGAAAGAGTTAATGCTGCTTTGATTGGGAGGGGGACTAGAAATTGATTCACAGGCATTTTATGAGGGGAAACCACAATGCAGTGGTTTCCCTGCATAAAGCAGTGAAATAGTACTACTTCCCCTGTGAAGGTTGGGAGCTGGGATTCCCAGTGACTCCCCGCACGTTGGTTAGACTTGACTATCAGTGTAGACCATTCGTTGACTTTGATAGAGAGGGCCCAGAGATGTGACTCCAAAGTACTGACTGTTTTCTTATCTCCCTTCTAGTCCAGAGAGCCTCATTTTTTGCTGCTAGTGATGAAAACCATCGTCCCTTGAGTGCTGCATCCAACAGCGATCAGCTCGAGGCCCAGGCTCTGGCCCAGATGAAGTCTTACAGCAGGTTGGTCACCTTATCTGTGGCAAGGGCACCCTCTGCACCATGTGCCACCCCTCCAGTGATGGTAGATGTGGGAGAAAGAAGATGGAAGCCACGTAGCTGAGTGAAGCTCATTGCAGCAATGCCAGACACGCCACATTTAGTAGAACCCTGCGTAATGAAATACTTCAAACATGATGAAACTACTCCTGATGGCTTGTAAGGTCGTATTTATGAGCATTCAGTACTATTTAAACCCCTAATAGGTCAGGTAAGAGAAATCCTTGCACTAGGTTTCCTGGGCTCCTATTTAGTCCCAGAGTCTGGTTTTGGGTCTCTTCCTCAGCTGTCATCAATGGTCACGCTTATGAACGTGCCTGCTAAGTCTTAGGCAGCTCCCTGTTCATCACTTCAGGTCTCCATGTTAGAAAGCTGGACCACAGGCTAGTTAAGCAGTAACTCAAGTCCAGGGCATTTCTTCTGGATTAAGAGCATGGACCTTATGAGTTCTGTGTAACCATGCAGATGCCAATTTTTCTGTTTTCCCCTTAGTTTCCAATGGTGAGGTTGTTGAATTAATGTGTGATTTCCTGTCTATTAAAACATACTAGTCGGCAGCCACGAGACACTTAGCAAGCACTGCCTGGTACAGAGTAATTTCATTAATTTGAAAAGTCTTCCCTTAAAACCTGAGGCTGATTAAGAATCCAGGTATCAGCCTGTCATTGTGGCGGGTGCCTGTAGGCCCAACTATTCAGGAGGCTGAGGCAGCTACTGAGAACTGGTAGCCCACAGTGGCTTTATGAAGGACACCACTGCTCTCCGCCCCCACCCAGCCGAGTCCGTCTGGCACCACCCCGTTCACCTCATCTTTGGCCTTGAGCCGGTGCAGAACCTGACCAGCTTGTTGTGCCTTACAGGATTGCAGAGGACTTCTTTTTAAAAATTCATTCACTGTTAGCTTTTAATTGGTCCCCCTGGTCTTGGTCATTACCATTCCCTCTGTCTGCAGCTTCCTGACGTTCCACACCACTGTGAGTTTTGCATTTTGGGCCTGTTGTAGACTTAGGATCAGCAGAAGATGTTAGTGCAATTCATTTTAGGTCAAGAACTCTAACTTAACTTTGATTTTTAAAGTAAATAATACCTTTTATTCCATGATCCAGAAAATTCCAGAGTCACTTAACTTCTTCCCTTTGGCCTCTGGAAAGAGACCACTGCACGGTTTTCTAGGAGAGGACTTTAGTTGGGCTACTCTTTGGTTGAAGGACTTGGCTAGAAATCACTCAGGAAACTTGCAGCAGCTTGAATTCAGGTAGAGGAGAGTGTGGGGAGAAAAGTAGCCAGAGGTACTAAACCATGGGACAGTGGGGCCCTGCGGGCGGGAACATGCCCAGCAGTGCCATCAGCCAGGCCAGCAGCTGGCCTGTCATCCCGGCTCACACTTCCTTTGGTACTCCATAAGAATGGCCTTATTGGCACTTAACTGTGGGAAAAAATAAGAGGAAAATTGTTTGCTTGTTGAAATAGCACATAATTTAAGACATTAAGCTTAGACTGACAGGCTTTTGAGACATGTGGTCTTGTTTTTTAAATATTTTAAGGTATTTAGACTACTGTTTAACATGTAGGCACAATAGGGCGGCGCCTGTGGCTCAAGGAGTAGGGCGCTGGCCCCATGTACCAGAGGTGGCGGGTTCAAACCCAGCCCTGGCCAAAAAAACTGCCAAAAAAAAAAAAAAAAGATGTAGGCACAATAATTTAGCAAGCTGCAACTATGCAGGCAGCTAAGGTTATTTTCTTTTTTTTTTGGATGGTATTTCTTTTTTTAATTTATTTTTATTAAATCATAGCTGTGTACATTAGTGCAATCAAGGGGTACAATGTGCGGGATTCATATACAGTCTGAAATGTTCTCATCAAACTGTTCAACGTAGCCTTCATGGCATTTTCTTAGTTATTATATGTAGACATTTGTTTTCTGCCTTTAGTAAGTTTCGCCTGTACCCATTCTAAGATGCACTGTAGATGTGGCCCCACCCATTACTCTCCCTCCAACAAAACCTCCATTTTCTTGAGAAGCAGAGACCTGCTCTGGCTGTCACCACAAGGCCCTATAATAGCCACACACCTCCCCCATACACACACATACACAGGAGAAGCTCTTGTCTTTCAAAGCCCTTGTCTTTCAAAGCCCATCAAAGAGAGCCCAAAGCCTCCCCGAGGATGCATCTTAACGGTTTGATAGTTGTGTCTGCAGAAAGTACCTCTTGTGCTGCCAGAGATCGTTTTCACTATTGTCCTTTATTCTTCTGTTGTGAGGGTACAGCATCTACAACAAAAGCAGCTATTGATTGGCTGTAGTTGAAGCTTGTTTTGCCTTTTGTTAAGATTACCATTTTCTTTTTTAAAGTAAAACGTACATTGGGTCCCCATGCTGAGTAATTTGACATTGAAAACCATTTTACTAATATAGCCTCCCCAGAGTTAACGCGCGCACACACACACACAGAGCCATGGAGTCGCTTGCAAACATGATGTTTTGGTCCTTTGTTCCCAGCAGTAAAGATTCCTCTCCTACTCTGGCTTCTAAAGTAGATCAGCTGGAAGGCATGCTGAAGATGCTTCGGGAAGATTTGAAGAAGGTAAACCACATATTCTCAAACCAAATTGCTGTTCCACACAGACTGCCCTTGAACTGTGAGAGCCCTTTTTAGGTTGTGTTAGTGGAATGGGATGTGGGCGTTTTTCCTGTCTATGCACATGTTAAGGGGACTGCAGGGAGCACAGTTCCCCCCTGGAACACACAGTACTCAAGACCTTTGCTGTCATATGTTCCTTTTGTGGAAGCCTGGTCTGGGCCCTCTCCCAGCCTCCCCAGCCCTCCTCCATAGCCCAGACTCCCAGGTAGTTGTTTCATTTGGGCTTATGCACCAAGAGAACTGAATATTGTTTCTTGGGTGGCTTTTACTGTCCTAAGACAACAGCCCCCAAATCAATTGCCAAAAATTTAAGACAGTCCATGTTAATAGAGATTTTAAAATAACACATTCACGTCCTCACATCCCAAGCTAATCCTGTAGAGGTGAGTCTCCCTGTAGAAGCCCTGTTTCTTAGGCCTAGCCTGTAGCAGGGGTGTCCAGACTGCAGGCCGATTATGTGAGGACTGTTCTGCTTTTCTATGGTGGCAGATACCATGAAAATTATGCACGGACCTTTTTTTTTTTTTGTCATCAGCTTTCATTAGTGTTTGTGTATTTAATGTATGGCCCTAGACACCTCTACTTTCCGCTGTGGTACCAGATGCCAGAAAGTTAGACATGCTGTTAGAGTCAGTGTCTTAGCACCTAATGCTAGGCTGATTATACAGCTGGTAGGTGAAATGAGGGGAGAAATGGGTGATGGTGGGAACAGATCCAGAGCCACTGTCCCTAGGAGCTGGGCAAGGTGGGGCCACCCCTCTTAGTTCCTTCTACTTTGCCCTACCTCCCAGGAAAAAGAGGACAAAGCCCATCTTCAGGCAGAAGTTCAGCACCTGCGAGAGGACAACCTGAGGCTGCAGGAGGAGTCCCAGAACGCCTCGGACAAGCTGAAGAAGTTCACAGAGTGGGTCTTCAACACCATCGACATGAGCTAGGGAAGGCTGAGGCGGGCAGGAGCAGGCCGGGGGGTGCGTTCTCTGTGAGTGCCGGGGAGCTCCTCACCCATGCCAGGGAAAGCGTTCTCAGTGCGCCTTCCCCAGCTTCCTACCCTGCCCCCTTTCAGGGAGTGCACAACAGTTGCAGATCAACAATCATTATCTGCCTTTTGTAGAAAAGAGAAACAAAAAAGTAAATAAAAATTTTAAAAAGTAAAATAAAAGTTTAACTGCTAAAATGTGAATGTCTTTATTTTTTTGCACAATATCTTTATCTGTTATGTATTTAAGAAGAAACTGGGCCTAGGACCAGGGTGCCCCTCTGGTCCAGCTGCCTCTATTTCCATCAGCTTTCTTATCTATTTCAGGTAACCCAAGCTTTCCCTTGTTATCCTGATGAATGTCATTGTTCCTAGGAAAATATTTTTTTTTTTCCAGAAAAAGCTTATTTGGGGAGTGAAGAGGGCTATTTCCTTACCTTCTTCCCAAAAGCCTAGAGAAGGGAGTTGCTTCGAGAAAATGCCTATGTTCCTCGGGCATGAGCTCTTGCTGTCTGTACCTGTCTTCCAGAGGGTGGCAGGTCGGGGGTCATTTACAGCAAGTCAGGTAAACCAGAGCAAGATCCTGCCTGGGAACCACAGCCCTTTTCAATCCTCCATCCTCAGCTTACTTCCTGCCTCCTTCCTTTCCCAAAAGACGATGATCTCAGGTGTGCTGCTCAGAGTTAGGGCTCTTTTTGTTTGGCTTAAGTGAGCCCGAATAGGTTGGAATCAAGCTCTCTATAGCTTCCTGGCTCTAAACATTAACTGGTTTCAGAATTCCCCCAACCTAAAACCTTATTACTTCATATGCATTTTTAAATGCATTTTGGTCAAAACTATATATAGTTTTTAAGATTTTTAAAGCTAAAACTGTGGCAAAGCTTTTTTTTTAGCTTGCTCTAAATAACTGTATTAATTAATAAATCCTTCTTTCCAAAGCAAGATTTCATTGGTATTTTTAACTAGGACAAGCTAGTGGTGAATGTTTGTGAATTTTAATCCTTGCTTGTTTAAAGGAGCAATGACTGTGAGAATTGATTGGACTTTTGAAACCTGCATGTCCCAGTGTGAAATTTGAGCACGGCATTTTCTGCATCCTTTCATGGCCATCCAAAGGATTCTGCTGCAGAAATTATTGATGTGATATTTTTCCTGTCATAGTGATGCAGGCTGCTTTGGGCCCCTGGGCCCCTCATGACTGCAGAGCACAGAAACCTGGGTTGACCAGTGTTGACTGACCTAAGGAGACCCTCCTATTCTTGCCTTCATAATTGTCACATAATTGGCCCCTCTGCTCCTTGAGCGGCAGCTCCAGTCTAAGGGAACATTCAGCAATCTAGTGGCATCTGCTCAGAAGTTCCCTGCCCCGAATAATCTCTCCTCTCTCCATCCCTGAAAGAAATAGGATGGATTTTCCTCTTTTCTCCCCCCTCACACCCATTACCAGATTTTTATGCTAGTTTCATTCATGATTGTGATTTCTCCATGGGATTTTTTTTTTCCTGGTGACACTTCCATCATGGAAATAGGAAGATTTCGGAGTGCTTTGTAAACGTTTCGATTGTCTCTTTCTCTCTGATTTGTATGAAGGAGATTGTATGCTGCCTGGTATCTCTTTGTAAATGAGAAATAACTGCTAACACCCAAGCATTCTGAAGTCTTGCTTATCCTGCCTTTAGTTTTCCTTTTGTTTTACATTTTGTTTGGGGACTTGGGGCAAGCTATTTATTAGAGTTTGCAAAAACGAGTTTCTTGTTTGAAGCCTCTAAAGACTACTTGTAAAATTCAAACAATAAAATTCATTTTAAACGCTCTTTTAAAACGCTTTGGTATTATTGCTCATTGGCCCTAAGTGCATACTGATTTTCTCATCAAATTCCATTAAGATTAAAGATTTTTCTCAAAAGTTTGTCCTTTTTAGAATGTTGATAAACTGTTTTACTCCCTGTCCACCTGTCGGTAGAGAATTGCTATTTTGCCTTCTTGGATTGTGATTTCATACTTGCAGAGCTCGGAGACTGGTTCTCTGTTCAGTATCCATGTGTGGGTCTTTCACAGCGTGGCTATTCCCTGAGACCAGCTCGCTTTTGGGCTGCTGCATCTCTGAGCTCTCAGTGTCAGATGTCCTGTGCTCAGGGAATACAAATGCCTGTTGATATTAAACTGTGCAAAATGAAAAAAAATCAGTACATTCCAAAGTCAAGCAGAACCAATTTCGTGTTTTAATCTACCACATCACTGTTCTGTCCAGTGGTGCAGCTAATTGGGAGCTGACAGTTTTCTTCATTTTATTTGGTTCAACAATTCTACACATTCTAGAATTAGAAGACTAAAGATGGAGCTGGATGCCACAAGATACTCTGATTAATATGCTAAAAAGGTGTTTATTTTTTTTTATTTTTTTGTGTTTTTTGAGACAGAGTCTAACTTGGTCACCCTCAGTAGAGTGCTCTGACACCACAGCTCACAGCAACCTCAAACTCTCGGGCTTAAGCGATTTTCTTGCCTCAGCCTCCCAGCAGCTGGGACTCCAGGCACCGGCCACAACGCCCAGCTATTTGTTGTTGCAGTTGTTTAGCTGGCCCGGGGCAGGTTGCATGTTCGTGACTGGTGCCTTAACCACTGTGCTACAGGTGCCAAGCCCTTAAAAGGTGTTTAGATGCTAATTCTTAACATGGTTTAAAGGGTTCGCACATGATTTCTGTAGGGTGTGGCACGTGGCTGGGAGTCTCTGGGGGAAGGTGCCAGTGGCCTGCATTGGTAGAGGGTCTTCATCCTCCAGCTGACCCGGGCGGCCAATTGGTTGTGCTCTGGATCTAGGGCAGGTGATCGGCTGGGTTGAATTTCTAACTCCTTTGATACGGGATAAAAATGATAGTCCAAGGGTAAATGAAAC
The DNA here is from genome assembly GCF_027406575.1 of Nycticebus coucang. Taxonomy (NCBI): domain Eukaryota; kingdom Metazoa; phylum Chordata; class Mammalia; order Primates; family Lorisidae; genus Nycticebus; species Nycticebus coucang. The sequence goes on along the minus strand of NC_069788.1, from coordinate 113,887,724 downwards.
AGGCCCAGCAAACTTAGGCAATTTGCTTCTAGTTAAATGTGGAAGGATGATCTTACCCCAGATTTAAACCCATGAAGCAACATTTCAATTGTCAGCTGCTGGGCCAGGTGCAGTGGCTTAAACCTGTAGTTCTAGCACTTTGGGAGTCTGAGGTGGGAGGATTGCTTGAGGTCAGGCTTGGAGATCAGCCTGAACAAGAGAAGACCCCGTCTCTCCAAAAACATAGAAAAACTAGCTGGTCATAGTAGCACATGCCTGTAGCCCCAGCTACTCAGGAGCCTCAGGCAGGAGAAACACTTGAGCCCAGGAGGTTTGAGGTTGCTGTGAGCTAAGATGATGCCACTGGGCTCAACGACAGAGACCCCCATCTCAAAAAAATACTACTAAGCTGCTGCTTCCCCAGAATGAAAAGATTGAGAATAAAGTGCAAGATGACGTGCCTTGGTCACACACACACGCTGGTGTGGTGTGTGATTTCTAAGCGCAGTGATACACAGGCATGTGGGGTTCCTTCTGCATACGTGGATTTACTACTGATGACCCTTACATAGGAGTCATCATACTTGGATGGAAAAGATACATGACTTAGCTTAGGGCTCAAATCCCATCCATTACTTAGCATCTGTGTCCTTAGGCAAATTACCTCCCGGAGTGTAGTTTTTTCATCTGGTAAGACAGCCACAGCCTCACACGTTAAGGATTAAATGGGACCATGTGTGTAAAATCAGGGACTGGCCAGTTGTAGCTACGCCGTGCACGTGTCTCCGTAGCCTGCATCTCAGGATGTACGTACGTGCTTTCATGCCATCGTTCCAGGACTGAGTCCTGAGGTACTAAGCAGAGTGGGGGGAAGAGTCACAATGAGGTCTCCACTTCACACATCAGGTAGGCGCTATGTATACCCCTTTGCTATGTATTTTAGAACAGTAACTCTCAAACTCGAGCTTGCATAGGAATCACCTGGAGAGTTTGTTAAAATACAGTTCTCTTGGCTTCACCCCCAGGATCTGTGCTTGAGCAGGTGTGGGGTAGAAACTTACTTAAATTCTCTATACATTTTCAGATGATGCAGGGCTTTAGAACAGTTCAACTGGTATGCTGTGAAAATTTTTAAAGATCATTAATTATTTTTGAAGGAAATTAAAAGTACTTTCTTTTACGTAATTGAAGTGTGTTGTGGAAGTTTCACCGTGGGTTCAAATGTGCTGTGAGAGGAAAAAAAGGTTGAAAAACACTGTTTTAGAAGAATAGGTTTAACCGGAGGATAGCCATTAATTTTCAGAGAAGCCAAGGTGCAGGCATTTCTCCACGTCCAGATACCTGAGTGTTATTTTGACAGGCTATCTAGCCACAGAGCACCAGAGAGTTCAGTTAGAAGAAAGAAAACCCCTTTTTACTAAAAAGATGACTTGATGAAACTCCTGTCGCTTGACTATTTATATTCCTATGTTACCTAGATGGTGCTAGAACTGTTAATTATATGAGACCAGCTGGCAGGTTACCAAGGGGTGACCTCCTGCTTGCAGGAGGCTGACAATTTGGATAGGGGTGCTGATGAGGCAAGCAGAGGCTGGGGGGCGGGGTGGCAGTTGAAGATTCCCTGGGCCAAGCCCTCACCACAGGGGGTTGGGGTAGGGGGACAGAGCCTGGGAGATCTGGTTCCAGGCTAAGAGTGTGGAATTCAAGTCATAGGCTTACCAAATTCAGACTACTCACCCCAGTCTTCACGAACCTGCCACACCTCAAAAGTTACTGGACAAGCAGATTGCGAGCCGGCACTCATAGCTGGCCGCATTAATGGACCTCTCCCTCAGAGCTCACCCTGCACCCTGCCCATTCCCTCTGCAGCTGTCCAGAGAGAAGAGGGGCGAAGGAAAGGGCTGCTGTGGCCCGAAGTCTTGAAGGCACTGGCTCTTTCTTGAGAAGACAGTTACAGCCTTGAGACCTTTTTCCTAGGGCTTAGTTTCCCCTTGTGGCCTCTCTCCCAGCCTGGATTCCCTGTCAGATTCTGCCTTTCCGGTCCTCTAGCCTTTCAAATCTAATATCTGTCATCATGCATTTGTGCATCTGAGTCGTCACACCCGACACCCAAGACAGCCTTTCACCTTCCCGTCTCTCATCACCCGGCTCCTTATACCCTTCAGTGGTCTCATGCGCCTTCAGTCCTGGGAGCAGGCATCTCTCAAATTCCCTTCATGACTTACCCTAAATGAGCACATCTCACTATGCCTCTTAATCAGCTCCTCTGCCAGGCACAGCCTCGCTTTTAAACAAGTGCAGCTCATTCTACCCTTCAGTTTGTACTTCTCACGACCCATCTTCAACCCGAATGATCTCACAGATACCATGAGCACCTTGTACCTTGCTCAGCTGTCTCTAGATAAATGTGCTCCCTCAGGGGTCTCCTACCTTCTGTTGATGCAGCTATGATGCCTTTTTCTTACCAAAATGCCACGTCCTTTTAAATAGGGCCATGTCCCTACACATTTCTTTTTTTGAGACAGGGTCTCTCTCTAGCCTGGATAACAAAGTGCAATGGTGTCCTCATAGCTCACAGCAACCCCAAACTCCGGGCTCCCGGGCTCCAGCAGTCCTCCTGCCTCGCCTCCCAAGTAGCTGGGACGATAGGCCCCACCACACACCTGGAGAATTTTAACTTTTTTTTTTTTTTTAAGAGACAGGGTCTCGCTCTTGCTCCGGCTGGACTCCTCTGCCTGCCTCGGCCTCCCCAGAGCCCTAGGATAAGCCACCCTGCCTGGCCACCCTACACATTTTGATCTTGTTAGTGCACCCCTGAAACCCTAATGAGTCATGCAGTCAGAGTTTTCCTATGCATTGCTGTAAGTCAGTGTTTAAGAAAATCGATACAAAAAAAATCTGCCAACAAAATCCAACTCCCTTTGCAAAGTAAAAATTGCTCAGGAGGGGTATGGGTTCTCCTCTGTGGCACCAATACCCCCACCCCCTGTAGAACTCCCAGCTCACTGCATGCACCTAGGTAACCTGCCTGGTAAGCACACGCTTGAGCTGATGTCCTCTGGTTACCATCAGCAAACCCAAGGAAGCCCTTTTCCTTCCCCAAACCACACCCCCATTGTACACACACACTCCCTCACCTACCCTGTGTTCCTGGGAGTGAAAGCTCCCAGGAAATACATTTCAGAAGTAAGTTTTATTCAAAATAGCAAACAAGAAGATACTAATAAAGTTGCTTGGATGGATTTGTGACTGACCTGGTGATTTTTTTTTTTTTTTTTTTTTTTTGTGGTTTTTTTTTTGGCAGAGGCTGGGTTTGAACCTACCACCTCCAGCATATGGGACTGGCGCCCTATCCCTTTGAGCCACAGGCACCACCCTGACCTGGTGATTTTTTTAAAGAGCTTAAGGTATTTGAAAACAAACACTTCTCAGAAGAAGTTTAGATATTGTTCTGCAATCTTAAGGCAATGAATATGCCTGGCAAACTTTTTTTCAAATTCACACAATGATAAACTCAGCCCAATGTAGGTACATTTCAAATTAACGAGGCTATGCCTATGAAAACCAGCACCAGAAATGCCATTGGCTTAAAATAAGAGACACGAGCAGAAGCAACAGCTTCACTGACGGGTACTGAGAACAAGCAAGTCTACTCAAGACGAGACCTGGTGTGGGGATCGGGAGGGAAGCAGCAGGTCTGGGGTCACTACTCGCCATCTTTAAATGTTTGGCAAATCATGGAGTGAAAGAGAAACTGGCCTTGATCTTTGTGGCCCTTGAGGCAAAATTGGGACCAGCAGATACAAGTTACAGGGAACAGATTTTGTCACCAACTGCTAGTGGTGATTGTGTGGTCTCCCGAGCTTGAAGTGAAGAATCAGCCTAGGAGCCATTTTGCAAGGATGCTGTCCACTTACCTTTTATTAGTGGACTCTTAATCTCTTTAAATAAACTTGGAGTCATGAATCAAAGTGAAAAGAAATCATTAAAATTATGCAGTTCTTCCTCTTGTCCAAGGATTCAGTCTCTTCCCTGTCCCATGTTCAGCTGCCCATGCTCGGGCACCTCCAGCAATGGGGACTCTCCACTTCCTGAGGCTGCACATTTTATTCTTCAACTTTTAAGTCCTTCCTATTATTCAGGGAAAATCTATTTCCTTCCCTGTAATTTTCGTGACCACTTCCAGTCCTGTCGCTTCGTATTATACAAATATAAACTTCTCTTCCTAAGTAATAATCAGTATGTTGGAAGGTGTCAGGTATTTATCCCCATTGTAACTTCTTCTCTCAACTTTTCCTCCTGTGTCATGGTTTCCAGCCCCTCCCTCACCATAACATAATCTTACATAACAGATATCAAGGACGCAATTATGTTATATGCGTTATCCCATTGAGTTCTCACAACAGCCTTGTGAGGAGGGTGCTATTAATGCCCCCAATTTACACACCAAGAAACTGAGGCCTGGAAAGGTCAAATAACTTGTTTGCAGTAAAATAGTCGGTGCATGGTAGAGCTGGGACTCAAACACATGCCTCTAATTTGAGCCAATATTTAATCAGTATTTTCTCAATCTTATTGGTCCCAATCTACTGGTCCCCTGCATGGAACTTTGCCAAGGGACCTAGAGCATTATTGACACTGGGTCATAAACAGGGTAGGGAAGCAGGAAACAGGTTAAAGAACATGTATGATAAGGCCAGAAGACTGTGTAAACAAAGTGTACCTTAAGGCTAGATCTGAAGATGGAGGCTTTGAGAAGCCTAAACCAGTGGCTTTCAGACTTAAGAATGAGTTAGCATCACCTGGAGAGTTATTTAAATTCCTATTTCTGAGATTTTATATTAATAGGTTCAGGCTGGAGCCACAGAATCTGAACCACTCTTTGAGGAACTCTGCCCTAAGCTTTCCAAAGTCCTTGGCCAGCTCTTCTGAGCCAGGGAGCAGCATGGTAAGGCAAGGTGTAATAGGTGAAGGTACTGTTGGACTTGAGATGCCTGGATGTTTTGCCGCTCCTCAGTAGGTGAGGAATGCCTGGCCAGAAAGGCATTCTCATGAGAAATGGGCAGAACTACCTGCCGAGCAGCCGTTTACTCAGTGGCTGCTAATTCTCAGCCTCACCCCCCACTACACCTGGCTTTCCTTTTTTTTCACCAAGAAGCATTTGCTTAGTGGAAACCAATTAAAATCTTTGTTTCAAAACCAACTTCTAAATATTGTATATAACACTCTTCCCTTCTTAGGACAAACTGTAACAGTGTTAACTTTACACTCTGGTCTAATCAGATCTCATTAATGATGTTGCTGTGTCTTGCTGTAATATCTTGCTATATCATTATATGTGAGCAGTTTGAATCATGGATTTCAAAGTTGGTTTCTGTTTTCAGCAGTTTAAAGACAAGAGATTTCCAGTTTATCTCCAAACCTATCTGTTAAATATACTATGCCCAAGGTTCTTGCAGTCTGTTTGCTAAAGCAACAGAGGAATAAAATAAATAATAAATTTGGGTTTCCATTCCCAAATGCAAACCCCAGCAAAAGCCAATGCCTCCTGACTGCCTGCTAAGGCTACACAGAAGGGAACCGAAGAGTCAGTGCTCCTGATCAAGACCTCGTCCTCTAGCCAGTGTTCTGGTTAGCTAAGGCCACTTAACTACTTCATAATCAATTGCTTAAACCCACCACCATGTTATTATATACCATTTCACAGGTCAGGAATTTGGGCTGGGCTCAGCTGGGGGATTCTTCTGCTCCATGTGACATTCAGTGGGTCACTCAGAATATTCATTTGGAAGGTGGGCTGGTTTGGAAAGTCCAAGATAGCTCAACATTCTTGGCACTTTGGTGGGGATGGTGGAAGGCTGAGCTCAGCTGGACGCCTTTCCGTCTCCATATAGTCTCAAATTAGTCTCAAATTGTTCATAGACTCTTTCTAGCCAGGTACTTAAACTTTCAGCATGGTGTCAATGTTCCAAGAGACCAAAATAGAAAGTGCTAGAATTTTTAAAAACTACCGTTTCCCCAAAAATAAGACATCCTCCGAAAATAAGACCTACCTACAGGAAAGATAAGACGTCCCCTGAAAATAAGACCTAGCGCATCTTTGGGAGCACACCTTAAAATAAGACACTGTCTTATTTTCGGGAAAATGAGGTAGGTTTCTAGGCCAGGTCAGGTGGTTCATATCTGTAACTATAACACTTTGGGAGGCCAAGGTCAGAGGATCACTTGAGGCCAGGAGTTTGAGACCCAGCTTGAGCAACTTAGCAAAATCTTTATCTCTATAAAAAATAGAAAAATAAGTGGGGCATGGTGGCAGGTGCCTGTAGTCTCAGCTACTTGAGATGCTTGAGCCCAGGAGTTTGAGGTTGTTGTGAGCTACGATTACACACAGGACAACAGAGGGAGACCCTGAATCAAATAAAAACTAGACCAAGAAATGTCAAGGCATCATTTCCTTATACTTTGTCAAACCAGAGTCAAGGAAAAGGGAAACAAACCCCATCCATCAGGAAGAGGCTTGTCAGATAATTCGCACCACCTCTAATCTACACAGGCAGCTTTTCTCCTCTGGATCCCACTACAGTCAACCCCATTTTCTCACAAACTCCTACATCCTCCATCAGAATCAGAATACCAAGAAACACAATCAAATGCTAGTTTCACCTGAGGGAAATAGCCCATTCTCAGGCAGTCTTGGGGACAAGGGTAGCCCTTTGAACATCTGTACTGGACAGTGAGGCCCTGCTGCTTCTCAATCCTCTCCCTTCTGGCCTATTTGTCTGAGGTACATCAGGAGAGGAATATACCCTTTTATTTTTCTCATCATCTTGGTCTATGGTTTGCCATCAGACGAGATTGGCAGAGAAAGAGGCTTTCAACCTCACCCCATCCCCTCTTTCCACCAAGACCAAGAATCTCAACCCAGAAACCCCATGGCAAACTCCAAGAGGGACTGAAGCAGTGTGACCTCCAAGCTCGCCTTGGACAAAGAAAGAGAGAGCCTCATATCACTCCTAAGAATGTGAGGTTTGCTATCTATTTGGGGCAGCCCTTATGACCTTCAGAAAATGTCACACAGTGCTAGCAGAAGGACAAGAAGGTGCTGGTGGGCAATGGCCCAGGGAACATCCAGCCAGTGCAGTGTAAAGCTGGGAGTCAGCCCCCAAAGGAATATTCCTGACCTTCCTTTTTTGCAGCAATGACAGCTACACTTCTGTTGCCAAGGAAGTGATGCACCAGAATCCAAGTTTGCAGGGCCACGACACCCCCTGGCGTCACCCGGAGGTACTGGGAGGTAGCCTGGCTCTCTGTGCCCTGACACCTATTAGCTTAATCCCCTCAGTACCTCCCTCCCTCCCTCCCATGAGCCTTGAGCTCAGCCACACACTCTGCCAGCTGGGTCCAAATCCTTAACCTGTCAGGGCTATAAGGGGCAGCAGGAAGTGGAATCAGGAAAAGACATAGCCATGATCTGACCTGCAGGCTGCAGCTACATCTCCCAATATCACTGTGACCCTCTAAAGAAAGATGCTGCCCACGGGCAGAAGGGACATCCTCATATAGGAATGTCTCTCAACTGTCCAGCCATGTCCAGCCAGTCCCTGCTTCCCCAGCCCCTGTGCTGTACAAAGGCTGAGCCTCACTTAATAAGGGTGACATTGCCTACTTCCCGGGTCCAGCTGAGCGACTTCTCGACTTCTCCATCCCTCCCCTTTGCCTGGCTATTCTGCAGTGTAGTGGTGGGAAGGGGTCCATGTTCCCAAACACAGTTCTCCCTTCCTCAAAGGCAGGGAGAGCATAACCATTAACCTCTCCCTGGAGGCAAAAGGAAATACTTGCAATCCTCCTAGCATAGATAGGGCAGCAAAATACACAAAAGCTTTAAGTTTTATGATCACGTGAATATTACAACCTGCAATAACCGTACTCTGCTGTGAGGTACCTCCAAGCACTGGAAAGTTCTTTTACACCAAATCAAAATCCGCCTCCAACCTCTACCAAATGGTAGCAAGAGGTCCACTTTATCGAGCATGTAACATGTTTCTGCTCTGCTCAGAACCTCACGACTGTCATCCTACCTTCAGGTGACTCTGGGAGCTCAGTCACACCCGCAACCCTGTTTTTTTGTTTGTTTGTTTTTGTTTTTTTCGTAGAGACAGAGTATCACTTTACCACCCTCGGTACAGTGCCGTGATGTCACAGGACTCACAGCAACCTCCAGCTCTTGGGCTTCCGCGATTCTCCTGCCTCAGCCTCCCGAGCAGCTGGGACTACAGGCACCCGCCACAATGCCCGGCTATTTTTTTGTTGCAGTTTGGCCAGGGCTGGGTTTGAACCCACCAGCCTCGGTATATGGGGCTGGCGTTCTACCCACTGAGCCACAGGCGCCACCCCGCAGCCCTGTTTTATAGCTGGGGACACCGAGATCCAGAAGAGCTAGGGAGAGTACCAGCTCATGCAGCTGGAATGAATCCAGGCCTGATGGCTCCAATGCCCTTGCCACTATGGGCTGGTGGCAAGACAAAGGCAGACTTGGCTCCTTTGATGAGTGTTGGCAGCAGGGGTCCCTCTGGAGGCTCCTGGCATCCAGGTGGAAGCTGTGGGGCTGAGACCTCCATGGTGCCATGGAGAAGGTAAGTGCAAGGACAGAGCGGACCTTGAAAATAACCAGGTTGCCCTAGTGAGGAACACAGGAGGGAGAGCCCAAGGACTAACGGTGCTGACCTCAGGAACTCTCGGCACCTGCCCTATGAAGTCTACTGCAACCACGAGCAGGACATCAAGGACGCTTCGGTGGAAGGGCAGCAGTGAGAAGCCCTGGCCTGGAGCCCCACAGGCTGCCAGGGCGTTGGCAATGGCAGTGGCTCTGCTCCCTGCACCTTTTTCCCTTATGTTTTTCTCAAGAGCCCTTGCATCCCAGGTTTGGGTTCATTGCTCTGATTGGACTCAGCCCTTCTCTGGAAATGGTCTGACTCTCACACAAAGTACAGGGGAGCCTTACTTTGAGAGCACCTTTTTAAAAAGCAGGTGTGGTCAGATAGTCGGCTATGGAGTTGATTAGCTTCATTACCAAAAGGTGCTTCTTACAAGCAATGCACTAAGGCTCTCAGAAATAGTCCCTCTGACATTTTCCTGCCTGTGCACAGATTGACCTTTCAGAGGACCCAAGGGAAGAAGCACTAATTCAAGTTCCAGCCGAGACGAACTGTCCACGGAAAAAGAATCTCAAAGGAAGGTAAGGTAAAGTGTGGGCGGCACCTGTGGCTCAAAGGGGTAGGGCGCCAGCCCCGTATGCTGGAGGGGGTGGGTTCAAATCCCACCCTAGCCAAAAACTGCAAAAAAAAAAAAAAAAAGGAAGGTAAAGTCCCTCTAATGTTTCACTGTGAGTCTCTGATAGAGTAATGGACAAAATCTGGATTTCCATCTGATTATTTAGGTTGGCTTGTGAGGGCAACATAGGTCATGAATTTGTAAAAAACAAAACCAAAATGCAGTGGGCCCCGCTTCTGATCCCTGGGGAAGCATTCACTTCAGTCAATCTGCATTCCCCGCATGCCCAGCTTGCATGGGAAGGCGCCAGCAAGCCCTGGAATAGTGACTGTGCTTCACAGGCCCGGCCTGGGCCCCAATAGCGGGCAGCTGGCTCCCTCTGCTGTCTGCATCTCGACTTGCGTCCAGGTGAAGGAGGCCCTTTCTGTGCCAGGAGAAATGCTGAAGGCGAGAAGGTTGGCCTCCGAACCCAGGGCATTCCGGGGATCAGGGTAGCTCCTCTTTTGATTTGGGCAGGAGCTCAAGCTCTGTCGATGACCGAGCTCCCTGGTGGGGCTGGGAGTAACCAATCATGGACCAGGGGACCCCCCTGAACTCCCCTCAGACCACAATTTCTTTCAAAGACTTTTTCTGGATACCTGGGGTGGTTTAGCTGAAAGGACCCCCGGAGGACTAAGCAAATGACAGTGACTTTGCTCAAACCTGGAGGCCATCAGAGGGCAGGGAACTTCTGTTGAAGGTTCACACTGTTTTCTGCCCAGAATCTTATCCTGACAGCGGTGGCAAAACTTCCCACCCCCTATATAACCTCCCTCCACTAAAGCCTCAGAGGCCCCGAGGTGGTGGCTTGAGCGGATGCTCTGTCCACTTCTCTGACCAGGTGGCCAGGTGAACCTGTGATCTGTGAGGGATGGTACTAGAAGTGGAACCACAGGTTCCAGAAACACTGAGGGCTGTGCAGTGGGCAAGGCCCCGGCGTCCACCCTTCCCCAGACTGGAAGCTCACCTCACTTCCAGATTGTAGGTGACAAAAAGGAAAAGAAAAGCGTCAGGATCCACCCAACTTGTTTAGGTAATGGATTGTGATTTTACAAATTAGATAGGTGTAAGAAATGTCCTGTTTCTTTTCCTTCTTCCCGCTTCAAACCAAATCTAATCTGGCCAGGCTGAAAGGAAATCCTATTCTGGTAATTACCAGGGCTCTCTCTTGCCCTCCCAGGGTCATGTAAAGCCCTGGGGTCCCAGCAGGGGAGGCGCCTGGTCTTCTGGTTGCAGCCTCTGGTTTGCTGTCTCTGGTTCTCACACTCTGGGCCCTGATGCTTTCCTGCTGGCTCAGGGTGGAAGGTCACTGCAGAGGCTGGGCCTGCCTGCCCTGCTGTGTTCAAGCAGATACTCCCCTCTAGAGGTCCTGCCACGCTGCTGGGATGCAATGCCCATCGCCTTCCTGAAGGTGGGGAAGCTCTCGGCTCTCATTCCAGTCTTCCCACCTTTCTGAGCCCAGCACAGCCCCAGGCAGACTTACCCCAGATCAGATGGGCCTCCCTCACAGAGCTGGCCTTCAGCCTGGCCAAGAGGGGCACTGTGCTCCTCACAGGGCCCACGGATCAGCCACACCCAGGATGTGTGAGGGAACCTCCAGAGGCCTCGGTCATTCAGGATATAATCCCCCAGATCTGGCGCAGGGTTACCCGAACCCTGAACAGAGCTCTCCTCACCAACACCATTCAGGCCTCAGAGAAATGCCTTTCTTTATCTTTCACTCTATGTCTTCAAAACAAAAGATGGCTATGACAGATCTGCTTGACAAAGTCCCATGTCAGTTGCGTACAGCTCAGAAATGTGGATTACGCGTTAGGAGTAGCAGGGCGGAGGAAAGACAGATGGGTTCACGTGTCGGGCTTCCTCTTGACCTCAAAGCAGGACTTGCTTCTCAGTATGCTGACCACCGGTCAATTCTCTCCTGTTCCAATTCACAGTCCCGTTTCTGTGACATGGTGGCTGAGGAACATTCTATACTGTTAAACAATTCATATTACTCTTACATATTACTCGTACAGGTAATATGTTTAAAGTTAGAAGCAACTCTACAGACAGCAACCACTCAAATTTAAATGTTTCTATTCTTTATAAACATGTTAAATAAGACTTCATCTAAATGTGAAAACATTAAAAATTCAGCATTTGAAAAATAGTTTGTTTTTTTTTTTAAACTGAGTCTTATTTTGTCATCCTCAGTAGGGTGTCATGGCATCATAGCTCATAGCAACTTCAAGCTCTTGGACTCAAGAGATTGTCTTGCCTTAGCATCCCAAGAAGCTGGGGCTACAGGCACTGGCAACAACGCCCAGCTATTTTTTTAGAGACAGGGTCTCACTCTTGCTCAGGCTGGTCTTGAACTCCTGACCTCAAGAAATCTACCCACCTTGGCCTCCCAAAAAGTGCTGGGATTATAGGCATGAGCCACCACGCCCGGCCCCCAAAAATAGTTTTGACTGACTTTCTATTAATTATATTTTATCCTCTTGATTTTAATAAATAAGGATGACTAAAGAATAACTTATTTGAAAAGATAATTCATTTTAATATTTTAATTTTTACATTTATGATAGTCTACATTTTTGATGAGCATATATTAAAATAATATGCACTCAGAATACATTTACTTTTTTTAGATCCTCAAATATGAGAACAAGTCAAGATGATGATAAGAATAGAAAATACAGCAATGGAGCTGTGCATAGGAAAGAAAGTTGAGAAGGGAAAAGAAGGCCGGGCCTGGTAGCTCACACCTATAATCCCAGCACTCTGGGAAACTGAGGCAGGTGGATTGCCAGAGCTCAGGAGTTGGAGACCAGCCTGAGCAAGAGTGAAACCTGTTTCTACTAAAAATAGAAAAACTAGCTGGGTATTGTGGTGCACACCTATAGTCCCAGCTACTTGGGAGGCCGAGGCAAAAGGATCACTCAAACACAAGAGTTTGAGGTTGCTGTGAGCTATGATGCCAGGGCACTCTACCCAGGGTGACAGAGTGAGATCTGTCTCCAAAAAAAAAAAAAAAAAAAAAATAAGAGAAGTAGAACATCTTCAGAGAAACGAACTGTATACATTTTTTAATAACTGGAAACACCAAACCAAAAGTGAGCAGGCTTATCTATCAGAAAGAAAAAGGCTTCATGCCATTATTAAAACTCTCAAAGGAAGAATGGATAAACAGCCAAAAGGCAGGGTATTTACCAATGACAAGGAAATAGATGTGAGGGTTTTTATTATGTGCCTACATATAATGATGCATAATATTTACAGAAAATAATTACTTTTAAAGTTTCTTAGAAATGATTTTGAAATTTGATACTAGCATGGCTGAAACACACAATCTGGATACAAGTTAAAGAAATAATCCCTCTCCAACTCTCCAGGATGGAGAAGTCAAAGTGAGATTGATAGTTTGTATGTAATAAAGTGAGGAAAGAAATCATACATATAATATATCCAAATCAATGAGATGCTACTCGGGATAAAAGTTACATTGGATGTCTAACATTTATTGTGTATATATATCTTCATCAAACTATCAGAACAAAGAAAATGAATAACTTTAATTGGTTTTGCAAATATTGTAAGAAAATAATTTTAAGGCAAAGAACTAAAAAAAAAACCTTAATATTTGGCATGGATTTAGAGCATAAGTTTTTTATGCAAAGGGCTAGATTATAAGTATTTTAGTCTTATAGTCCAATCTTAGGCTGGGCTCTGCCTCCAGCCCTTCTAGCTATTTCAGGCATAAAGGAGAGGTCCTGGGATAATATTGAGGTCAGTCAGTCCCAGACAGAAAACTTCAGGAAATGCTGAAAAGATCACAGGAGCCCCAGCCCAAGATCAGCAGGGCTCCTGTTTACAAATGTGGCGTGCGAAGGGCTCTGTCGATCGGAGACCCCAATCTCAATTTTTCAACATCCTGTTTACTGCCTGCCACCAGAAGAACAAATTAGACATGCCTGGGGCACAGATATTTCATAGTCTCTTATTGATGTTGCATATTTTCTTTGTGAATATTTTAGGGTTTTCATCATTAATTGGATTTCTGTATCTTCTTAAGAGATCCAGGGTATTTGGCTAACCAAGTCAACCCCTTATATTGCAAATTCAGTATGGAAGAATTTTTTAGTTCTTTTAGGTTTCTTTGTGTGATCCGCCCCCATCACCTTCATATTTCTAGAGGAAGGAACATGAAAAGAGAAAGAAAAAAGCCCTCACAACCTTATAGGGGTTTCTATACAGGTGCATCATGCCAACATCCTAAAGAAACCAGATAGAAAGTTACAGGTAAAAGTTTAAAAGTTGTGACTTTCTTATCGTACGCTCAAACACTGGTTTCATTATTTCTCTAATAACACATGCAAAGTCTTCTCTGAAGTTACGGAATTGAGTCTTGTGCTCTATTTTTCATTTTCTGGGCTAGGATTGGATAGAGAACTTCAGAGAGAAAAGGCAGAATCCACCAGCTCTTGAAGTTTGCCTGCTGGTCTCCTAGCAACTGGTTTCTTGTTTGAGGCACGACAGAGCTGTGTGGGAACTCAGAACACTGTCAAGGGGGCATGGATTCACTTTCACAGTGGACAATTAAGTTGTTTTTAATTACGGTAATATTAACACTCCATTAAGCAGCAGTGAAGGAGAGCAGGAAGTTTCCAGAATGAGCTTTTCTGAGTTACTAGATCTGCTGTTGTGAGGAGAGAAGCAGGTGCGAGTGACAGGTGACAGTTGGCTCTGGCTCGTAGCAGCCGTGTCCCAGTGCCCACAGGGCCAGGCAGGCCTCATGTTGAGGGAGGTGGACAGGGAAGGCCCTGGGGAGTGGAGCTGGGACTAGAGGAAGGCGCCTGGGTCCATGTGTAAGGAAGCATTGCTCTCAGGGTGTTACTGAAGCTAATGTCCCCACAGCAAGCACCCGGGTGCCTCCCCTGCCCAGCCTAGGCCCTGCTGGAGAGGGCATGGGCTACCTAAAGTGTCATGGGCTACTGTGCGCCACCACATGCAACTGGGAGCCCAGTTACTAGAACACCTGGTTTTAAAAGAAAACATAGGAATCTAGAGTGTGTGTAAAATCTTTCAGTTAAAAAATAAAAAAAATTTTACTCCGATATTTTCACTCATTTTAGGCATGAGGGCCAAGATTTGAATCGTCACTCTTTGCTTCAGTCTTTTTCTAAGTAGTCTTTGGCTTTAAAGGATCTTTTCTTACCCTAGTTCTAAAGCCATGCACTTCCCCTTCAAGCAGATGGGAGGTTAGAACGTGTAAGGTAGCAGCGGCTTTCCAGTCCCCGCCTCTACAAAAAAAAAAAAAAAAAAAAAAAAATAGAAAAATTAGCCAGGTGTTGGTGGTGCATGCCTAAAGGCTGAGGCAGGAGGATCCCTTGAGCCCAGGAGTTTGAGGTTACGGTGAGTTATAATTGCACCACTGTACTCTAGCCTGGGTGGCAGAGCAAGACCCTATCTCTTAAAAAAACATAAAAGTAGAAAAAAAAATGGACAAATAGATGACAGAATGGAGAATTTTACCAGATATTTGAAATATAATTTATAAAAAGAAGAAACAAATGGATAGTCTAGAACTGAAAAGTATAATATCTAAAAACAAGAATTCAGTAAATCTGCTTAAGGACAGATTGTGCATGCGATAGTATAGTTCGTTAAGTAACCTGAAGATGGGTTATTAGAAAATAGAACTTACAACAACATACAGAGGGAAAAATAAACATTAACAGTATAAGAGAAGTGGGATAACTAGAGTCCACAGGAAGGGCAGAGGAGGAATGAGCTGCACCACTATTTGAAGGGCTTATTCCCGCAAACTCCCCCAAACTGGTGAGAGACGTCAGCCAAGAGTCAAAATGCTCCTCAGGCCCCAGTAAGAAAAATGCAAACCTGTAGGACCTTTTTATGCCGTTTTTAGACCCTAACCTAAGAATAAAAGGTCAGGGCCTAGACTTGGAGGAACAGAAATCTATCTATTCAGGGGACTCAATCACCTTTAGTTAGAAAACTTCTTGATAAATTTTAGGAAACTCTGTTCTCACCATTTTCCCAGGGCACTTGACACAACTAAACCTCCTAGCTTTGCTCTTGCTTTTCTCTGTGAAAAGATCCCTCTCAAAAGTCTGCAATGTACTCAACACTAATATGAAACCAATATATCAACAACTGCACCTGAAAGAAAAAACACAAATACAGTCTAGCAAGAGGGCGGGGAGAAGAAGGAGGGTGATTGGCGGGATCTCGCCTAATGTGGACAATGTCAGGATGTCCAGCATGCTCCCTGGGTGAAGGGCTCAACTACAACTTGAACTTTACCTTAGAAATGAAAATAATGTAACCTAAACATTTGTACCCTCATATGAATTTGAAACTAAAAAAGAAAAAGAAAAGATCCCTGTCCTCCACCCATCGGATCTCTCTTTAGCCGTCAGCACCTGTTGGGAGGTGAGGCTTATTACTGCGCCTCCAGTTTGGGTAGAGGCGAGGCCCCTCCGTATTCCCCAGCAGGAAAGATCTGTATGAGGAGGAAACACCTCGTCTCTTGTCTGTATCTCTATGTGGAAGATGGCATAGTTGGGGAACTCTGACACCCCCACACGTTTGTTTCTCTAGCAGGTGAGGCTAATGTGCAAAAACGTTGGCCACACATGGCCTTCCCCTCTCTGCGTCCTTGAGCTCCCCCTGCACTGTCCTGCGGGCCACTGGCTGAGTTTGGGTCTGCCCTGCACAATTCACGCGTGTGTAGTTCCTGAGGTACAGATGATGGAGACATGTGAGAAAGGCTTCTCTTTTGCCCCTTGGCCCCAGCCTCATTCTCTAATCCCACCTCACGTACGATATTTTAATCTCTGTTCCGTTTCTCAGTTGACAGCCTCCGAGGGATGAGTGGTCTGGTTTATTTTTATTCCCTCACATCACCTAACACAGAACCTGGCACATTGCAGGTATTTAACATTTATTTAAGGAAGGGATTCTGGAATTTTGCTGAACGTCGCTAGATGAGAATGATTGAAGTTCAAAGAATTCTGTGTTCTGCAGCTGTTTCAATATTAGGTTCGCCTTTATTAATCAGAGTAACCAGGAGTGGGTTGTTTAAAACGTTTAACTCTTTTTTTTTTTATTGTTGGGGATTCATTGAGGGTACAATAACCCAGGTTACACTGATTGCAATTGTTAAGTAAAGTCCCCTCTGTCGCGATTTAAAATTTTCTTAATACAGGGTCCAGCAAAAAAGAAAAAAATTTTTTTTACTTTATCTCGCTCTTTGAAATAGAATATCTTGAGGATAGTGTGATCTTTCAAAGGACCATGACTCAGGTCTTTTTCCTATTCCTCAGGATAGGAATTCTATTTCTATAGAATAGAAACCCCCCAAATGTCTACTGAAATCTAAGTTTCTTTGCACCTGGGTTAAGTTACTGCTGTGATTTTCAAGTTCAGGATTTTCTATCTTCCCCCTTCCTATTATCTGATACTCATTGCATCTGACAGGGGTTTACCTCCAACATCCAGTTAGCTACTTATAGTTTTGTGTTGGCTAAGAAACCAGGTAGCTAGGACTGTCATGACTATGTGTTTAAAAAAAGAGTAAAAAGATTCCAAGTGAGAAGTTGAACATGGCTGAGCTTTAGAGTATAAATATCACAACAGCCACACTCATTTCCTACTCTGCTGGGTGGTTTCTGTGTCTGTCCCCCCGACCCAACAAGTGCTAGGGGAGCTGCTGCAAAGGTGCACAAGAGAACATGAAAACCCAGGCTCTGGAGAAGGCCTGATTTTTGTAAACAGCCTGGTAGGAGGGAGGGTGAAAATACAGCTGTTGGAGTCACTTATAGGGGAAGAATCTGATTTGTGGTGCTTAGTTATTGATGAGCTCACTATGCTCATCAATAACTATGCAGCAACCCTGAATCACTTTACTGTAAACACCTTAAATACAGGGTGGCAATAAAGTTCATGTGCAGTAGAATTTTATGGCCACCCTGTATATGTATAGCTTAGTACCAAGAGCTGAGCAATCCGTCCTCCCAGACTGAGGTTTGCACATGTAAGGCTAGCTTAAAAACTAAAATGTAACAGCCCTCAGAATGGGAGAAGATATTTGCAGGTTATGTCTCCGACAAAGGTTTAATAACCAGAATCCACAGAGAACTCAAACGTATTAGCAAGAATAGAACAAGGGATCCCATCACAGGCTGGGCAAGGGATTTGAAGAGAAACTTCTCTGAAGAAGACAGGCGTGCGGCCTTCAGACATATGAAAAAATGCTCATCATCTTTAATCATCAGAGAAATGCAAATGAAAACTACTTTGAGATACCATCTAACTCCAGTGAGACTAGCCTATATCACAAAATCCCAAGACCAGAGATGTTGGCGCGGATGTGGAGAAAAGGGAACACTTTTGCACTGCTGGTGGGAATGCAAATTAATACATTCCTTTTGGAAAGAGATATGGAGAACACTTAGAGATCTAAAAATAGATCTGCCATTCAATCCTGTAATTCCTCTACTGGGCATATACCCAGAAGACCAAAAATCACGTCATAACAAAGATATTTGTACCAGAATGTTTATTGCAGCCCAATTCATAATTGCTAAGTCATGGAAGAAGCCCAGGTGCCCATCGATCCACGAATGGATTAATAAATTGTGGTATATGTACACCATGGAATATTATGCAGCCTTAAAGAAAGATGGAGACTTTACCTCTTTCATGTTTACATGGATGGAGCTGGAACATATTCTTCTTAGTAAAGTATCTCAAGAATGGAAGAGAAAGTACCCAATGTACTCAGCCCTACTATGAGACTAATTTAGTGTTTTCACATGAAAGCTATAACCCAGTTACAACCTAAGAATAGGGGGAAGGGGGAAAGGGAGGGGAGGGAGGGCGGAGGTGGGTAGAGGGAAGGGATTGGTGGGATTACACCAGCGGTGCATCTTACAAGGGTATATGTGAAACTTGGTAAACAGTCTGTGAAGCTAGTGAATGATGCCCCATGATCATATCAATGTACACAGCTATGATTTAATAAAAAAAATAGATAAAGTGGAGCCCTCTGGGGAATTTAACACAAGGAATTTGTTTTGTTTTGTTTTTACAACAATACAAGTTTTTTTTTGGTTTGGGTTTTTTTTTTTTGAGACAGAGTCTTACTATGTCACCCTGACTAGAGTTCTGTGGCAACACAGCTCACAGCAACCTCAAACTCTTGGGCTTAAGCGATTCTCTTGCCTCAGCCTCCCAAGTAGCTGTGACTATAGGTGCCTGCCACAATGCCCAGCTATTTTGTTGTTGTTGTCATTTTTGTTTAGCAGGCCCGGGGCCGGATTTGAACGTCAGCCCTGGCGTATGTGGCCAGTGCCCTAACCACTGTGCTATGGGTGCCGAGCCAACAATACAAGTTTTAACAGCACATGTTACTAATTACTAGGGAAATGAATTTTCAGTTTTTGAATCACTTACATAGTTTTGGTCAATGCTGAATATATAAAGATGTTGAGTCCACTCCCAAACTAGGTTATATGTGTTTTGGAACAGATCTATATATGTGTAGGCAGTTTCTGTCAAGAGTTCTACAGAAAGCAAGAAAAGTAAGGAAATAAGTATAAGACTTTATCCCTTGTATTTACATTTTCAAAGTTTTTGTTTTATATGACGTATTTGTTTTCTTTGGATTTTTCTTCACAATTGATTAACAAATGTAGCTTGGTGTGTTTTTATGTAATTGAGAAAAATTATTCTGTTTGTCCTATGGAGAATCACTTGTGAGTCTTAGTTATGTAAATATAAAAAGAGTTGGTCTTATTAGTCTAGAATTGAGGATAACAAGATTCTAGAGTATTCTGAGGGACCTAGAAAAAGCTACCTTATCCCAATGTTCAGAGTTCATTTCTGAGGAGGGAATGAACTGATGTAACAATCTCCATAATTACTCCTTGCCTTCCTTCCTAAATAGCTTTATTGAGATATAATACACCCACCCCATAATTTATCCCTTTAAGATTCAGTGGATTTTAGTATACTCACAGATATGTGTAGCCGTCATCAGAGTAAACTTTAAAACACTGCCATCATCTCAAAAAAAAAAAAAATACCCCAAATCCTCTTCATACTATCTATCTATTTGTCCCCTGGCCCCATCCCTAAGCAACTGCACATTTACTTTCTTTCTCTATATATTTGCTTACTCTGGACATTTCACATGGGAATCATATGTGATTGGCAACTTAGATAGATAGTTCTGGTGGAGGGTCTTTTTTGAAGTTGTAGTTAAAATTTTGGTGGGACGATGTTTGTTTGTAGACTAGGCTGGGGCTGGAGGATTCACTTCCAAGATAGTTCACTAACATGACCATTGGCAGAGGCCTCAGCTCCTCATCACGTGGTCTTCCCACAAGGCTGCTTGAGTGTCTTCACAATATAGCGCCTTCGCCCTCCCACCCCGCACTCCCCCACCCAGCAAGTGACATCAGAGTAGGAGGAAACTGCAACACAGTTTATGACCTAGTTCAGAAGTTCCACGCCATCATTTTCACCATATTCTATTTGCTAGAGGTGAATCGCTAAATCCACACACGTGGAGAGGAATAGGCTCTGTCTTTTGAAGGGAAGAGAATCAAAGAATATGTGGGCATATATTGCTGGATTAAAGATCAATAAAAAAATGCTATTTCTTTATACCAGCAATAATAAGCTAGAAAGTATAAGAACAGCAACAACCTACCATTTACCATAGCATCAATAATAAAATGGATCAAAGAATTAATCAAGAATATGGACTCCTGGGCTGAGTGTGGTGGCTCACTGTTAATCCTAGCACTCTGGGAGGCTGAGGCAGGAGGATCTCTTCAGCTCAGAAGTTTAAGACCAGCCTGAACAAGAGTTATACCCTGTCTCTACTAGAATTAGGAAAAATTAGCCAGGTGTGGGAGCAGGTGCCTCTAGTCCCAGCTACTTGGGAGGCTGAGGCAGGAGGATTGCTTGAGCACAGAAGTTTGAGGTTGCTGTGAGCTAGGCTGACATCATGGTGCTCTAGCTTGGGCAACAGAATGAGATTCTATCTCAAAAAAAAAAAAAGAAAGAAAGAAGGAAAGAAAGAAATATGGAGTCTCCTATAAAGGAAATAAAAAAAGATCTGATAAATGGAAAGATTCCATGTCCTAGGATAGGATAACATATTATAAACATGTCTGTTCCTCCCCGTTCCAATTATCTAAACACTTAATATTCTCACAATGAAGATTAAATTATAATTGTTTAAGGATTTTATTAAGCTTTTTGTTAAAATTTATGTGAAATGTTAAAGTCTGTAAATAGCTAAGACAATTTAATTAGCGTAAAGAGGGGTCTCTATCAAATATAAAGCATATCACATAGTTCAAACAAAAATAGTGTGTTACTGGCACAAGAACAGTCAGAGAGACTGATGGGACAGAATAGAAAGCTCAGAAAGAAATGCCCAAATGTACATGACAACATTCCACAAGATGACTGTGGTGCCATAAATTAACGCGGACTGCGGGCGGCGCCTGTGGCTCAGTCGGTAGGGCGCCGGCCCCACATACCGAGGGTGGCGGGTTCAAACCCGGCCCCGGCTGAACTGCAACCAAAGAATAGCTGGGCATGGTGGCGGGCTCCTGTCGTCCCGGCTGCTCGGGAGGCTGAGGCAAGAGAATCGCTTAAGCCCAGGAGTTGGAAGTTGCTGTGAGCTGTGTGATGCCATGGCACTCTACCCGAAGGGCATAAAGTGACACTCTGTCTCTACAAAAAAAAAAAAAAAAAAAAAAATTAACGCGGACTGGTTGGCTTGTCTGAAGAATGGTGCTGGGAAAAGTACTAAATGGTGAAAAACACAACTGATGCCCACCTACCACCACATATAAAAATAGACATGAGGCAGATAAAAGAGCTAAATATAGCTGAGTGGGTAGGGCACCAGCCACATACACTGAGGCTGGTGGGTTCGAACCTGGCCTGGACCTGCTAAAGCAACAATGACAACTGCACCAAAAAAATAGCCGGGCGTTGTGGCAGGTGCCTGTAGTCCCAGCTACTTGGGAGGCTGAGGCAAGAGAATTGCTTAAGCCCAGGAGTTTGAGGTTGCTGTGAGCTGTGACGCCACAGCATTCTACCAAGGGTGACATAGTGAGACTCTGTCTCAAAAAACAAACAAACAAACAAAGAGCTAAATATGAAATAACTAAACATAAAAGGTTAATGTTAAAGAACCAAAAAAATAGAAGAACTAAGTATGAAAGTTTAAACTATATAGTTTGGTTTTTTTTCTTTTTGCAGTTTCTGGCCAGGGCTGGGTTTGAACCCACTGCGTCCCGCATATGGGGCCGGCGCCCCACTCCTTTGAGCCACAGGCACTGCCCTAAACTATATATATTACTTTCAGAAAAAGTATAGATAGTATTGTTTTGAACTAAGCATGTACCTTAAGACAAAAATTATACTTATTTAAATCAAAATTAAGTATCTCTTTTAAACAAAATAAATATTTTTTGATAGAATAAGAGAAGATATTCGCAATGTTTAAAACTGAAAAGGCATGATACCTACAACAATGGTTCTCAAACTTCAGTAGGCATAGGAATTCCTTGGGAATCTTGTTCCACTGCAGATTCTAACTCAGCAAGACTGAAGTGGAAGAGTGGATTCTTCTAGATTTCTAACAAGAGCTCCCAGCTGAACAACAAGGATCTAGATTATACAACAAACTCTCCAAATCATAAAGAAAATGACAGAAACTCCAATAAAAAAATAAAGGTCATTAGCAAATGAGTTATAGACAGGAAATGCAAAAGGCCATCAAACATAAAAGGATGCTCAAATTCATTGATTGTCCAACATGTGCAAATTTAAACAAGATACTCTGTCTAATATATCACAGTGTCAAAAATGCCAAAGCTTGATAATGGCAATTATTGGCATGAATTTTGGAAATACAGAAACCTTCATAAACTGCTAGTGGGAGTTAAGTGACATACTTATTTTGCAGAGAGGTTTACCACTGTTTGACAAAGTTAAATATATTCACATATTCATACCATATGTATGGCCATTCTAGTCTTGGCTACATTTTCTAAAAAATGTCTCACATATTTACATGTTCATAAAGAGACATGTTGATTTATGAAGATGTTACTAGAGTATAATTTATAGTGTAAAGAATTTAAGATCAGCCTGGACAATGTAGTGAGACCCCCATCTCTATAGAAAATAATTGTCCAGGCATGGTGCCTGTAGTCCCAACTACTTGGGAGTTTGAGATGGGAAGATTGCTTAAGGCCAGAGTTAGAGGCTACAGTGAGCTATGATCACACCACTGCACTCTAGCCTGGTAGACAGAGTGAGACTCTATCTCTAAAAAATAAAATAAAACAAAATGTTATACTTCTACTTTTGTGTCTATTTGATGATTTCTTAATACTAAATTAAAATAAAAACCCAGTAATAGTCTAGGAAAATTTTATAGCCAAAAAGTCATGTGATGGGAAATCTATTTAACAGTAAGAATATTCAGAAAGAAGGGAATTGCATATTAAAACTGTGTTTCTCTATTTGTAAATTTGAATTAAGCATTTGAGTTGTCTTTAGTCAACCATCCTTAAAAACATATAAATTAAAAAAACCTGTAGCACATGGGTCACAGGTCTATCCCCAAACACAGACCAGTGTGCAGCATCCTCCCCTGCAGAGAAACAGAGGAGACTGTCCACTGGATGACCCCAGAGGCTCTCAGCAGGTTGCCTGGCAACGAGCCACCTGGGCCCAGTGACCCTCCCTCCCTCAGTGCTAATGACTGCAGGCAGTCTCAAGTTCCCACAAGGCCTCCAGAGTTTATGTTCAGACTATTTTCTCCTGTTTGAGATGCTGTTCTCATGGTTACCTTATAAAAATGCACAGTAGCAGAGAGGAAGTTCCCATAGGGAGCACAGGGCAAGGCATATCCAGCTGTGCCCCGACTGTTGAGCTCCCCTGGGATGGTGAGAGAGGTTGGAGGACTCCAAATCTTACTGTCTCTCTGTTTATAAGTTGCCCGCAAAGTCTGCTTTCTATCTACACTATATATCGTATGCAGGGTATGTCCGCACCCGTATTCCACAGGTGACGCCCGATCTGGAGCACAGACAGCCTGTTCTGCTTTTAGCCCTTTTAATACAGAGTAGCCAGGCAGGTCATCCTGGGTGTGGGAGACCACCCAGCTGAGTTGGGATGGTCAGTGACCACGTGGTCATGAGATTTATGCCTATGGGCTGCAGGGGCCATCTAGTAGTGATCCCAACCCAAAGGAGAGGTTATAGAAAACATTCATTTGTTTTTCTGAAAATTCTTTGGTGTTCTAAGGACCAGAGGAAGAAGCAGAAGAGGCCTTTAGTAGGCCCCCCTCAGAGTGACTAAGTCATCCTACCCACTTAGATCTGAAATCCATTAATATTGTGAAAGTTGATCACATGAATTGGGTCATTGTCATAACTATTACAGAGTTGAGAGGCTAGGGGTGGGAGGAAGCACTCAGGACATAGACCATTGCTGTAAGAATATAGTTCCCTATAAGCCTGGCTGCTGAAACTGCCTGCTATAACTTGAAACCAGTTTTATCTAATAGTTGTGAAACAAGTTCCCGTAACATGAAGAGTAGCTTTACCTATTGTTGACATGTATCAATCAAAACATGCCAGCTCTCCCAAACCTTCCTAGTACCAACAAACTTTCTCAAAGAGCAATAGGCAAATCTCTCTCTCTCTTGCTCTCTTTGTTTTAAAAGACAGAGTCACACTCTGTTATCCTGGATAGAGTGCAGCAGCTTCATCACAGCTCACAGCAACCTCAAACTCCTGGGCTCAAGTGATCCTCTTGCCTCAGCCTCCCTAGTAGTTGGGACTACAGGTGCTCACCACAATGCCTGACTAATTTTTCTATTTTTAGTAGAGATGAGGTCTCATTTTTGCTCACGCTGGTCTCAAACTCCTAAGCTCAAGCAATCTGCCCATCTCAGCCTTCCAGAGTTCTAGGATTACAGGCATGAGCCACTGAGCCCAGTTTTTTTTTTTTTTTTAAATATAGAAAACCTCTAGCCGTCTCTTCATTGGACATACCAAGACCACCCAGTTTGCATGTACCCTGTTTCCCTGAAAATAAGACAGTGTCTTATTTTAAGGTGTGCTCCCAAAGATGCACTAGGTCTTATTTTCAGGGGATGTCTTATCTTTCCTGTAAGTAGGTCTTATTTTCGGAGGATGTCTTATTTTCGGGGGAACAGGGAGGTCCTGAATCACAATTCTTTCTTCCCAAAGAAAATGTTATAATTCAGATTTGTATCTATATTTTACTTGAGTTCCACAATAAGCAAGGTGGCAAGTAGGGTCATTCTGTGAAGAATCAACAACAGGTAGAAGTAGGAACTGTGCTGCTGTCCACTGGCCTAGTCAGAGACATGGAGGCAGACAGTGCAGATGAAATGAATGATTTATTAAGGGATGGCTGGTGCTCACTCAGGCACAGCAGCAAATGGCCATTCTTATTCACATTCTTATATACCAAAATCATCAGATAGAAATAATCCAAGAACAAGGAAGACAAAAGGTAAAGATGCCTTATCAGAGTTAATCCAGCAAAGTATGTACACACCTTTCTAAACCAAGAATATCTTGTTTAGAGATAAACAACAATGGAGATGAACCACAAAGGGCTGGGTTGGCTGTTCTGTATGCCTACTTCCCTATATGACTAACTGAAAGTTTTTGTGTAAATAGAGGTAGGGGATTAAGTGCAACGGTCCATTGCCCGAGGCAGATGCTCTGTCTCCAGCTACGAGCTGGTGAGAGCCCTCCAGGACATTCTTTCCTTTAAGGTGTGACTGCCTACATTTTTCAGCAAAGCCACTTATGTGAGCTGGGGGAAAATATTCCCCCAAACTCATATCTAGCCTAAGTACTGGAAATGTCCCTTCTCAGGATCTCATAACTTCAAGGAGCACAAATGAGACTGATTCACCTACAAGGGTGCAGTGGACTGTGCTTCTTCATTTCCCCCTTTCCAACTAAGGACTATTTGCCTGCACTGCTGTCATAGCCAAAGAGACAGCAGCATTACGATCACTAGTTTTCTTTATCTGTTGGACTTTTTTGCAAATGATATAAAGTGTGAAAATTATGAGGCAAAACAAGAACAGAGTACCCACAGAGGTTGCAAACAAGGCATGAATCTTATCTAAAGGCTTAAGTTGTACAATTCCATCAGAAATATCTCATAATATCTCATCTCCATTGATTTGTTCTAATTTTTGTTCAAACGTGCTGTATACCTGATGTTGTAATTCAACAATATTGGCAGTTAAATTTTCATGGTTTAGCAAATGTTTTCTGACTTTATGCCAAGGAAATAAAGTTTCATTATAAAAGACAGGAGTAATACAATAAGAGGAAACATTCCAATCACATTTCAATTTCCTTTGTTTTTCTAGATTATACAATAGATCTACCAAAACTACTGTCTGTTCTAAATCAGCTAACTCATTATGAATTTCTGTGTCAATTTGTTTTTGAGTAACACACAACCTTTTGGCATCTTTATGCCAGTTAGATAAGAATTTTTCAGTCTTAATAGATTCAGTAAAGGCTATTCCAGCAGCGGCAGCAGAAGTGGTGATGGCTATAATTCCAAGAATTGCTGCTATCAGTAGACTGATAAACCGCTTGGTCCTCTTCGTCAGCTTTCAAGCCAGATTTGTGAGAATCAAAATCGCGGGGGATTCTTCCCAGGGCCTCATCATCTTCACTGGCAGCCAGATCCTAGTCCTGGCCCACAGAGGAAAGATCCTGAACATTAAGAATGGCTATCATTGTGAGAAACAGTGCTTGGGGAGTAGCTGGATGGTTGCTCACCATCACTATTGCTTGTGCTTCCTTGCATAGTTGAGAAAGTCCTCTCCATGTCATCTGAGGGAACAAGGTCTGCTCTCTCCTGTGCCGCATCCTCTGGACAGGTTTTTGGCTTTGCTGGATCTCCCTGTCCTCCAGTGTCAGGGAGGACACTCGTACTGCCAAGTTCCTGGCCTGTCTCGGACGGTGTGACCAGATGGTCTTGCTGGAATTTGATGAATTTGTCTGGGAATTCATTTTTTTCTGTAGAGAGCAGAGCACACCCTCTACCCCAAAGCACTACCACTGCAGGCAGCCATTGATTGGAAGCCAGATCTTTATAATAAATAGGTTGATTAATTGGAGAGGTTGGCTGTTTTACCCGTAATTTATCAGCAGGTGTATTGCCTTCAGTATCTGAATTTAAAAAATTTAATGTGAATAATGTTGAATGTAATCTTTTTCTGGGGGACCCATTATATGCCATTCCCCCTTTCTGTTTAAGCAACATTTCTTTAAGAGTATGATTATGTCTTTCAATAATTGCTTGACCAGTGCTATTATCTGGTATTTCAGTTATACATTTAATATTATAAATTTGAAAAAATTGTTCACATTTTTGAGAAACATATGCAGAACCATTGTCTGTTTTTATAGTCAATGGCATACCCATTACAGCAAATGCTTCTAATAAATGGGTAATAACAGAATCAGCTTTTTCTGATGTAAGGGCCATAGCCCATGAAAAGCTAGAGTAAGTATCAATTGAATGATGAATATATTTAAATTTACCAAATTCAGGAAATTGTGTTACATCCATTTGCCAAATTTCATTAGGCTTTTGTCCTTGGAGATTTACTCCAGAAGGTAAATGAGGAATTGTGATTACCTGACAAGTGGGGCAAGAGCGAATAATTTGTTTAGCATCTCTCCAATTTATAGAATATCTCCGTTTTAAAGATGAAGCATTATTATGATGGATTGCATGTTCCTCTTGTGCCTTTTGAACAGTGCCAATCAAATGATCGAAGGATTCATTACCAGCAGTTAAAGGACAAGGTAAATTAGAATGAGCTCGAATATGGGTGATAAAAATTGAAACATTTCTATTATGAATTAAATTCTGAAGAGTATAGATGAAATAATTCTGTATGATCATTAAACAAGGTGATAGTTTCAATATTTTGGACAGTATAAGTAGAATAAATTGAGTCAGTAATAATATTGAGAGGAATATTAGGGAAATCTTGTAATACTAACATAACAGCATATAGTTCTGCCTTTTGAACCGATTTAAAAGGGGATTGTTGTACTTTGTTAATATGACCATTAGTATATCCTGCCATACCAAAATATCCGTATGGCAGGATATTTTACCTGTGAAAAAATTCTGAGCATTAGGTATTGGATGAAGAGAAATATTTTTTGGAAAAATCCATGATGTCTTCTTTAAAATAAACGTTTGGAGGGAAATGATTATCTATAGAACCTAAATAGTCAGCCAAAGCTATCTGCCAATCTTGGGATAGTACAAATAAATCTGAAATCTGTTTATTTGTTAAAGGCACTACAATCTTTTCAGGATCTTGTCCAACTAATTGACAAAGTCGATGGTGACCTCAGATAATTAGACTAGCAATTTTTTGGACATAAGTCTGCAATTTCTTGGTAGCTTTATGAGGTAAAAAACACCATTCAATAAAAGCAGATTCTTGTGTTAGTAATCCTGTAAGGGAGTGGTCAGAAGGAAAGACATAGAAAATGAAGTTTTGATAGGTAACGATTTGATCTAACTGTGCATCCTGAATATGTTTCTTTAACCAGTGAAGCTCTTTTTCAGCTTCTTTAGTCAATGTTTGAGGGCTGTCTAATTTAGGATTCCCTTCCAATATAGAAAACAAATGTGTCAAGGAATAAGTAGGAATTCCTAATGAAGGGCAGACCCAATTGATATCACCTAGCAGTTTTTGAAAATCATTCAAAGTTTTTAAAGAATCCCTCCTAATTGTACTTTTTGAGGTATAATTTTTTGAGCTGTAATTTTATAACCTAAATAACTCCACGGGTCAGAATTCTGAATTTTCTCAGATGCAACATGAAGCCCATAAGTATCAAAAAGTTGACAAGCTTGTCTAACAATATTTAAAATGGACTGATCTGGATGAGCAAATAATATATCATCCATATAGTGATAGAAAATTCCATCAGGAAATTTCAAAGTTAATTTTTTTTTTTTTTGGTAGAGACAGAGTTTCACTTTACCACCCTTGATAGAATGCCATGATGTCACAGGACTCACAGCAACCTCCAGCTCTTGGGCTTTCGCGATTCTCCTGCCTTAGCCTCCCGAGCAGCTGGGACTACAGGCGCCGGACACAACGCCTGGCTATTTTTTGGTTGCAGTTCAGCCGGGGCTGGGTTTGAACCCGCCACCCTCGGTATATGGGGCTGGCGCCCTACTCACTGAGCCACAGGCGCCACCCTCAAAGTTAATTTTTGTAAGGGTTGTTGTACATACATTTGACATAAAGTAGGACTATTTAACATTCCTTATGGCAAAACCTGCCACTGATACCTTAAGGTAGGAGAACTATTGTTTAGTTTAGGCACTATAAACACAAACCTTTCAGAATCCTTGGGAGTTAGAGGAATGTCAAAAAAGCAATCTTTTAAGTCAATAATAATTATAAAATAATCACGAGGGATTAAGGATGGATTAGGGAGTCCCGACTAAGGGGATCCCATTGGTTGGATAATTGAATTTAATTTTCTTAGGTCTATTAACATCCTCCATTGTCCTGATTTTTTCATAAGGACAAAGGTGAATTCTAGGAGTTTACAGATGGGATTATATAATTAAGTTTTAATTGCTTATCAATTAATTGATGAAGCGCCTCTAGCTTTTCCTTAGGGAAGGGCCACTGCTCAACCCAAATAGGGGTATCAGATTTCCATGCAAGTGGAATGGTGAGGCGCTCTACAGTGACCCCTATGGTAAATCCTGTGGAAAAACAGGAAAGCCAAGACCTGAACGGTCTTTTCCCATTCTAACAGTTTCTGATGGCTTTGGAGTAACACTTTGAGAGGAATCAAATCCCATATCAAACGTCATGTTCTTTGCAGCAGAAGAGATCACTGGGATAGATAACATGGCTCCCCACTGTTGTAATATATCTCTTCCCCATAAAG
Organism: Nycticebus coucang; assembly: GCF_027406575.1. Taxonomy (NCBI): domain Eukaryota; kingdom Metazoa; phylum Chordata; class Mammalia; order Primates; family Lorisidae; genus Nycticebus; species Nycticebus coucang. The sequence continues at coordinate 113,858,379 of NC_069788.1, read as the reverse complement.
TAATGGCAAGGGGAGCCACATATGGTCTTATTGGCTGTCCGTCGGGTCCCTGGCATGGCAATGTCTCAGTGCTTTGTTCAATATCTGACATGGTTCCAAGGCCAACAAAGGTAGCTTTAATGCATTGTTTTGGCCACTGTTGAGGCCAGGCAAAGGAAGCTACTATAGATACATCAGCTCTAGTGTCGATTAGATCCTCTAATTTATTACTATCAAAAAATGTAACCTGGCATTGGGGCCAGGAATCATTTAAGAAGGCATGCCAAAAAACATGAGTTCCAGTGCTGCCTAAGACACCCTCTGTTTTAATTGGTGTGTTTTTTCCTTTGTGATAAGGTAAAATTAAAAGCTGGGCAATGCGCTGTCCAGGGGTCAAAGACATAGGTTGAGTAACAGAGGCAATAATTGAAATTTCACCATGATAATCAGCGTCAATTACACCGGCATGAACGTAAAGTCCTTTTAAAGAGGAACTGCTTCGTCCTAATACAATTCTAACAGTTCCCTTGGGGATAGGCCCGTACACTCCAGTAGCCAAAACGTATGGGCAGTCACAGGGTACCAAAGAAACATTATTAACAAAAGGTAAGTTGAAAGCTGCACTATTATGAGCAGCATGAAATAAGTCTGAGATAAGAAGTCATTTAGTATTTTTAGCTGATGAACTTTCAGGATTTTTAGTCAGTGAAAAATCAACTTTTACAGACCTTATAGGTTGGAAGGTTTCTGAGTCTGAGTATGGGCCTGATCCATCCCGCGGCTCACTGGATAAATCTGACTCAGTTTCCCCGTGTTGTTTGAATCGAGGCCGGGTCTGGCCCACTAAGGAGTTTCCCGAATCTTGAGGAGGAAGAATGTTACCATCTGTATCTTTTATGGATCTACATTCATTAATCCAATGCCTCCCCTTTTTGCACCTTCGACAAATCCCTGGTGGAAGAGGGGGGGTCACTAACCTTCTCTTCCTTACCCTTTCTACAGTCCTTTTTAAAATGTCCTAATTTTCCACAATTAAAACATTCATTGGCACTGTGTTGTTTCATAGCAGCGGCCATGTGGACTCCAATCTGATCTCCAATTAAAGCTGCCTGAAAAAAACTAGAGCCTACATTTCTGCAAGCTTGAATGAACTTATCAATACATGCATTTTCTTCATTTCTAATACTAACCAAAATAGACAGTCATCATTAGCATTTTCATATGCAAGGGAAAGCAAAGGCATGTCAAAAAACATGAGTTCCAGTGCTGCCTAAGCACTGGAAATAGTGGGGCAGTGGGGCAGTTCCTGGAATTGAACGCTTAATGGCAGAGCGGAGCTATGCAAGGAACTCAGCATATGGCTTGTTTGCTCCTTGTAAAATTTTGGTAAAAAATTGTCCACCACGAGGCTCTTCAAGCTGAGCCCAAGCATGCATGCAAACGTCTCGGATTTGAAGATAAACCTCATCAGGAAGATTGATTTGCCTCTGGTGGCGGCAAAAGTTTCCCGTCCCAATTAGCTGATCATAAGCAACATTAGGGTTACTTTCATGTCGCTTATGTGCTTCATTTCTCCACCATGAACAAAATTGGAGATACTGAGCGGGGGATAAGGCAGTTTCAGCAATTCTTGCCCAATCTCTAGGAGTTAAAAATTGATCCCCACAATATGATCTTAAAGGTCCTTGAACATAAGGAGCATTAGGGCCATAGGTGGTAACAGCATCTTTCAAAGTTTTAAGAAATTTCAAATCAACCTCAGCATACCATACTTTGTTCTCACCTTCTAGGTTAGTGATGCGAGAGATAGGCATGATCAATTCAAGGTCCCGGCTGCGAGAACCCAAGCCCTCCATAGAAATTTCATGTTCAATAAGAATTTTAATGTCTTTTGGATTAGGAATTACCGCTTGTCTGGTTAATCTAGTTGCCATCAAGCTCTTATATTCATACGAAGGAGCAGTTGGAACTGGCTGGCAGGTAACAGGATAAAAGTTTCCCACTAGTCCCTCCAGAGATGGGGGACGAGAGCACAAAGGCTTGGGTTCCTCAGGTGGAGTAGGAAAAGGCATCTCAGTTGAAATAGGTGGCAGTGGCGATTTGGGAGGTTTCTGCTTTAAGCTATCAAGAAGTTCATTACACTCCCTTAAAAACTTTTCAAATTGGTCATTTTGTCTTGTAAAGACTGAGCAGAAGAGGAAAGAGGCACCTCTTCCTTGACTTGTTCACTAGATTCGATCTTGGGGGCTAATGGTTTCATTTCATCATTAACAGTGAGTCTACCAGTATCAGGTTCTGGTTCATCATGGACACGAGGAGAATATTGAGAATCTCGTCCTTTTGAATCATTTGAGAATGTTTGTAATGCTCAAGTGACTAAATTATAAATAGTCCAAACATCCATACTAATAATATTTCCTTGCTGGTGAAACCTTTTCACATCTGTCCAATATCTTCCCAAACAGACAAATTTAAGTGATTTTTCGAGTCAGGAGAAAACCAATAACAACATTTTCGAATGGTTTCAAAGAGACAGTGAAACTGACACTCCCATGGAATCTAACAAAGATCTCAATAACTGAACATATTCCTCCTCTGTGGAAGCCATATTTCCCATTATGATCCCTTAATTTTTCCTTGCCGGGAGTCCTGAGTACCTTTAGCTTAGTCGTATCCACCCAGTTTCACCAGTTCCCAGTGTTCTTACCTTAAGGTCAGAGACTGGAGATTCAGTAGACAGTCGACCAGGTTCAGTCCAGCCAAACCCTGCTCACTGTGCCAGATGTTGCTGTCCACTGGCCTAGTCAGAGACACAGAGGCAGACAGTGCAGATGAAATGAATGATTTATTAAGGGATGGCTGGTGCTCACTCAGGCACAGCAGCAAATGGCCATTCTTATTCACATTCTTAAATACCCAAAATCACTAGATAGAAATAATCCAAGAACAAGGAAGACAAAAGGTAAAGATGCCTTATCAGAGTTAATCCAGCAAAGTACGTACACACCTTTCTAAACCAAGAATATCTTGTTTAGAGATAAACAGCAATGGAGATGAACCACAAAGGGCTGGGTTGTCTGTTCTGTATGCCTCTTCCCTATATTAGTAACTGAAAGTTTTTGTGTAAACAGAGATAGGGGATTAAGTGCAACGGTCCACTGCCTGAGGCAGATGCTCTGTCTCCAGCTACAACCTGGCGAGATCCCTCCAGGATATTCTTTCCTTAAAGGAGTGACTGCCTACATTTTTCAGCAAAGCCACTTATGTGAGCTGGGGGAGAATATCCCCCCAAACTCATATCTAGCCCAAGAACTAGAAATGTCCCTTCTCAGGGTCTCATAACTTCAAGGAGCACAAATGAGACTGATTTCACCTACAAGGGTGCAGTGGACTGTGCTTCTTCAGAACTGAGTTCTTTGTTTACCTTCAATGGCCGGAGGAGTCCCTGAGAAGCATGTTTATCAACAGAACACAAAAGGGCTGGGTGAGGAAACTTCAGGGAAACCAGAGATAGGTAACAGGGTGGGTAGCTAATGCAGAATCTAAATGGGTTGTCTGGAACCTTGCCAATTCTTGAACTGAGTGCCAGAGTAATCCTGACCACATACCCGTATAAAGGAGACCCCTCTGAGACCGTGGATGCAATGTAGGGTTTTACGGACACTGTGGCCAGGTGAGACGATGTGCCATTTTATTATTGTATAGGGTAACCTAGAGCACTGTGATGAACTCCCAACAAATATTCCTTTGATGCAGGATCTATTGGGGGAGTTAACACAGAGACTTCCAGGTAGAAAACATCCCTGCCTTATTCCATGGGTGCATGAGGGTTGGGGAAATAATGATTTTAGGTGGTATATAGCATGCCTTGAGGCAGAAGATAGAAATAAGGGGCTAGATAAGGCTCCACCTGTTTGGCAGTGATAGAAAGGAGAACAGGGTGGGGTGAGCAAAGGGGGGGAGAATACCCAAGGACCAAACTCTGTAAAATGGTGTTGATCAAGGAGTGTGATTGAGGAAGTGGAAAGACGGCCACCGGGTCCACGTCTGTGAAAAAGAGAGATGGGGAGATTTATGAAGTCAGGGCTGCTGACCTGGACCAGGGTAGGGGCCTAGGAGGTTCCTGAGGGGTTTATCAGTTTCAGTGCTGACCCTGGAACAAATGACTCCTGAGTCTGGAGTCTCTCTTGGCCCACCCTGGGCTCTGCTTATAGGAACAGAGAAGACAGAGGCCCAGAGCAGCTGTGGTGGGTGGGCGAGGTGGCTGGTGAGACAGGCCTTCCCTGGTCTGGTGCCATCAAGGGACTCTGGGAACATAAAGGGAACCCACAGCATTGGGTTCAGGAGTCGTCTGGGGTCTTCTGGCTTCCCAAGCTCACGCACTGCCTCTTTCCCTGCCTTGTTCCCAGCATGCCTGTTCCAGCAGCACTGATCTTCATGATGGACAAGTAGGCCCTGGTTTACACTGGGGAAGATGTCGGCTCAGACAGGCATTGTCAAGTTGGGAGATGAATAGTAACAGTAATAGTGAACCTGAATAAGCGTCTTCTAGGTGGGGTGCCCAGTTCTGAGGTCTTTGTACACATTAACTCATTCAGTCCTCGCGGTCAATCCATGAGGTGACTGAAGTGCAGAGAAGCGAAATAACAAACCCTGGGTGATGCAGCTGCTGGGCAGGAGGACTTAGTGTTTAGAAGGAGCCTCTGGTCATGTGGATGGACAGACTTGGGAAGCACACACAGACTGTCACGCAGACTCCAGGTGATACACTTGTCTGCCTCCTCATGTGACCCCTGCTGATTATCAGGAAGGCTGGGGCAGCCACCAGTGTGATATGGCACCAATGAGAGTCAACCATGGAGTCACATGGCTTGAGTTCAAATTCTGGCTTTACCACCTCGGAGCTGACCAACAGCAAGTCACTTAGCCTCTGTGAGCCCCAGGCACCTCATCCTTAAACAGATGGTTGTTATGAGTATGACATGAGAGGCGTCAGCTCTAGGGCTGGGTGTATACAAAGGCCTCAGCAAACATGGGTAATTGTCACCACTCAGGTTGCTTGGAACCACAACCAGTGCAATTTATGGCTATATCACATGTCCATATATACCTGGGCAGCAGGAAGGAAGATGTCAGTGAGGATGAAAGGAGAGCATACTCTCTTTTAGGGAGTCCTCTGGGATGTCTTACCCAACTTTCCTGCTTGCATTTCATAGATGGGAACTTAGGCATGCAACCACTCTAGCCAGAAAGGAAGCTGAGAAATGCCTTGTGGTTCCGAAGCCAGTCTCTGATTCCAAGGAGAGGAGGTAGTGGGTAATGATACATACAATTAGCAATCTCTCTCCTACTTCCCCAGGGACACAGAGGGTCAGAAGATGCTTATTCATGCAGATGTGAGATGCATTTGACTGTACCATTGTATCATAGGCTTCCAGCTGCTTACTCAATCGATACCCATTCTCCCTGTCTCCTTTTCTAGTAGAGTCACTGTTTTCTGTGCATGTGTGTGTGTTGAAAATGCAATTTTGAGAAAGAGTTGTATTCTTCCCTTCCCTTGTATATAGTGGAGCCACCTAAACCACTTCTAGTCCACCAGGCATAAACCAACATCTCAGTATTTCTTAGGAAATTTTTGCCTTCTTGATGGAAGTTTCTCCTTCCTGCCTGGAATGTGGACTTTCTGGCCAAAGCTGAAGCACTATCTTGGGACCAAAGAGGAAGACCAAGGGAACGAAGAAGACCTGAGTTCAAATTCCCAGAGCCTCTCAACTGCTGCTGGCAAGTCACCTACTTGGGCTTACGTGTAGGATTAAGAAACCAAACTCAGGTGTTTAAGCCACTGCTGGTTGGCTATCCATTCTAGACAGACCATAATACACATTTTCTAGAACAGAACCCCAATTCTTGTAGACACCATTCATGGGACCACAATGCTTGGCCAGTGGACATCAAGATGCAAACCCATCCTTAGGACTTCTGCGCTGCCATTGCTGGGGGAAGGGGAAAAACATTGCAAAGCACAGAGGGGATTGATGAGATAGAAATTTGATTATTTTTGTAGAGAGGTGTGACTTGATTACTAGAAGGAAAGATCTTAATTTTAATAGAACAAAAGAGATAAAGTGCATAGCAATAACCTTAAAAAACAAAAAATCCAGAAACACACCTGCAGAAGCACATAAATGATTTGAACAAATGGAAAAGACACAAAATGTTTCCATATAAGACAATTCAGATATTAAAGATGTCAATTTTACCTAAGATACTTTATGCCATGATCCTGGTTCAAAAATAAATATTAACAGGCTATTCTTGGGAAATAGGCAATTGGGTGATAAAATTCATTTGGAAAAATAAATGGGAGATGATGGGGAGACAAGATGGCTGACTGAAGCCAGCTTTCCACGGAGGCTCCCATCCAGAAGGAGAGTTAAAGGACAGAAAGTTAGCAAGTAACCTGGCAGATTAGAGCAGCGCCAAGAGAGAAGGTTGAAGAATCCAAGAAGAAGGTTGAAGAATACACATCAACCCTGCTGAGGCGAGTTGCGACCCCAAGGATACAAACAAAAGGTACAAAATCCATCACCAAGTGGATGGGAGTCCCCTCCCCCATGAGAACAGCTCGGAGTACCCCATAAACAAATGAGCAGAGTTCAAAGGTCCTCCCATTATACTCTATGGAGAGACCCTCTAAAACCGGACCTACTTCCCCTACTAGGGTGCCATGGCGCTCTCCTGCCAGGCATAAAACTGTATATATCCTCTACCTGCAATTCTGAGCTCCCAGCACTCCCCTCCACTCTCACTCTGAGGTCCAGAGGCCTGTCTCCCAGGAGTCCAGATTCTTGGGTGATTTCTCAAGGGGTGTGGACAGAGCCTAAACTGCAGCTGGTCAGTGCTGACTCTGGGGCATGGGAGTGAGGAGAGGACTGTCGGCTGAGAGGGAACCATGCTGGAGCGGCAGTGCCCCGAGACGCAGAGCAGCAGCCATTTTTGGCAACAATAGGGCTCACTCCTGGATATTCTGGAGTCACACCCCCTGTCTCTCTGGGCAACCAGAGGAGGCCGGGCATCTTCTCAGGTGACAACCACTGGCAGAACAGATCTGGGATGGAAACACAGGCCCTGTGAGTAAAGGGTTTGTCTGAGGTGGTACCAGCCTGGGTGGAGCGCGGGGACTAGAAAATGCATGTGCAGTGCCGGCTGACTCCCAGGGTGGGGCTGACCCAGAGGACGGCTTTACTGAGCCTAAGACGCACTCGGCCCTCAGGGGATCATCAGCCTAAACAAAGGAGGGCAGGACGCTAGAACTGACAGCTAACTGTGCTGCAAGCAAAGACAGGGCCTGAGGCCCAGGTTCTGTGAACTCAACACTGCGAGGAAGTAACACCCAGTGCCTGCCGATGATAGCTCATTCTAGGCAGCAACAAATGGCTTCCTTTCTGGTTGTGTTGAAAGCCATAGGTTTTTGTTCTTCTTATTAAAAGATGCTCTTTAAATTATTGTTTGCTTTTGCTCTGATGTGAGAAGAGGGGGGAAAAAGTGTGAATTGCAAAGACCCTTTCCAGCAGAGTTGAAAGGAGAAGGATAGGCCGCAAGCTGAGAGGGCATCTGTGGTTTCTGCTTGGTCACAAACCCTGGGGTGGCAGACAGACACCTTCATTCCATTATAGGGGTGACCATGCAGATTCAGAAAGGAAGTGCAAAAGCCTCCAAGGTCATGGGCTTTCTCTTAGAGGAAAAAAGAGCTAACGAAGGAAGCCACAAAGAGATGGCAAGGCAACCAAGGCAGGAATGAGCATGTCAATAGCAATTTTCCATTGGCCTTTGTAATGCGTAAGACAGTTAGGCGACATCTAAGGCTGAGCCCTTCAAGGACGATGGTAAACGCACAGAGCTTTTTCAAGCATCTGCAGTAGGTTCACAGATTAACTGGGTCAGTGTCTTATTTGCAGCTCAGCTGGTGAACGATTCTCCTGCCCCTTCAGGACATCATTTAGCAGTTTGTTCAGTGGGCTTTGAAGCATCCATGAAGATAATTGGTAGGTTGAAGAGTGCTGTTCAGAGGATAGTTGGTGTCAGCTGAGGCAAGACCTCTTTGGGAAGTCGGGCACATTTGAATTTGGTTTCTGTGTTCAGAGGTGAAGCAGCCTAAGGGACTGACTCACCCTAACTAAACCCATAAGAAGCAGATGCAAAAGTCTGAATCACAATTCACCAATTTGCAGCAAGACACAGAACTCAGCATGCTGTGTCAGCTAGCTCTCTGACAGGGATTAAAGAAACTCCAATGGCTATGAAGCCAGGTGGATAAAGAAATGAAAGGACCAGGTGCAAGGTGAAGGGGAGTCGTGGGGATTGGGCCTAACAGAGAACCCTATTCCCCTTCTAAAATAAGCAGCCAATACGATCTTCACCTGATTGTTGCTGTTCAAGGTTTGGGGTGTCCAGAGATTTCTGATGTTTCACATGTTAGAAATCAGATTTATGTGAGAAATTTCCTGATTTATAAATGATAGCAAGCAATTTGTAGAAGTTTTAAAAATCTTCATGTAAGTCAAACTTGCCTGCACACTTGTCATTTGCAGCCAGTAATTAAGTTGTGACCAGAGGCTGCTTTGAGAGCCAATTTCAGGACAAGGGGAGTTAGTTGGTTGACCCCAGTGGTAACTGTCATTAAACCAAGAAAGCTTGGCGGATCTGTTTCCATACTGCTGACCCCTCTGACAGCAAGGTTGATGCCTTCTCTTCAACAGCCACATTTGCCTCAAACTTCCCAGTTTTCATTAAATCACCAATCCCTCTCCTAACCCCCTTTGTCCATTTACGTGGTGGTGCCTGCCAATTAAGGGTCCACCTTCTGTACATCTTCTGAGAATGCATTCTCAGTCTCCCCACTTAGATTTTACAAATCCCCTGCTTTTTCTTAAGAATTCAGAGGTATTTTGTTCATGCAGCTACACAATCGTCTCCACTAAGAATTGATTTTTTCTTGTTTAATTTTCCAAAGGTAACAACGTTAATAATATCCTTTCCAGCGTTTATTGAGCTGCGAGACTGAACCAGTATCAAGCTGAATGCATTAGAAAACAAACCAGAACTTGAGATGCCCACATTTTAATCATCACCAACAATTACCAAGGTCTTTCCATGTGCCCGGGTCTGGGCAAAACATTTTATGTAATTATTTCATCTTTAGGCCGACTCTACAAAGTCAATATTATAATGATCTCGGTTTTATGGGTAAGAAAACTGTGGCTAATCCAGATCAAATAACGCATCTCCACTTTCCAGAGAGGCCCCTGGGTCCCCATCTGTCCGCTTTGGGATCTAACTGGGTACTGATGACTCAGCTCCTTCCCACACAGTGATGTCTTCAGGAACAGACTTAGGACATGGTAAATGACTTTTGTTCTGATGTAAATGCTACACATGTGTTGAAGTTCTTTCAAATTTAAAACTTAATAAGTATTAAGATGCCATTTATTGCTTACTTTGTGCTAGGCCCCATGCTGAATACTTTGTGTATGTTACCTAATTAGTGCAATACTATCCTCAAAGCTAAGTCATGAAGTAGGAATAGGTATTATTACCTTTTTTAGAAGAAACTGGAGTTCAGAGAGGCCAAACATGTCCAGGGTTACCAAAGGGCCACTGCACCCTGAAGACCATGGAGTTAGAAAGTGCATAGAGTTTGGTCACAGACTTATTATGTGGTGACACTGAGCTCACCCAGAACAAATTAATGAGATTGGACTGCAGATGTGGGGACTGGTGGATGGGAAGAAAGTTGCTAAGGAGGCATTTGGGAGAAATCCCCAAATAAGTGAAAAATGCCAGTAGTATATGGGAGCAACCTCTCCAACATACTAATTTTGCCCATGGTCAATCCTATCCATTGGAAAAGCTGGCTTAGCTAATAACTGTCCAGAAAGACAAGGTGGGCAGTGTCTTGTTTAACTGTTTGACTCATTCAGCTTTTTGATCTGACTGATTTGGAAATGGAATTGACTTTCTTGATCAGGTGTTTTGACATCATGTGAACAAGGTAAAATGATCAATTGGCTTTCCGATGCAGGAAGTCTAGGTCAAGATTTGGCTCTTTTCTTGAACTTGAGGTTAAGAAGCGTTAGAATGACTTGTAGATCATAAGGCTTTCCCTGTTTATGGCTTGTCCTATTGTCCTAACTGGGTTTGGGGAAGGAAGCATTTTATTAAGACTTAAAAATAAACAAGTAAGTAGAATGCCATCAAAAACCATCAACTAAGAGAGTCCCTGGTGAACAAGCAAACAGGATTCTTATCAAGGTGGGGCAGCCTTCCCTAGCCACCTGTCAAATCAGCAGCATGTCAAACCAGATGGAAAGTGAAACGAGGTGTCTCCGAATTCTGGACTGCTAAATCTGGAAGCTGTTGTAGGGCTGTCATGCCACCTCCCTTATATTATAAATGAGAAAAAACTTTAGAATCAGAGAAACATTTGACTTACCCAAGGTCACACAGCTAAAGAAAGGGAGATTAGGATGGTTTTCTGAAGCACCTGCTCCATGCCAGAGGAACATTTTTGCCGTCCTTAATCTCTATTTAGCACTAACTGGGGTTTTTCAATAAATAGTCAACTTATTAGTATTAAAAATTCAGAAAACTAGATTTTATCTAAATTTTTATGTTCAATTTATATCATATTTTTATTTATCAAACAATCCTCTTTAGCCTACTTGATAAAATTCTTTTAACTCTTTTAAACATTATCTATAAAGGTAATATATCCTTTTTTTACTTTTAAAGATTTTTAAATGTCTAAAGAAAAAGGCAACTCTCCTAGGTACTTTAACACTTGCTAACAAATCTAATACATCTAATAAGATTATCTGGGACTATCAATCTTAAATGTTTTAGTGAAATTGTAAAATTCTCTTAACACTTATGAACTAAAAACCACAATCTCAATTTAACCATACAATCTTTTAAAATTAGAATCACAGGCCCTAATCTATTATTCTCTAACATATTAAATTCTCTTTAATATCTTACATACTTTAAGTACCAAATACACATACATTGTCCCAATGTTTACAAAATCTATACTTAAATGTAGTAGAAAAGCACTAGTTCTGTGGATTTGGTATGCTCCATCATCTCCTTATTTGAGTCTAAATCTTCTCCAGGGCTGAAGGGGAATCTGTTACACTATCTCCAGGTTGAGGTTATCATCTCAGTGAACTGAGGTTGCTGAACCCAGGACCTCAAAGGATTAGACCGAGACTATCAGGTCTCGGTCTAATAGGGCTGCAGACTAGGGCTGCAGGCGGCATGGGGAGTCTTCCCACGGCACTCACTACATCTTGAACTCTATAAAGAAAGTTGCTCGGAGACAGTGGTCTTACAGCCCAACTTCTCTGGTTCAAAATTACACCTTCATTATTTTGATTTATATCTTCATTCCCTTCCCACTCTGCTAAATGTACATTGAAAGTTGATTGTATTCTGGCAATCTGTTTCCCGTCTTACTGTCTTTGATGCTTTCTCCCTTATTTCTGTTTCTTGGACCACATTTCTATAGAGACTTAAATGGCATCTGTCTGGATTCTGCATGTGTATCTCAGAGCTTTGTCCAGTTCTGTGGTCATTTAATCCATTGATACCCCAGAGGTTTTTCTATCACACAGCTTTTTTGTTTAAGTTTGATGGCCAGCCCCTGGGCAGTATCTGGGAGTGGCTACTCTCCTCCCCTATCTTCTAGGAAAAGTATCCCCTGAATGCCGATAGGCTTCTGAGGAACTGCCCTGCTGTTCCCAGTCAACTGGTCCCCAAGTCGCATATAGTCAGCCTTATTATGGCACTTTTCTTACATGTAGGGCATTAACAAAGAATTTCATTTTAAGATAATGAGATTGCTGTTGTATATTAATACTTCATGTGAATATAAAATTTGGAGGCTATAATTGGATGGCTGTAATGGAATAAAAGTTATGTTATGTGCCTAAATTTTACTTCGGCCTCATGCCTCTAAGAGGTTGGGAATTACCCTTTGGAGAACTAAAGTCCCAGTGGCTTCCGTTCAGGAGTAACCCGTTGTATATGTACTAGGAAGCTGTGAATAGAAAAAACAAGTGATGGCCTCAAAAATGCATCCCAAACCAAAACTCACTTTGAATTGCAGGTGTCTACATGCAAGTGAGCTGCCTCTCTCATGAGACTACCTGTGTATGGGGCTGCTGGGTGGATGATTCAATCAGCTTTAGTGAGTCTCCAGCACAAGACTGGGTTACCCTGAATTTATTTCATGTGTGTACACTATGTGTATATGTTGTGTGTATGTATGCATTAGATTTTTCAAGTTAAGAGAGAATTAAACAAAAGATGCTTTAGTTATTTTGCATATTAATGCAAACATTTAGCTAAATTTGAAAAAAAAATATCTGAGTGTATGTAGCCAATGTGGCAAACTTGTGCTACTCTGTTCAGATCCTACAGATAGGGTTAGCTTAGCCTATCACTATGGGCCCATAGAGAGTGCTTTAAAAAATAAAAAAGAGAGCTGGGTGTGGTGGTGCACACCTGTAATCCCAGCTACTCAGAAGACTGAGATAGAAAAGTCACCTGAATCTGGGAGTTCAACACCAGCCTGGGCAACATAGTGAGACCCATCTGCAAACCAACCAACCAAAGAGAACCAACATTTAGCAGTAGGATAGAAGCACATAGATATCAGATTTCTTGATAATAGAAATATCTGGCTACACAAGTGTTTCCACATGGTGACGATGCTTGTGCTGGATGGCAGCTACCCCCACAAGATGGGATTGGTACACTCTAGTCCTTCCCAGTCCCCTGATTTCCCATTTTTGACCTGAGGTGGAATTCAGTTGCTGTTTATCATAACACTCTCCCTGTTGTTTTTCACCTAATGGCATTGAGAGAAAGCAGTATAATTCTATCACAAATGGAGAAAGACCAAAGGGACTACATGTCTCAAGAAATAAAAGCATATTTCTATATGAAAATAAAAGTAATTTCCTTTATTTTTTACATGCAGAGTTCTATTCAACCCAGCCAGCTTTATGCCCTGACTTGGCCTCTGGGGTCCCTGATGACATGTAAGTATGTAACCACTGGGTGAATTTTGCTTGGGATTAGAACCTTCCCTTTGGTTTCCTGACAATAATGATCAACAAGCTGTAACTTACTGCAATACTCATGGCACGGAAGATGGGTATACTTTATAAACTTCAAAAGCACGCCTTTAGTTTTTATTTCTTTAACTCCCTAAGAACTAGAGCAGGGATTTTCAACCTGTGTGCTGTAGCATACTGGTGTGCTGTGAGAGGATCTTACATGTGCTGCAAAAAATTTTAAAGATAATTAAATTATTTTTGAAAGAAGTTTAAAGGACAGTAAGTATATCCCCTTTTTTTACTCTTTGTTTTAAATCAACATAATTTAAGTGTGCTGCCTAAGTTTAACTACAGGTTCAAGTGTGCCGTGAGATAAAAATGGTTGAAAACACTGGACTAGAGTAAGACCTCCTTTCCCACAAACTTGTGAGCCAGTTGTACTAACTCCACTCCACACAAATGTAATTGTCTTCACTGCTAGCTTTTGGTTTTCCAATCTCTCTTGAAATAATTGGGTTGTTGTACTAGAAGTGTTCCTGGAAGTGAGAGACTTAAAAGCTGATAGAGATATGTAACACAGAAGCTCGGCATTCCCTTAGGAAATTACTGTGGAATATAGTTGAAGGGGAAGATATTAAAACAAAGATAATGTTGAATAAGATTGGAAAAGAAACACTATACTTGGGGAAGGGGAAAACCAAGTAGTTGGAAGGATTTCTTCATTTTGAAATTTATTTTATTAAAGGGAGATTGTTGGTTTAACAAAGGCCCTACTCTTAGCTTTTGATTAAAAGGACAGAAGAAGAAATGAATAGTTCAAACTTTAGTACGTGCAAAAATAGCATTATGGATTATTCATTTTAAGGGGACAAGAAAATGAAATGTTTTCTTGCAGTGGTGGAAATAGTGTTGAAAAAGAACCAGATCTTTCAGACAATGAATCTAATACTAATACTTACCAGTGTGTTCCAATTGCCTGCACTGCTCAATCTGTACCGTAACATGCGGTACACATTTGTCACCTAGGAGCAATGGCTGCACCATCTAACTTAGATGTGTAACAGGCTGTACCATCTCGGTGTGTGTAAACACTCTATGAAATTTGAATAGCAATGAAAGCACCTAATGATGCACTTCCCAGAACATATCCCATCATTAAGTGATCTGTGTACATATATGTGAATTATATATATGTATTCCATTGGTTCTGTTTCTCTGGAGAATCCCCGTGTAGTACAGGGTCTGACTATATTCTTCAAGATTTCCCAACTTGGCACTTATACCAGTGTTCTTCAACCTTTCTACCTCATAGCACACTTAAATCTATAGTTAAACTTCCGTGGCATGCTTAAATTATGTCGAAAAAAAGAGAATATACTTACTGTGCTTTGAACTTCTTAAAAATAATTTAATTAATTATCTTTAAAAATTTTTGCAGCACACCTCAGATCCTTTCGTGGCACCCCAGTGTGCCATGGCATACCGGTTGAAAAATCACAGACTTAGGCCACTGTTCCCTTCTCTCCTTCCTCTGTGTGCTGACCACGGTTTCTGATCCTTCCAGGGCAGCATCGGGAAGGGACAGAGAGTTAACATGTTTAGGTGAGGTCTTACCTTAGAGGGCAGACACCAGGGCTGGGATGAGGACATAAAATTTATTCCCTCCGCCAATCAGCAATCAAAATAAATAATATTTTCATGAAAAACTTTAAAGAACTAAAATTAATACAAAATCCATGATGAATAAAATGTCAACATTTTAAACAAAGACAGAGTAAGTTTAAATTAATTTAAAAATTATTTCTGATCATCACTTAGAGAAATTGTCAAGTGCAACGTTTCTCTTAATCAAAAATGAGATAATCCAAGAAATTAATTATTGAATTTTTGTTCATTAAAGGCAGAAAGTTAAAATGATTATCTTTTTAAGGTATAAATAAAATATTTAAAGTAATGTTTCAATGCACTCTTCAATTTTTCCTTATTTTTCAACTGTTTAAGCTCTGGGGAAAAATTAACCACTAAAAGTGTACATTAAGCTTGTATACAGGCATACCTAATTTTATTGTGTTACACAAATATTGTGTTTTTTACAAATTGAAGATTTGTGACCGTCTCACGTTGAGCAGATGTGAGACCAATGGTCTACTGGCACCATTGGTCTACTGGCAGACCAATGGTCTACTGGCACCATTTTCCCAACAGCACGCACTCGCTTTATATCTCTGTATCTCTAATTGATAATTTCTGCAAAGTTCAGACTTTTTCATTAGTATTCAATCGGTTATGGTGATCTGTGATCAGTGATCTTTGATGTTACCGTTGTGATTGCGTTGGGCTCTACAAACTGCACCCATATAAGGTGGTGAATTTAACAAATATGTGTGTCCTCACTGCTCCACCACCAGCTCCCCCTGTCTTTTCCCCTCTGTTTAGGCCTCTCTATCCCTTGAAACAACGATAAAATTGAAACTAGGTCAATTAATAACCCTCCCCCCTACCATGCCTCTAAATGTTCCTGTGAGAGGAAGAGTACACGTCTCTCACTTTAAATCAGAAACTGGAGATGATGACGTTTAGGAAGGCATGCTGAAAGCCAACACAGGCTGAAAAAGCTGGGCTTCACACCAAACAGCCAAGTTGTGAATACAAAAGGAAATGTTTTTAAAAATTTTTTAGATTTCTAATTACTATGGGCACATAAGAATTATATGGTGTTTTGATACAGGCATACAATGTGGATTAATCAAACCAGGATAATTGGGGTATCCATCACCTCAGCCGTTTAACATTTCTTTGTGTTATGGACATTCCAATTCTGTGCTTAGTTATTTTAAAATACACTGTAACTCATTGGTGATTATAGTCACTTTGTTGTCCTATCAAATAATGTTCATTTTAATGATCTGATTATAGTTTTATGCCCATTAAACATCCCCACACTGTCCCCCCACCCCATCCTGCTGCCACCCTTCCCCGCCTCTGATAACTGTCATTTACACTCTGCGTTCATCAAATCAATTGTTTTTAATATTTAGCTCCCAAGTATGAAAGAGAACATGTAAGATTTGTCTTTCTGTGGCTGGCTTATTTCACTTAACATAATGTTCTCTGTGTTGCGGCAAATTACCATACCCTCTTGCTGAATTGACCCCTTTATCATTGTATAATAACCCCGCTTGTCTGTTTTTACTGTTTTTGTCTTGAAATCTATTTTAACAGAAAGAAGTATAACTACTCCAACTCCTTTTTGGTTTCCATTTCATGGACTATTTTTTTCTATCATTTTGTTTTTGATCCATTTGTGTTTTTATAGGTGAAGTGTGTTTCTTGCTGCCGATGTATAGTTGGCTCTTTTTTTTTTTTTTTTAAATCGATTCAGCCACTCTGCGTCTTTGTTCAGTCCATTTATTTCAATGTTGCTGTAGGTGGGTAAGGACTCATTACTGCTGTGTTGTTATTTGATTACTTGTTGTTTTGTGGCCCTCCCTCCCTTCCTTTCTTCCTTTCTGTCTTCCTTTGTTGAAAGTGGTTTTCCAGCCTGGTGCAGTGGCTCACTCCCATAATCCTAGCACTCTGGGAGGACAAGGTGGCTGGACTGCCTGAGCTTACAGGCTCGAGACTAGCCTGAGCCAGAGCGGGACCCCATCACTAAAAATAGCCAGGCATTGTGGTGGGCACCTGTAGTCACAGCTGCTCCGGAGGCTGAGGCAAGAGAATCACTTAAACCAAAGAGTCTGAGGCTGCTGTGGGCTGTGTTGCCATGACACTCTACCCAAGGCAACAAAGTGAGACCCTGTCTCAAACAAACAAACAAAAAAAAAGTGGTTTTCTCCAGCAGTGTGTTTTAAAGTCTTGATTTTTATTTTTGTGTATCTGTTGTAGGTTTTTGACTTGAGGTTACCGTATTATTTCAATCTGATAGGCTATTGATTTGAGGTTTGCATAAGCCTTGCAAAAAACATTTTATAACCAATTACTTTAAACATATAGCAACTCTCCTTACAAAAAAATAAATAAGCAAAGAGAAATCTAACAGAAATTCTACACTTTCACTCTAGCACTTCTCATTTTTAACGTTTTCTGTTTCCATCCATATCTTTTAATGTTAGCTATCTCTCAAAATGTTGCTATACCTGTTTTTGTTAATTTTGTCTTTTCTTTCGTTTTTTTTTGAATAATGAACTTTTTTTTTTTGAACTTAATTTCCAGAGTTCGTATGATGACAGCTTTGATGCCTATTTCAGAAAGAGTTCCAAAATTTCTTTAAAGGGTGGACTAGGCCCTAGCATAGGTGCGTAGCTTCCCAAGGGGAGTACCTTGAAGGCAACCCTAGTGATATTCAGCAGTGAGGTATGTAGCACTTTTCCTAGGATGAGTTCACTAACTTAATTATCCAACCTCATATTATCAGTATGATTTAAGAGTATTGATGTTGACCTCAATCAACTGGCTGAAGTCAAGTTTCTCCACTGTAAAGTTACTTTTAACCCCCTTTCTGTGCTGTACTCTGAGGCGTCATTATGCACAGCCCACACTAAAGAAGTGGGGGATTAGGTGCCCCCTCCTTGAGGGTGGAGTGCCTATATAATTTATTTATAATTTTTCTATACCAGAGCTTTGTTACTTATTAATTTATTAAATACCATATTCTTATGAATAGGGTTCATGCATATTTATTTTATTATTTCTCTTATAAATGCACTTGTAGCTGTTGTGTGCTGAGCTGCATTCCCTAAGTACAAAACTGTTTTTAAAACAATTCCTGAGCAAGTCCTTTGAAGTATTTGTTAGCTGTGTCTCAGGGTGAGTCAAAATTTAGATTGGGTGCCATTGTAATATCCTGGTCCCCTTGTAACAAGATTCTTTAGCATGTAACCAACAAATGCCTCTTTTATGAGGTCTGCTATAGATTTGCATTTATTTCACATGTCTGTGATAGCATCGGGGCAAGAAGCGTCATGTGGTTGGGGATTGACACTGTAGACAGTTACTTTTGGTTTAACTTAGGAACACTCGAGGCAGGTGGACAGCTGCGATGTAAGTTAACAAAGTGAACAGATGCATCTCTTCTAGATTATCTGGGTAACTTGGAGAAGCCCCTGTGGGCATGGACGAAGTGTAGAGAGGAGATGGGAAGTGAAGGGACAGGGATCTGAATGTTTGCAGTAGTTGGGGTTTGCCTCATAAACCAGAGGGGAGCCCAGACAAAGACCAAAGTGCAAATGCTCGGGAAACCATAGTGACATTAGGAGTGGGACAGCTTAAAAATCTTTTTGA
Organism: Nycticebus coucang; assembly: GCF_027406575.1. Classification (NCBI taxonomy): domain Eukaryota; kingdom Metazoa; phylum Chordata; class Mammalia; order Primates; family Lorisidae; genus Nycticebus; species Nycticebus coucang. Next base: position 113,839,999 of record NC_069788.1, on the reverse strand, counting down.
TGCAACTCCCCCCAGTGTAGCTTGTTTGAAATAGAGTGTGTCCTGGCCCACTCCCTTGTTTCTTGGCTCTTGAAGGAACTAGAGTTGAGCTTTGCTTCTAACAGACTGTCTGTCCAGCACGGACTCCCGGGGGAAGCTGGTATCCACCAGAGGAAAACAATGCCTTCAAGGGCTGTCACACTGTTACACCAGCCCTGACTGCCCCTACTGAGCCTCAGCTTCCTTGTCTGGAAAATGAGACTGGAAAGAACTCCGTGAACAATCTCCACAGTCTCTTTCAGTTCTAACTTTGTGCGTCAGATTTCCTGGCTGGGTTTAGTGCATGTTCCATTATATGGCATTGAAAAAGACGGGCAGCTTCCCATATATCTTTAATAAAGTAGAAAGGCTGTTTTAATTAGTGTAGAAGAGACCTCTACAAACCCAGCATAAGACTCAAAGTTCCTGAGGCATGCCTCAATTATGATTTCATCCAGGGCATTTCCCCTTAACAAAACTTAGTTAAAATGAAAGAGAAGCAAAAAAAATCCATTTGTACCCATTTGCATTCTCTTCACAGAGAATAATTCTGGAAGCAATGGTAAAAACATTACAACAAAGAACCCTGTTGTGATTTGGTTGGTAAACAGCATACTCCAGTTTGTTTCAATATGCAAAATGTTGGGGAAGTGGTCATATATTGTTAGATTGCAAGAGTCTTGTTTGACAAAAATATTCATTTTCACCCATCTTGGCCCTGCCCCTCCTGGAATCTACTGCAGTATCTTTTCTGCTACATTTCAGAGAGTGCTTTAAGGGCACAGGACAGGAGAGAGGGAAAAGAAAAAAGAAATAATATCAGAGATGGGGCCACCAAAAGCCTCCTGTTAGACTTTTCTCAAGAATGACACTGTAGTATATAATGAGAAGAGCACTGAATTTGGAGTCAAAGGCCTGAGCTCCTAACCCAGCTCCACCTGTAGAACCTCAAATACCTAGTTTGAGTGCTGTGAATATCAAAAAGAGATTTGTTAACATGCTCTGAAAACAGCAGCAACTCATCTTGGCCAATGTCATGAAGAGGCCATGCTTCTTGGAAACAAATGAATTTAGAGCAAAGCAGGGATTGTCACGAGGGGGTCTGTTTCTGGGGGTGAGGGTTTTGGTGATTTATACCCCATTCTTTCCACAGATGTCCCTTCTTGCAATGACAGGGCCCCATGGGAATGGTTGCAGGGACGTTGGGGGAACCAGTCTTGGGGACTCAGGCTGGGAAGTTATTTGAGGACCTCTTGACCTGTGAGAGAAGGGCTAATGTACCACAGGGGTCTAGAAAATAATGGCAGCCCACCTGCTGAGGACCAGCACACCCCTCCTTCCTAGCCAGAATGTGTGTTGAACTTAGATGGATGTTTAAGGCTCTCTGAAGGTTCAAATAGACACCCCTAAAACTACAGAGTCAGAGGTCTAGGGTTTGTTATGCCGCTTGGTTAACTAGTTTTTGTCTATTATCCAAGGGAGAATAGGGTCTTGCTCTTTAGGACTCCAGAGTCCTGACTCCTCCCAGCTTTTCTACCTCCCTGTGGTTTTCCACCCCTCACCCTCATCCCCTCACCCCCATCCCCCACTCTTCCCCTTATGGTTTTATAACACTCCCTCATAGGTAAAGGGGTCTTGCAAATTCTGGCTCCTTGGTTATCACCGGAGGTTTCCTTTGCTGATTCTAAATGGTGTGTGGTAGGAGAGTCCAGCAAGTAAGTAAGCTGGTTCTGGAAGGAAAATGGAGACCTAGCATATGATGTGGTTTTCTATCCAGTTCAGGCTAGGTGCTCTGCCAGCCAAAAGTGGGTTGGGTTCTCTTCTAAATGAACCTATAAGGAAACACACTTGTGTGCTTCTGGGCAAGATGAAAGTATGGAAAATTCTGTCTGTGAGAGAGAGAGAAGAGGAGACAAGAAAGGGGGAAGGGAGGAGAAGGAGAAGTTTTAAGTGGAGTCATTTTAAATTTTTATTTTTAAATCTTCAACTGGGGCTCGGGGGCCTGTAGCACAGTGGTTATAGCGCCAGCCACATACACTGAGGGTGGCCAGTTCAAACCCAGCCCAGGCCAGCTAAACAACTGCAACAAAAAATAGCTGGGTGTTGTGGTGAGCACCTATTCCCAGCTACTTGGGAGGCTGAGGCAAGAGAATCACTTAAACCCAAGAGTTTGAGGTTGCTGTGAGCTATGTCACCACGGCACTCTACCGAGGGCAACATAGTGAGACTCTGTCTCCAAAAAAAAAAAAAACTAAAAAATAAATAAATCTTCAACTGGGAGCATGGCTAGATTGTTGAAAACCACTTAAAGGATAAACTTTAATGTCCATGTAACAATGGGGGACATCCAGAATAAACTGAAGTAAATAATACAAATTATAGCAGACCTGGTGCTGTTATGAGGCTTCCTAGTGAATCTCCATAATGAACAGCAGAGGCAATGCTACTAAATCCACAGTGAATTGTATATATGATGGAAAATTTTGTTAACTTAACCAAAAGGAGTTTGCAAATCAATACATTTTCACCCACACATCACTTAAAATGAAGCAGACCAAGCACAATAAAATGTCAAATTTATTCATGACACAATAAAATGTCAAATTTACCTTCTAATCAGGAGGTAAAAATGGAGTTGATTTTAGTCTCTCAGAGATCAAGTATGTCTATGACAAGTAGCAATGCATCATTTCAGATCCATAGCATAGAGCTCAACCAAATTTTCACCTATTAAGTGATATTAAGTGACCCTTAGACTTTGAAAGATGCTTTGAGCAATTGTAATTTACTTTCCATTATATTATTTCTCCTTAGACAGCTTTCTTGTTAGCAATCAGAATTTCTTTCTGGGCTGGGTGCAGTGGCTCACACCTGTAATTCTAGCCCTCTGGGAAGCAGAGGCAGGAGGATTGCTTGAGCTCAGGAGTTCAAGTCCAGCTTGAGCAAGAGTGAAGCTCCATCTCTACTAAAAATAGAAAAACTAGCCAGACTTTGTGGTACACACCTGTAGTCCCAGCTACTCGGGAGGCTGAGGCAAGAGAATTGCTCAAGTCCAAGAGGTTGAGGTTGCTGTGAGCTGTGATACCATGGCACTCTACCTGGGGCAACAGAATGATGAGACCATTTCAAAAAAAAAAAAAAGAATTTTTCTGAGAATCTTTCAAATTTTTTTAAAATGTCACTTCAATAAAGATGGTTCAATGATCAGTTCTATGTATATCACATAAGAGATACAAGTTCAGGCTCATTTGCATTTCTACCAATAATACCGAGTGGGTTTTAACTAAGCTTCTAGGTACATCCTATACTTTTAAAGTTTCTAATAGTTCCTTATTACTAATTTCTCATAGTTTCTTAGTATTAATTCACTTGTTACAGTTTTGGAAGACTCATGTTGCTTTGTTTTGCTGTTGTTTTTTGAAACAGAATCTTACTTTGTTACCCTGGGTAGAGTGCTGTGGCGTCACAGCTCACAGCAACCTCAAACTCTTGGGTGTAAGTGATTCTCTTGCCTCAGCCTCCCAAGTAGCTGGGACTACAGGTGCCCACCACAATGCCCAGCTATTTTTTATTGCAGTTGTCATTATTGTTTAGCTGGCCCGGGCTGGGTTCAAACCCTCCAGCCTTGGTGTATGTGGCTGGCACCGTAACCACTGTGCTATGGGTGCCGAGTCATAAGACTGTACGCAAGAGGTGGTAAGCATGCATTCAGCCACATGAGCATATGCTCCTATGTGTACTGGTGTGTGCAAAGTGCAGGGTAAGAAGCCCAATCTCAAGACATTGTCACGGTCACACACTGTAGTCACATCCCAAGTATTTGCATCACCTTACCTCAGGTTTTTTTTTTTTTTTTTTTATTAAATCATAGCTGTGTGCATTAATGTGATCATGGGGCACCACACACTAGTTTCATAGACCATTTGACACATTTTCATCACACTGGTTAACATAGCCTTCTGGCATTTTCTTAGTTATTGTGCTAAGACATTTATATTCCACATTTACTAAGTTTTACATATACCCTTGTAAGATGCACTGCAGGTGTAATCCCACCAATCCCCCTCCCTCTGCTCACCTCCCCCCTCCCTCCCCTCCCTTTCCCCCTTCCCCCTATTCTTAGGTTGTAACTGGGTTATAGCTTTCATGTAAAAGCCATAAATTAGTTTCATAGTAGGGCTGAGTACATTGGATACTTTTTCTTCCATTCTTGGGATACTTTACTAAGAAGAATATGCTCCAGCTCCATCCATATAAACAAGAAAGAGGTAAAGTCTCCATCTTTCTTTAAGGCTGCATAATATTCCATGGTGTACATATACCAAAATTTATTAATCCATTAGTGGATCGATGGGCACTTGGGCTTTTTCCATGACTTAGCAATTATGAATTGGGCTGCAATAAACATTCTGGTACAAATATCTTTGTTGTGATGTGATTTTTGGTCTTCTGGGTATATGCCTAGTACAGGAATTATAGGATTGAATGGCAGATCTATTTTTAGATCTCTAAGTGTTCTCCATACATCTTTCGAAAAGGAATGTATTAATTTGCATTCCCACCAGCAGTGTAGAAGTGTTCCCTTTTCTCCACATCCACGCCAACATCTCTGGTCTTGGGATTTTGTGATATAGGCTAGTCTCACTGGAGTTAGATGATATCTCAAAGTAGTTTTGATTTGCATTTCTCTGAAGATTAAAGATGATGAGCATTTTTTCATGTCTCTAGGCCACGCGCCTGTCTTCTTCAGGGAAGGTTCTCTTCAAATCCCTTGCCCAGCCTGCGATGGGATCACTTGTTCTTTTCTTGCTTATACATTTGAGTTCTCTGTGGATTCTGGTTATTAAACCTTTCTCAGAGACATAACCTGCAAATATCTTCTCCCATTCTGAGGGCTGTTTGCTTGCTTTACTTACTGTGTTCTTGGCTGTGCAGAAGCTTTTTCGTTTGATCAGGTCCAAGTAGTGTATTTTTGAAGCTGCTTCAATTGCCTGGGGGGTCCTCCTCATAAAATACTCACCCAGGCCGATTTCTTCAAGGGTTTTCCCCACACTCTCTTCTAGTATTTTTATAGTTTCATGTCTTAAGTTTAAATCTTTAATCCAGTGAGAATCTACCTTAGTTAATGGTGAAAGGTGTGGGTCCAGTTTCAGTCTTCTGCAGGTTGCCAGCCAGACACCCAGCACCATTTGTTAAATAGGGAATCTTTTCCCCACTGAATGTTTTTAATTGGCTTGTCAAAGATTAAATAATGGTAAGTAGCTGGATTCATCTCTTGGTTCTCTATTCTGTTCCAGACATCCACTTCTCTGTTTTTGTGCCAGTACCATGCTGTTTTGATCACTATCGATTTGTAGTATAGTCTGAGGTCTGGTACCATGATTCCTCCTGCTTTGTTTTTATTACTAATGTCTTGGCTATTCGAGGTTTTTTCTGATTCAATAAAACGAAGTATTGTTTTTTCAAGATCTTTAAAGTATGACAATGGAGCTTTAATAGGGATTGTGTTAAAATTATATATTGCTTTGGGTAGTATGGACATTTTAACGATGTTGATTCTTCCCAGCCATGAGCATGGTATGTTTTTCCATTTGTTAACATTTTCAGCTATTTCTTTTCTTAGAGTTTCATAGTTCTCTTTATAGAGATCTTTCACGTCCTTTGTTAGATAAACTCCCAAATATTTCATCTTCTTTGGCACTACTGTGAATGGAATAGAATCCTTAACTGTTTTTTCAGCTTGACTATTGTTGGTATATATAAAGGCTACCGATTTATGAATGTTGATTTTGTAACCTGAGACGCTGCTGTATTCCTTGATCACTTCTAAGAGTTTTTAAGTAGAATCCCTAGTGTTTTCCAAATCATCTGCGAAGAGCGAAAAGTTTGATGTCTTCTGACCCTATATGGATACCCTTAATTTCCTTTTCTTCCCTAATTGCGGTGGCTAAAACTTCCATTACAATGTTAAAGAGCAGTGGAGACAATGGGCAGCCTTGTCTGGTTCCTGATCTAAGTGGAAATGATTTCAATTTAACTCCATTCAATATGATATTGGCTGTGGGTTTGCTGTAGATGGCCTCTACCAGTTTAAGAAATGTCCCTTCTATACCAATTTTCTGAAGTGTTCTGATCATGAAGGGATGCTGGATATTATCAAAAGCTTTTTCTGCATCGATTGAGAGAATCATATGGTCTTTGTTTTTTAATTTGTTTATGTGCTGAATTATACTTATAGATTTACATATATTGGACCAGCCTTGACACCCTGGGATAAAACCGACTTGGTCATGATGTATAATTTGTTTGATGTGTTGCTGGATTCTGTTTGTTAGGATCTTGTTGAATATTTTTGCATCTATATTCATTAGTGATATTGGTCTATAATTTTATTTTCTTGTTGGGTCTTTTTCTGGTTTGGGGATCAGGGTGATGTTTGCTTCATAGAACGTGTTGGGTAGTCTTCCTTCTTTTTCTAACTTTTGGAACCGGTTGAGTAATATAGGTAATAATTCCTCTTTAAAGGTTTGGTAGAATTCTGACATGAAGCCACCTGGTCCCGGGCTTTTTTTTTTTTTCTAGAGACAGAGTCTCACTTTATGGCCCTCGGTAGAGTGCCGTGGCCTCACACAGCTCACAGCAACCTCCAACTCCTGGGCTCAAGCGATTCTCCTGCCTCAGCCTCCCAAGTAGCTGGGACTACAGGCGCCCGCCACAAAGCCCAGCTATTTTTTGGTTGCAGTTTGGCCGGGGCCGGGTTTGAACCCGCCACCCTCGGTATATGGGGCCGGCGCCTTACCGACTGAGCCACAGGCGCCGCCCGTGGGCTTTTCTTTTTAGGGAGGTTTTATATGGTTGATGCTATTTCAGAACTTGATATGGGCCTGTTCAACATTTCCACTTGATTCTGGCTAAGTCTTGGAAGGTGACGTGCTTCCAAGTATTGGTTAATTTCCTTCAGATTTTCGTATTTCTGAGAATAAAGTTTCTTGTAATATTCATCAAGGATTTTTTGAAGCCTTACCTCAGTTTAAGTCTCCATCATCTCAGGAAGCATCAGTGCTCTCAGTTACTCATAAAAATAGCATACACCCCTCAAAAAGACCAGTGGTTTCTGTACATGATCTCGGCCTGGAGAAGAATTAAACTTCTTGTTACAATTTTCAGGCAAAGAATTAAACTATTGTTTGTCTTTGTGAAGAAAACTGAAGACCTGTGGCAAAAGCAAAGGCATAAAAGGGTGAGTGATTTCATTGCTGACCATCATGATCGAAAGTGATTCACTAAGGTGACTTTCACAACAATATTCTTTTCGAGATGGAGCAGACTCCTCCGGCACAAAGGCAAAAATAAATATTTTTAAATTGCATTTGATCACAAGTAAAAAGAAGTTTGAGAGTTGGATAAAGACAGCGGCTTGTGAGGACTGTGAGTCATTTAAGATTCTCTCTTTATCTGCAACCAAAATTACAGCAGTACTGGTGAAATGAACGTTGCCAGGCATCTTTTATCATGGAAAAAGCCACCACACCAATGTTCTCTGAGAGAGTAAAAGAATCCAAAGAAGCTCCTTCAAATCATGTGACAAGAACAACTTGACCTCTTAACAAAGACACATTTGTTCAGTTTGCATGGACCGAATTTCAGTAGCCAGAAAACGCTGTGCTATGTTACCTTTCGGGTACAATTCAGGCATCTCTCCTCAGCACTTACTGAGACATTTGTGAGCCTGTTAAAAAACAAAACAAAACAAATGTTGTAGCCATTATATTTATGTAAATCTGTGTTTATAACTATGATAGGAAGAGAAGAGAAAGTGTCTCAGTGGTGAATGTGTTATAATGTGTCCTGTGAAGTAGCCCATGATTTTTATTGCCCAGGTCTCTTTTCCCTATAACATCCTGTCTTCTTCAAACTTGGGCAAGCAGGTCACTCAGCGATCACTGCCTCATTGAAATACAGTAAAGGGAGCTCCTATTGACCCGGGAGTTCTCTGCAAAGTGCTCCTTAAAGTCTTTTTTGGCTCTACTTCAAGTTTATATGATAAGTACTTAATTCATGTTCCAGAAGAATGCCGTCCACTGCTGGGTCTTGTGAGCGTTCCCGTTATGGATACCTGGGTTCTCCTTCCAATTTTTTGGGAATCTTTTCATGGTGGCATTGTCTTTGACTTTGCTGGTTTTGAGTGTCTGGTAATTTTGGCTTTGGCACACTTTTCCCCCTAGGTTTCCAGTAACTGGCCATTTAGATAATCTCTAGGCTTCCTGTGGATTTTTTCTTTCTTTCTTAAAAAAAAAAAATTGTACAACTCTTTCTTTACTTTTTTTTTTCTTAACCAGTGTCACATGGTGTCAATTTCCCATTTCTGATGTTGGTGCAACGGCTGTCCTTGTTTTCACCTTGCCCTGTAGACAGTGGGGTAGAACTGGGATGGGATTGGGTGGTGTTAGGGTTGGAATGTTTGTCCCCTGCAAAATTCATGTTGAAACTTAATCCTCAATGTGACAATATGAAGAAGGGATTTGGTCACGAGGGCTCTGCTCTTAGGAATGGAAATAATTGATCCATTCATAGATTAATGGATCAATAGGTTATCACGGGAGTGGCACTGGTGGCTTTATAAGAAGTAGAGAGATCTGAGTTAGTGCACTCTGACCCCTCATCTCATGATGCTGCAGAGTCCCCACCAGCAAGAAGGTCCTCCCCATGCACCCTGCCCATCTTGGCTTTCCAGACTCCATAACTAAGAAATAAATTCCTTTTCTTTATAACATATCCAGTTTCAAGTATTCTTTTATAAGCAACAGAAAACAGACTAAGACAAATGAAGACAATTAACAGTTACTATACACACAATGTAGTTTTTGTATGTGATTTTATTTAATCCTCACAAAAATGCTTATAATAGTCAATACTTATTGAGCATTTACTACCAAACTAAAGTCCAGGTTCTTTGCTAACTGACTTGCACGCACTATCTCATTTGATTCTCATGATAATTTTGTGAGGTAGATTATATTATTGAACTCATTTTATGTCATTTTTTAGAGGCAGGGTCTCACTATGTTGTCCAGGCTGGATTTGATCTCCTGGCCTCAAGTGATCCTCCTGCCTTAGCCTCCTGACTAGCTGGTACTACGTGTGTGAACCCCCACCCCGGCCTCATTTTTCCCACCTTTAATGTAAGAAAACTGAGATTAAGAGAGGCCAACTGACATGCCCACGTTTACACAATTAGTAAGTGGCAAAAGTTTCAGCAGCTATGCATGCTGTTAAAAAGTGTCTATCAATGGATGGGATAATAAAGAAAATGTGGTAAATATACACAATGGAATGCTATTTGGTTATGAAAAAGAATAGGATCCTGTCATTTGCAGCAACATGGATGGACCTGGAAGTCATTTCATTAAGTCAAATAGCCAGGGAAATACTGTGCATACAAGTATTGCATATTCTTTTTTTTTTTTTTTTTGAGACAGAGTCTTACTTTGTCTCCCTTGGTAGAATGCTGTGGCATCATAGCTCACAGCAACCTCAGAATCCTGGGCTCAAGCAACTCTCTTGCCTCAGCCTCCTGAGTAACTGGGACTATAGGTGCTGGCCACAACACCTGGCTATTTTTAGAGGCTGGGTCTCACTCTAGCTCAGGCTGGTCTTGAACTGGTGAGCTCAGGCAATCCACCTGCCTCGGTCTCCCAGAGTGCTGGGATTACAGTTGTGAGCCATTGTGCTAATCCCTGCATATTCTTATATGTGGGAGTTGAAAAAGTTCATCTCATGGAGGTATGGTGCAAACATACAGTTAGATAAAAGGAATAAGTTCTCATGTTCAATAGCAGACTAGGGTGACTATAGTTAAGAGAGTAAGATGATAGATACCAGCTGCTGATAAGGGAGTGGCGTGAGGGTGGGGACGGGGTGGAGAATGTAAAGACGGTGGGGTTAGCTGTGGGCCCCCTGAAAGGGGGGGCACTCGACAGGCAGAGATCTCATAGACCACCAAGGCTTGTATGAAAGGTCTTTATTGGTGAGGGGGGGATGTTGCAGGACAACACCAAGGAGGAGTGAGGAAAGAAAGAGAGAGAGAGGGGAGAAAAGAGAGAGAGAGAGGAAAGGGGGGGAGAGATGGAGACTGAGAGAGACAGAAAGAGAGGGGAGAGAGAGGGAGCAGGGGTGCGAGAGAGAGCTATATAGGTTCAAGTTAGGGGAAGTCTTAGAATGGTGATGGGAGGGTAGAATAGCCAATAAAGAGTTACTGCCCTGGCCGGAAGAGGCGTTAGGGGCAGGCCATAGTTAATCTTGGTCTGTAGAAAGTAGGAGGGGCTTTTCTGGGGCAATTATCTAACACCTCCACCTGGGTTGGGAGTCTACAGGGGAGACCACTGGGGAAATAATGAGACTTTATACCAACTTAACACATCAAGTCTAGGAAGCCTGGAGAGAGGTGTACACTGATGCCACATGGCACATTGAGACAATGTCGCTTTCTGACTTCTCAGAAACCTTTTATTGATCTCTAACACAAAACATATATGCAAAATGCAAAGGTGACAAAATTCTAATAGAATTAGAAGAATCTTAAACCCCCAGGAAGACTGGGTAAAGAGAAAATGGCTGGATAATTCAAACATAGGGTAGTGAGTTGTCAACAAAGGCAGATAATGTATTTAGAAAGGGGGAGGGGAAATCAAGTTTCCTCTCTGCAGGGTAGACAAACCAGCTTCCCTAATTTAACAGCTGATCAGGAGTTCAAAGGGCTTAGCCCACCTGCCTGCTGATTCTTGGCTCAGGGATGGTCCTAACGAGCTTGCCCTGGAGTGGTGGTAGAGTGGGGGTGGGTGGGTGTGGGGCTTCTGGCCTCCTTTCATCTTTGGTGGTCTTGATGAGCCCACAGGGATGGTGCGTCTGTGGCTTTGCCTGGATTGGGGCAAGGCTCCCAGCAGAGAGATCAGTTTATCTATCTCCCATAAAGAGAGGTTGGTTAATGGTGCAAACACACAGTTAGACAAAAGGAATAAGTTCTCATGTTCAATAGCAGAGTAGGGTGACTATAGTTAACAACTATGTATTGTATATTTCAAAATAGCTAGAAGAGAGGATTTGAAACGTTTCTATAGAAATGATAAATGATATCCTAAATACTCTGATTGGTCATTACACATTCTATGCACATAATAAAATATCACATATACCCTGTGAATATGTATACATATTATATATCAATTAAAAAAAGAAGTTAGGGGCAGCGCCTGTGGCTCAGTGAGTAGGGCGCCGGCCCCATATGCCGAGGGTGGCGGGTTCAAACCCAGCCCCGGGCACACTGCAACCAAAAAATAGCCGGGCGTTGTGGCGGGTGCCTGTAGTCCCAGCTGCTCGGGAGGCTGAGGCAAGAGAATTGCGTAAGCCCAAGAGTTAGAGGTTGCTGTGAGCCGTGTGACACCACGGCACTCTACCTGAGGGCAGTACAGTGAGACTCTGTCTCTACAAAAAAAAAAAAAAAAAGTTAAAAAAAAGCTTCAAAGAAAGAGTGTTGCAGTCAGGATTCATAACCAGGTTAGGGTAGCTCCTTCTACAATAGCACCCCTGCCTCTCTCACCATCATATGCTATTAAATTTAACTCTACAGTGTCTAATTTGATAATCTTGTGATTGGCGGCCCATAGTGAAAGGTAATGTTCCGATATAACTGTTAGCGTCATTTAAAGCCATGGTATGGCTGAAAAACTATTGTCTAAAATGTGTATTAAAAAGATAGTCAAATGATCTAGTTTATATTGAACATTGAATACTTTACAACAGGTTAAATGACATTGAGAAGTTATTACCATATTAGATGCCAAAAACTCACCATCCCTGTTTGAGCCTGTTGACCACATTCCTAGTGGCCCATAGTAACCACATTTTTTCAATAGAGAAGCTGAGTTTGTAAAGGACTCCAATTCCTTCATTTATTCCTTCATTCACTAATCCATTTATTCAGTAAATTTTATATGTATTAAGTTCCAACAATGTTCCAGGCGTTCTTGTAGGTAATGTGGACATAAAAATGGAATATGACAGATGAAGCCCTGTTTGCTTGGAATGTGGTCTGAGGTTTCAGCAGGGGATCATGAAATTATCTCATGTATGTTTTTAAAAGACCACTCTGGCTGCTAGAAGGAGAATGGGGAAGAGCGGAAGGATGTAGATACGTTGAGGGGATTTTGCAGTTGTCTTGGCAAGAAGTGATGGTGGCTTGGGTCATCAAACATGGTAGAGGATGTTGAGTTCAGGATATGTTCTGGAAGTAAAACCCTTGGACTTTTGTTAACAGATGGAAGAGAGAGTTGAAGATGATTCTCAGTTTTTTGACCTGTGCAACGGGATGACTAGAACTACCATCTTCTGTGTACAGTAGCTCTGTGGAGGCAACGTGTTTGGGAAAGGATGCAAATCATTCAATGCAATGCAAAGGATTCTGTTAGGCTACTTTATATTTGAAGTGTCCTATGAGGTGACTCTAGTGGCCATGCCAGGCAGTGGGGCCATGTGTAGGACATGTGTGGGTCTGGGGCTTGAGAAAGGTCAAGACTATGCAGTTGACTACCCTACCCCATCCCAGCTCAGTTCACCTCACTCACAGGTAGATAAACTGGGACCAGAGCTTCCACAGGGCCATGGTTGGCCACACATCACACAGACACAGAGGAAACACGTGTGGTTCCTCTGGGATGGGCTCCCTATTGTGCTTCCCACATTCACAGATGAAACTCTCAGGGCAGAGGACATGGCCCCCAGGGTGCCAGGAAGTAGTCCCCAGTGGCCAGCTAGAAGAAGTTTTAATCAACTGACAACCTGTTAGGTTATTTAACTTCCCCTCCTCCACTTCCACTGCCTACATCCATGGATTATGATAATAGTAATGCTTTGTAATGCTTACACGAGCCAGGCCCTCTTTAAGCACTTCGGTATATTATCTCATTAATCCTCACAATAGCCCCATGTGGAAGATGGCTTATTATTCCCTTTTTACAGGGAACATGCTGGGGCACTTGGTGGGTACACGTGGCCACCAGTCCCCCTTCCTCAGCCCTACTCCTCCTTGGTGCCCCTTTTCCCCTGTATTAAACCTGGGACAGGGGACAGGATTCCTGCTTGGTCCCCAGGCCTGATATTTCTCCTTTGGCACCTGTAGAGCTGAGGGAGCATAAGCCTGGCCCTCTGCTTTGGGGGGTTCAGCCACATTCTGTTTAAAAAAAGTGAGGCCCTTTTCTCGCTTGATCTCTGAAGCACCCCAAGCAATCCCCAGAGTGTTTGCTGAATGAGGTATGACAGAGGAAGTTTCCAATCATGGGAAGAGGAACCCTTTTGGTTCTAAATACTGAGTGAAACACATCCCCTGGATTAGGGCAAAAGTTGCCCCACAGATGCACTTATTTCTGCTATATTTGATCAAAGCTTCTTTTGGGTCATTTTGTGGTATTTAAAACATTTTTTTTCTTTTTTTTGAGACAGAGTGTCATTATGTCGCCCTTGGTAGAGTGCCGTGACATCACAGTTCACAGCAACCTCAAACTTTTAGGCTTAAGTGATTCTCTTGCCTCAGCTTCCCAAGTAGCTGGTACTACAGGCACCCACCACAATGCCGGCTATTTTTTTTGTTGCAGTTGTCGTTGTTTTAGCTGGCCCAGCTCGGGTTCGAACCCACCAGCCTGAGTGTACATGGCCGGCACCCTACCCACTGCGCTATGGGTGCTGCCCAAAACATTTTCTTCATATATGTTTTTTTGTACACTCTTTATTAGGCTTATTGCTGGGTATTTTACCTTTTTTGTTGCTATTTAAATAAAAAAAATGCCACTATATTTGCTAACTGGTTGTTTGTTTTTCATAGATATGAAAGTTATTGATTTTGTATATTTACTTTGTATCCAGCCAGGGTACTAAACTCTTTATTATTAGCAGTGAATTTTCAGTTGACGTTCTTGAATTTTATAGATATAGAATAAGATTTTCAAATAATGATAATTTTAGAATCTCCTGTTTAATTTTTTATAATTTTAATGTCTTACTCTTTTCTGACTGACTTGGCTAGTATCTCTAGCATAGTATTAAATAAAAGTGGTGATAGTGAGCATACTGGCTTTTTTTTTTTACTTTACCAGGACTCGCATTGTTCTCTACTTAACTCTACTACAGGGAAGAAATAGATATATGATATTTCTATTTTACTGTGTGTTCTTATCAAGATTGTCTTATTGATTTTATTAAATGCCATTTCAATATATGTGAACATGATTGTATGATTTTCTCCTTGGACCTATGAATAAGCTAAATTATATGAATAGCTTTCCTAATTGAATCATCTGACATTCTAGGAATAAACTCCACTTAGTCATGATATATTAGTTTTAACGGGGCTGTTGCATTTAGAATTGATTTCCATGCATGAACTGATTTATAGTTGGTTTGTTTTGTACAAACCTTGACAGATTTGGTTATCATTATCATACCAGCTTTATAAAAAGAATTTGAAACATTTTCTCCTTTTCCATGTTCAGAAACAGTTTGCATTAGAATTCTGTTCTTTGATAGTATGATAGAATTCTATGGAACTTTTTGATGACATTTTGGGGATCAACTTTCTGACAACCTTCTTATTTTTCCTATAGAATAAGTATATCTTGATTTTTCTCTTTCTTGGGTTAAAATTTTATAAAGTTACATTTTCCTAGAATGTTGTCCATTTTATTTTTGTTAATAGGTTGTAATCTCTTAATTTCCTGTGTGTATGGTTATTGTCCTCTTATAATTCACTATATTGCACCTAGGTACACTCGCTCTTTCTTTCCTCACTAGACTACTTTGTGGTTCATTGTATGCTGGATTCCCAGGAAAGAGGATGCTGAGGCAGAGTTGAGTATGCAAAATGTTTATTAGAGAATGTGCTGGAAATAAACACCTGTGAAAAGAGGGGAAAGAAGCAGGAGCAGACAGAGGGAGAAGTCTTCCCCTGATGTAATTCCAGTGACAACCTCTTTTGACCTCCCAGGCAGCTCTGGAGCTGGAATGGCCCTTTAAAGTTGCTCCCCATTAGATGTAGATGACCTAGGTAGTAGATGTACACCACCTCAGGAAAAACAGCGTGGTCTGAGTGAGGAGCTGTATGCAGCATGGCACAGGGGAGCAAAGAATGACTTCTTGCCACCCTTCTAGGTTCCTTGGTTATAAATTAAATTGACATAGATCAGAAGGAGAAAAACCATATTTTATTACGTATGTATGAGGTCTGACAATTAAGTTTGTGAACTCATCCTAGAAAAAGTGCTAGATACCTCATTGCTGAATGTCATTATGGTCACTTTTGAAGTACTCCTGCTGAGAAGCTAACACCAGTGCCTAGGCTACCCTTCAAAGCAATTTTGGAACCCTGGAATGGACACCAGAGCTGTAGTCACGTTACACTTGGTGTCCTGAATGTCATCAAAATGTCTTCCTTTCAATATTTCCTTTATCTTAAGGTAAAGAAGTCATTGGGGGCCAGGTCAGGTGAGTAGGAGAGTGTTCTAATACAGTTATTTGTTTACTGATTAAAAACTCCCTCACAGATAGTGCTGTGTGAGCTGGTGTACTGTCGTGATGTAAGAGCCATGAGTTGTTGATGAAAAGTTAAGTTCATTTTGGTCTACATTTTCCACATGGCCTTTTCTGTATTTCCACATACCAAACTTGGTTAACTGCTTGCCTAGGTGGCATAAATTCATAATGAACAATCCCTCTGATATCAAAAAAGACTTCCAGAACTGTTTTGGTTATGGAGCATCAGCTGACTTTCATTTTGGACTTTGGCACTTTATCTCAGGGTTGCATTGGTACACCAGTGTTTCATCACCAGTATAACATGGCCCCCAAAACTGTCTTGCCTCTCCAAAGGCCTTGGCAAATTTTGACTCTACTTTGCTTTTGTTCGTAAGTGAGTTCCTTCAGGACCATTTTTGCACACCCCTTTCTCATGTCAAGATTTCTAGTTAAGATTTTTCTCTTTATCACCGTTTCCTTGGTCTGCTATGCTTTTTACATTCAGGTGATGATTTTGAGGCACAATTCAGGACTAATTTCTGCAATGGTTTCAACAGTTCTGCACATTACTGGCTGCTCTGACCTCTCTTCATTGGTGAGGCTTTCTCTTTCTTTGGAAAAAAGTGTAGTCCATTTGCACACTGCTGTTTTCTTCATGGAATGATCCCTATAAACTTGGACTAATATGTCCTTGATTTCACTTCTACTCTTGTCAAGTTTAACAAGAAATTTAATGTTTGTTCATTGCTCTAGTGCAAGCTCAGAGTTGTTCTTCCCTGGTTGGTAAAGTTCCCAGGTGAGGGAACTTTATTTATGACAGTTGAGTTCTTTTGGAGGAGTTTTTTGAGTAGATAAGGGTAGCTCAGAGAAGGGCTTCTGCCTGCATCCACTGTTCCCCACGAGCCCTCATTTAAAGTAACCAGCATACACCACAGTGACATATTTGGGGTGGCATTTCCTGAACTCCTTCGATTAGGCAATCTCTATGGAAGTTGCTGACAGTGGATGGCTTTCCCTTGAGAGCACTTTCATAGCTGGGACAACAAGAAGCTGTTTCTTTATAACATTACTTTCTTCTTTTATTTATATTTATTTCTTCTGTTTTCTTTCAGTTTATTTTGTTATTCATTTACTAATGTTCTGAGTCAGATGCCTAATTCATCTGTTCTTTTTCTCTTTTATGTTTATTTTTATAAATATTCTTAAGGTTATTAACTTTCCTCTACATATGACTTTAGCTGTATTCCACTGGTTCTCATACACCTTTTATTTTTTTCTCCTAAAAAGTCTGTAGATTTTGTTTCTATTTCCTTTCAGACCCTAAGTTGTTTAAGCATTTTTTAAAATTTGCAGGTGGAAGAAACTTTTTGTTTTCTGATTGTTATTAATTTCTTATTTCATTACCTTCGACTAGAAAATGTCTGAACTATTTCTACTATTTGGAATTTATTGAGAGTTTCCTTGATAGGCATTTGAAAAGGCATATTTAAAATTTTTAGGATGCATAGTTTAATATATCTCAATTCAAATGTACCTTATTAATTATTTAAGTATTCTATTTCCTATTTATTCTTTATTACACTTAATGCTTTTTGGCCTAAATTCTAGTTTACCTTGCATTTAAGACAATGACCTCTGCTTTTTTTGTTTGTTTCTATTACCAATCTTATTTTACAACTTTATTTTTTCTTCTTTAGGTATATGTTTTGATTGTTACATGGAAGTAGATTTTGCTTGGCAATCCAACCTGAAATCTTTTGAATAAGTAAATTAAGCCATATATATTATTGATATGATGGATATGGTTGGTTTCCCATCTGACATTTTAATTTATGTTTTATATATTTAGAGGAGACTTTTTACTATATAGTTTTTTTCTTTGCATTGTTTCTCTGTGTAGTACTTCTGACATTTAGAAAGGTATCTATTTTTGTTTTGTTAATAACAAATAATTTATAATTATAATCTATTTAATGTTCTTAGTTTGTCATTTGTTTAGAAAATACTTGTTAATTCCTTTAGGAAATACATGTTAAAGAGAAGTGATAAAATGAGTATCATTTTACTTCCTCCCCTCTTCTCCATTACTTAATTTTTGTCATTGTCATTCTTGGTATTTTTTTTTGAACTGTTTTGTTTGCTTATATTACTTGTTAATTTAAGCTTTAAATGTTATCTTTGCCTCCTGCTGTTACAGATAAAGACATCCGTGAACTTTACCAGCTTCCACATCTTCCTCCTTTCCCCATATTCTTTATTGTATAATTTTTACACTGTCAGAAATAATTACCTTTAATATTCCATCCTGTAGCATTTTCCTTGACATGCGGTATGAAATTTTAATACATAAACTTAAATTCAGGAATGATCTCTTGAATTTTACCTTTAAATTGTCAATAGAAAAAAAATGCTATACTCTGTAAAATAGAGGTTTGTTCTGAACCAAATTTGAGGACTATGGCCCAGAGCCACACCCAGGAAGACTTCAGCAAGTGGACTTGCTGTGGTGGAGTTACAATCTGGTTTTATACATTTCAGGGAGACAGGAATTACAGGCAAAGCCATATATCAATACATAAAAAACATACCTTGGTTTGGCCCAAAAAGGTGGGACATCTCAAAGTTGGGGCTTACAGGTTACAGGTATGTTTAAAGATTCTTTAATTTACAATTGGCTGAAAGAGTTAGGCTTTGTCCAAAAGACCTGGAGTCAGGAAAAGAATGCTTGTGTTAAGTTAAGGGTCTGTTCATTAAAGATAAGCCACCAGGTACACCCTCAGACTCAAGTGGCTTGTTATGAATATTGAGCACCCGAAGATTTGTCTTGCTTAGACTTTGGCCTGTTAATGAGTTATAAAGGATGTCTCTATGAAGGGAGGGACATGATGAGGCATGGCTGACCTCCATTCTCAACTCAGTTTTAGGGTATCCCCTTGATGAAGAGGGAGTCCACTCGCCCCTGGTGGGGGGACCCTTAAGATTTTGAGTTCACAAAATATTCTCTTGTTTCATTGTCTTGGTTTTCTTTCTTCTTTCAATGAAGAGTATTTTGGGTTTCTTTCATTTTTTCTCTGTGTCTCTCGATGTTTTTTCCAGTCCTTTCTGTTTATACCTTTTTTCCATTTTATTTTATTTTCCATTTTTTATTTATACCTTCTGTGTTTCTTTGTTTTTCTGAAATGCCTGTCTTCCCAATGCTTCTTCCAAATTTTGCTTTGTTTCCCTTTGATATTTCCTGAGTTTTACCAACTCAAAGTTTATCTCCTCCTGAAGTCTTACCATCTCTTCCTTGATTCCTCAACATTTTGAGGCTTTGTGGCTTTTCTTTTATAGAAGCAATTGATTCATTATTTTTAAAAGCCCAAAATGAGTGACTGAGGCAAGGATCTCCATCAATCGGGGTTTATTAAGCCAGCTTTAGGACGTACTTGAGAAAAACACAAACCACAGATGCATCTGTGACTGTTTTTCTGAAGAGAGTTTCAGAGGGTTTAGTATTTATATATTTCCTAAAAAGGTGGCAGGCAGGGAAGAGGGGGAGGTAGATGGTAAGACAAATGATTACATTCTTGTGAGACTTTAGTATGCCTAGGAAATCTACATTTCACATAAGATAAGGTAACTGAAGATAAAAAGGGAGTGAAGGAAGAATCTATTAGGCAGACATCTCTGAGTGGGTGGAGGAATCATTGATCTCCTGTTGTCTCTGTTCTGCACCTGGGAAGATAAGCTTAGAATCAGCATTATCAGTGCGGAATCGAACAGACTTTAGTTTTACAAGCTAGCTAGTTGGCATGTCCTTGCTTATGGGAAGCCAGTGAAGTATTTTCTTAGGAATGATCTGTGGGGGCTGCCCTTACTTTTCTCTGGCTAATGCATAATGTTAGTAACATTTATACATTTGGAAGGGGTGCTGCATGACCCAGGCCCCAGGCTTGATCTTCCCTTTTGCACATGGAGTTGTGAGGGGTCCTGAGATTTTTATTTTCCTTTCAGGTTGTTATTATTATTATTATTTTGCAGTTTTGGCCGGGGTGGGACTTGAACCCACCACCCCCTGAATATGGGGCTAGTGTCCCACTCACTGAACCACAGGCGCCACCCCTTTTCAGGTTATTTTAATCCTCAATAAACTATTTGTTTATGCTTTTCCTCTATTTCATTATACTATTTTTCCAATTGTGACTATTTTCTTTATTGGTAATTTTTTTTTGCTCTTTTTAATCTCTTTTTTTCTTATGGTATCTTTGTATCATTATTGGTGCTGATTTCTTTAGTATTACTCACCTTTAAATAAGATATGTTTCTGTGGAAGCTATTTGTAGGCTATTCCTTTAGGACATAGCAGCAAGAAACTTGTCATGCTTTATGCTACATAATCCAAACGTTCTCTCCACTATCTGCAAATGTGGCTCATTTGGGTAATCCTTTGTGTCATCCAGCTCCATTGCTTCTCTGACCAAACCAGACCAATGAGGTCATACTAGCCCTGCTCATCCTAGTTTCCATATTTATACTGTGAATAAGACATAGAGTTTTGCACTTTGAATGAGCCCCTTCCTTGCAGGAAGAGTGTTTTATGGCACAGTTTTTTTGTTTGTTTGTTTGTTTTTTGTTTTCAATCCGACACCACTAAACTCTCTTATAAATATCTATATTTCTTGTCTTAATTGCTTCGGGTACTTTTTAGCATTGATGCCTGTGAATTATATTTGTCTCCAAATATAGCTGAAATTGAGTTTGTGAGTATTTTTTTTTTGCATACTTTTTATTGCTTCTGTATAATTTCCAGGAGAAGGGGGGAAATGGTGATTTGCATTATTATGTTTATATCAGAAGTTCTGAAGAATGACCTTCTTAAATAAAAATCAGATCATGTCATTTTCAGCTTAAAATGCCTCAGTGGCTTCATACTTCATGTAGAATAAAATCCAATCATCTTCCTGGTACTAATAAGTCTCATGTGATGGTCTAGTTTGTGTTTATCTCTCCAACTTCCACTTGATGTCTTGTAGCCAAATCCAAGCTTGTGCCACTTGCCATATGACAGCTGATAAGTGGAGAGGCAAGGTATCGGGACAAAGAAAGTGGTTTTATGTGGAAAGGCAGCAAACTGAGAAGATGCTGGACTAGTGTCCCAAAGAGCCATCTTAAGTTAGTATATCTTTAGGCTCTTCTTTAATGTTAAAGAAAAGGGGGAGTGTCAAGAGTTGACCACTGACCACAGACATCTGCGTGTCACCAAGGGTCCAAGGAGGTTGTGAAACTCCTTTGTTCTTGGGCAGTGGCAGCCTATAAATCTAAACATCCCATTTTTGCTTGTGTGCATACTTTCCTTATCTCCCTGGGAGGTAGTTTGGGGAAATAGGCAGTTATCCTTTTCCTCTAAATTTAAACTAAATTCTATTACTAGTGAATTCTAAATGAAATTCACCTATTATTAGCTGACCTTTGTACAGAGCTAAGCAGATGCTTTTAACCTAAAGGATCTTGTCACTGGGGGTCAGAAGCAAAAATAGAGATAGCCATGCTATCCCCTGTTACACTATCTCAGGTACACTACGTCCAGCCCATTGGCTTTCTTGGAGCTCATAGAATACGCCAGGTTCTTGCCCCTCAGGGTCTTTGTCCGTTAAATACCACTTGGGCTCTGTTGCCTCTGGGCCCAGCATTCTTTACTTTATTAGCTCTGTCTTTTCCTATAGGTCTGAGCTTAAATATACATTTGCACAGATGCTTCCCCACCACCATCTCCCAGGCCCTTCCTTACTTCTTTCATAGCACGTAATATACATACACAAAGGGTGCAAAAAAAGTATGCACATTTTAAGAAAGGAAAAAACCGTATTATTGTAATACTCAAGTCACACTTCTGTGATTACAAGAGATGCAAGATATAATACACAAGATACCAAATGTTAACAGTATATATTGAGAATTACAATTTTAATACAGATTTATTCCTTTCTTATAATGTGTATTCATTTTTCGGCACCCTCTGTGTGTTTGTGTGTGTATTTTTTTCTTTTTCCCTTCTCTCCTTTCTTTCTTCTTACTTTCCGTATTTCTCTCTTTCTCTCTCTCCCTCTTTCTTTCTATAATTTTAGGAGTACAACGCAGGAACTGGGATTATTCTGCTGTGTTTATATTCAATACCTAACACAATGCCTGTCCAAAATAGGTACTCAATAGGGATTTGTTAAAAGACTAAGTAAATTAATGAAGGAATAAATGAAGATTGTTTTCATATACAAGGGTCATATTTCAATAGGCAACCGTACAGTATCTGTTGTTTGTGTTGAACAAACAGGAGGTCCGGGGACTATTTCTTGGAAGTGTTGGTTATAGGAACAAGGAATATTTAATTTTGGAAAAGGAAGTTTAGAGATAGATATTAATAGTTTTCAATTGTAGGAAGCTTTATCTTGTAGAAAAGTGTTTCCTACCCTAGAATCACCTGAAGAGCTTGTTAAAAATATGGAACCCCAAGTTCTTCCTGATATTTAATTTGCTGGGTGTGAAGTAGCACTATGGAGTATTTTGTTTTGTTTTTTTTTTTAACAAGCACCCCAGGTAGGTCTTTCATTATAAAAGGTTGGGAAATACTATTTTATAAGAGGTAACGTTACTATGGGAAAAACTAGGACTCGTGGACAGAAGTTATAGAAAAGCAGATTTTGACTCAACGTAAAGAAATTGTTGCAAACTGGAAGGGCCCCAAAGTAGATGAGGCAATCTCTCTAGTTGGATCCCAGTATAGCTCAACCTTCCAAGGGCTAATCTTATACTGGGGGAATAGGATCCTCTCAGAAGTAGATGAAATCTTGGGTTCAAAGAAATGCAAAATCTTTTAAGTGCTTGAGTATAGCAGTTACTGTGAGGATGGGAAAGGCAGCCACAACAAAACAAAGAACAGACAAAAAACAAAACACACACACACACCAAGGGAACTTTAGGGGAAAAGAGAACCAAAACAGTGGATATAATTAAAGCCTCAAAGGTCTTGAAGACCAGAAGAAACCTGACATTTTTAATATACTTACAGCCCTGGGACAAATAAGAAGATTGATGAAGTGGACGGAGTCTCAGTTATAAACTAGATTAATTTAAAATGCAAGGGCCTTAGATACTAGTTTGCAGGGTCAGCCTGCATTTGCAAGTAAAAAATGATGAGGAAATGGACTGTGAAGCTGTGACCTCAGGGCTGCAGGAGATGAACTGGTCAAAGAATGCTCATCTGCTCTCAAGAATTCCCCAGGCAGGCCCGGGGTGGGGGGGTGGGAAGGAAGGGCAGGGAGGCATAGGGCCACCAGGCCTGAACGTGTCACTGCTTTGTTTTTGGATCCCAGTGAAAGCTGCTATAGAAACAGAGGCTGGTTCTCAAAACTCATTCTAGACTGGTCTGAGGGAGGCTCAGAAAGGTGAGGGGTCATCATCATAGTTTCTTAACATTCATTAAGTCACTTATATATTTTTTAATTCTCATGAGAATTCTGAATAATGGATTTAATCTTACCCATTTTACATTGAGGAAACTGAGGCTCTGAGATATTAAATAACTTGCCCAAAAGAATTTATCTAATCCCTTAATAAATGTTTATTGAGTATTTTCTCAGGGCTGGTTAAGGGCAAGATTTCAGATTTGAACCCATATCTAACTCCAATTACACACTCTTTTTTATTTTTTAGAAACAGCCAACTTTAATCATAACTAAAGTGCTATTACAAACTTGTAAGAACAATTTCAATAATCCAAAAGTTAAATTGGCAAAGGAGATGAAGAGATAGGTCACCAAAAAAAATTAATGCCCTGCATGGGGTATAAAACTGTGAACAAATAGTAATAGAAGGAATATAGGAAATGAACAGTGGCATATTTGTTGGGGACAAGTAAACTAGTGCAACCTCTTGGCCGTATTTATGACAATTTTAAATGCACATTCTGTTTGGCCCAGGAATTCTACTCTAGCATTTTCTCTTTCATAAACATGCATACACACAAATAAGGTGTGTCTCTGAAGACACTCACTTCAGTGTCGTTTGTGGGAGCAAAAGACTAGAAGGACCACAAAAGATCTTCAGTTGGGGGAATGTATTAAATAAGTCATGATAAAACATAAAATGAAAAGAAATATACAAAGCCCACAATTGCTGCATGACTTTGTTGGGGACAGGTAAGGAAGAGGGTAAGAAGGAAAAGAAAAGCAGACAATTGCTGAGACAGAGGAAATAGTCCCTTAGCTTAGACATGAACAGGGAAAGGAAGATAGACTACTCTTGGCTACTGCAAAAGCGGAACTAGGCAAGACGGTGGTTAGAAAGCTTTGAAATTCAGGCACTGCTCAACTCCTAAGACCTCCACAGAGGGACTGATCAGTAGAAACGTTTTAAAGAAGAAGCTAGTGAGCATCCCATGATTAATCAATGCCCTATTAATATCTTGGAGACTTTCCAAAGAAGTTAGTTAAGAATACTTTGGAGTTAGCTTGATCAAGTTAGAAGGAGGTGGAGCGACACTAAGAATTGGAGAATAAATACGAGGGGAAAAGTTTGTAAGGTGTCCTTCCTCATTTGTGAGGAAGAGACCCACATTTTCCTCTTGGGTGTGTTCTATCTGTTTATAAACTTAAGTGTGTTTTACCTGCTTATAAATTTAAGTGTGTCCTATAAAATAAACTTTGCTAATTGCCTACCACTGCTGTGTAGCTTCTTTTCGTGCCCCTGCTAATGGGTTTCTCTTTTTGAGTGGGCTGAGTTAAAGTGCTTTTAGATTCCGGGGGCTGCTGCTAATGGCACCAGAGAAAGCCTGAACCAGGGCTGGGGTGTTTATAGCCCTCTGATAGACTTCACCCCTTAAATATGATGGGAAACTTGAGTGATCATCATGGCACCTTATAGAGAGATGTAAAGCTCTGTACCACTTATTGACCATTTGCATATAGACTATTTACGTGGAGCCTTTCAGCAACTCTGGGAAGCAGACAGGGCTTTCACAAAATAAGATGAATGGAACTCTACCATACTTATCAATTCTCTCAATAAATGTTAATCGCTTGAATTCCCCACTGAAGAGGCACTGGCTCACTGATCAGAAAAAAGAGCATAGCTATCTGTATGTTATCTCCAGGAAACACATCTAACCTTGAAAGACAAAACAAGACTCAGGGTAAAGGGTTGAAAGCAATATTTCAGGCAAATAGAAATCAGAAGAAAGGAGAGGTCACAATCTTATTTTCAGATACAAGTGGATTTAAAGTAACTAAAGTTAAGAAAGGCAAAGATGGTAACTTCATACTAGTCAAGGGAACAGTACATCAAGAGAACATACCAATTCTAAACATTTATGCATCCAACTTAAATGTTCCCAGATTTATTAAACAGACATTGATTGATCTGAGCAATATGCCACCATAATAGCTGGCAACTTTAACACCCCTCTGGTTGAAAAATGCTCATCATCCCTAATCATCAGAAAAATGAAAATCAAAACCACACTGAGATATCACTTAACCCCAGTGAGAATTCTCCACCTCACAAAGTCCCAGAGTTGCAGATGCTGGTGCAGGTGTGGAGAGAGAGGGACACTTTTACACTGTTAGAGGGACTGCAGACTAATACAGCCTCTTTGGAAAGAATTATGGAGAGTCCTTAAAGAACTCAGATTAGTCCTCCCAATTGACCCCATAATCCCCTACTAGGCATCTACCCAGAAGATACAAAAATCATTTTATCATAAAGCCATTTGCACAAGTATGTTTATTGCAGCTTAATTTACAATCACCAAGATGTGGAAAAAACCTAAATGCCCATCAACTCAGGAATAGATTCACAAACTGTGGTATATGTATGCCATGAAGTACTATTCAGCTGTAAGAAAAGATGGCGACTGTACATCTTTTGTATTGACCTGGATAGAGTTGAAACACATTCGTCTTAATTATCACAAGAAGGGAAAAGCAAGTATCCAATGTACTCAATTTTATTATGAAGCCAGTAGACAATCTAACACACGCCCACATAGAAGAAAAACTTAATTCTATTCAAGGGAGGGGGGAGGGAAGAGGGATTGGTGTTCTCACTTAAAGGGCACAAGGTACAGGTGTGTAGTGAGTGCGGGATGTAACTACAAGAGAGATCTACCTGACAAATTCAAAAATTGTCACCTGGTTGGTTGTACCCTCACAATAACCTGAAATAAAAAAATAAAAGGTAAAAAAAATTGTAACTATGATTGTGAACTTATCTATTTATCTTTTTAGTTCTGTTAAATTTTCTTCCTGCATTTTGAAACTCTATTATGATATACATAGTAATTTGGGATTATTATATCTTTTTGATATCTTTGTGAAATGTCTCTCTTTCTTTATAGTCATCATACCCCTTGTGATTTTTTTCCCCTCTGCTTAGTATCAAGGTTCAGGACAGTTAATTTTCCTTAGTTTTCTGATTGCAAGGAGGTGAGGCGGTTCACTTTTATTCTAACGATGTATTATTTGGTGCTCTGGCTCTATAAATGGTAGGTGTAATTCTTTTTTTTTTTTCTTTTTTTGATATGGAGGCAGCTAAAAGAGGTAGAGGAACTGGGAAGATAAATCAGAACTTAGCTGTAGACATGGTTAAGATTCTTAAGACCCAATGAGAAAAAATGAAGATAATTTTTTAAGCCTTTTCTATATGACAAACACCAGCTTTACATGTTCTAACAGATTTAATGCTTATAATAATAGTCCTATGAGGAGAGTACCATTATTTTTGTCTTTTATAGATGAGAAACTGAGGCTCTGAGGTGTTAAATTATTTGCAGAGCTAATCAGAGAGACAGGCAGAGCATGAGCCCAGGCAGTAAACTCAGAAGCCTGATGCTGGGCCACCGTGGGTACATGGTGACTTTAAGTAAACTGCTGGACTCAGAATCTGAAATGCACATCTGATCATGACACTTTATTGCTCAAATGCTTGCAATATTTTGACATGGTTCTTAGGTTAAAGACCAAAATGCTTTACCTGTTCTATAAAATCCTCCAAGATCTAGCTCGTGTTCACCTCCCCAGCCTCATTTGGAATGACTTTCTCTCTTGGTCTACTTCATTCTCACTCTTCATGTCTAAGAGTTTCAAATACATAATAATATGGGCTCTCTTCCAAGAAAATGACACATATTATATCCTAATATTGAAACTCTCTTCACCTTTCTCTTTGTGTCGTTGTCTTTTAAGTCTCAAATATTATGGTCCTTCAGGAAGCCTCTGGTGAGCCCTCCTGGGTTATGTGCCCCAGCTGAACCTGGCCATGGCAATTGCCAGCCCCTCCCACACTTGGAACTGCCGTTGGAGGTGTGTCCTCCCTTCTAGATTTAAATTCATTTAGGCCAGGAATGGCGACTGTCTTATTCATAGTGGTTTACCTATTTTCTGTCAAAGGGCTTGGCACATAACAGCCCTGTGAAAACTATGTTTAAACTGTTTGCTGAAGTCCCAGAATCACCTCTGAGATATCACATATTCCTCTCTCTAGGCTCATGGCCTCTGAGAATTTGGGGTGTCTTAGAAACACTCATGCATTTTA
Source organism: Nycticebus coucang (assembly GCF_027406575.1). NCBI lineage: Eukaryota > Metazoa > Chordata > Mammalia > Primates > Lorisidae > Nycticebus > Nycticebus coucang. The sequence continues at coordinate 113,812,858 of NC_069788.1, read as the reverse complement.
CAGAACTCATTTCCAGGACTTGTAATAATTCAGTATCTGGAAAATTAGGTTAGCATTCTCCTGGGACCAACCCATTAGGAGACGAGATTTCTAGAAAATTAGGTTAGCATTCTCCTGGGACCAACCCATTAGGAGACGAGATTTCTAGAAAATTTTGCTTTATAAAAGCTAGAGAAGCATTTCTTCTGGTATTTTGACCTCATAGATTAGAGTCCCATCTGGAACCTAAAAATGCAAAGTCATGTATATTTATGAGGAAAAAAGTGGCCAAAGCTGTTAAATTATCCTTTTTACAGATTCCAGATAAATTTGTTCTAGCCAATGGGAGGAAGGCACATGGACTATTATTTAAATGAAGTCTGATTTAATGTATGAAATGGATGCAGGCAAATCCCCTACATCCCGTACTATTTCCCTGATGCTGCCTCAAATTCCACCCGTAACATTTATTTGTTTTTGGTTAAAAGCAATTGCGTCTTTCAAAATGCAAATCTCACCAGGGGTTGAGGGGGTCATTGCTAAAGGAGATAACACAATGGGCTTCTTTTAGTGTTCATTCTGTGTGTGCGGGTTTTAAACATTTGTGTGAATTAGCAAAATCAGCTCATTTCCAGACTGACAGGTTGGTTCAGAACAGGTTCCATGAAGAGGAATGAGGGAGAAAATATTAAAGGAGCCACTGCCAGGATGATCCTTTTGGGGGAATAGAATGGAAAACCCTGATGACCAGGAAAGCAGGGAACGCCACAGAATGCCAGGGAAGGCCCAGGATGGGTCCTACATAGGCAGGAAGAAAAGACTAAGAAAGCAATTGCATCCTGTTCCTAGGGCTTTTGGGGACGGGTTAATTTATTTTTTTAATCCAGTTCTTCTCAATGACTCGTGCCTCTATCTACCTAATTCTATCCTATCAATTTGAAATAAGGGATTCTTTTTTTTTTTGAAGACAGTTTTATTAGTGTTGGTATACAATGAACTGCATATATTTAAATTGTGCAATTAAATAAGTTACACACCTCTGAGATTATCACCATAGTCACAACAATGAACATTTTTACCACCCCCAAAGTTTCTTTGTCTTTTTGTTGATCTCTTGCCCCTCCTGTCTGGGCAGCTATTAATTTGCTTTCTGTCCATATGGCTTAGTTTGCATTTTCTAGAATTTTATATAAATGGAATCATAGGGTAAATATATATTCCTTTTATGTGGCACAGTTATTTTGAAATTCATCCATATTGCGTGTACTAATACAGTAGAACTTCTATAAGTTTATCACCCAAAGGACTGTAACAAACTGGTCAACATACGGAGGTGCTCAGCATAAGGAACCAGCTCTAATGTACTGATGTACATGTGCTGCACATCTGGCCTGTGAAAATCAGGTCAACTTAAGGAGGTGGTTGATGTAGGGAGGTGTCAGCTATGGAGGTTGTCCTGTAGTTCATTACCTTTTTTACTGCGCAGTATTCCATTGTATTGAAATGCCATAATTTGTTTAGTCAGTTGTTAATCTACATTGGAATTGTTTCTGAGTTTTAGGTCATATGGTAGTATATTTTAACTTTTTAAGAAGCTGCCAAGCTATTTTTCAAAGCAATTGTACCATTTTACATGCCCACCAGCAGTATAGGAGAGTTCCAGTTTGTCTACACCCTTACCAACACTCGGTTTTGTCACACTTTTAAACTTGAACCATTATAACAAAAACTTAGTATAATAATCACGTCTGATTTTCTTTCTGTGTTCCTTCTCTGATAAGGTGTCTACTCAAATCCTTTGCTCATTTTTTTTTTTTTTTTTTGTAGAGACAGAGTCTCACTTTATGGCCCTCGGTAGAGTGCCGTGGCCTCACACAGCTCACAGCAACCTCCAACTCCTGGGCTTAAGCGATTCTCTTGCCTCAGCCTCCCGAGTAGCTGGGACTACAGGCGCCCGCCACAATGCCCAGCTATTTTTTTTTTTTGGTTTTAGTTTGGCCGGGGCCGGGTTTGAACCCGCCACCCTCGGTATATGGGGCCGGCGCCTTACCGACTGAGCCACAGGCGCTGCCCCCTTTGCTCATTTTTTAAAAAATTGGTTCTTATTTTTAAGTTTTGAGAGTTCTTAGAGTTCCTAGATATGTCCTTTATTAAATATATGCTTTACAAATATTTTCCCCATCTTTCAGTTCATTTTGTTCTCTTAACAATGTCTTTTAAAGAGCAGAACTTTTTAACTTTGATGTACTATAATTTATCAATTTTTTCTTTTACAGACTGCTTTTGGTATAATGGCTAAGACCCTTTTGTCTCAGTCAAGTTCATACAGATTTCCCCCCTATGTTTTCTTCTAAAAACTCTATAGTTTTGTGTTTTGTATGTAGGCCTATGATCCATTTTGAGTTAATTTTTACACATGGTGTGAGGGTTAATTCTACGTTCAATATTTGGCTTACGGAGATCCAGTTGTTCCAGTGCCATGTTTTTGAAAATACTATCTTTTCTGGGCGGCACCTGTGGCTCAGTCGGTAAGGCGCAGGCCCCATATACCGAAGGTGGCGGGTTCAAACCCGGCCCCAGCCTAACTGCAACAAAAAAATAGCCGGGCGTTGTGGCGGGTGCCTGTAGTCCCAGCTACTTGGGAGGCTGAGGCAAGAGAATTGCCTAAGCCCAAGAGCTGGAGGTTGCTGTGAGCTGTGTGAGGCCACGGCACTCTACCGAGGGCCATAAAGTGAGACTCTGTCTCTACAAAAAAAAAGAAAATACTATCTTTTCTTCACTGAATGGGCCAATTTCTGGACTCTCTATTCTGTACCATTAATCTATACATTTATCCTTATGCCAGTACCATATTGCTGTGAGTACTGTAATACTTTTTGTGTTACTGTAAATTACTTTTTAATAAGCCTTAGAATTAGATAGTACAATCATTCCTACTGTGCCTTTTTCAAAGTTGCTTTGCCTATTTTAGGTCCTTTGCATTTCCATGTGAAGTTTAAAATCAGCTTGTGAATTTCAACCAAAAAAAAAAAAAAAAAGTCTGCTGGGATTTGGACAGGAATTGAATTGAATCTACAGAACAATTTGGTAAAACCTTCAAAATTTTTAGTGTTTCAACTTATGGACAAAGCATATATTCATTAATTTAGGTTTTATTTAATTTTCCTTAGCTATTTTTGTAGCTTTCAATGTACATTGTTAAAATTTTTTCTGTGAGATTTATTCCTGGACATTTCATATGTTTGACATTATAAATTGTAATTTTTAAAAATATAAATTTTGGGTTGTTCATTGCTAGTGAGAATTTTTTTTTTTTTTTTGAGACAGAGTCTCACTTTGTTACCCTTGGTAGAGTGCTATGGCATCACAGCTCACAGCAACCTCAAACTCTTGGGCTCAAGAGATCCTATTGCCTCAGCCTCCTGAGTAGCTGAGACCACAGGCACCCACCATAAAGCCCAGCTATTCTTAGAGACTGGGTATGGCTCTTGCTCAGACTGGTCTTGAGCTCCTGAGCTCAAGCAATCCACCTACCTCAGCCTCCCAGAGTGCTAGGATTACAGATGTGAGCCATGGCACCTGGCCTTAAATATTGATATTATATACAACATAACAACCTTACTAAATTCATTTTTCTAGGTTCCAGTAGATTTTTTTATATAGACAATTATACCAAGTGTTATTTAGAAATGAAGACAATTTTATTTTTTCCTCCCCAATCTAGATACATTGAGCCGCCAATACAATGAGTAATAGAAGTGGTAGGAATAGGCATCCTCATCTTGTTCTAGATCTTAGGAAGAAACATTCAGTTTTTGGCCATTAAGTATGATGTTGGGACTAGGATTTTCTAGGTAATGTTTATCTAGTTGAGAAAGTTCTTTTCTAGTCCTTGTTTTCGAAGGGGTTTTATTAGAAGTAGATGTTGGATTTTGTCAAGGCTTTTCCTGAATCTATTAAAATGATCATATAGGTTTTTCTTTTAGAAAGTTTGTTAATAGGGTGGATTATACTGAATGATTTTTCAGTGCTTAACTAATCCTGCATTTTTAGATTAAATCCAAGTTGGTCATGATGTATTATAATTTTTATAGATTGTTGGATTCAATTTGTTACTATGTTGTTTAGAATGTTTACATGACTGCTCATTAAGTATATTAGTCTGAGGTTTTCTTTCATTGTAGTCTGTCTGGTTTTAGTACCAGGATAATTTTAGCCTCAGAATAAGCTGAGATGTATAACTTTCTCTTCAATTTTATGGGAGACTTTGTGTGGAATTGATATTATTTCTTCCTCAAATATTTAGTAGAACTTACTGGTGAAGTTATATTGGCCTGGACTTTTCTTCCTTTTTTTTTTTTTTTTTTATTAAATCATAACTGTATACAATGATATGATTATGGGGCATCATACACTCACTTCATAAACCATTTGACACATTTTTATCACAGTGGTTAACATAGCCTTTCCGGCGTTATCTCAGTTACTGTGCCAAAACATTTACATTCTACATTTACCAAGTTTCGCAAATACCCCTGTAATATGCACCACAGGTGTGATCCCACCGATTCCCCTCCCTCTACCCACCCCCCCCTTTCCCACTTCCCCCTATTGTTAAGTTGTAGCTGGGTTATAGCTTTCATGTGAGAGTCCCAAATTAGTTTCATAGTAGAGCTGTGTACATTGGGTATTTTTTCTTCCATTCTTGGGATACTTTACTAAGAAGAATATGTTCCAGCTCCATCCATGTAAACATGAAAGAGGTAAAGTCTCCATCTTTCTTTAAGGCTGCATAGTATTCCATGGTATACATATACCACAATTTATTAATCCATTCGTGGATCGATGGGCACTTGGGCTTTTTCCATGACTTAGCTATTATGAATTGGGCTGCAATAAACATTCTGGTACAAATATCTTTGTTATGTTGCGATTTTTGGTCTTCTGGGTATATGCCCAGCAGAGGAATTACAGGATTGAATGGCAGATCTATTTTTAGATCTCTGAGTGTTCTCCATATATCTTTCCAAAAGGAATGTATTAATTTGCATTCCCACCAGCAGTGCAGAAGTGTTCCCTTTTCTCCACATCCACGCCAACATCTCTGGTCTTGAGATTTTGTGATATAGGCTAGTCTCATTGGAGTTAGATGATATCTCAAAGTAGTTTTGATTTGCATTTCTCTGATGATTAAAGATGATGAGCATTTTTTCATATGTCTGAAGGCCGTGTGCCTGTCTTCTTCAGAGAAGTTTCTCTTCAAATCCCTTGCCCAGCCTGCGATGGGATCCCTTGTTTTTTTCTTGCTGATGCGTTTGAGTTCTCTATGGATTCTGGTTATTAAACCTTTGTCAGAGTTATACCCTGCAAATATCTTCTCCCATTCTGAGGGCTGTCTGCTTGCTCTGTGTTCTTACTGTGTTCTTAGCTGTGCAGAAGCTTTTTAGTTTGATCAAGTCCCAGTAGTGTATTTTTGAAGCTGCTTCAATTGCCCGGGAGGTTCTCCTCATGAAATACTCACCCAGACCAATTTCTTCAAGGGTTTTCCCTGCATTCTCCTCTAGTATTTTTATAGTTTCATGTCTTAAGTTTAAATCTTTAATCCAATGAGAGTCTATCTTAGTTAATGGTGAAAGGTGTGGGTCCTGGCCTGGACTTTTCTATGTGGGAAGGTTTTTAACTACAAAGTCAAATTCTCTAATAGACATGGAGCTATTTAGTTTATCTATTTCTTCCTAAGTGAGATTTTGTATTGGTCTATTTCATCTACATTGTCAAATTTATTGTCATAAAGTTCTTTATAATATTGCTTCATTATTTATTCAATATCTATGGAAGGTGTAATGAAGTAGCTACTCACATTGTTGATGTTGGTAATTTTTGCTTGCTTCCCCAACCCCCCCATCAGTCTGGTTAGAGTTTCACTTTTATTGATCTTCTCATAGAACTAGTTTTTAGTTTTACAGATTTTTCTCTGTGGTGATTCTATTTCTGTTTCACTGACTTTTGCTTTAATATTTATTATTTCATTTCTTCTGCTTACAATGGTTTTAATTTGTTCTTCTTGTTTTAGCTTCTTAAGGTGAAAACTAAGGTGATTGGTGTGATCCATTTATTCATTTCTAATTTAGGCATTTAGCGCTAGAATTCTCCCTTTACGTAATACTTTTGCAGCACACTCCAAACTTTGATATGTTGTCTTTTTGTTTTTGTTCAGTTGAGAATATATTATAATTTCTCATTTGATTTCTCCTCTGACTCATGGAGTGTTTAGAAATGTGTTATTTAATATTCAAATAATTTTTCACAGATGTTGCTAATTTAATTCTACTGTGGTCAAAGATCACACTTCATATGATTTAAATCCTTTTCAATTTATCGAAGCTTATTTTTATGGCCTAGAATATGGTCTACCATGGTAACTTTTTTCTTGTGGATTTGAAAAAAAAATGTTTGGTACAGTGGCAATTAGGTCAAGTAAGTTATTTTTGGTATTCAGGCCTTATCCATTTTTACTGATTTTATCTCTATTTGTTTTATTAGGTATGAAAATCTCTGATTATAGTTATGAATTTGACTATCTTTGAGTTCTATCCGTTTTCATTTCATGTATTTTGAAGCTGTTATTAGATACATAAACCTTTATTATTCTTAAGTCTTCTTATTGAATTGTTCTCTTCTTCATTCTCTCCTTCACTACTAGTCATATACTGTGCTCTGAATATTATTGATATTAATCTAGTCACTCCAGCTTTCTTTTCATTAGTATAGCACAATATATCTTTTCTCGTCCTTTAATCTATTAGTGTTTTTTTTAAATAAATGTGTTTCTTTTAGGTAGCATACGTTGTGTCTCACTCTGGTCATCAATCTAACACTCTCTGCCTTTTGACTCTAAATTGCATGTTTATTAGGACACTTGTCTCGTAGCTAATTTTTTACTTTTTTTTTTATGTTTCACTTGGTAGTTTCTACTATTATGTCTTCAAGTTCACTAATCCTTATATCTGAAATGTCTAATCTGCCATTAATTCCATACAACTTTTATTTTTACTTCAGACTTTGTAGTTTTTATGTACACAAGTTTAATTTGGGTCATTCTTATTTCTTCCATGTGTTTAGCTAGATTTTTGAACATATAATTATAATGATGTTTTTAATTCTATCATTGGCTAATTATAACGCTAGTGTGAGTTCTGAGTAAGTTTTGATTGATGGATTATTTTTCTCATATTTTCTTGCTTTTTTTTTTTGATACCAGGTAATTTTTGAATGGATGCCAGACATTGTGAATTTTACATTGTTAGGTATAGGATAATTGTGTCTTTCTAAAAATATTCTTGACCTTCGAGTTGTGATACAGTTAATTTGTTTGAAAAGAGTTTGCTCATTTTAGGTTTGAGGGGTTTTTTTGTTCTGTATTTTTGTTTTTGTTTCTTGAGACAGAGTCTCACTTTGTGGCCCTTGGTAGAATGTCATGGGATCATAGCTCATAGCAACCGCAAACTCTAGGGCTGAAGTGATTCTCTTGCCAGCCTCCCAGGTAGCTGGGACTACAGGTACCCTCCACAACACCCTGCTATTTTTAGAGATGAGGTCTCGCTCTGGCTCAGGGTGGTATTGAACATGTGAGCTCAGGCAATCCACCCGCCTCAGCCTCCCAAGTGCTAGGATTAGAGGTGTGAGCCACCACGCCCGGCTAGGTTATAGTTTTAGGATTCTTCAGATGGGAACAGAGGATCCGAAGACCCTTCTGAGTTGTCTATTGAATGCCCTGTCAATTCTGAGGTTTCCGCTTTTCCATCTGATTCTTTAGAGTGGTTCTTTTCCTGGACTAGCATAGTTTCATCACATCAATGTGATGATCAGCACATTACTGAATTCTCAGATCCTCCTCTGATCTCCAGGGTTCTCTCTCTGTGAAGGTTTTACTTTCTGACACTATATTTTACTAGCTTCAACTAACTGCCTTGGTCTCTGCCAGCCTCTTAGCTTACTTTCTTCAAATCAGGAATCTGTTGAACTTTGCTTGGGTTCCCTCTCCCTGAATCACAGCTTAGAAACTCTGGAAAGTAAGCCAGGGCAGTTGCAGAGCTTTCAGTCTCCTGGAGATAACTGTTCTTCATTTTCTGATGCACAGTACCTTGAATATCATTATTTCATACATTTTGCCTACTTTTTTTTTCTTTTTTTATTGTTGGGGATTCATTGAGGGTACAATAAGCCAGTTACACTGATTGCAATTGTTAGGTAAAGTCCCTCTTGCAATCATGTCTTGCCCCCATAAAGTGTGACACACACTAAGGCTCCACCCCCCTCCCGCCACCCCCCTCCCTCCATCCCTCTTTCTGCTTCCCCCCCCCATAACCTTAATTGTCATTAATTGTCCTCATATCAAGATTGAGTACATAGGATTCATGCTTCTCCATTCTTGTGATGCTTTACTAAGAATAATGTCTTCCACTTCCATCCAGGTTAATACAAAGGATGTAAAGTCTCCATTTTTTTTAATGGCTGAATAGCATTCCATGGTATACATATACCACAGCTTGTTAATCCATTCCTGGGTTGGTGGGCATTTAGGCTGTTTCCACATTTTGGCGATTGTAAATTGAGCTGCAATAAACAGTCTAGTACAAGTGTCCTTATGATAAAAGGATTTTTTTCCTTCTGGGTAGATGCCCAGTAATGGGATTGCCGGATCAAATGGGAGGTCTAGCTTGAGTGCTTTGAGGTTTCTCCATACTTCCTTCCAGAAAGGTTGTACTAGCTTGCAGTCCCACCAGCAGTGTAAAAGTGTTCCCTTCTCTCCACATCCATGCCAGCATCTGCAGTTTTGAGATTTTGTGATGTGGGCCATTCTCACTGGGGTTAGATGATATCTCAGGGTTGTTTTGATTTGCATTTCTCTAATATATAGAGATGATGAACATTTTTTCATGTGTTTGTTAGCCATTCGTCTGTCATCTTTAGAGAAAGTTCTATTCATGTCTCTTGCCCATTGATATATGGGATTGTTGGCTTTTTTCATGTGGATTAATTTGAGTTCTCTATAGATCCTAGTTATCAAGCTTTTGTCTGATTCAAAATATGCAAATATCCTTTCCCATTGTGTAGGTTGTCTCTTTGCTTTGGTTATTGTCATTTTGCCTACTTTTTAAAAATTGTGTTAGGCCAAAGGGTTAAGCCAGTCCCTGTTATTCTAGCCTGCCTGAAAGTATAGTCCAAGGAATTCTTTTCTAAACTATACAATTGGGTAATCGTACTTAATTCCTCTCTGAATCCCTAGAGAACAGACTAGTTGCAGTCAAATTTCATTCTGAGGAGAATCCTACAAAAGATTACCTTGAGGTGTCAGCTCCTTCCTTGCCAGATCTTGAGTTTCTGATTGAGATTATTTAGAGGCATAAAACAGAGCTCTCTAGGGGTGCAGAGAAATGCTCTATTCAAAGGGGAGGTTTTGAGACTAGGTATCAGTGTTATTTTCCAGATTAAAAATAAGACTATAGGCAAGCCAACACCCATTTCTGATAGCAGGAAGTAGTTAAGAATGGTCATTGTCCATTTTCCCTCCAAGGTTTTAGGACCGTATCTCCTCAGGGGGGAACGAGAAGGTGTACTAAGAAAGGGGCTTCAAGGGGGCTGGGGAGGAAAATCAGGAAGTTTGGAGGACCCGTGAAAATATGGATATGAAGTAACCTACGTAACCAATGACCAATAGAAAGAGACCGTCAACGACCCTTGAAAAGGGCAATACCATCTGGGTACAAAGAGACCAGTAAAAGCCAGAAGAAGGGGTATGTATCCCCCCGCAGTGCTGTGGGGTGCGTGTCTCTCCCCTTCTCTCCTTCATGAGAGGGACACACTTCAACCCTCTCTGGAAGTGCTCCAAACTTCCTCTTTGTTCTTCCTAAATAAAATCTCTCTTCGTTGCCCTAGAATTATTACTATGTCCATGAAACACTGGCAAAGCATTTTAACTTTTGACTTTTAGCAAAATTATAATAAGGGTTAAACTAATTGCCACCTCTCTCCTTATCTGCTGAAATCTTGGTGCTAGGAAGTGAAGTATGTAGGTCAAGTTTTCTCAAGGTCAAATAGTTTTCATGTGTTTAATTCTCCAGTGTAGACTCTGTCTTACCAGATGCCTACAGTGGCTTAGCGCTGCATAAGGTGCGGCACTGGAATTGAGCTTCTGGGGTGTGCCAGATGAAGAAAGAGCTTCTAGGGAAAAGGAGCCTCCAGGTGATCTATAACCTTATAATGCTATTATTCTCTTACATACAGATCCTGCTTGGGTTCCTAGAAGTGTCACTGGGCCTGTTATTGGATAGTGTTTACTACAAAGAAGGTGTTTTTGTGTATGTTCAACTAATCTAGCATCTTTGGATTAAATACTAAGAATGTTTTGAATGTTTAGCCCAGTCTCAATGGTAGCCATTTTCACAGAGATGGTGACTTTTACAATGCAGCGGAGTCAGATTACATGGGTTTGTTAGTCCTCATTTAAACATGAAGACTCAGTTTCTTGATTTGAAACATGAGAACACTCTACCCACTGCAGAGGGTTAGCCCAGAGATTAAACAAGATGCTGCATGTAAAGCATTTAGCATAGTTGCTGGCGTGTAGTAAGTACCAATTTTTGTCAGCTGCTCTCCTTACTTATCATTCATAACCTACTTACTTGGCACTTGCTATGTACAAGATACTTGACTTTGAGATTTTCTAGTGAAAAAAACTATCATCCCTGCATATAATCTAGGGCAAAGGTCGGGAAACTTTTTCCATAAAGGGCCAGGTGGTAAATATTTTAGGCTTTGTGGCCCACAAAAGGTCATACTCAACTCTGATGTTATAGCTCAAAAGCAATCACAGACAAGACGTAAACAAATGGATGTGGCTGTGTTCTGACAGTTTGCCAACTCCTGCTCTGGAGGGAAGACAGATGTGCAAAGATGCCATTACAGTGCAGTGTGGTGACTGTGATGACAGAGGAAGTGGGGAATGGTCTAGCCTGTTACTCCTCGATGTGCTGTCCTCAGACCAGCAGGATTGGCACCACTGAGGAGCTTATGAGAAATGCAGAAACTCACAGCCCACCCCAGAACTGTGGACTCCAACTCTGCCTTGAACAAGAGAAGCTCTGATCAAGGGCCACTCTATAGAAGGAAAAACATCCCATCTGAGGGCTGAAGGGCAAGTAGATTTCAAGCTGATGTCCGGGTGGTGGTGGGGGACATCTTTCAAGAAGAAAGAACAGTAAGTTCCGAGGCCTACAGGTGAGAATTCATTTGAGGAATTCAAGAAGTTGGAGACCTTCATGGTATTTAGATGTTAATTCTACTCTAGGTTAGAAGAGATTTAAGCAACAGGACAGTCAAGTCAGTAACTTGATTTTGTTTAGATACTCTTTTGACGTTCTTCAAGGCTGGGCTTGGTGGCTCAAGCCTGTATTTTTAGCACTCTGAGAGGCAGAGGTGGGTGGATTGCTTGAGTTCAAGGAGTTTAAGACCAGCCTGAGCAAGAGTGATACCCCGGCTCTACTAAAAATAGAAAAACTAGCCGGGCATTGTGGCGGATGCCTGTAGTCGCAGCTACTTCGGAGGCTGAAGAAAGAGGATGGCTTGAATCCAGGAGTTTGAGGTTGCTGTGAGCTATGATAATGACACTGCACTGTAGCCTGGGTGACAGAGTAAGACCATGTCTCAAAACAAACAAAAAAAAACAACATTTTTTTGAGACAGTTAAAAATTTGAATATACAGTTTGTCCCAAAGTTACCCCTGAAGTTGCCATGCATAGTGAAATGGGAATTATAGCTAAATGTACTTTTGTTTGTAAAGTATTCATTATAAAATTTTACAAAATATTTACAAAATATTCTCTACATGTTGGTCATCTCTTTATAAACCTGGTGACTTTTGGGAGATAGTGTAGTGTGGGTGGTAATACTGTTGATTGTGATAAAGCTTTTATGTTTATATTTTAAAATGCCTATATTTATTTGTGGTATACATGCAAAGATTTAGGGGTAAAGTGGATGAATAACAGGAATTTTCTTTAAGAAAAATCCATTAAACAAAGAAGATTGACAAAAGGGCAAGTGGAACAAAAAGTGAATAACTGCTCATGATTGCATTAATGTACACAGCTATGATTTACTTTTTAAAAAGTGAATAACTGAATCAGGGGAAGGTATATTGGGTCCATTATACTATTCTCTCTTTTATGTACTTTTGAAAACTTTCATAATAAAAAATTTAAAGAAGACTTTTGGATTGCATCAAATCTCTGCTTTTATGTGAAGTTCAGCTCAGGATTAAACTATCCCAAGAGCTGTGCACAAAGCAATATTTTTCTTCTTTGAAGTCACTTCAGAAGTCCTTGACAGAAGGTCTCATTGAGCCCAGTGTATCTACGTGGATTTCTTTTTATTGGGAAGAGCAGAACGACAATGGCTTTGTGGAGATTTTATTCCATTTCTTAACATAGATGAGTCAGAGCCTCTGCTTAGAGGCAGCGCAGACCCTCACCCAGTGGTACCTTTGGGGTGAAGGCACAGCTGGGGCTGAAGCTCGGTGGCCATGAAGAATGTGCACCTGGGTTGGAATGAAGTATAGGCAATAGCAGCTTGATGGTGAGGGTAAGAGTCTTCAGGTGGGCGCACTTATGACACATATGTCTCTGAGAGAATCAGTAATAAGGAAATGAGGACAGTGAAAAGTACACAGCTTTGGACCCACTGTTTCCGCAGGCTTGAGAAAATCACGAGGCATCATCTGTAAACTTATTTGACCTCCTTAGTTGGGTTGCTGTGAGGATTAAATGAGATAACATGTATAGTCTTGGTCTCACTGCAAATTATAAGAAGTGATAGTAAGTGTTAGTTGCATTTTTTCCAAGTTGGACTTCCTGGTTTTCTCCCTTATTTTTTTTGTCATACTTATCTTCCCTCTGTGCTTCACATGTGTTGGTACTGAATTAGTGTTTCCAGAGTGGTGACCCCCAAATTTTACTGCTTCCCCAGCACCCATTCTTCATCTCTAATGCTAAAAGTAGACCTTTAACATTTGTCTTTTAACCTAGATCTTCCTTCTTCCTGCCTGGAATAGTGATGGGATTTCCAGAGGTGCAGCAGCCATGACACCACCATGAGGATTAGCCTGCAACCTAAGGATGTCAGAGCACAAAGGTAAAGGGAAGCCTAAGTTCTTGACAGCATAGTGTAAGATTATACTAGGGCTTGACTATCCACTGAATCTCACCTTTAAAGAACACACACTTTATTATTATTATTGTTATTATTTTGAGATGGAGCCTCAAGCTGTTGCCCTGGGTAGAGTACCGTGGCATCACAGTTCACAGCAACCTCCAGCTCTTGGGGTTAAGCAATTCTCTGGCCTCAGCCTCCCAAGCAGCTGGGTCTGTAGGTGCCCACCACAAGGCCTGGATATTTTTTGGTTGTAGTTTTCATTGTTGTTTGGCAGGCCTGGCCTGGATTCGAATCTGTCAGTTCTAGCTGCTTGAGCTAGAGGCACGGAGCCTAAAGAACACACACTTTAGAATTTTAAACTCTATTTGTCTCTAAAATAAGAAAGAAAATAGGTGTGGGTAAGGAAGTATGAAAGAGTATTGATAAATGATGACTCTGGGGAAGGGACATGTGAGTTCACTATGTATCTATGAAAATTTTCATATCAAAAAGTTAAAATTGAATTTCAACAATTTCCTATCGTGATTATTATGTGAAAATTCAGCTCCTGATTAAGCTTTTCCAAACAAAGAGCAAAATGCTTTTCTGTAGCCGAGTTTTCATCTGCTGCATCCGTGTACCAGGCCTGCCTCAGTGTTCCTGCTGTGCTGCTTCCCCCTGCTTCCCGCTGCTTCCCTCGGCTTCCCCCTGCTGGCCCTGCCATCTTATGAGCCTGAGGTTAAGCCTCCACCCTGTCGCCGGGTCCTGGCTATAAGCCCCCTCCACTGAAAATTTTAAAGAATGATCAGTCTTTTGATTTTTAGATGATGTTTAATAAATGACGGCCCCTCTATTAAAAAATTCTTTTTTTTTTTTTTTTTTAGCAGAGTCTCACTATATCACCCTTGATAGAGTGCTGTGGCATCACAGCTCACAGCTACCTCAAACTCTTCAGCTTAAGTGTTTCCCTTGCCTCAGCCTCCTAAGTATCTGGGACTACAGGTACCTGCCACAACGCCTGGCTATTTTCTTTGTCATTGTTGTTTATTGTCATTGTTGTTTAGCAGGCTTGGGCTGGGTTCAAACCCACCAGCTCCAGTGCATGTGGCTGGCGCCCTAACCACTGAGCTATGGACACTGAACCTATTAAAAAATTATTAATAACTGCTTTTTAAGAGCGCCATGGGCTTATAGGAAGATAGGAGAGACATAAAAGCCCCTGCCTTTGAGGTTCGTTTTGTGAGGATGAGGTCATAAAATTTGCCTCCCACCCCAGCTGATTTCTTCATGTCTTTTCTCCTGGACGTGTTCTGGGATATATTTCTGAAATACCACCTTTTCTGTTTTGATTGATCTTGGCTTTCATGCATGTGATGCTGGTTAAATATCTGAAAGCAGAGCGACTAATTGAGATGGACTAGGGAGAGAGGAAGAACTGGATGTAGGTTGCAAGATGTGCCCAGGTCTGCTAACTCCAGGGAACTACTGCACACAGCACATTAGGTTGGTTTGCTGGTTTCTAGAAGAGCCAGCAGTAGCCTAACTGGGTGGAGAAAGAATACTATCCTTTTCATCCAGTTATTCCTTGGTTTTCTTCTGTGTAACTAAAGACAAGGCATTGCAAACAGGTTATTTACATTTTCTATTTCCCTTCAGGAGCAGATAAAATTGTACTGTGATTGGTAGCAGGTAGACAGGCAGGAAATGGTCTCATTTTGTAAAATGACAGAAGGGAGGAAGAGTAAAAGACAGAAGGGTTCTTATGGAGATTGCATCATTCACTATCTTCATTTTCCAGGCATGAACCAAAGACCATGTGAGACTGAGGTGATTTTCCCAGATGTCTCAGTGCTAAGTTAGTGGTAGGGCCAGCTATCTCTCTGAGTGCTTGGAATAGTCACCATGGTAGACCTTCTCTTGGATCATAAAAGAAACCTTAGCAAATGTAAAAGAATTGAAGTCACTGATGATAATACAATTAAACTACAAATCCATTACAGAAAGATAATAGGAGAGTACCCAAACACTTGAAATATTAAACAACATACTTCTAAATAATCCAAGCATCAAAGAGTAACTTTCAAAGAAAATTAGAAAATATGTTGAACTGAATGAGCATGAATATATAGCATAGTAAGATTTGTGGAATGCTACAAAAGTAGTGCTTGGAGAGAAATCTGTAGCATTAAATAATTATATTAGAAAATAAGAAATATTTCAAATCAATAATCTCAACTTCTACCATATGAAACTAGAAAAATAAGAGAAAGGGTGGTGCCTGTGGCTCAAAGGAGTAAGGCACTGGCCCCATATGCCGGAGGTGGTGGGTTCAAACCCAGCCCTGGCCAGAAACTGCAAAATAAATAAATAAATAAAACATACTAAAAAAAAAAAAGAAAGAAAAAAATAAGAGAAAAATAAACCTAAATAAATCATAAGGAAGGAAATAAAGATAAAAGCAGAAATCAATAAAATTGAAAACAGAAAAAAAAATAGAGAAAAATAAAAAAACCCAAATGCTTGTTCTTAGAAAGATTACAAACAGCGGGGGTGGGTGGGGGGAGGAATAAGAGAGGAAGCAACTTGTTTTAGCTCTCAGAGTTCCCTATCCCAAGAAATCTCCCAGTTCTGAGCAAACTAGGACAGTTGGTCTTCCTACAACAAATTATTCAGGGTTAAAAAAGGAGATTTCATTACAGACCCTGCAGAGGTTAAAAGGATAAGAAATAAATACTATAAACAACTCTACATAAATTCAACACCTTAGATGAAATGGACCAAAACCTCCAAAACAACAAATCACCAAAACTCATCCAAGATGAATTAGATAACCTAAATAGTCCTGTAAGTACTGAAGAAAGTTCATTCACAGTTAGCAATCTTCTAAAAAAGAAAATTTTAGGCTTAGATGCTTTCACTGGAAAATTCTACCATTTTAAGAAGAAATAATCACCAATTCTACACAATCTCTTCCAGACAATAGAATAGGCAGAAACACTTTCCAACTCATTGCATGATTACTGAATTATTCTAATACTAAAAGTGGAAAATATAAGAAAGAAAACTCCACAGACCAACATTTCTCATGAACATAGGTTCATGAGAAATAAAAACATTTCAATAAGATATTAGCAAATTAAATCTTGCTCTCTTTCTGTATACATAAACATATATGGGTACACACACATACACACTGTCTCACACACACACTAAAACAAAACAAAACAAAACAAAACAATACACCATGATCAAGTGGTCTTTATCCTGGGAAGGTAGAAAAGCCTGGTTCAATTTTCAAATAACAGTCAATGTAATCCACCATATTTAGCCATCTAAAGAAGAAGAATCATGTAACCAAGTCAATTGGTATAGAGAAACTTTTGATAGTATTTAGCATTTGATCATAATAAAAATTTTCCATGAACTAGGAATAGAAGGTAATCTTCTCAACCTGATAAAAAGCACATACAAAAAATGTACAGCTAACATCATATTTAATTGTGGAAGAATGAATGTTTTTCTCTAAGATCAGGAATAAGAGTGGGATGTCCACTCTGCTTACTACTATTTAACATTATAATGAAAGTCCTAGCTAGTGCATTTGGCAAAAATAAAAAAGGCATATATGTTGAAAAGGAAGAAATAAAACTGTTTCTTTTCACAGAGAATGTGATTTTTTAAATTCTAAACAATTTTAGAATTTTACAAAAAAACTCTTCCAGAATTAGTAATTGTGCTCAGTTATCCAATAGTATGCAAGATCGATTTATGATTTTGGTCATATTTTACATACTAGCAATGCACAATTGGATCCCCAAATTTAATATAATTTATGTTAGCTCAGAAAAAACAAACGGAGAAAGTAAGCTGAGCTATAAATTTAACAAAATATGAATAGGTTCTGTTTGCTGAAAACTGTAAAATTTGAAAAAAATCAATGAAAACAACAACAACAAAAAAAAAAAAAGGAGAGAAATACCACGTCCATAGATTAGAAGTTTTAACATAGTAAATATGTCAATTTTCCTCCTAGTGAGCTACATATTTAATATAATTTCAGTAAAAATCACAGAAGAACTGTTTGTATATATAAATAAGCTTAATATAAAACTATATGGAATGGCAAAATAATTAGAATAGGCAAAACAAGTTTTCAAAAAAAAGTTTGAGAAATTACACTATATAATTTTAAGATTTATTGCAAAGCTATAGAAATCAAGACAGTGTTGTACTCATGAAGGGATGAGCAATAGATCAATGGTCGAATAGACCTATAAAAATATAACCAGTTGATTTTGGACATAGGTAAAAAGCAATTCAATGGAGAATTATCTTTTCAACAAATAGTGTTGAAACAATTGGACATCCATATGCAAAAAAATTAAACTAAACCTAAACTTTGAACCGATACAAAATTTGACTCAAATAGATCAGAGAGCTAAATGTAAAGCATAATACTATGAAACCTTTACATGAAAACATGGGAGAAAACTTTTATAATCTGGGATTAGCCAAAGAGTTCTTAGAGATGACACCAAAACATGATCCACAATAGAAAATATTGGTAAATCAAAATTAAAATCTTTTGCTCTGGTAAAAATGTTAAGAGAATGAAAATATATACTACACACTGGAAGGGAACATTTGTCAATCACATATCAAAGGTCTTATAAACAGAGTATATAAAGAGTTCTCAGTAATTGACAGGAAAAACAAACATGCAAATACAAAATGGGCCAATGATTTGAACAGACATTTTACCAATAGATACATGAAAAAATGTTTATCATCATCAGCTGGAAGGAAAATGCAAATTAAAACCAGGGTGTGATACCATAGGTAGATATTCTATCTACTTAGTAAAATGACTAAAATAAAAATTATTGACAATATTAAGTGTTGACAAAGATGGGAGCAACTGTAACTTTCACAGATTGCTGATAGGAATGCAAAATAGCACCACCACCCTAGAAGATGATTTGGAAGTTTCTTATAAAATTAAAATTACATTTGGCTTGGCGGATGTAGCTCAGTGGCTAGGGCACCGGCCACACACACTGGGGCTGGTGGGTTCAAACCTGGCCTGGGCCTGCCAAACAACAATAACAACAACAACAACAACTAGCTGGGTGTCGTGAGGGCACCTGTAGTCTCAGCTATTTGGGAGGCTGAGGCAAGAGTATCACTTAAGCCCAAGAGTTTGAGGTTGCTGTGAGCTGTGACACCACAGCAGTCTACTGAGGGTGACATAGTGAGACTCTGTTTAAAAAAAAAATTTTTTTTTAATTACATTTATTATATAATCCAGTAATCTCGCTCCTAGGTATTTAACCCTAAACAAATGAAAACTTTTGTTCATGGAAGCTGTATTCAGAATCTTCTCAATTTGGAAACAATCCAAATGCCCACCAAAAGATGAATAAGTAACAAATTGTTGTATGTTCATACAATAAATTTTACTCAGCAAGTAGAAAAGACTGAACCATCTATATGTGCAACAACCTAGAGGATTCTTCATGGTGTTATGCTAAATGAAAGAAGCCATCTCAAAAAATTAAACACTGTTCTATTCCATTTATGTGACATTCTTGAAAAGACAAAAATACAGTAACAGAGAACAGATTAGGGCTGGGCTGAAGGTGCGAAACTTGGTAAATGTAGAATGTAAATGTCTTGGCATAGTAACTGAGATAATGCCAGGGAGGCTATGTTAACCATTGTGATGAAAATGTGTCAAATGAGGAGTGGTGCCTTTGGCTCAAAGGCAGGGCACCGACCCCATATGCCAGAGGTGGCGGGTTCAAACCCAGCCCTGGCCAAAAACCTCAAAAAAAAAAGAAAATGTGTCAAATGGTCTATGAAGCGAGTGTATGATACCCCATGATCATATCAATGTACACAGCTATGATTTAATAAAAAAAACAAAGATAACAGGAGGCACTTTGGGGAGGCGATAGAGCTATTCTGTGTCCTGGCTGTGGTAGGAATTACAGAGAGCTATATAAGCATTTAGATTCAAAGAACTTTATACCACAAATTAATTTAAAAATAAAACATTTGAATCTTTAATAATAATAGATATTTATTCTTTGGAAATAATTTATGCAAACTATAAGAACGTGAGATTGAACTAAATGACCCCTCAAGAGTCTTCTAGTTCCATCTCTCTGATTTTTATTATGCAGTTCCATTGGAAAACATGGAGAGATTTATCTAAATTAAATTGATGGCTTATGATGCTATTATTTGGGGGTAGAAATCATTCTCAAGTACTGGAAGAGTTAAAGGATGGTAGAAAAGAAAGAAATGGGTGTTTTACTTATCACTGAAACAGTCATTTCTTTCATGTGTGAGGCAAAAAGATGGAAGGAAAAAGAATAAGGGAGTCATTCTTAACCTTATTGGAACATATTTGCATTTTACCCAGTCGTCTTCTATTTTTCTGCTCTTCTATTCTTAGTAAACAGCCTAAACCCTGAAGGTCAAGGTCCATAGCTGATGGAACTCTGACAATTATGTTCATCTTCCTAGGCAACAAGAATGATGGGGAGGGGTGAGTTGCAAAAGTATGCGTCTTCCAGCTGAGTCAGTTTCTCTTAAGGAGTTCTATATACACTCCCACTCATTGGCCAGACCTTAATCACATGGCCATACCAGTCTGCCAGAGAGGTTAGGAAATGTAGTCTTTTAGAAATGAGGGGAAATAGATGTTGGGTAATTAGTAGTCTCTGCTCCAGTGTGGCAATAGGTTCTTCTATGGGAGAGAGAATTAATTTGATATCATGAGGAAGGATGGGCAGAAAGGCAGTCTGCAGTGAGAAAGGAGGCTCAGACCCCTAATTGGGGAGTTATTTATAATGCTAGAGACTTCTGGGAATATACATCTAAAGTTCAGAACTCAAAAAGTCAATCTACCATTATAAAATTAATGCAAAGTTTGTTAAACTATCTCTTTGCCTGCAAAAAACTAGTTGCTATGTTGCAGGTAACCTTGAGATAAAGTACTGGCACTCGGCAGAAGACCCAAGGTCAGTTACTCACTTGAAACTTAAGAAAAAAAATTCTCTTTATTTTTAAAATAGCAGCTATTTTTCTTTCTTAATTGACACTGCTCTGTCTGGCTGAACTTCCTGGAACCTTGAAAGTAACTAATGCTTGCTTCCGCTTCTGTAAACCTGCACATACTTTGCCATCTCCAATGAGGGGCAATATGGTAAGTCCTTTGTGTACTTATGAGTCCAATAAAAGGACAGAGTCAGAGCTGATCTGAGAGCGTGGTCAGTTTGGGACTTTATTCCTATGTGGCTCTGCCTGCTGAAATAAAGCCCCTTCCTCTTCTCTCTCTCTCGTGTTTGGGTAATTCTTTCCCTCTGCTGGCCCTAGATTCCTGCTACAGCAGCAGTCTGCAGGAAACTTTGTCTTTGGAATTTGCCTGGTTGAACAAGCTCAGGAGAACAATTCCACCTCAGTTTAGAGGTTTGTCGGTATGACCAGGAGAAGACCCTCTCTAACATGCCAAAATGTTTGAATAAAAAGTATCTTCCGTGCTCGCTTCGCCAGCACATATACTAAAATTGGAACGTTACAGAGAAGATTAGCATGGCCCTTGCGCAAGGACGACACGCAAATTCGTGAAGCGTTCCATATTTTTGGTCCCCTAGAAAAAAAAAAAGTATCTTCCGTGCTCAGAGGAGTTTAGGGCAGCGGACATAATGTGTATGATACTCTATTGGTGGAAACATGTCGTGTGTTTGTCCAAACCCACAGAATGTGCAACACTAAGAACGAACCTTATGTGTTAATGAACTATGGACTTGGGTGATAATCTGCGTCAGGGCAAGTTCGTCGCTTGTAACAAATGTACCAGGTTAATGGAGGATGTGAATAATAGGGGAGGCCCTGCAAGTGTGGGAAGAAGGGATATATGGAAAATCTCTGTACCTTTCTGTCAGTTTTACTATTAATCTTAACGTGTTAAAAAACTAGTTTTTTTTTTTTTTTAAATTTTGAAGTGTTTTCTGTTCTTGGAAACATTTGGGTTTACAAGTTACAGCTCCATATTAACTGGGTCTTGCCTGAGTTGAGGACCAGTCTAGCAGATGAGGTAGGACTTTTCCAAGGCTGGTCAAGGCTAAAGGCCGGATTTTAAGGGTGTGCACACATGGGTGTGAGCATAGGCTCCCAATAGACTTCCTGCTGACCCACTTCTGGGAACCTGGAGCTTGTCTCTCTTCACTCTCCTCCACCGTGGTGGCTGGCCTTAGTCGGGGACATACGCTTAGTGTGTGTTTAAACTCCCCATTTCAGCACCCTCATTTGTTCCCTGCAGTTCTCCCTCTTTAGGTGTCTGTTAATGCTATTTCCTGGGAAACAAATATTTCTCATTACTTGATCTTTCTCTTTCCCACCCATACCTCTCTTCCTAGCTGTGTCTTCAGTTCCTGTCTTTTCTTTCTCACTGTGCTGCTATTATGGTCCATATGTGCTTATAAGTAAACTATGGAAATATTCCTGCATTTATTTGGCTTTTGAGCATAGAAATGGGAGGTACGGAGAAGCCAGGGTGAAGTGACCCTCTGAGTGAAGTGGGAGGTCTCTAAAGTGGTGAAATGTGGTGGGAGTAATAATAACTCTATAAGTCTATAGTAGTTTGACTTTACATCATAGGTCCTGTAGCTGCTCTGTGCATTCCCGCCCCAACCCCCTCACTCTTCCCACCCGAGTGTGCACCACCAGGCTGGCAGCATGGAGTTTTTTTTCACCTAAGGACCTTCTCTGGCTGCTGGAGTGCATTTTGCTGCCACATGGCAGGCCAGAAGTGCTAGATGCTGAGGCTCAGAAACTGATACCCCCAAATAAGGCACTTTGACATGCTGAACTAAAGCAGCCTTCTCAAGTTCTCTCCATCTTTCTCCCCTCCTGTGTCTCAGTTCTCTGTCTTTTCCAAAGGACAGGATGAAGCTGTTCTCCTAAAGTCAGGACTTGGCAAAGAAAAAATAATTATTCCCTTCCTTGAGTTTTCACTAAGAAAGACAAGTCTGTCAACACACCTGTACAGACTTCTGTCATAAATCATTGTCTTCTATTTTGGTCTCATTCAGTGTTTCAAACAGAATCCTTTACAAGCTGTTACCTGCTCTGTGGGCCTAATAGACTGTGGCAGGCTTTTGTATGTTTTTCAAGACCCTTCCTTTCCCCCCCTAAAAATCATTTGCTACCCCTCAGATTGCCACTTTTCTCTGTCTCCCCTTTCCCTATGAAGGAAGGTATGTGAACATCTGTATACGGTTGGGTTGTTGGGTAATCATTCTCCTGTGAGCCCCCTGTACTATGCGCATTAAACTTTCATTTGTTTTTTCTATTAATCTGTCTTTTGTCAGTTGATTTTCAGCAAAACTTCAGAGTGAAGGGGAAGTTTTCCCTTGGCCCCTACACAGGGGCCCAAGAGCAACCTTCAACCAGTAACTTCTGGGAACTGGCATATAAAGACTCCCGCAAACTGTCCCCTTGGTGAGGCTGCCCTTTCCACTGGCTGCCAGGGTGCCCCCAGTGGGCGAGCTGGCGCAGTGGTGGTTGTCTCCGTAACAGTCTCACCTCCATACCACGTTCCCTTCCTCTCTCAGGGAAACCATCACCCTTGAACTCTTGCCTAGGGTCTGCTTCTCAGCAAACCCAAACTAAGACGGGACCTGGCTAGGAATCCTGCGAGATCCTGCTCATCTATGCCCAGACACAAAGAGACGGCCTCACACATTTCGTGAACTTTCTCTTCTTGGGGGAGGGGAGTGCTTTGATCTCACACCCACGACTTAACTGCTATCGCTTCACGCCTGCCAGTCCTAGTCTCCGGGCAGTCTAGTTTCTAAACCCAGAACAGGTTAGAGCAAAACTGAAAAAGTGGAAGGGAGTGGTTTTATGGTACAGGAAGGCATAAAAGAACTAAAACATGAATGCAGAGACTGCAAAAACTTGACTTAAGGAAGATTTTTGCCCAAGAAGAAGCCGCCAACTACGAAGCTGACCCCGCCGACAAGCCCCTGCTGCCCACGACCACTGCCCCTCCCCCACCCCCACGTGGGGTTGCGGGGACGTGGACGGCAGCTACAGTGACTGTGACTCGGCTTCCGAAGGGCCGGGCCTGGGCCCTGCCACCCCCTCGAGGGTCCACTGCTGGGACCACCAGGAGTTCTGCACCGCTGGGCTCTGGCCGTGTCACTGGGCTCAGTGGGAGGCCCTGGCCACACAGCTCTCTACTCCTGCGGTCGGGGCCCTGGCGGCCCTGGGACACGCCGAGTGCCACAGTGGCAGGCGTGGGTGCGGCTGGCTGTTGGCCCGGGCAGGCGGAGCTGAGCTGGGGAGGGGCAGGGCTGCAGTCGTGAGCAGCAGTATGAAGCGGCTGCAACGCTCCTGCAGGCCGCAGACCCTGGTACCGTGGGGCTCGGGAGCACGGGTTGAGGGCTTCGTCATCAAGCGGTGGAAGGAGGACCGCACTGTCCTGTCCTGGCTGGAGTTGATCAAATGTTTGGAGACCAGGATATGCACGAGGTTGTGTGAAAGCACCCGCGGACCACCGAGGCAGCATGCAGACCACCTCCCCTACTATGGCACAGGGGACTTCACCAGCTACATCAGCTGGAGGTGGAGGAACGATTGCCATGGCAACCGCGTCCAAGCCGGCGCAGAGATGCGCAGCCGCCTGCGAGGGGGGTGGTACAACGCAGAGCCCACCAGCAGGTCACAGGTTACATCAAAACCAGGACCAACCCATTTGCGTCAGCTACCATGGGCACGTCCACTACCAGTCGCCCGGGAGTCCTCCCAAAGGCCACTGTGGCTGTGGGGCTGGGAGCAGGCCCTGAGGAAGAACGCCTTGAAAACGGCAGAGGAGTCAGGGGCTGGGCAGCAGATGGTGGAGGACAGGAAGTAGGCTACAGACCAGGAGGCCCAGGAATCCCACCTGCGGCGGTGCGGGATCAGGAGAAGCAGGCCCACCAGGTCAACGGCCCCAGCCAGCCCCGGAAAGCCAGGACCACGTGCATCGGGCCCCAGCAGCAGCTTTGGTGGCCAGGAGGAGTGGGGTGGCCGGTCTCCAAGGCTGCAGGTCCAGCCTCTCCACCCCAGCACCCGAGGGCTCCTTCCCCAGGCGCTGTCTTAGCTCCTGTCAAACCTCTTAGGTACTAACGGTTCTCTGCAGGGCTGACCAGGCTACATCTTCTCTGACGTCCCTCTGCCCTGCTCTGGAGTTTCCCTCGTCTGGCAGTTGTTCCTCACGGCCTTTGGTCTGAAGGATGATGAGGTCTTAGCATCGGTGCTGCCAGAGTCCTAACAGGATCACCTGTAGACAGTATGAAGAAAAACACCAGAGTTGTTGGAGACCCAGGGCCTGGTCACCCTCTCCCATCCCAGCCACTCTGATGCCACCTTCTTTGGCTTTCTTCCCTCTTGCCACCACCACCTCATGTCACTCTGTCAGCAGATGTGCCCTGTTGCTTCCCATCCCTGCGTTCTACAGGGGACAGGGGTGCCCTGGCACACAGAGGCCAACCAGCTGGCGACAGCCAGGCAGCCCCAGAGGAGAGAGACTTTCAGAGGAAAGTCCCTGCCATTCCTTCCAAGGTCAAAAAACCTTGTCACTCCCCCCCCCCCAAAAAAAAAACACACAATCGTGCTAGGGAGGTAGGAGGACGAAATAGAATATTTCCCTTCCCTGTACCCCAAGAATGTCGGAGCTTCAATGTTGAATTTTTTCTTTATTAAAATATACTTTTATCTTATAAAAAACAGCCTTGATTTAAGAGTTAAAAATTAAGAGTCAGCCCACATAGGAGAAAAATTTAATTCCATTCAAAGCGGGAGGGAACCAATGGAGAAGAATAAGGGGATATGGGGGGCTCAGGGTGCTCCCACTTAATAAGCACAATGTAGGGGTGTATGGAACACCTTTTGGGTGCAATATACAACTACAAGAGGGACTCTTACCTAATTCTAATATCATGACCTGGTTGTCTGTACCCTCATATTAAATGGAAAAAAGTCGTGATTATCAGTAGATGCTCTGCAGGGGTCACTCCAGGTGGCTGCAAAGGATCAGAGTTTATAGACTAACAGATGAACTGGTTTCAATCTCTAGATCCTTGCTCTTGACCTGATACAGTATTCCATTGCCTGTTACTGTTGCCCCAGTAGGGATGGGTAATTTTGGTCCCCTCCTCCCTGGTCTCTGTGGCTTCAGGTTTATTTCTTCCTTAATTCATCCCCACTGTTGTTGCCAGAAAAATCATTTCAAAGTGCAAACCAAATTATGATTTAAATCTTTCAATGGCAGTGTTTTCCCAACAGGGAACACGTTTTTTCCTACTTCCTGTTTCAATTTTTATTTTTTCTGAACTTGAAATATGAGTATTAGGATTGCTTGAATATTCCTGCCTGCTAAGGCAGAGGATTTGATTGCCTCTGACTGTGGGTGCACACTGGTAAGTGAGATTAAAAGGAATATTCTCTTGAAGTTCTGAGCCAGTTGGGTTGTCAAGGGACCACTGCTTTGCTCTGTGGGGGTCTCAGTTGTTATACTATTTTAAGTGGTCTTTATTTTTGATCATATATTTTAAAATTTATACCCAGAATGGATTAACGGCTAAAGATGGGCCACATGAAGATTCCCACATTGAAATACAATAAGCTATGAAAAACATCTGAAAGAACATTCTCTAAATTCTCTTCAGGATGATTTCATTAGATTCGGAAGTTGCCAGTTGCATAATAAAATTTCTTACATAGCACATCAAGATAATTCTGTTTGTGTTAACATTAACAAAAAGATATGTCTGATACTTCACAAACACAAAATATCAGAATGCTACATGCTTTTATGTGGTCCTGTGTCTAGTATTGGTATAAAGACTACCAATACTATAATATGTTCTTTGCTGGGAAGAACGGGGAGAAAACAGCCTGAAACTCCTTTCTAATGTCATCATTTAGAAACAAACATGAAAGTTCTGAAAATAAAACTGGCTATTTTTTTTTAATGGCAAAGGCAAGGATTCCAACATTAGGTCATGACAGCATTTTAAATCTGTTTTTGCCACTGTAAACTGCAGTTAAAATTATTCTATATTAGGTATAGTGAATCTCAAAAGACACCCACATTACAAGATGTTAATGTTAAGTGTATTGGTCATGAAACTATTCCTTTCCTTACATAATTAAGGTAAATATGTTGGTTCTTAAGTGGAACAAAGAATTGTATTTTAAAATTAATATTATTAAGTCTTACATTAAAAAGTGAAATTTGTAATCTGTCATATACAAATCTAAAAAAAATTTTTTACACAAAATTATTTCTTTATCATAATCCACATATAAATTACATTAATTTTTTTTATATCCCCAATGAGTATCACAAGCTTATCTACTATTCCCCGTTAAAGGAGTTCAGGAATCATATTCTGACCCTTTGGTCTGACATTCCAGCCTAAGACTTAGTCCACACTCCTGTGTTTCACCATTTGCACACTACCATCTGGCTAATGCAAATTATTGGAGGTTCCTCTAAGAATATCCTTAACACCTCTGGGTTTTCATGTACTGCCTTCTACCTGGAATGTTCTTCCATCATCCTCACCAGTTTTGAACTAAAGCATTTCTTACTTAACCCTTAACATTGATTTCCAAGGATTTCCCTTTTTAGAAGTCAAAGAGAGTTAAATGTTACTTTCGGCGTTACCAAACCGTCCTTTTCACGGTTCATTCAATTATCAGGAAATGTAACTAGTTGATTAGTTCTCTATCTCTCCCACTAGACTGACTTTTTTGCCTTTTTTTTTTGTCTTATTCATATATATTCCCTTAGCATAGTGGCTGGCACAAAAATTGGCTCCCAATAAATGTTGGAAATGATGTTTTGTAAGGATGCCCAGCAAAAATGCTTACTTATATTCGACATATTCTGTTTAAAAGCTAGACAGTATGAATGTGTTTTGAAATAGATTATCATCTCAAATGACTAAAACAAAATAAAAGATTTTGATACTTAAAAAGGTGCCCTCTCAGATGGTCACAGCTTTCCTGCAGAACCCAGCGTCTGAGGAAACCCAGATAGACGGCAGCCGGGCTTGGAATTGCCCACGTGTTTCCCTTTGCATTTATCTGCTGAATGGAACTTAAGTTGGTCCTTTTATCCCCAGAAGAACCAGGGTTCCCTGGTTGCCTTTGGAGAGGGCCCTCCCTATTGCTGGAGTTAATGAGAAAAAGGCAGAAAAGGACAAAGAGCCAGGCTATTGCCACAAGATGTTATTTCAGTGCCTTGCAAGGAAAGAAGCTCTTAGAGAAATGAATCCGTAGTCATGAGCACAAGAGATTACAATTAATTTAGCTTCAGAGGAATCCTGAGAAAAGCAGAGGGAAAGCAGCAGTTTGTTCTCTTTCTGACCTGGGTGGGAATCAGAAGGAGGGACTGCTGAAAGCCTCCTTGCTTCTAGCAACTCAGGGCTGGGAAGCCTTTCTTTGTATCTGAGGAATGTCAGAAAATCTTCAATTAAAAATTCTGAAGAAGTGCTCCAAACTTTCTGGGATCCTGTTTGAGCAAAACCCAAGGGCTGAGGACATAAAAAGAGGGTCTTTAATGTTTACCTTCCCTTTCTGACTGATAGGGCAGCAGCACTCAGCCAACTGTACCTAAAGAATCCGTGCTGGTGAACAGGGGTGCCCTAAATCCCTTCTGCGAGAGTTTAATGATTTATCTCAGCTACAGATGATCTGCCTGAAAGCGATCTGGTCAAACATAAATTGGGGCAGTAAGATAATGTTGGTCAAAAATGAATGCTGTTAAGTCATTGATTTTTTTCATTTGTTAACATTTTGGCAGACTGTGAGGCAAATTTGGCAACCATTAAGGTGTTTGTTTGACACTTTTTTTGTCTCCTTTCTTCTGTCTTTTTTCAATGCAGTGTTTTCTCCTTATTCTTTGATATTTTAAATTTATAATTACTTTTACCACTGTTCATTGTATTGAAAAATTAGAAACATCCTGAATGCTTAGCAAAAGAGAATTAGTTGAAATAATTCTGAAAGGACCAAGCTAACTCCATTTTGTTAAAACTAACTCCATTTTGGGCAGCGCCTATGGCTCAGTCGGTAAGGCGCCGGCCCCATATACCAAGGGTGGTGGGTTCAAACCCGGCCCCAGCCAAACTGCAACCAAAAAAATAGCTGGGCGTTGTGGCAGGCGCCTGTAGTCCCAGCTGCTCGGGAGGCTGAGGCAAGAGAATCGCTTAAGCCCAGGAGTTGGAGGTTGCTGTGAGCTGTGTGAGGCCACGGAACTCTACCGAGGGCCATAAAGTGAGACTCTGTCTCTACAAAAAAAAAAACAAAACTAACTCCATTTTATCTCACAGCCTTCACTGACCCCCCTTTGCCCCACAGCCTTCAATTTGCAGCTGCGGCTGCATGCCAAAGGTGATAGGCAACCTACTTGCATACCAAAGGTGATAGGCAACCTGCTTCCTCCCCCACCCCCAGCTCCAGTGTGTCTGCCCCGAGTGATAACAGCCCCAGTAGTAGTAAACTTTTCCCTAAGCAATCAGCCCAACTCAAACATTGTTTAGGTCCCTAAGCCCCTATCCCCCCCTTTTCTTTTCTGTATCCTTAAAACTGCTCTTCCCTCTGCAGACAGCACTTCTCGGCCCTCCTGCTGAGTCAGGAACGAGAAGCCCAAATGCGGGTTTGTGAATAAAATGCCTCTTGCATTTGCATTGGACTTGGTTTTTGGGTGATTTATGAGGGGTACCCCATGACCTAGGCACAACATTTGGGGGCTCGTCCGGGATTTGCCCCCCAAAATCACCAAGAACTTACTCTGGAGGTGAGTGTGTGTGTGCCGGCATTGTCTATTTGTCTTGTCCTATTCTCTGTTGGTTTCATTTGTTAAGTTGACAGTCAGGACGTGGAACCCCCGACAGAGTAGGAGAGGAAGCGTCCTGTGGATGGGAGACTGGGAAGTGGAAACCTCTATCCCTGGTCAAGAAGACCAGGTGATTCCTCTGGTTGAGAGACAAGGCGGGTTGCAACCGCTGGGTGAAGTTACACTGTTGTCTCATTTTCAGTTTTGCCTGGAAACCCGCAAGGGCAGGCTCTTGCTTTTTGGAAGTATCTTGTGTGCTATTTGTTTTGTGTGGGTCTTGTTATATTTAGAGGGTGACATGGGACGGACGCAGATGACACCCCTTTCCCTAACTTTGGCTCATTTCCAGGATTTCAAAAACAAAGCCCAAGAGTATGGTTTCAATGTGTCTAGAAATAAACCTGTGACTCTTTGCAGAAATGAATGGCCTGCATTATATGCTGGATGGCCACCCGCTGGCACTTTTCATCTCCCCACTATCTTTCAGGTCAAAGATATAGTCTACCGATCTGGGACCAGGCACCCGGATCAAATCCCGTATATAACTGCTTGGCAGGACCTTGTGGAGGACCTGCCATCATGGTTAAAACCTTTTCTTTCCCCGCCAGACAAAGAAGTGGCCAAGCTCATAGCCTTGAAGGAGAAAAAAGAGAAGTCTTCGGGACCCACTGCCCCTTCCCCAGTCCTCCAAGAAGGAACTGATCCAGAAGTGCTTTTTCCCCCTCCTTATCAACCCTCACCTTGGGGGGCACCTGTCCCTCCGAGTCGGCCAGGCAACAAGGTCACTCCAGCCCCAGGCCTGTGGAATAATCTCCAAAGCCCAACCCACACTTGCCGTAGAGCCCTGCACGATCTGGCTGCTGACTCCACCGTGCTGCCCCTTCGTGAAGTGGGCCCCCCCGATACAGCAAACCCCCCGAACCAAGAATATCACTATTGGCCCTTTGCCGCAAGTGATCTTTATAACTGGAAGATGCAGAATCCTAAATTCTCTGAAAAACCTACTGCTTTAATTGACCTCTTAGACTCGATTCTTTTTACTCATCAGCCCACTTGGGATGATTGTCAGCAGCTCTTACAGGTCCTTTTCACCATGGAGGGGTGGAACCGCATTGTGACTGAGGCCAGGAAGGCCATTGAGGGTCCAGATGGGAACCCCACCACCGATCAAGCTCTCATAGATGCAATCTTCCCCCTCATGTGTCCCGAGTGGAATTTTAATACGGGAACAGGTCAGGTGAGACTCCAAGCCTAATGCCAGACTCTAATAAGGGGTCTCCGTAAAGTGCTAGAAAGCCGACTAATTTGGCCAAGGTAGGTAATGTGCAGCAGGAAAAGACAGAACCCCCGCAGCTTTCTTAGAAAGAATCATGGAGGCATTCCGCATGCACACTCCCTAGATCCTGAAGCTGTAGAGAATAGAGCAGCAGTTGTCATGTTCTTTGTTAACCAGTCAGCTCCAGACATTAAACGTAAGTTGCAGAGAATAGATAGACTAGGCGAGAAGTCCTTACAGAATCTCTTAGAAGTAGCTGAAAAAGTCTATAACAACCGGGAAACCCCCGAGGAAAAGCAAATGAAGGCGGCTAGAAGACAGACCCAGGAATTGGCCAGGATCCTCATAGCCTCCACGGCTGCGACTCCAGACGAAAAAGAAAGACGACTATGCTGATTGGCAGCAGGAGGCAAGGAAGGCTCCCCAGGTGGGGAAAGGCTCCGCCTCCAGAAAGACCAGTGTGCCTGTTGTAAAGAATGTGGACACTGGGCCTGTGAGTGCCCCAAGAAATGGACCCTCAGACCTTCATGCCCCCACTCAGTGCCAGTCTTGGAGCTCAGCGGGCTCGAAGGATAGGGAGGTCAGGGCTCATCAACCCTCCCCGAGCTCCGGGTAACTCTCAGAGTGGAGGGGACCCCAGTAAATTTCCTAGTGGATACTGGGGCCCAGCACTCAGTCCTGACCCAGGACCATGGCCCTATGGACACCCAGAAATCATGGGTCCAGGAGGCCACAGGCATCAAACAATATTCATGGACTACCCAAAGGACTGTGGACTTGGGCGTGGGCGGGTATCCCATGTGTTCATGGTTATTCCAGACTGTCCCTACCCCCTCCTTGGGCAAGACCTCCTAACTAAAGTAGGGGCTCATATCATCTTCAAAGATGAAGGACCCCTTGTCACAGATCAGTATGGGCGTCCCATACAAATACTCACCTTACAACTTGAAGATGAGTACAGACTGTACCAGCAGCAGCCTAAGAATAATCAGCCGACAGATATCGCTGTATGGCTGAAAACCTACCTGCTTGCCTGGGCTGAGACTGGAGGAGTGGGGCTAGCTGCCCACCGACCACTGGTCATCGTAGAGCTCAAGCCAATGGCTGAACCCATACAAGTACGGCAGTATCCCATGTCTCAAGAACCCGGCGGGGCATCACACCTCACATCCGGAGACTTTTTAAGAGCTGGATACTAGTGCCCTGTCAATCTGCATGGAACACTACCCTGTTGCCTGTAAAAAAGCCACTAACTAATGACTATCAACCAGTCCAGGACCTAAGAGAGGTCAACAAGCGGGTACTAGACATCCACCCCACCGTCCCAAACCCTTATACACTATTAAGTGCTCTCACCCCTGATCGAGTATGGTACACTGTTCTCGACTTAAAAGATGCCTTCTTCAGCCTCCCATTAGCCCCCCAGAGCCAGGCAATATTTGCCTTTGAGTGGAATGATGAAGAGCAACTTACCTGGACCAGGCTGCCACAAGGGTTCAAGAACGCCCCCACCATCTTCGATGAAGCTTTACATGAAGACCTGAGTGAGTACTGGCAGCCTCACCCTCACCTGACTCTTTTACAGTATGTAGATGACATTCTTTTTTTTTTTTTTTTGTAGAGACAGAGTCTCACTGTACCGCCCTCGGTAGAGTGCTGTGGTGTCACACGGCTCACAGCAACCTCTAACTCTTGGGCTTACGCGATTCTCTTGCCTCAGCCTCCCAAGCAGCTGGGACTACAGGCGCCCGCCACAACGCCCGGCTATTTTTTTGTTGCAGTTTGGCCGGGGCTGGGTTTGAACCTGCCACCCTCGGCATGTGGGGCCGGCGCCCTACTCACTGAGCCACAGGCGCCGCCGAGACAGAAGCAGAATGCCACCAAGGCACCCAGGACTTGCTGACTGCATTAGGAGCTCTGGGGTACCGGGCCTCTGCCAAGAAGGCTCAGATTTGTCAACAAACTGTGAGTTATCTGGGGTATGTCCTTAAAGATGGGCAGCGGTGGCTGTCCCAGGCAAGAAAAGAAACAGTTCTGAAAATCCCCCCTCCCACCACACAGTGAGGAGTGTGGGAGTTCCTTGGGTCAGCTGGGTTCTGCTGTCTGTGGATTCCAGGATTCATGGAGATAGCAAAGCTCCTCTATGAGGCCACCCGGGACAGCCTGCCTTTCCAGTGGAGCACAGAACAAGAAAAATCCTTCCAGGCCCTGAAACGAGCCTTGCTCTTGGCCCTGGCCCTAGGACTCCCAGATATTACCAAGCCCTTTCATCTGTATGTAGAGGAGCACAAAGGCATAGCAAAAGGAGTGCTTGCTCAATCGCTTGGTCCCTGGACCCGGCTGGTCACCTACCTGTCAAAGAAACTAGACCCTGTAGCAGCAGGCCAGCCCCCATGCCTACGCATCATTGCAGCCACTGCATTGCTGGTTAAGGATGCAGATAAATTGACTTTAGGGCAGGAGCTGTTGATCACGACCCCTCATGCCATTGAGGGAGTCCTCAAACAGCCACCGGATCGAAGGCTTAGCAATGCCCGCTTGCCCACTAATCCCTTTTACTAAATCCTCCACGAATCTGATTTCTGCCAAAGACCTCTCTCAATCCAGCAACCTTACTGCCAGACCCGGACCTAGATGCCCCACTGCATGACTGTGTTGACATCCTGGCCCAGGTCCACAGCGTACGCCAGGAACTTATAGACCAGCCTCTCCCTGATGCAGAAGCCACTTGGTACACAGATGGGAGCAGCTTCATACAGGATGAATGCAGGTACGCAGGGGCGGCAGTGGTGTCTGAGACGGAGACTGTTTGGGCAGAGCCCCTCCCGGCTGGAATGTCAGCTCTAAAGGCTGAACTTATAGCATTAACACAAGCTTTGACCTTGGGAAAAGGCCTGAAGGTTAACCTTTATACTGATAATCGATATGCTTTTGCCACTGCCCACATACGTGGGGCAATCTATCAGGAGAGAGGGCTCCTCACGGCAGAAGGAAAGACTATTAAAAATAAAGAAGAAATACTTAACCTCCTAAAAGCCTTATGGCTTCCCCGGAAGCTAGCTATCATCCACTGTCCTGGCCATCGGCGGGGCGATTCCCCTGTGGCCAGAGGCAACCGGTGAGCTGACCAGGTCACCAAAACTATAGCCACTTCAATTACCCAAGAGCTTCCTACTACCATGTTGCCAGACCCTGGGCCCCCAACACTCCCACTATCTCCAGAGTATACCCCGGAGGACTTACAATGGATAAAGCAGATCCCACAGGCCCACTCCCCTGAAAAGTACAACGGATGGTACATCACCTGTGATGACAAAGTGCTCATGCCGGCAAAACTGGGATAGGAAATCCTCAATAAAATCCACTCCTCTACCCACCTGGGGTCACGCAAAATGAAAGACTTGCTACGACACGCCAAAATCAAGATACAAAACCAAAATGCCAAAATTGATGAAATTATAGCTTCATGCAAAGTATGTATTATGACTAACAGTGTATTTAGCCCCCACAATCCAGGGTTCAGGGAGCATGGAACAGAGCCAGGTGCGTACTGGGAAGTGGACTTTACTGAAGTTAAGCCAGGTAAATATAGATATAAATATCTCCTTGTTTTCGTAGACACTTTCTCAGGATGGGTAGAAGCATTTCCTACCAAAAACGAGACTGCACAGGTAGTAGTAAAGAAGATATTAGAAGATACAATGCCTAGGTTTGGAATCCCTAATCAGATAGGGTCAGATAATGGCCCAGCCTTTGCTTCTCAGATAGTGCAGAGTTTGGCAGAAGCCTTGGGGACTAATTGGAAATTGCGTTGTGCTTATCGGCCCCAAAGTTCAGGGCGGGTAGAGCGGATGAACTGCACTCTAAAAGAGACCCTGACCAAATTAATCATGGAGACTGGCGGTGACTGGGTGTCTCTCCTCCCCTTTGCCCTGTACAGGGTGCGAAACTCACCGTACTTGATAGGGAAAACTCCCTACGAAATTCTCTTTGGGAGGCAACCCCCTGTAATCCCTAAGGTATACTGCAAGGCCCTTACCTCAGAGGATCCTGACCTTAAAACTCGGAAAGATTATGCAGTAATTTTGCATTTTTACCAAAAGGCACAACGAGCTGATTGGGAGAGACTCATAGCCCTCTACCGCTCAGGACCTGTCCCTGAACAGCACGCTTTCCAACCTGGAGACTGGGTGTATGTGAAACGTCACTGGCAAGAGGCACTGGAGCCCCAGTGGAAGGGCTCATATGCCGTGGTCCTCGTCACCCCCACCACACTCAAGGTTGACGGCATCACCTCCTGGATACATTACATGCATACTCGCCTAGCCGACCCATTCGCCACCAAAGAGGACTCCACCCCCCAGTGGAAACTCCGCTGGGACACTGACAATCCACTGAAACTCAAGCTGCAGAAATGCCAGGACCCTTGAAGATACCATATGTGTATTACTTACTGACTTGCTCTGCCTTATTGCCTATTTCCTTCACTACCACCCCCCATCATCCCATTCAAGTAACATGGCTAGTTACTCATGCTGGCACAGGAACCGTGCTCAACCAGACCACTGGAATTCACCCTAAAGGTACTTGGTTCCTGGAGCTCGTAGTAGACCTCCATGATTTAATAGGCATCACCAAACTTTGGTGTCGTCCTAGAATGACCAAGTGGATTTATACTTGCCCCGGGCACCTTCCTGATAAATGTGGAGGAGCATATTACTATTTCTGTAAGTCATGGGACTGTGTCTCCACTGGGCAAATATGGTGGGATCCCCCTAGAAAAGGAGACTTGATTGAAGTAAAGCAAAAACATAAATGTCCTCCCATGAAGCCAGGGACCTGTAACCCAGAAGAAAAACCCAAATGTGATAAGCTTAGCATCAACTTCACTGAAAAAGGAAAACAGTCAGTGGAATGGGAACGTGGCAAATTGTGGGGTATACAATTGTATGACTCTGCTCACACAGATCCAGGTGCTGTTTTCCAACTCAGAGTCATATACACCCCAGTTAATGACAGGCCTGCTTCAGTAGGCCCCAACATGGTGCTTAAACCTCCCCCTGTAGCCACACCTAAGTCCCCCGACTCCCCTAGATCCCCAGGCCAAGCACTCAGCACTCAAAGTTTGATTCTAAACCACACATTTGCATCTACCTTGGATACATTTGCATCTACCTTGGATCCTGATCCACTTTGGAAGTTAGTTGCTGCTACGTACCAGGTTTTAAACACTTCCAGACCAGACCTTACTAAGTCTTGTTGGTTGTGTGTAGAAGCTAACCCCCCTTATTATGAGGGAATTGCCCTAATAAGTAAACCTAAAGTCAGCTCCGGTGGCAGCAGTCTGGGCCGCAAGTTACCTTACAGTCCATTCTAGGACAAGGGACTGTATAGGTCAAACACCCCCCCAATACCAGCATTTATGCAATCAAACTTTCTTCTGGGATGGAAGAGGTTATGTGATTCCTGCCAACAATTCCTGGTGGGCTTGCTCTATAGGAGTCACCCTGTGCTTACATGGGGCAGTTCTTAACCTAACCCGAGATTTTTGTGTATTAGTACAGCTCATCCCCAAGCTGCTCTATCACTCGGAAGAAGATCTGTACCAAGCATATGAACTGGCTATGAGTACAATTAATATAATTAAAAGAGAACCGGTCACTGCAATAATCTAACCATATTTATGGGACTTAGCATAGCAGGAGCAGGTACAGGAATCTCATCCTTAGTTCTCCAAGATAAAAACTATGGTGCCTTGCATGCTGCAATAGACTTAGACATAGAAAGAATTGAAAATTCCATCTCCCACCTTCAAGAATCTCTAACTTCCCTCTCTGAAGTAGAGCTCCAAAACAGGTGGGGGCTGGACTTGCTGTTCCTTCAGCAAGGTGGATTGTCCACAGCCTTAAAAGAAGATTGCTGTTTTTACACTGATCATTTGGGAGTAGTTAAGCAGTCAATGGAATTAGTAAGAGAGAATCTGTGTAAAAGGAAATCCGAACGGAAACAGTCCCAGGGCTGGTTTGAATCTGTGTTCAGCAAATCCCTCTGGCTCACAACCTTAATTTTGACTATAGCAGGCCCACTTATAATCCTATTACTACTGTTGACTTTTGGTCCCTGCATAATTAACAAGTTATTAGCCCTCATCCGGTCCTGGATCAATGCAGTTCAAATAACGGTTTTATGGGCACAATATACTCCTTTCAGCTCTAGATTCACTGGTGATGGCATAGAGCTAGGGCCCGTAGAACCTGCTGAAGACCCATGATTGGATCTTCTATGCACTAGAAAAGGGGGGAATGAAAGGACCAAGCTAACTCCATTTTGTTAAAATTAACTCCATTTTGTCTCACAGCCTTCACTGACCCCACTTTGCCCCACAGCCTTCAATTTGCAGCTGCAGCTGCATACCAAAGGTGATAGGCAACCTGCTTGCATACCAAAGGTGATAGGCAACCTGCTTCCTCCCCCACCCCCAGCTCCAGTGTGTCTGCCCGGAGTGATAACAGCCCCAGTAGTAGTAAATCTTTCCCCTAAGCAATCAGCCCAACTCAAACATTGTTTAGGTCCCTAAGCCCCTATCCCCTCCCCTTTTCTTTTCTGTATGCTTAAAACTGCTCTTCCCTCTGCAGATGGTGCTTCTCGGCCCTCCTGCTGAGTCAGGAAGGAGAAGCCCAAATGCGGGTTTGTGAATAAAATGCCTCTTGCTTTTGCATCGGACTTGGTTTTCGGGTGATTTATGAGGGGTACCTCGTGACCTAGGCACAACAATTCCATATCCAATAATAGGTGGATTTCTTAAATAAATTGTAGCATATTTCAAAAAAGTATGAAAATTTTTGGCTATTCCCCCAAATTCATTTTTTTTTCAAGACCCAGACCTAAAGTTACAGATGTATAATCCATTCCTATGTAAAACACAAATGTGCACACAAAGAACAAATCTGAAAGATGTGTGTCCTGATTATTTCTGATGAGTGAGCCTATGGGGGTTGTTTATAGTTTCCTTTTATTTTTTCCTTTTAATAAATATCTTTTGTTTTTTTAATAAGAAAAATAATTTGGAAAACTTTCTTAGTAAAATACACCATAACAGAGAACGAGGTGGAGTTTTTATGGCTTATGGCTGCAGTGGAGACTTCGAGTTGCCTACATTACTGTCATGTCATTTGAGGTAATGACACCCCAAGCCAGAGAGCTACCTTTCCCAGAGCCCCCTGTAGCTGGATGGGCCTTGCGACGGGGTCTTCCCTTAGCAGAGGGGTTATGTGGTTCTTAAAACATCTTAAAAGGGGTGTAGGGAGCCCTTCCCATTTTCATCCTTCTGCCTAGAACTTAAGATATGATGCCTAACAGTCCAACAGGGAAGGCCAGGGATAATTGGCTGGAAATGAACTGAACAATAAGGTAACAGGCAACAAACCTCCCCTGCATAGACCTGCAAATCAGAAAAACAGATAGAAATTCAGAGAGGCTGCAAAATCACCCTCAAAGGCACCAGAGTTGCTAACACTTAAAAAAAGAAAGAAAGAAAGAAAGAAAATAACTAGAGATATTTATATAACAGGATGAAGGTAGGTGCCAAATGGGAGTTTTTTTCTCATATTGGTTAGAACTGATAACTAACTTTACTGCTGAGAACCCAACCACCAGTTTCCTCGTATCGTACATCCAGACCATGGCCAGCTGTTGGTGACCGTAACATTCCATAAAGCACTTGTTGAGAGGCCACGCTTCAGCCAGCCCCACACCGCCACCACCAACTCCTCCAGAAGAACATACCCCTCGGAACAGGAATATAGTTCGTTTCACAAGGAAGAATCCCACACGGACGAGGACGTCTCTGGTCCTGCTTTTCCAGCTCCTGCTTTCTGCTGGGACTTGTTGAGTACCCTTTCCCACTGTAACACTGAGCTTCCTGAATGACATTTCTGTTTAAGCCCACAGCTCTTCAGTGTCATTAACCTGCTAAAATCAACATTATCAATGTCATCTCCTTTAGGCCTTAAAGTTTATTGAAAACTTCTGATTTCAAATTCAATGCACAGCGTCCCACCCTGCCAAGCCCAGGCTACCTGGGAGTGTTGTGGGGCATAGGTAGCTCTCCCCCACACACCACTTCTTATTTCCTGTGCTCTTTCCACTGGAGTTGGGCTGGGAAGAAAAAGCAGGAAGATGGCATTGGCTCCACCAAGGCTCCTGGACAACTGACCCTTTCCTTGGTTGGCCATAACTCCTTTTCTATTGTCTGGATACGGATGGCTGGTGGTCACAACAGGCCTCACAGGTGTGAGATTCACTTTCAGACTGTGACCAGTGAAGTGGTCACACGGGGCATGTATTGAAGAAAGTTCTAGAAAGCCGGTTTGTGGTATGTTGTTATGTTAGAAATACCTTTCACAGCCTATTCAGATCCTCTTAAGGTCCCCTGGGAACTTTGAACACTTTAGACTTTTCTCGCAAACATTTTCTCTAGGGCTCCAGCCACCCTCAGAAGGGTGTGATTCCACTGCCCCCTGGCCTCCCACCTCCTACAGTGCTCCTCCCACATCCTGCCCCAGCACCTCCCTGCTGGGGCCACGGCATGACCCCAGAGCGTGGGGTTCACCCTGCAGTGTGAATCTTTGACCAGTGAGTGATGAAATGTGCGGTCACATGCTTCCCCTCTCTTCCAGGGGCAGACTGCCTTGAGATGCCCTCCCGAGCCCCCCTCTGAAGGTGTGCCTTTGCAATTAAGCCGTCAGCGGGGCTTGACTCTAGTGCTTCCTGCTTTCCTGCCTCACCTCTCTCCCCCTCACTCCTGCTTCCCTGCTAGGAGCTCCTTAATAAGGAGCAGTACATAAGCTTTTGCCTCAGGCTCTGCTTCTGGGAAACTCAGATCAGGATAGGTGTGAAAACCTGCCTTGCATTTTTAAGGTATCTTATCTTAGGTTCTGTACCAGATTTGCTTTTAAAATGAGCTTAAGGAGGTGAATGTTAGCATGAAGGTGCTAGCAGCTAGAGGGGAGCAGGGGGCTCCTTACCTGCATTATCCCTACAAGTCCAATTTGTCCACCAGAAGAAAGTGAGATCAGAAATGCTGTTGGACCCTAACCCCAGTGGGACTGCCAGGAGTGTGGTTCCAGGGGTTCTTTCCCAGGTGGAGGAAGGGGTGACCATACTTGGCTTTGCAAATGGAATTATGTTGAAATGACAGTGATTGGGGAAACAAAATTACTCTCTAGACACTGTTGCTATAGTCACTGCGGAGACTCAAACTGAACCTGACAGGCGTTCCCAACAAAGGAAAATGACTTATCCTTCAGCACGCTAAATTAAAGGTAAAATATCCATTTTGAAAGTGAGAAAACCTATTACAGCTGTAGAATGCCTGTCAAAAAGGAGGCAACATCTTTGGCTAAAATCTCCAAAACTTGATGGGCAAATAAAAACTGGACACAGTGTAGTTGCTATGATTTGAATGTTTGTTTCCTCAACACTCATGTTGCAATTTTTTAAAAAAATGTATTATTAAATCATAGCTGTGTTCATGTTGAAATTTAATGTCATTGCAACTGTATGAAGAGGTGGGACCTTTAGGAGGTGATTAGACCATGAGGTCTTTCTATGTAGTCTGTCACTCTCCTGAGTGGCACAGGTACGGTTATGAGAGGGCGAGTTCGGCCCCCTCTTGTTCTCTCTTGCCCTCTCTCACCTTCCACCATGTGATGACAGGGCAAGAAGGCCTTGCCAGATACCAGCACCTTGAGACTGGCCTTCCCAGCCTCCGAAACCATGAGTCAATAAACTTCTGTTCATTATAAATTACCCAGTCTCAGGTATTCTGTTACAGTAGCACAAAATGGATCAAGATAATAGTTTACCAAAGGAATAATCTGCTAAACTCCAGGCCAAATTCTTTCAGGCATTACGCAATCCATCCTTTTTTTTTTGCAATGACATGGTGATCAATTCTATATGATCAAAAAGCAAAAACAATCAATTCTATATGATCAGAAGGCAAAAACCATCTTTACTGAGTTTTAGCTTTTTTTTCAAGTTTCTTATTTTTCATTCAACAATTAGCTCCTTTGCAACCAGGCGAAAGAAAGCTGACTCGAGCCAGGATAACAGTGACATGAATCTGATTCACCTAGACTGTGGGAAGACAGAAGATAGAATGGGGGAGCCTTCGGTGCTGGCAAGGCTGATTCACATCATCCCTCCCTCAGAAGTACCCAAGGCTGTCGGCAGGCAGGTGAAACCGTGTACAAGTAGGGGGCTGGTTTTGCTTTTGGCCCCTGGGTGCTGTTTAAGGAGTTGTTACTAAGGAAGTCTGAAGATTCATCCAGAGTGAACAGAGTTCTGGGGGACTTGTGCCTGCCTCAGTGAAGGAGGAGTGAGGCACTGCCGTGGCGTGGTATCACAGGAAGCACACCAAGGCTGTGAACATTTCCCAGAGAAATGATTCTCCAAAGCCTTGTGGCACTCAACTGCTGTCACCATCTGGGTCTGGCAGGTCACCTGGAGGCTTGGCTCAGGGTACTACTGGAGGGAGGGCATTTTCAGTTAGAGATGGCAACCAGGAGTCTAGGGTCAGCTGCCAGGGTCCTTTCCTTCCAGCATGAGCCTAGGTAGGACACCAGGACCGTCCACTGTGATTGCCCAGCTAGGAACTGCACTGGAAAAGTGAGCCTTCGTTAGGAAGCCTCTCTGGAAGGCACATAGAGGCTTGTACATCTGTGGGATTGGCAGAGTTGTGTACAAGTTATCCTGGGAGGAGGGGAAAATGACAACAGTGAGGTGGGAGCATGGAAGAAATCAAATCAGCTGCTTAATAGTTTTGTGACCAGAAGAAGAGATTCCAGGTGCAGGTCACTGTCAGCCAAATGCAGAGACAGGGATTAGGTCCAACTAGCTTTATTATCAGAAGGCCAGCAATTCTGGACAACAGCCAGAGTAGGCTCTCAATTTTGTTGTCTCAGTTATAATTCTAATTTTTTTTCTTTTTTTGAGACAGAGTCTTATTCTGTCACCTGGGGTTGGGTGCCATGGCATCATCATAGTTCACAGTAACCTCAAACTCTTGGGCTCAAATGATCCTCATGGCTCAGCTTCACGAGCTGTAGCTGGGACTACAGAAGCCCACCACAATGCCTGGCTATTTTTTCCTATTTTTAGAAGAGACAGGTGTCTCACTCTTCCTCAGGCTGGTCTTGAACTCCAGCCATCTGCCTGCCTGGGCTCCCTGAGTTTTAGGATTACTGGCGTGCACGTCCAGCCCAATTCTAATAGTTTTTACAATGAGAATACGAGGAAACAAACTTGAAAATTTTTAACTTTATCTGATAGGAAGTTTTCACTTTAACAGAATATTTAAGAGAATCATTAAAGAAAACATCATATCATCAAAGTAACCATTACCTAACATAACACTTATTGTCTGTGTGTGACTACTTCCTCAGGTCTCCTGAGATAAGCATCCTCACAGTCGGGGAGAAACTCTTAACTAGATAGTCAGGGAAGGTGTGTGGGGTGGAACCAAGCAGACCAGGTCAGCTGTACTGCTTCAGCTCAGCCTCTCAGACTCTATCTTGCAGGCCACTTTTCTGGCTTCAGTTTTGCGGAGGATTTGCCCAGCCCAGCGGCCCAGTTGACCCCTGGACCAGGATGGAACAGCTTAGGTAAAGCTTCTGGCCCAGAGAGCCTGTTCCAGGGGGCTGTTCCTGGCCCCCTGCCTGCTATTTGGGGGTAAGGAGCTATTTATTTGGTGAGTTCAGGAGAGTCTGAAAGGTTGAACCAGATAACCACACTCTCAAAACAATAACTGGGGAAGGAAAATGGAGGGAAAAGTCTCAAACCAGAGCCTTTTCTTCAGAATCTTCCTCTCACACAAATGGACAGGTGGGCGGGGTGAGAGAAGCCAGCCTGCCTCTCAGAGCTTCCGGGATTCCTTTACAGCACGTCACTGAGGGACTTCCATATTATTTCCCACTGTCTTGGATGACTCTTTTCCCTCTTCCTACCATATGCTTGTTCTCCCAAGGTTTGGTCTTTAGCTCTTTGCTCTGATTTTTTTTTTTTTTGAAAGCTAATTCTCCTACAGCCCACTCTCTAAACATGCCCTCAGCCACCACCCCTGATGTCAATGGATCTTTCTGTGTGAAAACCTCGCAAACCCGGTGTCACCCACAGATGGGGAACTGTGAGCCACCCCACACACACACTGTCCGAACCCACCCCACTAGCATGACCGCACGTCCAGGCCGACACTGTCCGAACCCACCCCACTAGCATGACCGCACGTCCAGGCCGACACTGTCCGAACCCACCCCACTAGCATGACCGCACGTCCAGGCAACTTCCTCCTTCTCCTCTCTCTCTTGCTGTTCCTGTATCTGCCACTCGACTGAGGTCCGGGCTGGCTCACACCTGAGCTGCTGCTCTCCTTCCTCTCCAGCTCACCCTGCACCATCCCGTCAGACACATCTTCTTTGGGCACCTTCCCGGCGTCCTGTCACCCACTATGTCCAAACCTCCAGCGTCTATTTCCTCGACCAGCGCTGGGGAGGACGGAGTGGCGGGGATGAGAGGGGAGCTAGGGGGAGCGGGGTGGCTTCCCCTCCTTGGCAGCTCCGTGGGGAGCAGGCCACCGGAGGTAGCCTGCAGTCACCGGGCAGGACTGAGGTCGATTCGGTTC
This sequence comes from Nycticebus coucang, assembly GCF_027406575.1. Lineage (NCBI taxonomy): Eukaryota > Metazoa > Chordata > Mammalia > Primates > Lorisidae > Nycticebus > Nycticebus coucang. The sequence goes on along the minus strand of NC_069788.1, from coordinate 113,769,828 downwards.
TAATTACAAGTGAACACAGTACCACCCCCCACTCCTTAGCCACTCACTAAGAGAAGCTGAAAAATGAGCAGTTTTCGGGCGGCGCCTGTGGCTCAGTTGGTAAGGCGCCGGCCCCATATACCGAGGGTGGCGGGTTCAGGCCTGGTCCCTGCCAAACTGCAACCAAGAAATGGCCGGGCGTTGTGGTGGGCGCCTGTAGTCCCAGCTGCTCGGGAGGCTGAGGCAGGAGAATCGCGTAGGCCCAGGAGTTGGAGGTTGCTGTGAGCCGTGTGACGCCACGGCACTCTACCGAGGGCCATAGGGTGAGACTCTGTCTCTACAAAAAAAAAAAAAGAAAAAAAAGAAAAATGAGCAGTTTTCCACACTTCGCCCACAAGATCGGATAAAAGAAGAATGGATTCAGTGACTCAGGGCTTCCTGCTCCTGCTGACAGTCTCACCCTTGGTGCACATGTCCCAGGATTAGCTTTGCCTGGTCCGTGTGGCACGCTGGATTCTCTGATCTGGATGGAGAGGGGAACAAGTGCTTTTCTTTTCAGTCTAATAAACTGCTTTCTTTTCTCCCCTTGGAGCCTTACTTGGTTTGAGGGGTGCTCACCAGCTGCCGTGGGGTCCCCATCCATCCCTTTTGTCTGGAAACCCCTTCAAGAGAATTTTAATCTGAAACTATAACTAGATAGAACCCAGCAAAATGGAAGAGACAGTACATGTAAATGTAGAAAACATATTCCAAAACCTAATACTATATAAATAAGGGTTTTAAAAGAATCCAGCATTTTGTTTTATCACTGCCATAGCTCCATTTCTTTAGAGTTGGTGATATAAAACTCTATTTCTTAGATTTCCACCAAGACTTTGCTTCTGGGTCTGGTTTTGTGTCATTTAATCAGACGCGTTGGGTACATTTTGCTTCTTTTTCTCGCTGTTGTCCACTTCCTGGTCCATTTTCTTGTATGCCCCTTTTCTGGGTTCTCAACCCTGTCATATGCTCAGGCTGAGGGTTATGAAAAAGAAGGGAAAACTCACTAAGATGGGAACCTCTGAGTTGTAAGACCTTGCAGGGAAAGAGTGCAGCATGGATTTCTGGGAGACTGTTGTTTTCGTGTGCTCTCTTTGAAAGCACAAAATGAAAGAGCGTAAAGACATAACAGGTAATTCTAAAATCTGCTCTATTCATAAATGAAAGATTTGTCTGGAAAGAAGAAGGTGGTATACAGGGTTGGTTAAGAGCAGAGGCTTTGAGCAAAGATAGCCTGGCTCTGCTGTGTGGCTTAAGGGAACTGACTTAACTTCTCTGAACCTCTGTATTCTCATCTATAAGAGGAGCAAGATAACTCCTCAGAGTGTTGTGAAGATTAAATGGCAGGTGCTCAGCACAGAGCCTGACACACATGGCTGACAAAACCACAAACCCCCCAAATTAGGGATAGGTCTGACAATTGAACAGGACATTTTTCTTTCTGTCAACTTTCTTCCCTCCTTCGCTTCTTCTGTCCCTTCCTTCTTTTGCTTCTACTGTAGTAAACATAAAGTTTACCATTTCATCCATATTTAAGTGTATAGTTCAGTGCCATTATGCACATTGACATTGTTTTTTTTTTTTTTTTTGGTAGAGACAGAGTCTCACTTTATGGCCCTCGGGTAGAGTGCCGTGGCGTCACACAGCTCACAGCAACCTCCAACTCCTGGGCTTAAGCGATTCTCTTGCCTCAGCCTCCCGAGTAGCTGGGACTACAGGTGCCCGCCACAACGCCCGGCTATTTTTTGGTTGCAGTTTGGCCGGGGCTGGGTTTGAACCTGCCACCCTCGGCATATGGGGCCAGCGCCCTACTCACTGAGCCACAGGCGCCGCCCCGGCACATTGACATTGTTTTACAACCATCACTGTCATCCATCTCCAGAACGTTTTTTTGTTGTTCCAAACTGAAACTTTGTACCCATGAAAAAACACACCCCGGTTTGTTTCTCCCACCAGCTTCTGGTAATTACTCTTTACTTTCTGTCTCTATGACCTTGTCCTCTTATAGGTGGACTGGTGAATTAGTTGTCCTTTTGTGTCTGGCTTATTTCACTAGCATAATGTCCTCAAGTTTTATCCACGCTGTAGCATGCGTCAGAATCTGGTTCTTTTTCCTGACTGAATACCGTCCCACTGTGTCTACACATTGGTGCACCTCATTATCATCTGCTGATGCAGACATCTGGGTTGCTTCTGCCTTCAGCCTATTGTGAATAATGTCCCTATAAACACTGGTGTGGATCCCTCCAGATTACTACTTTCTGGACAGTAGTCTTAAAAGGTGTGGTTTGTTAAGAAAAATTATATATGTTAATCAAAAAAAAAAAAAAAGAAAGAAGGAGAAAGAAAGAAAGAAAAGAAAAAATAAAAATCACAAAAACCTGGGAATGGGGTAAAAGCATCACTGATATCCTTTCAATGAAGTGCTGGGCGTTGTTTAATTCAACAGGTTCGCCCTGCAGGAGAACGATCTGAGCTTTCAGGGAATGTTTACCTAGGTTTGACTTGCTACTTATGACTGATTCCACCATTTTACAAACTGTAAGAGTAGAGGTTAATGTGTATAAAACCAATTCCATTACAAATGATTCTTGTCCAATAGAAATGCAAATGATTTCCATTAATGCCTTGTTGGATATTTTTAACAGGTTTGAAGGAGTCCATGAAAGAAAAAAATCTGTTTAATTTTAATAAGGATGATTTTTGCTTCTTGGTCTATATTTTGCTCTGCTTCTCGAAGAGTCAAAGTGTGGATTTGCTTATCACTACATCTATCATATGTTTTTTCTAAATTTCCTTTCCTTAGGGTAGCGTTGGTCCAGGGCAAAACAGCAAAGAAACCCTTGTTTGGGTGCTAATAACATCCCAAATCTTCTTCCCACGTGCTAGGCCCTTCCTGGAACTTTTACTTCCCAGAGTGGCTGAGTTTAAGTCACTGTTCCTCTTCTAGGGGTGTTTATATTTTAAGCCTACTGTGACCCAAGTAAGTTCCAAAGGAGGAATTTCAGGTTTTGTAAATCATTGTGATAACTCAGAAAATTATTTATTAAGCACCTATAATGTAGTATGGTGTGTTTTTAATTTTAATTTTTTAAATGCTGTCGTGATTTAGTTTTAAGGTCAAGCAGTTCCCCTTTCTGAGCAGCTGATTCAGTTGGCACCACCACCCACATTCCTTGTGTGTCTTTTTTTTTTTTTTTTTTTTGTAGTTTTTGGCCAGGGCTGAGTTTGAACCCGCCACCTCCAGCATATGGGGCCGGCGCCCTATCTCTTTGAGCCACAGGCGCCGCCCATTCCTTGTGTGTCTTTCAGACTCTGGGCTATGTGTGCCTGCTCTGGGGCCAGGGTTAGGGACAGCCCCTATGACCTGGAGCCCACAAAATTATTCAAATTAGCCAGTCCACGGGGAACCCCATGAACCCTGGCTAACCCTCCCCAATTGTCATATGTCTGCTGCCCTAAGCTCTGAGCACGTTTCACCCCATCCCTGCACACAGCCTACTCTGGGGCCCTGCCCGAGTCCTGCCTTTTATCTATTACAGTGTCACCGTATTGTGTCCCACCATATTGTCATATACGGAAACTTTATGTCTCATTCAACAGCGCCTACCATGAGCCAGGCGCTCTGCTGTGTCACGCCGGAGTGTGGGGGAAGGAGAGGTGGTTTCTGCCCTTGAGGAGTTGACAGCCCAGCTGGGAACACAAATTGTTACACAGCGGGGAGGAAGGAAGCACCAAGTGTCTTGAACCTCAGGACCTCGTGGGTGGGGTTCTGAGGAAGAGCGAGTCCTTTGGGAGGGGGTGGAGGTTTTTGCAGCCTCAGCTTTTTGGCCCATGTCCTTGACTCCTAATTGGAGTCCTCATTTCTTTTTTTTTTTTGCAGTTTTAGCCAGGGCCAGGCATGAACCGGCCACCCCCGTATATGGGGCGGCGCCCTACACCTTGAGCCACAGGTGCTGCCCCCAGAGTCCTCATTTCTTACGGAGAATCCTGCTGGCTCTCTCACAGTTCAGAGGAATTCCCCCTCTTCTAGTCCACTTTGTGACTTATACTTGTCTATTATCTCAGTGTGGCAGGAGGCGGGTATTCAAAAGGGAGAGAAGCATGAGCCGGCAGGAGGGGTCGAGGGGATGGGCTGGGCTCCTCACAACCAGCCCCGCTCCTTTCCTTCTGGAGAGCGGTCCTGTCTCTTCTAAGCCGGCTGCACTTTGTTCTTCCGAGCCGGGAGAGTGAGAGCTATTCCTTTTTAGTGGTATATCTGTCAACTCGTCACCCATCCCATTTTCCACCTCTGCATGCCCATTTGTCATGATTAAAAGTATTTATGTCTGGATCCACAGATTTTCTTGAAATCCTAATACAGCTCATTTCCCCAGGGCCAGGACTAGGAACTAGGATTGCAGCAGGGCCCAAAATTGAAGGAGGCCCTCGCTCTCCACGGGATACACGCGCAGGTCGGCGCCAGACCCCTTCTTGAATTCTGCACCCTGGAGGCCTCACGTGCCTCACCCTGGCCCTGGTCCTCCCGCCCTCATTTCACAGACAGTGACTGCAGGGCTAACGCAGAAGCATCCTTCTCGCCAGTAGCATGGCTCCCGCAGTACAACCTCGCCCGGGCCTCCTTACTCCCCCGAGCCCTGGTCATCCTTCTCCTGTTGAAAGAGGAAGTGTATTGAAATAGTAAACAAATTGTTGTTTAATCAACACTAAAGAAAACGAAGCAAAACCAAATATTTTTATTCCACGAACATAACAATGGTAAAAAAAAGAAAAAAAGCTTTTTCTTCATACAGTTGCCAAGCTAACTCAGGATATAAGGATGTGTGAAATTACTTTCTAGAATGCCTGAGCTAAGCAGTATTCCAGCCCCTCTGGATTTTAGAAATTAAAAGTATTCTTCAGTTCTGAAGAGAGCCCCTTCTTTGACAGGCAGCTTTGGTTTTGGAGCTCAAGGGCAGAGCATGAGGGAAGTCTAGGTGGTTTTCCTAGGATTCTGTGAGGCTCACTCATCAGGCCTAAGAACCCAGGCGGGAATTGAGGGATGACAATGACTGAGGCTGTCAGAGGCTTGAAACCTAAATGAGGGCCACATAATTAAAAACACAGTGCATGTTCTCATGAATATAGGAGAATTGGAAGGCCATTGTGGTGGGGTATCAGCCATTCCTCCCGGTACCATCTCCTTCCACAGAAGACCTTGACTTTTGGTCTCCTCTTTCACCAACATGCCGTCTCTCTGGCCACAGAAGAGGACGGCTCTTTAATACCAGTGGATAAAAAATTCCTTCGTCACTTTGTTCTTTCCTTCTTCTTTCCTGCCTTCTTTCTCTCTCTTCCTCTTTCTTCCTTCCCTTCCTTCTATTTCTTTTCTCCTTTCCTTCCTTCCTCTTTCCTTTCTTTTCTTTTTTTTTTTTTTTAAAGACAGAGTCTCACTATGTTGCCCTCGGTAGAGAGCTGTGGCATCACAGCTCACAGCAACCTCAAACTTTTATGCTCAAGTGATTCTCTTGCCTCAGCCTCCCAAGTAGCTGGGAAAACAGGCGCCCACCACAACGGCCAGCTTTGTTGTTGTTGTCATTGTCGTTTAGCAGGCCCCAGTGTATGTGGCTGGTGCCCTAACCACTGAGCTATGGGTGCCGAGCCTTTCCTTTCTTTGTTTTCCCTAAGAAATACATTTGACCCTAAATCCAAAGAAGGGAAATTGACCATACCATCCCGTGCTAGTTACTAGAAAAGAATTAGTTCTCGGAACTTGGGCTGTGTGGTTTGAAGTGATTGAGTTTTAAGCCATGTTAATACTATGACAGTGAATTATGCTTAAATATTGCCTTCCCCAGAACACTCCAGAGGAAGGCAATATTTAAGCATCATCTCCTTTTATCAAGAATTACTGTACTTGTCGCAATCTGAAACTCTTCTTCTTTCTGTTGGAGAGTGGATTGTCTATCTCTCTTACTAGAAGTTAAGCTCATTGACGGCAGTGGCTCTACCTTGCTCATGGCAGGGTCTTCAATTAACATCCCTGTGCACACTGCTTAGTAGGCAATCAACTAGTATTGGTTGAATGAATGAATATATGAGTGAGCTGCATTCCAATAATGAATAAACCAAGTGCACATTGAGTTCTTCATTCAATTGACCTTCTACCCAAGATATATTTGGATACATTAAGCCAGGCAGTGTGTTAGGCACTGAGAATAAGGCAATGAACAAGACCAACATGGTCCCAGACTTTATAAAGCTTAGAGTCTTGTAGGAAATGAAAGCAATAAACAAAGAATTTTAGTGTATTACACGTTTGAAAGGCAGATCCTTAATTTTGTTGGTTTGTTTTGCAGGAAAATAATTATAACTTGAGGGCTGCTGAGTATATCTTGACAAATTTTTGAAAGAAACTTAGGGCTTTTGGAGGGGCTCATCAGTCAGAGATAGGGATTTATCTTTCCTCATAGAACAAGCAGGCTGGTGAAGCAATCTATGACTGGTGCTGTGATTCCATGATGCTGTCAAAGTTTCAGAATCTTTCTGTCCTGCTTTGCCATCCCGGGTGTTAGAGTTTATTCCTTGTGATTGTAAAATCATTGTTCTGTTTTAGGCCTCTGTATTGGCTTTCCATTCTTAAAGAAGAAGGAAATGCTAAGGTGGAAGGGGGAGGTGCTTAGAGTGGGAAACCAAAGCCTTTCCTGATGTCACCATGAGACTTCTTTCCACACTGTGTCATAAGGTTGACCTCAAATGCAAGGAGGCTGAGGAGTTGGCTTTTTGTTTTACCTTATACACATGCATTTCTGAAGCAAAAACAAAGGCTATCCCATCACTGCAAAGGATAGCCTATCACAAAATCAGGTTTCCATCAGTAAGAAAAAAGCAGGGATAAACACCAGGTAAATGGCTAGCACTTAGCAGCACCTTCCACAGAGGACTTACTTCTTCCCAAACCTGTTCAGATAGACTGAGCCGGCCTGACTGTAAAATGGGCTGATGAGACCTCAAGTATTGAACCTAGAAATACTACTGCAAAGCGATTATTTATAAGGTTTGACAATTAAGCTCATGAACTTGCCACCGTGCACTTACGCCAGCAGCACTATACAAATAACTTGGTAAGGTACATAACCTTTGTATACCAGTGTCATGCAGCTGTGGCCATGTCTTGCTGAGTGGTGTTCATTATTGTTGCTGCATATTTTTGTGTGCTGTCATGAGAATGTTGGAACTTAAATTAGAGAAATGAACAAACATTAAATTTCTTGTTAAACTTTGCAAGGATGGAAGTGAAATCGGGGACATGTCAGCTCAAATGTATGGAGATCATGCCATGAAGAAAACATAAGTGTACAAATGGATTATACCTTTTTTCTGAAGGAAAAGAAAGTGTCACTGATGCAGGGAGGCCATAGCAGCCAGAAACAAGCAGAACTGATGAAAACATTGCAAAAATTAATTGAATTGTGTGCCAAAATCAGCTGACTGTGAGAAGCAAAATAGACTAGATAAACATCAATAGAGAAACAGTTAGAAAAATTTAACTGAAAATATTGGCATGAGAAAAGTGTGTGAAAAAAGGTCCCAAAGGAGCTTACTGATGAACAAAAGCAAAGGAGAGTTGAAGTTTGCCAAGACCTGTTAGAGAGGCAAGACTATGTTTTCACTGGTGGTGAAACATGGGTGTAGCAATATGACCCTGACACAAAACAACAGAGTGCACAATGGAGGTCAGACAATTCTACACAATCAAAAAAGTTCCAACAGGGCGGCGCCTGTGGCTCAAAGGAGTAGGGTGCCAGCTCCATATGCCAGAGGTGGCGGTTTCAAACCCAGCCCCGGCCATAAACTGCAAAAAAAAAAAAAAAAAAAAAAAGTTCCAACTGTCCAAGAGTCAAAAGTAATGTTGCTAATCTTTTTGATATCAGAGGGATTATACATTATGAATTTGTACCACTGGACAACCAGTTAACCAAGTTTACTATTTGGAAGTGCTGAAAAGGCTGTGTGAAAAAGTTAGACCAAAATGTCTTGAACTTTTTGCCAACACCTCATGGCTCTTGCATCACAATAATGCACCAGCTCACACAGCACCATCTGTGAGGAAATTTTTAGTCAGTTAACAAATAACTGTATTGGAACACCCTCCCTACTCACTTGATCTGGCTTTTAATGACTTTTTTCTTTACCTGAAGGTAAAGGAAATTTTGAAAGGAAGAAATTTTGATGACATTTAGGACTATTTTGACCAGAGCTTGAGGCAAGTATTAAGATGATCACCCTTTTTTAGGGGGAAGGTGAAAACTCAAAGCAGGGAGAGCAAAAGAGAAAGGGAAATGAAGCAAGGAGGATGGGAGGCAGTGTAATGCAATGTTTACCACCTTTGTCTCAGCTTCATAATGAGCTGCAAAGGGACCAGGGACACACAGCAGGCTGGTCAACAGGTATGTTAATTCAGCATACAAGACTTCTCCCAGAATTATCTCAAGGGGAAGCCACACCCTGGAACACTTTAGATGTGAAAAAGAAGAGGGGGAATGTCTCTGTCTGGCTCCCTCCATTTTCCTATTCCCTACTGATGAATGGTCACCCTATGGGAAGCACACTCTCCTTCCAGGATGCTCCGCTGGCTCCCTTGGCAGCCACTCAGATTGGCCAGATCCCATGTTCTGCAGTGGGGTGTTTCATCCAGGTCTCTAAGTAGAGGAGTGACTTGGCATAGGTAGGATTCCATCAGGAGGAAAGAGAGGAGTTGGTCTCTCTCCTAAGAGGTTGGAGAAACCTCTTAGGTTTCTGTCCTAATAACGAGGACATATGGACGAGGATGGAAACATAAAGGTTCAGAAGGACCTTCTTTGGCCTAAAGGGTTAGCTGAACTTCTTCAATATATTTTCTCCATTTGGGTGCTGAGGAGCTAAAAGAAACATATCTTTAGATTTATTTCTAATAGTGATTGCATCGTTGGAAACCACCACCACCACCACAAAACCCTTAATTGTGCTGGCTCCCTGAAAAGCGCACCCAGGCAGGAGTTTCTGTGTAGACCGTCCCTTGACTGCAGTGTCACCATCATCTAATACAAGCTGAGGGTTGGGCATGGTCCACTGAAGATACTGGAAATGCACAGCATTGTCACAGCCCTTTCCTGAGAAGGAAAAATATAAGCAAATGAGGAACATTATGGCATAGCAAGTGTTAAGGACCAGATGAGCAATAGAGGCTTTGGGGGTGAGCAGGACCACTGGGGTTTAGGGGAGAGGAGAAAGCTCCTGGAGATTGCCGGATTTGATTGGAGCCCTCCCAGAAAGATGGGCTTAGGAAATAGGAGGAAGGAAATTCTGGCTTGGGAGCAAGAAACAAAGCTATGGCTGTGGGAAAGTACATGGTGACCAACAGAAACAGAAGGAGAAACAGAGACTATCTGCCTTCGTCTGGAGAAGGAAAGAGAGAAAAACTGTGAAGACAGGACAAATCTTAAATTGCAGATACCCTTAAATAATAAGCTATGGAGCCTGCATTTATTTCCTAAAGGCAGCGGAGAGCCAGTGGAGGGAATTCAGTGCTCAGAGAATGGGAAACAGGAGGCTGGGGGGAAAGGGAGGTGGAAAAAGGCCCATTATGAAAACTGTCCCTTAGCAGGGACACTTCACCGAGAAGGTCATACCTACTTTATCTGAGAGGGGACAGTTAGGGAGGGGAGGATGGGGGCGGGGTTGTACTTCGAGGGTGTCAGGTACAGAAAGGAAAAGCAGTACAATGGCATTTTTTTCTGTGCGTTTTGCCAGGTTTCTGCTTGGAGCAGACCAGAGATTTGGTCAGCCTGACTCATGTTCGGTCATTTTAATGCTATGTGGAAGGCAAAAATCAGCACAGGAGAAGAAATAAAGCAAGTAGCCTTAGTCTGATGTTATGGCTCTAATATCATTTTCTCTGTGCATGCATGTGAGTGAGACAGAGAGAGGGGGGAAAAAAAGAAAAAACAGAGGTCTTGTCTAGAGACTGTCTTAGCATCTGCCTGTATTTTCAGTTTTTCTAGCTCCTCATAATTCGGTGGCACCTGTCCAACAGGTAAGTTTGGGTGAGCAAAAGATCTTGGGTGAGATCCTTGTTCTAAGGTTATTTTGTAGTTTATACCACATCTAACCATATACCTGCTGCTAATTCTCTGCACTGTTAATTCTAGGGCTGCCTGCCGATTCTGCCATGGATGTTTTATAACTGTTACAACTTATTTTTCAAAATCATTTGGGATGTTTCCCCTGTAGTAACTTACCCTTCTAGAAAGTCTTTAGTTGCTACCCACGCACCAGATGAGTCACATCAGAATTTGATTCAGAACTAGTGAAACCTTTAAGAATAAAATTATTATTAGCGAAAAAGATTTTAGATCAGGAGCAACTAAGAAGGATTCAATGTGGCTTTAGATTAAAAATAGCAAAATACAGAATGTTTTAAATAAAAATTTTCTCTTTGCATCTTGAATCTATATGTTTTGAGAAAATATTTTAATGCTCAGTGGGACTTCTGATAAACTGAAATGTGAGGAAATGGATTCTAGTATTAAGGGGTAATTCAGTTCAGTGATACTTGATGTCTGAGGAACAGGACACTTCTCTAGATCTGGAAAGAAAAGAAGGCTCCACAGTTGTTAAGACAGTTTTCCGGAATCTGCCAACAAGTTCCTAGGCTTATTTTTTAAAAACTTGGTTAATCCAGTTCATAGACTTCATTGTCAGTTGCAAAAAAATTCTCACCCAAATCTCCTTGTAGGTCAGTGAATTGGTCCTTGTTCTGATCACTGTTGATGTAATACAAATTACTCCAGTGCTGGGAATTTTGAGGGGCCCAAGCGAGTAGTTCTCACCAGGGATCTGTCACATGGTAGTTGCAGCCAGAGGTCTCCTGGGACTGTAGTCCTCTGAGGGTTTGGCTGGACCTGGACTTACAGGATGACTTATAGTATGGCTAGCAGTTGAGCTCTGCAGGGGCTAGTGATGGCAGGGTAGTCTTAGAGTAGCCTGATTTCTTAACATGGCTACTGGCTTCTTCCAGCCCAACAAAACCAGGTGGAAGCTTCTGAAGTCATGTGGGGTGGTATTGATTACAACCTTACTTACATGCTGTATGGAGGGAACAGAGACCCCACACCTGATGGGGGTGAGTATCAGAGAATTTGCAGTCATTTAAAAAACAAAACTGCTATGGTCCTATCCAGTCAGCCTTAGGACCTCTCTGAGAACTCTCCACAGATTCTGATCAGGCTCCATCCAACTCTGTTAGCATCTGCATATCCATCTAGCCAGCTGTGTTCTCCAGCTTCTTCCCAGAAACTCCTTGATCTCCCGCCCCCTTTCTTTCTATCTGCTGGGACGAATCACTTTAGGTATCTCTTTCCCCCCTTTTAAGCACTTTCTAGCTGATTTGGTTTTACTCAGTTAATAGATTCCTAACTTACGTGCAGAATGTCTGTCATAAGATTTTATTTTTGTATGTCTTACAAAGTAGAGATTTTAATATAATAGCTCATTCTTTGAAGTATCTTTCACGTGACTACCTTACACATGAATCTCATGATAATCCACATCATTTCAGTGACGAGTCTGGTGTTGCTCACCTTAACAGCATCTGTTAGAGTTGCCCTGCTCCTTCAAACAATGCAATGAAATTCCTTCATAACAAAATACTATGGACAGTCCTTTGGAAACAATTGTAATGGCTGGGTGCATCTTCAGAAAGGAAATCTACCAGGAGCTGGTTCAATGCCTGAGAAATTGTATTCTGTCTAACGGTTTTAAGCAATTAGCCACCACTGGATAAACCTCATAAAAATAGATTCTTCCTTGCTTTAAAAAGTGAATAATTGCCAGTACTCTTTGGCCATATGGATACAGCTTTTATGTAATCACCTTAAAGTTTTCTTTTCCAGGCTCCCCAGGTCAACCTCAGCATGATGCTTATATGAACTGCTGAATAATGAATGAACCGAGGTTAATAGAATGCAGCTCACCCCACCTCCTGTGCTTGAGTGAGAAGGCAAGAGTGGTTTCTTCTCTGTGAGGCAGTTCTCAAGAAGGGCTATGCAGATGAAGACCACGTGTCCCAGCGTTTCACACTGAGAGCACTTTCAAGGGTATGGACTCTGATTTGTAAACTATTTAAACATACCCGGATACTTTACACAGCTATGGTTTAATAAAAATAAATAAAATAAAAATAAAATAAAAAACATACCCGGAGCAAAAGGAAATGGTACATTTAGAAGGAATAGCATGCCATTGAGATGACAATGGGGTTTTCAGTGAACGATGCATTCTTTCTCAGAAATTACATTTAGTTCATATCATTGATTATTAGGAATTGACAAGTGTAATATGGCTTCTACACTGTGATGGCATTTTATGGCTTTTCACGGTGACATCATAATTAATGTTTTATATGTCTTTTGTCTTATAGGAATAGTGTAACAAGGCAATAATAATGTGCTTTCCGTACAGATAAGTAAGTGGCTCGAGGGCATTTGTATTCTCTGCAATTTACTTAAAAAACTCTTCTATGTCAATCTTGTAAAATCCTCACTAGTTGTATTTTATGTACTTTAGAGGCAGTTACTGAATATTTGAGTATCCAATCAGAAATTATACACTAAAAGGATAGTTAGTTAGCATTCGAAAAAATTCTAAACAAAGTCCACCTTCCAGAGACCCTAGTACTGAAGAGCTTTAGCAATCCTCATCTCTGATCCACACCAGAGGATTTGACTAAGAATTTTGTCACTGCTGAAATGAGAGTCTCCAAATGTGTGGATTTGGAGCTAGCAATATTATTTGGATATTCTCAGTTTTATAAACTGGGAATAAGGGCCTAAGAATCCTGTGAGACCAATACCTTCTTGCTAGGATTTTGAGTCCAAACTTGCCCTGTGCCCAGACGCTGATCGGAGGATTCCTGTGACCCTGCTTTGGTTTAGCAGCCAAATCTCACCTTTAGAATATTACCAATTTGAGTGAATTTGTCAGGAATGATGCTATCCCAGTAATTAAAAGGATGGAAAACAGGGATTTCCTTGAGTTAATGGAATAGGATATAAGACTCTTTTTGAGTTTGTATTGTTATCTTGTTAAAGTAACTTAGGCAAACTAGTGACAAATGTATACCAAAGGTATTTTTCAAACTTGCCCATCAGGGAGGAGGCTCATGAGCAAAATAACTTAGTACAGATTATATTGATACAGATTTTTTAGGAATAAAAAGAGAGTGAGATAATCACTCTTAGATTGACCTTTAAAGAATTTTTAGGTAAAGATGATCAGACACCTAGGAGACTGGTCAAAGGTTGTTAAGCAACTCTCAATATTGATGAGCGTTGGTTGGAGTTGTTGGTCAAGGTCTTGGTAGGAAGGAAATGGTTCATTTTAAATGGGTAACAAGGGCTCAGCACCCATAGCCACATACACTGGGCTGATGGGTTTGAACCTGGCCCAGGCCTGCTAAATAACAATGACAACTGCAACAAGAAAATAGCCAGGCATTGTGGCAGGTGCCTGTAATCCTGGCGACTTGGGAGGCTGAGGCATGAGAATTGCTTAAGCCCAAAGAGTTTGAGGTTGCTGTGAGCTGGGATTCCATAGTACTCTACCAAGGGCAACATAGTGAGACTCTGTCTCAGAAAAAAAAAAAAAAGTGGATAACAAGAAGACAGTTAAATAGAGAGACTCTCTGGCATGGTTGCACACAGAGTTTGGGGATACTAACAAGTGGTAGTGATGTCCTCATAGCCAGCCATAGTGAGAGCCATTACTACTCCTAGGCTTGAAGGGGCAGAGGAGGGAGCCTGGTGCTGGAACTCACAAAAGGGTGCTCTCTGGAAGGTGGTCTAGGCCAGGGGTTGAGGCCTGTGGTAGAGGGATTTCACCAACCCATAGCATCTCTGTTGAGACAGAGCCAGGGATGTACACCCAGGCCATCTTCCTGCTCTTTGTCCTTCATTCTGCTGCTGGCTGGTACTTCTCAATGGCCAAACCCAACCCAAGCTGGAAAGCCAAGGATGTAGTCCATGGAGGCCAGCTTCCAGGGCTCAGGTTGGTGGGGGAAGAGGGTGGAAAGTGGAGCTGGAGGGGCAGACTCTTCAGTCTGGCATAATACATTGTCTAGAAAAGACTCTTGAGCTCATTAAAGCCTATCAGAAAATAGCTTATGCAATGTATCTCGGATGGTAATTACCTCTCCAAAGGAGCAGTTAATCAAATCAGATCACAAAGTTCCACTTCAGTTCAGAGACAATTTTCTTTCTCAGTATATATAGCGGAAATTGGTCTTTCCTTGCTTTTATTATAAATCACCACCTGATAGGAGGCTTAATGCAAATGTGTCTTAAGTAGTGGAGGCCATCAGAAAGTGGTCATGTTCTTGATACCGCATACTTGTCAAGCTTAGGTTGGGTCAGGCACCTCACTACTATCTCTATACTCAGCACCTCTCCACCCTTGTTGCACTATTGCTGTTCAGAATTTTATGTTTATTAGTTTGTTGATTGGTTTATTGTTTAAGGATCTTAATCTATGAGGTTCTAGGGATGTTTCTCTCTACATGTCTAGCATGATGCCAGGCACAGAACAGGTACTCAATAATTATTAGGTGAATAAACGAATAAATAACTCTGGTGTCTGCAAGCAAGGCAGCACTAGTGAAGTGAACAGATTCTGGAATAAAGAAGAATTAGGTTTGAATCTTGGCTCTACTTAGAAGACAAGTGATTTTAGCAAATTACTTAATCTCTCAAAGCTTAAATTTCCTCCTTTGTAATATGGAGATTATAAAATTTACTTACTTACTTGTTAAAGTTTAAATCAGATACAATGTCAAGTGCCAGGCAGGGCTGGGAACAAGAAGAAGGACAGCTGGGAAACAGAGGGACACCTGCTACTGGTCTCACCACCTATTGCTGGGTTTTGTAAAGGGATGTTTGCGGCAAGGGAGGGCTCCTGTTGAATGAGTAATGCTCCTTAAAAAAAAAAAAATAAGCATACAATATAAAGGCTTTATCCTTTTGAGGGTTTGTTTTTTGTTTCTTTTTTGTGTGGGTGTGTGTTATTGAACAAGTATCTCTTCCTTTTGGGGGGTAAAAAGTGATGTTTCAAGATTATATACACACACATATATAATAGGGAAATAATTATATCAAGCTAATTAACATATTGATGACCTCACATACTTTTTTAGTGATGGGAACATTTAAGATCTACTCTTTTAGCAATTTTCAAGCATATAATATACTATTATTAACTATAGTCACTACACTGTATAATAGATCCCCAGAAATTACTCGTCTAACTGAAATTTTATATCCTTTGACCAACACCTACCCATACTCCACCCTCAGGCCTTGGTAACCCCATTCTAGTCTTTAAAAAATTATTTTGGGAGTGTATTATATTGTACATATTTTTGAGGCACTGTGAAATTTTGTTACATGTGTGGAATGTGTACGATCAAGTCGGGATATTTAGGGACCCTTTACCTGCGTGTTCATCATTGCTTTCAGGGCATCTCTTCATTAACTACAGTTCCTCTACTTGGCTATAGTATTAGAGTCTATTCCTTCTACCCACCTGTATGTTTGTACCTCTCTTCATTCCTCCCTTCCACCTATACATCTTTCCAGTCTCTGCTATCTCTCCTTCCACTTTCGACCTTCATATGGCCACTTTTTTAGCTCACATATATGAGAGAGAACTTGCACTATCTCTCTTTCTGTGCCTAGCTTACTTCGCTTGACGTAATGACCTCCAGTTCTATCCATGTTGCTGCTAATGATGTAATTCCATTCTTCGTTACGGCTGAAGAATTCCATTGTGTATATATACCACATTTTATCAATGCACCCACTGACAGGTATTTAGATTGGCATGTACCCCTTTGCTGTATTGACTTCTTTTCCTTTCATATATACCTAATAGTGGGATTTCTGGATCATATGATAGTTCTATTTTTATTTTATTTGAGAAATCTCCATGCTTTTTTCCCATAGTGGCTATACTAGTTTATATTCTCACCAACAGGGTATAAGAGTTCCCTTTTCTACATATCCTTGTCAACATCTGTTATTTTTTAACTTCTTAATAAGAGCCATTATAAGTTGGGTGAGAATATATCTCACTGAAGTTTTGATTTGCATTTCCCTGATGGTTAATAATGTTCAGAATTTTTTCATATACCTGTTGGCCATTTGTATATCTCCTTTTGATAAATGTCTGTTCATGTTCTTTGGCCACTTTAATGGGATTATTTAATGTATTTATTATTAACTGGTGAGTTGTTTGAGTTTTTTGTATATTCTGGATCTTAATCCCCTGTCAGATGAGTGGTTTGCAAATATTTTCTCCCAGTCAAGAGGTTGTCTCTTTACTTTGTTTATTATTTCTTCTGCTGTGCAAAAGCTTTTTAGTTTTACATAGTTGCAGGAATAGATAGGTTGAGACCCCATGGGCCCTTCAAACACCAAGGTAAAACCTGCAGGCAGACCACTCCTGTACTCCTAATTGAGAAGAAAAGAGTCTGAAGCTGTCCAGGCGGGGAATGTCTGTGTGACTATTCCTGCATGGGAAAATCAGCAGTGCAGGCCGCTGAGACCATCAACTAGTAGCTTAGGCTAGAGAAGCTGAGATCTCTGTCTGAGGAGATGACACTTGCTCTTCCCCATCTCTCTCCTGCTCGCACCACTATCTGGCCACTGCAGATGTTCTACCACCCTGTATCCCTGTTTACCCTTTACCCAACCTTCTTGGGGGCTATAATCTCCACTCTTTCATTCTTAACCTTGACACTGACTGCTGTGCATCCTTGCACAGATTCTGTTATGTACCAAATGAAAAGATTCTGGGAAACAGGATGGGTGCTGCATTGTTTTCATGCTGCCACTAGGCACATGGAACAGTGTGTGCCCCTACAGGCTTCTGGTTTTATGCGCCAAGATTGGCATAAGTTTTGTTCTTTCCTCAGCACTGTCTCCCTTGCTGGCACAGGTTGGGGTCAACTAGACGCTCGACACATAGTCTCATTTTTGATATTTGTTTTTGTTGCCTACACTCTGTCTTAGCCATAATATCTTTGCCTAGACTAACGTCCTGAAGAGCTTCCTCTAAATTTACTTCTAGTAGTTATATGGTTTCGGTTTTATGTTTAAGCCTTTAATCTATCTTGAGTTGATTCTTATATATGGTAAAAAATAGAGGTCCAATATCATTCTTCTACATATGATTATCCAGTTTTCCTAGCACCATTTATGGAGGATGGTGTCAAGAGGCTATTCTTTCCCCAATGTGTATTCTTGACAGTTTTGTCAAAGATCAGTTGACTATAAACATGTTTTTTGTTTTTTTTTTTGCTGGGTTCTCTATTCTGCTTTATTGGTCTTTGCATATATTTACATACCAGTATCATACTGTCTTGGTTACTATGGTCTTGTGATATACTTTGAAGTCAGATAGTGTGATGCCTTTAGCTTTGTTCTTTTTACTCATGACTCCTTTGGATAATCAGGTTCTTTTTTGGTTCCATATGAGTTTTAGAATTGTTTTTTTCTATTTGTGTGAAAAATGGCATCAATATTTTGGTAGAGATTACATTGAATGTGTAGATTGCTTTGGGAAGGATGGTCATTTTAATATTAATTCTTATAATTCATTAACATGGGATGTCTGTCTTTTTCTTCTGCTTGGTAGTTTTCCTTGTATAGGTATGCCACCTCTTTGCATCAATATATTTCTAGGTTAAAAACATTTTTTTGAATAATATTCCATGGTATATATGTATCTCAATTTGTTAAGCCATTCATGGTTTTATGGGCATTTGGGTTGCTTCCATGATTTGGCAATTATGAATTAAGCTGCAGTAAACATTCTGGTTTTACTCAACCATAAGAAATGATGGAGATTATACATCTTTTATGTTTACCTGAATAGAGTTGAAACACATTCTTCATAGTAAAGTATCTCAAGAATGGAAAAAAAGTATCCAATGCGCTCAATATTAGTATGAAACCAATATATAAACAATTGCATGCTCCTATGAATGATAAAGCACAAAAATAGCCTAGCAAGGAGGAGGGGTAAGGAGGGAGGGGGGAAGGGAAGAGGGAAGGATGATTGGAAGGTGGAGGGAGGGCATTGGTGGAATCTCACCTAAGGTGCACAAAGCAAGAGTATTCAGCACCCGCCTTGGGTGAAAGGCTCTTCTACAATTTGAACTTTACCTTGGAAGTGAGAACATTGTAACCTAAACATTTGTACCCTCATATTAATTTGAAATAAAAAAAACAAAAAAAGGTTTTTTTGGTAGTTATCGTATGTGAGATTGTCTTTTTAATTTCTTTTTCAGCTATTTTGTTATTGTTGTATAGAAACACCATTGATTTTCGTATGTTGATTTTTTATTCTGAAACTGTACTGAATTTGTTTATTAGTTCTAAGAGTATTTTGGGGTGTCTTGGGATTTCTAATATAAGATCATGTAATCTGCAAAAAAGGGACAATTTGACTTCCTCTTTTCCAATTTGAATGGCTTTTATATATTTCCTCTAGTGATTGCTCTGGCTAGGACTTCTAGTATTGTGCTGAATAGAAGTAGTCAGAGTAGCATTCTTGCCTTATTACAGCTTTTAAAGGAAAGGCTTTCAACTTTTCTCTATTCAGTATGATGTTAGCTGTGGGTTTGTCATATGTGGCCTTTATTATTTTGAGATATGTTCCTTCTATGCTTAGTTTGCTGAGAGTTTTTATCATTCAGGAAAGTTGAATTTTATCAAATGCCCTTTCTGCATTTATTTATTTTTGTCCTTATTCTGTTGCTGTGATGTATCACATTTATTAATTTGCATGCATTGAACCATTTTTGAATCTTTTTTATTTTTTAATTGTTGGGGATTCATTGAGGATACAATAAACCAGGTTACACTGATTGCATTTGTTAGGTAAAGTCACTCTTGCAATCGTGTGTTGCCCCCCAAAGGTGTGGCACCCACCAAGGCCCCACCCCCTCCCTCCTTCCCTCTCTCTGCTCATCCTTTCCCCACCCCTCCCTCCTTCTTTCTCTCTCTGCTCTCCCCTTCCCCCACCCCCACCATGACCTTAATTGTCATTAATTGTCCTCATATCAAAATTGAGTACATAGGATTCATGCTTCTTCATTCTTGTGATGCTTTACTAAGAATAATGTCTTCCACTTCCACCCAGGTTAATACAAAGGCTGTAAAGTCTCCATTTTTTTTAATGGCTGAAGAGTATTCCGTGGTGTACATATACCATAGCTTGTTAATCCATTCCTGGGTTGGTGGGCATTTAGGCTGTTTCCACATTTTGGTGATTATAAATTGAGCTGCAATAAACAGTCTAGTGCAAGTGTTATTATGATAAAAGGATTTTTTCCCTTCTGGGTAGATGCCCAGTTATGGGAGTGCAGGATCAAATGGGAGGTCTAGCTTGAGTGCTTTGAGGTTTCTCCATACTTCCTTCCAAAAAGGTTGTACTTGCTTGCAGTCCCACCAGCAGTGTAAAATTGTTCCTTTCTCTCTAAATCCATGCCAGTATCTGCAGTTTTGAGATTTTGTGATGTGGGCCATTCTCACTGGGGTTAGATGGTATCTCTGGGGGGTTTTGATTTGCATTTCTCTAATAGATAGGGATGATGAACATTTTTTCATATGTTTGTTAGCCATTTGTCTGTCTTCTTTAGAGAAGGTTCTATTCATGTCTCTTGCACATTGATATATGGGATTGTTGGCTTTTTTTGTGTGGATTAATTTGAGTTCACTATAGATTGTAGTTATCAAGCTTTTGTCTGATTCAAAATATGCAAATATCCTTTCCCATTGTGTAGGTTGTCTATTGGCTTTGGTTATTGTCTTCTTAGCTGTACAGAAGCTTTTCAGTTTAATGAAGTCCCATTTGTTTATTTTTGTTGTTGTTGCAATTGCCATGGCAGTCTTCTTCATGAAGTCTTTCCCCAGGCCAATATCTTCCAGTGTTTTTCCTATGCTTTCTTTGACGATTTTTATTGTGTCATGCCTTAAATTTAAGTTGTTTATCCATCTTGAATCAATTTTTGTGAGTGGAGAAAGGTGTGGGTCCAGTTTCAGTCTTTTACATGTGGATATCCAGTTCTCCCAGCACCATTTATTGAATAGGGAGTCTTTCCCCCAAAGTATGTTCTTGTTTGGTTTATCAAAGATTAGGTGGTTGTAAGATGTTAGTTTCATTTCTGGTTTTTTTATTCAATTCTAGGTGTCTATGTCTCTATTTTTGTGCCAGTACCATGCTGTCTTGACCACTATGGCTTTGCAGTACAGCCTAAAATCTGGTATGGTGATGCCCCCAGCTTTATTTTTATTATTAAGAACTGCTTTAGCTATATGGGGTTTTTTCTGGTTCCATACAAAACGTAGAATCATTTTTTCCAAATCTTGAAAGTACGATGTTGGTATTTTAATAGCAATGGCATTGAATTGGTAGATTGCTTTGGGAAGTATAGACATTTTAACAATGCTGATTCTTCCCATCCCTGAGCATGGTATGTTCTTTCATTTGTTAATATCCTCTGCTATTTCCTTTCTGAGGATTTCATAATTTTCTTTATAGAGGTCCTTCACCTCCTTTGTTAGGTATATTCCTCAGTATTTCATTTTCTTTGAAACTATGGTGAAGGGAGTCCTTAATTAGCTTCTCATCTTGACTGTTATTGGTATATACAAAGGCTACTGACTTGTGGACATTGATTTTATCTCCTGAGACATCACTGTATTTTTTTGATGACTTCCAGGAGTCTTGTGTTTGAGTCTTTGGGATTCTTTAAGTATAAGATCATGTTGTCAGCAAAGAGGAGAGTTTGACCTCCTCTGCTCCCTTTTGGATTCCCTTTATTTCCTTATCTTGCCTAATTGTATTGGCTAGAACTTCCAGCACTATGTTGAATAGTAAAGGTGACAGAGGACAACGTTGTCTGGTTCCAGTTCTGAGAGGAAAAACTTTCAGTTTTACTTCATTCAGTAAAATATTAGCTGTGGGTTAGTCATACATAGCTTCAATCAGTTTCAGAAATGTGCCACTTATGCCTATACTCTTCAGTGTTCTAAGTAGAAAAGGATGTTGGATTTTATCGAATGCTTTTTCTGCATCTATTGAGAGGATCGTATGGTCTTTATTTTTGCCTCTGTTAATATGGTGGATAATGTTTATGGACTTGCGTATGTTAAACCAGCCTTGCATCCCTGGGATGAAGCCTACTTGATCATGATGTATGACTTTTTTGATAAGCTGTAATCTATTGGCTAGGATTTTGTTGAGAATTTTTGCATCTATATTCATGAGTGAAATTGGTCTGAAATTCTCCTTTTTAGTTGGATCTTTTCCTGGTTTTGGTATCAGAGTGATGTTTGCTTCTTAGAACATGTTGGAAGAAGATTCCTTCCTCCTCAATTTTGTGGAATAATTTCTGCAGTACAGGAATAAGCTCTTCCTTGAAGGTTTGATAGAGTTCTGTTGTGAAACTATCTGGACCAGGGCATTTTTTTTGTTGGATGAAGGGGCACGGTTCTCAGCACCCCAGAAATGTGGCTTTGTCTCATATGTGCTCCTTGTGGTATGAGACCTAAGACGGGGAAATTCCATTCTCGAGTATAAGCAAGACTTGGGGGTTAATTCCTTCCTGCTTGCTAAAGCAGCAGAGATGCAGGAGTTAATTCTTCCCTGCTAGCTGAAAAGACCTTGAGATATGATTCCCTGAGGTCCCCGCCAAGTCGTAGCTGGAGATTTAGCCCCTCTCTGGAGCTGAACTGTTACTCTTCATTTCCTAACTTCAAATTACACAAAAGCTTCATTTAACTTGGTAGGGAGGTGGACAAACAGAAACAGACAACCTGCTGTCCTTGTAGTTTATCTTCAAGTTATATGCTCCAGACTTAGAAATGACCATATACATGCTTTGCAATATTTATGCTGAGAAGAAATTTTTTATAGCAGTCTCAATTAATGCTTTTGTTCTTTATTCTTACTTATTCTTATCTGATGAGTTTGGATATATAATACAGTGAATAAAAATGTACAATTGCTGTAGGCCTGAGCCAGCCTCAGTCTTCCCTTAATAAATCATTCTGTCTGCAATGATATCTCTGTGTCATTGATTGGGCTGGTGGACAGCAACAGTAGGAAGTTTTTTTATTGTTTCTTTAATCTCAGTGCTTGAAATTGGTCTGTTCAA
Organism: Nycticebus coucang; assembly: GCF_027406575.1. Taxonomy (NCBI): domain Eukaryota; kingdom Metazoa; phylum Chordata; class Mammalia; order Primates; family Lorisidae; genus Nycticebus; species Nycticebus coucang. The sequence continues at coordinate 113,747,576 of NC_069788.1, read as the reverse complement.
GAGCTCTATTTCTTCCTGGCTAAGTCTAGGGAGAGGATGTGATTCCAAATATTGATCCATTTCCTTCACATTGTTAAATTTCTGGGCATAGAGTTTCTGGTAGTATTCAGAGATGATCTCTCGTATCTCTGTGGGATCAGTTGTTATTTCCCCTTTATCATTTCTGATTGAGGTTACTAGAGATTTTACTTTTGTATTTCTAGTTATTCTGGCCAATGGTTTATCTATTTTATTTATTTTTTCAAAAAACCAACTCCTTGTTTCATTAGTTTTCTGAATGATTCTTTTGTTTTCAATTTCATTGATCTCTGATTTGATTTTGGATATTTCTTTTCTTCTACTGTGTTTAGGCTTAGATTGTTCTTCTTTTTTCCAATTCCATAAGATGGCATGTGAGTTTGTTGATGCGCTCTATTTCTGTTTTTTGAATGTAGGCATCTAAAGCGTTAAATTTTCCTCTCAAAACAGCTTTTGCAGTATCCCACAGGTTTTGGTACTTGTGTCTTCATTGTTGTTATGCTTAAGGAAGTTAATGATTTCCTGTTTTATTTCTTCCTGCACCCATCTGTCATTCAACAGAAGGTTGTTTAATTTCCATGCCTTTGTGTGGGGTTGAACATTTTTGTTAGCTTTGGGTTCTGCCTTTACTGCCTTATGGTCTGAGAAGATACAAGGTAAAATTTTAATTCTTTTGATTCTGTTGAGGTTTGTTTTGTGTCCTAGGATATGATCAATTTTGGCAAATGTTCCATGGGGTGATGAGAAGAATATGTATTCTTTATCTTTGGGATGGACTTTTCCATATGTGTCTATCAAGCACAGTTGTTCTAGGGTCTCATTTAAATCTCTTATATCTTTGTTTAATTTCTGTTCAGAGGATCTGTCCAGCTCTGTAAAAGGAGTGTTATAGTTCTCTGTTATTATGGTATTATTGGATATCATATTGCTCAGACTGAGTAAGGTCTGTTTCAAGAATCTGGGAGCATTTAAATTGGGTGCATAGATATTTAGAATTGAAACGTCTTCTTGTTGTATTTTTCCTTTGACCAATATAAAGTGACCATCTTTGTCTTTTTTGACTTTAGTTGCTTTAAATCCACATGTATCTGAAAATAAGATTGCAACTCCTCTTTTCTTCTGAATTCCATTTGCCTGAAAAATTGTCTTCCAACCCTTGACTCGGAGTTTTAATTTGTCTTTTGAAGCCAGGTGTGTTTCTTGCAGACAGCAGATGGATGGCTTGTGTTTTTTAATCCAGTCAGCCAATCTATGTCTCTTCGGTGGGGAATTCAAGCCATTAACATTTATTGAGATAATTGATAAGTGTGGTAGTGTTCTATTCATCTTATTTTGTGAGAGTCCATTGTTTAGATTTTTCTTTTGCATCAGTGTGGAAGTTAGGTTGTGTCCTTTAAATTCTGAGTTCTTACTTTGCTGCTGATCCACTGTGATGGTCAGTGTGTAGAACAGGTTGAAGTATTTCCTGTAGAGCTGGTCTTATTGTGGTGAATTTTCTCAATGTTTGTATATCAGTAACTGATTTGATTTCTCTGTCAATTTTAAAGCTTAGCTGAGCAGGATAGAGAATTCTGGGCTGGAAAGCGTTCTGTTTAAGTAGATTAAAGGTAGATGATCATTGTCTTCTTGCCTGGAAAGTTTCATTAGAGAAGTCTGCAGTCACTCTTATGGATTTACCCCTGTAGGTCAACTGGCGCGTACTCCTGGCAGCTTGAAGAATCTTTTCTTTTTCTCTCTCTTTCTTTCTTTCTTTTTTCCTTCCTTCCTTCCTTCCTTCCTTCCTTCCTTCCTTCCTTCCTTCCTTCCTTCCTTCCTTCCTTTCTTTCTTTCTTTCTTTCTTTCTTCATTTTTTGAGACAGAGCCTCAAGCTGTCATCCTGCGTAGAGTGCTGTGGCATCACACTCACAGCAACCTCCAACTCCTGGGCTCAAGCGAGTCTCCTGCCTCTACCTCCCAAGTAGCTGGGACTACAGGCGCCTGCCACTACACCTGGGTATTTTTTGGTTGCAGCAATCATTATTGTTTGGCAGGCCCTGGGCTGGATTCGAACCTGCTTTGGACAGGTTCATCACAATGTGTCTTGGAGAAGCTCAGTTAGAGAGGCGACCTGGGGTCCGATATCCCTCTGAAAGCAGCATGTAAGAATCTTTGGTGATATTTGGGAAATTTTCATTTATAATATTTTCTAGTATGGCTTCCATTCCTCTGGGGCATTCTTCCCCTTCTGTGATTCCTATAACTCATATGTTTGAACACTTCATAAAGTTCCATAATTCTGTCAGTGAAAGTTCTGCTCTCTCTTCTTTTCTGCCTCTTTAACTATCTGAGTTATCTCAAGAACTTTGTCTTCTACCTCTGAAAGTCTTTCTTTTGCATGGTATAACCTGTTGCTGATACTTTCCACTGCAACTTTAAGTTTCCTAATTGATTGCTTCAGCTCCTTCAGCTCTGCTATACCCTTTCCATATTCTTCATATCATTCATCTCTTATTTGATTCTGTTTTTGGATGTCCTTTTGGTTATTTTCCTCTTTATTAGCAGTTTCCTTCATTGTTTCCATCATTTCCTTCATTGTTTTCATCATGTGTATTCTAAATTCCCTTTCTGTCATTCCTAACATTTCTTTATAGGTGGAATCTTCTGCAGGAGCTACCTCATGGTTCTTTGTTGGTTGCTCTGGAGTGGTTCTTCATGTTGCCAGGAGTTTTCTGCTGATTCTTCCTCGTGAGTGATTTCTTTTATCTGTTTCCTTGCCCTAATTTTCCTTTCACTTCCTCTTGCTCTTTAAGTTGCTGTGTCTTGGACTAGGGTTTCGATGAGTCCTTTTGGTACGGGGCCAGAAGGATGAGAAGGTTGAAGAGCAAGAAGGGATAAAAGAAAGGAAAAGAAAGAAAGAAAAGAAAATAGAGAAAGGAGAGGGGGTGTGTGAAAGAGAATATTGACAAAAAGAACAGAGGCAAAGAAAGAGGGAGACAGAGCAATATGAGTGTGCAGTAGGGTACTTTGACACAACCATAAAAGACCCTCAACCTCTGGGAGTGCCAGATTGGGTGGTTCCCTTGAGGTCAGCTGCTCTTTGCTAACCTGATCGGACACAATACCCTACCTCCACCAAGTAGAGACCAATGACAAAAATGCTATAAATCAAACCAAAACAAGGAAACAGAAAACTTTACGGGATAAAATTGGGTGAAAAACCAAATAATAGGGGTACAAACACTGGTAAAAATGAAGTTCTAATTATTGAAAAAGGCAGCAATGGGAAATTGTATTTAAACTAGAAAAATGGAGAAACAAAAGAAAGAAAATGAAAGGAAAAGAAAAATCTATAGGGAAAAGGCTGAAATTAAAAAACAAAACAACAACAATAACAACAACAAAACCAACCAACCAAATAAACAAGCAAAAAATAACCAAATAGAAAGCAGTGTATATATCTTGTTGAATATTGTCTGGGCAACAGGTGGCCTTCTGGGGTATGAGATGTTAATCAGAATGCTGATACGAGTGGAGGCCTCCACTGATATCTCAAACCCCACAGGGTGGAGACCCTAAATCTCTCTTCAGGCCTCTTAAAAGGCACTTTAAACTTCTAACTTGGCTAAGCAGAAGCTTTTCAAGGAAAGTGCTTGTTGCTGGGATCACTGCTGAAGTGGCTATCCACTTACCCAGTGTGCCAAAAGCGGCCTCACTCTGCCCCTGAGGGTTAAGAGTGTAAGGCGGCTCAGTCCCCACCTTTAGGCTGTTCAGTCACTAGATAACTAGCTCCTTCCCGATCCTTGCTCTGCGACCCTGAGGGTGGAGCGTAGCAAGGCAGTTCTCTTATAATGGCTCCATGCGGCCCACAGCCAAACACTATTAGCTTCATCCAGCTCAGCTACTCAGTATGGGGCCCTAGACAATGCCCAAAGTTCTCTGCACTCCTGCCTTGCTCTCCCCAAGGCAGTTCAACTGAGTGCCAATTCCACAAACACCAAAACAGCTCACAGGTAAGGCCTTTCCAGTTTGCAGTCTCATTGCTGCTGTACTTACAGCTGCTGGTGGGATTAGACCGATCAAACACATGCAACCACTTGCCAGTTTTCCACTGCTTTTGTCCTCCACTTGGGGTCCAGAAGTCTCTCGCTGACTCCCTGTCAATCAAGGGATGATTATAGGCAGATCCCAGCAGCCAGAGATTCCTGGATTCTTGTCTCCCCAGACTCATGGTGCTAAGTTGCAAGGAAGCTGTTACTCGGCTGCCATCTTCATTTTTGAATCTTTTTATTTTTATTGTTGGGGATTAATTGAGGGTACAATAAGCCAGGTTACATTGGTTGCAATTGTTAGGCAAAGTCCCTCTTGCAATCATGTCTTGCCCCCATAATGTGTGACACACACCAAGGCTCTACCCCCTTCCCTCCATCCCTGTTTCTGCTTTTCCTCCTCCCCCATAACCTTAATTGTCATTAATTGTCCTCATATCAAAATTGAGTACATAGGATTCATGCTTCTCCATTCTTGTGATGCTCTACTAAGAATAATGTCTTCCACTTCCATCCAGGTTAATACGAAGGATGTAAAGTCTCCATTTTTTTTTTAATGGCTGAATAGTATTCCATGGTATACATATACCACAGCTTGTTAATCCATTCCTGGGTTGGTGGGCATTTAGGCTGTTTCCACATTTTGGCGATTATAAATTGAGCTGCAATAAACATAAGTACAAGTGTCCTTATGATAAAAGGATTTTTTCCCTTCTGGGTAGATGCCCAGTAATGGGATTGCAGGATCAAATGGGAGGTCTAGCTTGAGTGCTTTGAGGTTTCTCCATACTTCCTTCCAGAAAGGTTGTACTAGTTTGCAGTCCCACCAGCAGTGTAAAAGTGTTCCCTTCTCTCCACATCCACGCGAGCATCTGCAGTTTTGAGATTTTGTGATGTGGGCCATTCTCACTGGGGTTAGATGATATCTCAGGGTTGTTTTGATTTGCATTTCTCTAATATATAGAGATGATGAACATTTTTTCATGTGTTTGTTAGCCATTTGTCTGTCATCTTTAGAGAAGGTTCTATTCATGTCTCTTGCCCATTGATATACGGGATTGTTGGCTTTTTTCATGTGGATTAATTTGAGTTCTCTACAGATCCTAGTTATCAAGCTTTTGTCTGATTGAAAATATGCAAATATCCTTTCCCATTGTGTAGGTTGTCTCTTTGCTTTGGTTATTGTCTCCTTAGCTGTACAGAAGCTTTTCAGTTTAATGAAGTCCCATTTGTTTATTTTTGTTGTTGTTGCAATTGCCATGGCAGTCTTCTTCATGAAGTCTTTCCCCAGGCCAATATCGTCCAGTGTTTTTCCTATGCTTTCTTGGAGGATTTTTATTGTTTCATGCCTTAAATTTAAGTCCTTTATCCATTTTGAATCAATTTTTCTTGGAGGATTTTTATTGTTTCATGCCTTAAATTTAAGTCCTTTATCCATTTTGAATCAATTTTTGTGAGTGGGGAAAGGTGTGGGTCCAGTTTCAGTCTTTTACATGTAGACATCCAGTTCTCCCAACACCATTTATCGAATAGGGAGTCTTTCCCCCAAGGTATGTTCTTGTTTGGTTTATTGAAGATTAGGTGTTTGTAAGATGTTAGTTTCATTTCTTGGTTTTCAATTCGATTCCAAGTGTCTATTTCTCTGTTTTTGTGCCAGTACCATTCTGTCTTGACCACTATGGCTTTGTAGTACAGACTAAAATCTGGTATGCTGATGCACCCAGCTTTATTTTTATTACTAAGAACTGCCTTAGCTATACGGGTTTTTTTTCCGGTTCCATACAAAACGCAGAATCATTTTCTCCAAATCTTGAAAGTACGATGTTGGTATTTTGATAGGAATGGCATTGAATAGGTAGATAGCTTTGGGAAGTATAGACATTTTAACAATGTTGATTCTTCCCATCCATGAGCATGGTATGTTCTTCCATTTGTTAATATCCTCTGCTATTTCCTTTCTGAGGATTTCATAGTTTTCTTTATAGAGGTCCTTTACCTCCTTCGTTAGGTATATTCCCAGGTATTTCATTTTCTTTGAAACTATGGTGAAGAGAGTTGTGTCCTTAATTAGCTTTTCATCTTGACCGTTATTGGTATATACAAAGGCTACTGACTTGTGGACATTGATTTTATATCCTGAAACATTACTGTATTTTTTGATGACTTCTAGGAGTCTTGTGGTTGAGTCTTTGGGATTCTCTAAGTATAAGATCATGTCATCAGCAAAGAGGGAGAGTTTAACCTCCTCTGCTCCCATGTGGATTCCCTTTATTTCCTTGTCTTGCCTAATTGTATTGGCTAGAACTTCCAGCACTATGTTGAATAGTAAGGGTGACAGAGGACAACCTTGTCTGGTTTCAGTTCTAAGAGGAAAAGCTTTCAGTTTTACTCCATTCAGTAAAATATTGGCTGTGGGTTTGTCACAGATAACTTCAATCAGTTTTAGAAATGTGCCACCTATGCCTATACTCTTCAGTGTTCTAATTAGAAAAGGATGCTGGATTTTATCAAATGCTTTTTCTCCATCTATTGAGAGGATCACGTCATCAATAGATCACATTATTTTTGCCTCTGTTAATATGGTGGATAACGTTTATGGACTAGTGTATGTTAAACCAGCCTTGCGTCCCTGGGATGAAGCCTACTTGATCATGATGAATGACTTTTTTTGATGATAAGCTGTAATCTATTGGCCAGGATTTTGTTGAGAATTTTTGCATCTATATTCATGAGTGAGATTGGTCTGAAATTCTCCTTTTTGTTTGGGTCTTTTCCTGGTTTTGGTATCAGGGTGATGTTTGCTTCATAGAATGTGTTGGGGAAGATTCCTTCTTCCTCAGTTTTTTGGAATAATTTCTGCAGTACAGGAATAAGCTCTTCCATGAAGGTTTGATAGAATTCTGGTCTGAAGCCATCTGGACCAGAGCATTTTTTGATTGGAAGATTTTTTTATTGTTTCTTTGATGTCAGTGCTTGAAATTGGTCTGTTCAGGAGCTCTATTTCTTCCTGGCTGAGTCTAGGGAGAGGGTGTGATTCCAAATATTTATCCATTTCCTTCACATTGTCAAATTTCTGGGCATAGAGTTTCTGGTAGTATTCAGAGATGATCTCTTGTATCTCTGTGGGATCAGTTGTTATTTCCCCTTTATCATTTCTGATTGAGGTTACTAGAGATTTTACTTTTTTATTCCTCGTTAGTCTGGCCAATGGTTTATCTATTTTGTTTATTTTTTCAAAAAACCAACTCCTTGTTTCATTAATTTTCTGAATGATTCTTTTGTTTTCAATTTCATTGATCTCTGATTTGATTTTGGATATTTCTTTTCTTCTACTGAGTTTAGGCTTAGATTGTTCTTGTTTTTCCAATTCCATAAGATCTCTTGTGAGATTGTTGATGCGCTCTCTTTCTGTTTTTCGAATGTAGGCATCTAAAGTGATGAATTTTCATCTCAAAACTGCTTTTGCACTATCCCACAGGTTTTGGCAGCTTGTGTCTTCATTGTTGTTATGCTCAAGGAAGTTAATGATTTCCTGTTTTATTTCTTCCTTCACCCATCTGTTATTCAACAGAAGATTGTTTAATTTCCATGCCTTTGGGTGGGGTCGAGCATTTTTGTTAGAGTTGAATTCCACCTTTGTGCCTTATGGTCTGAGAAGATACAAGGTAAAATTTCAATTCTTTTGATTCTGCTCATATTTGTTTTGTGTCCCGGTATATGATCAATTTTGGAGAATGTTCCATGGGGTGATGAGAAGAATGTATATTCTTTATCTTTGGGATGGAGTGTTCTATATGCGTCTATCAAGCACAGTTGTTCTAGGGTCTCATTTAAATCTCTATATCTTTGTTTAATTTCTGTTTAGAGGATCTGTCTAGCTCTGTAAGAGGAGTGTTAAAGTCTCGTGTTATTATGGTATTATCAGATATCATATTGCTCAAACTGAGTAAGGTCTGTTTCAAGAATCTGGGAGCATTCAAATTGGGTGCATAGATATTTAGAATTGAAATGTCTTCTCGTTGTATTTTTCCTTTGACCAATATAAAGTGACCATCTTTGTCTTTTTTGACTTTAGTTGCTTTAAAACCACATGTATCTGAAAATAAGATTGCAACTCCTCTTTTCTTCTGAATTCCATTTGCCTGAAAAATTGTCTTCCAACCCTTGACTCAGAGTTTTAATTTGTCTTTTGAAGCCAGGTGTGTTTCTTGCAGACAGCAGATGGATGGCTTGTGTTTTTTAATCCAGTCAGCCAATCTATGTCTCTTCGGTGGGGAATTCAAGCCATTAACATTTATTGAGATAATTGATAAGTGTGGTAGTATTCTATTCATCTTATTTTGGGAGAGTCCATTGCTTAGTTGTATCTTTTGCATCAGTGTGGAGGTTAGGTTCTGTCCTTTAATTTCTGAGTTCTTACTTTGCTGCTGATCCATTGTGGTGGTCAATGTGCAGAACAGGTTGAAGTATTTCCTGTAGAGCTGGTCTTGTTGTGGCAAATTTCCTCAATGTTTGTATATCCGTAAATGATTTGATTTCTCCGTCAATTTTGAAGCTTAGCTTAGCAGGGTACAGAATTCTGGGCTGGAAATTGTTCTGTTTAAGTAGATTAAAGGTAGATGACCATTGTCTTCTTGCTTGGAAAGTTTCATTAGAGAAGTCTGCGGTCACTCTGATGGATTTGCCCCTGTAGGTCAACTGGTGTGTACTCCTGGCAGCTTGCCGAATCTTTTCTTTTGTCTTGACTTTGGACAGGTTCATGACAATGTGTCTTGGAGAAGCTCGGTTAGAGTTGAGGCGACCTGGGTTCTGATATCCCTCTGAAAGCAGTGTATCAGAATCTTTGGTGATATTTGGGAAATTTTCTTTTATCATATTCTCTATTATGGCTTTCATTCCTCTGGGGCATTCTTCTTCCCTTTCTGGAATTCCTCTAACTCGTATGTTGGAACGCTTGTTAAAGTCCCATAATTCTGACAGTGAACGTTCTGCTTTCTCTCTCTTCTTTTCTGCCTCTTTTACTATCTGAGTTATCTCAAGAACTTTGTCTTCTACCTCTGAAATTCTTTCTTCTGCATGGTCTAACCTGTTGCTGATACTTTCCATTGCATCTTTAAGTTCCCTAATTGACTGTTTCAGTTCCTTCAGGTCTGTATATCCTTTTTATATTCTTAATATCATTCATCTCTTATTTGATTCTGTTTTTGGATTTCCTTTTGGTTATTTTCCACTTTATTAGCAGTTTCCTTCATTGTTTCCTTCATTTCCTTCATTGTTTTCATCATGTGTAATCTAAATTCCCTTTCTGTCATTCCTAACATTTCTTTATAGGTGGAATCCTCTGCAGTAGCTACCTCATGGTCCCTTGACGGGGTTGTTCTGGACTGGTTCTTCATGTTGCCAGGAGTTTTCTGCTGATTCTTCCTCATGAGTGATTTCTTTTATCTGTTTCTTTTCCCTAATTTTCCTTTCACTTCCTCTTGCTCTTTAAGTTCTCATGCCATTTTTCCACTGTTATAGTCCTCCTCTTGGGGTCCACAAGTCTCTCTTTGACTCCCTGTATCCTCACAGGGGTGATGATAGGCAGATCTCACCAGCCAGAGATGCCTGGAATCCTATCTCCCCAGACTCACAGTGCCCAGATGCAAGGCAGCTGTTACTCGGCCGCCATCTTGCTCCACCTCTCCCTGTAATTTTCTTTTTTTGTTATTTGTTATTGTTTTCTTTTTTTGTGTCTTTGTCTCATGGCCTCATCGTAAATAATGCTGAGCTTATGAAATGAGTTAGAGAGAATTCCCTTCTCTTCAATTGTTTGGAACAGTTTGAAGAGGATTGGTGTTTGTTCTTTCTTATACGTTAGGTAGAATTTGTTAGTGAGTCCATTTGGTCCTGGGCTTTTCTTTTGGAGGAGGCTTTTTATTACTGATTCAATCTTGCTACTCATTATTGGTCTACTCTGATTTTCTATTTCTCTCTGATTTATTTTTGTAGGTTATGTGTTTTTGGAAATTTATCCATTTAGTCTAGGTTTTCTAGTTTGTTAGTACATAGATGTTCATAGTAGTCTCTGATCATCATTTGTATTTCTGTGATATCAGAAGTATCAAGTATTGTCTCCTTTTTCATTTATGATTTTATTTATTTGGGTATATTCTCTGTTAGTCTAGCTAGCAGTGTATCAATTTTGTTTATTTTTTCAAGACTCAACTTTTCATTTCATTGATCCTTTGTATTTTAGTTTCTATTTCATTTATAAATGAAATTATCATTATTTCTTTCCTTCTGCTAATTTGGAGTTCAATTTGTTCTTGCTTTTCTAGTTCCTTTGGGTTATTTATTTGAATTTTTTCTACTTTTTTGATGTAGATATTTGTGGTTATAAATTTTCCTCTAAGTGCTGCTTTTACTATGCATCTATTTGGCAGGTTTTGGTATGTTGTGTTTCCATTTTCATTTGTTTTGAGAAATTTTTTTATTTCCCTCTTAATTTCTTCATTGTTCCCATGGTTGTTCAGAAGCATTTTGTTTAATTTTCATGTATTTTTATAGTTTCTGAAGTTCCTCTTGGTACTGATTACTGATTTTAGTTCATTTTGGTCTGAGAAGATGCTTGATATAATTTAAATTTTTAAAAAAATTTTGAACATACTGGAGAATGTTCCATATGTTGAGGAGAAGAATACGTATTCTGCACGTTGGGGGTAAAATGTTCTGTAAATGTCTGTTAGGTCCATCTGGCCTAAATTCCAGTTTAAATACAATGTTTCTGTGTTGATTATCTGTGTAAATGATCTGTCCAATGCTAAGAGTAGGGTGCTTGTGTAGGTGTTCTGTCTAACGCTGACAGTAGGGTGCTTGTGTAGATGATCTGTCTAACGCTGACAGTAGGGTGCTGAAGTTCTCCTCTACTATTGTAATGCAGTCTCTATCTCCCTTTGGATCTAGTAACATTTGCTTTATGAATCTGGGTGCTCCAGTGTTGGATGCATTTAGAATCACTATATCCTCTTGCTGTATCAATCTTGTTACTATTGTATAATGACCTTCTTTGGTGTTTTAATTTTTTTTTTTTTTACTGTTTTTGAGTCAAGGTCTGTTTTGTGTTATATCAGTATAGCTACTCCAGCTCACTTTCCCCCCCCCGCTTGTATAAAATATCTTTTTCTATCCCTTTACTTTTAGTCTATATATGTCTTTACAGGTAAAGTGCTTTCTGTGTTGGCTGCATAAAGTTGAATTTTTTTTTTTTGATCCATTCAATTCAGCTCTATCTTTTAAGTGGAGAATTTAATTAATTTACATTCAAGGTTTTTATTGAATGTGACCTTTTCTTCCTGTTATATTGCTAATTATATTTCTGATTGTTTTGTATATTCTCTCTCTCTCTTTCTTCTTTTTTTTTGTAGAGGCAGGATCTCACTTTATTGCCCTTGGTAGAGTACTGTGGTGTCACACAGCTCACAGAAACCTCCAAATCCTGGGCTTAGGCAATTCTCTTGCCTCAGCCTTCCAAGTAGCCGGGACTACAGGCACACAGCACAATGCCTGGCTATTTATTTGTTGCAGTTTGGCTGGGGCCACTTTCGAACCCTCCACCCTTGGTATATGGGGCCGGCACTCTACCCACTGAGCCACAGGCACCACCCTGTTATGTAAATTCTTTGTTTCTTTTTCTCTTATTTTTTGCCATTGTGGTTTTCTGTATTGGTATTATTTGAGTCTTATCTCTTCCTGATTTGTTTGTTTGCTTTACCAGTGAGTGTTATGCTTTTATGTGTTTTTGTGTTGATAAATGTCATCCATTCACTTCCAGGTCTAGGACTCCCTTGAGCATTCCTTACTGGGCCAGTCTAGTGATGATGAATTCCCTCAGCTTTTGCTTTTCTGGGTAAGACTTTATTTCACCTTCATTTATATAGAACAATTTTGCTGTACATAATATGTTGGCTGGCAGGGTTTTTTTTCTTTCACCACTTTGAGTATAGCAATCCATTCTTTCTTATCCTGTAATATTTGTGTGGAGAAATCCACCATTAGTTTGGTGGGAGTTCCTTTATAAGGGACTAAACACTTTTATCTTACTGTTTTTAAAATTCTCTATTTGACTTTAGATAGCTTGACCATATTGTGATGTGGAGAAGAACTTTTAGCACTGTATCTGTTTGTGGATATCTGAATCTCCTGTATCTTGGTATCTAATTTTTTTTTGCTAGATTTGGGAGCTTTTCTAATACTTTTTAAAAAAATCTCTTTGTCTTCTGGGACCTCAATAATTCAAACATTTGGTCAATCTATGATGTCTCATATGTTGCAAGGCTTTGCTCATTTTTTATATAAATTCATTTTTCTTTATTTTTATCTGATTGGGTTATTTCAGAAGAACTGTCTTCAAGTTATGAGATTCTTTCTTCTGCTTAATCTAGTCTATTGTTAAAGATTTCAAATGTATTTTGCATTTTATTCAATGAATTCTTCAGTTCCAAAATTTGTCTCTTTTTATGATATCTGTCTCTTTGGTAAATTGCTTATTCACATCCTGAATTGTTTTCCCGATTTCTTTTTATTGTTTTTAGGAATCCTTTTGTCTCTTACTGATCTTCTTTAGGATTAAAATTTTGAATTGTTTTTCTGTACTTTCATAAATTTTCTCTTGCTTAGGACTTCTTGCTGGACAATTATTGTGTTCCTTTGGAAGTATCATATTTCCTTGAGTTTTAGTGTTTTCTGTGTCCTTACATTGATACGTGTTCATTTAGTGTAATAGTTATGTTTTTTTCTATTTTATAAATTTTCTTTTGTAGAGGAAGACTTTTTCCTGAAATTGTGTCGATAGTGTTGGTCAGATAGAGCACTCTGGCTTTGTTTTTGGATGTTGGCAATAGTATAGTCCTATTATGATTTCTTTGGCTGTAAACAGCAACAGTAGGGTCAGTGATTTCCTCAGTGGCAAAGGATACAGTTGTTAACAGAGGGTGTGGTGAAGTTTTTCTGGAGACTGGAACACCAGGTTGGCCAGTTTTTAGGCCCCAGTAGTGGCAGTGGTGGGTTAAACATGTCTGTCCTTCGACTCCAGTACAGTATACACTTGTGCTGGTGTTACCAGGTCCAAGCAGGATGACTCTTGAGCCTCCAGGTGGCTTGCCCAGGTGCCAGGAATGGATGGGCAAGTGGGTACGTTCTTAAGTTCCTGCATAGTGGGTGTGATAACAGTAGGCCTCTGGGACCCATGTGGTCTGTGCTGGTATTGGTAGTGGCTGCCACAGGTTAGGCAGGCCAGTTCCCAGATCTGTAGGTCGTACATAAGTGTGAGTGCTGGCTGTAGTGGTAGGAGCAGGTTGAGTGGGGTCAACTTCAAACTCCAGAGGGAGTGCTTAGGTGCCACAGTGGCGGACTGGGCTGAGCCCTTGAATGGGTACTGGGGGAGTAGAAGAGCCCTGCCAGTCTCTGCCCTTGGCCCCCTAGTACCAAAAGATGCTGGCTGTGATATGCATGTGTGGGGTAAGTCCCAGGCCACTAGGGAAACATTCAGGTGGGGGCTTCAATGACTGTGCTGCAACCCCATTGCTGAGGACGGTGGAATTGCTCTCCCTGGGAGCAGAAATAGGCAGGTGGCTTCTACTCTACCCCTGCTCACAGTCTGCAGCTGTCCATGGTTGTAAGCAGTGGAGTTTGTCCTCAGGGTGTGTGAGAATGAATGGCCACCGCTCTATATGCATGGGGAGGGGTCTGGGTTGCTGACTGTGGCTGCTGCCTCGACCCTCCCCCTACTTGCAGGGCAGTATGCACTGTGGTGAGGTAGGGACTGTGCTTTCAAAATGGCAGCATACTGCTGCTACCCAGGACTTGGGGTCTTGTGGTACCCTCCATGAGCTCTCTCTATAGTGATACCTTCTTGCAGTTTTCAGGGATCTCCCTGTGTTAATCTTGGGGCTCACAGGTTTCAGAGACTCTCTGTGACTAGAACTGTAAGACTCTGCAGCAGGAATGTAAACCACTGAGGGTCTGCTACTTAGCCTTTTTCCACATTGGGGAGTCTCTCTCAACTCCCAGCTGATCCTGGCTAGGCAGGTTGCCTCATTTCCTTTCTTTTCTTTTCTTTAGGTGTTTCCTGTCACTTCTCTGTTGAATTGCAGTGTTCTCTCCTGGATGATCTATTTGAAGTGTAATTATGTATTCACTATTTTGGTCCTTCTCAGTGGAGGAGGAAAGAGAGGCCTCTAATCAGCAATCTCAAATCCCTCCCCATCCTACTCTTTTTGAGGGTTCACTGATATTACTCTTTTAAATAAACATTGGTCACTGGCGTTTAGCATAATCTGGTAGAGATATATTCAGCCTAGTTGAAATCTTTAGCATCTGTAGGACAGGGTGTCCCATGGAATTGCTATTGGACTATATGCAATAGAGATGTTCCTAAAATACATAGCACGCTTTTGTAAGTTAGAACATATTTTAAATGCATTGGAAGCATTCATCTTGTGATGAATTCTCTTCTAAAGCTAAGAATGACTCCAATATTATTTTTAAAATCCAATTTCCTTTAAGTGATGCTGGTTTGGGAAAACCCATATGCTAATGATGTCCTCTGGGCTGGCTTGCCAAGTACTCATCAATAAAGCACAGCCTCTCCCCTCCTGCTTTTTAAAAGTAATTTTTACAAATATTTAAAAATCACACAACTTGAATATAAAAAATATTAAATACAGATAAGTGAAATCAACAGCAAAATATAAAAGCCAACTGTAATCCAATTATTGAGGAGCTTATCTATACTTGCCTCTTGCTGTATAGCTTTGCCAAGAAAATTCTTTATTAGAATTATCACCAGGGTTTCACCAATGTCATTGAATATTTTTCTAAATTGAATCCTATTTACAAATTTTCTCCACTTTCCCACATTAAGAAAACATTGTTGATGGCCTGTGATCATCTCCTCAGCATTGATTTTACCTCCACCACAATGAGTAACAACATGTTGTTTAGGTGGGATTGACCCAAACCCTCAATTATAGAGATGGGTACTGTGTGGTATAAACCAATCCAGGCAATCCCATTTTCTTTGGCTGAAGTGATGGGTTTGAGTAACCCAGGACTTGATATGTCCTATTCCTTTATCAACAGGGATTAAATCACAGGTGATCTAGTCAGCTGGTAACTTGATACTTTTGCTGGGAATACTGGGATGCAAAATTTTCTCTCCTGGATGTCAATAGCCATTTAGCTCCCATTAAAGAAGCCTGGCCGAAGTCAAATCTTTAACTTCTTAACACATTGATCACCTTATAGTTGTGCCCGTTCTGCTAATTAGCCTATTCAGTCAGATTTTAACAGTTGTATTTATGTTCAGGATGTATAATTGTTCTTATCCTGTTCTTGTTTATAACCACATGTTCCTGTTTCAAAAATGTAATCCTCTCTCATATATCATAGGACATTAACTCAATTTAAAGTCCTTTTCTGATTGGTCTTTTAACTACTTCTTCACGTGTATGTTTTTCATAGAGTTGATGACCTTTCTTTTGAGGTATTGGCATTCTCCAAATGTGGGTGTCTCTCTAAGTACATCTACATCTTTGCAGTTGATCTTCCTTTCTAGGCTGCTTGCTGCCTCTGCTCATATACTTCACTCAAGAAAAGGAGAGAATTATCTCTGTGGCTTATACACTTCTCTGCTCTAAGATGTGCAGAAGGTACAGCTCACTCAGTAGGGTACCTCACTGGCTAAGCTTATAGGATTGAGTGTTCCTTTTCCTCTGTCAGCCTTGTACTCATTCTCCTTTATTTTGTGTTCCTGGCTGCTACCACTTCTGGATATGGAGCACACTTTATATAATGTCTGCTTTTTTATCAGTCATATTTGTTGATGAATGTCCTAGGATGCCATCTCCCTGTCCTATCCAATCTACTGTCTTTGTTTTCTCAGAGATTCCTCAGTTTCAGGTCCATGAAATATTCTCATCTTGTTTTTATATGTGGCCACATATCACTTTAAAAATATTCTTCCATAATTTTACTATTTAAGAGCAGGGAGGACTGACTCATGCCTATAATCCCAGTAGACTTAGCCAGGAGGATCACTTGAGGTCAGGAGTTAGGAGACCAGCCTGGGCAACCTGGGGAGACCCTGTCTCTACAAAAAGATCAAGTGAAAAAATTAGCCAGGTACAGGCTCGTACCTGTAGTTCCATACTTGGGAGGCTGAGGAGGGAAGATTGCTTGAGCCCAGGAGTCTAAGGTTGCAGTGAGCTATGATGGTGCCACTGCACTCTAGCCTGGGTGACAAAGCAAGACTGTCTCTAAAGAAAAGAAAGAAAAGCAGGGAAGGACTATCTTGTGTATTCATTCTGTTGTCTTGAAGCTAGAACTATGATTATTTGGGGGTGTGCTTGCCATTATTACCCTTGGTGGAAAAATGATCAAATCTCAGAAATATTGTATTTCAATTCCCCGACATAGAGATTATTTCTGAAATGGTCATGTGATCTGAGCTAGTTCAATTGGAGGTAATTCTGGGATTTGTTTTTTCCTAGAACAGGGGTTCTCAACCTGTGAGTCGCGACCCCTTTTTAACAATGAAAATACATTGCAGCCTTAGGAAGGTTGAGAACCACTGTTCTAGAATAACCAGGACAGAAGAGTTCTGTTTTCCACACACTGGGAATCAAATATGAATGACTAGAACTTCAAAAAATATTTTCTCCACAAGGAGAGAGTTTGTGAAAAAAAAAACCAAAACAGAGGAAGTACAACACTCAAGAGACTAAGTCAGAGAGATTGAGTTAAATGGTGTTATTCAAGCCCTTGAATCCCTTGGAGGCCAGTTTTACCACTAAACAATCTATTTACATAGGCCAAGAGATTTTTGATCATTTTTGCTTAAGACAGAGTTGGGTTTTCACTCACTTTGCAACCAAAATTTGGTACCTAATTTACTATTTTGCAGTTATATTCAATTTTTGTTAGGCCAACCTTGGTCTTGCCTGATGTTTGTATGGAACACAACTTTCTAGTAACTTGAATTTTTCTTTGATGTATACTTTTCCTGATATTTTTCTTTTAGCCTGGGATTTAAACAATGATAGTGTTCACTAAACACCATTATCATTTTAGTGGTGTTTAGATTCTGAAATGATTTCTAGTCATTTTAGATTTCCTAGCAGTTTTTCCTTGGGCAACTTTGGAATTACCTGACATGCTCATCAAAAATGCAGATTCCTAGGTCACGTGCCAGGAAGATCTGATGGTCTGCACTTTTATGTCACAGCCAGGGAGTTCTGTTATGCACTAAAACTTGGAAATCAGAGTCCTAGCACCTGCTCCGTATCTGTGACTTCTTTCTGCTGTTCCCCCAATGACCTCCAGTAACTCTCTTCCCTTGATCAATTTCGTTCTCCATTCACGGATAGAGGAATAAGAGATAGTAGGGCTTCACAGACTTCCAAATGGCCATGTGAACCGGGGCTTTCCTGCTCATTCGCTTGGCTAGGAAATATTGCCCAGATGAACACCTCCAACCTGAGCTCCTTGCCATTTGGAAATCTGAACTTAAACGTTTTCTGTGTAAATGTACTGACATATAGTTTTCTATAATTTTGGCCTCTTCAGTTTTTGAAATGGACATGGAATTACTAAAACCCAACCTGAATCAGGAATTGAAAATAAATATAGTAGAACCTCTGTAAATCAACCGAGTGACTGTAACAAACTGGTCAACATACAGAGGTGGTCAACATAAGGAACTCAGCCTACTGTATTATACATACATGTGGTGCATGTCTAGTCTATGAAAATTAGGTGAACTCGAGGAGGTGGTCAATGTAGGGAGGTTGTCAGCTATGGAGGTTCTGCTGTAGTTAAGTAGAAAATTGAGGAGTATTGAAATGTTTTTCTTTTTCTCTCCCCTTCTATGAAAGGCAGGAGAGGCTTGAAACTGCTTCTCCCATCTTCTGTAGGGTGAGCCCATTTATCTTGTAGGCTTATATGGCAGCTGTGCATCTAGGCCTCTAAACAAAGATATCAAAGCATTTCCTCAAATTTGATGGGATTGTTGATAATTGCAATACATAAGGCTGACAGAAAAGTTATGAGATAGGCATTGAGCTTAAAGCCTTTCCCATGGCCTAGACCCCCAAAATAGTAGCTCCCTGCTAGTGAACATCTGAAGCCTTGATCTGACCATGCCAAAACATTTGGTATGTGGAAACTGGCCCAGCTGTCACAGAGCAAGGAGATAAATAAATTCCCCAGTGTTTATAGACTTCTCTTGGACCTCTGCATATACTTGAAGTAATCGCTGTTTAAAAACATCCCATAATATTCAAAAATGTGCCAATAATAACTCACTCATCTCATCTGGGCTGGGTTTCCAAAGCACCAGATGCTGAATGCTGTTTCTTTATAGGAGTGGGAAGGGGCATGCAAAGGCCCAGTCAAATTCCGGTCAGAGGGTGTAGTACAGACAGCTGAGGAGGGACACATCACCCTCCACTGCCCGCTGCTTGTCTCACGCTGCCCTCCCTGCGGCACATCTCTTGAAGCTTCATGTAGAAACCTTTGCGTGTCTTCCCTTGACACCATTCATTGTCCCACTGCCCTTCCTTCCCTAAATCTCCTCCATGATACAAGGGAAGGCTGAAGATTTCATCTGAATTGAAATGTTTAAAAATATGTCTTATAACTTAATGAAAAAGAACATATTATGAGGTCTTCCATTTGTGTCAAGAAATTGAGAAAGGCAATGTGGAGTTTATTTAGGTGCCCTTGTCTTAGAAGATCAGGCAGAAGTCAGACATTTATGCTAAAAAGCATAATACTGATGCATTTCAGACAAATCCAGAGGAAAGCTGCCCCCATTTACTGTATACAGACATTTCTCACTGAACTGACTTAAGGCAAGACAGTAAGGGTAGGAAAGAAAGGCGCTCCCAGGGCCAGGTTGAGGTAAAGGAAATACCATGCTTAGATATGGAAAACTGTCCTTTCTCTTGGAAAGGACCTCTGCAAAAAAAAAAAGGAGGCTTGAGTCCCCTCCAGATCAGGAGATTACTATCATTTCCTTCAATAAATGTTGAATGTCCTGTATGTGCCAGGCATGGTATTGAATGCTGAGGATATAATGGTGATCAAGCAGATGTGGTTTCCCGACTTCAGGGAGCTATGATCCGGAGGGTTGATCCTATTAATCAATTAATCATTAAATAAACATGTAAATGCAGCAGAGCTAAGTGCTGTAAAGGAGAGATCTACCAGCCTCTGAGAGCCCATGTGGCAGACAATTTGACTTTGGCTGTGGGGTCAGGAAGAGGTTTCCTGACAAAAGGAATCACTGGGTTGAGATCTGAATTATGAGAGAATTAGGTTGATAAAGAAGGGAGCTGAGGCTTGTAGGGTCTGGAGCATGAGGGACAGAGGCTCTGGGGTGAGGACCCTGGGCTGGCACACAGGCAGATATAGGAGAGGGGCAAGGCTGCTCAGGTTCTAGGGCACAGAACACGGAGGTCCTCGGTAGTAGACCAAGTCAAGCATTTTAGTCTTTATCATATAAGTGAAAGGGAGCCATTGAACAGGGGCAATGATGGCAATAGTGGGGGTTATGTTCAGCTCTGTGTGGGAAAACATTGTTATAGCTGCACTGTGAGTGGGGGTGGGGTGGGGAAGGTAGATTCCATGTGGGTAAAGCAGACAGAAGGTTTTATAGTGGCCCCGGCAGGAAATGATAGTAGCTTAGGCCAAGTTGGTGGCAGGGATGGGAAGAGAGGTTTAACAGGGGAAACTGACAAGCCTTAATGTTTGTGTTTACCTTGTCACCTTCACGCTGCCTCAAGTGCAAATTTGACAGGAGCCTAAAGGTAGCATGCCCATTGGTGCGGGTGAGAGACATCAAAGCAGAATCACATTTATCTGAACAAACAGCACTGGCGCTGGATCCCAAGGAACATTTTCCATCCCTCCTGAATCTTCGGCATGAGCAGGCACTGAAAATGAGGCATGAGGGAAGGAAGCAGGCACCCTGGTTATTTTTAGCAAACCATAGGAAATAGCCAACATTCTAATTTGACTCCTTCTCATTAAAACCCAGAGCCTAACCTCACACAGTTCTTGTTTCTAATGTCTGCAAACTTCTCTTTTTCCAGATAATTGACAATAGGCCCCCACGGAAGTCTTCTCTGCATATCTGCAAAAATTTAGGAAACATTAGGTTTGACACCATCATTATGTTTGCCAAGGCAGCAAAAATTGCAGCCAGTGAAACTGCAAATGTGATGAAGCGGAACAGCAAGGACAGCCTGGAATGACTGATCATTTCAGAGCTTCTTCTAGCTAGAGTTTCTAAAGCTGGAGTTTTCCACCATGTTTGAAACAAGGAGAAGTAGGGAGTGGCGACTTTGGGGACATGCCGTGGTCACATAGGCAGGGTTTCTTTTTATTTCTTTTCTACCTTTGCTCTCTGCTCTCAAGTGGCTCCTTGACCTTAGAATTATTTTTTAATATTTTCATGTAATAACAACAAAAAACTTTCATATTCAATAAGTTGAAATTGTACAGAATGGTCGGAGTCCAGTTTATTACTGAGCTGATCTTCACGTTGGCCTCTCAGGCTTTCCACTTGCTGGACCTGGGGCAAGTTATTTGGCTTCTCTGGGTCTTAATTCCCGGCTCGGTACCATGATCGGGTCTTAGACAAGCTCAGCACTTCTCCAGCTTCACCCATTCTGGTGTCACCTTCACAATGTTGGCTGTGTGGACTCTCGCTCGTAGTATTACTTTCTTTACTTTTTTTTCCCCTTTAAATCGGCTCATCTCCCCATTTTAGGAAACTGCGTGAACTCTGATTTCTAAGCCCTCTTCTGGTGCTCACCTATTTTGTTTACTTCTGATCTTACCTACCCAGGCTTATTTCCCACGGCTTCCTAAAACCTCGGGTTTGGTCGAATCAGCGTCTCTGTCGCTCCTTGTAGCCCGTATATGCATCTTGCTCCCTCCGCATAGAATAAATAATTTAATAAGGAAAGAGAAACTCTGGCCTAACTAAGAAAGAACAAATCGAGAAGGCACACAGGATGCATGTTTGACCAGCAGGCCAAGACAGTCCTTAGGGTGGGCAGCTGTCGGCAACAGCCAAGCGTCAGGAGGGGTAGGCACTTGTGGGCTATTTTTTTCTTTAAAAAATAAAAGAGATTTACTTTGTCTATTTACCGGGAAGATTTCTGAGTTTTCCTGGGATCTTTCAATCTCACTAACAGAGGGGAAAAAAAATCTGGTTTGAAAATTTTTGGTGAATTACCAGGAATTGCTGTCGAAATTAATTAATTTACTTATTTACAGTGTCTGAAGTGTTTATTCCATGCTTGCCACAAGAGATACAAAGGTAAGTGAAATATTCTTCTCTATCCTTTCGGAGCTGAAGTTTTGCAGGAGATAAAAAAAAATACTCAAGTATAAAAAGGCATCACAGACCTCATAGTGGAAGTTCATTCAAGGCACACTGTGGCCTTTCAAGAAGTGTCCTTTCTATTGGAGGATCAGGCAAAGCCTTCAAGCTGAATCTTGACTTATAACAAGTGTTAGTTAACTAAATGAGCAGTGTGCAAGGGAATGCCCTTCCAGAGAGAATAAACAGAGTTATACAATGATCTGGAATATTAGGAAAAATACATGCAATTTAGTAGGTGTGGAACATTCAGTTCTCTCTATGTGTGTGTGAGAGACAGAGGCACACACATACACGTGCACAGAGAGCCTGCGGTTGGGCTCCAGTCTGTACAAGGAGCTATTGCAGACTTGAGCAAGGGGGTGGTATGTTCAGAGCTACACACTGAAAGCTCACTCAGCTGGGTAGAGGATAATTGACTTGGAAGGGGAGCCCAAACTACAGGCAAAGAAACCAATTAAAACACTGTTGTAAGGGTGAAGGAAACCAGAATGTGTCACCCCAAAATGTGCTTCTTTGACATAAGTATTTCTGAGCCAAAGGCAATTAAGCAGCAGCAAACAGAGAAAGGGCTCTCTCTATCCTCCCACTTCTCTCCCTAAGGGTAGAATATACATTCTCCTTTACTGGTGAAAAGGAAAAAGAAAATCTCCGACCCCCCTGCCCCCAACTCCTTATGCAAAAATGGAATTTTAAGCCTGGGGGCTGAGTCATGCAATGTCTTCTAAAGGAATCACTGTTGTTAACATTATGCATCAGCCAGATCCCGGAAAGGTAAAAGGCTTCAGACATCTGCAAAAGGACTGCTCCACAGATGATTCATAAGGAAATTCTTTGCTGGTTTCACATAAATAAGGACATGCAAATTTTAAGTTTGGGTCTGCAGGCTAAGCCTAGCTCCTAAAACTAAAGTCTGTTTGATTCCACACTAATGATGTTGACTGAAAGTTTATCTTCCCAGGTGCAGAACAGAGACAAGACAGGACAAACATTCTTCCACTTATTCAGGGACATCTATTGATTTGATGTACTCTCCACTCTGTTTTTCTCTTCTAACTTTCACTTTATCTTATATAAAATGTAGATTTCGTGGGCCTCACTAGAGTGTTACCATTTTTCTCACCTCCCTTCCTTTTCTTTTTCCTGTATCCTTTCCTTTAAGTACCGAAATCCCCAAATTCTCCTTTGAAAAATAATCATAAATTTGTCTTTTGTCTGTGTTCTTTTCCCTGGGATGTCCTCAAACTTGGGTTAATAAACCTCTATTGATTGAGATCTTTGCCTCAGTCATTTATTTGGGGTTATCACTGGAAACAACTCCAGTAAAGGAAGATGCAAACACGCCATACTCCATAAGTTACTGCCTAGGTGTGTACCTTCCCATGGTTTCCCACATTTGGAAGCCTAAAATTGCTTCCCTTTGTCCTGTAATTTCTCTACCAATTTACTGGGTTTTTTTGTTGAAGATAAGCCATAGTACTAAGCCATTGCTTTGAGTTACCTTTCACTGAGGATTATTTCACATGCCGTGCACTCCAAGTATTCATAAACTTGCTTGTTTTTCTCTTGGTAATCTGTCTTTTGTTATAGAGGTCTATCCAAACTACAAATTTACGAGGTTTGAGGAGAAATTATGTTTCCTACTGAACCAAGGTTCAGATGACAGGTGATGAGGGCAGCAACATTGGGGTGGGGGGAGATTTGGGAGGTGTTAAGAAGGATGTGACAAGGGATATGGGGAATGAGAGTGAGAGATGTTTAGGAGGATGCCAAAATTTTGAGTTTGGGTGATTAGGTAACGGTGCTATTCTCAGAGTGGGAACTCCTTGATGGGGTATGGAGCAATGATACCTGAGTTCTTTCCTAGCTCTGTTAGTATGACCTTCAACAACTTCCCATCCTTTCTGAGTCATGTCTTTTTATTCATAAGATATATTATTACCTGCTCTGGCTTGATTTCCAAGCCAGAGACTGATGAAATCACTTTGTAAATGTCCTCACTCACAAATGTAAATATTTATGTCTTCAGGGAAGAGCAAAGTGTAAAAAGCAGAGTCATCAGCACATTTAGTTTATAAATAGGTGGTGTGGCTGCTATGCATTGTGACAGCGCATCCAGTAGAGATCTCTCTGCAAAATTGCCAGTGTCACTGCTTGGGCTCTGACCATAGTGGCTTAATTCCTATGGGTCTAAAAGATATTGCTTTGTTACTCAATCCCATGATTCAAGAACTAACACACTTCTTTATTTTTTCCTGAATCTTATTAAACTTCTCCATTTCTACTTGCCAAAGTGAACAAGTCACCCTCTTCAGCCAAAATGGGGATTCCTATTGGAACACACAAGTGTCCTATTTTTGATTGGTGAAATGAATGGGGTTCAAGACATGTAGGTAGTTGAGAAATATCACACACATACAGTTCAGCTTTGCTTGAACAGGGCAGACCAATTGTCCTATCCTAGGTTTAGGGAAATCCTAACACCTACTAATTCAGATGAAGGATTTGGAGATTAGTTGTTCAAAGGATTGAAGAAAAAAGGTGACCCTGGGGAACCAATTTACCTGTGCTAAAGGTTGATATACCTACATTATCATCCAGACCAAAGAATCTACTAAGGATATAGGTTTGTGTGCTGTTGTGTTCACAGTTTGCTGTAGAAAAGTCATATCACTTATTGATGAGGAGAGTTGTAGTGTCAACAGCATGGGAAACATCAGGATGGAAGGGAAACCCCACAACTAAGCAAGGGAGAGGGCTGGTGACGAGGGCTGATGGTTGAGTGTATATGATGAAGCTGAGGTCCACTGAAGAGGAAGAGATAGGAAATATAGACTTTATCTGTAAAAGAGGCCAGGATGGGGAGAAATAAGAATAAGAGAGCATTTTGAGTTAGTTGAAAAAAAAACAACTCAAAAACCTTTCTTAGAATTGCTTCTTGCAAATTGAAAAAAGTAAACTTGGAGCAACCACCCTTAGAATAAGCATTTCTGATTAGTGTGTTTAAAAGCTAACTCACCCCCTGGGAGGAGAGAAAAGCCAACATCTTAGAGTGGTGTTTCTAGAGTAGAATATATGTACCACTGTGAAATGGTTGTTAGAGATAAATGTATGAAAATCTTTCTATTTTAATAGTTGCATATTTATTTTTATGACTATCATTATCTTTGGCTAGTCATTATCATGTTCTATTTAAGACAGTGACACAACATTTTCTTTTAAAATAAATTCATCTAAGCAAAAAAAAAAAAAAGGTTGATTTAAAGAGAAAGTATTTATTTTAAAAAAAGCAGGTGGTAGAACAACCTCAAAAACTGTGCTACTTTCGTGGGAGAAGTGAGGGGAAGGGGAAAACACCCCGTATGGTTTGTCAGAGCTGCAGGCAGTTGATTTCTCAGTCAGGTTGTCTCGGCACATGGGCTCTTCTCTCATGAAGATTATGCTCTAAAAATGCAAATACTTCCAGGGGAGGGTTATTTCTCAACAGAGTAAGCATATTTCTTAATGATCCCCTAATATTCTGACCCCACCTGTCTGGAGGGAGAAGGGTGCGGTCTCCTGGCTGTAGTGGGCGTTTAAGAAGGAACCAACTCCTGACCTACATGGTTCACCAGCCTCTCAATTTGGTCCACTTCTTGAGCAGGGAGAGCCCTTGGGTGGTAGGAGTATTATTGAATACAAGTGACCTAAAGGTTTAGCTTTAATGTTGTAGTGAGGGCTCCTTGAGGGCAGACTCACACCTTATGACATTTTTTATATGTAAATCCTGCAACTGTGGGGGGGTGGTGGGGTGGTGCTTAATAATCACTAATAAATGAGAGGATGAAGGGCTGTGAACACAGATATTGCACAGTTAAACTTGCAAATGAAGGGAAAGAAGTCGGGCTAGGAAATACATAGCACTGAATTCTGTGATTTACTTGTTGAGTAACCTGGAGCCAGTTACTTAAACTCTCTGACTCTCTTTTATCTAATGGAGCTAATCAGTGATATTGTTACAGGACAAAGAGGGTCCCACTGCCTATCACTGCAGCCAATATGTAGAGACAACGATTAAGTCCACACAACTTTATTACCAGAAGGCCAGTGAGAGTAGCCTCTCAGTTCTGTTCTGCCTCCATTACAATTCTAATAATTCATAATGGGAGTACTAGGAAACTAACCTAGAAAATTTCAACTTTGGCTGACAGAAAAAACATGAAAGTAGTCTTTGCTCTAACAATGCAAAATGTTTAAACAACATAAAGGTAATTGTCACTTTAACAAAATATCTAAGCGAATCATCAAAGAAAACATTACATTATCAAAGTAACTTTTACTTTACCAATATCACAACACCTGTTGTCTGTGTGTGACTACATCCTCAGAGACTCCTGAGACAAATATCCTCACAATTGTGGTGAAATCTTCACTAGTTAATCATGGGGGGAAGGGTGTGTGGGAAAGAATGTGAACTAAGCAGACTAGGTCAGCTCTACTGCTTCAGCTTAACTTTTGAGACTCCATCTTGCAGGACACTTTTCTGGACTCAGTATGCTGGTAAATGTTCCTAGCATAAAGAAAAGACAAATATGTAAGGTGATGGATGTTACAGTGATTTGATTTTTACAAATTATGACTGCGTTTAATGAAGAAGTACCCCCCAAAATGTGTATATCTATTGTGTATCAATAAGAACAATTTTAGAAAACAACAAAAAGACCAAAAGAAAAAAACTAATTGTTTAACAAAATGATATGGTACCGATTTATTTATACACATGCACACACACAATTCTAAATAGGCAGCTATTGTTTTCATAGCTGTTAAAAATGTTTTACTTCTATTCGTTTTTCTGCTTGAGCATATTTTTATGCTCACAAAGAACAACGCCGCCACTCCTTTAAGACTAGTTATCTGGGCCGGGTGAGGTGGCTCACGCCTGTAATGCTAGCACTTTGGGAGGCTGAGGTGGGTGGATTGCTTGAGCTCAGGAGTTGGAGACCAGCCTGAGCAAGAGCAAGACCCCGTCTCTACTAAAAATAGAAAAACTGAGGTAGGAGGATTGCTCGAGCCCAAGAGTTAGAGGTTGCTATGAGCTATGATACCACCCAGGGTGACAGCTTGAGACAATGTCTCCCACCCCAAAAAAGAGTTGATCTCTGTAAATTTTTATATTATTACAAAGTTCCTTAAGAAGTGAAAGCAATTAAGTAGAAAGAGACTCCTACCCTGGAGCAGACTTCAACATTCAACTTGGAAGAGAAAGTTAGTGGAAGAAAGAAACTTGTCTGTCATAGACTCTTGCCTCATTTGATGGAAGCCCTGCCCCCGCCATTATCCCTTGTAGCTCTGTTACCTGTATGCATGTGCAGTGGACTAATTCCCTGCATCGTTTCTGCTGCTTTTACTTGGGGCAAGGGCAGGGGGAGATGCCTGTGGGTTCCCTGGGTGAACTTGGAGTCTACAGTAGCTGCTTTGGCTATTTTTGTGTGATTGGTCAGCATCCTGGTCCTCCCTTCCCCTACTCCAACAGGGCCAGTGTCCAGCCCATCCTGTACAGCCTATGTCAGGGGGGATTTTCATCCCACCCTCAGCATCAGGGTAGGATTATTTACACCAAGCAGCGCATTCTTCAGTCATTGGCTCAGGGATAGGCAAATGCTATTGTAGCTGTAATTTCTCTCTCTACTCAATCCTTGGTCTCTAAGTTCAAGAATGAAACTGTGGACCCCATGAGTAAATGAAAGGACAGAGTTTATTGGCAGAAAGATTGATAAGGGAAAGAGGGGGAACAGAACCTGTGGCAGCAGAGGGGAGAACTCAAGAGGGAAGTGTATGTGGACCTTCTGTCTAGGGTGGTGGTTCTCAACCTTCGTAATGCCTCCTAATGCCGCGACCCTTTAATACAGTTCCTCATGTTGTGGTGACCCCCAACCATAAAATTATTTTCATTGCTACTTCATAACTGTGATTTTGCTACTGTTATGAATCATAATGTAAATATCTAATATGCAGGACGTGTTTCATTGTTAAAAAGGGGTCGTGACCCACAAGTTGAGAACCGCTGGTCTAGGGAGTTATATACTGATTTTCCTATGGGGAGGGGCGGAGTTGAAGAGATGGAATCTATGTCTGGAACATGTCACAGTTGGCCAGGGGCCTGCCAGTAGAAAATAATTTTAATCCTGGCATAGTTCAGAGGAGATTGGTTCTTGCCCCGGGGAAGGCAGTAGGGTGTGTGTTCCCTGCTCCAGGAGGAGCAGCCCAGAGAAGATATTGATCAGGCTTTTTTCATGACCTTAATTGTGTTCAGAGAATGCGGTCTGGAAAGGGTCTGTTTAGGCCTAGAAAAATGGGGGTCTCTGTCCAGCCCTGAGCAGGGGAGCCCTGTATCACCATGGACTGAATTGCATTGTATCTTCTGCCCCCTGTTAAATTCTTATATTGAAGCTTCAACCCCCAAGACCTCAGAATGTGACTGTATTTGAAGACAGGGCTTTAAAAGAGGTCAGTTAAAATGAGGTTGTCAGGGTGGACTCTAATCCCATCTGACTGTTTTTTTTCTTTTTTAGAGGAAATTTGGACACAGCAGGGATGCGTGTGCACAGTGGATGGACCAGGCAGGGACACAGTGAGAAGACGGCCATCTGCAAGGAGAAGCAAACCTGTGACACTTTGATCTTGGACTTCCAGCCTCCAGACGGTAAGAAATAAATGGCTGGTTGTGTTTCAATATGGCAGCCCTAGAAGACTGGGAGATGAAGCACATGTCCGCAGCCGTCTAACCCGGAGCATCTCAGGATTCTTTTGCTTAGATGCAGACTAATCCTCGCTCCTTTTGTGGTTTGTGGATATGAAGTGGGGTGTTGCTTATGCCATGGAAAGCAGAGTAGAGAGATTGAAAACAAAACAAAAAAGCAAAAGGAAAGAAGCTGAATCAAACCAGGCCTGAGGCCTGGCCTGGTTCTGGACCTGGGCCTTCTAGTTACTTGGGCCAAAAAAAAAGTCTGTTTCTGTTAATTGGGTTTCCATTAGTAGCAACCTAAAGGCCCCAACTGATGGGATGGCTTATGTGTTTACAGGATGAGGAAGAAGCTGCCCTCAAGAAATATATTAAATAGGCCTATGTATTTTATAAGTCTATGTTCTTCAAGGCAAATATGTTGTTGCCCAACAAGGGGAGAGAAATGAATTCTTTGTGTTTTGAGAATTGAAAAGAAAATTAACCTGATTTCAAGTGTGGATTTGCAGTGTGGAGCTGCAGGCCTGGGAGACAATAATGCTTTAGGAATTTTCCAGAGGCTGAGCCCAGCTTACTTGGAGATGGCAGTGTTGAGGAGTGGGATCTCAGAGGGGACTGGCCCAGGGGATGCATGAAAAAGCAGGCAAGTAGGGCAACTGAGACTGTGGTAAGTGGCCCATGGAGGTACCTCTTGGCTCAGTGAGAGGCCCATCTGTGTCTGGGCCGTCACTGTAGGGAAAGGGTAGAGGACCGGCAGGGTTTGTTGAAATGCAGATTCCCAGGACACACCCCAAAGTTGTTGAATCAGAGCCCCTGCATGCATAGCCTGCGGGTAAGCATGTTAGGAAGCTCCCAGCTAATTCTTAGGTGAGTCCCACTGAAGAACCCAGGCCTTAGAGTGTGCAGAGCACGGAAATAAGGAGATTTAATTCCCTAGCTGCGCAGAAGAATGGCTGACAACAGGTGGCAAGAAGGCCAGGGTCAGGGTTCTATCAATCCAGAAACAGAATGCCATAGGTCATCGCTTTGGGCCTACACTCATGAGTCTGGCTGCTGTAAGATCCTCGGTCAGGATAGGTCTTAAAATAGTTTAGAGTTAATTACCAAAGCTTCCGGTATTAGGACCCCCCTTTAGTGTTACCACTGACCTTAGATGCTTCTCCTAACTCACTGCCTCGTCCTGCCAGCTTTAAGGGTGTGAAGATGTGGGGTGATGGTACCTGAGCCCTGTTTGTATCACAGCTCCCAGGTCTGTGTTGGGGTTATGTGGTCCATAGGACAGAACTCATCACAGAGGCTGCCTGGTTGATGTCACACACCCTCTTTTCCTGTGGCTGCTCTTAAAAGTATACATATAGCGTCTGGGCAGGGAAAAGATTTTTACCACCACTGTTTACAAACAAAGCCTGCAGTGCTAACTGACCAGGCTTCTCCCAGATTAAGCGACAGGGCCTTGGGGGATATGGGAAGCACCTGTTTTCTCCCTGTGACCCTGGGGGCCTGCAGCCTGTGCTGCAGACCCTCACGTGGAGCACTTCCCCTTCTCCTGTCATTATTTTAGTCCTGGATGTTCTTCAGTTGAAAAAGCAACACAAATCAAACAACAGCAAAAACTTTGAAAAGCACCATCAGGAAGAACACGGGGCCGGAGCTGGGAGGACTGAGCTCTCTGCCAGTGGTCATCTTAAGGCAGTGTGACCTTGGTCACTTCATGATTCTATCTGGGCCAATTTCCCTACCTGTAAAATAAGTAGCTGAGGCTCACTGCAAATATTATCTGCCAGGACTTCTAAATTAGTATTAGCATTTTTTTTTTGTCAACATAAGCTTCTCTAGCAAAAGGCTGACTGGGAGAAACTCTTTAATTGTACATTTCTATATGGTGGTTCTTAGGTTTTTCATCTTGAGTTTATCTTAGTTGGAAAACCCTTCTCAGTGTTACCATCAAAGTGAGATGAAAGGCCGCGCTCAGCATTCGCACCCGGGCTTGTTTCCACTCGCTATATTGAACCAGTTGCTAAACCCTGATTCTCTGACAGCATGAGCCAGTAGATTCCTTCTTTTAATTTTGCCTGGGTTTAGAGACTCCCTCCAAGAGAATGAAAATGCGTCATTTATTGGGATTGGAATTTTACTGCTAAAAATGTTTAGTTCATTAATTGGGAGGAAAGAGATGCAAGCAGGGATGGTAGTTTTACCACAAAATAATTTTGTGTCCCCTTTGAGTTGATATGGTAGTTTGAAAAAACAACAACAACAAAACTCTCCTATTTAAAAATACTTCCTTGATATAAATATTTATATGTGTATATTTTCTTAAACCTCAATCTTTTTCCATTACATGAAATAGTTTTCATTCCTGGTATGCAATCCTGTTAAACAATCTATCCTCCTCAAACTTAACCCCCTCATAATTTCCTTGGGGATTAGTTTGTAATCTTCATTTAGTCCATTGTTCTTTTTTTTATTATTATTAAATCATAGCTGTGTACATTAATGCGATCATGGGGCACCATACACTGCTTTCATAGACCGTTTGACACATTTTCATCACACTGGTTAACATAGCCTTCCTGGCATTTTCTTAGTTATTGTGTTAAGACATTTACATTCTACATTTACTAAATTTCACATATACCCTTGTAAGATGCACCGCAGGTGTAATCCCACCAATCCCCCTCCCTCTGCTCTGCTCCCTTTCCTCCTTCCCCCTATTCTTAGGTTATAACTCGGTGATAGCTTTCTGTGAAACCCATAAATTAGTTTCATAGTAGGGCTGAGTATATTGGATACCTTTTCTTCCATTCTTGAGATACTTTACTAAGAAGAATATGTTCCAGCTCCATCCATGTAAACATGAAAGAGGTAAAGTCTCCATCTTTCTTTAAGGCTGCATAATATTCCATGATGTAAGTATACCACAATTTATTAATCCATTCGTGGATTGATGGGCACTTGGGCTTTTTCCATGACTTAGCAATTATGAGTAGGGCTGCAATAAACATTCTGGTACAAATATCTTTGTTATGATGTCATTTTTGGTCTTCTGGGTATATGCCTAGTAGAGGAATTATAGGATTGAATGGCAGATCTATTTTTAGATCTCTAAGTGTTCTCCAAACATCTTTCCAAAAGGAATGTGTTAATTTGCATTCCCACCAGCAGTGTAGAAGTGTTTCCTTTTCTCCACATCCACGCTAACATCTCTGGTCTTGGGATTTTGTGATATGGGCTAATCTCACTGGAGTTAGATGATATCTCAAAGTAGTTTTGATTTGCATTTCTCTGATGATTAAGGATGATGAGCATTTTTTCATATGTCTGTAGGCCACGCGCCTGTCTTCTTCAGAGAAGTTTCTCTTCAAGTCCCTTGCCCAGCCTGCGATGGGATCACTTGTTCTTTTCTTGCTTATACGTTTGAGTTCTCTGTGGATTCTGGTTATTAAACCTTTGTCGGAGACATAACCTGCAAATATCTTCTCCCATTCTGAGGGCTGTTTGCTTGCTTTACTTACTGTGTTCTTGGCTGTGCAGAAGCTTTTTAGTTTGATCAGGTCCCAGTAGTGTATTTTTGAAGCTGCTTCAATTGCCCAGTCCTCCTCATAAACTACTCGCCCAGACCGATTTCTTCAAGGGTTTTCCCTGCACTCTCTTCTAGTATTTTTATCGTTTCATGTCTTAAGTTTAAATCTTTAATCCAGTGAGAGTCTATCTTAGTTAATGGTGAAAGGTGTGGGTCCAGTTTCAATCTTCTACAGGTTGCCAGCCAGTTCACCCAGCACCATTTGTTAAATAGGGAATCTTTGCCCCACTGAATGTTTTTAATTGGCTTGTCAAAGATCAAATAACGGTAAGTAGCTGGGTTCATCTCTTGGTTCTCTATTCTGTTCCAGACATCGACTTCTCTGTTTTTGTGCCAGTACCATGCTGTTTTGATCACTATCAATTTGTAGTATAGTCTGAGGTCTGGTAGCGTGATTCCTCCTGCTTTGTTTTTATTTCTGAGTAATGTCTTGGCTATTTGAGGTTTTTTCTGATTCCATATAAAATGAAGTATTGTTTTTTTCAAGATCTTTAAAGTATGACATTGGAGCTTTAATAGGGATTGCATTAAAATTATATATTGCTTTAGGTAGTATGGACATTTTAACAATGTTGATTCTTCCCAGCCATGAGCATGGTATGTTTTTCCATTTGTTAACATTTTCAGCTATTTCTTTTCTTAGAGTTTCATAGTTCTCTTTATAGAGATCTTTCACGTCCTTTGTTAGATAAACTCCCAAATATTTCATATTCTTTGTCACTACTGTGAATGGGATAGAGTCCTTAACTGCTTTTTCAGCTTGACTATTGTTGGTATATATAAAGGCTACTGATTTATGAATGTTGATTTTGTAACCTGAGACGCTGCTGTATTCCTTGATCACTTCTAAGAGTTTTGTAGTAGAATCCCTGGTGTTTTCCAGATATACAATCATATCATCTGCAAAGAGTGAAAGTTTGATCTCTTCTGACCCTATATGGATACCCTTGATCACCTTTTCTTCCCTAATTGCGGTGGCTAGAACTTCCATTACAATGTTAAAGAGCAGTGGAGACAATGGGCAGCCTTGTCTGGTTCCTGATCTGAGTGGAAATGATTTCAATTTAATTCCATTCAATATGATATTGGCACAGGTTTGCTGTAGATAGCCTCTATCAGTTTAAGAAATGTCCCTTCTATACCAATTTTCTTAAGTGTTCTGATCATGAAGGGATGCCGTATATAATCAAAAGCTTTTTCTGCATCGATAGAGAGAATCATATGGTCTTTGTTTTTTAATTTGTTTATGTGCTGAATTATACTTACAGATTTACGGATATTGAACCAGCCTTGAGACCCTGGGATAAAACCAACTTGGTCATGATGTATAATTTGTTTGATGTGTTGCTGGATTCTGTTTGTTAGGACCATTGTTCTATTTGTTAGGGACAATACGATTTTACGGCATTCTAAGATGCACATTTAGAAGAAAAGCAAATATGTATGGTAAGCAGGGAGCTAAGGTACAATGATAAAAGTTTGTGGGAAACACATCTGATGGTACAAATTCTTTTCCCTTTTGTGGTTAGAGGATAATTTTTCTTTTTTCCCAAGAAAGTGATGCTCCTTAGAAAACCGTATATGATCTGCCCCAGAGCTGGGCAGTTAGAAAAGACACAAGGGGCTACTTCCATTGTGTCATGTGGCTGCAGGGAATTGGGAACACCAGACAAGGGGTGGATTGTATCATCCACAGCTCCCAACTCCCCTGAAGCTTCTTGTGCAGACTCAGCCTCTGAAGTTCGGGGAGGACAGGGTTGGTTCTTCCTTTGGCTTGTCTATAAGCTTCCTAGAGTAAGCACATGTGTAGGCCAGGGTAGGTCCCCACCCTTACTCTTTATAGCAGGAGTTCTCAAACTCTAGGGTGTTTCAGAATGGCCATGTGCAGTGTCTCACCCCTGTGATCCTGGCACTCTGGGAGGCTGAAGTGGGTGGATCACTTGAGCTCAGGAGTTCAAGACCAGTCTGATCAAGAGTGAGACACCATCTCTGCTAAAAATAGAAACATTAGCCAGGAATGGTGGTAGGCACCTGTAGTCCCAGCTACTTTGGAAGCTGAGGCAGGAGGATCACTTGAATCCAGGAGTTTGAGGTTGCTGTGGGCTAGGCTAAGGCCACAATGCTCTAGTCCTGGTAACAGAGTGACACTCTGTCTTAAAAAAAAAAAAATCAGGTGGCGCCTGTGGCTCAGTGGGTAGGGCATCAGCCCTATATACCAAGGGTGGTGGATTCGAACCTGGCCCTTCCCAAACTGCAACAACAACAACAACAACAAAAATCCACACACCCCGCACCTGCAGCTCACATATGTAAAAAACCAGAATGTCTTGATCACTACGGAGTTGTATAAATATACCCTGAAGTCTGGTAGGGTGATGCCCTGGCTTTGTTTTTATTATTTAGAATTACCTTGGCTATATGGTTTTTTTCTGGTTCCGTACTAAACAAAGAACTATTTTTTCCAAATCTTCAAATCTTCCATATTCATGATGAGGATATTTTAATGGGGATTGCTTCGAATCTGTAGATTGCTTTGGGAAGTATGGACATTTTTACAATGCTGATTCTTCCCAGCCATGAGCATGGTATGCTCTTCCATTTGTTAATATCCTCTGCTATTTCTTTTCTCAAAGTTTCATAATTCTCCTGTAGAGGTTCTTTACCTTTTTGTCAGGTATATTGCTAGGTATTTAATTTTCTTTAAAGCTACTGTGAAGGGAATTATGTCCTTTATTAGCTTCTCAACCTGGCTGTTGTTGTCATATACAAAGGCTACTGATTTGTTGACATTGATTTTGTACCCTGAGATATTACTGTACTTCTTGTTTACTTCCAGGAGTCTTGTGATTGAGTCTTTAGGGTTCTCTAAGTATAAGATCATATCATCAGCAAAGAGTGAGAGTTTGACCTCCTCTGCCCCCATTTGGATGCTCTTTATTTTCTTCTCTTGCCTGATTGCACTGGCTACAACTTCCAGCACTATGTTGAATAGTAGTAGTATTAGTGGACATCCTTGTCTGGTTCCAGTTCTAAGTGGAAAGCTTTCAGTTTTACTCCATTTAGTATGATATTAGCTATGAGTTTGTTGTAGATGGCTTCAATCATATTAAGAAATGCACTACCTATGCCTATTTTCTTAAGTGTTCTTGTTAGAAAAGGATGCTGAATTTTATCAAATGCTTTTTTCTGCATCTATTGAGAGGTTTATAAGTTCTTTGTTATTGCTTCCATTGATACAGTGAATTACATGTATAGATTTGCATATCGAAAACCAGCCTTGCATCCCTGCGATGAAGCCTATCTGATCGTGATGTATGGTTTTTTTAATATGCAGCTTTCCTTCCATCTTGACTCTCCTTGCAGTGTTGACACTACAACTCCCATTTATAAGAGGTATGATTATAACACAACAGCAACCAAAATTACATCCTTAGCAATCTGTTGGCTAAGATTTTATTGAGTATTTTTACATCTATATTCATTAGTGAAATTGGTCTGTAGTTCTCCTTTTTAGTTTGGTCTTTTCCTGGTTTTGGTATTAGGGTGATGTTTGGGTCCCAGAATGTGTTGGGGGAAGATTCTTTCCTTCTCAATTTTTTGGCATAATTTCTGCAGTATGAGTTGAAGAAACAAAACAAAACCCAGAATGACTTTCATTACCCACAAAGCTCATCATCATAGCATGTATTTTTAGCTCCCATTGCCAGAGTTTCTGATTTGCTAGAACTCTTCTGGGGATGAGAAACTGTATTCTACCCTGCATGTCATCAAGATATGTGTGCACGTTTGTGTGTGTGTATGTGTGTGTGTGTGTGTGTGTGTGTGTGCTGGGGTAGGAGGAAGTTACTGTAAATATATGCAGCTTCAACTGTATGTCTGATCAGTGTCAGAGCACCTATTGTAATAATTACCATAAGGCACATTAGAAATGTTTTTTAATTGATGTTATGCGTAGGGATCAAAATACATAAGTAGGTGAGAATATTATATAAGCATCCTACCTGTGCATGAATGGGGTCACCCTACCCTAGATTTAGGTAAATCCTAACACCTGTCAATTCAGACATAGGTCTTTGAGATTAGGACTAGGGAAAAGGTGAGCCTGAGGAACCAATTAACCTGTGTTAAGAATTGATAATTCTCATCTAGACTAAAGAATCTACTAAGGATATAATTTTGGTTGCTGTTGTGTTATAATCATACCTCTTACAAATGAGAGTTGTAGTGTCAACACTGCAAGGAGAGTCAAGATGGAAGGAAAATCCCAAAACTGAAAAAGCGAGGGAGGGAGCTGGTGAGAAGGGCTCATGGTTGAGTGTATATGATGGAGCCACTGTCAACAGAAGAAGAAGAAGTAGGAAATAAAGACTTTATCTAAAAAAGAGGCCAGAATGGAGAGAAATAGGAACAAGAAAGCATTTTGAGTTCATTGAAAAGAACTAAAAAACCTTTCTTTTAATTCTTTCTTGCACACACAAAAGACGATGCACTTGGGGCAATCACCCTTAGAATAGAATAAGAATTTCTGCTTAGGGTATTTTAAATGCTAACCACCTGCTCATGTATATATTAAACCTAATGGAAACACTTATATCTTACTGGAATTTAGGTTAAAATGCATCAGTTTCTGGGCAATGATTTTTTTGATATGTCCCTAAAAGCACACATGACAGAGGGAAACGTAGACAACTGGGATTGCATTAAGCTTCTGCCCAGCAAAGGAAACAGCAACATGGTAAGGAGAAAGCCTAAGGAATGAAAAGGAAATATTTGCAAATCCGGTATCTAGGAAGGGGTTAATATCCAAAATATATGAGGAACCCAATTCAATGGCAAGAAAACAAATAATGTGATTGAAAGATGAGCAAAGAACCTGAATAGACACTTCTGGAAAGACGTAAAAATGGCCTACAAATATATGTGATATATGCTTATTATCACAAATCAGAGAAATGCAAATCAAAACCATAATGAGATATCACCTCACACCAGATAGAATCGTTATCACCAAGAAGATGTAACAGTGTTGGCAAGGATGTAGAGAGAAGAGAACTCTTGCATGCTGTTGGCAGGAATGAAAAGTAGTACAGCCATTATGGAAACCATATGGAGGTTCCTTAAACATTAAAAATAGATCTACCATGGGACCCAGAAATCCTATTACTGGGTTTATAGACAAAGGAAACGAAATCTGTCTTTTGAAGAGATATATGTACTCCCATGTGCATTGCAGTATTATTTACAATTGCCAAGATATGGAATCAACCTAAGTGTCCATCAATGGACAAATAGATAAAGCATTATGGCATATACATATATACAATGGAATATTATTCAGCCTTAAAAAAGGAGATCCTTTTGTAGCACAATGTGGATGAAGCTGGTGGAAATTATGGTAAGTGAAATAAGCCCGACACAGAAAGAAAAATTTTGCATGAAAATCATTGCATGAAATCATGCAAAGAAATCATGTGGGAATTATATGTGGGATCTAAAAAGTCAGACTCAGAGAAGGAGAGAATAGAATGGTGGTTGCCAGGGGATAGGGAGTGAGAGAAATGGGCAGGTATTGGCCAAACGTACAAAGTTTAAGTTATGAAGACATAAAAACATGTCTTAAAAAGCATCAGTTCCAGATGCCCCAGCTGAATGCCTCATAGGAGGGACTAGAGCAGTGGTTTTCAGTGGGAGGGAAGGCCCACAGGCTTGTGTCAGGATGATTGTACATAATCTAACTCATGTTACATACTTGGGGGATTCTTCAAAGCTATTGCACCCTGTTTTGCTCTCTGTAGACACTGTTACTGCCACAGGAAATTCTCTAAATTCTGTGGTTTTAAATCCCACCTATTTTATATTCCTATTCCTGATCTCTCGGTCAGTATGAATGTACAGCCTCCCAGTAGACATGTCAGACCTACAAGGCCCCAGGACAGGTGCGGCTCTCCGGCAAACCTGCTCCATCTCATTGTCCCTCACTTTGCTCATGGGACCATCATTTTCTCCAGTTTTTAAGGTTGATGTCATTCTTAACTCCTCTCCTTCTCTTGCATTCCTTATCCAATCCATCCACAAGTTTCGTCAGTTAAATTTTATTCTGAGTGTGACCATTTCTCATCACTCTCTTCCCTGTCACTGAAATCCAAGACAAAACACTGTCCTGTCACTCTCCTCTCCCTTGTTGTTTCTCCTAAAAGCAGCAGCTAGAATTGGAATAAGACATATGATTGTGTTAGCTTCCTGCCTGAAGCCCTCCCCCAACAGCTTTCCCTCACGCTTCAAACAATGTCCAGGGTCTTCATCACCGCCGGTGAGGCTTCGCATGATCCCTGATGTTAACATCTAACAAAACCACAGCTTTGACCAAGAAGCTAACACAGGTGCAGTACTGTTAACTAAACTACAGACTTCATTTAGATATTACCAGTTTTTCTGCTAATGTCCTTTTTATGTCCTGGATCCAAGGCAGGATCCCACATTGCATTAGTTATAGTGTCTCCTGGCATCTGGTCTGGGTTAGTTTCTCAGTGCTTTTTTTTTTTTTTTTTTCCATCACCACCTTGACAGTTCTAAACAGCTTTGGCTAGTTATTCTGAAAACTGTACCAAGCTCATTTTGCTTGCTTGCCCCAAAGGCCAATGTGATGGGAAGCCAACAAAATGGAACTTAGTAGCTCTTAAAAATTCCATTTCAGAAAGCCTGCTGAGAATCTTGCTAGAGCTCACCTGCTGGATTCCTATGTGAATAAGTTTCTGATCTCACTATCAGGAGACTGTGGGGACTAAAGAGATCAGGAGAGTAAGGACTGAGAACTCAGAAGCCTTTTTCCAAAAGCCACCAGCAGATTTCCCAACAAGTCTTATAGGTCATAATTCCACACGAGGGCCGCAGAAATGGAACTGCTGTGATGAGCTTAGTCTAATGAAGATCCACTCTGGTTGAGGTGGGATTAGGACTTCTTCTCTGAGTCACAGCTTCCACAAAGAAGGGAAACCAGCAAAGAAGAGGTGAGCAGAGGGGCGTCAGGGATGCAGATGGGATAGGAAATTTGGTAGATAATAAGTGGTAGCTGTTACAGAGTCTATGTATTCTGTACATAGGTGAAGTTCAGACAAGGCCTGGCCTCCTGGGCGTAGAGCACATCAGAAGTGCTTACCAAAAGATGCCTGGTACGGATAAAAAATACTTTGATAGAGCTAGTGTGGAGGTTCCCAGCTACTCAGGAGGCTGAGGTGGGAAAGTCCTGGAGCCCAGGAATTTGAGTCCAGCCTGAGCAACATAGTAAGGCCTTGTCTTATTCGTTCTTATATTGTGATAAATTCATACAATGAAACAGTACTTGTCAATAAAAATGAATGTACCACTGATACATGCAACATGATGGAAGAATCTAAAAGACATTCTGTCAAGTAAAAGAACCCTGACACCAAAGACCACGTGCTGTATGATCCTATTCACATGCTAGAAAAGACAAAACCATTGGGACAGAAAACAAATCAGTAGTTGGAAGGCCTGGAAGTAGAGGGAGGTGACTGGATCAAAAGGGGAATGAGGGAAATTTTGGGGGCAATGAAAATGGTCTACAGATTAAAGAGAGAACTACCCTTGGGTCTTGGGTGATGGTGTGAGAAGGGACAAAGGACATTTCAGGAAACCTTCATTTTCTACACGGGATATAGTTCTGTTGTCTTGTGAAACAGAGTAATCTTCCCAGGCTTTGGCTTGGACAAATGGCGTGATTTTCTATTTTTTTAATTAAAATTGTTTGTGTTTATGTTTCAAGTGTACAAGATGATATGCATAGTAAAGTGATAACTACATTCCAAACCAGTACTCCACACAGTTACCTCTGTGTGTGTGGGATTAAAGCACCTAACATCTACTCTCTTAACAAATGTCTGGTGTACAAGGCAATATTAGTTATAGTCCTGATGTCGTACCTTGGAGTTGTAGATTTATTCATCCTTACATAATTATGACTTTGTACCCTCTGACCTCTATCTCCCCATTTCTGTCCCTCTCTCTACCCCTGATAACCACTGTTATTATTTTGTTTCTATATATTTGACGTTTTTTAGATTCCACATATAAGTGAAATCATGTAGTATTTTTCTTTCTGTGTCTAGTTTATTTTACTTGGCATATAATGTCCTCCAGTCTCATTCATATTGTCACAAATGATAAAATCTCCTTCTTTTTCATAGCTGAATAATATTCCATTGTATGTATGTATGTGTATGTATCTGTATATCTTGAAATATTTTCTTTATCCATTCATCCATTGATGGACACTTATGCTGTTTCCATATCTTGACTATTATGAATAATGCTGCAATGAACATAGGATACAGTGAACAACGGATTTTATTTTGTTTGGGTATAAACCAGTAGAGAGATTGCTGGATCACATGATAGTTCTATTTTTAATTTTGGGGAAAAATTTATGTTGTTATGCATAATGGCTATACCAATTTACATTCCCATCAACAGTATATAAGTGTTTCCTTTCTGCCACATTCTTTTTTTTTTTTATGTAGGAGCATTGAATCAAGCATTTTATTCAAGTTTTTAGGATGAGGAAAACAAATGATATAAAATAAGTCATCTCAAACCATTTTCAACGTATTACAAAATGCTCACACAGCAAATACAAAAAGCTTCAACACATTCTTCTTTCAATTAACTTCTGCTGCAATAAACAAAACATTAACAAACATACAAATTTCTTCTGTATCTAACTTAGGAGTTGAATTACTGAATTACTAATTCTTACAATATTACTCACACATATTTTTATTCATACATTTTTAACGAGATTATTGCCAATATATACATTATTTTATTTTTACATTAAGCCAATGTCTGTCATGCGGCCATCAAAAACCTTACACTATGATCATGGCCATGACATACACTGGGGCTGATTTTCATCTTTCTGTTTTCATGGTTGATTAGCTTTGTTTTAGTTGAATCATAATATTGGAAAGCAGAAATTGAAAGCCAGTTTTCCACCTCGGTTACGAATGGCACAGAGCTGTGGCTCCTTTCTGGGACGTCTATCGGGCAATATTGTATGTGAAAGGAGGAAATGTGGCCTTGAGGGTTGAAAATAATAATGATAATAATAAAACGTGCTGCAGTGGTGTGCCCTCGATTAAATGGCTTGGGAGGAGAAAATTGATTTGATTTGGATGGTAAAAAAGTTTCTTGCTGAATAAATAGTATGTTTCTATACAAAGAAAAACAAACAAACAACCCCCCCCCAAAAAAACATTACAGTAAGTTACACAGGTTTGTAGTCTAATTTACACTGTAGCTTCTTAGAATCAGCCAGTTTCCTGACTGCTTTCATGAAGTCTTCCTGTACTACAAAATCACGATCGGCACGAATTGCAAACATACTTGCTTCAGTACAAACATTTCTCAGGTCTGAAAGCTTCACAATTGCTTCATAATCTATTTCTCCATGCTTTGTAATGGGACCTGCATGGATTTTCAATATGTCTAATCTTGCTTGTTCATTTGGCAAATCAATATGTATTTTCCTATCTAATCCTGGATGTAGTAAAGCAGGATGCAGTGTATCTGGTCTGTTTGCAGCCATGATCATTTTAACTCTATGCAGAGTATCAGATCCATCCATTTGATTCGGTAACTCTATTAAAGTTCTCTGAATTTCTCTGTCAGCTGAAGTACCCTCAGAAAACCGAAGACCACCAATAGCATCTATTTCATCCATAAAAATGATGCATGGCTGATGGTCTCTGGCATAATTAAACATTTTTCTGATCAAACGAGCACTTTCACCAATGTACTTATCTACAACAGAACTAGATACAACCTTTAAGAAATTATAGTTCAACTGGCTAGCAACAGCGCGTGCCAAGAGTGTTTTCCCTATGCCTGGTGGTCCATGAAACAAACAGCCTTTCGGTGGTATTATTCCTACATGCCGAAATAATTCTGGGTTTGTAATTCTATCACCTCTCTTAATTCCCAGCTTTGTTCTGATAATCTTCCAATCTCAGAATAAGAAACATTCCCTGGGTCTTTGTGAGACATGTTGTAAACTAGTGGATCCACCTCTGTTGGCAAATAGCTCATAATAGTTAGCGTAGCCATATCCAAAGCAACTCTTGTTCCTGGCTTCAGCTTACTTTTGTCAAGCTGTCTACAACAACCTACAACACATCCTGGTCCATTTGTATTTTTCTTCAGTTAATTGTCCAAGCACTTCACTCACAATCTGTCCAACACTTTGTAGGGCCTTCAGATCATTTTCAGACTTTTCATACTGTTTAGGAAGTTCTTTTAATTGTTCTCCTAACTCCTTAAGACGGCTGGCCGTCCATCTCCTTGTGCTCCAGCAGCTTCTTGCTGTAGTCCTAAGCGCCTTATCTCTAGGTGATGAGAAGCCTTCTGTCACATTCTTGCTAACCCTTTTTATTTTTTGTCTTTTTGATGATAGCCATTCTAATAGGCATGAGGTGATTATCGCATTGTGGTTTTGATTTGCATTTCTCTGATGATTAGTGATGTTGAGCATTTTTTTCATATAACAGTTGACTATTTTGATGTCTTCTTTGGAAAAATGTCTGTTCAGGTCCTTTGCTTGTTTTCTAATCACATTATTTTTTTCTTGCTATTGAGTTGTTTGAGTTCCTCATATATTTTGGATATTAACCTCTTATCAGAAATAAGGTTTCCAAATACTTTCCTCCCTTCCATAGGTTGTGCTCTGTTCATTGTTTCCTTTCCTGGGCAGACGCTCTGTAGTTCGATGTCGTCCTACTTGTTTATTTTTGCTTTGTTGCCTAAGCTTTTGGTGTGATATCCAAAAAAAACTTGTTGCCTAGCCAAAGTCAAGGTCAAGGAGATTTTCCCTTTTGTTTTCTTCTAGGAGTTTTACACTTTGAGGTTATATGTTTTGGTCTTTAATCTGTTTTGATTTGGTTTTTGTTTGTAGTATAAGGTGAGGGTCTAATTTCATTCTGTTGCATGTAGCTATCCAGTTTTGCCAGTACTATTTATTTAAGAGATTTACTTTCCCCATTGTATTTTTTTGGTACCCTTGTCAAAAATTAGTTGATTGTATATTATTAAGTTTATTTCTAGGCTTTCTATTCTGTTCCATTGGTCTATGTGTTTGTTTTTAGTTTTTAGTTTTTATGCCAGTACCATACTGTTTTGACTTCTATACCTTACAAAATTTACACACAAAAATCAGTTGCATTTCTTTACATCAATGACAACCTTCTAAAATATAAATTAATAAAACAATTTCATTTATGATAGCATCAAGAAGAATAAAACTCTTAGAAATAAATTTAACTGGCTTGGTACCTGTAGCTCAGTGAGTAGGGCGCCAGCCACATACATCAAAGGTGGCGGGTTCGAGCCTGGCCCGGGCCTGCTAAAACAACAATGACAAATGCAACCAAAAAATAGCCAGGCATTGTGGTGGGCACCAGTAGTCCCAGCTACTCGGGAGGCTTAAGAGAATTGCCTATGCCCAAGAGTTTGAGGTTGCTGTGAGCTGTGATGCCACAGCACTCTACCAAGGGTGACATAGTGAAACTCTGTCTCAAAAAAAAAAAAAAAAAGAAAGAAATTTAACCATGGGAGTGAGAGATCTATACCTTGAAAATCATAAAACATTGATAAAATGATTTGAAGACACAAATAAATGGAAACATATTTCATGTTCATGAATTGGAAGATTAATATTGTTAAAATATCCATACTACCCATAGTGATATACATATTCAGTGTAGTCACTATAAAAATTCCAGTACTATTTTTCACAGAAATAGAAAAAATTCTAAAATTCATATGGAAACACAAAAGACCTGGAATAGGCAAAGCAATTTTATGAAAGAAAACTAAGACATTTTATTCTATGTTCTTTAAATTATCAATGAAGTGTTTAAAAACACGGGACTTAGAAGAGGGCTGAGAATATATATATATATATTTTTTTATCAGCTCTGTGATCTGAGCCCTGGTTCTTAATTACCCACTAAAGAACTTAAATTAATTAAAACATAATTCTCCTTAAGAAGAACATTTTCTCATGTTTTACAGGGTGTTATGCATTCAATTTTAGTGTGCTTAGTTTTCTGGGTTACCTGTGGTCTTATGTGACTGGGACTTTTGACAGGGTTTGTAATTGACATATTTTGACTCAATAAAGGATTCTGCTTATTGAAGTACATTCCTGGCCTATTTTACACGGTCCTAACCAAACATACCTGTCACTGATTATAATTGACCATGGGAATCCCAGCATCTAGCAGGAGGGAGATAGAGGTGGGTGAAGTACAGATAATTTTGGTTAAGGGGTCCACCCTTGGGGTCATTTCATACATACATCTTCCTATTCTGTGACAATTCTGAGTATACGATTCTGGAAGGCAGTGCATGAGAGAGTGTCTAGGAGTTGCCTCAGTGA
Organism: Nycticebus coucang; assembly: GCF_027406575.1. Taxonomy (NCBI): domain Eukaryota; kingdom Metazoa; phylum Chordata; class Mammalia; order Primates; family Lorisidae; genus Nycticebus; species Nycticebus coucang. Next base: position 113,703,344 of record NC_069788.1, on the reverse strand, counting down.
AGAAGCTTGTTCCAAACAATTGGGTGTGAACGGTATCCCATGGTTATTTGGGGCCTGGCATAGGTTTTTAACAGCTCGTTATTGTTGATATAAATTTTCTCCCATGTATATTGGTTGTCAACATATTAACACGTATCTCTGCCTCTTTATTATGAGCACTGGGACGTTGTAAATATGCATTTCAATCTGACATAACATTATTTCTGAGTCTCACACCTAACCATTCTCATAACATGATATGAACACGTTCATTCCTGGACACATGGTTTTTAAAACCAAGTGGTAATTCTGGAAAGAGAAAAAAAAAATCCACTTCACTGTAATTAGCTTGTTTGCCATAGACTCCTGAGAAGGAGATTATGCAATTTGTGGAAACAGAAATGCTGGGCATTCTGTGAAAGCAGCATCTCATAGGCTGTGGTTCACGGATCCTTATCCAAAAGTAGATTCCATCACTAGAAATTTCAACTTAGCAGGTCTCAGTTGGGGTTCAAGAATCTTTATTGCCAACTTTTAATATGTATCCTGGGAGGTACTGATGCTGTGCCTTTGAGACACTTTCTAAAGTATCTAATCAGGATATCTATTTTCTTTGAGTATTTCACACGAGTGACCCCGAGAGTGACCTTTTCTCCTTTTATTGCTAAAAAAGCAAACAAAGAGTCTTTAGCTCGAAAAAGACTAGACATAAGAGCTGAGGAAAAGAAAATGTGGGGTCTTTGAGGAAAAGTAGCCTCAGCTGTCAATTGTCACAAATGCACAGTCCTAGATAATGAGCCTCATGTCCAATACTCATTATCCTCTCCGAATCCTCTCCCGTAAATGCCCGCACCAAATGCACTGGCACAGTATTTTTCTGCATTGGCCTGTCAATGCAGTTATGAATCTAAATTGCCAAATCATTTTTATTCTTCTGTTCAATTTGTCACCTGGTTTGAGAGCCACATCATAATCAATTCTATTACACACTTCCCTGCAACTCCTTGCTTGATAATAAAGTAATAAAAAGATTCAGGATTTTACTTATAAATGTATTTCATTTTATAGTTTGAATGAGTTTCAGGAAAGATCCTTATGTGCAGTGTGCCCCCAATAAAGAATTGCTGAGTGAATTAATGAAAGGCTGGGCTGAATCACATTATCACACATATTCACAAAGTAGTACATCAAATCATATTTTCATACAGCTAAACTGAGTTGATTCTTAAAATCCATGAAATATGAAAAGTAAAGACAATTTTTTTTATTTGGTAAGGAGAGCAATTATACTTTAATGTACAATTAAGGTTTTAATCTTTTATTTTGAGACCATTTTAAATTACAAAAAAGTTCTAAAAATGGCTTGAAGAGCTCCCTTCTACCCTTCCTTCTCATTCTGTTTTAAAGCTTCATATGTCAATGTATATTTCTTTCTTTTTTTTAATGTATATTTCTTAAAAAACAGGAACACTCCTCTGTATAAGTAAAATATAATCTCAACACCAGGAAAATAACACTGATTCAATGTAATCCATCTAATCCACAGAATCCACTGATTATGCCATTAATGTCATTTTTAGGTCTTTGATCTCACCCAAGATCACCTGTTAGATTTAGTTGTCTCATCTCTTTAGTGTCCTTCAATCTGGAACAATCTTTACTTTTATAATCTTGACATTTTTATTTTTATTTATTTTTTTCATAATCTTGACATTTTTAAAGAGTACAGTCCAGTTACTTTATTTTCCCTTAACTTGCATTTTATCTGATGTTTCACCATAACTTACATATTTATTCATGAAAAGTGATGGTGCTTTCTCAGCATATTATATCAGGAGGGAGCACAAGGTTGATTTGGTTCACCACTGGTTTTTATTTACATAAAATTTTACTGATTGATTAAGATGATTATCTCCCAAGTATTATAGCTGCAATGTTAATCAATAAGCATGTTGTACTTAATAATTAAACATGTATTAATGAGTATTTTTAGAGACATACTTTGTGATTATGTAAATATCCTGTTCATCATCAAACTTTTATCCACCAATTTTAGCATCCATTGATGATTCTGGCCTGAATCAGTTATTGTGATGATGGTTACCAAATGATGTTTTTCTAATTCTACCTTTCCTTCTTTATCTATTACTTGCATTCTGATATAGAGTTCTCTTCTCCTCTCCCTTTCTTGCTCCTTTTCTCTTCGTTCTTTTTTTCTTTTTCTCTCTTTCTTTCTCCCTCCCTTCCTTCCTTCCTTTTTCTTTCTCTCCATTCCCTTCTCTCCCCTCCCCTTTCTTTCATCACTGTGGACTCTGGATTCTTTCTTTACTCAAAGCTCTATGGCTGTGATTACTTATTTTGATACTTAAATTGTCCTAGATTTGGCCATTAGGAACCCCGTCAAGCTGACTTGTATGTTCTTCTGACATATCTCCATAGTTCTTTAAGTACTTTCTTATTTCTTTCATAAGAAATAATTCTAGTATCATCCACCACACCAAGGAGCCATGGATTCTTTTATTTATTTATTTATTTTTTATTGTTGGGGATTCACTGAGGGTACAAAGAACCAGGTTACATTGATTGCTTGTGTCAGATAAAGACCCTCCCATAATAGTGTTCTGCCCCCAGCCATGGATCCTTTTAGTAGAGAATGATATTTAGAAACCAACATCTGAGTGTTAGGTGTGTTCATTGCTACTGGGTGCCATTGTTTTTAGGCCTTCTTCATGGACAGAACTAGGAAATATATCAAAACACACACACACACGCATATACGCTTATATTTTTCTGTCTATCATCTTACTAAATTAAAAACTATTTCACACCATCATCTCCAATTTCAAGCCACATCAAGGGTTTTTCTCCTTTGTATATTCATAATTCCCTTCTCCAACAGTGAGAAACCTGGTTCCCAATATCCTTAATATATTTACTTGTTTGTTCAATTCCTTAAAGGGTATGCAAACCAATATCTTGGCCATGCCAGCAAAAAGTGTGGACTATATTAAATTGGTCAAGTTATCAGTATATATAAAAATATTAATAAATATACCATATATGTCTATACATGCATATATGTGAAATCAGACATTTTATTTTATTTATTTATTTATTTTATTTTTTTGAGATAGAGTCTCACTTTGTTGCTCTCGGTAGAGTGCTGTAAGTGTCACAACTCACAGCAACCTCAGACTCTTGGACTTAAGTGATTCTCTTGCCTCAGCCTCCCAAGTAGCTAGGACTACAGGTGCCCGCCACAACACCTGGCTATTTTTTTTGTTGTAGTTGTCATTGTTGTTTAGCAGGCCTGGGCAGCCCCAGTGTATGTGGCTGGAGCCCTAAGGGGTCCTCAAACTATGGTCCGCGGGCCACATGAGGCGGTGTGATTGTATTTGTTTCCGTTTTGTTTTTTCACTTCAAAATAAGATATGTGCAGTGTGCATAGGAATTTGGTCGTAGTTTTTTTTTTTTTTTTTTTTAACTGTAGTCTGGCCCTCCAACAGTCTGAGGGACAGTGAACTGGTCCCCTGTTTAAAAAGTTTGAGGACCCCTGCCACTGAACTACAGGCCCTGAGCCAAATCAGACATTTTATATAAGAAATTGTAACATATAGATATATGAAATCCCATATAATAATAAAACATATCCCATATAATACATAATATATAAACATATATATGTAAACATCCGATTTTATGTATATGTATTTTTTTAAGAGAACTACACAGCAAGGCTTTTCTCCAGATGAGCCTGGAGCCTGTTGTTCCTACTTTCATGTGGTGGTCCTATCCTACCCTGCCTGATTCTCAAGGAATTGTTGGCCTCAGATGCCCAGAGCTCCCCAAAGCAGAAGCCCAGCTGATCTCCCCCTTTCTCTCTCTCTCACTAAGCAGCCTATTTTCTAAGTGTTACAAACAACTGCAGGCATCTCCACAACACACTTAAGCCAAATGTTGAACCTGGGGAAGGAAAGATCTCATATTTCAACTTTAATAACTAACTGGAACATCTCTTAATATTTTGCTTTACTCACTGGGTTGGGGGTGGCTTCTCTCGGTTGCAAGGCCCCCCCTCCAGGTTCCCCTGGGACATTTTTCATGTACTAAGTCTTCATGATACATTTGTCTGCTTATGTCTTATTCCATTAGCCGGAGAGGATTGAGGGCAGGGACAGCTTCTTTTATTATCCATTGCTAATGCTAGCAGAGGGTCTAACACACAGCAGGTGCTAATTATTGTGCATTGGGTGAAAAGAATGAATACATCTATTAATCAATGTAAAATGGTGGGGGAAAGATGCATGCTGGGAAGGAGAATTTTAAATTTCAACTTCTGGACCCATAGGAAGGAAGAGAGTCCAGGCAATTAGATATTTTATTTCAAGTTCTTTTTTTTCTTGGTGACATAAAACAATTCAAGAATAAATCTCGAATTTATTCTTGAAATCTCGAATTTATTCTTGATATTGGTACCCCTAGAGCCAACACTCGTGTCCTATTCCCACCTGCACTTCCCGAATCTTTGATTAAATATCAAATTTCAACACGCTTGCATTCCAGGTCTCAGTTCGTTCGTTACCCTTTCTCATTTTCTGTTTTCAACTTTTTCCTTCTTCCAAGAATATTCGATAGTTAATTTTTATCGAAAGTTCTCTTGTAGTTTTCTAGACAAGAATAATCACACAGCACTCCAAATACAGCGTGTGGTGTACATGTTGAATAAATAAAAACGACGAGGTTTGGAACAGTATCAGTGACGACCGTGGTGTCCCGTTTTAATTTAGAGGGCGCCAGCTGCACGTTGGCGAGGGAGTCTGAAGCTACCGGGCACACAACGCCCCGGGCCAGAACTTCCTAGGATAACCTTGACGCCACTGAAGTTTCCAGACCGGGCCAGCTGAGAATTGAGGGAAGGAGCCTCCGCCTGGTTAAGTCAGTCTCCCGGTTTTCTCCGCGGCGGCTCCAAGTGCCAAGAATTTCTATCTAGACTTTCTGTTTCCCGGGCGAATCCGGGTCAGCACCTTCGTGGCGCAGGGAACAGGTGAGCCGGAGGCTGCGCTCTGGGGCCGCGCTCAGGTGCCGCCGCCCGCCCCGGCCGCCCCGCCCGCCTGCTCCGCGCGGTCGCCCAGGTGCCGGCGCCCAGGTGCGCGGGGCGCGGGCTGCAGCTCCGCTCGGCCCCCGACAGCGGGCGCCGCTGCAGTAGCTCGCGGGCCGCGGCGCGGAGCGGCTTCTCGAGTTGGGGCAGCTTCGCGCTTGGCCCTGCTCGGCGGCGAGAGCTTCGCCGGGAGCCGGCTTCCCACGGCCGGCGGGCGCCGAGGGGACGGGCCGACCTCCGCGCACCTTCCCGGCCCCGCACGTGCAGAGGCGGGCGAGCGGCTGGCGCCCGGGAGCGCGGCGGAGAGCCGGGCGGGCCCGGAGCGCGCTGGTGACACCGAGCGCCCCGCGCCCCGACACCATGAGACCTGCCGCGCCTCCTCGCGGGCCCGGGGCTTCGGTCTCCGCTCGCTGAGCCCCTGCGCTCGCCACCACGGAAACTCGGAAAGAGGCGGCGAGGCGCTGGAGAGCCCCGCCGAGACGGACTCGACTTGCCCTCCGCCCCCCGAGAGGCTGGCGGTCTCCGGTTCCCTGGGCTCCTCTAGCTTCATCAAGAACCTGATGCAAGCTTGGCTTTAGGAGAAATTCAGAAGCCGGAGAGAGAGTCGAGGCAATTCTTTGGTTGCTAAGGTAATTGTAGTTGTGACAAAAATGGGCAAGAAACAAAAGGGGGAAAGGATGGTTTAACACATCACCCGCTCCACCCCGTTCAGATGTGTTGATTTCATCTCCGGGGTGTGGGTGCTTGTCCATTTCAGATACGTGACAGGTGCCGGTGTACGTGTGTGTTTGTGCAGTTTGGGACCGTGGAAGCACGAGCTTACATAAGTGGTTAGGCAAGCTGGCGTGTGGACTTGTGTGGGATGGGTGCAGGTCTGCATATAAATCATGTTCTGGGTTTCTGGGTGTGAAGCGCTCACCGCCTGGGACGGCAGTGCAGAGGAAGGTGCTTTGAGATACTTCCAGTCTTGGATTTTATGATTGCAGGTAGGGCAGCTGTACCCCCAAAGCAGACGTTCATTAACTTTTTTTTCTGAATAAGCTCGCCCATTTGTGGGTTGGAAGAAAAGCCAGCGCGTCTCGGCTGTGAGGTGGGGAGGGCAGGGAGTGTGGCGAGGTCTGTTATTCAGAAACTGCGGTGGGAAAGGAAAGGGTAGGCATTTGCTCTGAGAGGATGACACCCAGGTTTGTTGGTAAGGAGAGTGAAGAGACGATGTTTACAGTCACTGCCAGATTGCGTAAAAAGTGGCCCAATGAGACAGGGAAAGTGACCCAGAAAATTTAATTTTGTTCAGAATGAAAGCTGCTATATTTCCTTTTCTTTTAAAAAATTCGACGGAGCAGGAACGTTCTTTTCTTTTCTTTCTTTCGTTTTTTTTTTTGTTGAGACCAGTGGTATTTCTATGCTACACATTGAAGGTATTGGGGTCTTGTTGGCTTAGAATTGTCCTTTCAGTACTTGTCAGTGCTTAGTGGCTGAATCTGCAGCTCAGACCTGTTCTGGTCAGTACCTCTTAGCAGCCCCAAAGTAAAACTGCAGAAATAATCAGGATTAGGTAGAACCCCACATTGGACCCCTTTCTCTCCAAAGGGGATGAGAAAGGGAAGAAGAACTAGGCTTGTACTATCAGAATGGAGTTAGAGAATGAGCTACAAGTTCGTGTGTGTCAGAAGAGTTAGACAAAAAGGAAACCGTTAGGTTTAGCTTAATATGTTAACAACAGGATCAACTTTCATAGGCAAATGGGTGACTATGTGGAGTGGGAACTGGGATGTTGGTGGGAAACTTTCTGTGAGTTGCATATTTTTATGTTTTATTCTTAATTTTTTACTAATTTGCAATGAGTTAGACTACCCTTGTGAAAGAAAATCAAGGACTGAAGTAGGGAAATTTTAGACTTCTTGGAGAGACACCTTTGCAGACCAAAGCTTGCATGTTGAAAGTCAAGATGATAAATTCTTCCTGAGTCCTATGATACTGTACCACTATTCAGCTAAGTTGTTGTGAAAATATGGTAATCTCGTGTGTGATAAACTACATGTAGAGAGTCTATTCCCAAAAACTTGTCCTTTCCTGAGAGTCCATAAATTTTAGAAACGTCAGCTATTGGGAGGTATGGTGATGAAGGAGAGAGAGCCTGGTGTTTCCTTTTTCATATTCACTCTGCTGGTTCTTAACTTTACTTCTGGTTTCCTTGAAGATATTTCAGTTAATATTCCTGAATTAATATTGCTGACAGTTTCAGTAAAACAATACTAGTTTTTCTCTGAAGTAACAAATTTATCTTACCAAGTGAAACATTACAACTGTGCTTTCGTGGCAGAAATGTCTCTGTAAAGGAGCCCATTTTAATTATTTATTTTTGGAATAAAATATCCAACGTAGACTTTCTTTTAAGTGAGCAAACATTTCTTGAGAAAGAAAAAAAAAAATTAAGGGTAGTCTGGTCAGTGAAATTTGCCAGTAATTTTGGATGTCTTATTGTTCACAGGGACAGACTTTTATGTGAAAGTAAGATCATTCTGTTTTTTATCTCTCTGATCTCCTCCCATGCATGTTATCCCCGGACTTCTAAGACCATGCCAGGAATTGCTGAACATTCTGTTTTATGCCAGGGGTTAAACATCAGGGAGTTGTGAGTAAGGAATTGTGTGTCACAGAAACGTTTTTCAAAAGGCATGTTCTCAGAGACCTCAATACTAGGATTAATTTTTCCTTTAGCTTCACAGTTAGCTTGTCTTAATTCAGAGTGCTTTGAACCTAGGAATGGATTTAACCTCTTGATTTTCAGTGCCAGCTGGAAGGAATATATTCACTGAACTTCATCCTCATTGTAACAGAAATAATTACTATACACACAATATCCTCCTGTCTGTAATTTTGAATTATAATACAAAATAAACTTTCATGTTGAGTGCTATGGATATAATGTTTGAAAAATTAATTTCACTCTTTTCCTGATTATAAAAGCAATATTTAGCTATTAGGAAAAATTCAAAAAAATAAAATTAATAAAAGAAAGATTATCCATAATCTCCATGGAGGGCGAACCACTATTAGCATGTCTTCAAACTGTATGTTCTTCCAGACATTATTCTGGTCACATTATTCATTATATTTCTATCTTCCCTCCCTTTCTTCCTCTAAAATTTTAAATCCTGCAAATACAACTTGAAGATGTGTTAAAGGTTTGGAAAATTACTGCTTGCTTACTGGATCAATTTTGATGCATCAGATTTTAATTTTTGTCACTGGTCCCTGTTTTCAAAGAGAGTAGGTTCTCTCTCAACTCTTTGAAAACCAATGTTTCCACTTTGGGTCAGAAATACTTGGGGGTCCCCATCAGAGTTACAGATTAAAGCATCAGAAAAGAAATAGAAAGAACATTGGTTGCAACTCCTCCACCAACTTCTTGTGTGGTTTTTGGCTTCTGTTTCCTCAAAGGACAAATGACACTTTTAAATTTAGTTCAATAAGCTAATGACATATTTGTTGCTTTGACATTTGTTGAGAATAATCTTTGTTCGAAGAAAGCTTATTCAAACGCAGATGGCTGGGGGGTCACCCTCAGAGTCTCTGATTCATTCATTCTAGGGTAAAGCCTGAGATTTTACATTTCTAACAAGTCCTCAGATGATACTGACTCTGCTGGTCTGGTGACCACACTGAAAACTAGAGGGTAAGTTAACTGAAGGCAAAAGCCTCGTTTCATTTTTCTTTGCATCTGTCTTCCCTGTATCCATGAGAAACGTACCTGCAAATAGGTGTTCAGTAAGCATTGATTGAATAAATATCAGTTTTCTCCATGGGAGCATCTTTCTGATGTGGGCCAGATAAAGGAGGATAACCATGCAGAATCTGGAACCCTGAAGTGTGGAGTAAAAGTCATCCATGAAACCTAGTTCTTTAAACTGCAAGGAAAGCAAACATACTTCCAACTAGGCAGTTAAAATGAACATTAAACCTAACAAGTTACATTAAATATCCAGAAGTACTTGCTTGAGATATTGCAAACCACGAAGCTTGCCAACTACTTCACCATTGCCTCCCTGGGATTTCTAAGAAGCAACTCATTTTTCTACTACACGTACATATTCCAAAAGGGGGCATCACTATTAATTATCCCAATTACCCAAACAGCAGGTAAAGTAGCAATGGCACCTCCCTATGGTCCTTCCATCAAGAAAATGGCACCATTGTATAAGATAGGTCCCCATTTTATAACTGAGGAAATTTAAGACTCAGAGAAACAGATTAATCTGCATAAGGCCACAAAGCTAACACGTGGCAGCATCAGAATCAGACCTTTCATGACTTCCCTCTTCCTGTACTCCATAGCCAGGAGTTTCCAGCTGATACCCCAATGAGAATATTTCGTCATCCTTGTGTGCTACCTTTTGAATAGAAAACGAATCTTTTCCTTCTGCTTAGTGTTAGAAGCATAGTGTCAAAGAACATCCATTTTTACATAGGACGTATGAAGACTTTTAAAAAGTACTTGAATGGGGGCAAGACATGATTGCAAGAGGGACTTTACCTAACAATTGTAATCAGTGTAACTGGCTTATTGTACCCTCAATGAATCCCCAACAATAAAAAAAAAAAAAAAAGTACTTGAATATGGCTCGGTACCCATAGCACAGTGGTTACGGTGCCAGCCACATACACCAAGGGTAGAGGGTTCGAAGCTGGCCCAGGCCAGCTAAACAACAGCTAAAAACAACTGCAACAAAAAATAGCTGGGCGTTGTGGCGGGGGCCTGTAGTCCTAGCTACTTGGGAGACTGAGGCAAGAGAATCACTTAAGCCCAAGAGTTTGAAGTTGCTGTGAGCTATGATCCGACCGCACTCTACCCAGGGCGACATAGTGAGATTCTATCTCAAAACAAAAACAAAAAACTTGAATATGAACAAAGTAGGTGTTCCTTTAATTCAGGCTATTAAAATGAGTTGTGGCAGTGGCTAGCTGTCTGGCTTTTCTAATGAGTTTGGTAAAACCGTCAAAGGGAAAAGTCACATTTAAATGTTTGCATGGTAGCGTTCTCTTACTCATTAGTATCTGCTCTACCCAAGAGGCTGTTTTCTTGCCCAAGTGGAAGTTTGCCTTACTCAAAGCTTTCTGAGGGGAGAGTCTCCCGTGTGAATGGGAGCTAGTGGTGACACTCCTCTGGGGACACCCAAGGGACTTACATTGCACTCACAGAGATCTGAGTAGCCCAAAGCCCAGACAGAGAACTGCTGTTGTTTTCTGTTAAGGTGGCACAACAAGTGTCTATACACCCTGCTAATTGTGTTTTGGAGCCTCAATTTCCTCATCTGTAAAACAGGAATAAAAAATATATTTCTTGAGTATGTTTCACCAAGAGGACAGTGTAGGGTCCTGTAGAGAATACCAGGCAGAGGAGGTGTAGTGATTTAAGAAGATGGACTTGTCAGTCCACGGTATCTATTTTATAATTATTTTGATATTGAGTCTATTGGAAACAAATCTTTCGGAGCAATTGTTTCTTTATTTTTCTATTCCCTGAGGACTTTCTGTATCAGTCTAGCATTTGAGGGACTCTAAAGTCTCTTCGAGAGTTCTGCTTTATAGTTCTAACATTGGGATTTGGGAAGGCTTGCAGAAACCAGGTGTTCCAGACATCCTGGTGGGAGAAGGCAGGGTGGGGAAGATCTCCTTTGGGGTAGGCAAAGATGCCTTCATTTCCTTGAGGTTAAAGGCCATTAATCACCAACAGGAAGAAAAGTGAAAGAGAGGAGACTGCTGCTATAAAGATAATGCTTATGCTAGATACCCAGAGCGAGCCCCTATTTTTTTTCTTCATTTGTATTTCTTACAGTGTTTGGCATATAATAGGAATTTTGTAACTGTTTGCTCAGTTGTGGACTTGGACATTGACAGCTAGGGATGGCAGCAAATGGGAGGGGGGATGGACTAGTATGGGTGCGGATGCATCAATTGGTATGAATGTGGACGCCAGGTACAAACGAATTAGCTCCCATTCTTATTGCTTGCTTGATTCAGTGACACCTCCATCTAACCTTCAATTATCCATTAGTTTGTTTTCTCCATGGGGCTGCAGACTGTTTATCTGGCTTTTTTGTTTTATTTTTGATCATATATATATTTTTAATCTCCATCTCCAGCACAAGACCACATGCATAGTAAATGCTTAATAAAAATTGTTTACCTAAACAAAAATTGCTTAGCCTATAGTATGGATCTGTCATATGGTGGTGGGGGTGATCTTATAATATCAGCATTTGTAAAACTTTTTGTAATTCAAAGTTCTAAGAACAGTAATTAAGAGGTGGTTTAACCCCCTTTTTACACATGAGGAAACTGAAGCTGAAAAAGAAGTTTAGCCACTTGCCATAGGTCAGACAGTCCTTGAGTAAAGGAAACAAGACTTAAACGCAGATCTTACTGGACCCCAAAGTCCTGAGTCTCTCTCCTATCTCCCAAGCTAGGGGATAAGCAGAGACCTTAACCTTGAGATAGTTTTAGTTGTCTTGGGGAGATGACAGTAATAAATAGAAAATTAGCATAAAGAATGTTATTTTACAAGTCAGATTTGATAGCAAATAGACGATGAAGACAGTAAGTACAATATAGTTCAGTTGAGAGAGAGCATTTTATCATCTGCTCTGGAAGAGAAAGGCTTTGGGAAGTAGGAAGAAATTTCATAGGTGAAGAGAGATAATGGCAAGATCTTCAAGTGTGAGGTGTTGATAATGCCGTCGTGTGAGAAATGCAGGCTTACGGGGATTTCATTGTTTTGTGAACATCGTGGCGTGTACTTACATGATCCTAGATGGTATAACCCATTGCATACCCAGGCTGTATGGATAGCCTATTGCTCCTAGGCTACAAATCTGTGCGGAATATTACTGCGCTGAGTACGTAGGCAGTTGGAACACAATGGCAAGAATTTGTATATCTGAACATACCTAAACACAGACAAGGCACAGTAAAAACACAGTATTATAATTTGACGGGACTATGTTTGATTTCAGGGTAAGAACTAACATTATGCAATCGTCACAGTCAAAGCCATCCTTGACCACCCTAGCTAAAACAGGAACTCCTGCCCTTCTCTTTGCTGTCTGTTGTCCTACCTGCTCCGTCTGTGATCATAGCATCGTCACCATGACTTTGCATTATATGCATTTATTATATTTTGTCTCTCCCCTTCCACTGGAATATACATTCTAAGAGAGCAGGGGCTTTTTTTCATTTCCTGTTGTAGCTTCAGCATCTGTCACAGATTCTGGTTCATTTGTGAAATGAATGAATGAAGGAAAAAGCATTAGAAAGTGGGGTTGCAAAGTCCAACACTTAACAGGATGAGTTAGGTAAAGGAGATGAGGGAAACAATTGGAGTTTCTTTTGTGATGGTAACTTAAGTTGTATTTTTTTTTTAAATCAAAACATACTTTTTTGTGTGTGTTTTTATTCGCAGAAGGAAATATATTTATGCCCATTTTTCTTGAAATATGGAGCCCTCTGACACATTTTGAGAGAGATATGGGTACCAAATGATATTCCTTTGTTCTAAGAGCAAAATAGCCTTTTGTGTGTGATGATGGGTGGCATGTAGCCCCGGACTTCAGGGTTGGGAAGGCATTAGGGACAGGGAAGGACTGTGTTAAAGCAAAAGTATATACTGCTCAGAAAGCCCTCTTGTTATATTTTAATCCATTTTTAAATTATTAACAACTAATTCTAATTGGAGAAATATTATATAGATCTACACTGCTCTAATCCAAGAGAAACATTTGTTTGAGCTCCTGTGTTTTACCTGTTTGTGACCTCTCTAGAAAAAAAAGACAACTCTAAAGTGTCTGGTGTATTTTCCCCTTAAACTGCTCTGTAAGTGCTACTGTGCGCAGATTCCAAACCAAGCAGGAAGGTGCCATTATATTGTTTTGCTGACCATACATCCTAATCCAAAGACTGATTCAGCAGCTGGTCAAAATAGAAAGGACACATTCACAGAAAATAAATGTATTGATTATGTTTGAGACTTTTTTATTTGTTGTTGTTAAGGGAAAGGCACTCTCATTTTTGGTATAGCAGGGAGTTTAGGGGCTCAGCTACTGGTCTCTGCTCATAACTGGGGCTGTGTGACAAAGTAGCTTAACACTTTTGATCTGTATTCTTCCCACTGCAGAATGGGGCTGGCAAGTTGTAAGTGCTCTGAGGGCAGTACTGAAAGTGTGGACCTGACTAAGCCCTGGTTTGGTCAACTCTTCATGGGGGTGGAGGATGGTATGTTCTCTTCCCCAGGTCACTGCAGGCTCCGCTGCCCTTCTGTGTTCTTGGTCCATGTCAGGAAGTCTGTCTCTCTTCCTCCCTAAGATCCTTTTCCAGGTGCTGACTGATCAGATATAAGAACTTCCCGCTGAGAGGTTTCACTGAAGAGGCTGGGTGGATAAATTGGACCCTGGAGGACTAAGGGGTTTGGGGCTTGCAGAAATAGAATCAGGGGACAAAAGTGTCCAGGGTGTGCCGGGGGCATTTCAGTGTGAATAAAAGGGAAGAGGTGACGGACTGTGCAAAGAATGCTGAATATTCCCCCATGGAGAGCCAGGTCCTTAGCAACATTTCCCATAGGAGAAGTCCCTGTTGGTGAATTTATAATTTTAGTGAAAACAGGGGTAAAGAAAATCTGGGTTGTAAGTAAAACTGTTAAATTTTTGTTGTATTTACAGAGAGTAAAATGAGAAAACAAAAGTAGATTGTGAGTGACATTTTACTCACCTTATGTGGGTGTGCCGCAGTGAATTACCTGTGACTTCTCACCATTTCCCTGGTTATCACTCCCCTGCAGTGAAATGCTTGCAGGTGGTTTTGCCCTTATAGTCAGTGCACAATTCCCCTCTGAAGGGCGTTTTCCCCCACCTGTCAGGCTTTCTGTTCAAGAGTTCAGTGACTCCTGGGGTTCCCTGTGGTTCATGGCTAAAGTGGATAAATCTTGGGATAAACTTTGTTTAACTAACTTGGCATGACTGATTAGGAAGTCCTCATACTTCTCACCTATATGTAGTGTTGGGCCAAAGTGTAACCCACCAATTACAGGTTTTCATTTTGGGGAGCTTCCTATAGCTTTCAAAAGCTTCTGTGCAAAAACTACTTTTCCTGCCTGCCATCTGCCTTACCCCCCCTTAAAAAAATCTGTTTCAAATCCCAGTTTCTGATATTTTCTAATTATCCTTGACAGGAATGACCGTGAGGCTATCAAAAATATATTTTGAAATATGTTCAAATTGATCTTTGCTAATTGGTAATTCTTGGCTGGGAAAGTTTTCTTTGGTTGAGATTGGCCATGATGTTGAATATATGAAGATGAGCAGTCATTGATCAAACTAGAAACGCAAGTCGGGGCCAGCATGTGGAGGGACGGGAATGTCACACATGATAATTGTGATGACGTTGGTGCTGATTCAGGGCTCTCTTGGATGCAGATAAAAACAACAGCACCCCAGCTGAACCCAAGAAAAATCCACTATTTCAAGCAAAAATAAATTTAGCTTTGTCTTTGAGAATTCAGGTGTGGCTGGATCCAGAGACTTAAATGATAACATCAGCACTCTCATCTGACACTTCCTCCCTCTGTGACACTAGAGATAAAGAAGATGGTCACTGACACTCCCTGTGTTGAAAGGATCTTCTTTCTTCTTCATATCTCCATCTCAGGGGATGACTTTGGTCCATATTAATCACATGTCTACGATGGTCCAATCTGTGTGACCGGTGCTATGGTGTACTTGGCCGGGGCAGTTCACAGGCCTCTCTTTCTCTACTAGAAGAAGATAATTTGATAGGTAAATATACTAGGCAAACAGAAATAGTAACTTCCTCAATCTTAACTTGAAGAACTTTGGGTTTTACTTGTTAAACAGTAGAAAGTTATTAAGAACAAATGTGGAGTATTTCAGTCATTATGAGAGTTCTGAAATATTTTATGAGTTTGTGGAAGATATTGTGAAGCATTCCTTTGATTGTGTATTTCAAATCTCATTTCACTTCTATGCTATTTCTCTCATTCAATGTTATTGCTTCTTGTCCAGGCCCACAGCACAAACATAGGGACAAGTGCGTGCAGTGGTGACCGACACCATCACTTCCAGCCCACTTGCCATCCCTGCAACCGTAACCCTGCCAATATAGCACTTTCACTTGACTGTACCTTAGATGGCTCAAATGTTGCCATAAGGACCAGATATGTTGTCTCCTTCTGTCAGATCTGCTTTTATTTGTACTATTCTTATTTAAATATATAATTCTATTAAATATATTTACAGAAAAGTTAGACAAATAATTGCTCAATGAATTTTCAGATAGTAAATATATCCATCTTCTCTCTCCTAGATCTAGAATATTATCATTTCCCCAGAAATCAACATCCCTCTCTCCCCATTGGTAACCAGGAACCTTTTTTGTTGTTGTTTTTATAAGAGATGGAGGGCTTCCTAGATTGCACAAGCTGGCCATGAACTCCTGGGCTCAAGTGATTTTCCCACTCACCCTCCCAGGTAGCTACCGCTAACTTGATTTCCAACATTATAGCTTTTCACTTTTTAAATATATGAAATATGTATGTAATCCTACATACATGAAATAGTATGTAATCCTACATACATGAAATATGTATGTAATCCTACATACATGAAATATGTATGTAATCCTACATACATGTATGTGCCCTTTTTTGTTTTCTGGGTTCTTATGCACAATATTCATGTAGTAAAGCATAGCAGTAGTTTATTCCTTTTTTTCTTCCTATATAGTGATATTCCACAGAGTATTATTCATCTATCTTGACAATTTGGGCACATTTGGACACTGTCAGGTTAGGGATGTTATGAACATTGCTGCCATGAATATTTTCTGTGTGTTACACGGTACACACATGAATACATTTCTGTTGGGTACACACCTGAGACTGTTTGATGGGTCCTGGGGTATGCATTTATTCAGCTTTAACAGGTCCTTACTTGCAAAGAGTTTTCCTAAGTGAGTCTATCATTTTATTCTCTTAACATTAGTTTATGAGTGTTTTAGTTTCTCTACATTCTTGGCAAGACTTGGGATTGTTAACTTTTGAATTCTAGCCATTCTGGTGGGTATAGTAGTGGTATGTCATTATGGTCTCAATTTGCATTTCTCTGGTGACTGACGATATTGTGCTTTTTAAACGTGTTGTTTTATCACTTTTATTCAACTTTTAATAGTGCCTGTTCAAATTCTTTGCCTACTTTGTTATCACATTGTTGATCTTTTTCTTATTGAGTTGTAGGAACAAATTCGTAATATAAATGGTTTTAGTAGTCAAATGTATTTAACTTAATTTTCCCATCTCTAGTAGTTTGCCTTTCTCTGTTGATGAACAGGAGATATTTTAACATAATCCAATTTAACTCTTCCTTTATGATTGTTTTCCTTTATGCCTGCTTAAGAAATTCTTGCCTACCCTAAGGTTATGAAGCTATTCCATTTTCATTTTAAGAAGCCCTATTGTTTTGCCTTTTGTCTGTAGGTCAATCCACCTGGGTTTTTCTTATGTAGGCATGGAAAAGACATCCATATTTATTTTGTTTTCCATGTAGATAGCGAATTACCGGCACCACTTATTGAAAAATATCCTCATTTCCACTGCTCTGAAATGTTACTTTTGTTAACAGTCAGGTGATCCTACATATGTGGGTCTGTCTCAGTGTTTTCTAGTTCATTCTCATTTTATATTTATGTATCCTAATACTGATGCCCCCCTGTCTTCAATACGTCAATACGTGAGCTTAATAAGTTTTTTTTTTTTTTTTGCAGTTTTGGCCAGGACCAGGCTTCAACCCACCACCCCCGATATATGGGGCCGGCGCCCTACTGCTTGAGCCACAGGCACCGCCCCTTAATAATAAGTTTTGATAACCAGTAATGTATGGATACTCCAGCTTTGTTCTTATTTAAGAATAACTTGGTTATTCTTAGCCATTTGCATTACTGTATACTTTTTAAAATCACCTTTGGATAGGATTTTGACTGGGACTCCATTACATCTAGAGCCCAAATTAGGATTGTATTAATGTCTTTACAGTGTTGATTGTCTCAACCCATTAATATGGTCTATCCCCCCATTTACGATCTTTCATTTTTGTTAGTGATTGTATTACACATCTATGTTGTGAAAGTATTACACATCTTTTTAAAGATATATATTTTTTATTTTTTTAATTAAGTCTTTTGTACATAGACCATAAATACATTTATGCCATTTTCAATGTGTTGATTATTTGCACAAATTGGAGTGCTTACATCATACTAATCAACATAGCTTTCACCTCACCAATTATAGCATTAGGACATTGAAGATATATTTTTAATATCTGAAGTTACTCAATGCTATTATAAGTGGTAACTTTGAAAAATATATTTTCTGAGCTTTTTGCTGACATATAAACAATTTAGTTTTATTTGTTGAGTTTGATTCCAGTGACTTTGCTAAATTCATTTATTAATTCTAATAATTCAGTGTAGGTGATTTTGAATTTTCCATGTATACTGTTAAATTACCTGCAAAACAGTTTTTACTTTTTCCTGCCTAATCTTTGTGATATTTGTTATTTTTTTTCCCTTGCCTGTTGCATTGGCCAGGTCTTCTAATATAATGACCTGGTGATAGTAGGCCTGGTGATAGTAGGCATCCTTGTCACATTTCTTGAACTCCTGAACTCAAGAAATCCACCCACTTGGGCCTTCCAGAGTGCTAGAATTATAGGCTCAAGCCATTGCACCCCACCCTTCGTCTCATTTCTAATCTCAGTGGAAAAGTTTTCAAAGTTTGACTATTAGATATTATGGTGGCTGTAAGTGTTTTTACAAATACCTTTCTGTCAGATTAAGCAAGTCCCCTTACATTTAAAATGGGCTAAGAACGTTTTCATGAATGCTCTTGAATTTGTTGAATTTGACTCAATGCCTTAAAGCAATAGTTACCTAGAACATCAGGCTCACCTTTGGCCCTACCCACTTTTTCTCTTGGATCTTGGTCCCATACGTACTCATTGCTTTGGGAGCTCTTTCTAAAACATATGTTTTATCCACTTTTTTAAGTTGTTCTTGAGAGTCGATCTGTAACAAGCTGAATCCTCATTGTAGGAAGTGGTACCGTACATTCTAATTGTACTATTTTTGTCTTTCATCTACATGGTATGAGTAAAACTGTGAAACAACCCCCAAAGAATCTATTCAATGGTTATTTCTTTTACCTGTATTGCTTCTGGCTGGTGAGCTTTGTGAACAGATTTTTCATTTGTTAAATTTTGCTATCTTAGGAAGAAAAACCTATTGCTGCTCTAAATGTATAAATTATGGAGTCAGATCAAGATGTACTATATGTACACATAAGGCCTAATTTTAGGGTGTAAACATACTGATTTTTACCTGTTCTTTAAAAAAAGAAAATAAAGAAAACAATGAGATCCCAAGAAATAAAAATGACATTCTTAAAAAAAAAAATAGCCAATAGGAATGCTTTTCTTCTCGGGTCCCCTGGGAACATGTCATCCTCTTCATCTCTTAGTCATCCCCTTCTTGTGTATAAAAATTGGCAAAGCTTCTCTGTCACTCCCACTTCTTTTCTAGCAGTCATACACTCTTTCATGCAAAATAAGAGAATAATAAAATTTTTACTTCTGCAGTCCCTACAGCCAGTAGTGTGAGAAACTATAATCGTGGAACCCATCCTTACAACATGTCGGCCCTCTCATGTGAGAGTGGAGTTCATTCGGGATCTCAAGCCCCAACCCCTAATGGTGGGTCTGTTACAGGATGACATTGGAATACAACCCAGTCTCCCTAGGCCTTACTGTCACAAGGCTTAGACTTGTTCAAGGGGCAGGAACAATTTTTACGTAAAGGGCTAAATAAGAAATATTTTAAGATTTGTGTGCCACTCCTCAGCTCTGCCATAGCACTGCAAGAAAGTGATCAGAGGCAAGGAGTAAATAAATGGGCATTTTTATTTATAAAACTTTATTAATAGCCACAAATTTGAATTTCATGCAATTTTTATGTGTCATGAAATATTCTTTGAACTTCTTTCGACCATCTAAAAATATAAAAACCATTCTTAGCAAACAGATCACAGAAACAGGCGGCAGGCTGGATTGGTCACATGGCCTCTAATTTACCAACCTTTGAGCCGGTTGATTGTCAAGGCCTATTCCACAGCTCTGTGTTAGAATTGATTTCCTAATCTTTCTTAGAAAATATTTTTTTCTGTCTCGTGAACATGGTACAGAAGGGTCTATTCCTTTCTTTTAGATTAAGAAACATAAAAGGCTTTCTTTTACCTTTATTCCTTCTCCGATGCTTACTCTTTCTTTTTGTAGATCCAAGTTTCTGACCTATATAATTTTCCTCTGCCAGAAGAACTTTTCGCATTTCTTGCATGGCAGGTCTGCTGGTGATGAATTTCCTCAGTTTTTGCTTGCCTGTGAAAGTCTTTGTTTTTCCTCCACTTTTGAAGGATAATTGCAGTAGATGTGGAATTCTAAGTGGGTGTTTTTTTTTTCCTTTCAACATTTTAAGTATCTCACTCCATACTCCTGCTTGCATGGCTTTTGATGAGAAGGGCTCTATAAATCATATCTTTGCTATTCTATAGGTGAGGATCTGGCTTCTTTTAAGATTTTCTCTTTGTCTTTGGTTTTCTGCAGTATAATATATCTAGGTATAGGGGTTTGGTTTTTTTAGGGGGACATTTATTATGATTGATGTTTCTGGTCTTCCTGGATCTGTGGTTTGTTGTATGTCATTAATTTTAGAAAGTTCTCAGTCATTATTTCTTTAAATTTTTCTTCTCCCTTCTCTTTTTCTTTCCTACCTGGAGTTCTGATTATACTCTTTGATGTTGTTCCACAGTTCTTGAATTTTCTGTTCTGATTTTTAAAATTTATTTATTTTCTCTTAATTCTCTTTCTCTTTTTAGTTTGGAAATTTCATATTGACCTTCAACCTTATTGATTCTTTCTTGATCATTTGATCGTGAGCCCGTGAAAGAAATTCTTCACTTGTACCATGTTGTTTGGTTTTTAGCATTTCCTTTTTAAAGAAGTTTTAAAAAAAGAGTTCTGTCTTTCTGCTTTCATTACTATTTGCTTTTTCTATTGGAACACTTAACATTTTAAATCATGGTTAATTTAAATTTCCTGTTTGTTAATGACACTGGTAATTCCAACACCTGTGTCATATCTGACTGTGATACTGATGGTTGCTTGTCTCTTCAGAATGTTGGGTTTTTTTAGCATGTCTTGTAATTTTTTGTTGAAAGCCGGACATGATGTTTTGGGTAGTAGGAACCAAGGTAGACAGGTCTCGAGTGTGAGGTTTTACTGAATCTGGGGAAGAGTTGGGCTATGTGTAGTGTTTGCTGTAGGTCCCAGAGGCTTCACATTCCCTTAGCATCCTTATTTCTGTCTTTTCTCAATTTTAGAGTCCCCTAAGTGCTCCTCCTTTTGTTTGTCTTGGAGGTCTTCTAGCTGTATTCCACTGTTAACGGGAGCCCTGTTGGTATGGTGGTAGCATGTAAGTGAACAGGAATGTTTTATAAGCATCTACTTAAGGGCAAAAATAGAGGAACTTCCTTTTAGTAAATGCAGTGACACTTTTCGCTGTAAGAGGAGGGAAGCTAGAGAACATGGTGGCCCAGATGAGGGTATCTGAAGTTGAGTGACTTGCCTTCTGCTGGCTTCCATTTCTTCAGTGAATTTTTTTCTTCAAGAGACAGGGTCTTGCTCTGTTGTCCAGGCTATAGGACAGTGGAATGATCATAGCTCACTGCAGCCTCGAACTCTTGGGCTCACATAATCCTCCCACCTCAGCCTCCTGAGCAGCTGGGACTACAGGTATGTGCCACTGCACCTGGGTAACTTTTAAATATATATACACATATATATTTTATAGAGATGGGGTCTCTGATTATTTTGCTCTGGATGGTCTTTAACTCTGGCCTCAAGAGATCCTCCCACCTTGGCCTCCCAGAGTGCTGGGATTACAGGTGTGAGCCACCACTCCTCCTCCTCTTCAGTGAAGTGAGTCCATCAGCTGAGATACTGTATCAAGTAAGAGCAAGAAAAAGATAGGAGAGAGCCAATTCAAAAGGGGATTTCAAGAGCAAACTTGATAGGAAAACATTTTAGATTTAGTGGGCAGGGTTGAGTACTGGTTTAAAGTTTGTGGTCATGAATTTAAAACACAACTGGTCAGCCTAGTACTGTGGTTCCTCCCCACCCCAAAGCGTTCATCTGTTTGGATGTGATCTTGGAGTTGGTGGATATGTGGGTTCCCTGAGTGTTGGAGTTTTCCAAGGACAGGATGACACAGCAAGGGGTTGGTATTTGCAAGGAAGTGATTATGAGCGATCGTAATGAGGGAGCCAGCGGTGAGAGCAGACAGGGAAGGCAGAGTGAGGAATAGTGAGGGATAGGAAGAAAGTTGTGGAGCCAGTGGAGTGACTGTGTGAATAAGTCTGAAGATGATGCCGCGAGTGCAGAGTGAGGGTACAGACACTGGGTGATGACGGATGAGGTTTGGGATGTCACTGCGTGAGGCAATGGCTGAGGAGGAGAAAGGCTGCAGTGGGGAAATGAGGAACAGAGAAAATGGCTTTTCAGGTAGGTCTTTGATGTCAAAGCCACTGAGATTGATGGAGAAGAAGACTGGGAGCTGGAAGCTGGGGACTCTGGGAAATGAAAAGGCATAAGCAGGTGGGAGGTGGCAAACAGCAATGCGGATGGGCAGACAGTGGCATAGGCAGATGGCCTGAGTGTCACAGCGGGGATTTGTGTTGGAAGGAAGATGGAATCATTCAGCAGCGGAGAGCCGGGAGGATCCCTGTCCTACTTCCTGTTCTGAGATCTATAGGGTGGGGACAGCTGGACTACAGGGGCGGTGGGGTGTCCTCAGGGGAAGGCAAGTTTCCATGAAGGTCACAGGAAGTCAAAGCTCAGAGAGGAGGTGAAAGGCACTGTGGGCATCCTATTTACAGAAGTAGAGTTTGAAGGGTGGGGCGAGTCTATGGGGAGTCGGTGGGGCCGGGGTTGTCTGGAAGCATGTGGGGTTCATAGCCCTGGTGAGAGAGTATGCCTGGTGGCATCGGGGTGGACCTGGACCTCCGGCAGCCACTGTACTATAGTAATATGACTCCCAGGCCCAGCAGGTCCTGTTTGTTATTTGGCAAACTTCCCATCTCTTCCTCCTGCATCCATTTTTAGGACCTTTGTTTACATAGGGTGTGGAAAGTCTTTTACTTTACAAGTAGCATTGGTAGACTGATTTGTTTAGGCTGTCAGGCTGCTGTGGCAATTTAGGATCGTGTTTGTATTAAGGTAGGATTGATATGGAGAAGTCAACTTCACTGATAAACTAGGAAGTAGAACAAAGGAAGCATGGATTTGTTGAGGACCTACTATTTGCTAGGCTTTGCACTAAATATGGTATATTCTGAATTTCACCAGAGAGTCAGCCTGATGTGTTGGAAAGAATTGCGGGCATTGGAATTAGTCTCAGGTTTGAATTTTACTTTGTTGACTGACAAGTTGTGTTATTTTGGGCAAGTTACTTGTGCTTTCCAGCCTTAATTTTCTCCTCTTGACTGGGAATAATAATATGCACCTGTTGTGGCTGCTGCGCCCAGCAGCCTGCTGATTGTGATGAGCAGACAGGGCTGAGAGCTGTTGCAGCAGGGTGATTAGTATGTGTCCATTTTATAGATAAGGAAACCAAGGCCCAGAGAGGCTTAGTGTGTTGTGCATGGTCACACAGCACTGAAGTGGCATAGCCAGGACTAAGAGCCAGTTCTTTGCCCCAGGACCCTTGTTTTATCCATTACATGAGTTTCTGCCTTAATACAAGGGAAGCTAATGGAGCCCCACGTCAGCATGTCTGCCCAGATGTCAGGCACTCTGGGATGGGGTGAAGGGGAGGCAGGCTTGATAGACTCTAGGTCAGTGGTTTCCAAACCTGGCTATACTTCCCTATCATGTGGGGAACTGTTAAAGTGTAAATCTCCAGGGTCTACCTGGGGCCTACTAGATTTCTGGAGCATGGGAGCTAGGACTATGTATATTTATTTTAGAAAATTAAAATTGTTTTTCTTTTAGAGATAAACTTGTTCTTTCTGTCCCTGGCTGGAGTGTAGTGGTGTCATCATAGCACATTGCAGCCTTGAACTCCTGGGCTCAAGTGATCCTCCCACTTCAGCCTCCTGAATAGCTGGGCCTACAGGTATGTGCCACCATGCCTGGTTAAGTTTTGAAAGTTTTTATAGAAATGGGGTCTCACTATGTTGCCAGGACTGGTTTCAAACTTCTGGCCTTAAGCTTTCTTTATTCCTTGGCCTCCCAAAGTAGAGGTGTGAGGCATACCTTCTGAGAAATATGTATATTTAGAATCTCTCCCAGTTTATTCTGAGGATAGTCTGGCTCAGGCCCTTGAACAGGCCATTCCAACTGAAGTCCTCAAATGGTCAGGTGATTATATCCCAGTAAACTACTGGGAGCCCATTAATGCCACCAAACTCAGCCTTTATGGGTTGAGCGCTGTTGCCTTGCTTTACGGTCTTTGGTTCATTACCAGAAACAGACACTCGATCTGTCACTGTGCATTTGAACTTTGAGTATATAGGGGATGTCAAGTTGGCAGACTCTGCTAGAACAGAAAGAGTTATTTGTTATTTGGAGCTGTTGTTCTTCCTTCTTTCCCCTTGAGATTCCTGCCCACTCAGTCAGATTAGAGCTATATAAACAAGCCTGTACTACCCAGCTAGCACATATCTTGTAATTTTTTTCTGTAGTGCTTACATTGCTGATGTCAAAAAAAAAATCCATTGGATTTTAATGGGCTGAGGCAAACAATGCAATTTTATATAATACAAAGGAAAGGAAATAAAATCAACAATAATTCTTTGGCAACATAAATATTCAGGTTATATTACAGTCAGGGTTTGATTACCTCTGCTACATGATGTTTCCATGAATAGGTTTTGAGGCCTGGGCACCAGGAGTGGCAGGCAGGATGCTGAAGGTTTTTAGCTGCATGGGACAACTTTAGTGGCATTGTAGGGTAACTTTAGTCATCCTACTTGTAGCTGTGCGCGTACCTGGATCACCTGAGGAGGTCATCAGACTGCTGAAGGCTCCATCTCAGATGCAGGAGTCAGAACATGGGAGGGTGAGGGTTGGGTTGGTCTTCCCTGTTGATTCTGATGCCAGTGGGCTGGG
The DNA here is from genome assembly GCF_027406575.1 of Nycticebus coucang. Classification (NCBI taxonomy): domain Eukaryota; kingdom Metazoa; phylum Chordata; class Mammalia; order Primates; family Lorisidae; genus Nycticebus; species Nycticebus coucang. Next base: position 113,678,984 of record NC_069788.1, on the reverse strand, counting down.
AGTTATGCTCAGCTAAACACTGGCTTGGAACAAGACTTCAGGTCAGTCTCTTCATGCGCTCCGTGCTAGGGCATTTACGTGACTTAACGCAACCCTGCATAGTGGTAGAGGGTATCATCCTCTGGGTGAAGAGCTGGAAGGTGAGGGTGCGAGGGCCAATTGCCAAAGGCCACACAATAATCTCTGTGAGGGCAGAGCTGCACTGCAGTGGGCCTCTGGAGTGACTTCACAGTTCCTTCCCTCTCTGCCATCCAACCCCTTCCTCCCTATTTTGCTCAGCATTACTATCTGGTATGCCCTAGGGTTTGCTTGCTCCAGAGGGGGTGGTATATAAAGAAAGCAACAGGCATTTGCTGTGATTGCCAGTTACAAATGCCACCCAAGTTTGGAATAAACGCAGGCACAGTCCCATCTTTCTAACGATTCATTCATCTATTTGTGTCACAGGTGCTCAGTTCTGTTACTCACAGCATCTCCCAGACTAGCTTTTCTGCCCCCCCACATTGGCCTTCTTACCTAAATTGCATGAGTTCCAGACGCAGATTCCTGAGTGTAGGTCTGGCCTACCTGGGTAAACCCTGAGGAAAATCTTCATGTGTGATTCCACGCATGGAACTTGGTTGTTAAACAGCATGCACCTTTGGGCAGTTTCAGTGACTTGTTATTCAGATGGATGTTCTAGAAGGAGTACACTGCATCTTAGTGGAATCTTATTGTTTCCGTTATTGACTAAAATACTTGAGTCTTTGAAGGAAAACGGGAAATTTGAAGTTCTGAGGTTCCAGATCAGAGCTGGAAGGAAATTTAAGGAAATCTAGAGAAGCTGTGGCTTGATCTGATTCTGACAGCTACTTAGTTGCAGAGAAAGGAATGGTCTAGGCCTCCCCTCGCAGCATCCACTGTGCCGGGACTGTGACTTGTGAGGGATAAGGGAGCAAAAGGAGAAGTAACTTGTCCCAGATCACACAGCTGTTAGTGGTGGAGCCCGGATTCAGATGTGGATCTGTGTGATGACAGAGGCCAGCTTGGAACCACTGAACTGTATCAACTCTTCTTGGGATGGTAGAATGTGTGGTGTTAGCAACAAGTCAGTATAGGAAAATAATATTAACTTGCTTTCTTTCTACTAAGATGCAGCTTTATGTTTTCAGAAAAACACTGACATTTTTCAAATATTAAAAGTCCTAGGATTACTTTACTATGTACGTGTGTGTAGTATACATTATATGAATAAGATGAAGAAAGTTGTTTTGCTCTACCACAACATTTAAAACACGCCCCACTTATTTCTTTTGTAATTCATTTAAAATAAGTATTTCAAGTATCCAATGTACTCAGCCCTACTGTGAAACTAATTTATGGCTTTCATATGAAAGCTATAACCCAGTTATAACGTAAGAATATGGGGAAGGGGGAGAGGGAGGGGAGGGATCGGGGAGGATGGGTGGAGGGAGGGTGATTGGTGGGATTACACCTGCGGTGCATCTTACAAGGGTACATGTGAAACTTAGTAAATGTAGAATATAAATGTCTTAACACAATAACTAAGAAAATGCCAGGAAGGTTATGTTAACCAGTGTGATGAAAATGTGTCAAATGGTCTATAAAACCAGTGTATGGCACCCCCCCATGATTGCATTAATGTACACAGCTATGATTTAATAAAAACAAAACAAATAAACAAAAAAAAAATAATAAAATAAGTATTTCACACCATAATGTAATGAATGAAAATCTGATCCTGTGATTTCATGAAGCCAGCCTGATAGTCAATGAATTTAACTGAAGCTGTCTATGTGGGTATCGCATCCACTTCTCACTGACATCTGTTGACATATGGATTACAAGGTAGTTATGTTATTATTTTAGAAGGGACTTTTTCTAGACACAGAAAAGTTAGATCGCTTGTCTAAGGTTCAAAATAAGTTAATAGAGGAGCCAAAAATAGACGCTTTCCTACCAAATAGTAGACTCTCTAGAATTCCTAACGTGAAGACGGCCTGCATTCACTTAGTGGTTTAAAGTCCAGCCCCAGCAAGATCAGCCTGTTTGAACACACTCCCACTGGTGGCAGGGGAAGCCAGGGATAGGCAGAGGGACAGCTGCTGACACGTTTGTTTCTAGGTCATTTCCAACCTTACCACCATAACACAGTTTTTCTAGGCAGAAGAGATTACGCTTATTAAAGAGAAAGTGTTCATTTTAAAATAAAGCCTCAGAAGCCTGAAAGGGCTCTGCTCCGTAGATAAATGAGAGGGCATTAATGGACTCAGTTTTTGTTTTTCATGCCCTGTCATGTTCTGTATTAAGGTAAAGGTGCAGGAAACTAAGTAGTTGTTTAAAAAGGAAACCCTGTTTTGTTCATTTAACTTTAAAAGCCACTGATTAGAATAATAATCAGTGTTTCCAAGTAATACTGTATTCATAGAAATACTGACATTATACTGGACAGAGGTAATAGAATGATACTCTTTATCTCTTTATGTAATCTAATTCTAAAATATCCTCACTCATCAATGAGGAAGAAAGCAGGCCATGTTATGCAAATGGGGTATTTTAGGCAATTAAATTCTTACCATAAATTATGAATTCCTGTCTCTCTCCCCTATTTTACTCAGATTCGTTTTTATGGAGTGACCTTGGGACCAACATATTGTGTAATAAAATGTTTCTTGAGTTTTTATTATAAGTTGAAATTGCATTTTCTGTCAAGTATGGTATTTATAAAAGTTTCTTTGATGAAAAGCCTGTGAATTTTGTGCGAATAACCCAGGCAGGTTCTTAGATTAGTGATAACATTAGTATAGGACTTTTATGGCTTTATACCACACTTTCAGATTCAACTTATCTGCCCCTTACCTGGGAGGAAATTCCTGTTTTCCTGGTGAGAGCAAAGCGGGGGAAGGAGCCTCGGCTTGATTCTGAGCATCAGAGCACACATTCCGACTTGTAGGTTGTAAAGGGAAATTAACAAAAGGAACCTAACAGGTTGTTGAACTTGTTCAAGGTCACACAGCCAATATAGTGTCACCCTAAGAACTGGACTTGCCTCTGTACTCAAAAATTCCATATGTCCCAAACTGTTTTTGGGCTTTTACCGAGACCAAATTCAACATATTTATTTTTCTTAATTGAGGTGAAATTCACATAACATAAAATCAACCATCTTCAAGTCTATAATTCAGTGGCTTTTAGCACATTTGTAGTGTCTTACAACTGTCATCTTTGGTTCCAAAATATTTCTGTCATCTCTAAAGGAGACCCTGTGTCCCTGAAGCAGGTCCCCCTAATTCCCGCCCTGCCTTGACCCATCTGCCCCATCTCTGGATTTACCTGTTCTGAGTATTTTATATAAATGAGCTCACACAATATGTGACATTTTGTGTCTGCCTTTTTTTCTACTTAGCGTAATGTTTTCGAAGTTCATCCACGTTGCAGCAAGTATCAGTACTGCATTCCTTTTTACGGTAAATAATATCTCCTTGTGTGGGCAGGCACATTTGCTTATCCATTCACCCACCTATGGACATTTTGTGTTGTTTCTATCTTTTGGCTATTATGTATAGTGTTGCTGTGAACATTTGTGTACAAGAACTTGTTTGAATATTTGTTTTCAGGTATTTGGGGTATATTCTTAGAAGCAGAATTGCTAGGTCACTTGGTAATTCTGTGTTCAACTTTTTGAGGAACCACAGTGCTGTTTCCTACAGCAACTGCACTATTTGACATTCCCACCAGTAATGCATGAGGGTCCTGATTTCCCTATATCCTTGCCAATACTTATTTGAGGATTTTTTTATTATAATCATCTTGGTATTAAGTGTTATCTCCTTGTGGTCTAGATTTGTATTTCCCTGATAAAATATTCATGTTTTAATGCATAGAATTAATCAGAAAATGAGTTCTGGTGAGACAAAATCCACATCAAATGACGGCTTCATCTGTCTTCAGGAGATTGTTTAAGACCAGCATATATTTTCACTCCTGGGGTACATGATTCTGTGCTAAAAATAGAGAACATTTTTGTTTGGGATTAGAAGAATGTATGTGGGTAGTAAGACCAAATCCCTTTACCTTTTAGATAAATGAGGAAAAATAAGAAATTATGTCTTTTGTTTGTTTGTTTTTATGACATCTGCCAAAAGATACTTAATTTTTTGCATTTCAAAGCTTTCCTTGTATAATGCCTTCATGACTTAATGTTCTATTCATTTATTTTTGCAGCGTGAGTGAAGACACCCAGGATGGCTCAGGGATCTGGGGATCAAAGAGCAGTGGGGATTGCGGATCCAGAGGAGAGTTCTCCCAACATGATTGTCTACAGCAAAGTAAGGCATCTGCTTAGATGTTACGCATGCCACCCACGTTGTGTTCTGTTTAGGGTTGACTGATGGTTGGTAGCAAGACAGATATTTTCTGCCTAAACTGCCTTGACTGATCAATGAATATTTTCTTCTCATATTCTCTGATTCTCTAGTTGGAAAATTCAAACAAGTTTTATTATACTTGAACATTTGATATGTAACTATTGAAAAACATTGTACTATTTAGTTTTCTTTAAACCCAAAGGTTGCCAAAGCAATGCAGGTAGAAACATACTCTCTTTCAGTGTAAAGACCTTAATATAAGATTTATTAACTTACATTCATAGTACATACGTCTACAAGATCTGAGCTGACTGCCATGGGAGATACCGAGATATGTTTCTATGAGATATGTTTACAGTTGGTAGGAGATATAAGATATATACAACTGAGTGTAAAAGAGTCCAAATGTTCATTTCCAAAACAGGAGAGCAAGTAGAGTGTTACACAATCTCAGAGGAGAGGGTAATTTTTCCCAGCCATAGAGATCAGAATAGGCTGTGGAGGAATGGTCTTTGAATTCTGTTTTAAAGAATGGATAGGATTGGTTTATGGGGAAAGCAAAGAGGAAGAACATTCCAGGTGATGACATGTGTTCAGTAAAGGCACAGAGCTAAGGAAAATAATCAGTAACCAGAACCAGTTAGCTTGGACAGAGAGTAAGTTTCAAGGAGTAAATGAAAGTAAGATTTTGGGAAGAGAGGCTGGATGGAGCCAGATGTCAGTGTTGGTGTATAGGCAATTTAATTATGAAAAACCACTGTGCTGGGAGTTATAAGATCAATATCCTTTTGGAATTACACATCTTGCCCCAGTGTGCCCAAGGGATTGTTATCAAGATAGAGGCTCATGGGGGGATATTTTTTATCTGTGTGAGAGGTAAAAAAAGGACACCAATCTAGCCCAGGAGATGTTCTTCAGGAGTGAGAGGGACTGATAAGAGGTATTAAAGAGTCTGAATTAAAAATGACTTGGAAACTGACTGAGTATGGAATTGGGAGAGTGGAGGGTCAAAGACGAGAAGGTTTTTGATCTTGGGTGAATGAAGACAAGGGTACTATTATAGGGACATTTGGGAGAATAATTCATTTTAAAGGAAGAAATGATGGCACATAAGTTTATTTTTGCACATGTTGAATTTGGGGGAAATAATTGCTTCTAATTATATACATTCTTAATGTTTGCACCTTTGTAAAAATTTAGCCTAACTATATTACATGTTAATATGGAAATGAGTGAATGTTCATTAATTTCCTGAATTATTTGAGTGGTCTGCTGAGTTCTGTGGGTTCTGTAAGACCCAGTGTTCTTTCTCTGTTAATCACATGGACAATGTTGATATTCCTGGATGATCAATATGGTCAGTTTTTCTCTTTCTTTGTAAAAATAGAGCTCTGAAATTATTCTTGCTTTGAGTGTCAAATTCTATAATTCTTCCCTTTGCAAGAGAATTCTTCAGATAACCCATGTCTAAGAAAGATGCTTATTGAATTATAAAGAAAATATAGGTTAATGGGAGTAAGCCATTAGAGAAAAGTACAGGATAATAGAATAGAAAGATGTTTTTCACTGTTCCCTTCTTAGCCAACCCCAAACTGGGGGACTCTGTGCTAGGCTGACAGGAGCATAGGCTTTGGAGTCAGACCTGGATTATTTCCCACTTTCCCACTTTCTAGCAGTGTACCTTTAAGTTAGTTATTTAACTTCCATGAGCCTAAATTGTTTTTCCTTTATAAAAGGAAAGAAAAAAAACAACAAAACACTCTGGAGGAAGATGATTGTATGCACGTGGCCCACAATGTGGTCTATAATAAATATTTCTCTTTCTTTATCTTTAGGTCTTGTAGAGACAGTGACACTTGGAGAGGAAATAATTTATAAAATGTATAAATGTTGGTGCTGTTAATAAGTTGACTAAAGTAAATTCATACAGTGAGTTGCTTTTTTAAGACACAGGAAAAGAATACAGATTTTTTTTTAATTTTATTCAAGGGATTGCAACTCTCCATGGATTATTAAAGGTGAATGGGAAATGTAAAGGTCATGCCATCTGAACACCTTTCTACTAGAATGTATTATATTGAAGGAAAAAAATCTTCTCACGGATTTATGAAAACTTAGATTTTCCTTTTGGAGTGGTATTTGGGGGCTGTTTTCCAGTTTTAGAAACAGACTTGTCAGTTGCTATAGTTCTTTAGAAAAATGATCACTAGTAATGAAAAACTTTCTTGTTTCCTTGTGACAGATTTGTGGAGAAGGTTATGTATGTGTTCATGTTATTTGGCATATTGATTAATTTCTATAAAAAGGACACATCTGTTCAATCTATTGGAAAGAAAGAAGGCACAATTATTGTACAGTGTGGGTCCAGGCCCTGGAATAATATTAAACCTAGTTAACTTATTTAAATCAGGATTGTACTTGAACCATAGGCTAGTCACATACATTTCTACTCCCAGAGCTTGGGCTACTCTGTAGCTAGGACCAAGACCTTCCTTGCTGTAGGACTTTATCCTCAGGGTATCAGTCAAGGCTGAATCTTAAAACCTGAAACCAATGAAAATTCAAAGCATTTTCTATGGATATTCTTTTGCGTAATCATTTATCTAAGGTTGTAGCCTTAAAATCAAATCGTTTCCTCAATATTTACAACCAAAATTTACATTTGAAAAATGTACTTTCTTATCTGTTTTCTTTTGTTTGTTGTTTCTTTCTGTTGTTGTCAGACATTTTCAGTGTGAAATTTTGGCTTAGACGGTGTTGTGTTGATTCAGATGCTGACATTTAAAAAGCCAAATCTGGAGAAAGGAAGCTTCCGGTAAGCTTTCGAGTAATAAGTGGGATGATTGCATCCCTAATGTTGTTGTGACTTTTAAATGTCGCTGAGGATGTAACCTCATGACATATGAATAATGGTGGGTGGGTTTGTCACCCCCCCCCCACTTTTCAGAATACTCTTTGTTTCCTTTTCATGTTTTCACACCATTAACTGTGAGAAGTAGCCCCATCCCGAGGCATGACTTATTTATCGACTTGAACAGACTATCTAATTTAATTTTCCATCCTTCATGTTGACATTCTGGATTGGAGGTGTGTATGAAAAATGTATTGGTCACATTAAAGATCTATTAAAAGAGAATCTTAATTATTCATTAAGATACCCTGACCTGTTAACCTATTTAATATTCCTAGAGTGTATGGATCCTGGGTTATTAAACTACCCAATGTAGTGATGACATTTGAGTTTAGCTGTACATCAGATCATTTGGGTTGTGTTACAAAAATGCTGATCCTCAAAGGAGCCCCCTCTACAAAGTATTTTATTTACTAGGTCTTAGCTGGGTCATAGGAATGTGAGTTCCAAGATGTTCTGAGTAGAATTTGTTGCCCAGCTTTGTTTGAAAAGCACTATTTAGTGTCTTTTACAATATCTAGGTGCAGTAGGTATTGCAAAATAATGGGAAATTTGGGGTTCTGAAGTGGATTTTTTATTTTATAATATTTGTGGATCTCATAAGACGTGGAAGAACCAAGTGCCATGTCATAGTGTTAGAATTAAGGGGCTTTAGTCACTTTATTGTAGGGATTTCTGGTCTTATTTTATAGACAAAAAACAGCAATTTCCCAGCAAAGCCACAGTTGTGTCCAGGAAGCCTGGCCGACCCAGTCAGTGTCCTTTTGACATCCCACATTTCTACCATGTCATCAGCCACAAACTGCTGTACCACGTTATTGGAGCTCAACAGCCATAGGTTACATTAAATTGATAAAAATAACGTATCACTGATGTTTGGCTTTCATGCTCATCTGGAGAAGTTGACTTGGGTTAATGCCTCACATTTATAGTGTTGAAGTTTCATTCCTCTTGCTGGTGCCTTTGTTTCCTGGGTAAAGATTTTCTGAAATGTTCCCATTCTTTAATGACTAGAAATTCTCTGGAGTAAGATGAGGTTGCTTTCTGATTTTGTTTGGTTTTCTGAATGGTGTTAACAATGTCCCTTGACATATTTCCCCCAACTAGCCTGGTAAGTGGATTTGGTAGAACTCTAGACCCCTACATGGTGGGCGGATGGAGAAAATTGTAGCTTAACTTGACCCAGCCTTGGGTCAGGAGGCAGAACAGTGAGGTGGAAGATGGCAGCCGGGCACCGGGGATGCTAGATGTCCCAGCTTTGGCTCTCTCCTGGGGAACTTCATCTTCCTATCTCTGTTTCTTCCCTCTTTCTTTCCCTCCTTCCTTCCCAACTAGAGGATATTTCTAACACAGAAAAAATATATTCTGTGTCCATGTGAAGTTGAAGAATTAAAAAATGAACTCTGTGCACCCTGTGTTAGCTTAATAAATAAAATATTACTTTGAGTTCACTTCTTCCTCTGCCAAGTGAGGGAATTGATCTAAATAATGTGCAGATACCTTTCTGCAATGATTTCAAAGCTCCATTCTATAATTTTTTGATTTTTCAGAAGTTAATATACTTCCTTGATACCAAAACAATGTTGTGGGACATTTTGCACATTTATAGTTCTTTTGAACTTTTCTGGAAATAGTTTGGACAGTTGTAGATAACCTAAATCAGACTGAGATGAAACCCAATTTGGTCAGCAAGAAGGAGAATTTTTAATTGTAAAGATTTGACATTCAACAGTGAAAGTTAGCTAAAGTGACGTCTGATGGCAACCTATTTCTTGGACTTGCTAATAACATTTAAGACATTTGCGCAATTATCATTTTGCAGTGGTAATTGTATATTACATAGGTGACAGCAAAAGCATTTAAGTAGGAACATTGTACAAGGTCAGTAATATGTAGTGTCAGGGATGAATTAAGAGTTTTACATGAAAAAGCCCATGTTTTTGTATACGAAAGTTAGTTACATAGCCTTACCACAGATGGCTTCCTATATCAATTAGTTTCTAGTTATTGACTACTTTTTGCTGCTAGGTCTAGCCTTTGTCTTACTGTGACACCCCAAGGTCACTCTCCCTAATGAGCTGGGGCCTTTGGAGCCCTTGGCAGAAGTTGGTTTAGGCATAGTTGCAGAAGGTAAATGCAGCACTATTTTAGTTACATTGGCTGTGGTATGCAGCAAGAAGGGAAGAATCCAGCCTGGGAGAGGCAAAGCTGCGGAGGAAGCCAGGACTAGGTTGTTGTTTTGAATTCATTGAAGGAGGTGGGAGAAGCCAGCACAGTTCAGAGTCTGACCTGCAGTTCCTGGTGATCAAGTCATGATGAAGATTAGAAACTAATTAGCAAATAAGTAATGAGTGGTCTTTGTGTGCCAGACAGTATTAGATGCTAGGAATGTAAGAGGAGGGCTGAGTTCTGAATGAGCACATAGGCCAGTGGGGGAGAGGTAGGAGAGTTACAGTGTTGGTAGAGGCGAGCTGAGGAGGAGGTAGAAGGGCCATGTAGTCCATACCTGGAAGGGAGATGATGGTGTTGGAGAAGACATTCAGAGGATTTAGCACCTGCCTTAATTCTTAGAAGACCGATAGTAATTAACCTGGTGGAAAGGGGAGATAAAGCGTACGAGGCAGAAGGATTAGCATGGGCAAAGGTGTAGAGTTGTGATATTGTATACTGAGTTCTAGAAAATTCAAGTGGCTATTTTCTTGGAGCTAGGTTTCTGTGATAAAAGGTTGTGAAATAAACCTATATAGGTAAATCAAGATTAGATCACAAAGAGTTTGGAAATTGTATGGGTATCTTCCCTCTGTGCCTCCAAACCCATGTTCTACCTCTCTACATACTGCTCTCTGCCCCAGAGGCTGGACCGTGTGGACCACATCTACAGGGCTCCTGTGACCTCTGGCTTTCAACTGAGTTTGGTCCGTAGAGGTCTGAGGAGAGATGGGAAGGAAGGGCAAGAACAAAGTCAGGGTGTTTCTTTCCCTGGCTCCTCACTGCAACGTCTTGCACTTGCTGGATCCCTTGACTGGAAGTCATGGACTCTCTGGAGGCAGACCTTTCTCCTCTTCTAGGTGGTGATAACCTTTTCCTCTTTCTCCTTTTAGGCCTTGGGGTGTTTTTTTCCCAGAGTGTATTAGTTATCTGTTGCTGTGTAACAAATTATCCCCAGAGTCGATGGTTTAAACACAGCATCAATTATGTCAGAGTTTCTGTGGGTTGATAATCCAAGTGAGGATTAGGGAGCTTCTCTGGTGCTCAGTGTCTCTTAGAAGTCTACAGTCAAGATATTGGCTAATATTCAGAATATTAGAGGGTATACATGCTTTGTTTATGTACTTTGTTTTTGCACAGATTAAGTCAAGAGTTACAAGTGTGCCCTCCACTCACATCATGTGCGCCATGCCCAGTAGGTTTACCCACCCCCTCCTCCTGGGCTTGCAGTCTCACTTGGCATCTTAGCTGGGCTCAGCCATGCAGCTGCTGGCTGGACTCAGTCTCTCACAGGTCTTCAGATGATGGCGTCAGTTCCACGCTGTTGGCCAGAAGCCACTGTCAGTTCATTGCCACAGAGCAGCTCATAACATGGCAACTTATTTCATCAGAGTGAACAAGTGCGAAGAGGCGGAGAGGGGAGGGGTGTGTGGGAGTCTCAGTCTTTTATAACCTAATCTTGGACGTGATATCTCGTCTCTTTTGTCACTAACAAGTCACTAGATCCAGCCCTCAGCCAAGGTGAAGGGTTTACATGGGGGCCTGAGTAGCAGTCATTGGAATTTAGGAGATCATTATAGGCCATTTTGGAAGCTGTCGGCCACATAGTTCTACTTCCTCTGGAAGCGTTTTCTGAGCTTTCTCTTATAATTTCTCTGTGTCCTGGTGCTTCTTTACATTTGGTCCTTTTGGAAATAAACGTTCCTGGAGTTGTCCTATATCATGTGTATCATCTGTTTACTGAGGGGACTTTAACTCATACAGGTGTTATCCCAGCAGCAAAAGAAAATCAGTGAGACTCTGCTTTTCTTGGTGAGGAAATTCTTCATGAAAGGATTTGATGTAGAGAAGTCATATGTTTGGTATGAGGTAGAGACATCACTATGGAGCTGAATGTATGATCAGTGTGGAGAGAGCTCAGTGGAGAGGGACAGCATGGGAGAAAGGGTAGCATCAGAGACAGGTGGATACTTTGGAGATTTTATAGGGAGTCAAGTGAGGAAAAATGATGTACAGATCAGTGGTAGTGGTGATATAGACAGAGGATAGACAGGTTTGGGAGATGTTTAGGAAGTGGATTCAACTGGATTTGGGTACTGATAAGATGTAGGGAGGCTTTGAGGGTATTGAGGAGGAATGACAGGGATCTTTTCACTAGGTTATACTAGGAGTTCTCAGAAAGTCTCTGGGATAAAATTTTGAGCCAGAGATTTCCTGCCCCTCTCTTCCTTTCTTGATAGATAAATCAAGAGTGCCATGGAAAGAGTACATAGCTGGACAGAGATATCCAGCTGCCTGGCTAGCTAATGCTTGGCCCCCACCCTCTATAAGTTGTTTCTACTTTTTGTCAAATTCAGTTCTTTCACTTGCAAAGCGAGGTTAGCTAGGCCAGATGATCTTAAAAGCATTCTTCATTCTAACATTCTAGGGCTTTCATACTCTAAAATAAAGAAACCTACATTTTATTATTTGTTTCTTTTTCCAAGCTTCCCTTGCTTTTTAATTTTTTCTTTCTTTCTTTCTTTTTTTTTTTTTTTTATGAGACAGAATCTCAAACTGTCGCTCTGGGTAGAGTGCAGTGGCATCACAGCTCACAGCAACCTCAAACTCTTGGGCTTAAGCGATTCTCTTGCCTTGGCCTCCGAAGTAGCTGGGACTACAGGCGCCTGCCACAATGCCTGGCTATTGGTTGCAGTTGTCATTATTGCTTGGCAGACCTGGGCCGGGTTTGAACCCACCGCCCTAGGTGTATGTGGCCAGTACCCTTGCCAACTGAGTTACAGGTGCCGCCCTGCTTTTTAACTTTTTATAAAAAGTTAACCCAGGAAAAAATTTAAAAACAGGTAAGCCAGAATGTTTAAAAATAAATATTGTTTAGTCTTGAATATAGGGTTTATTTTTTTCTCTCTTCCTCTTTCCTCCCTTCTTCCCTCCCTACTCCTCCCCTCCTTTCCACCCTCTCTTTTTTTTTTAACATTAGAAAGAATTCCCAAGGACTAATTTCAGAGAGATTTGGGGGTAACTGATTTAATTGTTCAGTCTGCATTTTAAGATTCCTTTCATTAATTTTTTTGGAAGATTTTTTTTTTAATTGCTTTAGGAAAAAACTATTCTATTTCCCTCTTCCCCCAGGATCAAACTTTCTGGAAGAAAAGCTTTCCCATCACATTATCTTGGTTGGTAGGAGACAGGCGAGTAGGCAAGTCCCAGACCAATGGGATAAGTATCCACACATGAAAGGGATGGAATTCTCAGTGTGAGAGTAGCTCCGAGTGGTTTAATAGGACACGCTCCCGCGAGTATAACTTTCCAATTCGAAAGCCCTTCGTGTGTATAAGTCTTCATTTCATCTTTCCAATTTTTTCCCCTCTCATTTCAAAGAGCCAAATATTTTACATTTTGGCAGTTTATCACTTGTGGTATTTTTACACTGTGGAGGACTTGAAGAGTCATATAATGGCTTCCCTATAGGCAGGATTTTGAACAAGATAAATTACAAGCTAATAGTTATCTGTAAAAAAAAAAGTTTTAAGTCATTGGAGGATAGGGAGATTATTTTTAAAAATTCTATTAGTTTGCTGATACAATACAAATCAAAGCAGAAAATAGACAAAGATTTTGATTAGCATTCTCCATTCTAAACATTTATTCCAGTTTAGGAATGGAAAAAATATGCACAGATATAAATATACAGACATGTGTCTACTTCAAAGAAATATTGATAGCTCAGTGGTAAATAATATCTAAGGGATGAAAATAAATCAAATATCCATTGAGAGGAAATTAGTTAAATAATTAATGTGGGATAATATTTATGTTTGGAATGTTCCTGTAGTTGGTTTTCTGGATTTTTCTTCTGGTAGACCTAATAATCGCCTTGAAAAGAAGATGGCTGCTGACATTCTGGGATATGGTCGGGAGAATATCCCTTGTTTTTGTAAACCTTATAAAATGCTATCAGTTTTTAAAATCTTTGTTTTATTTGTTAAATATGATGGTTCTGTAGATTTACTAAAACATTATCTTTTCCATTACCTTTTCTTCCTTTCTTCTTTTTTTTTTTTTATTGTTGGGGATTCATTGAGGGTACAATAAGCCAGGTTACACTGATTGCAATTGTTAGGTAAAGTCCCTCTTGCAATCATGTCTTGCCCCCATAAAGTGTGACACACACCAAGGCCCCACCCACCTCCCTCCTTCCCTCTTTCTGTTCCCCCCCCCATAACCTTAATTGTCATTAATTGTCCTCATATCAAAATTGAGTACATAGGATTCATGCTTCTCCATTCTTGTGATGCTTTACTAAGAATAATATCTTCCACATCCATCCAGGTTAATACGAAGGATGTAAAGTCTCCATTTTTTTTAATGGCTGAATAGTATTCCATGGTATACATATACCACAGCTTGTTAATCCATTCCTGGGTTGGTGGGCATTTAGGCTCTTTCCACATTTTGGCGATTGTAAATTGAGCTGCAATAAACAGTCTAGTACAAGTGTCCTTATGATAAAAGGATTTCTTTCCTTCTGGGTAGATGCCCAGTAATGGGATTGCAGGATCAAATAGGAGGTCCAGCTTGAGTGCTTTGAGGTTTCTCCTTACTTCCTTCCAGAAAGGTTGTACTAGTTTGCAGTCCCACCAGCAGTGTAAAAGTGTTCCCTTCTCTCCACATCCACGCCAGCATCTGCAGTTTTGAGATTTTGTGATGTGGGCCATTCTCACTGGGGTTAGATGATATCTCAGGGTTGTTTTGATTTGCATTTCTCTAATATATAGAGATGATGAACATTTTTTCATGTGTTTGTTAGCCATTCGTCTGTCGTCTTTAGAGAAAGTTCTATTCATGTCTCTTGCCCATTGATATAAGGGATTGTTGGCTTTTTTCATGTGGATTAATTTGAGTTCTCTATAGATCCTAGTTATCAAGCTTTTGTCTGATTGAGAATATGCAAATATCCTTTCCCAGTGTGTAGGTTGTCTCTTTGCTTTGGTTATTGTCTCCTTAGCTGTACAGAAGCTTTTCAGTTTAATGAAGTCCCATTCGTTTATTTTTGTTGTTGTTGCAATTGCCATGGCAGTCTTCTTCATGAAGTCTTTCCCCAGGCCAATTATCTTCCAGTGTTTTTCCTATGCTTTCTTTAAGGATTTTTATTGTTTCATGCCTTAAATTTAAGTCCTTTATCCATCTTGAATCAATTTTTGTGAGTTGGGAAAGATGTGGGTCCAGTCTTTTACATGTAGACATCCAGTTCTCCCAACACCATTTATTGAATAGGGAGTCTTTCCCCCAAGGTATGTTCTTGTTTGGTTTATCAAAGATTAGGTGGTTGTAAAATGTTAGTTTGATTTCTTGGTTTTCAATTCGATTCCAAGTGTCTATGTCTCTGTTTTTGTGCCAGTACCATGCTGTCTTGAGCACTATGGCTTTGTAGTACAGACTAAAATCTGGTATGCTAATGCCCCCAGCTTTATTTTTGTTACAGAGATCTGCCTTAGCTATACAGGTTTTTTTCCGGTTCCATACAAAATGCAGAATCATTTTTTCCAAATCTTGAAAGTACGATGTTGGTATTTTGATAGGAATGGCATTGAATAGGTAGATTGCTTTGGGAAGTGTAGACATTTTTTTTTTTTTTTATTGTTGGGGATTCATTGAGGGTACAATAAGCAAGGTTACACTGATTGCAATTGTTAGGTAAAGTCCCTCTTGCAATCATGTCTTGCCCCCATAAAGTGTGACACACACCAAGGCGGAAGTATAGACATTTTAACAATGTTGATTCTTCCCATCCATGAGCATGGTATGTTCTTCCATTTGTTAATATCCTCTGCTATTTCCTTTCTTAGGATTTCATAGTTTTCTTTATAGAGGTCCTTCACCTCCTTGGTTAGGTATACTCCTAGGTATTTAATTTTCTTTGAAACTATGGTGAAGGGAGTTGTGTCCTTAATTAGCTTCTCATCTTGACTGTTATTGGTGTACACAAAGGCTACTGACTTGTGGACATTGATTTTATATCCTGAAACATTACTGTATTTTTTGATGACTTCTAGGAGTCTTGTGGTTGAGTCTTTGGGGTTCTCGAAGTATAAGATCATGTCGTCAGCAAAGAGGGAGAGTTTGACCTCCTCTGCTCCCATTTGGATTCCCTTTATTTCCTTGTCTTGCCTAATTGTATTGGCTAGAACTTCCAGCACTACGTTGAATAGTAAAGGTGACAGAGGACAACCTTGTCTGGTTCCAGTTCTAAGAGGAAAAGCTTTCAGTTTTACTCCATTCAGTAAAATATTGGCTGTGGGTTTTTCATAGATAGCTTCAATCAGTTTTAGAAATGTGCCACCTATGCCTATACTCTTCAGTGTTCTAATTAGAAAAGGATGCTGGATTTTATCAAATGCTTTTTGTGCATCTATTGAGAGGATCATGTGATCTTTATTTTTGCCTCTGTTAATATGGTGGATAACGTTTATAGACTTGCATATGTTAAACCAGCCTTGCAACCCTGGGATGAAGCCTACTTGATCATGATGAATGACTTTTTTGATGATAAGCTGTAATCTATTGGCTAGGATTTTGTTGAGAATTTTTGCATCTATATTCATGAGTGAGATTGGTCTGAAATTCTCCTTTTTGTTTGGGTCTTTTCCTGGTTTTGGTATCAGGGTGATGTTTGCTTCATAGAATGTGTTGGGGAAGATTCCTTCTTCCTCAATTTTTTGGAATAATTTCTGCAGTACAGGAATAAGCTCTTCCTTGAAGGTTTGATAGAATTCTGGAGTGAAGCCATCTGGACCAGGGCATTTTTTGGTTGGAAGATTTTTTATTGTTTCTTTGATCTCAGTGCTTGAAATTCGTCTGTTCAGGAGCTCTATTTCTTCCTGGCTGAGTCTAGGGAGAGGGTGTGATTCCAAATATTGATCCATTTCCTTCACATTGTCAAATTTCTGGGCATAGAGTTTCTGGTAGTATTCAGAGATGATCTCTTGTATCTCTGTGGGATCAGTTGTTATTTCCCCTTTATCATTTCTGATTGAGGTTACTAGAGATTTTACTTTTCTATTCGTCGTTAGTCTGGCCAATGGTTTATCTATTTTATTTATTTTTTCAAAAAACCAACTCCTTGTTTCATTAATTTTCTGAATGATTCTTTTGTTTTCAATTTCATTGATCTCTGATTTGATTTTGGATATTTCTTTTCTTCTACTGAGTTTAGGCTTAGATTGTTCTTCTTTTTCCAATTCCATGAGATCTCTTGTGAGATTGTTGATGTGCTCTCTTTCTGTTTTTCGAATGTAGGCATCTAAAGCGATGAATTTTCCTCTCAAAACTGCTTTTGCAGTATGCCACAGATTTTGGTAGCTTGTGTCTTCATTGTTGTTATGCTCAAGGAAGTTAATGATTTCCTGTTTTATTTCTTCCTTCACCCATCTGTTATTCAACAGAAGATTGTTTAATTTCCATGCCTTTGTGTGGGGTCGAGCATTTTTGTTAGAGTTGAGTTCCACCTTTAGTGCCTTATGGTCTGAGAAGATACAAGGTAAAATTTCAATTCTTTTTATTCTGTTGATATTTGTTTTGTGTCCCAGGATATGATCTATTTTGGAGAATGTTCCATGGGGTGATGAGAAGAATGTATGTTCTTTATCTTTGGGATGGAGTGTTCTATATGCGTCTATCAAGCACAGTTGTTCTAGGGTCTTATTTAAATCTCTTATATCCTTGTTTAATTTCTGTTTAGAGGATCTGTCCAGCTCTGTGAGAGGAGTGTTAAGGTCCCCTGTTATTATGGTATTATCAGATATCATATTGCTCAGACTGAGTAAGGTCTGTTTCAAGAATCTGGGAGCATTCAAATTGGGTGCATAGATAGTTAGAATTGAAATGTCTTCTTGTTGTATTTTTCCCTTGACCAATATAAAGTGACCATCTTTGTCTTTTTTGACTTTAGTTGCTTTAAATCCACATGTATCTGAAAATGAGATTGCAACTCCTCTTTTCTTCTGAATTGCATTTGCCTGAAAAATTGTCTTCCAACCCTTGACTCGGAGCTTTAATTTGTCTTTTGAAGCCAGGTGTGTTTCTTGCAGACAGCAAATGGATGGCTTGTGTTTTTTAATCCAGTCAACCAATCTATGTCTCTTCAGTGGGGAATTCAAGCCATTAACATTTATTGAGATAATTGATAAGTGTGGTAGTATTCTATTCGTCTTATTTGGTGAGAGTGCATTGCTTAGTTTTATCTTTTGCATCAGTGTGGAGGTTAGGTTCTGTCCTTTAATTTCTGAGTTCTTACTTTGCTGCTGATCCATTGTGGCGGTCAGTGTGCAGAACAGTTTGAAGTATTTCCTGTAGAGCTGGTCTTGTTGTGGCGAATTTCCTCAATGTTTGTATATCTGTAAATGATTTGATTTCTCCGTCAATTTTGAAGCTTAGCTTAGCAGGGTACAGAATTCTGGGCTGGAAATTGTTCTATTTAAGTAGATTAAAGGTAGATGACCATTGTCTTCTTGCTTGGAAAGTTTCATTAGAGAAGTCTGCGGTCACTCTGATGGCTTTGCCCCTGTAGGTCAACTGGCGCTTACTCCTGGCAGCTTGCAGAATCTTTTCTTTTGTCTTGACTTTGGACAGGTTCATGACAATGTGTCTTGGAGAAGCTCGGTTAGAGTTGAGGCGACTTGGGGTCCGATCGCCCTCTGAAAGCAGAGTGTCAGAATCTTTGGTGATATTTGGGAAATTTTCTTTTGTAATATTCTCTAGTATGGCTTCCATTCCTCTGAGGCATTCTTCTTCCCCTTCTGGAATTCGTATAACTCGTATGTTGGAACGCTTCATAGAGTCCCATAATTCTGACAGTGAACGTTCTGCTTTCTCTCTCTTCTTTCTGCCTCTTTTACTATCTGAGTTATCTCAAAAACTTTGTCTTCTACCTCTGAAATTCTTTCTTCTGCATGGTCTAACCTGTTGCTGATACTTTCCATTGCATCTTTAAGTTCCCTGATTGACTGTTTCATTTCCTTTAGCTCTGCTATATCCTTTTTATATTCTTCATATCATTCATCTCTTATTTGATTCTGTTTTTGAATTTCCTTTTGGTTATTTTCCACTTTATTAGCAGTTTCCTTCATTGTTTCCATCATTTCTTTCATTGTTTTCAACATGTGTATTCTAAATTCCCTTTCTGTCATTCCTAACATTTCTGTATAGGTGGAATCCTCTGCAGTAGCTACCTCATGGTCCCTTGACGGGGTTGTCCTGGACTGGTTCTTCATGTTGCCTGGAGTTGTCTGCTGATTCTTCCTCATGAGTGATTTCTTTTATCTGTTTCCTTGCCCTAATTTTCCTTTCACTTCCTCTTGCTCTTTAAGTTCTCCTGCCTGTGGACTGAGCACGGCTTGTCTAGCGGCCGGGGTCCCTCCAGCTTCAGTCCGCCACCTCCGCATGCTCTCTCTGCGAGCGTGCCGTGTCCTCCACCCCCACCTCGCCTAGTCCGAGCGGGACTCCTTTTCTTATTTTCTTTATCTCTCTGCTTCTATCAAATCATTTTAGTAGTTTTTTAATTTCAAAGTATTGTAGGGGTATAAATATTTTTGGTTTACAGATTGCTTTAATAATGCAAGAGTTGGGCGGTACCTGTGGCCCAAAGGAATAGGGTACCGGCCCCATATGCCAGAGGTGGCGTGTTCAAACCTAGCCCTGGCCAAAAAGTGCAAAAAAAGAAAATAATAATAATAATGCTAGAGTCATGGTTATAAGTGGGTCCATCACCCAGTTAGTGTTCACTGTACCCATTAGGTAGGTTTTCACCCCTCCCCTCCTTCTCTGGCTTTGTGTTGAGTTTTACTTCCCTCCCTGCACATGTGTTCACATGGTTGGTTCCAATTTCATAGTGAATAATGTGGTGTTTGTTTTTCTATTCTTTAGATATTTCACTTAGGAAAATGGTCTCCAGTTCCATCCAAATTGTTGCAAAAGGCATTAAGCCATCCTTTGTCATGTCTTTCTAGTATCCCACGGTATACTTATACTGCCTTTTGTTAATCTACTCATGAATTGATGGGCACTTGGGTTGATTCCACATCTTTGCAATTGTGAATTGTGTTACAGTAAACATTTGAGTGCTAGTGTCTTTCTAATAAAATGACTTCTTTTCCTTTGAGTAAATACCCAGTAGTGAGATTGCTGGATCAAATGGTAGGTCTACTTTCAGTTCTTTCTGTATCTCTATACTGTGCTAATTTGCAGTCCCACCAATAGTATATAAGCATGTTTTTCTCTCTGCATCCATCCCGGCATCTTTTGTTTTTGGACTTTTTAATAAAAGCCATTCTAAAAGGGGTAAGGTGATATGATATCCCACTGTGGTTTTAATTTGCATTTCCCTGATGATTTGTGATAACAAGCACTTTTTCATATGTTTATTGTCCATTTGTCTTTCTTTTGTAAAGCTCTGTTCACATTTTTTATCTACTTTTTAATGGAGTGGTTTGTATTTTTTTAGTGGGATTCTTTGAGTTCTTTGTAGATTCTGGTTATTACCCTTTATTTGGATGTATAGCTTGGAAATATTTCCTCCCATTCTGTAGGTTGTCTATTTGCTCCATTGATTATGTCTTTGGCTATGCAAAAGCCTCCTAATTTAATCACGTTCCATTTATTTATTTTTCTTGTTGCTATGATTGCCATTGAGGTCTTCTTCATAAATTCCTTGCCTAGGTCCATATCTAGAAGAGTTTTTCCAACATTTTCTTCTAGAATTCTTACGGTTTCATGCCATACATTTACGTCTTTTATATATCTTGAATTAATTTTTGTGAGGGGAGGAGATATGGATCCTATTTCATTCTTCTGCACATGGCTATTCAATTTTTCCAGCACGATTCATCAAATAGGGCTTTTTTCCCCCATTGTATATTGTTGTACACTTTGTCAAAGATCAATTGACCGTATGTGGATGGTTTTATATTTGTGTTTTTGTTCTGTTGCATTGGTCTACGTCTCCATTTTTGTGCCAATACCATGCTGTTTTGGTTACTGTAGCCTTGTAGTATAGTTTGAACTTTGGTAATGTGTTACCTTCAGATTTGTTCCTTTTGCTTAAGCTTGCTTTGGCTATTCAGGCTTTTCTGGTTCCAAACAAAGCATAGAATTATTTTTTCTAGATCTGTGAAATATGACATTGGTATTTTGAGGGGGATACAGTCAAACTGAGAGTCAAATCAAAAACTCAGTATCATTCTCAATAGCTACAAAGAAAATGAAATACCTAGCAATATACTTAACCAAGGAGATTGACGATTTCTACAAAGAGAACTACAGAACACTGCACAAAGAAATCAAAGATGATACAAACAAATGGAAAAACATGTTCTGCTCATGGATTGGTAGAATCAGCATTGTTAAAATGTCCACACTACCCATTGTATTTTCTTTAGTGCTGGTCTGTTGAAGGTAAGATTGTTCAGTTTTTCTTTCTTTCTTTCTTTTTTTTTGTCTAAAAAGTCTTTGTTGCACTTTCACTTTTTGAAGGGTGTTTTTTCTGGATATAGACGTCTACATCATCATTTTTTTTTTCCTGTGCTGTGATGATAATTGTCTCTTGGCTTCTGTTGTTTCTGTTGGGAAGTTAGCTGTAAGCTTTACTGTTGTTCCTTTGAATGTGATCTGTTTTTCCCTTTGGCTGCTCAAAGTGTTTCTTTCACTTTGATTTTGGCAGTTTTATTGTGAGGTGTGATTTTCTTTTTTATTTGTGCTCCTTAAAGTTTATAACACTTCTTTATATTTGACTGGTACTTAGAAAATTCTTAGCCATCAACTCTCCAAAGTTTCTTTATATGTAGTTTTCTAATATTGGGACTGTGTTGATATGTTATAACATTTTCTCTCTGCTTTTTTCTATTTTCATTTCCTTCACCATTTTATATTTCAATACGGATATTTTCTACTGACTTATTTTCCATTTCCCTAATTCTCTCTTCATTAGTTGGATAATCTGGTTAAACTAATTCCACTGAATTTGTAGCCTTAGTTATTGCTCTTTTAACTTCTTTTTTTTTTTTTTTTATTGTTGGGGATTCATTGAGGGTACAATAAGCCAGGTTACACTGATTGCAATTGTTAGGTAAAGTCCCTCTTGCAATCATGTCTTGCCCCCATAAAGTGTGACACACACCAAGGCCCCACCCACCTCCCTCCTTCCCGCTTTCTGTTCCCCCCCCAACCATAATTGTCATTAATTGTCCTCATATCAAAATTGAGTACATAGGATTCATGCTTCTCCATTCTTGTGATGCTTTTCTAAGCTCTTTTAACTTCTAAAATTTCTATTTAATTTCTTTTTATAGTTTCTTGTTTCCTGCTAAAATTCTCTATTTTGTCATTTAATTCTGAAACATATTAATACTAAAGTCTATATCTGATATCCAAAATCTTTACAATTTGCTGGACTGTTTCTATTATCTTTTTCTGTCTCCTTCATCTTTATTTTTGTTTTTTTATTTATTTTTTATTAAGTTATAGACATGATTTTACTAATATTGGAGAGATTATTTAAGGCTTTAGGAGAATGTATCTTACTCCTGAAAGGATTTAAACTGTTTTTTTTTTTGTTTGTTTGTTTGTTTTGTTTTTATGTCAGTCAATTAAAATAGAGGCACATTACCTTAATCTAGTCAGACACAGAAAGTATTTGTAGCTAGACTTCAGTTCTTGTTAGGGATAGTATATTTCTAGATCTCTCTTTACTCTTTGAAGGGAATCTTTCTGGTTCCAACCAAACTTCTGGGTGTTCATTCCAGCTTCTTCTTTTTTGGTGAACTCTGACTTCTAATTTGTGTCCCTTAAGCTCCATGAGATTGCCAAAAGCTCTGTTCTTCTTCTCAGTCATATATTTTGCTTAAGAAATTGACATTGACCTTGAGAGTAAAAGGTACCTCCAAATGCTAGGCCAACTTTCTTAACTTGTCTTAGATCATGGCCTCACAAACTCTTGCTTCCTTAGTTGCTGCCTGATGACTTCAAACAATTTAACAAAATATTTTTTTCAAACTTTCTAGTTGCTCTCAGCAGGAAAGTTATGCTAAAACACCTAGTTAGCCATTGCCAGAAGTAGAATCCCAGAATGTTGGTCTTGAATGAAGATGGATCCATCTCGTATAGCCTCAGTTTGCTCTTAAAATCTTTTAGAAAAGACATTTCCTGAGCATTTTATTAGAATAAGGTGGCGGTGCTAAAGATGAAAAAAAAAGTAAGAGAAACTTGCAGCACATTAGGAAATAGAATTGACCTGTGAGTGGATTTAGACAGGGAATAAGAGAGACAGACTCAAAGCTGTGGCCAGGATTTGGCTGGGGAGCTGGGTGGTGGCCCTAATCCCTAGTGTGAGCAGCAGGAGGAAGGTGACGTTGGAGCCTACAGTCCTCACAGTAACAAGATGATATTCATTTACTCCAACCTAGTTCTATGAAATTCTAGAAAGGGGGAACAAATCCAGGCAAATGATTCTAATATGAAAGGGATCTAAAAAGACACAATGTCTGGAGGAAATTTCACCTGGCTCCAGAGACATTTTTGGTTTAGAAAACAGGAAGTAGCTTGTATCTCTCAGTATAATGCTTCTGAATATTCCCGTATTAGTTTCCTGGGGTGCTGTTATAAAGTACCACAGACTATGTGGCTTAAAGCAATAGAACTGTATTCTCACTCAATTCAGGAGGCTAGAAGTCTTAAATCAAGGTGTGATCAGGGCAGTTCTCCTACCCGGAGGCTCCTTTCATGCCTCCCTAGCTCACTGCGGCTGCTAGAAATTCCTGGTGCTCCTGGACTTGCAGCTGCACCAAGCCAGTCTCTGCCTCTTGTCCTGTCTGACCTTCTTCCCTGTATGTCAAGGTCTGTGTCTTCACATGCCCTTATTATAACGAAACCAGTCAGTGGATGTAGGCCCTCCCACCCTTCCAATCCAGAATGACCTTATTCACTAATTGTATCTGCAAGGGCCCCATTTCCAAATAAGGTCACTAACACAAGCACCAGGAGTTGGGACTTCAACATGTCTTTTGGGGGGGACATAATCAACCCATAACAATTTCTAGTTTGTCTCTGTCTGCATTTCCCAACTCATAGCCTCACATTACTCCAGCCCCTTAGTGCTCTTGGTAAAAATCAAATCAAGGAGTAGTGTATTTATTGAACTTTTGCTTCTTGTAAAGCAGTGTATGAAGGATAAAAAATAGCACAGCACACAGATCAAGAGTGGTGCAAGATTAAGGAAGAAAATAAGCATTTATTGGCCACCTACTGTGTACCAGATACTATGGTGGGTCCTGTACACATAGCCAGTCATTTAATCAGGAGATTAGTTTGTTAGGTGGGTGGTGTTCATCTGATAGTACAGATGAGGAAACTGAGGATTGGAAGGCCTCAGTAACTAGCATTAAGTTACTGGTATCAGAATCAGAATCTAGGTTTGCTTTATTCCTTTTGTTCCAAAAAGCCTATGGTTTGGGGGAAGAAATTGAGTTATGTTAAAAAATAAATAAATAAAAAGAAAAACTGTCAGGGCTGTTCATAATTAACGATAAAGAATTGGTATGGACAAGGCAGGCTAAGGAGGAGGAGGAAATCGGAAGAGAAGACTTGCCTTGTGTCCTTCCCACTTTCTGAGGAGCTTTTTTTATTTGCTTATAAACAAAAGTAAACAAAAACGCTTTATTTTATGTAACCTAAAAAAAAGACAACAAAGTCATCAGGTGAGTTTGCATTTATGCTTTTCTCTTTTAAAACTATAGGATAATTATAAGTAATCCACCAACCTCCTACCTGCCCCCAAATAAATAAGAGCCGGGGAGTAAGTGGGTGGCAGAAAAATTAAGCTGGAAAGGGGTAAGAAAATATAAGATTTGGCCCAGTAGAAAAGACCTGAGAAATGATTTCAGGTAAGGGGAGGGGCATGAACAAAGCATGATGATAAGGGCACATCAGGTATTTAGGAGACAGAATAGTTTACAATATTGGATATAAGAAATGTATCTCGTGATAGGACCTCAATGCAAGAAAACAGAACACTTTAGCTCTGGGACTCACATGGTCAGGTATCGGTAAAGCCAAATTTTCCACCAACTGATTTTCTTTCCTTTAAAATTGTTTTCCATTTGAAAAGTAATAATTCAGCTTCAAAAGAAGCAAGGTATGTGTAGAGGGGAAAAGTCTCATATATTCCTACCATGCAAATATGGCTAAAGTTAATATTTTGATTTGTATCAGTTATACAGATATAACCAGTTATAATACATATGAATATTAACCGAGTGGGTAATCACAGTGCATGTCCCCTTCTGTGTTTCCCTAGCATGTACTAAGTGTTGTCCTGTGCTGTGTGTTGTCATCACACTTACAAAGGTTGCGTAATATTCTATTAAGTGGATAATGTACTATAATTATTCAGTGTCTTATTTGTTATTAGTAGCAAAATTTAGTTGTAATCTGTGTTACAATTCCTAATATATCTCATTTCCTAGAAGGTCAGTTATCAGTTTCTGCATCTATAGACTTGGCTTCCCTCAGCTGTCGTGGAAGTTCTGTGTCATTGAACTTCAGGTAGAGAGTGAGGGCCTGAATTTTCTTTCCTTCTGGCTTCTGTGCCACTTCCCCATCCTAGCGTCTGATTGGCTTTGCAGAACCAGCCTTACCCTGAGAGCTTGGTTGGTGTTGGGGTATTCAGAAATTTTCAACTTGGAATCTTTCCAAGCCATTTGCTATTTTATCCTCTATTTGTTTTTCTTAAGCAACTAACTAAATAAGAATAACATTTCAACCGCATTCTGCTCCCCACAGCATTTTTTCTTGCCTGCACCACCTCTGCCTACAGTTTAACCATGGGGTTCTTCTTATATTTTAAAGCTAAATACAAAAGCACAGTTCTGAGAAGCAGCCAAGTTCTGCAGCCAAGTTTGAAGAATAAAACTTTAAAACAGCTCTTCTGTCACACACTTGAGAGGGGAGGCAGGCTTTGCTATAAATAAGTCGCATTCCATTTCTATCTCATCCTTTGCAGTCCTCTTGGGGAATGCTTTCTGTGTATGACTGCTGTGTTCTAGGACTGCCTACTCGCCCCTTTCAACCTTCCATTTTATACCTCATCTTACCAGTAGTTTTACAGTTTAGGGACCCTGAATGAAAAAGGAGTTAAACTTTGCCTTCCCTCCTTGGGGTTAGGGGCAATGGGATCCAGTGGCTGGCTTTCAGAAGCTGCGTCTTCCCTTTGTAACGTTGTCAGCAGTTACCCACATTAATTTCCCGTGGTTAACAAACTGCCAGAAAATTAGTGGCTTAAAACAAAACAAATGTATTCTCTTACAGGTCTGGAGGTCAGAAGTCTGAAATTATTTGGCAGGGCTGCATGCCCTTCCGAGGATCGAGGGAGAATCCAGTTCTTTCCTTTGCCCAGCTTATAGAAGCTGCCTGCCTTCCCCAGCTCATGGCTTCACATCACTCCAGCCTCTGCTTGCAGGATCGCAGCATCTCCTTCTCTGACTCTGACCCTGCTGCCTCCCTCTTCCAGGGCCCCTGTGATTATGTGGAGTCCACGTGACCCCAAGAGCACCTCCTCATCTCAGTGTCCTCAACTCAGTTCCACCTGCCAAGTCCCTTTTGCCATAAAAGGTAACATGTTCACAGGTTTGGGGGGATTAAGATGTGAACATCTTTGGAGGCCAATATTCTACTTACCACATTGCCTTAGAAAAGGAAATGTAACTAATTTTGGAATTTTATCTTTCTCACAGCTAAGCGAACGTCAAAGCTGATGTTTTGTTTTTCCTTCCTGTATTTGCAGTGTCTGATAGTAGCTATTTGAACTAAACCAAGTCTGGTGGCTCAGTGCCCATAGCTCAGTGGTTAGGGTGCCAGCCACATACACCGAGGCTGGTGGGTTTGAACCTAGCCCAGGCCTGCTAAACAACAATGACGACTACAACCAAAAAATAGCCGGTTGTTATGGTGGGTGCCTGCAGTCCCAGCTACTGGGGTGGCTGAGGCAAGAGAATCACTTGAGCCCAAGAGTTGGAGGTTGCTGTGAGCTGTGAACATAGTAAGACTCTGTCTCAAAAAAAAGAAATAAATAAAAAATAAACTAAGTCTGGGATGTCTGTATCGGCTGACGTCACTGGAGGACAGAGAAGAGGAGAGTTTCAGAGACTGGTGGCGAGGACAGGAAGGTGTCTTTATTAAAGACCTTCACCCCTTGCTCACCTGACACCCAATAAGCCCTGCTCAGGGCATGAAGAAGCCGAGGGTATGGAGGAGAAATGACCTAGCCAATGCATTCGAAAGGAATAATGGAAAATATCATTTACTGTAGATCCACCCAGTGTGGCTTCTTATAGGATTATCTTTAATTACTTTATATTTTAAAATATATAAAAATTACAAACTAAACAATCAGTTAATAAGCACTCTTCTCATGGCTGGCCAGCCACTATAAGAGAAGACTTTATGTCTTTTTTCTGAATAATGAGAGAGAGAGAGTGTGGGCAAAATGCTTTTCCCTTAGCTTGAGAAGTAGGGATCAACTGTTTGCTGGCCCTGCCGAAACCTCTCTTTCCATCGTTTTTCATGTTCTGGTAAGGAGTTGTGACACATAGTGGCCAAGAAAAAGTGCACAAGTGGTAGTGTGGGCAATGAAACTGCAAGGAAGAGCAGGACCCTGGACCCCTGGACAGGAATGTGGCTCAAGGTAGATGAGCCCCTTCGGGGAGTTAGTCAAGTAAACAGACGATAAAGCCTGTCTCTGAGTGAGTTGAGATTGAGATTTTTTTCCCCCAAAAGGCAATTATTAATGTCATTAACTTTACTGCATTGCTGAGAGAGGTCAGTAGTTGAAAAAAAAATCTGTGGCTGATAACATGTTACTGCTTTAGGACAAATGTCAGCAAACTGCTTGCCGTTGGGCCTAATCTGTCTCTGCCCCTTTTGGATCTCTCTTGAGCTCAGGATGGTTTTCACATTTTGCAAGGGTTGAAAAGAAGTCAAAAAAGAAGCAATATTTCATAATGTGTAAAAATTATGTGAAATTTAAATTGTGTTGTCCACATATTAAGTTTTGTTGAAACCCAGCCATATCATTTGTTTATGAATTATCTATGGCCTTTTTTTTTTTTTGAGCTACCACGGAGTTGAGTGGTTGTGACAGAGACTGTCTGTATGACCGGTGAAGCCTAAAATATTTACTAACTCGCTTTTTACACAGAAATTTGTAGCTTCTGTTTTAGGAGATTTGGAAGAGATTGAAAAAGCATCTGCAAATGTCCTTTTTGGGACAATATTTCCATAGGAACCAAGACTCGGTGATTCCAAGTGGCACCAATTCATTTCCAGGAACCCATGAAGGATCTAATTGGGGAATGGGCGTACAGGATAACTGAGAAACCAGTACATGCTCAGACCCTGTAACTAATGTGCAAGTCCTGCCAGTCGCCCCTCGAATAATACGTTTCTTACTGAAGGGTTACATAGTTTATACCAGTACGTTATTGATGATATATACATATAGATGTGTGTACATATACATTTTTTCTTTTCTTTCCTCCCTCCCTCCCTCCTTCCTTGCTTTCTTTCTTTCAGAAAAAAGAGCATATTGAACTGCTGGAAGTGTTGGGCTGGGTACTCCAAAATATCTCAGGAGGATATTCCACTTGTTGGCTAGCTATCTCCATCTCATTCTGCCGGACCCACTTTGTCCAGGCATGGGGCCAGTGCTTTGGGTACTTGAATTGTGCACACTGGCAGCACTGCTGTAAGACTGTTGCTACTCCCACTCTGCGTGTGACAGTGGTTACGCTTGTGTCTGGGCTCTCCAGTAAGTGGGGAGCTAGAGTTGCAGCTCAGTCTGCCTCTTCTCCACAGACCAAGCTCTTTTCGTAAGACCTGGGAGGAGCGAGATGACTCTCTTACAGCTGCTCACTCCTGGGATGGTTGGGATGTCCATCCCAGCAATAAGCAAGATGCTCTAATCACCAAGTTATGGTGTTAATGTTTGGTGGTAATACTGGATCTTGTAGATACTTCCAGCACTCCACATCCTGCATGTTGTGTTTGTGAAAGTTCTATGAAAACCCTGAGACAGATATGATCTACCTGTTTTTGTGAATGAAGAAACTGAGGCTTGGAGAGGTGAAGAGACTTGCCTAGGGTCATCTGGCTCTTAGTGGAGGCAGAACTAGACCTTCTGACCTGAGGTCTGCCGCCTGTATCCTACTTCCCATGGCTTTTGCATGCAGCACGGCCAGACCTCATACACAGAGCCGAGCCACTCTGTCCTGCCTTAGCAGAGGCCATGCTTTGTCTGGGCCTCGTGATAATACATTTCAACTTCAGTGGTGGTTACCAATTGACCACCAAGACCAATTTCACATCGTGAGTGTTTTTTGGTATTATTTTCCCATTATGACTGTTGAATGCAGTGTACTAAGAAAAAAGAATCCTTTTTTCTTCTGTATCCTCATATCTGCTGCTAGAGTTTCAGCCCTGTCTTACTTTGTTTTGTGTTTCTATGAAGGGACACTTGAGGCTGGGCAATTTATAAAGAAATTGGCCAGGTGCAGTGGCTCATGCCTGTAATCCTAGCATTCTGGGAAGCTGAGGGCCAGAGTTCAAGACCAGCCTGATAAGAGCATCTCTACAAAGAAAAGAAAAATTAGCTGGATGTTGTGGTGGGCACCTGTAGTCCTAGCTACACTGGAGGCTGAGGCAGGAATATTGCTTGAGCTTAGGAGTTTGAGGTTGCTGTGAGCTGTGAGGATGCCACTGCCCTCTAGTCAGGGCAATAGAATAAAACTGTTTCCAAATAAATCAATAAATAGGAAAAGAAACATATGATGAAAAGAGGTTGTTGATTTTTTTGAGTTTCTTGTATATTCTGAGATTTTGATTTTCTTTTATATTTGTTTGCAGGTATTCTCTCCCATTCTTCAGGTTTTCTGTCTACTCTGTTGATTATTTCTTTCGCAGTGCAGAAGCTTTTTATTTTAAGTCACATTTGTCTATTTTTGTATTTGTTTTTAATCATCCTCTTTTTTTTAAATTTCAGATTAATGTGAAGGAACACACAATTAGGTTACAGTGTTTGCATTTGTTAGGTAGAGTTCCTGTTGTAGTTGTGCCCTGCACCCAGGAGGTGTGCTGTACGCCCTAACATTGTGCCCATTACATGCGAGCTCATCAATTCCCCTCCCTCCCTCCCTCCTTTCCTTTTTCCCCCCAACTTGAATGGAAATGAGTTTTTAATCTTGTGTGGGTGTGTATTAGTTCATCTATTGGCTTTATATTGGTATTGAGTACACTGGATACTTGCTTTTCTGTTCTTATGATACATTAGTAAGAAGAATGTGTTTCAACTCCCTTTGGGTTAATACAAAAGATGTAAGTCCCCATTTTTTTATGGCTGAATAGTATTCTATAGTATACATATACTATGGTTTATTAATCTGTTCATGGGTTGATGGACACTTAGGTTGTTTCCACATCTTCGTGATTGTAAATTGAGCTATGATAAATAATATAGTACAAGTATTTTTGTATTTGTTGCCTATGCTTTTGAGGTCTTAGTTGTAAATTTTTTGCCTAGGTCAATGTCCAGAAGAACTTTCCCTTGGTTTTCTTCTAGTACTTCTATAGTTTTGGGTCTTAGGTTTAAATCTTTAGTACATGTTGAGTTGATTTTTGTATGGGATGAGAGATAGGGGCCCAGTTTCATTCTTCTGCATATGGCTGTCCAATTTCCCAGCACCATTTATTATTAAGTGTGTCCTTTCCCCAGTGTATGTTTTTGTTGGCTTGTTAAAGATCAGTTGACTAAAAATAATACCATTAAAAGGCAATGGACAAGAATAAATACCTTTCAAAAAAGAACATACAAATAGCCAACAGATATATGAAAAAAATGCTCTACATCACTAATCTCAGGGAAATGGTTATTAAAAAGATAAAAAATAACAGATGTTGATGAGGATAGAGAGAAAAGAGAACTCTTAAACACTGTTGGTGGGAGTGTAAATTAAATTAGTATGACCTCTATAGAAAACGGTATGGGGATTTTCCAAAGAACTGAAAAGAGATAACATCATTCCATCAAGCAATTTCATGAGTGGGTATCTGTCTAAAGGAAAGGAACTCAATACATTAAAAACATACCCTCATTTGTATGTATACCACAGACAGCGCGGTTCACAATAGCAAAGGTTTAGAATCAACCTAACTATCCATCAACAGATGAATAGTTAAAGAAAAGGTGGTATAAAAGAATACTATTTGGCCATTAAAAATAATGGAATTATGTCTTTTGCAACAGCATGGATAGAACTGGAGGCCATTATTTTAGGTAAAACAAGCAGAGAAAGTGAAATATTGCATGTTTCCACTCAAAAGTGGGTCCCAAAAATGTGTACACATGGATATAAAGAGTGGGATGACAGACAACACTTGGAAGGGAGAGGGGGTGGAGGAGGGTAGATGATGAGAAATTAGTCGGTAGGTACAGTGTATGTTATTTGAGTGATGGCTACTCTAAAACTCACACTCAACCTCTGTATAATCTGTGCATGTAACAAAATTGCACTTGTATCCCATGAATGTGGACAAGTAAAAAGAGGATAGAGAGAAAAAAGAAGCTCATTTAGCTCATGGTTCTGTAGGCTGTACAAGAAGCATGGCATCAGTATCAAGATGGCAGAGAAGGTCAAGGTGGGCACTTGCAAAAAGAGATCATGCCCTAAGGGCATCCTCATTTTATAACAATGCATTCTTGAGGGAACTGATCCCTTTTGCCAGAGAGAGAACAGCACCAAGCCATTTATGAGGGATCTGCTCTCATGACCCAGACACCTCTTGCTATGCCTTATCTCCCAATAACGCCAAACCAGGGATCAAATGTCAGCATGAGATTTGGTGGGAACAAGCCATTACCCAAACCATAGCAGTCCCAAACCAAACAAAACCAAAAGCAGATTCTCATTCATGGCTCTCCTTACCAAAAGGCTCCTGATGAGGAAGGGAAGAATGCATGTGTTCTGCTTAGAAAAACCCATCTTCAAAGGTTTGTGTTCTTTGGGGTGTGGGAATATATAGTACATCCTTCATCAGGACTGTTGTTGATAGTTGCACAGGACGTTTATTGAAACAACTCATTGTAAGCAGATTGTAAACACTGGAGAAGATCGTTCTTGGGAACATTGAACGTGCACTGTCTCGGTCTTGCCCCATCTCTGCCCATATTCCTCTTAGTGTTCATTACGGGGGTCACGTCCTCTGCCTGCCCCCTCAAAGAATCCTTGGCCTCTTGGCTTCTATATGCCATCCAATGGCCATCTCCTGGCCTCTGTATGCTGATTTGAGGATCCTAAATCACTATCCCTTCCCAAACTTCAAATGCCTATATCCAGCATTTGACACCTCCATTAAAATCCTTACTTACCACACCCTCGAAGGTTCTGCCTCTTATTCAGCGGCTGGTGCGGCATCATTCACCTGGTTAGCATCTGAGTGAAAACAGAACCTGATTCTCCTTGACAAGAATCATCTCTCACCCCTCTGTGCCATACAAACTTTACATGCTATGTGAATTTATTCCCGTGTTAAAAAAAATTATATTTTGTATTTATCTCCCTAGGCTATTGTAAATGCTTGGCAGCGAGTAGGTGGTAAACGTTTGAAGGACAGACTGTTGATTAAGCATTCCCAAGACAAACCCCATTACCTTTCTCAGATGAGGCTGTGACTTCGCCTTCCCTTGGGAAGGTTGCATGACGCCAGGGTTCAAAGATTGGTCAGTGTCCCTACACTTTGCAAAGTCTTTTAATCTCAGGAGTTAATTGAGGTTGGCTGCTCTCCACATCGTGTAACAATTCTGCTGTCACGTTCTCTTTTTTGCTTTCTTCCTTCCCTCTCTCCCTGTCTTTCACATTTCTATCTGTGAGGGAGGATGAGGAAAAACTAAGACAAGAATATAAACTCTTATTTCTCTCGCCAATTAAAATACCTTTCCATTTTGTTTTACCATTGAGTGTGTCATTTGCTCTTTGCATCTCCATTAAAGCAGCTTCTTTCCCTCTTAGTTTCTTTTCTTTTAGAATTGTTCTCTGATCGCAGAAGCGGTTCATGTTTATTGTAGAAAAAAAAAATTCAGAAGTTGTAGAATAGCACAAAGAAGCGATAAAATATATGACCACCGTCCACAGAGAGTTCTGGCTGACTTCTGAAGTGCCTACTTCCATACCTCTTTTCTATGTATGTATTTTAACAAAAATAGAGACTCATATACTTGTTTCTGGGAAAACTTCTTTTTATGTAACAGACTGAGAATATTTTCACATGATGGTCAATATTCCTCCAGATTAGGAGTTGGCAGATGTCTTCTGTAAAACGCCAGATAGTAACTATTTTAGGCTTTGTGGGATATACTGTCTCTGTTTCAGCAAATCAATTCTGTGGTTGTAGTGCAAAGGTAGCCACAGCCACCAGTAGTGTGTAAACAAATGGGCATGCCAATGTTCCAATAAAACTTTATCTATGAAAACAGGTAGTGGGTCAGATCTGGCTATGTGCTGACCTGTAGTTTGCCTATGCTTCTCTACAATGTAATTTTATATAGTAGTCATTTAGTATAAATGACTAAATAGTATTCTATTTTATTTATTTATTTTTGAGACAGAGTCTCACTGTGTTGTAGAGTGCTGCAGCATCATAGCTCACAGCAACCTCAAATGCTTAGCCTTGAGCAGTCCTCTTGGCTCACCTCCCTAGTAGCTGGGACTGCAGGTGCCTGCCACAACACCTGGCTAGTTTTTCTATTTTAAGTAGAGACAGGGGGTCTCTTGTTCAGCTTGTCTTGAACTCCTGAGCTTAGGTGATCCATTCACCTCGGCCTCCCAGAGTGCTAGGATTACAGGCTTGAGCCACCGCAACTGACCAATAGTATTCTGTTGTATCAATATGTCATAGTTTACTTAGTCAAAGTCATAGTTACTGGTGTTTGAGGCCTTATTCTGGAACATTGTTGGGTTTGTTTTATTTACTTTCTTATTCCTGCCCACAACCCTATAAAATATAGGTATTATTCTTTCCATTTAACAGATAAGGAAACTCAGATAAAAAACTAATAGTTTATTTGCCTAAGGTTAGACAGTAAGTAGAAAAGTCAAAATTTAAATTTGTTTGAATTTTAGAAGCCATATTCTGAACTACTCCTTATATTTTTATGCTCATTGGGGTTATTTGCTTAGGATAAATTACTAGAATTAAAATAACAAGTGCATTTTAAGGTTTTGATATGCATTGTTGGGTTGGTGATGCATTTCTTGGTTGGTATAGATAGGGCAGGGCTGTGCTCCTCCACTCTTATCTATGACAAAGACTTTTCAACCTTTGCTAATTTAGTACATGAAACAAACTTCAACATTTTTACATCATTATAAATGCAGATGAACATCTATCGTATCCATTCTTCTCTTTAGGTGAATCCTCATTCATGTTCTTTCCTCATTATTCTATACGAGTGTGTATGTTTTCTATTACTTCATTGGCGCCTTTCTTAGTCAGTGGTATTTAAGGTGATGTTACATTGCTTGTTATGAAAATGGCCCTTTTTCTTTAAAGAGATGTTGTCTTTATAATTGAAGAGAATTAAACAGAAAAGTATCTGGTTTTAACATAGCACTAGTTAAACTCTGGGAATGGTTCCCACAACTGTAAGGTAAGAGAGAACTTATTTCTGCTGGGGAGCTTGTCCCGTTAGTTTTCATCTTTTTAAGTCACTAGGATTTGTGTTCTTTAATTGGAGCCACTGCTTTGCTGTGGCTATGGCAACACATCTCAGCTGCCATGAACAGCACACACCTTGACAAAATATTTTTTTCAGAGAGTGGCTTTTAGATGGAATTTATTATGCAATGTATTCATGGAAGTCTGTGTGAATTAATGGATGAGAGACCTATAATTTTATAATAATAACAGTAATACTGGGGAAATTAACAGTTACTATCTTCTGATCCCTTATTACATTCCAGCCACAATGGTGAGTGTTTTGCATTACTTCATTTGATCTTCACAGTAATCCTAAGTCATAGATATTGCTGTTATCCCTACTTTAGATATGAAGAAGTGGAAAAGTTAAGTGGCTTGCCCTGGGTTATACAGCTAGGGAGTAGTGGAGTTTGACCTTGACTTTTTTCTATTGTCTGAGTTTTCCAGGCTCATTATCGAAGGCCCTTTGGGGTATATGCTCAGTTTAACAGGGGTAGCATGCCTGCAAATCTTGGTTTCCAAGCTGGAGTTTGTATCAGTGGAATCTGAGACAATGCCAGCATCACTGGGCCACAGTGAATCAGACGAGGGTTTCATAGCTCAGACACTTGTGCAGAACAGAGTTATGATGCTTATTGATTCAAAGAACGCAACAGGTAGCTGCCCTAACATATTCTAACTTCTCTTGAGTACCATCAAATTGTATGAGGGTCTCTGATGAAAAGGTGGCATTTAAGGCATCTTAGGTGCTAGCAGAGGATCCTTTTTGTTTGTTTGGTTTTTGAGACAGAGTCTCCCTCTGTCACCTGGGTAGAGTGCTGTGGTGTCATAATATCTCATTGCAGCCTAGAACTTCAGAACTCAAAAGACACTCCTACCCCAGCTTCCAGAGTAGCTGGGACTATAGGACCCTGCTGCAATATTCAGCTAATTTTTCTATTTTTTGTAGAGATGGGGGGGTCTCACTCTTCTTTTTTTTTTTTTTATTAAATCATAGCTGTGTACATTAATGTGATCATGGGGCACCATACCCTGGTTTCATAGACCGTTTGACACATTTTCATCACACTGGTTAACGTAGCCTTCCTGGCATTTTCTTAGTTATTGTGCTAAGACATTTACATTCCACATTTACTAAGTTTCACATATACCCTTGTAAGATGCACCGCAGGTGTAATCCCACCAAACTCCCTCCCTCTGCCCACCTCCCCCCTCCCTCCCCTCCTTTTCCTCCTTCCCCCTATTCTTAGGTTGTAACTGGGTTATAGCTTTCATGTGAAAGCCATAAATTAGTTTCATAGTAGGGCTGGGTACATTGGATACTTCTTCTTCCATTCTTGAGATACTTTACTAAGAAGAATATGTTCAATGTTTCATGTTTACATGGGAGTCTCACTCTTATTCAGGCTGGTCTTGAGCTCCTGAGCTCAGGTGATCCACCCACCTTGGCCTCCCAGAGTGCTGGGATTATAGGCATGAGCCACGACGCTTGGCCTAGAAGAGCCTTTTCATTGGCCACCTAAGTTACCTTAAGTTGCCTACTGATTTATATCCAATTCCTTATCCTGACAATTAAGGGTTCTGCAAACTGACCTCAAACTATAGTCTGTCACATGACTCTACTACATACACCCAGTTCTCTGGGCAAACAGATCTGATCCAAGCATAGCTATGCTTTTTTTTTTTCTCTCCTTTTTAAAAATCCTGGTCTGTCTACTCAAAATGCCCTTGATTTCTTTGTCCCAAACCTAGTTAGAGTACTGCGCCTCCCTCAATGCCCAGGTCAAATAATACCTAAGGATCAATGATTTTTAGAGACAAAAGTGACTTCTGTACCCCATTTGATCCTTATGGTTACTTATATTACTTTCAAATCAATTATAACCATCCTATTTGTGCAGGTATGTTCTCCTTCCAGTTCCACTGGAAGACCCCTGAGAATCAGGATCTACTTCATTCTTTAATTTCTTACAGGACTTGCATGATTCCTTGAATATAGCATGATTCAGGATCTACTTCATTCTTTAATTTCTTACAGGACTTGCATGATTCCTTGAATATAGCATGATTCAGGATCTACTTCATTCTTTAATTTCTTACAGGACTTGCATGATTCCTTGAATATAGCATGATTCAGGATCTACTTCATTCTTTAATTTCTTACAGGACTTGCATGATTCCTTGAATTTTCCAAAAGTAAATGATGGCATGCCTTAATCTTGTTCTTAGGGATCCTGGCTCTGGAAGAAATAAAACCGCAGGTTTGAGTCTTATTATGGATTGAATGTAACATGTCAGAATGTGACATTATTCGGAAATATGATTGTTGCAGATGTAGTTAGTTAAGATGAGGTTGTGTTGAGGGTAGGGTGGGCTCTAACTCCATTTGACTCATGTCCTTATAAAAAGGGGACTTTGGGCACAGATACACACTGGGAGAGAGGCCTGGGACAGATCCTTTCCCAGAGCCTCTGGAGGGTGCATGGTCCTGCCAACACCTTGATCTCAGACTTCTAGCCTCTGGAACTGCGAGATGATACGTTTTTATTATTGAAGTCTTTGGTACTTTGTTAATGGCAGCCCCAGAAAAGAATTACAAGCCTGGTGTTTCACCACCCTCACAGCCAACAAGATGGGATGCTGTGATGGCCCTGCCCTATGTGGAATTGGGAGCCAAGGTGCAAGGGCCTAATGAGAAAGTAATGGAGGAGCCGTGTCTGTTATTTGTACACCTGGACGTGTTCTCCTGGCCCCTGGGTGCCTGCAGCACCAGCTGCTCAGTGTGTTAAAACGGAAGGCGCTGACTTTCTTCTGCAAACCTCTCCTTTCTCATTAGCCCATCCCAGCTACCGTAATCATGCTCCTCTTGGTCCCTCTGGCAAAATTCCTCTGTGATCCCCCTTTTACTCATCCCCTAATTTTTTTTTATAGTAGCCTTTTATTTTTAATACCTATTATGCCATGAATTCATAGGGAAAAGGTTCCAGCAGCTCATGGAGGCACCTTACCATTGAATGTAACAAAGCTTGCTATGCCTATTATGCCATGAATTCATGGGAATAGATTCCAGCATCTTATGCTCCTGTTCCATTGGTTCTCTTGGTTCTCCTGTGTGCTGTGCTGTCCGCCTATTATTCCATGAATTCATGGGAATAGATTCCAGCACCTTATGCTCCTGTTCCATTGGTTCTCTTGGTTCTCCTGTGTGCTGTGCTGTCCGCCTATTATGCCATGAATTCATGGGAATAGATTCCAGCACCTTATGCTCCTGTTCCATTGGTTCTCTTGGTTCTCCTGTGTGCTGTGCTGTCCGCCTATTATGCCATGAATTCATGGGAATAGATTCCAGCACCTTATGCTCCTGTTCCATTGGTTCTCTTGGTTCTCCTGTGTGCTGTGCTGTCCGCCTATTATGCCATGAATTCATGGGAATAGATTCCAGCACCTTATGCTCCTGTTCCATTGGTTCTCTTGGTTCTCCTGTGTGCGGTGCTGTCCGCCTATTATGCCATGAATTCATGGGAATAGATTCCAGCACCTTATGCTCCTGTTCCATTGGTTCTCTTGGTTCTCCTGTGTGCTGTGCTGTCCGCCTATTATGCCATGAATTCATGGGAATAGATTCCAGCACCTTATGCTCCTGTTCCATTGGTTCTCTTGGTTCTCCTGTGTGCTGTGCTGTCCGCCTATTATGCCATGAATTCATGGGAATAGATTCCAGCACCTTATGCTCCTGTTCCATTGGTTCTCTTGGTTCTCCTGTGTGCTGTGCTGTCCACCTATTATTCCATGAATTCATGGGAATAGATTCCAGCACCTTATGCTCCTGTTCCCTTGGTTCTCTTGGTTCTCCTGTGTGCGGTGCTGTCCGCCTATTATTCCATGAATTCATGGGAATAGATTCCAGCACCTTGTGCTCCTGTTCCATTGGTTCTCTTTGTTCTCCTGTGTGCTGTGCTGTCCGCCTATTATTCCATGAATTCATGGGAATAGATTCCAGCACCTTATGCTCCTGTTCCATTGGTTCTCTTGGTTCTCCTGTGTGCTGTGCTGTCCGCCTATTATTCCATGAATTCATGGGAATAGATTCCAGCACCTTATGCTCCTGTTCCATTGGTTCTCTTGGTTCTCCTGTGTGCGGTGCTGTCCGCCTATTATGCCATGAATTCATGGGAATAGATTCCAGCACCTTATGCTCCTGTTCCATTGGTTCTCTTGGTTCTCCTGTGTGCTGTGCTGTCCGCCTATTATGCCATGAATTCATGGGAATAGATTCCAGCACCTTATGCTCCTGTTCCATTGGTTCTCTTGGTTCTCCTGTGTGCAGTGCTGTCCGCCTATTATTCCATGAATTCATGGGAATAGATTCCAGCACCTTATGCTCCTGTTCCATTGGTTCTCTTGGTTCTCCTGTGTGCTGTGCTGTCCACCTATTATTCCATGAATTCATGGGAATAGATTCCAGCACCTTATGCTCCTGTTCCATTGGTTCTCTTGGTTCTCCTGTGTGCAGTGCTGTCCGCCTATTATTCCATGAATTCATGGGAATAGATTCCAGCACCTTGTGCTCCTGTTCCATTGGTTCTCTTGGTTCTCCTGTGTGCTGTGCTGTCCGCCTATTATGCCATGAATTCATGGGAATAGATTCCAGCACCTTATGCTCCTGTTCCATTGGTTCTCTTGGTTCTCCTGTGTGCAGTGCTGTCCGCCTATTATGCCATGAATTCATGGGAATAGATTCCAGCACCTTATGCTCCTGTTCCATTGGTTCTCTTGGTTCTCCTGTGTGCTGTGCTGTCCGCCTATTATGCCATGAATTCATGGGAATAGATTCCAGCACCTTATGCTCCTGTTCCATTGGTTCTCTTGGTTCTCCTGTGTGCTGTGCTGTCCGCCTATTATTCCATGAATTCATGGGAATAGATTCCAGCACCTTATGCTCCTGTTCCATTGGTTCTCTTGGTTCTCCTGTGTGCGGTGCTGTCCGCCTATTATGCCATGAATTCATGGGAATAGATTCCAGCACCTTATGCTCCTGTTCCATTGGTTCTCTTGGTTCTCCTGTGTGCGGTGCTGTCCGCCTATTATGCCATGAATTCATGGGAATAGATTCCAGCACCTTATGCTCCTGTTCCATTGGTTCTCTTGGTTCTCCTGTGTGCTGTGCTGTCCGCCTATTATGCCATGAATTCATGGGAATAGATTCCAGCACCTTATGCTCCTGTTCCATTGGTTCTCTTGGTTCTCCTGTGTGCTGTGCTGTCCGCCTATTATGCCATGAATTCATGGGAATAGATTCCAGCACCTTATGCTCCTGTTCCATTGGTTCTCTTGGTTCTCCTGTGTGCTGTGCTGTCCGCCTATTATTCCATGAATTCATGGGAATAGATTCCAGCACCTTATGCTCCTGTTCCCTTGGTTCTCTTGGTTCTCCTGTGTGCGGTGCTGTCCGCCTATTATTCCATGAATTCATGGGAATAGATTCCAGCACCTTGTGCTCCTGTTCCATTGGTTCTCTTGGTTCTCCTGTGTGCTGTGCTGTCCGCCTATTATTCCATGAATTCATGGGAATAGATTCCAGCACCTTATGCTCCTGTTCCATTGGTTCTCTTGGTTCTCCTGTGTGCTGTGCTGTCCGCCTATTATTCCATGAATTCATGGGAATAGATTCCAGCACCTTATGCTCCTGTTCCATTGGTTCTCTTGGTTCTCCTGTGTGCGGTGCTGTCCGCCTATTATTCCATGAATTCATGGGAATAGATTCCAGCACCTTATGCTCCTGTTCCCTTGGTTCTCTTGGTTCTCCTGTGTGCTGTGCTGTACACCTATTATGCCATGAATTCATGGGAATAGGTTCCAGCACTTTATGCTCCTGCTCAACTAGTTGGTTCTCTTAGTTCTCCTGTGTGCTATGCTATATGCCTTTTATGCCACGAATTCATAGGGAATGGGTTCCAGGAGCTCAGGCTCCTTTCCATTGGTTCTCACAAAGTGGGCTTCTCTGGGTGGCGCAGGCTGGCGCTTCGGTTGAACCCAGGTACCTTTCTCCTTGGCTTCCTTCTTTTTCTGATCATTTTCCTTCATGTGTTTCAGGAAGCTTTCTCAGCTCTTAGATGCTTAATATGCTCAATATGAACATTAATCCACTTGGCAAGAATTTTTCCCTTAACTTATTTGTTTACAACAATGCCAACAGCATGCTGGGTAACACTGTAGACTCTTCCAGTTTTGCCACAGTAACATCTGGGTGGCATGCCTTTTTGTACAGTACCCATTCCTTGATGTTTCCAATATCACTTTTCTTATAGATTATTTGCATATATGTGGCCAAAGGAACAACTCCATGTTTTCTAAAGGGCCTGGAGAACATGTATTGATGCCCCTCCTCTTTCCCTTTGTGTATGTCATTTTGGCGAATTACTGGAAGATGGTGTCTCCAGCTGAAGGGCCACCCCCAATTTTTAAAAAAAATCTCTGTTTCCTTTTGGGAAGTAAGGAAGGTCTGGCAACACCAAGCCCTTGTTGCTGCTGGGAGTGACTGACCAGCCTAATGGGCTGCTCCTTCCACAGAGCCTGTTCTCAGTTCAGTTTGACACCCCACACCCAGGCCCTGTGGGCCCTGTAGGCTGGGGCCCTGGCTGGGTGGAAGGTGTTACCCCTGTTTCCGGGGGATGTGAGTGGAAAGCTTCAGATGGTGGGCGCTGTGTCAGAGTGCCAGGTTTGTATGCTGCCATGTCACTTACCAGCTGGGAGCAGCCACCCCCAGGCTTTCCTGATATACTATAAGTAGAGATGGTGAGAGTGATAATCTCTTAGGGGTGTTGAGAGAATTAAATGATTTAATGCTCATCAAGAGATTAGAACCAGGCACCCACAAATGTTCATTTGCATTACTATGTATTCAAGAAAATCTTGCCACTGTGTGTCCAAACTGCTTTACTGTTTTTCATAAAGAATGGCATATTTACGCCTTGGTTTGTCTTTGCTTTTCTCCATCCCCTGCCAGTTTCACACCACTAAGAAATTGGGCTGTAGATTCAGGGCTGGCCTAGCAGGGAACTTGGACAAAGCTCCTGGGATCTAACTTGGCTGAGCTCCCAGACCTCTCCCGGCTGCGGACTCTCCCGTGCTTACTGCCTTCTGTGTTGTTTAGGTTCCAGTGACCAAGGGCACAGCTTGGTGACTGGCCTCCCCAGGGCTTCAGAGTCACCAGTGGGGGTCTCTCTAATTAGGAACCCTGTTGAGCATGCAGGTACTTACCCTGCAGGCACAAGAACCTGCTGGGAATAGCTGCTTCCCACAAAGTCCAGAGTCAGATGTTAGGTAGAAGGATGTGACTTGTGATTCAGGGCAGAGCCCAGACAAGCTGATAGTGAGGACCTCCCACACCAGTTGTTTCCCTGGATTATGTTCCCAAGCTGATGACTTATTCAGCTAATATTTGCCAACCAAATTTTTGTTAATCAATTGATTATCAATTAAAAATTGATTAAAATTAATCCATTTTTGTTATCAATTTATTAAGCCCTTCCTGGGTACCAGACCTATTATAGGGTATCAGATATAAATAAAATGATAGATAAGACAGTCTGGCCCGTGAGAAGTGTGTGGTCTCGTCAGTGGGGGAGACCCATGGCCAGCAGTGGATGGTGTCAGGGGATGACAGGTGTTGGTTATAGGATCCTGGAGAGAGGGATCCTGACTCTGGCTGAGATTGGTGGACATGTTGTGGAGGGCAGCATACTTGCCATTATTGATCTAATGACCCTGTAGACTGAGCTCTGTTAGGACGGGTGTGGTGACTGTGTCTTTATTGCCCTCTGTCTAGTGCTAGTCATCCCAGTGGTTGGCAGGAATAGAGGCTCAAAGAA
Organism: Nycticebus coucang; assembly: GCF_027406575.1. Lineage (NCBI taxonomy): Eukaryota > Metazoa > Chordata > Mammalia > Primates > Lorisidae > Nycticebus > Nycticebus coucang. The sequence goes on along the minus strand of NC_069788.1, from coordinate 113,636,835 downwards.
CACAGATGAATAAGGGAACTGGCAAAGAACTGAAGGCTGAGGGGTCAGCCAGGAGGAAAGAGTGTGAAGTCGGGGAGTGGAGGGGTGGCAGTAAGAAGTAAAATGGTGACAAAGGACCTGTGGGGAGGGAGGAGCATGTGCTCCTTGGAGAGTGACAAGGCTGCAGTTCTGGGAACTGTTGGCTTATATGGTGGGTGTCATGGAGCCATCTCAAGGTGGGGGACCTGGGCAGGGCTGCTTGGTGAGAATAGCAGAGTTCTTCATTTTTTACATGATTAGATTTGATTTTCATGTTCTAAGATGCAGGGAATGGACTAGAGAGGACAGAGTGGAAGATGCAAGGCTATGTAGCTGATGGCTCCTATGGCTGTCTTGAGTGATGGTGGTGGCTGGACAGCTTACTGACACCTGATGGCACAAGTGGCTCCATTCAGAAGCTGCCAAGGAGGTAAAATTGTCCAAACCTGGCAATTAATGGTTTATGGAGAAGGAAGGAAAGATGTCAGAATGATGCCTGAGCCTCTGGGGGATGTGGGCGCCATTCACTCATGTGATAAATTAGACAGGAAGAGGAGCCCTGGGAAGGTACCTTCACACACAGACATACTGAGTTTGAGCTGCCAGTGGGAAGTCCAGCGGCAATTGTATCCATCAGTCCTTACCTCCAGAGGGTGATCTCGTTTAAGCTAATAGATTTGGACATTTCATTGGCACATAAGATCTAGGTTTCATAACCTAGAAGTCCATAGATGAACTTCAGAAATTATATTAAAATTGTAATACATGTACATTGTTCTGGAGAGTTAGCATTGTATCAACTTTTCAAAGTCTCCCTGTCCTCAAATAGGTTATCCCTGATCTCTATGGTAATGGAAACAAGAAGGAGAGGTAAGGTTTCTCAAGCAGAGTGAGAAGAGGAGAGGGCTGAGGGTGGTGCTATGGGGGCATTAACATTTCAAGAGGGCAGGCTGGGTGCTGAGGCAGAGCTTGGGGTCAAAGTGGAGAATTTACAGATAGCCACCCCTTAACTGTTTATAAAGCACTGTTCCATATACTTCCATTTCATCTCTCAGTCACTCAACTAGATATTTATATTTGGCTCTGTGTCACGGCTCAGTATGAGAAACAAAATCTTGGCTATACATTTTAAAGATGCTATTTTGCATAGGCAATCAGATGCTTACAAAACCACTGAAAGGGCAAGCCCTGGGAAGAGACTTGCAGAACAATCTAGAACCAACATCACAGTGTACCTCGTAGCTGCTGTCCTGGCATCTGGAAACTGAGATTGGAAAGCCACCTGGTTGTTTCCATCACTTCAACTATTTCATGACCCTCATGAAGCTGTAGAAAGGGTGCTGGACACTTTTGTAACTAAAAAGTCTCCAATTTCCTTGACCTTCCTTGACAGCTGTGAAGAGTCCAGAGGAGCCAATAGATGCTCTCATCTCATGTCTAATTTCTAGAACTCCTCACATAGCACCTCTGCTTAGAGGAGCTTAGTTCACTCCTAAGACCCTGGATGCAGTGAAGGCAGTGAAGTCTGGAAAATGTCTTTATACTACATCATTATCTAAAAGGAGGGTGAAATGGAGCTAGCAAGGGGATCTTGATTCTGTAAAAGGTGGGATAATACTGCGTAAGTATTTTAGTCTTAGCAAACTCTGTGGTCTCTATTGCAGCTCCCCAATTTTACCACCATGGTGTAAAAACAGCAATAGACTTCACCTAAGTGAATGAACATAGTCATGTTCCAATAAAACTTTATTTATAAAAATGAGTGATGGGCTGGATTTCGTCTGCAAGCCATAGTTTGCTCACCCCTTAGGCAAGCAAGTCAATTCTGATAATTACCACAGGTTCCTTTTACAGATGGGAAAATTAAAACCAGAGAAAATAAGTCATTTGGCCAGGGCAAGTGAAAATACATCCTGGCTATTTTGGTTTCAGAGTGCATACTTTTCAGTGAACCATGATGCTTGCCCCCTCCCTGTACAAGGTTTGTGATCAGTGTAAAAGAGGAGGTAAAATGTGTGCTTTATTTGAGCAAATAAGAGTAAGTGCTCCAAGAATGGCGCAAAACGCTTCTGAGTACTAGGCATTTTTGACAGGAGAAATCAGAATGCGTTTTCCTGTGGAAGTTGCTTGAGTTAGGTATTGAAGAAAGTTGTGACTTTAACATGTGGTAATGGGGAAGGGGGGGATCAAAAGAGCATCTTAGTTGGAGTGAGAAAGAGAAGTTTAGGAAAACAGCTAGAAATCACAACTCATCTGAGCATCGTGACCTTCCCAGGAGTTAGCAGAAATAAGACTTGACTATGGAGATATGGATTACGGAGAACTTTAGAGGTTAGGGTTAGGAAACTGGACTTGAAAAGGGGAAGCACTGACAGTTTTTGATCAGGGTTGTGATACATACATTACTTTAGGAATAGTTATCTGGTATTGCTCTGTGGAATTTTTTGAGAGTCAGAAGATACAGCGATGAGAATTCACTTAGGAAGTTACTGCAGTATGTCTGGGTGACGAACAAGCGGGAACAGTGGGGATGGGGGCTATCCTGAACCAATCATGGGACTAGGAAACTTGTAGATGTAGGCAGAATAGGAGGATGGTTTTGATAGCAGGAGGTGAGATAGATCATAAGACTTGGAAAGCTAGGAGGGGGGCCTTGTTTTTGTAGGAAAGAGGGTGGAGGGGATGGAAATATGGATTAGACAATGTAGGCTTGGTCTTCAAGGTAGAGTTGGTTGGGAATCATCACATACAGGTGGACCAAGAACCAGTAAGAGCTCAGCTGTGGACAGTGCAGGATACTGGAAGGAGAACCGTGCACCTGAGTGATCAAGAACTAGGAGAAGGACGGGAGAGAGGAAAGTGCAGCAGGTAGAGTAGTCAGAGGGACAGGATTGTACCAGGGAAGTCAAGGGGAGGAGATGTTTCTAGAAAGAGAAATGGCTAGGCGTGTTGCATGCTGCAGGGAGGTCAAGAAACATTTGTGAAAGGCCGATTGGTGAGCACACTGTCATCGTGGGTGACCCTGAGACACCTGCTCAGTGAGTGAGCTCTTCTATTAAGGAGTTTGATGATGAAAGAAAAGAAGAAAGAGCACGGCAGGTTGGAGTCTGTGTGCATATTAAGGTTGATTGTTTAGTGCCTACATACCACAGACAACGCGCACTCTGAATGTACCCCGATTCCTCCTCACAGCTTTCCTTAAGGAAAAGCAAATGGAAAGTGGAACATCATTTATTTCTTCTCCTTAATTTCAGGACTCGTTTTTTGGTTGGTTGTCTGTGTCTGACTGAACTCTGCTTCTGGCTGCATCAGTGTCCCCCCCGGCAACTCCGCAGGCCGTGCATAGGTGTGTGCGGTGGCCATTGAGGCCCTGCTAAATTTGGAGCACGCGTTAGTCCCGGTCTCAGTCTTCATTCAGTGGGAGAAAAATAAGTCCCTGACTTTGAAATTTCAGAAGCCACACATTTGTGGAATATGAAATCAGTGGGTTGATGATTTTTGTCTTACCTCACAGAATTCTTTAAAAATACACTGGAGAATTGCTGTGCCGTGCTGTGAAAATTTAGTTCTTTCCAGGGCCTTTTCTAGAAAAAAAAAAAAAAAAGCTCTGCCTGAATCACAAAAGGAGCTGAGTATTTTACATCAGTGCTTTCTAAGTTAACGAACAGAAGCCGAACACAGACACACAACACAGCAGCAACAGCAAAACTCAGCAAAACAACAAAGCAAACTCTACAGTTTGGAATGGAAATGATTTTGTCAGTCTAAGCTCAAGACATATTCTAAAGGTTATTTTCTTTTGCACTTTGGTTTGTGGCTTCCACAACATGATCATCTTGGTCTCTAATGGTTTATGAAATGAATACAAAAAGAAGTAACTTGGATTGGGGGCAGCGCCTGTGGCTCAAAGGACTAGGGTGCCGGCCCCATATTCCAGAGGTGGCAGGTTCAAACCCAGCCCCTGTCAAAAACTGCCAAAAAAAAAAAGTAGTAACTTGGATTGATATTTTTTTCGCTAGTGGAATTCTCTTCCTCATTCTCATTTTTTAAACAGTCATGTGGTGGCACCTAAGTGGCCCTGAGTTAAATTTCTCGGGTGCTCTTTAGAAATTGAAAGTGTCATAGCACTCTTTAACATTTGTATAGGACACGAGTCTTTAGAGTGTTTAGACATCTGTTAATCTCATTTGATCTTAAAATACTACATGAACTAGGCAGCCCAGGTGTTGTCATTAAGTCCATATTGCCCATAAAGGAACTGAGATTCAGAGTGGTTTATTAACCAGTCCAGGATCACACAGTTTCCTAGGGGCAGATTCACAGCTGGAGGTCAGATTTTCCAGCTCCAAATTCATTCTTTTTTTTTTCCATTCCACTTTGAGTGGCATTTTTGACATTAGGATTTTCTTTCATTCTTAAGCACTTTAATATATAAGTTTTGCAGAATAATATCAAGTTGGTTTTTGGTAGTACATTGATTGTGGAGGGCTCAGAAGCAGAAACCACAGTCTTTAAATGACAGTTACCCTTATCTGAGGTTTGCCCTCTGTTGAAGGGAGGTCCCTTGTTAAGGGAAGGCATGCACTGAGGCAAGAGGCTTGCCAACCTTTCAAAAAATGGAAACAACTAGGCTTTTCAGGGCTGGTTAATGATGCGAATTAGGGAAGAGTTTGCAAATGTCAAGTACTTTACAAGTCCTGTAGAAGTGGCCGTGGGCTGTGTGTTTCTGGGGGAGATAGAATTTTTGCGAATATTGTCCTCTGGATGCGGCTACCTTGTTTTCATAAACAAGCTTGTTTTCTTCCTTTTTTAAGAAGTGAGTCTGCTATCTAGCTGCATTGAGGCTTTTTGTACGTGTGAGCTTGTGCTTCAGTTAAACTGAACACTTATACCTCTGCAAAACTGAATTGAGCAATGTTGCCAACATCTTAGCCCTCAAGTAGGCTTTAAATATTCTTAACCCTGGGAGCTGGCCCAAGAAATTTCTTGTTCTTCTCCCTGTACCACTCAGCATATAAATCCTGAATTACTGCTGACTGAAGAGACATAAAGTACAAATCAATAAGCATTTTGTTTCTGTATTTTGGAAACGAAGATAATGAGGGAAAGAGAACCCCTCGATGAGGACTTAAAAATATTGTAAAATATTTTTAAAATATGAAAATACTGTATAGACAGGGCTAGGGCTACTATTTTACTCATTTGCTAATGAGCATGTAATTATGTGACACTGAAAGGCTTTTGAAAACATCTTTATTGAGATATAATTCACATACCATACAGACCACTCATGTATAGTATAGAATTCAGTGTTTTGGGTATATTAGTTATTTTAAAAAATTGTGGCAATACATAACATAAAATTTCCCATTTTAACAATTTTTAGTGTACGGTTCTGTGGTGTTAATTACATTAACAGCACTCTGCAGCCAGCACTGCCACCTATTTTCGTCCCCCAAACTGAAACTCTGTGCTCATTAAACAGTAACTTTCTATGAAAGGATTTTCAAATGTACTTCGATTATTACCTTCGGGTGTATGTAGGACCTTTGAGGAAGATTGTGTTTACTCTGTTTCTGAAGGGGGAGTATATTCTTCCATTGGAAGTTTTAGAGGAAGTGCCATATCGCAGGTGACACAGATTGGGCTCCCTTGGAGGGCAGCCTCTGAGACTGGCATGTGGGTCAGTCTCAGGATCTCTCTCAGGATCAGCATTAGGAGGGGAGAGAAAGAGCCAGGGCTGAGCGGAATGAGAAAGTGCACAGTGTTGTAGCCATAAAGCTGCGTCCTACCCAGTGAGATTCTGAAACTGGGATTTCCCAGGCTGGGGCAACAGAGATGGGTCTTTATGCCATCACATCATCCAGTCATCGGATGAGGCAGGCTGCCTCCAGGAAGGGGCATGAACTTGGATTGACTCTCTCCAGCCATGGACAACTAGAGGCAAAGAGCCAGCAGATGGGGGTGAAATGCCTACTCCATAATCCCCCATACCTTGTTGCCCATTAAAGGCATCTGCAGCTGATGTAATGGGTATGGGTGAGAAATGAGTGGAAAGCTTCCCACATTCCCTAGAGGATTCTGGGGGGTGGGGACCACAGACTGGGAATGATTGCTTTCTCTGTCTTGAGGGAGCATCAGCTTAGTGTACACCACTGTGGGAAACGCCTCAACTTTGGATTCAGGAAAACTGAACTTGGCTCAACCATTTACTAACTCTGTGAGTTCTTATTTATGTTTTGCTAAGACTTTGCGACTGGGCTTTGGAAAATATGATTTGATGGTGCATCTGAGTGGCTAGGAGGGCTCTTGCAAATCAATACAAAAACAGCGAACGACTCCATAAAAATCTGCCCAAACCGAGAATGCATACCAATTCGCAAGAAGTTTTTAAACACTTGAAAACATATTGTCTTGGTAGTAACTGAAAGATTGAAAATTAAGACTCTAGGTGGCACCTGTGGCTCAGTGAGTAGGGCGCCGGCCCCATATGCCGAGGGTGGCGGGTTCAAACCCAGCCCCGGCCAAACTGCAACCAAAAAATAGCCGGGCGTTGTGGCGGGCGCCTGTAGTCCCAGCTGCTCGGGAGGCTGAGGCAAGAGAATCGTGTAAGCCCAAGAGCTAGAGGTTGCTGTGAGCTGTGTGACGCCATGGCACTCTACCCAAGGGCGGTACAGTGAGACTCTGTCTCTACAAAAAAAAAAAAAAAGAAAAAGAAAATTAAGACTCTATTTTCTGATTAGATTGGCAAAGATGTAAAAGCATTCTAGTACCTGGTGCGGGAAAAGCAGTGGCAGAAGGCAGTGAGCACACCCTGAAATACCATGTGTGGTAAGGCGAGCGGCAACGTACGTACAAATTCTTAAAAAGTGAATGTCTTTTGACATAGCAGATCTAATGCTAGAAGTTGTACCCAAGGAAATGATAGTTAAGTGTGTAAAAATGTGTCCTTAAGGTGTGATTTCTGAATCTTGCTGGCAATAGTGGAAAATTAGGAGAAGCATAAATGCTCGCTAATAAGGTACTGGTTAAATAAATTCTGGTACATACCTATATCCTTCTAAATGAGAGGCACAGTTCATAAAACAGCATAAACCTATTTTTGCATTAAAACATATTTGCACTGAAAAATGCCTATAAGAAAAACATTAAATATTAAGAGTAAACAGTTCTATCCCCCTGAATAAAAGAATTACAAGATAATTTTATTTTCCATTCCACGTCTCTCAATATTATTTGGACTTAAAAAAATAACATGTTAATTTAATTTTTATGTGTTAATTTTATATGCATAAAAAGCATAGACTCCTTTTCAAAAATTCTTTATTTCCAAAATCACACACACACACCTATTTCCTCATTTATCTGTCTCTCTACTTCCCTATCTCCCTCCCTATCTATTCAGCAGCCTAAAAGCGAAGAGTCCAATTAGTTGTTGTCTCTGGAATTTGGGGTCATGGATGATTTTTATTTTCTTTCTTATGCTTATTTATACCTTACAGGTTTTTATGATGAGGTTGTATTATTCTTATAATGAGAAATTTAAAAAATAGCTTTTAATATGTTGATGCATTTGCCTGGCCTATTTTCCATTCACGCTTGCCTCTATTTCATTTGAAAGAGTTTTTTTTTTGGTTGGCATTTCTTTCTCTGCATCTTTCTTCCTACTTTCTTATTTAAATAATCATCATTATGCGTTGAATAGGTGTATGCTTTACCTAATTAGGGTACTTACTCTGACTCCTGTGTTTATTATCTTATTTTCTTTTTCTTAAGTAAAGTTTGACCTTCTGGTGAGGCATTTCAAAGCATAGCATCTGTCATCTACCATTATGCTTTTGATTCATCTATTCAATGATAGTGTGTCCTCCAAAATTATTGATATGAAATTAAATCATTCCATATTTGCCCTTGGGAAGAGCTTGGAGGCTTTACAATGTACCGGGCAGGGAAGACATGCAAAAAGAGAAATACACAGAATCGTTTCTGTGTATCTGACGGACTCACTCATCCCTCAGGCCCTACATTAAATATCACCTCCTCTGTGATGCCCATCTTCACTCTCCCGGGTGGAACTGACACCACATGTTTTAGGGCCCTTCTTCAGTTTTGCTCTGGTTAGGTGTTGGTGTCTGCCATCTTATCAGACCTCCAGGTAGTGAAAGTGGTGGCCATCCACCTGGATGACTCCCCGTGGTCCCTACCTCCTTGAATTAGGCCCTGGACAAAAAGATGATGATAGAAGTGATTATATGTCATTTCCAAGATTAGGTTACAAAAGACCAAGGTTTTCATCTTGGGCTTTTTCTCTTGGCTGTCTTGTTCTATGGAAAACCAGCCTCCACGTTGTGAAGACAGTGCAGAGAGAGGCTCATGGGGCAACAGCTAATAAACAGTGGAAACCATCCACCAGCCATGGGAGTGAGAACGAAGCACATCCTCCTCTTACTGAGCCTTCAGATACTGCAGGCCCTGCTGTCAGCTCCGTTTGCAAACCTATGAGACACCCGGAGTCAAAACCAGCCATCTAAATACCTCCCAATTCTTGACCGTCAGAAAACATAAGATAATAAGTTCTTATTTTGTTCAGTTCTGATATTTGGGGTAATTTATTAGAGATCAGTCCGTAACTACACATGGCACTGGAAATGGGGTGCTGATGCAACAAAAAACTGAAATGTGGTAGCAGCTTTGAGCTTGGCAGCAGGCGGCAGAAAGGCCATAAGGATTGACCACTGTCAGTAAGAGATTCGAGCACTTTGAACACACTGTTCATAGAAGTGTGGACTCAGAGAAAGCTACCAATGAGGGCTTAAAGGGAAGTGAAAAATATACTACTGGAAACTGGAAAAAGGGGAATTCTTGTCAGAGAGTGGCAAAAAAAAATCAGCAACATTGTCACTTGCAGTGATGTAGGAAGTAGAAAACGCACCTGATATTAGAGATATCGTTAAGGATGCTGTGGGAATTGAAATTGCTTTGTGATTTTTTTTTCTGTTGCTTAGAGTTAAAGCAAGAGAAAGGGAAACTGAAGGCAGAACTATTAAATAAAAAAGAGCCAGGACTTGCTAGCTTTGAAAGTTGCCAGCCTCTCCACATGGTACATCATGCTAAAATTAAGAAATGATTTCTTCAGTCGGTGCAGTGGCTCACGCCTGTAATCCTAGCACTCTAGGAGGCTGAGGTGAGAACATTGCTTCAGTTCAGGAGTTTGATACCATCCTGAGCTACAGACAGACCCTGTCTCTATTAAAAAAAATAGAAAAATTAGCCAGGCATCATGGTGGGCACCTGTAGTCCTAGCTACTTGGGAGGCTGAGGCAAGAGGATCACTTGAACCCAAGAGTTTGCTGTTGCTGTGAACTATGATGATGCCACAACACTCTAGCCAGGGTGACAGAGTGAGACTCTGGCAAAAAAAAAAAAAAAAGACTTCTTCAAAGTGTGAGGTAGATTGATGAAGAATGAAAAGAATAGTAATAGGGAAAAAAAGGAAAAAGAAATAGCTTCCGAGCAAAGATCAAATTCAGGGCACTTTCAGGAAAACAAGTTCTAAACACCAAGCCAAAGGTATGGCTATAAAAACTTTCTTTACGGTCTCAGGAATCAATTACGGTGTCTCCGGACACTGTTTAGTAGGACACAATGCCCTCTAAGGCCAACCTCAGAAGGGTTCACCTTGCACAGCCTCTCTGTCAAATAGCAAGGCTTCCTGGAAGCTCAGAGATGCTGTGCCTCAGCAGAACCCAAGGAAGAACCTGTTGCGAAGGGGGTGGTGGGATGAAGCCTGAAGGGGTTCCTACAAGACCCTCAAAGTTTAAAGAGAGTTGTCGTTGAGGAAACACCAGCAGCCTGAAATGAAAGGGATGTAGAGAGTGCCCAATGAAGAGAGGGCTTTGGGCCAGCAGGCATGGAGAGGAGGAAGCAGGCTGGTGGGACCGCTCAGTGATCATGACAGTGGAGGGGCAGAACCGAGAGTCTGGAGGGCGGAGCTGGGAGCCTCAGAGACTATTCTCAGACTTGGAGCTGATGCTGTGAGGGGCTGGGACTTTGGGGGACTACAGGAGGGCTCAGTGTGCATTACATGTGGGAGACACGCAGACTGTGGGGAGCTGGAGGCTGGCTGTGGTGGGCAGCCTCTGAGATGGCCCCCCGTGATCCCTGAGCCCTGGACTCCACATTGTACTAGGGTTGCCTGTGTGATCAGAAGCATATGGCGGAAGTGATGATCTATCCCTTTCATTATTGGCTTATTAAGGATTACAACTCCAGCTTGGGCCTGCTTTCACCCCCTTGCTCTCCTGGACCCCTCGCTGAGCGGGCAGCCAGCTGCCACAGGTTGGGGATGCCTGGGAAGCCTGGTGGAGGCCCCCATGGTGAAGAACTTGCAGCTGGCAGCCATGTGAGTGAGCTTCTTGTGAGTGTGCCTTCCAGTTCCAGTAAGGTTTTGGATGATGCCGGGTGGACCGACAATTTGACGGCAACCTCGCGAGGCACTGTGTAGAAAAGAACAGCTCTAGAAGGCCTGAGAAAGCTCTGTCCTTAGAAAGGTCTGCGTGTGAGACTGGCTTGGCTGGCCTAGGCGTTTGGATTTAGGGAGGGTCCTCATTATTCCCTAATGGATAAGTGTTGCTCACTGGTTCTAAACTATAAATACTGTTATTTCTGGGAAACACCTGCTTTCCCATCTGGGCATTTGGAATTTTGCTACATGTGGGCAGCCAGGTGTACACGAGCAGCCCCCAGTAAAAAGCTGGGGCACTGATCTCTAAGGAGCTTCCCAGGTCGGCACCATTTCCTGCTTGTCTTCACAATATGATGCTGGATGAATTAAGCCCATCCTCTATGATTCTCTTGGAAGCTTGCACTTGGTTCCCTATCCAGCAAAAGGAAAAGGTACTGATTTTGCTTTATATCCTTTTGCTGTGATAAATCATAGCTGTGGGTAATTCTTCACGAGACCTGTGAATCTTTCTAGGCACTCCTGAACATGGGGGTGGTCTTGGGGACCCGCAACACAGAGCCCCTGAACTGGGAGCACCTAGGTCTTTCCAGATGCCTGACCCTCAGAAACTGAACTAATAAATGTTATTTTAAAGCACCGAGTTTTGGAGTAGTTTGCTTCATAGCAATAGGTAAGAAATACAGGAAGCCAATGGTTTCTGTCTCTCCAGCATTTTAGCTTGGTGTCGAATGAATTGATGATATTTCTATCTTTGGAGAATTTCATAGTCCATCTGGTACCTTTGCTGGAGAAATCTAAATCCTGTGTTGCCAGGTTTACCTTAATTTCTTTTCTTTCTTTCTTTCCTTTTTTTTTTTTTGTTCTGTCTGGAGGAACCAATCCCAGTAGCAGCAGTCTGCCTCAAAGCTACCAGATTCTGCCATCTTCCTTTTCGATCGAAACCCACGTATGTAAGAGTTGTTGTGCGACCATGCCTCTGTTCTCTTCCTGTTTCTGAGTCCTTTGACTTTTATTTTCTTCCTCTTCTGTGCCATGGTGGTGGTGGCTATTCTTACCATTGAAATAAAAACTTCTTCCTGCTGAAAAATTAATTACCAAATATTTCAGGGCCTTATAAGATATTAATATTTCCCCAATGAGTCTCGCCTCTTCCTCTGTCATATGATGACCTTGAGAAAAGTCCAGGCAAACTAACTTTCTGTTTTACATTTTGTACCTCACTTCCTCTGCTTCAACAAACTATCTTGAAATAGCCTCACATGTGAAGGTAGGAATCATTTATGCTAAGATGACTTTAATGTGGGGGAAGAGCCCAGAATATTATATGTAGTTGAAATAGGCTTCTTGGAGTGATTTACAGTTTTTTGAAAAAATATTTTAATCCAAAGGTGTATGTGTATGTGTGTGTGTGTAGGTGCATGAATGCAAACACCCTGTGGCACACCTCTTGGTAGTTGTTGGAACTGTTAAATAAAAGAAATATAGGAGGTCATTGTTTTGGACGAGGCTCCTGCACTGGGTTCCAAAAGACCAGGTTAAAAAGTGAGATGGAGTTAGCAGAGCAAAGTTCCATCTCATCTTCCTATAAATCAGGAGAGAGATAACAGCCTAATTTCCCAAACAGAGCAGTTCAATCTTCAATTGGCCTGATAATGAAATTCCCTCTACTTTAATCCTTATAACAAAAAGTCACCTGAAGGAACCTGATGTTAACCAGCCAGTTCCTTGTCTAGTGTTTTATTTTCTGTTGTTTCTCAGTTTCCATCTTAACGAGGAAAGTAACTCGGAAACAACCAGTTGCTTTTTGTTCTGTTTCTACTTCCTTCAGCCCTTTTCTGTCTGTAAAACCAAGCTCTTCTCAGCTCATTGGAACACTTTTTCTGTTTTGTGGAATGATGTGTTGCCCTATTCTAGAATCTCAAATAAAGCCAAGTAAGATCTTTAAACTTGCTGTGATTTTGTCCTTTGGCAGATCCTTTTTCTTTCCTTCAAGTTTCTTTCCCTCCTGGCAGGAAACCTCTCCTTTATCTCTTTTCCATCTGATTTTTTAAAATTTGTTTTTCTTCTTGTGTTAGAAAGTCATCTTTCCTTCTTTTAAAGAGTTTCCCCTAGGCTGGGTGTGGTGGCTCACACTTGTAATCCCAGCACTTTGGGAAGCCAAGGTGGAGGATCCCTTGAAGCCAGGAGTTTGAGACCATCCTGGGCAACACAGGGAGACCCCCCCCACCCCCTGCCATCTTCACAAAAAAATAGAAAAAATTAGCTGAGCATGGTGGCATATGTCTGTAGTTCTAGCCACTTGGGAGGCTGGGGCAGGAGGATTGCTTGAGCCCAGGAATTTGAGGCTGCTGTGAACAATGATCACAACATTACACCCTAGCCTGAGCAACAGAGCAAGACCCCATTCTCTCTCTCTTAAAAAGAAAAAGTGTTCCCTTTTTATCTTTGTAGTCCTACTTTCAATCCCAAATACTTGGGTCTGACGGGCCTTTCAAAAGTGAAATTCTTTCCTAGGATGGCATCATTTGAAAACCTTCGATGATGGTTTTCTGACAAAGGGTAAATGTTTTCTACTCATTTTCTCTTGCTTTCTTGTCTCCATTTTCCCCATGGTCCTCCCTTACATTAGATTATGTGAGTAGAATACAGACGTGAAGGCAATTATAGAGATCCAGCAAAACCCAGGAGTTTGGGAGCAATGAATATCTGCAAAGAAACATGTAGTTTGAGAATATTCTAAAATAATACGATGAAAAATAATGCAAATTAAAAAACCATTGCAGTATAACAGCTATTTACATAGCATTTACCTTGTGTTAGGTATTATAACGAATTCAGGGATGATTTAAAGTATGCAAGAGGATGTGTGCAGGTTATATGCAAATACGTACTGTACCATTTTATATAACGGACTTGAGCATCCACAGATCTTAGTAACCTCTGGGGTCCTGGAACCAATTTTCCTTGGATATTAAAGGACAACTGTATTTTCAGTTCTCGGATGAAACTGTGTGTTTATGGACTACTGTTACTTAGAGTGAGTAGATGATAATCCATTAGGATCTGAAAATAAGATATTCAAATTTTGATTTATTTTTAAAACTTTCAGTTTGTATGAGATTTTTAAATGTATAGAATACTAGAGAATAAGTGTCATTCTGAAATAACTAAATATTCATGCAGTAGAAGCGCATGCTCACACTTTTGAGTGAGGAAGGAACATAACCCAAAAGATCTGGAGATCAATAACAAGTATGTATCTGTCGGCAGGCATTTTACAAATAGTCTTTGATATTAATTTTGGGCATCAATGATTTGGCCCTTGTCATTTAATTGATTAGATGGGTTTCTGTTTTGCAGAGAACATTTTTTAAATTTAAAGAAGCAAAAGTTAATTAACATCACCTGTAACATGGCTGCTCAGAGATAACTATTAATATTTCATTTGTTCTTTTCAGCTAGTTATTTATACATTTTCAAAAAGGAAATAGTTTGCTCAACTTTTGTACGCTGCTCTTTGCACTTGGAACCACGTCATGAATATATCCTTTGATCCTAAACATTCTTTTTCCATATACAACAGAACCTCTGTAAGTTGACCACCCAGGAGACTATAATAAACTGGTCGAGATACAGAGGTGGTCAACATAAGGAACTAGGTCTACTATACAGATAGGTACATGTGGTGCAGGTTCAGTGTATGGAAATTAGGTCCGTTTAGGGAGGTGGTCGCTGTAGGGAGGTGGTCGACTATGGAGGTTCTACTGTATTTTAATGGCTTTATGGTAAGAACATATGAAAATAATTTGTTTAGATATCTTAATTCATGTGCTGTTGGATTTTTTGGCTCTTCTAGGTTCTCATCTTCTCTTCTTGCTATTGTAACCAAATCTATAAAATAGATGCTATTAACCATGTCTTATATATTCATGATATTTCCTTAGGAGAGACTACTGAATACGGCATTTTCCTTTCATAGCTATGATTTTACCTCTAACTTTTTTGTCTGTCTCTAAGGTAATTTTGTGTGGTGGTGAAGAGCTCAGACTGGAATTTGAATTGTGCCTCAATGCACTTAATGGCTGTGTGACTTTGGGCAAGTTGTGAACTCTTTATACTTCATTTTCTTTCATCTGTAAATTGGGGGTAACCATAATACCAGCCTTGCTGGGTCATCGTGAGGATTAAGCACGTTAATAAGTGGCATGTACTTAATAGTGCATGACATAGCAGAAGCAAACAGTATATTGTAGCAATTATTTCTAGGGCATTTCCTTTGTTAAATCAGCAAAGTGAATCAGCAAATAGTTCCCATAAAACAAAGCATGGTTGTGTTCTTCAGTAAGGTGAATGACACAGGAGCCACTCCAGTGTACTAGTTCTTACATCCAGGAACCGGGGAACACAGCACTCTCCACGTGTGGTAGTTTATGGAGACAGGGTACAGTCTTGCAGATTTGAAGCATGATTAGGAGCCCTTTTATAGGCAGATTCACATATTGGAAAATAAGGGGGAATTAAAGTCTTATTAGAAGAAACCTATCATTTTATTTTGTGAAGAGTGTAGTTAATCTACCACAAACTTGATGAGGGCAAAGATGTGGCAGGTTCAGTTTATTATTTGTCTACAGGTCCAGCTTTGGGGCCTTAGTAGGTCCTCAATAAATACAGGCTGGCCATAAGGTCCATGTGCAACTTTAGGGCCAGCCTGTATTTGTGAAATAAATAAATATTCATGAGCAAACTTGTCTTTGCTTTGTTGAATGTATTGCGATGTACGTTGTAAACATAATGAAGGCTTTGTATGATGAACTGACAATTGACAGTGAAATTATTGTCTGCAAAGTGGGCTGGAGCCTTTTAGGCTTTCTTCCTGGTAATAGATTCAGGATAACGCAGGAGGCTGTTGCTCCTCACAGATCCCTCACTCAGGGCTGGTCATGTTCTTTAATTCCTCTGCTATTCCCAGGTGTGTGCTCTGTCCTTCTTGTAGCTGCTGGATCTAATCTCACTGTGAAAATAATGTTTCTTGCCTGCTGACCCATTGGACTCAGTGTTTGATTAAGAAACTTTGTTCTGAGCAAAATACCCAGGTGAATCCCCCTTGGATGATGTGAGACTCTGCAGTCATTTACCACCACGTGTGAGCCTTGTGTCAATCGACTTAGTCTTTGTAAGGATGTTCTGTAATTTATGATGCCGACGCCAACATCCTCTCCCAGAGCGTTCTCAGAGCAGTGCATTGACTCTGATATTGGATAACATTGACAGTTATGGGAGGAATGGCTTTAGTTGCTGCTGCTGAATTAAAAATAAAAAAAAAAACAGCCTTACAGTATAAATGGATTTTGTTCTCTTCAAAGTAGTGACCTTGGATAGATATAATTCTTTGATGCTTCCACTGATGTTGCTATTGCCCCAAACATTTCCAGAATCCTTTTAAAATTACCTTTAGGGCATGTGGCACATTCTTTTTGAATAGTTTTGAGTCTGACAAATACTCATTCTTTGTGGGAGAGTTCGATTTTTGGAAACAGTGAAGAGTTCCTAGCATCAAGTCCAGCAACTGGGATGGATAAAGAGGGCAGGCGGTACTGGCTTTGTTAAAGGCAACACATTGTTTTTAGAGGTCTCTCTATAATGTCATGAGACTTGTAGTACATTTCTTGCAAACATCATTTATTTTTAAAATAATGTTTCAAATCATGAAATATTCCAAGCCTGCAGGACGCTCTGGAACAGCACATGACAGGCGTGTTGTAAGCATGGGTATTGAACAGGTGCTAACAGGTGCTCCCTCTGTTTGTGGGCATTCTTTCATCTTTCTTTCCTCCCCTGTTCTTTCTTTGAAAGAAAACATTTTAGATATTCCTAAAGCCCTACTCTGCCCTACTTGCTAGTTAAGTCTCTGGAAAAGTTGCTGTGCTTTGTTCCCAGTCATGTGTGTACCTTTTGGGGGAGACCTTTAAAGAACTTGATGGGAATTATAGGTATTGTATGTACCCTTTTGATATTGGAGACGTATCCATGTTGATTTGTTTTAACTGCTATCTCTTAGTCTGTTTGTATTGCTATCAACTTGAGGCTGGGTAATTATTAAGAAAAGAGGTTTATTTAGCTCATGATTTTGTAGGCTGTACAGAAAGCATGGCGTCAGCATTGGCTTCTGGAGAGGGGCTCAGGCTTTTCCACTCATGGCAGAAGGCAAAGGGGAGCTGGTGTGCAGAGATCACACAGCGAGAGAGAGAGAGGTGGAGAGAGGGAGTGCGGCGAGGGGAGAAGAGGAGAGCAGAGAAGGGGATGGGAAGGATGGATTTATGTGAATAAATCAGTCTGTTCATCTGAGGGGTTAAGATGGTTTCTCTCTCTCTCTCTCTTTTGCTATTACAAATGGTGATGCAGTAAATATCTGTGTGCCTATCTGTTTAGAAATACATTCTAGGTAGTAGAGCCGGTACCTGAAGGAGAAATTGCTCTGTTCTAGAATATGAATGTCTTCAATTTAGTGGATATTTCCAAACAACTCTCCAAAGCGGTGGTAATTATGCTCCCAGCAGCAGTTGCTGTTTACCTATATCCTTTTGTCAAAGGTTTATCAGATTTTTAATTTTTGCCAATCTAATCAGCATGGAATCATATCTCATTGTTTAAATTTGCATTTCTCTGCTTACTGCTGTAATTGTCTCTTCTGTACTTAACCGTCTGAGTTTCGTCTTTTTGTAAATTGCCCATTCATATCCTTTGCTGGTTTTTCTATTGCCCCTGGTCTTTTTCTTAATGATTATAGAGTCATTTATATTCTAGATATTCTTTATCAGTTTGGCGAAACACACATATCTTCTCCTTGTCTATGACTCATGTTTTTACTCATGTTTTTTGATGTTTCTTATTAAATAGAAGTGCTACATTTTAACATCCTTTATGGTATGTACTTTTTGGAAGACGTTGTTTAAGGAAGGCTGCTCTACCCCAAAGTCATAGCAAAAGTTTCCTATATATTCTTCTTAAAGTTTTGAAATGTATTATTTTACAGCCAGCTAGAATCACTTTTTATAAAGATGTAACAAAGGAAGCCTCCTTTGTTTCCTATATATTCTTCTTAAAGTTTTGAAATGTATTATTTTACAGCCAGCTAGAATCACTTTTTATAAAGATGTAACAAAGGAAGCCTCCTTTACCTTCCTCCATATGGATGTGCGGTTGTCTCAGTTGGGTACGTCACGTCTTTTCCCTCTGCCAGGCTCACGTTCCCAGGTAGGTTTGGCCCTATCCTGCTTCTTTATCCATTAATAGTATATTTGTCTTCTTACTCTAGCTCCACCCTATTTTAATTACTTTGGGCATTATAGGTTTGGGTAGTTTAAATTTTACCTTATTTTTCTTCTTTAGAATCGTTTTGGCTATTCTAAGGCTCATTGTACTTTCAAATATATTTTAGGAATATGAAAACCTATTGAACTTTTGCCAGAATTATTCCAATGTTTTATCAACAAACTGTAAGAATGTGTCCTGTCAATGATCCTGGGTTTTCTCAACCACAAGGATGGCACAGCTATATTTAACTAGGTCTCTTTTTAGGACCTTTCATAATATGTCACAATTTTGCCATACTTGTATTCAATGCATCCTAAGTATCCATAGTTCTTATCGCTGTTAATGGCATCTTTCTGTCGTATCTTCTCCTGTGTTGCTGGTGTACAGGCGTGTTATTTTTGTGTGTCTTACTGAACTCTTAATTAACTTACATGGCTTGTCTTTAGATATTCTTACAAATTCGGCATGCAGATATGTAATCTTTTCATAATGATGACAGGTCTTTTTTTCATGTCCTGTGACTTTCACGTATTTTTCTCATCTTGATGTACTGACTTGGACTTTTCCTATTCCACTTGTTTTTGTAAATAAAGAGTTCTCGAAACACAGACACATCCATATTGTCTACGGCACCTTTTGCATTACAGCGGCGAAGTTTGCCACAGAGATTGCCTAGTTTACAAAGCCTGAAGTATTTGCTTTCAGGCCCTTCATGGAAAGTTCACCTATCTTTGCATAACTGTGTTGAACAAGGCATTGATACCGACCTTTCTTGTCTTATTCCCCACGTTAAAAGTAAAGCTTGTGTAGTCAAGCTCAAATCCTCCTGTTTACTGTGATTTTATAAGTGGTAAGCTTAGTGGGTCTGATTTTTCTGTAGGAATCGACTGGTCATGGGAGTTTTGCTATAGCTTTCCCACACCCATCATTGATTCAGGACCAATTTTTACGTTGGTGTCTCAGGTTAGGCTTTTCCAGACTGTACAGAAATCTAAATTTGTACCATCAATGTGTTCTAAAGGCAGCGGTTTGGAGTTTAAAATTCTCAGGGAAATCTTTTGTTCTTCTCCCTGGGAGACAGACAAGCCTCCTTTCACTAAGTACTGGTGGGCAGACAGCTAAGCCCTTATTACTTCCCTTGGTCCAGAACTCGCTTCACTCCTTCCTCTCCTGGTGACTCCCAGACAACCCCTCATCCCTGAGAGGAGCTCCCCAGTTGGATTCTGTGCTTCCATCCTGTTTTAGTTCATGCTTAGCTTCGATCACCTGGTAATACCTCCTGTTTATTGCAGGTTCTGCTATGAATTTTAAAAAACATTGTACGTGGTATTTCCAGGTGCTTGTAGGGAGCGTTACGTGAACATGTGTGTCTTCTCACCATCTTGCTGGAATGAGAGTGCGATTTCAATATAAAAACACACAGAAGAGCAATAAAACAAAAAGCAAAACCCCAAAAGTCAGTACCCTCAAAGCACCAACCATGTGCCAAACAGCATGTGAAGTCCTTCGGTGTAAGCTCCTGTAATTCTTACAAAAACTCTGTAACTCTTTTTAAATTGAGAAGAAACAGGCTTAGTGGCTTAACAGAACAGAGCTAGGCAAACAATAAATAAATAAATAAATAAGTCTATTGATTGGCTATTACGTAAATGTCTGGACAGGGATAACACTAGGTGTGAAATGTACCCCTCCTTGGCTGTAAAGGTTGATCCTATTTTCTGTCTAAAGATCTAACTGTTTTCTGGTAATCTATGATAGAATAATGATTATGCTTGTCTTTGAGCATTTGCAATTTTGTCTTGGTTCAGAGGTTTCTAGCATTTGAAAAAGGAACATGGGTGCACCATTTGCACCTCCTTCTAAGTAAGGTACATCTCCAGGGAATTAATAAGGATGCTTTGTTTTCCATTACATATTAGAAAAAAATGTGTCTTGTTCCCATCCTGCTAAGACACGTTGTATTGTAACGCGTGTAGCTATATCCTCTCTTGGTTTGTCCCTGCTCTGAAATCACGGTAGGCCTTCTGTAAAGACTGGGTCAGAGATCATGGTATTTTTTGATTGAGGGTTACAGGTGGCTGGCATTTCAATCTCAGTTAATGGCATTGATGGACTCCAGGGTACTTTACACTGCTCACCCTTGATCACCATCTAATTTCACAGCATCATAATTTGAATTCAAAGACAACCATGGGAATTTTAGATCAGTACATGTAAGAGCTTTCTGAAATGCAGCATATTACCTGATGCTTCCTGAGAGAAGGTGCTGGGGAGTCATCTGGCCTTTCTGGAGGAGGTTGAGAAGTGGTGGAACTTATACCAGCTGTAAAGTTGTGCTAATGAGTTTGCCAAGAATTTTCTCGATGCACAGTAGGCATATTTGCTGGAGAAGCTGATCTTGCAACCCCAGTATATCTGGAGCAGTCAATTAGGAATCTGCTAATTAGCCCGATGTTTGGTCTTCTAGCTAAGTGCGTTCTTATCAATGCTGCCAGAATCTGGATTCCGGAATGATCTGACAAGAGGGAAGTGAAGGGTTGGGCCAAGAAGGCCATTGCCGGTCAGCTTCCTACAGTCAGAAATTTACTCAGACTGAGTGCCTTTTCTTTTTTGTTGCCAGAAAATACCCATTCTTTGTCTCTCATGACTGCCAACCTGTCGCAGGCAAGCTGGTTTTGTCTCCCTTTTCTGTTTTCTGTATTGGTACTTGGAAAAGCTCTGGGCTCCATGGCTTGAGGTGTGGCCTTCCCGGTGGGTAGGGTTTGCCTCTCTTCTCTGCCTGAAAGGAGGCACAGTTGTCAGTCCCCGGAACTTCTGCCTCCTTTGTTAATTATTCTTCCTCTTCCTGACCAGCAAGTGTGGGTATTCACCAAGATCCAGCACTTCCCAGCTGCCTCTATTTATAAGTCTTCGAGATATTCGCCAACAAATTCTAATGTTCATTGTGTGTTTATGTGCTAGGCACTTTTTTTTTTTTTTTTGAAACAGAGCCTCAAGCTTTTGCCCTGGGTAGTATGCCATGGCATCACTGCTCAACCTCCAACTCCTGGGCTGAAGTGATTAAGCCTCCCAAGTAGTTGGGACCACAGGCGCCCCCCACAATGCCTGGTTATTTTTTGGTCGTAGTTGTCATTGTTGTTTGGCAGGCCCATGCTGGATTCGAACCTGCCAGCTCTGGTGTATATAGCTGGAGACTTAGCTGCTTGATCTATGGCGCTGAGCCTGATAGACACTTTTTAAAGCACTTTAATAACAATGACTAATATTTACTAAGCGTCGGGTGTAAGCCGGATGCCATCTTTAGCACAGAGGACGTGAGGTGAGCAGCACAGAGGCCACCCCTCTCAGGGCCTATGTTGTATTGGGAGGCAGGCAATAAAGTACAAAACACATCAGTAATAAACATAGATTTTCAGAAACAGAATTTGGGGGAGAGAGGGGCGGTGTGTGGCGAGCTGGATGGGGAAAGTCCGTCTGATGAGCGGGTGTTTGGGAAAAGCAGGGTCTCCAAGGAAGGGAAGGAACAAGCCCGGTCAGCTTGACACTCCCTCCTTGTAGCATTTTCCCACTTAGCATTTTCCCTTGTTTTAGGCCAATTTTAACCTTAGAGAATGTGCACCTGGTGTGGACCTCATCCTGCTCTCCTGATGATGCCACTTACTCCTGGAGCCCGGGCTCCAGGCCTGGACCCTGACCCTTCCTTCCTGTTTCCTTATCTAATTGCCTTTGAAATAATTGGGACTGCAAAAACCTTCTTTCCCACTTCCTTTGTGAGAAGAAAACTACTGCCTGGCTGGGCACTTTGCTGTTCCATTGCAGAATTCCTGAAGCAGCCCCCTAAGTGATCTCTGTGCTCCTCTCACCGATCCATGACCACCAAGTGGACTAGACAACCCCGTGTGGGAGTGCTCACTCCATACCAGCCATGGGGTCCTCAGGAGAACTTGGTGACGTTGGTGCAGTTGTTATTCCTATTTTCCATAAGAAGAGACAGACTTTTCCAAGGTCACTCACTGATGTAGTAGGTGGCCAAGCATAGATTTGAACTCAGATCCGATTAAATCTTTGGGCTCCTTCCAGCCACCAGCCCAAGTTGCCTCTACCCTGCTGTGAAGTGTGATCAAGACCCTGCTTTGGTCTCGCACCAAAATTCTTTTGCTTAGAATTCTTTTATGCTTTCTGTTATCTGCAGAGAAAAGTCCAAACATTTTGGAATAATATTCAAGGTCTTTCATTCCTGGGCCATGCTCTACCTGTCTTCTGCTTTCATAGTTAAGTACCCTTTTGTGACAACCTTCGCTGATCACAATCAGATGTGTCATGTAGGTAAACACAGGCATGTGGATGTTTATAGAGTGAGCGTCTTTGCCTTCTCTCTGCTCAAACTCTTTCTTAATGCCCCAGCTAGGTTGCCACCTCCTCTGTCACCTTCACCTACATCCACCTTCACTTCCAGCCCCCACTCTCAGTGAGAAGGGGCGTCCTCCTTGTTTTAGGCCAATTTTAACCTTAGAGAATGTGCTTGGTGTTCCTCTGAGCACCTGTAGCTTTTCTGGTCCTTAATGACAACTTGCTTTTCCCATTAATTTCCTTAGTATGTTTTCACATGTGATCCTAACTACTGAGAAAACGTATGCATCCAAAAATGAGTATGCCTTTTCTAAGCAATGGCCTTAAGAGATATAGATGTATTTCACTCGAGCTTCCCAGGGCTCAAAATGCTCCTTTATAAAAAATTGCCTTCCAGCTACCCAAGAAAGTCAATTTCCTTTTTTTAATAGCTGCAACTCACTTTTGGACTCACAATGGCATGAGCCCAGTTCAGTCACCCATCTCTGAGTCATCAGTAGAGACTTCATTTAAAACTTGACTCCTTCCCTAAATCAAATCTATCCTCAAAGGATTAAAACTAGCTATTCACCAGAACATTCCATGGGAAATTCTGAAATAGGAGTTCTGAAAATGTTAGCTCAAAATGTCAAGGGATGAAGCTGGGAGAAGTGTGGAACTGGAACATTCCATTTAACCTGTCTCTCTCTCACCTGCTTTTAGCAGAAGGAAGAAGAGGAAAGGGAAGCAAAAGAGTGAAAAGGAGAGATGTCCAGTGGCATTTGAGTCAAGAGGAAATGATTAAAAATTCCAAAACAGAACATGAACGACAGTCTATCCTTAATTCAAGCCTTCCTCAGGGGAGGATTGAATAGGACATTTTTATTTAAAAAAATGGAATGAGCCCTGGCATGGAGTGATTGAAAAGATGGATGGTAGAAACAGGAGAAATGAGATGGAAAAGAATCCATTTATTCACAAATACTGTCGCTGCCCAGCCAGGTCCATCTGCCTGCTGCCCAAGAGGAGGCCCATGTCCAGCGACAGCAGGGTTTACAGCAGAGAAAGGATTTATTCCATGTCATGCCAAGCAGGGGGACAGGAGAAATTTCTCATCCATCTTTTGGATAATTAGGGGGACATGGTTTTTATAGATAGTTTGGTGGGCAGAGAGTTAACCAATGAGGGTCTGCTAATTGGCTGGTTTTAGAAATCATTAGTCCTTTGGTATGGGCCACAGTCTGGGATGGCCAGGAACTGGCACGTGGGACCTTGGGTGGAGTGTAAAGGCCAGACAGTCAGTTTCACTGTCTGGGTGGGTCTGTTACTGTGCAGAACCTGAAAGGTACCTCAAAAACTACCTGTAGATTCTAAACAGGTGATGTTCTGATGCAGACAACTGTGCCTGACTCCAGAGTAAGGAAGCAAACAGGAAACAGTAATTATTATCAACCACGTGAGGGACTATAGCTGATTATCATTGTTTTAGCAAAGCCTGCTCCTTTGTGGAGTTCTGGGGTCCTTCCTCTAGTTCTTACCTTGTATCCCTTGATCAGTTTGGATAGACGGTTTCAATACCTCTCCCCAGGTAAGGGAGCGGATTTCACAGAAAGGGAGGCCGAACAGTAGAGGGCTTCATCCAAGTTAGAACATGAACTTGATCCTTTCTCTTCTTTCTAGGGAGAAAGGACTGCACCTAAGTCTAGCCCTCAAAAGTTCTCTTGACGACAAGTTCATTGAGATTCTCCACTGAATTTGATTCCACCTTTGTACATCTAGCACTCAGCACTGTCTGGCATGTAACGAGGACTCAGTAAATATTTGTTGAATAAATAAAAGATAATTGGTTGCTGGGAGAGGTTGAGTTTTGTAATTCTGCACTGTCATTTCTGGTTGTGACCACCAGGTGATGCCTTCTTAAGAGCAGCAGCAAATGAAATCTTGGCTCCCCTGGGGGAGACCTGAAAGACGCCTCTCCCTGGGGTATGCCCTTCAGCAATACATTTCTTGTTTCCAGTGTTGAATATACACATGGAGTTCAGATTTGTGTTTGACAGTGACTTTCTTTACTTGGGACAAGGTCATAGGAGGCCTAAAAGAATCATTCTGAGAGGTTTTTATTTTTGGCTAAACCTTGGGATTTGAAATCACTTCTGCCCCAGGCCTGCACTGTGCTGAGTGCATTCCCATCGTCCCTGTTTATCTCTTGTCCTCCACGAGATCACTCACTGCTACTGGTTCTGTATTTCCTCTGAAATTCCTCCCCAGCGTCACTAATGGAATCATACTCGGCTCTTTCAGCCCGTGAAGGCATGCCTTCATATTTTGACATAGGTTGCTATGGCTGGAATTTTCAGAGTAGTCCCACAAGTCGGGTGTACGTGAAGAAACTAGCTCAGCACATGTATTAGTCTATTTAGTGTTGCTGGAAAGGAACCCCTGAGGCTGGGTAATTTATAAAGAAAAGAGGTTTATTTGGCTTACGGTTCTGCAGGCTGCACAGGAGCCTGGCACGGTATCTACACCCAGTGAGGGCCTCAGGGAGCTTCCAGTCGGGGTGGCAGGCGAAGGCGGGGCAGCTGTGTCATGTGGTGAGAGAAGCAGCAAGAACGAGAAGAGGTGCCAGGCTCTTTTATTATATATTTATTTATTTACTTATTTATTTATTTTGAGACACATTCTCACTGTGTCACCCTTGGTAGAGTGTAGTGGCATCACAGCTCACAGCAACCTCAAACTCTTAGGCTTAAGCGATTCTCTTGCCTCAGCCTCCCAAGTAGCTGGGACTACAGGCGCCCGCCACAACGCCTGGCTGTTTTTTTATTGTTGTAGTTGTCATTGTTGTTTTAGCTGGAACAGGCTGGGTTTGAACCTGCCAGCCTTGGTTCATGTGGCCTGTGCTATAACCACTGTGCTATGGGCTCTGAGCCTGTCTGACTCTTTTAAACTGTCAGTTCTCTTGCGCCTAAGTCCCTTGTTACCACGGGGGGGGACACTGAGCTCTCCATGAGGGATCCTCCCCCATGACCCCAACCAACACCTCCCCACTCCAACACTGGGGATCATAGTTGAACATGAGATTTGGAGGGGCCGGTTACCCAAACTCCATCAGTTGGCTTTAGGCAGCTTTCCCAGAGTAACAGATAAGTGAGTGGTGGACAGGAGGAGATTCAAACCTAGTGCCGTCTCTCACAGGTCATGCTGTGATCTCTGCCATGTTTTATGTAGAATGCAGTGTGATGCATTAATGAGGTCCAGGGACATAACTACCTTCAGGTAATATGAAACGCATCATAGGGAGTACAGTTCATCATCTGTGTGGGCACACATGCTCAGCTCTTGGCAGTTTTCAGACAGTTGCCAAGGAATAAATACTCAGCCCAAGGCTCCTTGGTGCCATAAACCTAATTAAAGGTTCTAGAGATGCTGATTGGCTCCAGCTAAGGATGGAGCTGCCAAGTGAGACTGCATGTGTCCTGAGTTTCTGTAGGTGTGGAGGAGGGAGGGGGTGGAGAATTTGAAACAGAGAGAGTTGGTTAAGTCCTATGTAGACCTGGAAAACTATCATTTTTGCCAGGAGAGGATTGGACTTAGGCACACAGCAGAGTAGATGGACTTTGCCTTGAACCTCTAGGCCTACAGAGCACTCTGCCCCAACAGAGCCAAGCCAGTATCTGACCCCACCCCTTCAAAATTCATCTGTCCTGTGTCTTGGTGTTTCAAGTTCCTTCTGTTTGGTAATTCGCAGGGAATTGTACAACGTTAATTGAATAAATAGATTGATGTAATACGCTTGCTGTTTCTGCTGGGAAAAATGATTCAACTCACCTAATATACCTCCAGACCTAGAAGATGTTAATGCTGGGAATATCAGGAGTGACTGGCCACCTCAGGAGGTTGAAGGGAGGCAAAATCTGGATGGAGGTGGGGGATGGGGTTATAGGAGGATCAAGGAAAGCAGCTTGGGGGGTTTAGGGTCAGGAGCACCTCTTAGAGTCTTTGATTTCAGACCTTACTCTGTGCCTTTCCATAGCACCAAGCCTGACCATCCTGTTTTTATGGTCTGAAATATCTTCTTTGAGTCTGTCAGAAACTTTCCGAGCAGTAATACACATGATTAATATTTTTGAACATTTATGTGCCAGGAACGGGACATTATTTCAGTAAGTATCTGAGGACCTTGGGAGGTGGATACTGTGATTCTGTCTTGCCCATTCTTTCAAATAATGAAGTGGAGGTTTAGGAAGGCTGTAAGCTAGCCAATGGGAGAGTGAAAGCTGGGACTGTGTGAGGATAACGTCATGCTCACTACTACTGCAGAATGTTGTAAGGACAAAACAGCAACCTTAAAATAAAAGCTCTCACTATCAGCAAACAATATGCATATATTCATTCAAAAGTGAACGTGCCAGGCACTGTAGTAGGAGCGAGGGTTATGGGATGAATGAAACAGACACCCCTGATCGCATGGGGTTTATCTTTAGAGAATAGTACAATAAAAAGCTCCCACAAACTTAGGAAAAGCCTGATTGTTATGTAACTAGAACAGTCATCGGAACCAATTTTAAATCTGTTCTTTTGGTCAACAACAACTTGTCATAGTAAAAGTTTGTTCAAAAACCAACTGAGCTGATGAGTGTCAAATGCCTCCATCCAATGTCATCCAGGATGACAGTCTCCAGTAAGCATGCTTCTGACTGCCAGCCAATCAGCCATACCTCACCTGAGCACCCACCTGAAGTCTGCCCAGAAATGCCTCTGGGCATCTGCCAACCACACAGTGCCCTGCTTTCCAGAACTCTCTATGAAACCAGCCCTTTGTTCTGCTCAGAGAGACTGGCCAGTGTGGCCCTCTCTTCCTGCAGTGGGCTGGACATTCAGCCTTGTGGTTCTTTGTCACAGACTGAGTGGTGGGCTATTTGTTCTTTGACAAAACAAACAAGCACATGTACAACAGCTAGCGTATGGCTTCAGAGTAAACAGCACAGGTGAGCAGTTGAAGCAGGGGAGATGGTGGTGAGGGCTGCTTCCAGGGGGAAGGCAGGGCCTCTTTGGGAGTCAAAATGTCTGTGGAGAGAACAAAATGATTTGAGAAGCATCCAGACATTCAAAGATCTAGACCCAGAGCTCCCAGAAAGAGAGAAATGTCTCGAGGTAGGAAAGGGTGCTTGTGTTTCTGGGGGAGGAGTAGAAGATGAGGCCAGAGAGGAAACGGGTGAGGTTGGTCCCTGCAGGGCCTTGAAAGGCGTGCCAGTGTCAGGAGTTAGGCATTTGCTCCAAGGGTAATGAGAAGGCAGAAAACCACCCAGGAAAGGACCATGTCCTCTGCTTTATATATATATAGTACACGCACACATATATACATGTGCGTAGTGAAGAAATGGGATGAGATAATTTAGGGTGAGGAGCACCTCTTCAGTGGGTCTCAACCTTCCTAATGCCATGATGTATTTTTATTGTTAAAAAGGGGTTGCGACCCACAGGTTGAGAACCAGTCTTTAAGTCTCTTATTTCATATCATACTGTATAAATATATAGATGCACATTTATGCATATTAAATAAACATAGTTTTGCAGTTAGAATCAAAGATGCTCTAAATCTGTGAAAGTGTTTGCCATTTGAAAGGTGAGTCAGTACTCCCTCCACTGGGTGTACCAAGCCTGCCACCCTCGCCCATTGGACCCCCTACATGAGGTGATTTTACGACCACTAATGTGGCCTAGTGCCAGATGATCAGTGATGGTAAAAGTTGAGCTCTAGACAGACTGGTCACTTCGCAGTGAAGCTGCTGTGTTGTTTCAGGTACACGGTCTGGGAGGTACATTGGGATCAGAGTGGGATTCCGAGTCCCTGTGGATTCCCGTCCAGTTCAGAGTGGGGTTGGTCTGCTCCTTAATGCTATTAGCCAGTTGTTCTTTTTTGTCATTACATGTAAAGCTCCATGTCTGCATTTTTCAGGCGTGGTTTATCCTGATCACCTTTCTTACAGATATCAACCAGAGGCTGAAATAGGCTCTACGTTTTCCATAGCTTTTTCTTCAGTGGGATCACCTGACTGTCTCCTGTTGGGAGTGTTTTAGTTACTCGTTTTTGAAACATGATTTAAATTGCATGTTTGTGCCACTGGTCCTGGCTGATGCTGGCCTTGGTTCTATTGGGCCAGCCTCGCAGTTTTGGTGGGTGGGCAGGCCACCCTTTAATCTGCTCTGCTCTTCTGAAATTTTAACTCACATCAGCTGGAAATCATTTTCTATTTTGTGAGTTCTCACTGTTGATCTACTACTTCAAGCCACACCTCCAGGCTGCCTTGGATTCTTCTAGAATGTGCTTTCCTTGTTCATGTTGGAAGTGCAGCTTGCTAGGAAAATACCCCCTCCTTAGATTGCCAGCTGTTTTTCAGAATTCCTAAGTATCATTGTATCTGTCGTCCACAACCCTGAGGCTGCACCACTGACCTACGCAGGTCTGTGGCCTTGTAGGAAACAGGCTGCATGGCGGGTGGTGAGC
Source organism: Nycticebus coucang (assembly GCF_027406575.1). NCBI lineage: Eukaryota > Metazoa > Chordata > Mammalia > Primates > Lorisidae > Nycticebus > Nycticebus coucang. Next base: position 113,608,201 of record NC_069788.1, on the reverse strand, counting down.
TGTGGGGGAGGGAGCGAAGCTTCATCTGTGTTTACAGCTGCTCCTCACCACTCTCATCACCTCCTGAGCTCCACCTCATGTCAGATTAGCCACATTACATTCTAATAGGAGTGTGAGCCCTGCAGTGAACTGTGCATGGGAGGGATCCAGGTGAGGCACGCTCCCATGGGAGAGATCATCTAATATCTGAGGCGGAGCTGAGGATGTGAGCAACACACTTCAGGTGTCACTGTTTCCCATCACCCCTAGATGGGATCGTCTAGTTGTAGAATCACAAGCTCAGAGCTCCCACTGATTCTGCGTTATGGTGAATTGTATAATTATTTCATTATGTATTACGATGTTATAATAATAGAAATAAAGTACACAATAAATGTAATGTTCTGAAACCTGAATTACCCTGAAACTACCCCACTGACCTCCTGGGCTGTGAAAAAAATATCTTCCATAAAGGTGAATATACTTAATTGTATATTTAATACATTTGGATTTTTAAATCTTGCTCTAACTTACTTATATAAATAATAGAATAATAAAAAAAAAAATTATCTTCCATGAAACTGGTCCCTGGTGCCAAAAAGGTTGGGGACTGGTAAGCTATATCAAGTAGTAGGAAAAAACAAACAAACAAAAACGAAAGAACTAGTAGAGCTCAGAAGGTAGTCCTTTATCATTCTTCCTTCTTAGCTAGTATGTCTTGGAGTTATTTTTGAAGGAGAATTTATTTAAACACGCTAAACGCTGTGGATAGGGACTTGTATGTCAGTTGTGATAATAGCACGTTAATGCTATACTTCAAAGTGTGGTGAATAATCCTTTAGAGAAAAATCCTCATGATATGGTTTCAAAGGATATGCTCACTTCTGGAGCATATTGCTAATTTAAGTTTTTTTAATAACATTATCCCAACAAGACCCTCCTGTGCTCCATTAGAGGATGTAAGTCTTAAGTGATTCAATGTGGAAAGTTGAACTAGCCAGAGATGGCACAGCAATTGTTTGGCTTCGGTGAAATTCTCAGGAGGTGTGGTTGAAGAATCAACATGAGCTGGCTCTCCTTACCTTGATTTTGGTTGTCACAATAGCCAGTTTTAGAATAATGCCAACTCTTATTGCTTGGGTTCCACTGATAAGTTTTGTTAAGAATCGCCTTACCTTGGACATAGTCAACAGCAGGTGAACACCAGGTGTTGGATATGGATGTTGTAAGTCTCAGCGCGCTTGTGAACTTATTGACATGTCCCCGTAGCATGAACCAGTTTTTCTTTATCCCACTGCAGTGACTGCTAGCTGGGTTCTGTCTTGGAGGCCTGTAGTGCGGTTTCAGATATAACGGCAACTGTATAATCCTTGTCACCCGAAGACTGCAGATCTTGGGTGGAACTTGTACAATAATAGCTGTGCTGATTATTGATGTGTGTTTTTCCTGTCATTTGGCCACATAAGAAAACCGTAGCCATCACTGGCGTGTCACAATCTGTGTCCTCTAAATGTGACTCAGTTGCTGGACTTTTTGGTCATGAAGGTATCAGGAGTTCCTCCTGCTCAGCCATGTAAACTGCTGTGAAATCTCCGTGGCCTATTCTGCTGGATTTCTAAAGAGAGGGATGCATTTTGTGCCCATAAGTGCTTTCCTTCGTTTCAGGAGCAGGAACTGAACCCACTATGGATTTGGTGGGCATGTGCACACTTCCTGATGCACACTAACTAGTTGTGTGATGTGATAGGTAAGTTCCAAAGCAAGGCTTGGTGGAAGTGTTCCCTTACCTGCATGTGACCAAAATCATTCCTCTCTCTTCTCTTTGGATAGAGGAAGGACTTTGAATCAGAAAGGAATGAAGTTCTTGGACCTTAAGGATGAGGAGAGGAAGGTGAAGTGCTTTATTCTTTCTGTGATAAGAACGAGCTCATCAAAGAACTGGAGGTGAATGCTGAATGACTTTTAAAACTCAGGGCTTGTGTTAAAGTGCAAGTAGTGATGAAATTTTCCTTTCTTCCTTGAGGAAGTCAACAGTTCCTTGAGGAAGTCAAACTCTGAGGAGTCAGAGTTTCAAGCAAAATAGTCAACCTGTTCTCTTTCTTTGATTCTTATACTGTTTATTCCTGCCTCTTAGAAGGGGCTAAAAGGGTAAACAGTACTGAGATCTTTTCATGATCTGGGAAGAAGAGGAAGTATCAGTCAATATTAGTCTTTGGTAAGTTAATGACACATGTTAGAATTGTTAGCGTAACTCCTAAAAGAATAAAGGCGAGCACATACTGTATTTTGCTGTGTATAATGTGCACAATTTTTGCCCAAGTTTTTGAGGGTAAAACAAGGATGTGCATTATACATGGGTAGTATTAATTCCTTCATATCTATATAAATGTTTTTAATTCTTTTACTTATGCTTATGTATTAAAAGTAGAATTCTAGAAAGCAATTAACCGTATCTGTTTGCAAAAGAATACCTTGGACTACGGTAATCAGTTTTGTTGAAATTATGATGAACTGGCAATGAAAGAATTTTTGGCCAACAAAGAGAGACATATTTCTCTTTGTACACTTTAGGCAGGAGCTAGCAATGTAGCTGACATTTTTACAAAAACCATTGGAATATCCTTTGGAAAATGTCCGAATGGTTTTCGTATGTTGCAAACTTTAAGCTAACAGTTATAAAATATGCTAAAGAGCATGGCAACAGAGCTGCTGAGAAACACTTTGGACCTTCTCCCACAGCAAGTGTCATCAGATTGTGGAGACAAGAAGAAAAGCTGCTTCAGATGCCAAGACAGAAGGCAAGACAAGGGAGATGTCCAAAGTGGCTAGGAGGTGAAGACCTGGATTCTGGAGCAGCCTCAAACCTGGATCTCCGTTTTGATCAAGATGATATAAGAATAGGGTAAAAGGATTGCAGGAGAAAAAAAAATCAGTGGTTTCTCAGGGACATATAAATGCCGCTTTAACTTTATGAAAAGAGAAGATTTGAACATGAGGATGTGAAAAAAACTTGGCTGCAAACTCCTAGCAGCCTATGAGAATCAAGTTCTAAAATTTTATCCTTATGTTATCAATCGTCCAAAGACTTATAACCTTGAGCTGTCCCCTATTGCCACTATGGATGAGGTCCCACTCACATTTGCTGTGCCATCCGGTAGAACCGGGTGGACATTAAAGGAGCAAAGACCATGGCTGTTAAAACTAGTCGACATGAACAAACACATTTCACTGTCCTGGCCTGTTGTGCAGATGGGACAAAGCTACCACCTATGATTGTCTTCAAAAGAAAAATGTTTCCAAAAGAAAAGATTCTAAGTGGAGTTATCATCCACAGGCATGAGAAAGGATGGATGAATGAAGAATGCATGACAATCTGGTTTAACATGGTCTGGTCACAAAGGCCTGGAGGATTAGTTAAAACCCAGCTTTGCTTGTTTTTGATCACTCCAAAAGGCATGTTACGCAAAATGCAAAAAACAATGGCAAGGGACTTAAAAACTCAGCTTGCTGTGATACCTGGTGGTTAATGAGTCACCTGCAACCTCCTTATGTGTCAGCAGACGAACCTTTTAAGGTTCTAATGAAGATAAAGTGGATGTCCTGGATGCAGTCAGCAGGTGATGATTTAAAACCTACAGGCAGAACCAAGAAATTATCTATCACTCAAGTTTGCGATTGGATCCTAAGATCGTGGACCAGTGTCAAGAAGGACATGGTTGTGAAATTATTTTAAAAATGCAGTATCAGCAATGCTATGGATGAAACTGGGGAAAGTGACTCTTCAGCAGACAACAGTAATGTAGAAATTGAAGAAGACAATACTTCTGATACTGACAGGGACAAAGAACTCTTGGCATTTTGTGATGGGTAAATATTGTAAATTTGTTATCAGTATGTAAAAGTTCTTGTACCTTGTATCTATTAATATGTTTTGTAACTATCATATAAAATTTCTTGTGCCATAATACATTAAACATAAATGCTAAAAATTCCTTTACAATACAAAATGAGTACCTATATATAAATGAATAGAAATTTAAATTAAAAAATTAAAATGAAAGATTTTTTTTCTTGAAAGTTTTGGCCAAACTGTGAGTGTGAATTAACTTCCATGTTAACAGGTTAAAACTAGGCCAAACAATAGCAACAAAGGAGGAGACTAATTTAAATGCTGGGACAGAGTTGCTGCACGCGGTGGTAGATATTCCATACAGAAATATTCCAGGGATTACATCACATATAAATGAGTTAACTGTTGCGATTAAGAGATAGTCAGATGGATTAAAAAATCTTCAGGAGATATATTTAAAAGATAAGCAAATAAAAGTTTGAAAAATAAAAGGATAGAAAATATACCATGCAGATATGTAAGTTGATTGTTATCAACTTACATATAACATAACAATCAACTTACATAATCTGCATGGTATATGAATGGTATATCAATACCTCATGGTATATCAATGAGGATAGGTGTGTATTATAATATGAGTTTGAGCTTTATGTATTTGCAGTTTCTTAAAGTTATACATATTAAAAGATTAAATTGTATGATTACTAGAAATATTTTATAATTGTTGCTGATTTCTTTTTCTGTTTGATAAAGATGTAGGCTTTTTATTGCATGTGAAGAGATCTTTCTTCCATGATGTGAATTATGTACCATTATGTGAGATAAGTGGGATATAAATACTGTGTTCAAACCATTATAATTTAATTGGAAACATCTTATGTTATTATCATTATCTTCATGGTGAAAAGGGTGGGGAGAATGCTGTAGAAATCAAGTTCCCTGGGGAAGAGGCTCTAAAGTCCAAAGTAAAGTCATCTTTTCCTGACCAATGACTTAACTTATTTCTGAATAGAGCAGATCAATGATAGTCTCTAGGTACAGCAAGATTTAATTGGATTCATTTGTAGTTGGTATGGAGTCTGGGGCCTGAATAGCATTTAGATATTGAGCTGGAAATCTAGAAAAAAGAAGACCATTAGTAGTAACAATTTTCTAAGAGCCTAGGTTAGTTAACACAGGATACAAACCATAGATAGTGTTAGGTTGTAGTTGTGGGTAAGCATAAATTGGCCGAGTAGACCCAGTTTTTTCCAGGAGAGCATGTTCATGCAAAGAGATAATTTCTTCTTTTTGGAAAACTTACTTTGCGAATATTAAGTGATAGAATTGCATTTTAATTTTTTTTTTTTTTTACATAGAGGCTTACTCTGTCACCCCTGCTAAAGTGCAGAGGCATCCTCATAGTTCACTGTGACCTCAAACTCCTGGGCTCAAGTGATCCTCCTGCCTCAGCCTCCCAAGTAGCTGGGACTGTAGGCATGCTTAATTTTTGTATTTTTAGTAGAGATGGGATCTTGATGTTGCTCAGGCTTGTCTCAAACTCCTGAACTCAAGGAATCCTCCTGCCTTGGCCTTCCATAGTGCTAGGATTACAGGCATGCATCACCATGCCCAGCCTTGGAATTTTTTTATTATACATCAATGTTCTTTAAGGAATGGTATTTTACCCATTAGAGATAATCTGTGAGTGCATGTTATGAATTTATACACAGGAAAAATCTCTTACACATCCATTAAAAATTATTATTTTTAACATTTGGGTGTGTATACTTTTAGAATTTTTCCTATAAATAAGGAGTTTATGAAGTATAGATGTATTTATACAGCATATAACTTGTGTTCTTTAAAGCCAATTATTTAATATAATTGGCACTTTTCCTATGGAGTAAAACGCCTTCATCTATTTAGAAATTGTGGTAACATAACTCCTCAAATCTTAGTGACTTAAAACAACAAAGGTTTATTTATCCCTCATGTTACATGTCTAACGCAGATAGGAAACTTCACCTGATTTCAGGGATCTATTCTGACACTGATGGAGGCTCCATCCGTATGCAAGCATTCACAGTCACGAAAGCAGAGCTGGAAAATATGGTAATTTTCACCCTGGCTCTTAAAGTCTTCTTTCTAGAAAGGACACATTACTTCTTATTTTTCATTGGCCAAAGCAAGTCACAAGCCATGCTAACATCAAAGAAGACATGTAGGTACAATCCTCCAACGTGTCTAGAAGGAAGAGGTCTGGAATATTTGGTAGCAGATGTAATGAGTACCCCAGATTGCTAATGGGGGGGGGAAAACTTTTTAAAATTACTGGGGTAATATCCCAAAGAATATCTATGCCATAGTTTACAGAGTTAGGCCTTTTTTTTTTTTTTTTAGAATTTCAGAATATTAGAGAGTACATATGTTTTGTTTACATACTTTGTACAGATTGAGTTAAAGTTATAAGTGTGCCCTTCACCCACATAGTGTGCACTGTACCCAGCAGGCGTTTTCTCATCCCTTCTTCCTTCCTCTCTCAGCTTGATTTTCACTGATTTTACTTCCATATGTGCACACTCAGTGTTGATCGATTAGTTTCAACTTGATATTAAGTTCCTATGGTTGTTTCTCCATTCTTGTGATGTTCACTTAATGGTTTCCAGTTCCATCCAGATTGTCACACAAGATACTAGATCACCATTTTTAATGGCTGAGTAATAGTCCATTGTATGCATATATCACATTTTGTTAATCCATTCACGCCTCGGTGGGTACTTAGGTTGCTTCTGCGTCTTTGCAGTTGTGCATTGTGCTGCCATCAACATTGCACTCTGATACTTCACTGTAATGCTGAAATGGGCATTTTGGTGTAGTCACCACCCCTCCACACTACTCCTTTCTGGTTGCTTAGGCTAATCCTGTATTAAGTTCTTGGCTGTACTTCTACTTTGTACCACTTAATTTCTGCCTCCACACTGCACGTTTCATGTAGAGATTATGCCCCCTTTTTTGTGTCCTCTGTTACATAATAGATATTAAATAAGCTTTCACGAAGGAAAGAAGAAATTGAGAAAGGGTGAAGAGGACAAATTGATAAGACCATTATTAAAATGTTTTCAGTATGTTACCTAATTGCTTTTCCAAAAACTTATAGCAATGTGCCTGTCGATCAGCAATAATTCACCTCCCATTGCCACTACTGGTTATTTTTCTTTGCTAAATGGAAAGCCAAAGTAAAAAGCATCTCACTGTTTTCAGTGTTATAATTGGCATAACTTTGATTAGAAATAAGACTGGTTATGTTTCATGTATTTGAATTTAGTTATTGTGGTAAAAAATACAAAACTTACTATCATAACCACGTTTAATTGTACAGGACCATAGTGTTAATTATGTGTATATTGTCATGCAACAGATTTCTAGAAATTTTTCGTTTCTCAAATCTGAAGCTCTATAATTATTGAGCAGCAACTTGCCTACCACCCTCCCCCAGCTTCTGGCACCCACCATTCTACTTTCTATTTTTAAAAGTGACTGTTTAAGATACCTCATATAACTGGAATTACGCAGTTTTTGTCTTTTTGTGACTGGCTTATTTCACTTAGCTCACTGTCTTCGAGGTTCATCCATATCATAGCATATGACAAGATTTCCTTTATTTTTTAAGGCTTGACTCAGGCTCCTTCAGATATATATACCCCATGTATCTTTATCCTTTCAACCACTGATTGACATTGAGGTTGTTTCTGCTGCGTGGCTATTGTGAGTAATGCTGTAATGAACATGGGTGTGTAAATGTCTCTTTTGCAGTTTTTTTTTGGCTCTACAGATGCTCATCTACTTATGATGGGGTCGCATCCAGATAAACCATCAAAAGTTGAAAATGTTGTTTGTTGAAAATGCATTTAATACACCAAACCTATTGAACCTAATAACTTAGTAACCGAGCTTTAGTCTAAGCTACCTTAAATATGCTCTGAACACTTATGTTAAGTCTATACTTGGGCAAAATCATCTAACACAAAGCTTATTTTAGAATGAAGTGTTAAATATCTCTTGTAATTTACTAAATATTATACCAAAAGTTAGAATCAGAATGTGTATCCGTCATTAACCCTTATGATGTGTGGCTGACTGGGAGTTACAGCTTGCTGCCTTGCCCAGCGTCACGAGAGAGGATCATACCTCACGTTGCCAGCCTGGGAAAAGATCAAGATTCAAAGTTCGATTTCTACTGAATGTGTATTGCTTTTGCACCATTGTGAAGTAGAAAATTTGTTAAGTTGAACCATTTTAAGTCGAGAACCGTCTGTATAGCCAAGAGTGGGATGGCTGAATCATATTGCAAATTTATTTTTAATTTTTTATGGAATCTCCATACTGTTTTCCACAGAAGCTACACAATTTTACATTTTTACTAACATTGTACAAGAGTTCCATTTTTTTTCTCATCTTAATCAACACTTGTCATTTTCCGTGTTTTCTGTAGTGGCCATCCTAACAGGTGTGAGGTGATATCTCATTGTGGTTTTGAGTTTCATTTTCTCTTTCTTTTCTTTCTTTCTTTCTTTCTCTCTTTCTCTCTCCTCTCTTCTCTCTTCTCTCTCTCTCTCTCTCTTTCTCTCTCTCTTTCTCTCTTTCACAGAGCCTCAAGCTGGTGCCCTAGGTAGAGTTCTGTGCCATCACAGCTCACAGCAACCTCCAACTCTTCAGCTCAAGCGTTTCTCCTGCCTCCACCTCCCAAGTAGCTGGGACCACAGGCACCCGCCACAACACCCGGCTGTTTTTTGGTTGTAATTGTCATTGTTGTTGGGCAGGCCCAGGATGGATTCAAACCCACTAGCTCTGGTGTATGTGGCTGGAGCCTTAACCGCTTGAACTACAGGCGCCAAGTCGAGTTTCATTTTCTTGACAATTAGTAATCCTGAGCATCTTTTCATAATACTTTCTACCCTTTTATAGGATAACTTCTTTTTTAAAATGTCTATTCAAGTCCTTGGCCCATTTTTAAACTGGATTATTTTTGTTATTATGGAGTTTTAGTTGTTCACATATTCTAGATATCATCCTCTCTTTTGGTTTGCAAATATTTTTATCCATTTGATAGGTTGCATTTCATCTACCAATTATTTCCTTAGCTCTATGGAAGTCTTTAAGTTTGATGTAGTCTCATTTGTCTATTTTACGGTTTTATTGTCTATGCTTTTGTTTTTGTAGCCAAGAAATCATTATCAAATTCAAAATCATGAAACTTTCTCCCTATTTTTTTGTCTAGAAATTTTATAACTTCAGATCTATGTTGAGGTCTTTAATCTAGCTTGAGTTAGTTTATTGTATATGGTATAAAATAAGAGACCTTTTTGCATGCATATATTTTTCCCAGCGCCATTTGTTCAAGAGACTATTCTTTCCCCTTTGGGTAGTCTTGATGCCCTTGTCAAAAAGATCATTTCACAGTATGCCGAAGAGTGTATTTCTCGGCTTTCTATTCTGTTCTATTGATCTATATATCTGTCTTTATGCTACTACCATGTTGTTTTGATGACCATAGCTTTGTAATATATTTTGAAAACAGGAAATCTGAGGCCTCCAACTCTGTTTTTCCTTATCAAGATTGTTTTTGCTGTTCTTGGTCCTTTGATGTTCCATATGAAGATTTGGATTGTTTTTTCTATTTCTGCAAAAACACCCCAAAAATTCTACAGAGACTTTGATGGGGATTTCATTGCCTCCTTAGACCATTTTGGATAATATGGATGTTGTGACAATATTAAGCCTTCAAGTTTATGAACACTGTCCTAAGTTTTTGTTTTTGATGCCATTATAATTGGAATTGTTTTCTTAATTTCCTTTTGTGATTGTCCACTGTTTGTCTATAGAAACACAAATGATTTTTGCATGTTGTTTTTGTATCCTGCAACTTTGCTAATCTTGTTAATTCTAAGTTTTGTGTGTGTGTGTGTGAGTGTGTATGAAATTTTTAGGGTTTTCTATATACAAGATCACGTCATCTGTGAAGAGAGGAAGCTACTGCTTTTACTCTAATGTGGATGCCATTTATTTCTTTTTTGTGTGTCTCATTGCTAATGCTAGAACTTCAATGACTAGGTTGACTAGATGTGGTGAAAGTGGGCATCTTTGTCTTGACCCTGAACTTAGAGGAAGGGCTTTTAGTTTTTCATCACAGAGTATAGTGTTGGTTATGGGCTTTTTATTGGTCGTTATTATGTTGAAGTAATTTCTTTTTTATTCATGAAATCTGTGAGAATTTTTTATCATGAAAGTGTGTTGAAGTTTTTCAAATGTTTCTCTGCATCAATTCAAATAATCATATGGCTTTTATCCTGGTATATTACATGTATTTTTTTATGTTGAGCCAGGCTGGAATTACAGAAATATATCCTACTTAGGCATAATGTATAAGTTTTTAACATGCTGTTGAATTTTGTTTGCTAGTAGACTACGACTTCCATAGTTGGCCACTTCCATACATTGATCACAACAAGTTGACCTAATTTTCACAGACTGGACATGCACCACATGTACATAACAGTATAGTAGGCCTAATTCCTTATGTTGACTACCTCTGTATGTTGACCAGTTTGTTACAGTCCCCTGGGTGGTTCAACTTACATTGGTTCTGCTGTATTTTCTTAAGAATGTTTGCATCAGTATTCATCAGGTATATTGCTTTGTAGTTTTCTTTTAGTGTAATTGTCTGGTTTTGGTGTCAGGGGAATGCTGGCTTCATAAAATGATTTTAGAATTTTTCTCTCTTCAGTTTTTTAGAAGAGTTTGAAAAGGATTGATATCAATTCTTTTTTAAATGTTTGGTAGAATTCTCCAGTGAAATCATCTAACCCTTTGTTTTCTATGTTAGGAGAGTTTTGATTATGGACTTACTAGTTACCATAGTCCCCCCCTTATTCAAGGTTTTGATTTACATAGTTTCAGTTACCTGAAATCAACCATGATTCTAAAATATTAAATGGAAAATTCCAAAATAAACAATGAATACATTTTAAATTAAGTATTAAATTTAAGTATTCCCTATGGATAAGGAGGGATGAACTACTCTTTTGATGTTAAGATTTTTTAATTTTACTTATTATTCATTCTAGGTAGATTTTATGTTTGTAAGAATTTATCCATTCCTTCTGGGTTACCCGATTGGTTGATGTATAATTGTTTATATTAATATAATCCTTATTTCATAAACATCAGTTATTATACCTTCTTTTTCATTTCTGATTTTTGTTATTTGAATCTTCTCTCTCTTTTTTTTTTTTTCCTTAGTCTGGCTAATCATTTGTCAATTTTGCTGATTTTTTTAAAAAAACAAAACTCGGAGTTTTGTTGATTCCCCTCCCCTTTTTCTATTCTCTATTTTATTTATTTCTTCCTCTAATCTTTATTATTGCCTTCTTTCTGCTAACTTTGGGTTTAGTTTGTTCTTCTTTTTCTAGTTCCTTGAGGTATAAAGGTAGGTTGTTGATTTGAGAACTTTATGTTTAATACAGGTGCATCCTCCTATAATGTAAGTTTTGATGTGTTTTCCTTTCCATTTTTTTCAAGATATAATTTCCTTTGTGACTTTTTCTTTGACATAGTGATTGTTTGAGAGCATATTGTTTAATTTCCACATAGTTTTGAATTTTCCTCTTTTCCTTTCGCTATTGATATCTTTCCATTGTGATCAGATATTTGGTGTATTTTGTGGCCTAATATGTGACTTATCCTGGGAATGTTTTGTGTGCACTTGAGGAGAACACATATTTTACCATTGTTGGAGAGAAAGTTTTGTGTATGTCTGTCAGGTCCAATTGGTCTATAGCAGTGGTTCTCAACCTTCCTAATGCCTCCTAATGCTGCAATCCTTTAATACAGTTCCTCATGTTGTGGTGACCCCCAACCATAAAATTATTTTTGTTGCTACTTCATAACTGTAATTTTGCTCCTGTTATGAATCGTAATGTAAATATCTGATGCAGGATGTATTTTATTGTTACAAAGGGGCTACAACCCACAGATTGAGAACCGCTGGTCTATAGTATTGTTCAAGTTCTCTGTTTCCTTATTGATCTTATATCTGTTTATCTATTATTGAGAGTGGGATATTGAAATCCATTACTGTTTTACTATCTATTTTTCCCTCTCATTCTGTCAGTTATTTCATTCATTCATAATTTAGGTTCTCTGATATTAGCTATGTATGTATTTGTAATTATTACATCTTTCTGGTACGCTGACCCTTTTCTTATTATTTAGTGTTTTTCTTTGTGGCTTCTGACAAGCTTTGAATTAAAATCTATTTTGTCTGTTATTAATAGCCACCCTTGCTATATTTCGGTTGCCATTAGGATGACACATTCTTTCCTACCCTTTAACATTCAGCCTATGGGACTGTCTTTTCTTTTTTCTTTTTTTTCTCATTAAACTTTGTTTTGATGGGTCTCAAAATTCTGTGACAGATTTTTTGGTCATGTTGTTTCCATTAAAAAGTACTGATTTTAAAAACTAATAACTTAAAACTGCCACACAAAAAGAAACAAATTGTCCACAACATTTTCCTTTCCTTCTGAAGGTTTTACGATGCATTGTTATCATTAACCAGTCTTTGACTATTAAACTGAAAAGGCCAGTTGAAACAAACAGTTCTGAGACCATTCTTCCACCACTGATTAAGACTGGGGTGGCAGATATTAGACATAACATAATATTAGCCTTCTGAGCTTTCTGGGCAGACTTGGTGACCCTGCCAGCTCCAGCAGCCTTCTTATCCACTGCTTTGATGGCACCAACAGCAACTGTCTGTCTCATGTCACGAACAACGAAATGACACAGGCAGATAATCTGAGAGGCTCTCAACACACATGGGTTTGCCAGGAACCATTTCGACGATGGTGGCGTCACCAGATTTCAGGAATTTAGGGCCCTCTTCCAGCTTCTTACCAGAGCAGCAGTCAATCTTTTCCTTCAGCTCAGCAAACTTGCAGCCACTGTGAGCTGTGTGACAATCCAGTACAGGAGCATAGCCAGCACTAATTTGGCCTGGATGGTTCAGGATAATCACCTGAGCAGTGAAGCCAGCTGCTTCCATCGGTGGGTCATTTTCGCTATCACCAGCAACATTGCCATGACGAACATCTTTGACAGACACATTCTTGACGTTGAAGCCCACGTTGTCTCCTGGAAGAGCTTCACTCAAAGCTTCATGGTGCATTTCAACAGACTTTACTTCAGTTGTAACATTAACTGGAGCAAAGGTGACCACCATGCCCTGTTTGAGAACACCAGTCTCCCCTCGGCCCACAGGGACAGTACCAATACCACCAATTTTGTAGACATCCTGCAGAGGCAGACGCAAGGGCTTGTCAGTTGGACAAGTTGGTTGGAGAATGTAATCCAGAGCTTCAAGCAGCGTGGTTCCACTGGCATTGTCATCCTTCCGGGTGACTTTCCATCCCTTGAACCAAGGCATGTTTGCACTTGGCTCCAACATGTTGTCACCATTCCAACCAGAAATTGGCACGAATGCTACAGTGTCAGGGTTGTAGCCAGTTTTCTTAATGTAAGTGCTGACTTCTTTAACGATTTCTTCATACCGCTTCTGGCTGTAGGACGGCTCAGTGGAATCCATCTTGTTAACACCAACACTTGTTACCCAGTGTGTAAGCCAGAGGGCATGCTCACGGGTCTGCCCATTCTTTGAGATACCAGCTTCAAATTCACCAACATCAGCAGCAACTATCAGGACAGCACAGTCAGCCTGAGATGTGCCTGTGATCATGTTTTTAATAAAGTCTCTGGGTCCTGGGGCATCAATGATAGTCACATAGTATTTGCTGGTCTCAAATTTCCACAGGGAGATATCAATGGTGATACCACGCTCACGTTCAGCCTTCAGTTTATCCAAGACCCATGCGTACTTGAAGGAGCCCTTTCCCATCTTAGCAGCCCCCTTCTCAAAATTTTCAATGGTTCTCTTATCAATGCCTCCACATTTGTAGATCAGATGGCCAGTAGTGGTGGACTTGTCTGAATCTACGTGTCCAATGACGACGATGTTGATATGAGACTTTTCCTTCCCCATTTTGGATCGTATGGGCGGTTTTCATAACACCTGTGTTCTGGCGGCAAACCTGTTGCGAAAAGGCAGGACTTTCTTATATCTACAGGGAATTTCTTATCTACAGTACATAGTGGGTCTTTTTTAAAATATATATACAAAACTCTTCAGCTACTCTCTGTCTTTATTGGGGATTTTAATCCATTTACATGTAATTAATTACATTTAATTAATGTGTTGTACTTACGTTATTCCTTTTTCTTCTTTCATGTTTCTTTTCTTCTTTCATTTTTTATAGTGACATGCTTTGATTCCTTTCATACTTTCTTTCGCCTATCTTTTGCAGCTATTCTGAGATTACGTAATAGTTTTTAAAGCGATCTATTTTAAATCTATTTGAAATCTTTAGCCATGTATAAAAACTGTATTCCTTTACCTCTCTCTTCCCACATTGTATTATCTGTCTTACAAATCACATGTTTTTACATTGTGTACACATTTACATAATTATGTAAAGTTATGTTTAAGCTTTTATTACATTCTCTACCATAATTAAAAGGGATTTGTGCACCATTAGTTCAGTGTTACAGGATTCTGTATTTGTCTATACATTTACCTTTACCAGAGAGCTTCACATTTTTATAAGCTTTCATGTTGATGTTTACCATGCTTTCATTTAAAGAACTCCCATTAGCATTTCTTGTGTGGCCAATCTGGTGGTGATAAACTTCCTCAACTTTTGCTTGTCTGGGAAAGTTATTTATCCTTCATTTAATAAAATTTTTACTTTCAATTCTTATGGGTACATAAAAGTTGTATTATATATATTAATATTTATAGGCACATGTTATGTTTTGATACAGGCATACAATGATCAAATGAGGGTAGTTGGGGTATTCATTACCTCAAGAATTTATGATTTCTTTGTGTTAGGATTATTCCAACTCTACCCTTTTAAAAGTTATTTTAAAATATACACTAACTTATTGGTCACTATGGTCAATTTGTGGTGCTGTCAAATACAGTCCATTCTTTTTAACTGTCTAGCTATATTGACTCCTCATTAATCCCCCTCCCTGCTACTTTTCTCAGCCTCTGATAACTATCATTCTACTCTCTGATCAAGTGTTTCTTTTGTTTGTTTATTTTGTTTTTCAGGGTCTTTTTGGAGACAGACTGTCACCCTCTTGCTCCAGGCAAGATACAGTACACTGGTTCAGCCTGGCTCGTAACAACCTCAAACTCCTGGGCTCAAGTGATCCTCCTGCCTCAGCCTTCTGAGTAGCTGGGACTATAGGCACCTGCCAAAATGCCTGTCTAATTTTCTATTTTTAATAGAGATGGGGGTCTCACTCTTGCTCAGCCTAGTCTGGAACTTCTGAGCTCAAGCAGTCCTCCCACCTTGACCTCCTAGAGTGCTAGGATTATAGGCATGTGCCACCTCACCTGGCCGATCAATTATTTTAACATTTAGCTTCCACACATGAGTGAGAACACTTGAGATTTATCTTTCCGTGCTTAGCTTATTTCACTTAACATCATGTTCTCCCGTTTCATCCATGTTGTTGCAAATTGTGGGATTTTGTTCTTTTTTATGGCTATATAATACTCCACTGTGAATTGTACCACAATTTCCTTATCCATTCATCTGTTCATGGACACTTAGGTTGGCTCCAAATCTTGGCTATTATGAATAGTGCTACAGTAAACATGGGAGTGCAGATAGCTTTTCAATATACTGAATTCTTTTCTTTTGTATAAATATCTAGCAATGGGGTTACTAAGTTATATGGTTGTTGAGGATTCTTCATACTTTTCTTGATAGTGGTTGCATTAATTTACATTTCTACCAACTGTGTATGAGGGTTCCACTTTCTTCACATCCTCACCAGGATTCATTATTGCCTGTCTTTTTGGCAAAAGCCATTTGTTTTTCAATATTTATCTTTTAATGTAAGGTGTGATTCTTTTTTTTTTTTTTATTGCTAGGGATTCACTGAGGGTACAATAAGCCAGGTTACATTGATTGCAATTGTTAGGCAAAGTCCCTCTTGCAATCATGTCTTGCCCCCATAAAGTGTGACACACACCAAAGCCCCACCTCCCTCCCTCCATCCATCTTTCTGCTTTTCCTCCCCCCCATAACCTTAATTGTCATTAATTGTCCTCATATCAAAATTGAGTACATAGGATTCATGCTTCTCCATTCTTGTGATGCTTTACTAAGAATAATGTCTTCCACTTCCATCCAGGTTAATACGAAGAATGTAAAGTCTCCATTTTTTTTAATAGCTAAATAGTATTCCATGGTATACATATACCACAGCTTGTTAATCCATTCTGGGTTGGTGGGCATTTAGGCTGTTTCCACATTTTGGTGACTGTAAATTGAGCTGCAATAAACAGTCTAGTACAAGTGTCCTTATGATAAAAGGATTTTTTCCCTTCTGGGTAGATGCCCAGTAATGGGATTGTAGGATCAAATGGGAGGTCTAGCTTGAGAGCTTTAGGTTTCTCCATACTTCCTTCCAGAAAGGTTGTACTAGTTTGCAGTCCCACCAGCAGTGTAAAAGTGTTCCCTTCTCTCCACATCCACGCCAGCATCTGCAGTTTTGAGATTTTGTGATGTGGGCCATTCTCACTGGGGTTAGATGATATCTCAGGGTTGTTTTGATTTGCATTTCTCTAATATATAGAGATGATGAACATTTTTTCATGTGTTTGTTAGCCATTCGTCTGTCATCTTTAGAGAAAGTTCTATTCATGTCTCTTGCCCATTGATATATGGGATTGTTGGCTTTTTTCATGTGGATTAATTTGAGTTCTCTATAGATCCTAGTTATCAAGCTTTTGTCTGATTGAAAATATGCAAATATCCTTTCCCATTGTGTAGGTTGTGTCTTTGCTTTGGTTATTGTCTCCTTAGCTGTACAGAAGCTTTTCAGTTTAATGAAGTCCCATTTGTTTATTTTTGTTGTTGTTGCAATTGCCGTGGCAGTCTTCTTCATGAAGTCTTTCCCCAGGCCAATATCTTCCAGTGTTTCTCCTATGCTTTCTTGGAGGATTTTTAAGGTTTCACGCCTTAAATTTAAGTCCTTTATCCATCTTGAATCAATTTTTGTGAGTGGGGAAAGGTGTGGGTCCAGTTTCAGTCTTTTACATGTAGACATCCAGTTCTCCCACCAGCATTTATTGAATAGGGAGTCTTTCCCCCAACGTATGTTCTTGTTTGGTTTATAGAAGATTAGGTGGTTGTAAGATGTTAGTTTCATTTCTTGGTTTTCAATTTGATTCCAAGTGTCTGTGTCTCTGTTTTTGTGCCAGTACCATGCTGTCTTGACCACTATGGTTTTGTAGTACAGACTAAAATCTGGTATGCTGATGCCTCCAGCTTTATTTTTATTACTAAGAACTGCCTTAGCTATATGGGATTTTTTCTGGTTCCATACAAAACGCAGAATCATTTTCTCCAAATCTTGAAAGTATGATGTTGGTATTTTAATAGGAATGGCATTGAACAGGTAGATTGCTTTGGGAAGTATAGACATTTTAACAATGTTGATTCTTCCCATCCGTGAGCATGGTATGTTCTTCCATTTGTTAATATCCTCTGCTATTTCCTTTCTGAGGATTTCATAGTTTTCTTTATAGAGGTCCTTCACCTCCTTCGTTAGGTATATTCCTAGGTACATCATTTTCCTTGAAACTATGGTGAAGGGAGTTGTGTCCTTAATTGGCTTCTCATCTTGACTGTTATTGGTGTATACAAAGGCTACTGACTTGTGGACATTGATTTTATATCCTGAAACATTACTGTATTTTTTGATGACTTCTAGGAGTCTTGTGGTTGAGTCTTTGGGGTTCTCTAAGTATAAGATCATGTCGTCAGCAAAGAGGGAGAGTTTGACCTCCTCTGCTCCCATTTGGATTTATTTCCTTGTCTTACCTAATTGTATTGGCTAGAACTTCCAGCACTATGTTGAATAGTAAAGGTGACAGAGGACAACCTTGTCTGGTTCCAGTTCTAAGAGGAAAAGCTTTCAGTTTTACTCCATTCAGTAAAATAATAGCTGTGGGTTTGTCATAGATAGCTTCAATCAGTTTTAGAAATGTGCCACCTATGCCTATACTCTTCAGTGTTCTAATTAGAAAAGGATGCTGGATTTTATCAAATGCTTTTTCTGCATCTTTTGAGAGGATCATGTGATCTTTATGTTTGCCTCTGTTAATATGGTGGATAACGTTTATGGACTTGCGTATGTTAAACCAGCCTTGCATCCCTGGGATGAAGCCTACTTGATCATGATGAATGACTTTTTTGATGATAAGCTGTAATCTATTGGTTAGGATTTTGTTGAGAATTTTTGCATCTATGTTCATGAGTGAGATTGGTCTGAAATTCTCCTTTTTGTTTGGGTCTTTTTCTGGTTTTGGTATCAGGGTGATGTTTGCTTCATAGAATGTGTTGGGGAAGATTCCTTCTTCCTCAATTTTTTGGAATAATTTCTGCAGTACAGGAATAAGCTCTTCCTTGAAGGTTTGATAGAATTCTCGTGTGAAGCCATCTGGACCAGGGCATTTTTTGGTTGGAAGATTTTTTATTGTTTCTTTGATCTCAGTGCTTGAAGTTGGTCTGTTCAGGAGCTCTATTTCTTCTTGGCTAAGTCTAGGGAGAGGGTGTGATTCCAAATATTGATCCATTTCTTTCACATTGTCAAATTTCTGGGCATAGAGTTTCTGGTAGTATTCAGAGATGATCTCTTGTATCTCTGTGGGATCAGTTGTTATTTCCCCTTTATTATTTCTGATTGAGGTTACTAGAGATTTTACTTTTCTATTTCTCGTTAGTCTGGCCAATGGTTTATCTATTTTATTTATTTTTTCAAAAAACCAACTCCTTGTTTCATTAATTTTCTGAATGATTCTTTTGTTTTCAATTTCATTGATCTCTGATTTGATTTTGGTTATTTCTTTTCTTCTACTGAGTTTGGCTTCGATTGTTCTCCTTTTTCCACTTCCATAATATGGCTTGTGAGATTGTTGATGTGCTCTCTTTCTGTTTTTCGAATGTAGGCATCTAAAGCGATGAATTTTCCTCTCAAAACTGCTTTTGCAGTATGCCACAGGTTTTGGTAGCTTGTGTCTTCATTGTTGTTATGCTCGAGGAAGTTAGTGATTTCCTGTTTTATTTCTTCCTGCACCCATCTGTTATTCAACAGAAGATTGTTTAATTTCCATGCCTTTGTGTGGGGTCGAGCGTTTTTGTTAGAGTTGAGTTCCACCTTTACTGCCTTATGGTCTGAGAAGATACAAGGTAGTATTTCAATTCTTTTGATTCTGTTGATATTTGTTTTGTGTCCCAGGATATGATCAATTTTGGAGACTATTCCATGGGGTGAAGAGAAGAATGTATATTCTTTATCTTTAGGATGGAGTGTTCTATATGCGTCTATCAAGCACAGTTGTTCTAGGGTCTCATTTAAATCTCTTATATCTTTGTTTAATTTCTGTTTAGAGGATCTGTCCAGCTCTGTAAGAGGAGTGTTAAAGTCCCCTGTTATTATGGTATTATCAGATATCATATTGCTCAGACTGAGTAAGGTCTGTTTCAAGAATCTGGGAGCATTCAAATTGGGTGCATAAATATTTAGAATTGAATATTCTAAATTTATAGGAATCCCAGAAGGGGAAGAAGAATACCCCAGAGGAATGGAAGCCATACTAGAGAATATTATAAAAGAAAATTTCCCAAATATCACCAAAGATTCTGACACACTGCTTTCAGAGGGATATCGGACCCCAGGTTGCCTCAACTCTAACCGAGCTTCTCCATTCCTCTGGGGTATTCTTCTTGTTGTATTTTTCCCTTGACCAATATAAAGTGACCATCTTTGTCTTTTTTGACTTTAGTTGCTTTAAATCCACATGAATCTGAAAATAAGATTGCAACTCCTCTTTTCTTCTGAATTCCATTTGCCTGAAAAATTGTCTTCCAACCCTTGACTCCGAGCTTTAATTTGTCTTTTGAAGCCAGGTGTGTTTCTTGCAGACAGCAGATGGATGGCTTGTGTTTTTAATCCAGTCATCCAATCTATGTCTCTTCAGTGGGGAATTCAAGCCATTAACATTTATTGAGATAATTGATAAGTGTGGTAGTATTCTATTCGTCTTATTTTGTGAGAATCCATTGCTTAGTTTTATCTCTTGCACCAGTGTGGAGGTTAGATTCTGTCCTTTAATTTCTGAGTTCTTACTTTGCTGCTGATCCATTGTGGTGGTCAGTGTGTAGAACAGGTTGAAGTATTTCCTGTAGAGCTGGTCTTGTTGTGGCAAATTTTCTCAATGTTTGTATATCCGTAAATGATTTGATTTCTCCGTCAATTTTGAAGCTTAGCTTAGCAGGGTACAGAATTCTGGGCTGGAAATTGTTCTGTTTAAGTAGATTAAAGGTAGATGACCATTGTCTTCTTGCTTGGAAAGTTTCATTAGAGAAGTCTGCGGTCACTCTGATGGATTTGCCCCTGTAGGTCAACTGGTGCTTACTCCTGGCAGCTTGCAGAATCGTTTCTTTTGTCTTGACTTTGGACAGGTTCATCACAATGTGTCTTGGAGATGCTCAGTTAGAGTTGAGGCGACCTGGGGTCCGATATCCCTCTGAAAGCAGTGTGTCAGAATCTTTGGTGATATTTGGGAAATTTTCTTTTATAATATTCTCTAGTATGGCTTCCATTCCTCTGGGGTATTCTTCTTCCCCTTCTGGGATTCCTATAACTCATATGTTGGAACGCTTCATAAAGTCCCATAATTGTGACAGTGAACGTTCTGCTTTCTCTCTCTTCTTTTCTGCCTTTTTTACTATCTGAGTTATCTCAAAAACTTTGTCTTCTACCTCTGAAATTCTTTCTTCTGCATGGTCTAACCTGTTGCTGATACTTTCCATTGCATCTTTAAGTTCCCTAATTGACTGTTTCAGTTCCTTCAGCTCTGCTATATCCTTTTTATATTCTTCATATCGTTCATCTCTTATTTGATTCTGTTTTTGGATGTCCTTTTGGTTATTTTCCACTTTATTAGCAGTTTCCTTCATTGTTTCCATCATTTCTTTCATTGTTTTCATCATGTGTATTCTAAATTCCCTTTCTGTCATTCCTAACATTTCTTTATAGGTGGAATCCTCTGCAGTAGCTACCTCATGGTCCCTTGCGGGGTTGTTCTGGACTTGTTCTTCATGTTGCCTGAGTTTTCTGCTGATTCTTCCTCATGAGTGATTTCTTTTATCTGTTTCCTTGCCCTAATTTTCCTTTCACTTCCTCTTGCTCTTTAAGTTCTCGTGCCTGTGGACTAAGGGTTAGATGAATCCTTTTGGTACAGGACCAGAAGGGTGAGAAGGTTGAAGGGCAAGAAAGGGATGAAAGAAAGGAGGATGGAGTGAAAAGAAAAAAAAATAGAGAAAGGAGAGGGGATGGGTAAAAGGAATATTGACAAAAAGAAGAGAGGCACAGAAATAGGGAGACAGAGCAATATAGGTGTACAGTAGGGTACTTTGACACAACCTTAAAAAAAAACCCACCTTCTCGGGATGCCCAGTTGGGTGGTTCCCTTCTGATCTTTGCTAACCTGATCAGACACAGTCCGCCACCTCCACCAAGTAGAGAGGAAAGACAAAAATGCTATATATCAAACCAAAACAAGCAAACAGAAAACTTTACGGGATAAAATTGGGTGAAAAACCAAATAATAGCGGTAGAAACAGTAGCAAAAATGAAGTTCTAGTTATTACAAAAGGCAGCAATGGGAAATTATAATTAAACTAGAAAAATTGAGAAAGAAAAAAGATCTGTACATAAAAGATTGAAATTAAAAACAAAACAATAAAAAAAAAAACAATATCAACAACATCAAAATAAACAAAAAATCTATCAAACCAAAACAAAAAAAGCAAAACACAACCAAAAACAAAGCGGTATGTATATGTTGTTGAATATTGTCTGGGCAACACCTGGTCTTCTGGGGTATGAGATGTTAATCACAGTTCTGATACGACTGGAGGCTGCTGAGTTCTCAAACCCCTGCAGGTAGACACCCTAAATCTCTCTTCAGCCCACTTAAAAGGCACTTCGAACTTGTAAACTTGCTGAGCAGAAGCCTTCCCAGGAAAGTGCTTGTTGCTGGAATCACTGCTGAAGTGGCTATCCACTTACCCAGTGTGCTAAAACCAGTCTCACTCTGCCCCTGAGGGTTAGGGCTGCAAGGCGGCTCAGACCCCACCCTTAGGCTACTCGGTGTTGGGTTACCAGCTCCCAGCCATTCTAGCTCTACGACCCTGAGGGCAGAACTTGCCGGGGCAGATCGCTCACAATGGCTCCCTGTAGCCCACAGCCAAACACTATTAGCTTCATCTGGCTCAGTGGCTCAGACTGGGGCCCTAGACAATGGTCAAAGTTCTCCGCATTTCTGCTCAGCCTGTCCCCAAGGCAGCTCAACTGAGTGCCAAGTCCAAAGACACCAAAACATTTCACAGGTAAGGCCTTTCTGGTTTGCAGTCTCGCTGCTACTGAAGTTACAGTTGCGGGCGGGTTTAGACTGATTGAACACACATGACCACTTGCCAGTTTTCCACTGTTTTTGTCCTCTTGGGGTCCGGAAGTCTCTCGCTGACTCTCTGTATCCTCACAGGGGTGATGATAGGCAGATCCCACCAGCCAGAGATGCCTGGAGTCCTATCTCCCTGGACTCACGGTGCCCAGATGCAAGGAAGCTGTTACTCGGCTGCCAACTTGCTCTCCTCCTCTGACAAAAGCCATTTTAAATGGGGTGAGATAATATCTCATTACAGTTTTGATTTGTATTTCTCTGAAGACTAATGATGTGGAGTATTTTTTCATATACCTGTTGGCCATTAGTATGTCTTTTGCCCAGATCCTTTGCCCATTTTAAAAGTCAAATTATTTGATTTTTTCCTATTGATTTATTGACATTCCTTTCATATTCCAGTTATTAATCTTTTGTTAGATAGTTTGGAAATCTTTTCTCCCATTTTGTGGGCTATCGCTTCACTTTGTTGATCTTTTTCTTTTGCTGTGCAGAAACTTTTTAGCTTGATGTGATCCTGTTTGTCCAGTTTTACTTTGGTTCCCTGTGCTTTGGGGGGTATTACTTAAGAAGTCCTTGCCCAGACTGATGTCCTGAAGCATTCCCAATGTTTTCCTTTAGTAGTTTCATAGCTTAAGATATTAGACTGGCATCTTTCATCCATTTTGATTTGATTTTTGCATATGTTGAGAGATAAAGGTCTAGTTTTATTCTTCTGAATATGGATATCCAGTTTTCCCAGCACGATTTCCGGATGACACTGTCCTTTTCCCAGTGTATGTTTCTTTGTTGAAGATAAGTTCACTATAGATGTATTATTTATTTTTGGGTTTTCTATGCTGTTCCATTAGTCCCTGTGTCTGTTTTTATGCCAATATTATGCTGTCTTGGATACTTCAGTTCTGTGGTATAATTTAAAGTCAGGTAATGTGATTCCTCCAGTTTTGTTCTTTTTGTTCATGATGGTATTGGCTATTCTGTTTTTTTTGTGTTTCCTTATCAATTTTGTGATTATTTATTCTATTTCTGTGGAGAATTCCATTGGTATTTTGATGAGGATTACATTGAATCTATAGATTGCTTTGAGTAGCATGGGCATGTTAACAATATTGATTCTTCCAATTCATGAGCATGAAAGATCTTTCCATATTTTTGTGTCTGCTTCAGTTTTTTTCATTGGTGTTTTATAGTTTTCATTGTAGAGATCTTTCACTTCTTTGGTTAAGCTTATTCTTAGGTATTTTATTTTATTTGCAGCTATTGTGAATGGGATAATTTTCTTGGTTTCTTTTTCAGATAGTTTGCTGTTGGTGTATAGAAATGCTGCTGATTTTTGTATGTTGATTTTATATCCTGAAAATTTACTGAGTTTGTTTATCAGTTCTAATAGTTGTTTTCATTTTCTGGTATGGAATCTTTAGGTTTCTTTAGAGAGAAGATTATACCATCTTCAAATAAAGATAATCTGACCTTTTCTTTTCCAATTTGGATGTCCTTTATTTCTTTTTCTTGTCTGATTTCTCTAGCTAGAACTTCCAGTACTATGTTGAATAACAATGGGAATCCTTGTCTTGTCTTGTCCCACATCCTAGAGGACAGCCTTTCAGTTTTTCTCCATTCAATACAATACTAGCTATGAGTGTCAATTTTGTTTTTTTGCAGTTTTTTGGCCGGGGCTGGATTTGAACCCACTACCTCCGGTATATGGGACTGGCACCCCACTCCTTTGAGCCACAGGTGCCACCCTGTGAGTCTCCATTTTTGAAGGATAGTTTTATCAAATACAGTGTTAGTGGTTTGGCAGTTTTTTTTCATTTGGCACTTGAAATACATTACTCCACATCCTTCTGTCTTATAAGGTTTCTGCTGAGAAATCTGATAATAATTTTAAGGGAGCTTCCTTGTACATGAGGAGTTATTTTTCTCTTGCTGTTTTCAAGATTCTTTATCTTGTATTTTGACGATTTGATTATAATATAGTTGGTATGGGTCCTTTGGACTTACTTAGTTGGAATATTGAGCTTCTTCCATCTGGACTTGGGAAGTTTTCAGCAATTATTTTTTCTTTCTTTTTTTTTTTTTTTTTTTTTGGTAGAGACAGAGTCTCACTGTACCGCCCTCGGGTAGAGTGCCGTGGCGTCACACGGCTCACAGCAACCTCTAACTCTTGGGCTTATGCGATTCTCTTGCCTCAGCCTCCTGAGCAGCTGGGACTACAGGCACGCGCCACAACGCCCGGCTATTTTTCTGTTGTGGTTTGGCTGGGGCTGGGTCCGAACCCGCCACCCTCGGCATATGGGGCCGGTGTCCTACTCACTGAGCCACAGGCGCCGCCCAGCAGCAATTATTTTTTCAAGTTAGCTCTTTATTCCTTTCTCTTTCTGGAACTCTCATAATGTGTATATTGATCTGCCTGATGATGTCATTCTCATTTGTTTTTTCTCCTATGTAATATTTCACAAATGACCTGTCTTCAAGCCTTCAAGTTTATTTATTGCTCTTGCTGTGAAACTCTTCAAATTTTTCAATACAGTTATATTCTTCAGCTCCAGAATTTCAGTTTGCTTCTTTTTTTATAGTTTCTGTTTTTCTTGATATTTTCATTTTGGTTATTCCTTGTTTATCTGATTTAGTTGTCTGCATAGTCTTTTAGGTCATTGAGTTTCTTTGGGATGGTTATTCTGAATTCCTTGCAAGGTAATTTATAAATATCTGTTTTTCTTGTTAGTTTTTAGACACTTATTTTATTCCTTAGTTTGGGCCATATTTCCCTAGTTCTTCATATGCCTTGTTATTTTTTGCTTTTATTCGGGGCATTTGAGAAAAATATCAGCCAGCTTTCCCATTCATCTCTTTTTTTCCCAAGGGAGAAGCTGTAAGTGGGGCACTTACTTAGTTTCATTGAGCTACGTGAGATTGAGGAAAGGCTAATAAGACTGAAATGCAATGTTTCTTACCTGTTTCAATGCTACTACTCTTGGCTTTGCACTTGCCTAGGGGTATTATGAATTTGTAAGCGGTTTCCAGAGGTCTCATGAAGGCATTATGGACCAAATATTGTTGGTGAGTCACTGTCTCCATTGGAGAATAAGATTTGTGGCTTTCCATTCTGCCAACTTGCTTACATAACCTTCTAGGAAGGTTTTCTATGAGTTTTTACCTATTTTTTTTTTTACTTGTCAGTGTGTGGCAATGAAAAGGCCATTGTATTGGGGGTCAGTAGATAAAGTTCCATATCTGGTTCTATCATTAATGGTAGAACTACTGCTAATTATAAAAAAAGTAAAATGGAGCTAGAATAGAGATTATAGTAGCATATTTTTGAAATTTTAAAATTTGAAGGAATTTATTGCTTATTCTCTGCCCATTCTCAGAATTTTAATAGTAAAGAAATTTTCTTTAATATTTTTCTAATTATGAACCTAATGAGTGTTTACAGTAGAATATACACACAAATCATCTATAATCCATTCAACCTGAGTAATTACTGTTACCATTTTTGGATATTTGCTTTGCGTTTTGTTTGTATCTGAATAACGTGTTCAAAATTATGTATCTTTAAATGTTCTCTCTGTACATAGTTCTATTCATTCTCTAATCATCAGACTTTATAGAATGAACTTTTTTTCATGTTAAGCATTCATTGATTTTTTGATAGCCTTATACTGTCCCAACATACAACTATATCATATCTTATTTAACCATATAATCATATCTCATATTTCTATTTGGGAAGGTTAATATAAATACAGGACCATGAACATCTGTGTAGAAATACTTAATGTTTTTTTCAGAATGAGCCATTTTCTTCAAATAGATTACCAAAAATGGAATTCCTAGGTCAAAGAAGGTGTGGACATGAATGAATTTAGATGTTTTCTGCCTGTAAGTGTTTTGAACAAAGTGTGATGATATCTGTTACATTGCTCTTGTTCTTTATGACTATTATCTTAAAAAATTTTTAGCTACATTATATTTTATTTATATTTCTTTATTACCAAGCCTGAATGGGTATTCCATTTATATATTAACTTTTTCTGTCTCTGTCACTTGTTTTATTTATTTATTTATTTATTGAGACAAGAGTCTCAGGTTAGAGTGCTGTGATATCAATTAATCTCGCTCATAGCAGCCTCAAACTCCTGGGTTTAAGCAGTCCTCCTGCCTTTGCCTCCTTGAGTAGCTGGTACTATAGGCACCCACTGCAATGCCTGGTTATTCTTTTCTCTTTTTGGTAGAGATAGGGTCTTGATCTTCCTGTTGATCAGGCTGAGCTCAAGGGATCTTCCTGCCTCAGCCTCTTGGAGTGCTAGGATTATAGTCATGAGCCACTGAGCCCAGCCCTATCACTTGTTTGTCCTTATCTCTTTTGCACTTTTCTCTAGTGTGATATTAGAAACTTTCTCTTAAATTTATTTTTACTCTTTATATATTAAGGGCAGTAACATGTTTTCCGCTTTATGGTAAATATTTTCTCCTAGTTTAAGGTATATCTAGCTTTTAATTATGTCTTATGTTCTGGCACATTGAATCTTTTATTTAATCAAATTTGTTCAGTTTTTCCTCAGTCGTTTTTTCCTTTATTATTGTGCTTATAGTGTGCTCATTCAGATATTAGATAAATCTCACCTAAATTTTCTTTTAAGCTTTTAATGTATACATACGTTTCTGACTATGACAGTTTTTTCTCCTTGAAGAACCTATTTGTGGGGCAGATCTACTAGCAATGCGTTTCTTCAGTTTTTGTTTGTCTGAAGTAATTCTGTTTTTCTTCCTTTTAAAGAATAATTTTGCTGAATATAGAATATAATTTGTTGAGTTTCTCCCACAAAACTTTAAATATTTTATTTCATTCTCTTTTTGCATAGTTTATGACAAGAAATCTGCTCTTTTATCCTCTATGGGTAAGATGTTTCCCTCCTATGGTGGCTTTCAAGATTTTATCTTTGACTTTGATTTCCAGCAGTCTGAATATGATAGTGTTAAATGGGGCTTTTTTTTTTTTTTTTTTTTTTTTGCATTTATCCTGCTTGGTAGTGTTCTCTAATATATTCCTAGATTGTTATTTTGGTATCTGTCATTTCCTTAGGAAAATTCTTGGTCATAATCACTTCAAATATTTCTTTTGCTTTATTTTTTTCTTTTCCCCTTCTGGTTAAATTACATGTATGTTGTACCTTTGACGTTATTCCACAGATGATGGTTTCCTGCTCTCCTCCACCTCTTCCTCCTCTTCCTTCTCTTCTTTTTATTCTTCTCATCCTTCCTCTTTCTCCCCCACTTTCCTCTCTCTCTTTGCACTTCCATTTGGGAAGTGTCTGTTGACTGTCCTCAAGCTCACTGATTCTTTATTCAGCCATGGCTAGTCTCTTCATAAATTCCTCAAACACATTCTTCATTTTTGCTTCATACTGTTTGATTTCTAACATTTCCTTTAGATTCTCTTAGAGTTTTCATTTCTCTTTGACATTAACTATCTGTTATTGCATATTATCTACTTTTTCCCCATCAATTTTAGGTGCCAACTTGACTGGATTAAAGAATATCCAGACAGCTGGTAAAGCATTATTTTTGGGTATGTCCATGAGGGTGTTTCTGGAAAAGATTGAGATTTGAATCAGTGAACTGAATAAGGAAGATCTGCCCTCACTTGATGTGGGTGGGCACCTTTCAATCAGTTGAGGCATGGATACAAAGAAAAAAGACGGGAAGAACCCTGCCACCATTCCTATATCTCTCCCTTCCTCTCTCTCTCTTCTTTGTATTCTGAAGCTAGGAAACCCATCTTCTCCAGCCCTTGGGAATCAGAACTCAAAGTTCTCCAGTTTTAGACTCTGGGACTTGAACTGGTGGCCCCCCAGTTTCTTAGACATTTGGCCTCAGATTGAAAGTTACACTATTGACTCCCCTGGGCTTCGATTGAGCCATGTTACTGGCTTCCCTTGTTCTCCAGTTTGTAGATGGCACATGATGGGACTTCTCAGTTTCTATGATCACAGCCCCTAATAAATCCCCTCTCATCCAACTATCTATCTATCTATCTATCTATCCTATTGGTTCTGTTTCTATAGAGAACCCTAATACACATATTAATCATAGTTATTTAAAATTCCCAATCTGATAATCCCAATATCTGTCTGATTCTTAAATGGCTTTTTCTGTTCAAATTTTTTTTTCTTGCCTAAAAAAAGTGCCATGCTATTTTTATTGAAAGCTGAAAATAATGGATTGGGTACTAGGCCTTTAACATGAGGTTTTATGTTAATCTAGAGTAGATTAATCATAGGCTGTACTTGGCCTGTGTTTTGGTCTCCCCTGTTGTCTTTGGGATTCCCTAAGAACTTCTTGCGGAGAATCTTATCTTGAAGCTCTTTCGGTTTTAATTTATTGTAATTTATGGTTATTATGCTGATAAGGTATGGTGCTAAGGTGTGAGGTAGAGGAAGTATTCTGTAATCTGATGGCTAAATATTAGTCTTTAAATGGGCTCGCATTCCTAGATCGTGAATGTGTTGCCTCCCCAATCCCTCCTCATCCCTTACCTGGCTTTACTTTTCTTCATGCTGTTTATCACAACCTGATGTTTTTCGTGGGTGTTCATTGATCCACAAGGCAAGGAGTTTATATCATTCACACAGCCTCTCCAGGGTTTGCAACATTACCAGAGCACTGCAGATCTCAGCAGTTTCCTAGATGTCCATTGTACTGGGCATCTCTGGTTACTTTTTGTGGACTTTGCATTCTCTTGCTTGAGGGATATTATCTACCCCTAGTTTCTTGGCATCATCTACTTTTATATTTTAATAGAGGGGAGTTGGTCGTATCAGCTGGAATTGTGAGAAACCACATGAGTAGAAACCAAGACAGAAATAAGTTGGCAGTGGCGGCTCACACGGGAGAGCTAAGCAGCTCCTAGATGTGTTCTCATAGACCTTGCTGCTCAGACGGACTAAAGGAAATGCTGCTGTCTTAATCTCTGGTGGCCAGGGTGCTAGGGTATGTCTCCTATAATGTGTGGTGTGTCTGCTATGTGAGCATGTGTCTGTGTGAGGGTGTGTAGTGGGTATTCCAAAAAGTGTGATGGCCGTAAGGGCCTCGCAAGTCTTGATTCTCTCTTTCGTGTGCCAGCTTCTCACTGACATTGTCCATTCTTGGTTATGGAGGGCAGAACATTAAAGTCAGCCATTTTTTCCCTAGGAGTGCCCCTCACCCACTGCCCACCCTCCATTGCTAGGCTAGTGTTTAGGGAGAGATTTACTAGCTGATTTTTTTCTTTTTTAAACCTGATTATAGCTTTAAGGTCAAGACTTCTGTTCTGGACTTTTAGGCATATCACATATACCTCTCATTTTATTTTCCTTGCTTTTTAAACTCCCATTCGGGGATGGAGAACCTATGGCCTTAAGGAAACATATGGCCTTTCTTGATTCTGAAGTGCAGTCTTTGTGTTTTTTTTTTTTTTTTTTAGAGAGACAGAGTTTTACTTTATTGCCCTCGGTAGAGTGCTGTGGCATCACAGCTCACAGCAACCTCCAGCTCCTGGGCTAAGGAGATTCTCTTGCCTCAGCCTCCCGAGTAGCTGGGACTACATGCCAGCCACAATGCCTGGCTATTTTTTTGTTGTTGTTGTAGTTTGTCTGGGGCAGGGTTTGAACCTGCCACCCTTGGGTATGTGGGGCCAGCGCCCTACCCACTGAGACACAGGTGCCGCCCAGTGCAGCCTTTTTGACCGAATCCAATTGCATATAACAAATCCTTCCATTAGAGAGGGTGCAGCAAAGAAAGATGAAGCTTTGATGCTTAAAAGAGGACGATCTTGAAGTCAGAAGGTTGTGGGTTCCCCACCCTTCCCCAGTTGGCTTATAATAACATCAGTTAGTTGTTGCAGAGTCTAGGCTGCAACTCAGGACTTTTTTGTTTTGTTTTTGTTTTTTTAAGTAACTTATTTTGATCAGTGTGCTAAGAGGAGATTCAAAGGTTCCAGTGTGTGCTCGTGTGTGTGGGGGATGGTCCCTCCTCCCTTCTTCCTCCTCCTCTTCCTCTTCTGCTTATTCCTCCTCCTCTGTTCCCTCCCTCCCTGAGAGGAGTTAGGCCAGCATTAGAGACAACTCTCAGTGGCCGTACTTCCCCAGTATTATCACTTCAAGAATTTCCTAGCTGATAACAGAGGGATTCTAGGCCAAATGTCACATAGGATATGGATGGCTCTTTGAATTGCAGCGCAGCAAGAAATTTATCCCCTCTGTTGAAGTCATATTCATTTTCAGCTGTACTGAAAAACCTCAGGCCTTCCAATATTGATGAATAGTAAAAATTCACTCCACATAATAACACCTGTATTTGCCTAGCCTTGTGGCCCTCTGATTCTGTTACATGATCCAGTGGCTGAAAAATGCACCTGGACTAAGGTTCAGTTAAATAGCGAATGTCCATTTCTATTTACAATAGATGCTTTCCTCACAAACTGCAGGCTCTGGCAGTAATTTGAGCAGGCACCTGTTCACATGACGTAACATAATGTACCTCAGAACTGTGATAGCCCCGGGTAATATTGCACTCTAGCATACTTTGGTATCTAATTTCCTCCTGGCTGTTTGGGTTGGTTAAGTCATAGAAGCCCATGATTAAACTATAGTGTTTCTGCAAAGAGTGATGGAACCCACAGGAGTGGTTACTA
Organism: Nycticebus coucang; assembly: GCF_027406575.1. Lineage (NCBI taxonomy): Eukaryota > Metazoa > Chordata > Mammalia > Primates > Lorisidae > Nycticebus > Nycticebus coucang. Next base: position 113,577,046 of record NC_069788.1, on the reverse strand, counting down.
TTTAGTGACTCCTTACTGTCTGCCAGGTGCTGTGCTAGGGGCTTCATGTGTGTTATTTTGTTTAATCCCCACCACACACCTGGGAAATATTAACCCCTCTGTACATGTGAAGACACTAAAGGTTGAATGACTAATAAGTGGAGCCAGTGATATGTCCAGTTCTAGCCCCTAACGTCTATTAACTCTGTCATATGGATAGAGTTTGTCAGATTAGTTGTCAGTCTAGTGACCACTGAGGGAAGGGGACAAAGGAAAGGTAAGTGATGACTGAGGACACGGGGTGGAGAAAGATCCCTTCCTTATGTGAGAGTGCGTCTGGAGTTACTTGAGAGGCTGCCTAACACATGTAGCTTTAGCAGCAGTTGATAGGCTTATCCAAATGTCACACTTGACCTTTGCCTTTACATCATGATTTGAGTTTGCTTCAGATGGGGGCATTACCTCAAGTCTAGAATGTGTGACATTGAGGTAAGTTGCCACCTACTCCCTGGGTAAAGATTTCATGTTCAACCAGATCATCAATTACCCAGGCAAAGGGAACAAACCGGAGAGAATGTTGATTCAGATTTTTCCTATGTAGTCATACTTGTAGTCACAGTGTGTTTGAAGGTAAACGATAGCTAAATTATCACCCATTTTAAAAATGTTTCCACTTTAACAGAGTTACCAAATGGCACATTAGCCCTAAATTTCCATCAAGCTTCAGAACCACACATTTTTTTCTGAGAATTTTTCTAAGATTATCTAAAATCAGTGAGGCACTTAACCCACTTCTTCAGGTAGCCAAATTCTTGTCTTTTTTCTGCTAAAGGTGAGAGAGACTATGCCACCTCCTCCTAGCACCTACTTTGCTTTCCATTTTCCTGATCTTCCTGCTGCTTCCTGTCTCCTGCAATTCAGCAGAAAGAGGCCCCATATACCTGAGGTGGTGCGTTCAAACCCAACCCCGGCCAAAAGAAAAAGAAACCACAAAGCAGTGTGGAATGAGGGGCTCTTCTGGGCTGACTTACCTTTTTAATCAGAACGGCGATTATGGTCATACCACTTTCCATCACATATTTGGAAGTTTCCAGGCCTCAGCACTCTTCTCAGGGGTTCTTACAGGCTCTAGGAAATAACGAGTGAGCCTTCTCACAATATAGACTGCTTTTTCTTAACAAGGGCACTTTCTTTTATGCAGATCTTTTTCTTAAAAATAGAGACGTAAAATTATTTTTTAGTTTCAAAAATCATAGACCAAACTGTAATCATTCCTACTTCCGTTTGTTAAACTTTAAAATTTCACTATAAATATTTGGCAATTTCAATAATTTAAGAACTAGAGAGGAACAAGAAAACAATAAAACTAAGAAAACAATAAAAACTTCTACAATATCATGACCCAGAGATGAATTCTGACACCATCTGTGCTACTACTACATTTTGTGTGGCCTACTCATTAAATATTGAGAAAAGAACATTGCTTTTATTATGGTGATGATTTATAAATAATTGACCAGAGTTAATTCACAGAAATTTGAAATTATGGCCATAATTGAAAGTTAGAATTTTACCTTCTCCATTGGAAAGTAGAGAGAGGAAAACAATGTTAACAGTGAAAAAAATTTCCATAAGTTTATGCTTCTGTTGGATTGTTTTAATTTTAAGACCAAGAGAGTTTTTTAACTTATACTTTCTTAATTCATTCTTAGACCAAACAAAACAAACAAACAAACTTGTTTTCCCAGTAAAATCTTGGAAAACCCTCCTAGTAGTAGCAGGGAAATGGTGAACAGATGGATTTTAATTTGGAAACTGCCACCTTTTGGAACACAGAAGAGCTAGTTGTGGTTGGCAATTAATATGGGCATGAATCTGGACAAAATGAAGCCGGGGCTTCAAGCCACAAGTCAAGGTATTGGAAAGCTCAGCAAACCATGTCAGTCCCCCATGATATCTGCCTTTATAGCTTACTGCTACCCTTGGATAAAAACAGATTCTATCATTTATAAATGCACTAAGATCCCACAAGTAGGAAGGGTGGGTGAGTCAGGAGCAATCAGCCTCTAGAAGCAAACAAATGGGTTTAGACATGTCACCACCAACAAACCACACAGAGTAGCTGGCTACGGTCTCTACCCCGAGGGTCCCCTTGATAAACACAGTTAAACACAGTCGGGGATTTTTCTCTGAAGACCCCTTGTATTCACCTGCCTCCTCTGAACAGGGGACCTGCTCATCCATCCCTAGTTTTCAGACAGGAAAGGACTAGAAATCTTACCTACTGTGTGTAGCAGTCTCTAAAAAGATTTTTTGGAAAATAAGTCTATCAAAAGTAATTTAAGAAAGTAGAAAAAGTAACAACCAAGAACAAACGCAAAACAGTGACTCTAAAAAATATATATATGTATATACACACGCATATATACGTATATCTACATATACACAGCTGACCAGTAGGTGTGTCCAAAACTGACCAACTAGATGGTCTTGATGCAGTAAAGACATGTTTCCTCTGCCAACAAGAAAAAAGAAAGGCAATTAGAAATTCTTGGAAAAACAAAAATGTGCAAGGGAAATCCCAAGTTAATATGAGATAAACTGAAAATGTGATAGAATTCTGAGTAATGGATGATTTATAAGAAAAAACCCAGTAGAACTTACTGCTTGGAACTGGTATAGTGACAAAGGATTATATCTCCTCTAACTGATTTAGCTTTACCATCTGTATCTGCATTGAATAAAAATATTTACCTAATTGTAATATTAGAAATATTAGTTTTTATTTTTCATAATTAACCTATGTGTAAAGCATGGCAGATAAATTATATTTATTGAACAAAATGGAAATACTCTAAAAGTCAGTGTTGTAAAATGATGATATAGGTGATAAATAAGAGAGAGAGGGGCTCAAGGTGAAGCATGTAACAGTATGTGTTTTCTCCTATTTCATAATGGGAGTCGAATGGTATTCTTTATTTATTCTTTGACAAATAGAGACCTAGGAATATAATTACATGATTAAGGTAACAAGTGAAAGATTATATATATGAAGGAGACAAACAGGAAAAGAGATGATGTATCACCAAACTGTTTTCTCTTACAGCAGAGAATCAATATAAATTGTTTGAAGTTCATAGAGACGTATATGGGTAAGGCAAGCTCATATTTTTTACTCTATATCCCTATTTAGTTTTTTTTTTAAATCCATCTGTATCTTTTGAAATTGAAACAAATGAAAACAAAAGTGAACACATGGTTTATAAGAAACTGTGAAAAGCAGTTGCACTAGCAAAACTTCATTAAATTTCCCTAAGAGAGGACATAGTGTCTCAAATGCAGTAAAAAAAAAAAAACAAACAAAAACAAAATCTGCCTCCATGTTGTTTTCAAGAAAAATGCTTGAACCAATGGAACCAAGTTTGACAACAAATAAACAGACACTGATTCGTGAGCAAAAAGAAAACATTAACTGGCAAGGGATGGTATTTTGTGATGATAAAAGGTACAGTCTACCAGGAAATTATTATAGTCATGGATCTTTACATATGGAAAAACAGGACTGAAATTGGAAATGCAAAATCTGTTAGGAGATAAAAGAATTAAAGAATAAGGTAAGAATAAAGAATTCTAACAAAATTAGAGTAAAAAAAAATTTAATGTGCAAAACCAAAATATCCTTAAACAAAAGTCTGTATCCAAAGGAAACTGGCAGAGCTCTTGGGGATGGGCTGCATATGGGTGCAATTTTAGTCACTTCCTTGAAGAAGGAAGTTTTATTTCTGTGACATTTTCTCATGGTAAAATCCCCTAAGATTGAAAACTTTGAGATAAAGATATTATCAGGGTTTACTGTCATGATTTTTAGAATATGAGCTATAAATTCTGTTCTTATCACTAAGTCACTGAGAACTAAGACTCCTGATTTTCCCAATTCAGTGAAACAGAGTGACCTGATGACAGAAATGTTTCTGTGGACTTTCATTCTCCTCCATGCAATCCTAATACTCTTCCTGTCTCTATAGATTCTACTTTATATAAGAAATTTTATTGGGATGATTCACTTCTTTGAAAATAAGGTTGAGAACAAAGAGGGATCTGCTAGGTACCTGTGCAAGTGCTGGTGGGTGAGGGGGAGGTAGGAGGCTGGCAGGGGACTGAGAAAGATATGGTTTGACCATCAGAAACAGCCTGCCTGCCTGCCTGCCTGCCACCTGCCTCCCTCCCTCCCTCCCCCCCCTCTTCCCTCCCTCCCTTTTTTTTTTAATTTTGAGTAGAGTCTCACTACATTGCCCTTGGTAGAGGGCCGTGGGGTCACAGCTTACAGCAACCTCAAACTCTTGGGCTAAAGCGATTCTCTTGCCTCAGCCTCCCAAGTAGCTGGGATTACAGGTACCTGCCACAACGCCCGGCTATTTTTTGGTTGCAGTTGTTTAGCTGGCTTGGGCTGGGTTCAAACCCACCACCCTCCATGTATGTGGCTGGTGCCATAACCACTGTGCTACAGATGCTGAGCCCAGAAACAGCTTTTCTAGCAATAGAGACTTGAAGATGAAATGTGTATCGAAGTCAGAAGATCACATTTTGTTAAGGATAAAAAAAAGCTCTTGGTGTATGCATATATCGTTTAATCAAGTAGTATTACGATCTTATCACAGTCTATGGATAATAGATACTTTTAGCACGTTTGATACTTAGTGTAGATCATGGCAATGTGCTATTTTATCCAAAATCTATGAAGGAGTTTATCAATGGATAGCCAGAATAAACGTAAGTGGTGGCAGGTCTTTATCCTCATTCCCCTCCTACTTTCGTAATGTACTGACTTGAAATGTTCGTGAAATCAATACACATTAACTCGGTAAGCAATTTTTCCCTGACCTCTTGCTGCAGTGACGAGAAGCCTCTTTCTGGATGTCCTTGGAAGACAGGGCTTATTCTAACGTGAAGTGAGAACAAGGCAGACCAGGGTGAGATGTTACCTGTTTAAGTGATCTAACCTAGTAATATCTCAAAGAACTCCTCCAGCATGAAGAATTTTTCTTACTGCGTTTTTTAATGTTACTATTTGTCAGTAATTTGTTTTAATTCAGAGGTAGGGTAGCTAAAGAAAAAAGCAATTTCAAGTAATTAAAACTGGCTTATTACTATGTTATTCCTTAAAAATTGGCTATCAGGTTTAAGAAAGTGGAGATAATTTTGCAAGTGCCTTAACTCCCAAGGACCATAAAAGTAGCTCTTTAAATTTATGGATGAAGTTGAGTGGAAACAATTCAGACCCCCAGAAGTGCTAGAATGTGCCTAACATCCAGGACACTTCACATGTTCATTCATTTGGTGTTTCAGAGTAAGATACAGGATCCTGTTTTCTGTGATTGCTGTTTAGGGGTCTCTCTGTCAGAATGGCCAAGCGTCAGGAATGCAGCTTCCCGATCTCACATGGCCAGTTTCTGAATCAGAAGGTGAGGGGAGAGCCTTAACAATCTGCATTTTATTTAGCATGATCTCCAGAGAACACCAGAGGTGTTCTTAGGCTTCTCAAAGTTTAAGAACCATTGCTAGGTCCATTAGATTTCTACAGGCAAATTTATTTTTCTGTTTTCATTTTCTTTCACACACGTAGGAGTTTAAGAATTTATTTCTGGTAAAACTAGAACACCGTCTTTAAATTAATAAGAGCCTTGCTGTGTAGGAGAAATATTCTCTTCAAAATCCCTCTACAAAATTGATCTTAAAAAACCTGGGAACTCAAATGCTAAACAAATCTGTCCTGAATCTGGCTTCTGCCTGTCAGAACTGCTGACCTTACGCTGATGTGTTGAAAGGCTTCCTGAAAGTGAAAACATTTTCAAAAGTTTCTGGTGGAAGAGAACTAAGCCTGTCACTTGGTTTTAAAAGGAGGAAATTGAGATTTAAAAAAATGGTTGAGGTAAATTTCACATCACGAGGGTAGAAGTTCGGAGAAGAGAGTACACGTTTTTCTAACTCCTATCAATTATCTTTTGGGTGAGGATATTGTGAAATAATCCTCCCCTTCCCAACCAACAATACAGATAATTGATAGAACCATCATACCAGATGATTCCTGCTGTATCAGAGATTAAATTACATTACTTTCTTATAGAAATATAAAGAGTATAACCTTCAAAAAATTGGGAATTGTTAAATTAGAAAGCAGATTTTTTTTTTTTCTTTTTTGCTATCGTTGGAAGTTGATTTCTCTTCTTTCATTACAAGTCACTCTCCCTAGCTGCACCAGAGGCACCCTTGTCTAGCAAGTCAAAGAGTCGCTATGCTTGAAGATGACAGTTCTATAACTTGGCCTGTCAGTTTTAAGATTCTTCCTTTTAAAATGGGCTGGAATCTGGAAGATGAAATGGTCCTAGCATACTAAGTATTTGACTGTACTCGGAATCATTGAAAGTCCTTGAATTTTCTCCTCGTTGGTATTGTCTTTACTAATAGGATTTTCTTTTCTTTCCGTTCTTTGGAGCTCTCGTGGGCAGAATTAGAGTCATCATAATTCCTGGTTCATGAAAAACTACCAACTGTCCATGTGTGGCCTTCTTTCATTTTATTTATACATATTTTAAATGAAAACCTGGGAGCACATTGCCTAATCCAAGGATCAGAACACTATTTCCTTTTTATATCTGTCCCTCTGCCACCAGCGGTAACTACCATGCTGAACACTGTTGATCACTTTCTTGCTCTACCCTTCTTTATCTACATGTGTGCTTAAGTGATACATCGCTTCATTTTGCCTGGCTTTGAACTTTATGGAGAGATACCATCCTTGGCTTATAAAGTCTCTTGAGACTTGCTTTTTCAGTCAGTCTTACATTATTAAGATTTATCCAGGCTGTCACTGCTATATAATATTTTGATTTGTGATTATCCTATAACTTATCAAAAATTATAGTATAAATTATGCTATGTTAATCCATAAATTATAGCATAAGTTATACCACGATTGATCCGTACTCCTGTCATTGGGCGTTTGACTGGGTGTTTCCAGTTTTTTTTTTTTTCTGTGATGACCAGAGCTGTCTGTGAGCATTTCAGTTTCCTCGCATGCATGTGCTGACGCCTCCCTCATGTATATACTGAACGTAGGACATAGCCGCTGCTGTATTGTAGCATTTATGAAATCCTTCACCTTTATGAGATAATGGGAAAGTGTTTCCAGAGTTGGTATGTCAACATACACTCCTACCCACAGAACAGAAAAGATCTTATTAATCTACATCTTCAACTCTTTGTATTTTGAGACATCAATTTTTGCCAGTTTCACAGCTATAAATCTACTAGCTCCACTGTGCACAGCTCTGGGAAGGCTCAGGTTTGGTTTTGGTTATGTGTCTGACCCAGGATCAGTTCACTGTGAACAGAAGGTGGGCTGCGCTGTCAGCCTCATGGCAGGAATGGAGAGAGGAATAGTTTTTTGGTAAAAGGGGACGTGTGTCCCAGATAAGGGGATTAGGGGCTGTTGGGCAGTCAGCAATTGATGTTTTGTTCAGTTTGCCTGTGGCTGACTTTGAAGGAGCACACTGTGTTTGGATTTTTATGGGACTAACATGTTGAACTTTACTTATATGCTGCTAACTTTCTTTGGTCTACCCATCCCCATAGAGAACCACAGTGAAAGCTAAAAATGCCCACTTGCCTGCTATTGGCTCATTATGCTTGACTTTTGACGTTGAGGTGGACTAATTTTTTTCAGAGAAAACTATACATAGAATTTCTTATTGAAAATTGAGCTTACAAAAATCAAATATGTTATATTTTTGTTCTTATTTCATCATAAAACAATGGCTTTGGTTGACAATGACTTCCAGGAAGCCTTAAGAATTATTGCTAAACTCATGTACAAGAGCACGAAATTATTTTGTGCATGTTTTTAAAACCTATATTCAATGGATGGTTTCCCCTGCCACTCCAATTAGTATTTTACCACAAAGCGTGGGCCTTTGGCCTATGTATTTATAATCATGTTCATATTGTACAGTGTCTACGACCATCTGTAATACAGCTATGTATGTTTACATGGAACACAATATACTTTAAGTTTTTAATTCCATTTGTGAGCAGATGGTAGCTTGTCAAGGAAACACTGTGATGATGTTCGTGTCCATATTTTGCCATAAGAACCCCACAATCACCCTCAGGTACATACCTTTTCCTGTTACCTGTGACACACGTAAATGCCATGCTATCCTGTGTGCTGGCATTGTCCTGTATATCCATTGTATATAAAGACAGTCCACCTAAGAATGTAGGCACATTTCTGTCTACACTGTGTGAGGTCAAGGGTGTATTCCAGTCTGTATGTAGCTACTACAAGAAGAGTGTCCTAGGGTCTGTGGTAACAAGTGCATTTGCTCCAGGAGAGCCCCTGGTTCTGTCGGCTACATGCAAAGTGCCATCTGTCTGCTGATGCCTTTTATCACCGTAATACTCTCTGCTGAGATACTTCATAGAGAGTTTTGCTTTACTATCACCTCCTTTCCTTTAAGTGTTCTCTTTTTTTACTGATCATCAGACTAGTAGACTTGGATTGCAGTGACTTTTTCATGAATGGCATCCAAAGAGCTTCATTCCAGGGACTTTTGTGGGTCCTTTTTTGCTTTACTCACTGATTACAGGTGGTACAAAGTCAGCTTTTTAAGAAACAGACCTGTCACTTGTGATCTCTCCAAGTTCTCAGAATTTCTGTCTGCAGTGAATGCTGGCTTTGCCCACATAGTCTCTCCAGGTCCCCTGAAGAGTGTAGTAGTAGCTGTATGGAGCTCCACTTCAGGGTCACACCATCTCTGCTTGCCCCGAGACTAGAATGACATGTATGAGTGACTGCCATTAAATCCACGCTGGTGAAAGTGTTTGCTTGTCCTGAGATGTGATGCTGGTTACTGCATTGTCAGTTCATGACTTTTTTTTGCTTATCTCCCATGTGATTCCAGAGTGCAGACATTGGCTTACAGGAGGCATGGTTGTAATCAGTCCAGTTTCCCCAGATGTGCTGAGGCTTCAGCAGGATTTTAAAAACTTGTATTAGAACGCTCATTTTCAGAAAATTTCCTTTCAGTTGGTGCAATGAAATAGCTGCCAACGGAGCATACATTTTAAGATTTTCTTTTAATGAGAGCATACACTCATCCACATGCTTTTTCTGGTGTTAAATATTTTAAGAAAGCTGGTTAGAGTTAGGGGTTCCTTCTCTGGTCATGAAATGATAATGAAAAAACTCTAAAACCACATGGTTATTTATCATAATCCAAAACTTTCTTTTACATTCATTCACTCATTCTTTATTAACCTCTGTGGGGCAGGTATAAATTTTGTTTTTGTTTTTAGTATACTGTTTTTTAAGAGCGCCGTAAAACAGAGAAAGGAAAACATTATTAGTAATCATCCAGTCTAATTCCCTCATTTTACAGATGAAGAAATTGAATTTCAAAGAGATTGAATCACTCATTTATCATAGCTAGTTAGTGGCCCAACAAATTGTTTCCCAGTCCAATGACATTTGTGTTGCTAAAGTCACCACATTGTTTAAGACTGGACTTGTACTTTTGCCTGTGTGGCGTTGTGCCATCACCTAGTCAAAAATGTCTGCATCTCAGTTTTTTAAATCTGTACAATGAAATATTGTAAACATTATATTAGACCCTATCTAAAAAATGCTATTAACCTAGTACCTACCTTCAAATAAGTAGTTACATTGGCTAGTTCACAACTGCATTTATTTTCAGTATTCTTTTCCTGGAAATGAAGGTAGCATGGCAGTTTTTTGGCTTTCAGAATGGCTGTGTTTGGAGGCCTGTGTTTTCTTCATCTTTAAAGTTCTAATGCCATTTAGATTGGTTTCATATGGAAGAGGATTAGGGATATTTGGGAGAGAGATTGATATAGCTTCTTATGTGTTCTCTTAAAAGCTGAATGAAATGGCTTTTTTCTTATTTGTGCACTCTCATTTAACTGAGACACCTTGGTAATTAAAACAGATGCTACTTGTATTTTGAACCTGATACTGTTTTGGACATGTGCTTTAGAGAGGGGACTGTGTTTCATTATAGCCAAGCCATGGCATATGTTACCTCTCATTATGGACCAAATGCTCATACCTCCCCCACACCCCCCATTCGTATGTTGAGAGGCTAATCTCCAATGTGATGGTATTTCATATTTTGGGGCCTCTGAGAGGTGATTAAAATTAAATTAGGCCATGGTGGTAGGACTCTTATAACAAGAGAAAGAGAGAACTCTTTCTTCCTCATTCAACATGATCACAGAGCAAAGTCCATCTAAGGATTCAGCAGGAAGGCAGCAGTCTACAAGCCCGGAAGAGAAACCTCACTAGAAGGTCTGATCTTCATCTTTCCAATCATCAGAAGTATGAGAAAATAAATTTATGTTCTTTAAACCACTTAGTCTTTGATACTTTGTTATGGAAGCTGGAGCAGACTAAGACATCTCTGCTGGAGTGTGTGTTATTGAGCCATCTGCTTCCTCCTTTGCCTAAATTATACACTTTCAGTATGTCTCCATGATGGAAGGGCATGATTGTTCAGATGCTTTGAGGGTCCTCTCTTCCCTGTCTTCCAAGGCTCTGTGTTGTGAGGGGACACTGGGCCAGGACTCAAGCAGGACCAGTCATCACTCTGCTTCTATGTGTATCAGGTCTTCAGTGATTTAAAATTTCTTCTTATATGAATCAAGAGTTGGGAGAGTGCTCATGTCCACAGGTCTTTGTCATACATAAAAGCTGTAATACAATTATTTTGTATGGTATATAAATAATTTCCTTCATTTACTCTTTCTTTCTGAAATTGTTTATAATCTTTTTTAAAAATATTCCTATTCCCTGTCCTACGTTCCCCGCCCCCTCCTTTTTAATCCTTGTTCATGGTGTTTATGTAATCTGAACGATAAAAGACTGGAATACAACTGATATTCCTCATCTTACCTGCCATCTCTGTCATTTTCTTATGAAGAATACTTAGTCTATCACATGCAAATCTCTGTATAGATACTAAGGTCTTTTTTTTTTTTTTACAATTTATTAATTTTAATCTTATCTTGTTCCTTTGGCTTTTGTGTCATCTACCTGAAGTCATAATCATATCATCTGATGTCAGGGCTAGTATTTATCCAAACAGATTTGGTACAGCTAAACTTGGATTATAGCCAAGAAAGATCTTACATCAAGTGCCCACAAAATTAGAAGCATTGCCGAGGAAGCATCAGCAGAGTGTTTTATTTACTGGTTTTATTTTCAAATGAATTTTATGCGTGGTGATAGAAACTTTTAGTTGCTGTTGGTAGCACTCCTAGGGACTATAGCAATAGGTGTTTTTTTTTTTTATTTTTTAAAGCAAGAATTCTCTCCTTCCTTTCTTCTTTCCAGGGATTTTGGGGCTATCCATTGGTGACCGTCTGTGTGTTCAAACACAAGACTGGGTAGGAAGAATAGAGGTACACAGGCAGGTATTCACCGGCTATATGTACAAGTTATTCAAGGCTCTATAAGGGGAAACGAGGCAGTCATAGAGGCTACAAATATTCAGGGAATTTCACATCCTCTTCTCTTTCGAAGGTAGCTCCATGGGACTTGCACTGGCCCTTGAAATGTGAGCAAAGTATTGGAAGCCTGTGAGCCGGTACATGATTCATCATGTCCCCCTCCTATTGCCATCATGATTTATGAAGGTGATTGTTGAGATGGAGCTTCCGTTTTCTGGGTGCTTATTTGACTGTGGTAAGCCAAATTGTAATCAAACTGTACTTATCTTCAGCAATATTCTTTTGTTTGGATTTTGTTGGGATAAGAGACTATGATTTAGCTTATGCAGTGTAAACCAACCTGTTCTGACTATTACAGAGGGTCAAAGAAGTATCCTTACCCTAAGGGGGCTTGTGGTTTAACAAGGCAGAGAAGACATATTTGCATAATAAAGAAATAACCAGCTACTATACCCTTTAGCTACATTTATTACTGAACAAGGGAAAAGCTGACGATAGCACAAGATTGAGCTTTTGAGTATATTCCTGAGATCCTCATTCAACTTGGGAAAAATATCTTTTTTTCTTTAGAAACTTTCAGATCATAATTCATCAAAACACTTATGCAAGGAATTAAAATTTGCTATTAATTGGCCACTAAATGCATGGCATCTTTAATATGAAATTGGTGGTAAGAAGACCAATTATGAGTTATCTCTTTATTCTTTCTGTGTAATAATCTACATGGAAAATGAGATGAAAATATTTACAACCATACGGATTTTTGTTGATGGTGTCTATTGATCTAACCGGTTCTTTATCTTTTTAGTATGTGGGGACAGCCTGCCTGACTATACATAGTCATGGCTAATACTGATTATATTGGTAATTCATTCGAATATTCCTTAATTGGTAAGTCATTCAATAAACATTTATTGGCCACCAGGTGCAATCTTGATGCTATGGGTATAGCAAGGAACAAAACAAAGTGTCTGACATCATGAATCTCATGTTTTAGTGAGGGAGTTGGGTAATAAACAAATAAACAAAGGTACGGTAAGACATTAGTGATGAGTGATATGAAGACAAATAAAGGGGGACAATGAGATGAAGAGTGGGAAGGTGTGTGATTTTAAATAGGGTGGTCAGGAAAGACCTCTTTGAGAAAATGACATTTGAACAAGAAGTTAAAGGAAGCAGAGAGAAAAGCCATGTGAATACCCTGAAGAAGAATAGGTGAAGTCCAAGGCAGGGATGGTTGAAGAGCAGCAAAGAGGCCAGAGAGGGGTGAGCAAGCGAGGGATGGGTAGGACATGAAACCAGAGAGGTGGTCAGAAGTCAGATCACCAGGGCCCTGCAGGCCTATTCTACATCTGATGGGAAACCACAATATACTTTATGTCTTAAATGGATGACCCTGAAGTCATCATGGAGGACATGAGAACAAGTGGGGAGACCAATTGGGAGGCTTGTGCATGAGTCCAGATGATGAGGTGGTGGTAAGTGGTGGTTGTGAGAAGTGGTTGGGTTCGGGATACATTTTGAAAGTACTGTTGTTAGGATTTACTGACTGGATAGAGACTTTAGCCTGAGAATCTGGTTGATTCGTGATGCTGTTTTCTCAGATGAGGAAACTTAGCTTCTGTGACCCATCCTATAGAAAGTGGTCATTACATGCACCAACCTGGAGTTCAGGGCAAAGGTCAGGCCTGGAGAAGTAAGGTTGGGCATTGGATGAATGGATGGATTTAGATCCAGGAGTTTGGATGAGATCCCTAAGGGAGTGAGTGTAGTTGGGGGGAGGGGAAAGAAGATGTTTGAAAACTGAGTCTAAGGGGTTCCCAAAATTTAGAGGCTCAGGAGCTGAAGAGGAACCAGTGAGTACAGGAGGACAGTTAGGCAAGTGAATTGTCCCAAAGCCACATAAAGAGAGTGCCAAGAAAGAGGGAGGAGGTGCATAGCTGTGAGAACCTGGAGAGGTTGAGAACCGTAACTGAGATTGGAACTTGGGCTACAGAAACGTGGGGATCATGGTGACATTGACATTATCATGTCAGTGTTTGGGTGGGGGCCCAGTCCTGATTGAAATTGATTCAGGTGAGGATGGGATATGAGGAAACAGAGACAGGACAGGTAGTTCTTGAGAGATTTTTGCTATGGGTAGGGAATAAGGAAGAATAGCGATAAGAGGTGTAAAGTTAGAAAAATTGTTTGTTTTTTTAAAGGTGGAGTTATGTTGTATGTGAAAACTGATGGAATTATTTAGACAGGTAAAGGAATTGACAGATGGATCTCCTTCAGTAGGCAAGGCAGGATGGGAGTGCCGAGCTGCCTACTTCAGGGGGAGCTGAGCATTGCGAGTTGGAGACTTACGCAGTTGCATATAGGTGAGCATGCATGCTTGTGGGAAGATGCTGTGATTATCTTCTGCTTGCTTCTGTTTTCTACGCAAAATGAGATTTGAGATCATCATGAGTGTGAGGAGGGAGTAGACATGCTAAATAGTTTTCCAACAATGGGAGTTTAAATTGGCCAAGGAACTATAATGAAATTGCTGATCAGAGCCAAAAGTTCTTTGAGGTTAGCATCATATCTTTAAAGCAAAACCAGCCAGGAGAGCGGTCTGTTTTTCTCTAGGTTTGGGTCAGTTGCTCTGGTGTAGGATCCAGGATAATTGTAGCTAACGGTGGTAGTAGGTTTGCCACTCCAATGATGTGGAACTGGAGATGGGCAGCAAATGAAAGGGATTGATTATTGTGTGATACCAAGGGCTTGGCTGGGAAAAGCAGAGGTGAGGCCGGAAAGGGCTGATGGCCCGTGAGCAGGTGAGCAGGTCAGTGAACTCAGGGACCACTGATGTCCGGTTGTTGAAGTTGGGGTGTTAGAGGGAATGAGCTGGAAATTCCTTTGAAATAGATTGCTGGCAGCTTTCCTCAAGCTTAATCTCAAAAGAGACATTTAAAAAATACTTAGTTTTGCTGCATGGCTGAGGAGAAATGTATTTTTCAAGCATGACTTCAATTCACTTTGCACCAGGATACTCACACTGATATTCTTGAGCAAGTCATTAAAATTAATCAACTATTTGTGTCTTCACCCATGAAAGGAGACCAGTGAGAAAGCAGAACTAAACTTAGTGATTGTTGGAGTCCCCCGAATCTCACCGCTTTGTCCAGTTTAACGGGCAGGCTGGAATCGCAGGGCTACCAAGCCTCAGATGAGGAGATAAAACTGGAAGATAAGGTTTCGGTTGGCACAGCAGAAGAAGCTTTTGAGAGCTCATTGGATCGATGTCATCTGTTTGGTTGTTAAATAATATCACACAAAGAAATCTCCCCAACGTAGACTGTCATGTGTATTCATCTTGGAGAGCATCAGCGAATTAAAAAAATTGGCTTTGGAAGTATAAAAATGTCCTCATCAAAGATACGAAGATGGTAAAGTACATTTATATAGAAATATATTTAATATCACAGATGAATCTTATTCTATTTTACAGTGTCTTAGGCATTATTACTGCTAGAACTATTACAATAGTCAGATTTATTTCAAATGTATTAAAAAATCTACTCATTTTCACAAGCATTGTGTTTTTAGCAGAAATTGTACTGATGATTAACATATGTTGTCTAGAAGCAGAGCTATCTGAATTGAAACTGAAATATTATAATCACCACTTTTATTAAATAGCCAGCTGGAACACTTTGAAAACGTTATCTCAGCATCTAGAATTGGTTTTATCTTGGTTTCCAACTTCCTTGACTTATTTTACTTTATTCTTTTTTGTGAGGGGCAGTGGGGATCAGAGTACAGATTTCATTTTCTTCCTGTGTTAGAGGTTTTTCTCAAATGGTTTATAGGTCAAAATTTGTATCTGTCAGGGGCTTTATCTCAGAACTATTGGCAGTGATTATTTCTTGCAATAAGCTTAGATTTCTGCATGAACTTGTACTTTGAGAAGGATGGTGCACAATTCCTTAATTCTTAATGTGGCTGTTGGTTTAATTTGGCAGAGTTAGGACAAGGTTCACTCGTTTGATGTACCCGTCCTTGACCACCCAATAAAATTTCTCCCTTTTAAAATGATCTCCATTGTCATGTTCTTCTTGTCTTCAAAACAACCACCACCCCTCAGGAAAGTCTTTAATGTCATTAGGATGTTTATTTTCAAACCTACGAAAACTTCTCCTTACCAGAGAGGTTTTCCAAAGAGTAGGGAGCTGAAGGCATGTGTATGTCATTTGGCTTTTGAAATTGGCCCTCATTATTAAATATGTCTCTGCCTGTTGACTGGTAAGTTAACCATCTATTCGCGCTATGGATGAGTATCTACTGAGGACGCTGGGGGAGAATATTTGCTTTCTATGTGGGTGTGATTTAAAATCCCTCCATATGATGTGCTGGGATCTCAGAAGGAACAATCGTAGCGGTAAGTGCCCAACGTGACCCCTTGATTGCTGCCTTCAAAATGCTTTTAATCTATGAAGGCATATGTGGTTTGACTGCAGCAAGGGAATAAGTCACGGGAGATTGTGCCTTTGACAGGCAAAGGTAGTTAACAGTTTGGAAAAACCTTGTGTGAGGCCAAAATTTTTTCTAACAGTTTTCATATCTATATATAGCCATGTAGGGTACTAAGGTTAAGCCCAGCAACTAACAATCTGGCTTTCACTGAAATTGTGTTTTCCTTAAATACACAAGTTAATAGTGCTTGAACTAGAATCACATTTCATATAGATATATTTTATTTAACCTTGTCAAAAATTTTAAGGCACTTTTAAGATCATTGGGCACCTTTTTCTTTTCAAAGAGTAGCATCTTGAAGGATTAGCTCTGCCTGGAAGGTGCTTGTGGCTATCCACTTAAAAGCTGAAATTAGGTCAGTGTTATTTTGTCTTTAGATAACAAAAATCAAACTCCAAGTGAGTAATGGCTTGGGATTTTACTTAAGTACTTAATTTTCAGGAAAAACAGTTTTTGAGACTGAATAATTATTATACTACTGAATAATTATATTTTTTCCTCTGTTCCCAGTGCTCTTATACTTTAGAGCAGTGGTTCTCAACCTTCCTAATGCCACGGCCCTTTCATACAGTTCCTGTGGGTCGTGGCCCACAGGTTGAGAACCGCTGCTCTAGAGGCAAATGTTTTTTAAAAGATCACAAAGACTCCGATCAGTCAAAATAAATAAATAAATAAAAAGAAACACATTATGGATCCACAGTCCCTCATCCAAAACCTCTGGGACAAGTGTATGTTGGAACTCAAGATTTTTTGAGTTTTAGAGAAGTAATATATTTGGGTTTTAGCCAGGTCTGGCACAGCACTTTTTAATCAAACACACGAATATTTTTGTAGTGAAACAGGAATATTCACACTGAGGCCAAGAGTATGAATACCCCTCACATCAGTTTAGGTAAGATTTTTCTTCCTGTTGAATCTTGACACCAAACTTAAAACAAAACAAAACAAAACCCCCCCAAATAAATAAAAGAACTTTTTTGAAATCTGGACTTGCTGTTAGATTTTGGGTCTCTCCTTGCTTTTCTCTGGATCATATTTACCTTATTTAGTGGTCTTTGTAAAGAAATGAAGTCTGTATTGAAAGACTTGGGGGCAGAACCCCCCACTCAGCCCGGAGCTCTGACCACCCCAATCAACCGCAAGAGTCGTCTCTTGATGCAAAAACGCAAGAGGATTTTTATTCCTGTATACGGGGGACTTGATTCACAACTCTTTTAGGAGCCGAGAAATCAAGTCCCCCACAGCAGTTTTTTACAAGCTTTTAAAGGCAAAAACTACAAAATGGGCGGGAATAGCAGACATGCAGGGACTCTATCAAAGTGACATGCAGGGACTTTATCAAAGTAAGAGAGAATACACACACCTGGGATTCTAAGTAGATAAGGAGAACTCTAGTTCACTATTCAACTGTCTAACAGTCAAATATTTACTTAAAAGTAAATATTTGCTGAAGCTCCTGGGGCTATCTCCTGGAACAGTTACAAAAGGTCACATTCCTAAGGTAGGGAGCGAGAAGTGGTCACATTCTCATGGTAATATTTTCTTTCAGTATTTACCACAAACTAACATTTTACCACAAACTAACCGAGAGTGTGGTCCAGAGACCAGCAGTATCAGCTTCACCTGGGAGCTTGCTAGGAATGCAGAACCCCATATCCCAGCCCAGACCTGCCACATCAGAATCTGCCTTTTCATGAAATGCTCAGATGATTCATGTGCACAGTCAATGTTGAGAAGCATTGCTCTGGTATTACACTGGCTTTGAGATTCCAAGTCTTGGAGAGAAAGGGAATACTTTCAGGGAATACATCAGTTGTCCGACCCTTTGGAGAATGAAGACTTCTGTGCTCCCCTCCCCTGTGGTATGTCTCTTTTCTGCAGCTCCTACTCAGAAGATCCTGATAAAAGTGACCTTTATATTCAGTATTCCCTCCTGTCAGCTGCCCACCCTCCCTGCCCTCTTTCCTTTCTTTTTTCTTTATTTAAAAGAATCAGCCTGACAATGTTTGATTTTACGTTGATCATTTAGTCCATTCATTTACATTTATTTTAATTCTTGATGCATTTGAATTTATTTCATCTCTCTTATTTAATACTTTGTACTTTCAATTCGGCTTTTGTTTCTCTCTCTTTCTTGTATTCTTTTGGATTCATAATTTTTTTCTCATCCCATTCATTCCTCTGCTGGTTTGTTATGTACTTATACTATTGGATATTGTAGTCGTAATCCTAGACATTTTAGCATGCATACTTTATAGAAAAGTCTAAATTCAGTCTCCTTTCCTCCTGCCAAACAATAGCTTATCTTCAGAACATTTTAATTCCCATTAGCCTCTCTTGTACCACACACTATTGTTATTGTCTATATCCCTGTGTATACAAGATTGTTATAGTCAGTTTAAAAAAATTATTAATGATATAGTCTTTGTTATTGCTTACTGGATGTTTATTTACATTTATTCACACGTTCGCCACATTCTTTGCCTACTACCCATTTTTACTTTTTAGACTTTTAACCTGGGATTACCTTTTTCAAATCAAATTCTTTAAACATTCCTTAACAAGGGTCTCTTAGTGACAAACTCTCTTGTTTTTTTCTGTAAATGTCTTTCTTTTGCCATTATTCCAGTTCATCGTTGAATCGATTTTTTGGTCTTGATTTCATTATTTTTTTATTTATTGCATCTGAAGTATATCCAGTATCTGAAATCTCTGTGTGTCTGATTCTGCTCTCACTCACTGTGCTTTGTTTTGTGTGTGTGTGTGAGAGAAAGAAAGAGATATTAACCGATTTATTGATTAATTTTAACTGTGAGCTGTTCATTTTTCTCCTACCTTTGCCTGTGAGGATTCTCCCAGGTCTGGGTTATTGGAGAATTCACTCAGAAAGTATTTAAGGTTGCTTTTGGAAACCTGATAGTTGTATAAATTCATGCTGCAAACATACAAGTTGTGGTTTATTGTACTCGAGTCTCAGGGTTGATTTTCTTTTTCTTCTAGCCATGGTCGAGATTTGAGGCAGGCAGACCTCTTTGCACTCCTCTAGGAACACACCTTGACTCGGTGTTCTTGCTGGTGGCAGTGCTGCTACGGGGGACATCCCCTTATCCATCCTGGATCGTATTTACCTTATTGGTCTTACGGTCTTCGGAAGGCCTTAGGCTTTGTCAGAGGCACCCTGAACCCTTTGTACAGTGCTTTGACTAGCCCATGGGGCTCCTTTGTGCAGATTGAAAAGGCTCTACTCTGGAGAGACATGTATGCTCAACTTGACAAAGGGAGCTCATGCAGGGTTCCAGCAGGTTCCCTGTTTGCTATAGTCTTGCCTGCTAGGCCTTTAAACCAAAGCTCAAGTTAGACAAGTGATCTCAAGGCAAAAGCTGGCTCCAGTGCTTATTTTGCAAGAATCATATGTATGTGAGGGTATGTATATGTCTACATGCGCATATGTGTGCTGTGAATGTTAATTACCCTGTTGTTAGACCAACGATGCATTTCAATAAGGCATTTAAATATTTTAGTCACTCTCTTTCTTTCTTGTTTTTCAGCAGAAATGTAGGTCCGAGTAGGTCATAGGTCACCAGAAAAATACTAGTCCAGCTGGTGTGGTCCTCTTTACTTTTCTTTGTTTTACCAGTGATATATGGTAGGTGTATCTATAAACAATATATGGTTTAATATTGGCCTATTTTTAAACATATATGAATAGAATAACTTTATGTAATCTCTTGCAAAATGGTTCTTCTCAACTTTCTACACGTAGCAGCAATTCATTCATATTTCCTTAGATTAATATATGAGTTTGTTTTGACACGCCACACAATTTGTTTAACTGTTCAATTCTACTATTGATGAACTTTTGGATTATTCCCAGTTTGGGCTGTGATGAATAATACTGCTAAGAACATTCTTGTATATGTCTTCTGGTGTTCATGTCTAGGATTTTCTCTAGGCCTGCAGCCTGCCCCGGGCTGGGGACTGGTACCTGTCTGTGGCCTGTGAGGAACCAGGCTGCACCCCGGGAGGTGAGCAGTAGGAGAGCAAGGGAAGCTTCCTCCGTATTGATCGCCACTCCCCATCACTTGTATCATGGCCTCAGCTCTGTCTTCTGTCCCAGCAGCAGCAGCAGCAGCAGCAGCAGCAGCAGCATTAGATTCTCATAGAAATGCAAATCCTATTGTAAACTGCGTGTGTGTGTGTGTGTTTGTGTGTGATCTAGGTTGTGTGCGCCTTAGAAGAATCTAATGCCCACCCCGGCCCTTGAATGTGGAAAAATTGTCTGTCAAGAAACCTTTCTATAAAAGCGTGTGTATATATGTGTCTATATGTGTGCGATTTTTTTTGCACTCTCTGTATATACATAGTCATATATGTTTGTCTTGTCATATAGCTACTTACATAAGCTATTGCAGACTCTGAATAGAAATAGCCATGGTGGGTGGCGCCTGTGGCTCAGTGAGTAGGGCGCCAGCCCCATATACTGAGGGTGGTGGGTTCAAAGCTGGCCCTGACCAAACTGCAACAAAAAAATAGCCCAACGTTGTGGCGGGCATCTGTAGTCCCAGCTACTCGGGAGGCTGAGGCAAGAAAATCTCCTAAGTCCAAGAGCTGGAGGTTGCTGTAAGCTGTGATGCTACCGCACTCTACTGAGGGTGACAAAGTGAGACTCTGTCTCTAAAAAAAAAATAATAATAATAATAAAAATAAAGAACTAGCCATGGCAACATCTCTGCCATGGTCTTTGCCTTGTCACATTTGAAAACAGTGATTTTGCTATATTACATAAATATGAATTGATTATGTAGAATTAAATACTTGTATCAGCTCTCTTGTTTCATAGAAATCTGTACGTCATTGGCTCTGACAATTGCTTTTGAATTGTTTTTAAAGAAATTGCAGATTTGTTGTCCTTGGTGCAGATATTTAAGTTCTTCTCTGTAACAGTCAGGTATTATACTTCTTGTAAATTCTTTTACATTAGTCATAAAAATTAAAACAGCAGAAGTTTCTCTCACAACTTCCCGTGTGCCAGGCACTGGGCTAAGAGCACAGCGTGCATTGCTTAACCTTCTCCGCCCCCTGTGGGACAGGGGCCATTACTAAGCCCCACTCGATGGGGAGTGCACTGAGAGCTTAATGGTCTTGACCAAGATCTCACAATTTTATTCTCAACAACTTTCTCCTTCTGTAGCCTCTTTTAATTTTGGGAAGGGACTGTTTACCTGGGAAGCTCCTGTGTATTCTAAATCAATAGATAGCACTTCGGAGGAGGAGAAGGTGCAGTCTGAGGAGGCAGTGGTTTACTTAGTAATTCACAGTCCTTTTAGGTCATTACCAATCGCCCTCGTAATTAACAACTTCATGTATGTTTTATAGATTAAGTGAATTTCAAAGTGATATTAATTTTCGTGTCAAAGTATATTACGCAGCACCACATTACAGTCAAAGTTAGCCTTGTAATCGCTAGAGCAATAGGGTGTCGTGCTATGGTTCCAAATCTGGCCGCACATTGGCCTACCGGCGAGCTTAATAAAAGAAGCCGCTGCCTTAGGTGCCCCTCCCCTGAGTTCTGATTTATCTGGTCTGGGGCACCAGGGATTCTTAAGGCTCCCCAGTTGATTCTGTTGTGTAGCCAAGCTTGAGGATTACTCATGGCAGTTAATGATATTGGTGGCGTGTTCACATTAACAGGGTTCAAATCCTGCCTCTGCCACTCAGTCATTGTAAGGCAAGTAGTTAGGCAAGTTTCTTAACATCAATGTGGCTCAATTTCTGCATCTGTAAAATGCAGGTGAATAGCAAAGACAGTATCCACATCTCAGAACACTCACTGTTGCGAAGATAAAATGTACAGTAAACCCTCACTTAATGTCATCAGAAGGTTCTTGGAAGCTGAGACTTTAAGCAAAATGATGTATGAGGAAACCAGTTTTCCCACAGGCTAATTGATATAAACAGGAGTTAAGTTCCTATAGCATATTTCTGGTCCCCCCGATATTACCAAACTTCTAAATAATGACCAAAACATTTCTAATATTAAACATTGAAATAAATGTGAGCTATGCATACATTTATTTTTCATTTTTTTTTAGAGACAGAGTATCACTTTGTCGCCCTTGGTAGAGTGCTGTGGCATCACAGCTCACAGCAACCTCCAGCTCTTGGGCTTAGGCGATTCTCTTGCCTCAGCCTCCAAAGTAGCTGGGACTAGAGGCGCCCACCACAATGCCTGGCTATTTTGTTTTGTTGTTGTTGTTGTTGTTGTAGTTTGGCCACAGCCGGGTTCGAACACACCACCCTCGGTATATGGGGCTGGCACCCTACTCACTGAGCCACAGGTGCCACACTATACATACATTTAAGATAAATATTTATCCAATTATTCCAGTCCAGGGTTGCAGGTGATGGGAGCCTATCTTGACAGTTCAGGGTACAGGTGGGAACTGGCCTTAGACAGGATGCCATCCCATTGTGGGTCCCAGTCACACACGACCCCAGCCTCGTAGACATACCAATTCATATCACAGGCCTCGCTTTGGAATGCGGGAGGAAACAGGAGTACCCTTACTGTCTGAGAGCATGCAAACTCCACATAGGTCATTTGCCCTGGCTGGAAAGTGATTTTATTTTCCCTCATCAACATTATAATGAAATGACATTATTCTAAGATCTACTGTATAATATTTATAAAACATTTAGAATAGTGACTTTGCTTGGTTTTGATTTTTTTATCTGGTGGTTTCAATGAAAAGTTAGTTCTGATCACTCTGTGAATTTAGCAGGCATCTGTTGGAATCATCTAAGATATTTGTTTCTAAAAGACTACAGAAATTAAATCAAGATATTTTCAGAGGAATGATTGACAGCTTGTAGGTAGATTGGAAAAAGTGCTCCCACCATAACAAAGAGGAAAATGATAGTATAAAAGTGAACATTTCTTTAAAGCAGAAATTTGTACCTTTAGAATAATTTCATGCATAATATTATTGTGAAAATATTCAAAATTTTTAGAGGAAATCTTCATTACCATAAGTTATATTACTTTTTGAAATCATACCAGCATAGAGCCTCTTTTTTTCCAGCGTCTACATGCTCAATGCTGTTTTTCCAGTTTTTCAGAATCTCCACATTTGTTTCTATCCAGTTTCATATATAAGAGAGTATAGATGATTTTGTGTCATGCTGTTTTTAAAAAAATTATCCCTCCAGTGGATAGTCAGACAGTCATCAACAAAGATTGCATTTGGAGGTCATATTCTGTTTTTCCGTTTAAATTATTTCATCATTTCAGGGAAATGTTATTCCCACTACTGATTCATCTTCAACTGGCAGTATCCCTGATCCCAGTTTTTTTAATTTAACTTTCATTCTTAGTGATGTGGAAACATACTTTTAAGTGAACTGTCTTTTTAAAGAAATATTTTACAATGCGAAGGATCTTTTTGTAATGCAGATAGTGTTTTGTTCAGGATTTTCTTGAGAAATCTGCCAAGTTCTGTAAGGCCTTGCCTCCATAGTGGATGTGCCTTCATTTACTTTTTATTGTGAGTAAAAGGTGTTTGCAAATATAGTTTCTGACTATTTACCTGTCTGTTTTGTCCAATTAGGTATTACCACCATCAAGAAAATTAGCTATTTCTCCCACAGTGTTTAAAAGTAAACCAGAACTTCTGATATCATGGCATTTGTGAAATATAATTTACTATTCTGTTCTCATTGTAAAGGCTTAGTTTCCCTAATTCCTAAATTCATTTATTTATTAATTATTGGCATACCTAGCAAGATGAACAGATATGATCCAACCTGGCCCTTAATGAGTGTAGAGTGCACATATGTGTGTCATGTCTGAAATATGAATAGACCTCAGATGAAGATGACCCAAATCAAGCTTTCTCTGTTTTGTCTTTCCCATAATTTATCTTTTATCTCCCACAAAATAGAATGGGTTACCTTTTATTATAAACATAATATACGTACACTATAAAAGAGAGACAAGAGATAAAAACTGAATATGACCCGTGATCCCACCAGTTAGAAGTACTAGTAATGTGAACATTTTTTAATTTACTATTAGAATTGTGTTCTGTAGGCTGACGCTTTTTCTTGCAGACATTTCCCCGTGTACTCCTACGTTGTCGCGATCATGCAGGCAGGGCAGGCTGTCAGGTGGAGTGCCTGCCTCTTTTACTTCTGCTACCTTGGGTCCTCCAGGGAGCACTGCCAGTGTTGGACCTGGTGGGTTGAGCGAAATATGCTAGTACCGTGCACCTGAGCAAAGTGCATGGCGGACAAGAGGCCAGGGACACAGGGACACCAGGAGTTCTCCCCAACCCCCAGCTCCCCTTAACTTGGCGCATTCCTCAAATTCTTTCTTCCCGTCCTCAAATCTTTTGTTTTCCATGGGACAAAATCCTCCCAAATACCTACCTAGACCTGCTCTCCAAGCAGTCCTGGGAGGACCATGTGTGACTTTTCCTCTGTCTTTACAGCATTTACACTTTGCTCCTTCTCCTATCACGCTAGGACTAGAGAGAGAATAGGCTATTGGCTGGAGGTGAGGACCCTGTCTTCACCCTACCCTGTCCTTTGATAAAAAAAGGACAAAATATACCACAGTCATACCTTTTTCTTTTCTTTCCTTTTTTCTTTTATTAAATCATAGCTGTGTACATTAATGCAATCATGGGGCACCATACCTTTTTCTGCTCTGACCTACTAGTTCTATTTTTCAATTTCTAAGTTTCAATTCTTTTTATTTCTCCTATTTAGTATAGAAATTAGTAGTTACGTAACATTCCATTGTCTAGACGTCCCTTCACTTATTTAATTAACTGTTTGATATTTATTTCCAGTTTTCAATGATTGAATTAATATTCTAATGAATATCTTTTAACTTGGGACTTGTTTTTAAAAGGGGGATTGGCTTGGCGCTTTGTAGCTCAGTGGCTAAGGGCACCAGCCACATACACCAGTGTTGGCAGGTTCGAATCCAACTTGGGCCTGCCAAACAATGACAACTGCAACCAAAAGATACTCGGGCATTGTGGCGGGCGCCTGTAGTCCCAGCTACTTGGGAGGCTGAGGCAAGAGAATTGCTGAAGCTCAAGAGTTGGAGGTTGTTGTGAGCCGTGATGCCACGACAGTCTACCGAGGGTGACAAAGTGAGACTCTGTCTCAAAAAGAAAAGGGAAAGGATTTTTGGCTTAAAAGATATGTGCATTTAATATTTATATCTATATAATCATATGTAAAATTGGCTATATACATACATTTGGCTATATTAATATATTTATGTGTATATATACTATATAAATGTTACATATATGTATAAGCCAAATTTATATTAAGCTCTCTATATAGGCAAATTATCCTACAGAAGATTTGTAGCAATTTCTGGATTTGGATATTCAGATTTCCCAGCACCATTTATTTTAGAAACTATTCTTTCCCAATTATGTGTTCTTGGCATCTTTGTGGAAAAGCAATTAACTGTAAATGCATGGATGTATTTCTGGGCTTTCTAGCTTGTTCTATTCGTCTATATGTATCTGTTTTTTTTTTTTTTTCCTAGCACTATGCTATTTTGTTTATTATAGCTTTGTAGTAGATTTTGAAACTAGTTAGTCCATAAAAAATGTCATTGGCTGAATAGTAGTCCATGGTATACTTATACAACAGTTTGTTAATCCATTCCTGGTTTGACAGGGATTGCATTGAATCTATAGATTGCTTTGGGTAGTATGAATATCTTAACAATATTCGTTCTTCCAATTCATGAGCACAAGATATTTTTTACACATATTTGGATCTTGTTCAATTTCTTTAATCAATTTTTTATAGTTTTAAGTGTACAGATCTTTTCACTTCCTTGGCTAAATTTGTTTCTAAGTATTTTAATTTTTTTGTAGCTATTGTGAATGGGATTATTTGATTGATTTCTTTGTTGTATAGCTTGCTGTTAGTGTGTAACGATGCTCCTTCAGCATTAATTTTTGCATGCTTCATCTTTTCCTTGAGATCTTTTCTTTTGTTTAATTTTGATCGAGATGCTTTCTTAGAGCCTGGTGTGAGTATGGGTACTTTCCTGAGTCTCTAAATTACATTTCCTCCTTCAACTGCATATTCCAGCTGTGTGGATCTTAGATCGCAGTTCCCTTTATTCAGATGTATGTAGTAAATACTGTTCTGTTGTTTCTGTTGTCAGGTGTGTCAGAGGAGAAGTCTGACGGGAGACTAATTTTCTTGCCCTTTTTAATTTATTTGCTGTGTCTGTATGGGAGATGGTAGCATTGTTCTATTTCTTCTTGAAGAAATTCTTCCAGACTGTATCCAGATGTCTTTTTTATAAACCTGAATTGGATTTCTGAGGCTTTTAATTGTGAAAATGCAAAAATTTCAGTCTGAAAACTAAAGTTTTCAGGGAGGTTTTCTTTGACTTTTAAACATCATGACCATACTTTTTCCTTCTTATAATCTCTTAAATTAAAAATATATGGAGAGAGAACAAACAAAAAGTAATGCAGAAAGTTCTCAGGTAGCCGAAGCAACAAGACTTAACTGCTAACCTTTTGTCATATTTATTTCAAACCTTTTCAACAAGTATTGTTATATTTTAAAATATTATCTGGAAGACTGAGGTTATAATCATCCAGTTGTTTTTAATAGTACTTGGTTTGTGAATTAGAGGATAATGAAATATGAGGAATGCCGGAGCAAGAGACAGAAGCTTGAGGGGCTTCTTGGGGCTGTTTGTGCTTTCATATGAATGAATATTAGGATTTTTAAAAATTTCTGTGAAGAATATCATTGGTATTGTGATAGGGATTGGATTGTGTCTGTAGATCATGGGAGCTGACGACTGTTTTCCCTCAAAGCACAGGGCTCACGAAGGAATGGGTGGATGTTCTGTAGCCCACTAAGGGTGTTCACTGCTCCTGCGTTATTACCCTGATAGATCAGGACCTCTGAGCTGTTCAGAAAAGGAGCCTCAAACCTATGGGGTGTAGACTACCTCTACAAACTAATGGACCATATTGAATGTCATGCCATTTTTCTCATTCATTCCTAGTCTTTTTGCTTGTCAAACTTTCTGCTAAAGATAATTCTAATGAATTTATGAAGGTATTTATAAGATATAAATCTGAGAGCCTGAGTATTACTTAACTAGGAGCTGCATGGGGAAAATGGCCTAAATTAGGCAAGAATTAGACAAGATTAACTATCTGTCTTCTATTTAAGGAGGCGGGGAGGAGCTGGGACAATCCAGAAGACAGGTGGCAGCAGAGGGCATTCAAGCTTCACATAATGGATCACTCTAGCAGTTGTACCTCCCAGCACTGGGGGCTGAGAATTGCCAGAAATAGTCAGGTGATGAAATTCTATGTTGTATAGGACTCTGCATTTCTTTCCTTCTAAAAACACAGTGGTTTGGGGATTAATTAGATCCTAGAACATTCTGGATTAAGCAGTTAAAGGTCTTCTGCAACTCTTGGCTTGATGGCTTAACTTTGAAAAGTTGACTGTTTTCAGCTTTGAGTACCTCATCTATAAAAGAAAAAGACTGAATTATAATAAGATCTCACAGGTCCTCCAATTCCCTTCACCTCAGGCAAAAAAAATAGATTCCTTTCTCGGTTCAAAAGAACACATGATTTGGATGGTGGCTACAGTTAGCACTTGCTCATGCTTTTATTGTTTTTTGGCAATCAATGGAAAGTACATCAGGTAAAAGCTCTCAGGCCTGCATATATCTGGTCAAAGCTCATTTATTGATTTTTTTTCTGCTGAAACTTGCACATATATAAAAAAAATAAACCCTAAGAGACCAAAGTTAATTTTCCCCAATTCAATGTATAGTATTGTTGCTCTACGTCTCCCTGAAGCCTAGGTTGTTCTCAATAATACGCTAAGCCATATAATCTTTAAAATATTTGACCAGGTGGAAAGCCTTTCTGGAAGGATAATACGTTTGTGTGTATGCTGTTGAATCTTAAATCCCCTGGCCACGCCTCTGATTTGTTTCCAGGAGAAACCTATGGCATAAGGGAGCTACCACCTTGAGCAACATTATCTTCATAGCCAGCACGCAAAGAGTGGTGGACACTCCACCTGTGCAGAATTTCTAAGAGCAATTACCTTTACAAGGTAAGACGCAAGGGTAGGGAATCAGTAAAGTGAAGGGGAAAATTATTAACATTTATCAACTGCCTTCTGCACAGAGCCACTTAGATATTTTAATCATAGTGGGCCATTATTACAGTATCATCTTAATTTATATGGGAGGAAATTGTTGCCCAGAGAGGTTAAGTACCTTTCCCAAGGTCCTTCAGTGTTAATTGGCAAAGCAGGTTTCTATGTACAGCTCTGAGATTGGAGCCCAGGGTTGGGACAAGGTCCCGGCTCATTTGGTCTGTCATTTCTTCAGCAAACGCAGATCATTTCCAAGAGTGTGGAAATGGGGGCTGTGCTCACTAGGAAGAGAATGGGCATCGGCAGGGTTACTACGACACTGGCGAGGAAGAAATCTCCTGACTCGTCGCATGTTATCTTTGCTTTATCTCACACTAACTGAGAAAAGTTTGCTTTCTCTGCACTCCCTCAGATTCGTCTTCCCCCTCTGCTTCTTGCTTATGGTGCCAAGGCTGTGCTGTTTCTTTCTGCTCTTTTCCCTTGGAGACATACTAAAGCCATTAAAACAAAAATCGTGAGAATGAAATACAAAAAATGATTACTCTTTTAGCAAAGAGTCCAGTTAAGCCGTGTGGGCAAACAGAAACACAACCACACTGACCAGTTTCTGCCTCCCACACCCTGCGGATGACATGCAACGGGAGCCGAAGCAGCCTTCTTAACGTGTCCTGGGTCTCAGAGGTGTTTGAGTGATTACACCTGTGCCCTCCATTGGCCTAAAGGCATCGGAGTTTTTCTCCCACAGTATTTGGCTTTGTTATTTTGAATTTATGACAAGTTGGTTGTTGGAATTTATCTTCTTTGCGTTTATACCTGACACCTAACCTCCAGAAGGATGATTACATACATTTTAACTTGAGGCCGGGCATTAGAGATATAGAGATATAACCTTGAAAGTTACCCCAGTGATATGTAGTACTTTGCTTTTTATGAAGGCTTTCTCTCTTTTCTTTTTACCTTATTACGCTGTATCAGACTACATTCAATTCTACTCTGAGCCCACTGCAGAGAAATTTTGCAACTGATTAGAGCAGGGGTCCTCAAACTATGGCCTGCGGGCCAAATGCGGCGGTGTGAATTGTATTTGTTCCCGTTTTGTTTTTTACTTCAAAATAAGATATGTGCAGTGTGCATAGGAATTTGTTCATAGTTTGTTTTTTTAAACTATAGTCCAGCCCTCCGATGGTCTGAGGGACAGTGAATTGGCCCCCTGTTAAAAAAGTTTGAGGATGCCTGGATTAGAGCCATATTTTTTTGGTGGAGTATCTACCTTCTGGACCTTCCTGTCCCCTGATTGCAACTGTTAACCCCCTCCTCCCTAAAAACTCTACACCCAAAATGCTGACCAGGAGGGTAATGGGGTTTGTTCAAAAGTAGCCTCTGACACATTTGAAGCTGACCAGTTCCTTTGCAATTAAAGGGCAGAAAAGAAAAATCTTGCGAACTGGTTTTTAAAAGTATGAGACAATAAATGTAAGATTTCTAACTGGAAGTCAAAGACACAAGTTTCTTCCTAATTTGGTTTCTAATTTGCTAGCTAAATGGTATCTGAATAGTTATAGCTAATGAGCAATATTCCCAAAACAGCAAATACTCCTGGCTACTAAATATTTATACCCTACTTATTTTTCCCAAAGTGTTTATTACTATGTGTTCTTAGGCCCATAAGTGTAAAATATTGAATTAGGAAGACCCAGAATATTTTTCTCTGAGTGTTTTTGCCTTCTTAAGCATATCAGAAGAAACAACTTTAAAAAATTGTGAACTATAATGCAATATTACAAAGTAAAATATACATGAGTAAATCTTAGTAAGGGCTGTGAGTGAAAAAGAAAGCTCAGAAGACAATGTGTATGATCTTCTCACAAAATATGAAAAAATGCGAACATCAGTAATCACTTTTTTTTTTTTAAAGAAGGAGACAAACACAAAATTTAGGATAATGGTTATTGTGGGGGTGTGATGAGCACATAAATAAATATTGGTAATGTTCTAATGTTTAGACTGAGACATAGGTTCACAGCTCTTCATTATATTGTTAAAATTAACCTTTTAAGAACCCACATGTAGACCAATGATGATAGTGTTTCCTAATTATGAACCATCAATTCTGGTCATCCAAGGACGAGCTCATTCATTCCAAATTCAGAATCTTTAAAGTTTCTGCAGTTCCCATTTCCTTCTTTGGATTTATAGATATGAACCTGAAGGGGCAAACTGGCCTCTGCTTCCTAGGGGCAGAAATAATGGTCTGACGGGAATGGGCAATCCATCAGCTAGAGACCGGTGAGGAGGAATTTGTGCCTTGGGCCAAGCAAAGAGAAACCTAGAATCTTTCTGCATTTGAGATGCTACTTAGTCTTTTAAAACACAGACAGTCGCCTGATCTCTGTGTTGTTGTTTGTAGCCTGAGCTACCTTTGGGGGCAGGGTTTTGATTAAATGGTATGCTTTGCTCATCAGTAACATTTGAGATACACATCGTTCATAAGAAATAAAAGTGAATTGAGCTGCAACAAACAGTCTAGTACAAGTGTCCTTATGATAAAAGGATTTTTTTCCTTCTGGGTAGATGCCCAGTAATGGGATTGCAGGATCAAATGGGAGGTCTAGCTTGAGTGCTTTGAGATTTCTCCATACTTCCTTCCAGAAAGGTTGTACTAGTTTGCAGTCCCACAGCAGTGTAAAAGTGTTGCCTTCTCTCCACATCCATGCCAGCATCTGCAGTTTTGAGATTTTGTGATGTGGGCCTTTCTCACTGGGGTTAGATGATATCTCAGGGTTGTACTAGACAGTTTATTGCAGCTCAATTTACAATCGCCAAAATGTGGAAACAGCCTAAATGCCCACCAACCCAGGAATGGATTAACAAGCTGTGGTATATGTATACCATGGAATACTATTCAGCTATTAAAAAAAATGGAGACTTTACATCCTTCGTATTAACCTGTATGGAAGTGGAAGACATTATTCTTAGTAAAGCATCACAAGAATGGAGAAGCATGAATCCTATGTACTCAATTTTGATATGAGGACAATTAATGACAATTAAGGTTATGGGGGGGAGGAAAAGCAGAAAGAGGGACAGAGGGAGGGGGGTGGGGCCTTGGTGTGTGTCACACTTTATGGGGGCAAGACATGATTGCAAGAGGGACTTTACCTAACAGTTGCAATCAGTGTAACCTGGCTTATTGTACCCTCAATGAATCCCCAACAATAAAAAAAAAAAGAAAAGAAAAGAAAAAAAAATTAAAAAAAAAAAAGAAAGAAATGTGAGCACCGGGCATTTGAGTTAAAGCCGAAGCTGCCATCTGCAATGCACTCCTCTTTCTTGTTATTACATAAACGTGTTTCTGAGTCTCCAGCCTGCTCCTTTTGCTGCTGAAAGGTTATCATGGGTCAGCATTTGCCACGTATCTCTACATTTCTATCAAGGCTTGTGCTCTTTGTGGCACAGCAGAAGTGGAACTTCATTTGAGATGATGTGCTGCAGAGGGAAGCAACGCCCTCACTCATGGCTCTTGACATCAGGCCACCGTCATCTCTCGTCTGGACTACTGTGAAGTTTCTCTGCTCCATTCCGTCTCTACCCCACACTTTCCCAGCCCAGTCCATCCTCCACCAGAGTTAGGTTTGCTCTCAGAACTATATGGACACTCTTGATCATGTACTGTGGGGCCATGTGTGGCCTGGGCCCCACAGTTCCCTGTGTTTCCTGCCTCGTCTTACAGAGCTTTGCGGTTTGTTTACTATGTTCTGGTCACCTGGGACTTCTTTTCTCCGACACCCCAAAGCCTTTGTAGATGCTGTTTCCTCTGCCTAGAAAATGTTACACCCCTAGATATTGGCGATGCTGGGGTATTCTAATCATCCACAGAAGGGTCTTCCCTGCCCACCCCATAGGAAGCAGCCCAGCCCCACCTCCCATAACACTACCTCATCGTTCGCACCTTGGAACCGTTCACCGCTCTCTGCAGTTACCCGCTCTCTGAGAGTATTCTGTCCAGTCGTGTGTTTATGGTTGTCCGAATTAGAATTAATTTCCACCAGGAGAACAAGACCCTTGATTGGCTCACCATTCAATTTCTTGTGCCCAGAGCAGTGCCTGGCACGTGGAAAGCATTCTGGAAATGAAAGCCTCACTAAAGAGTGAAACTTACTCCTGTGTGTATCTGTCACACATAAATCCAAATCCAATCACTTCCAGTAAGCACATGGGAAACCTTCTCTCTCTCTATTTTTTTTTTTTTTTTTGCAGTTTTTTTGGCCCAGGCTGGGTTTGAACCTGCCACCTCCAGCATATGGGGCCGGCACCCTACTCCTTTGAGCCACAGGCGCCACCCGAAACCTTCTCATTTTTATGGAATAATATAACAGATGAAAAATAAGTAAATATAGCTGAAATGGCATTTAATAAACAAATGTGAGCCATTAGTGTACAGATCAGTAAATATTGCCAAAGGAAGTAGGCCAGCATCAGATGGTCTGGGTTTATGTTCCTGCAAAGCGTGCATTACTTTCCTGATGATCAAAACTGGATGAATTTGTATATGATGTGTCTTTCTGGTTAAGGATATAAAGATTATCTGCTCTGCATCCAATTTGTGTTTTCTTAGTTGAGAAATTATTCTTGAATTTAAAAAGTAGCTTGTCTGGCCCCAATTTCTTAGTCTTTTGATAGAAATGGTTTAAGGAAAAGAAATATTGACTAGAATCAGATAATTAAAATGTTTTATGTATTTTTCATGGGCTAAGGTATTTTAGTTCCTTTGAGGCAGAACTCCACGGCACAAAGCCTCTTTCCCTGGCCATATATGGAAGCTCAGGGTTCCACAGGACGATCCTTCGTCCTTCCATCCCCAGTTACCATCCCCACACTGAGTGTCAGCTCCCAGGTGGGCTCACAGGAAGGGACAGTGGAAACAGCTTTACTGCTAGTTGGCACTCTTCTGAGACATGTTGTAAGATATTAGGTAAATATGACACAGTTTTATTATAGTGATAATTAAAATTCCACAAAAGCTTTCAGCAGTGGCTAAACATAAAACTTGAATCCATTTAGGTTGTTTTTTTTTTTTGTTTGTTTGTTTGTTTTGTAGAGACAGAGTCTCACTTTATGGCCCTCGGTAGAGTGCGGTGGCATCACACAGCTCACAGCAACCTCCAACTCTGGGCTTAAGTGATTTCTCTTGCTTCAGGCGCCCGCCACAACGCCTGGCTATTTTTTGGTTGCAGTTCAGCCCGGGCCGGGTTTGAACCTGCCACCCTCGGTATATGGGGCCGGCGCCCTACTGACTGAGACACAGGCGCCACCCTAGGTTGTTTTTTTTTTACAGTTTTTGGCCGGGTTCAAACCTGCCACCTCTAGTATATGGGGCCAGCGCCCTACTCCTTTGAGCCACAGGCGCTGCCCCCCTTTAGATTTCTTTAAGTGCCTTATAAAGTTCCTTTTACCATGAATTCTTATTTGACAAAATTAATAGTTTGTTTCTTATAGGCAGCTTTCCTTTAAAGTCCTAATGCTAGGACTACTTATACAGTGTCAAGCTTAGCAAGAATGAGGAAGAAACAAACCAAATATCAATGCCATTTTTGGAGTTCCTAGCAATCGACAATGAAGAAGAGCCATTGTTAGTTTTTCCCTTCCAAACTAGAGTGTAAGTCACAAAGAATAGTAACCATGTCCTTGTTATTGTCCTGTGTCTTTTGTATACGGATCCACCACAGATGATAGTAATGAGTTGATATTTAATAAATATTTACAGATTACTACAGGGATTAGCAAACTTTTTCTGCAAGGCCCAGATAACAAATATTTTAGTCTTTGAGGGCCATACTGTTTCTGTCATAACAACCCTATTCTGCTATCGTGCCTCAAAATCAACCATAGATAATGTGAACCAATGGGCATAGATGTGTGACAATAAAACTTTATTTATAAACACACACATACACAATAAAGAATCATATTCACATATGGGCCAGTGCAAAGAAAGGTAGGACAGTTCCCACAAAGCTCCCTTCATGGAGAGTTCCAAACTAGCATGCTTGGAGGAATACAGTATTATCAGACCCACCTTGACTTTGTTGATGTTTTTAATTCATGTCCTTGAAATTTACATGGGATTGGTATGGGACCCCATTGCCACACTCAGTGAAGGGTCTTCCTCCTCCACAATGGTCCTAATTTCCAAGGGCTTCACTTTCTCTGGGTCATCTGGGCACTGAAGACCTGCTTCTGGTGGGCTGTGTCTGTCTCTCTGTCACCTTCAGTGATTCCCACTAAATAAACTCCTCTTACTGAGCAACTGTGAGTATGGTGGACTTCACTGAAGAGGGGGAGAGAGAGTGGTATGAATGCTAATATTGCCCTGGGGCAAGAGTGTCAACACCAGTCATACTCACCCTCCCCTCCAACTACCCTGGTGCAGGGAGTGGACTTCACCCGGCCCTTGCTACCCCTCTGGCACCTGGCCTTCTGTCCCCATCCCTGACACCCTCTGCTTAAGCAGCTAGGCTGAGGCATTTCTTCCCTAAGAGGACCTCAGTCCTGCCAAGGTGACCCTTAGCTTTGGAAGGGGCACTCTGGAGGGAGGGAACCTGGACCAGATTACTCCACCTCCTTAGACCCTGGCTGAACTCATCTTTCCCTAAGAGGCCAGATGAGCTCCAAGATGCTTCTTGCCTCTACTTTTCTGTGACTTTCAACTCACGTGAGGCTGGCTTGGGGAATGCCAGCCTTTGAAGTCATTTGAAGCATGCAGGAATCCACGTGATACAACCCTATCTGCTGAGGAATCTCTTTGACTCCTTGTTACTTTAAAGAGAATGTAAATGGTTTGGCTGTACTTCACTGTGAACATGGCCTAGGAAAGCAGGGCAGAGAAGCTGCCATGGGAGAAGTTGGGAGTGGAAGGAGGCTGAGCCCTGAGCAGTTTGCTGTAGGCCTGTGTTCTCAGACATACTCGCTTTATGGGAACGAAACCATGTCTGTCTGACCGCGGTCCCATTCTGACACAGGACAACCCAAGCCATCTGATATTTGAGAGGAATACAGAGATCTGGGGGATATATTAACTCACTATTCTTGAAATTCTTTTCTAGAATAAGTCAGATCATTGAAAAACCAACACATTGTGCTATATTACCTTCCTAAAGGAAATACCATTACCAAGTTTAGTAGTTTATTATAGCTGATGACCTTTTGAAGGATTGCTGGAGAAAGGTCCACTTTACGGTAGACTTAATATTTTAGAATGGTTTTAGATTTAAAGAAAAGTTGCACAGATAGTTAAAGGGGTTTACATATACCTTGCTTCCAGCTTCCCTAATTATTAGCATCTTATAGTTAGTACGTTTGTTACAATTAATGAACCTATATATATACATTATAACAACTAATAATTTTTCATATTTCTTTAGTTTTTACCTGATGTCCTTTTTCTGTTTCAGTCTCCCATCCAGAACATGTCATATTGTATTGAGTCATCCTGTCCCCATGTCTCTGTAAGTTCCTCTGTAGCAGTTTCTCAGACTGCCCTTGTTTTCATTAAGACACACTTCAGGAGGAGAGAGAGAGAGAAAGTAAATAACATCAGTATAATCATTGTTCAGCCTCAGAAGCAGAACATTGCAGATGTGATGGTAGCCCCTTCTCAGTCCCATTCTCCCTTCTTTGTCGAAGAAAGCCAATATCTCAAATTCCACGTTTTTGTTCCATGCATGCTTTGAAACAACTGTATACAGGGTTGCTTTGCATATGTTAAACCTATATGAATATTATCCTTAACCATAGCTCTGCAGTTTGCCTCCCCATAACATTTTTGTCCTATTTTGCTTCAATTTGTTTATCTTAATTTTTAAAACAGATTCCATTGTCTGGGTCTTCTCCCTTGTTCATGTTCATGGACATTTAGGCATTTCTCTTTTGTTATTGCCATGGTCATTGTAAACAGCTCTGAGAAGACACCCTTACGAGTTACTTCATGACTATCCGTAAACATTCCAGGTTGGTGTTTGGGGAGGCGGATTTCTGGGTTTCAAATTTTGTCTTTGACATGAAAGTTTATTCATTTATCCAATGAATATCGATTAAGTGTGTAAAATGGGTCAGAAATTGAGCCAAGTTCTGGAGGTAAAATGAACAGAAATAATCCCTCCCTCATGATGGGTTTGTAGTCTGTTTGAGAGACCAAACATTAAAGAAGTAATTCAAGATACGTAGGTACTATACAGATGTATTCTAAAAATATAGAGCAATGTATTGTGTTGTATGTCTTGAAAGTAAGATAAGACTTAGTAGGGAATGGTGAACCTTAATATTTTTTTATATTATAAATTACCTAAGGAAATTCCCATCAGGAAAATGCTACTTTTCTACCAAATTTATGTTCTTCCTTTTATCAAACCATGGAAGCAACGGAAAGCAAAGGGTTTCTTTTTTTTTTTTTTTTTTGCCTTAGCTAAATCTCACACATAAATACTGTGCCCAGTTACAGTGTCTGGAGTGTCCCAGCTACCTTAGTACGTTTATATTTTGTCTTTTTAAGTAAAGAGTTTTCTTCTTACACTTTTATATGCTTTGCTTTACATACCAAGATCATCTTGGATGGAATGAGGTATAAATCTTTAAGAAAAGACAAGAAGCTGATGGTTGTCCTGCTTTGGTTTTCTGGAGACAAGTGGCTTTCCTTTCCTTCTGGTTTGCGGGTGTCTGTGTAGGGGTCTTACTACATTAACACACTTATTTGATTTCAACATAAATTTCCTAAATTAATTTATCATCCATCAAGAGTCAATTTGTCCTCCAAATATTTCACTTAGATGATTCTTTTTAATCACCACCAACACACACACAAACAGAACTACTTAGCAGTTCCATTTGGCTGTAGTTCTATCTTTAGGAACATTTGTCTTAAAAGCTTTAACTACTCTCCTTTTAAAGACATCTAGTTTTCTGTGACATTGTTTACTTTCATTATGCCTTAATTATGGGATTCTGATAACCATGGAGGTGTAGGAGAGACAATAAATGGGGTTTTGTGGATGATTAAATGCTGAAGCAAAGCTGAGATATTTGATAACCACAACAGTTGTTTCTGCAAGTATATTCCAAAGGCAAGAATATTATTGCTATTACACAATGAGCAAAGGGGAGAAAAGCCTCCCACAGATCTGATATTTTTCTTAACCACTGTTCTTTTGAAAGCCTAGTGTTCTTCCTTCTGATTATATTTGACTGTCAGCCTGAGTAGTTGGCTCTTCTTTGGTGGAATGTTTACTGAAAGGGCAGGCTGTCAATGTGAACGTATCAGTTCTCTAAATGAGTGGCCAAATTAGGCAGAGACACACAGACCATGGTCTGGCTTACAGAAATTCATATTTGAGCAGCTATGATTGAGCTCAATCTTACAAGAGCTTATTGGGTTTTAACAAATAATTTAGCATTATCTGGCAGAAATGCATTTGGCTGCAGGTAATAGGAAACTGAATCAATGGAGGTTTTTGACAAGTAGGGTTTACTTTTTTTCATATGAGACATTAAGAAATGGGCAGTTTCGTAAGTTTCGCCTGTACCCATTCTAAGATGCACCGTAGGTGTGACCCCACCCAAGAAAATGCCATGAAGGCTATGTTGAACAGTTTGATGAGAATATTTCAGATTGTATATGAAACCAGCACATTGTACCCATTGATTGCATTAATATACACAGCTATGATTTAACAATAAAAAAAAGAAATGGGCAGTTTCTAGGCTTGGGCCAGCTGCTGGTCAGTGCTGTCAGAGACTCGGGTTCTTTTGTGCTTTGCTGCTCTCCTCTTCTTAATAATTTAGCTTTCAGCCTGTGCTCATTGCCTCATGGCTGAAAAATGGTTGCTGTACCTAGAGATTTTCCAAAATGGAGGCGCAAAGTGGTGCTGCTGACCACAGCTCACCCTCTTTGTTGGGATACCAAGAGTTTGTCAGAACTCCCCAGCAGATGTTCTCTCTTAATTCTGAATAGCTGGAACAGGGTCATATGGATACACCAGTTTCAAAGAAAGCTCTGAAAGTTGAGTATTTCATGGACTCAAAGTGGAGGTCATTAACAAGGAACAGAGAAAGAATGAATGTTGATGGGGGCAAATGACTGCCAATCTGTAGGAGACTGAGCACCAGGCTGTAGAAGCGGTCACCAGTTCTTGAGGGAGGCTCTGGGAGCGGGACAATCTTCCAGCCGGCATGGAGATGTTTTGTAGCCTGGAGACAAGCCCTCAAGTGACTGCACTTGTTAATGGGATAAGATAGGTGGCTTGTTAGCAAACAGGTGTTGAACCTTGAACACGTGTGGTGCAACAGTGTGGAAGTCAAGCCAGTGGGGAAAGAGCATGTAGTGATCATTAAGTATGTGATCCTAGTACATGGGACCCACACCTGTTGTATACTGTTTCAATAAAAGGCCATGGCAGAGGTTACTCAGGGCCTTTCCCTGCACCTATGGGAAGCTCACCTCTTGCAAGCATGTACTTCTAACCTGTGTCCTGGCTGTTTCATTCACGTGGTGAGGAGGTGCCACAAAGGCACCAACACCAATCATCAGCCTATTGTGTACAGGAGAGTGTTGGTATTACGCACCAAATATAAAAAAATGAATGTTAGCACCATGAAAATGGAAATGGGAAACCACATTTTTTAATGTCATGCCAATTCCATAGTTAAAATGGAAAGATAGGAAAGGCTATTGCACCATCTATATCAGTTTGTTTAGTAGTTGGCCTAGCTGCATAAAAGACACTGGTGGAGGCAAGCTAATCTGGCTCAGTTTGGGAAGATTTTTGCTTTTGTTTTTCTCTTGCTAAAGACTGAAACTTAAAAGTAAAACAGACATGGGAAATAGTTCTTTTTGATTTGGAATATATTTATAGAAATGCATGTTTATGCCCTAATTAGATGATCACTAGGACAAGAAGCCTAGAGATAATTAACAACTACAGTTAGGGAAAAAAAAAAACCTTCCACTGGGCTGCAGATTTTAATCTCATTTATCACATTGCCCCAGGTGGAATAGACTCTTTCTTAATTTCAGGGCTTCTTTCTTTCTTCCTTAGCCTCCCTCTTCTGCTTATGCCTTGCTGTGTACTAAACCATGGTTTTGTGGGTTGACTGAGCTCAGCGGGGCGGTTCTTTTGGGGTCTGTAATGCTCTCACTTTCAGTGGCAGCTGAACCCCCTACACAAGGCTGCCATGTAGTTGGGTCTTTCACAGGCTGGTAGCTGGGTGCTGACACTGAGGTTTCCAAGCGTCCAGTGGGGATGTGCAGTGTCATTTGACCTTGCAAATCATGCAGCATCCACTTCCTTGTAGTTGTGGGGGACAGTCCAGATAAGGGATTTGGGTATGCAAGGACGAATACTTTGAGGCATACTTCATCAGGGACCATCTGTGGAGACAAGTCACCATAGTCTCCTCTTCCTCTTCTCTGAGGGTTGAAAGCGGCATCAGAAGCAAGTCAGAAAGGAAAGCAAAGAATGAGGTCACCTCTTCAGGTACAAACCCAGGGTGCTAAGAGTTGCCACCTTCGGACCCTCAAGTATCTTTTTCAAGACATTTGAAGTATGACAGTTGTGATCGTGAGTTGAAGTCTTCAGCATTCTTTTTATTGTCCCCTTGAGAGAAAAAAGAACTACATACTCACTTTTAAGAAACGTTTCTTTTAATGTTAGTAATTTATAAATAAAAAACAAAATGTGACAGGGCAGTGCCTGTGGCTGAAAGGAGTAGGGCGCCGGCTCCATATGCTGTAGGTGTTGGGTTCAAACCCAGCCCTGGCCAAAAACTGCAAAAAAAAAAAAAAAAAAAAAAGTGACAACCTAAGCTTAAGTCAAAAACTTCTCTGAGCTTCTATGTGCAATTTCTATTCTTCACATGTAGATATCTCCTCTTATTTAGAGGCTGAGCAGAGAATGTTCTATTCCAAAATAAATAGTTTAAGAGTTGATTGTATTAACAAGATCATCTTTCTTTGTGCCAAGAATCTAGGGACACAGTAGGCCCATGTGAGTGTATTATGGACACTTTAAATCATTCTCTTTACATTGGTCTTCGGTGGATTTTCATCTGTTACCTTTTCATGTGAATGAATGGCAATAGATTGAGTTTTAAGAATCCTTAGGGATCTCCAGAGATTCCTGTAATTAGCAAACAAACCAAGAATGAAGAGGTGGTACAGAGGGCGGATGTCTCTGTTGCTGTAAACTACTAGTTTTCACCATTCTACGCCTCAGCCTTTGTGATTACCGCTGCCTGGAACACCCTTCCTCCCCCACCCCTTCCCAGGCCAACTCCCACTTCCCCCCAGGTGCAGCCCAGCTGCTGGCAGGCACGAAGCCCACCTGATCTGCCTGGACAGCCTGCCGTGGGTGCACACCCATGAGTCCTGTGCCTGTTACTTCACCTCTTTATCGTCTGTTCCTGCCTTGGAGCCTTAGGGGAAGAGACCAGCTCTTAGCCTGGTATGACTGTTCAAGCACAGTGTTGGGTGCAGAGGCCTGATAAAAGTTTGAAACAGGAATTCATGGTCAACTCCAATGGCTATGAATCATTCTTCTGATATTTGGTGGCAATTGTGTTGGGTGGCTTATCCCTATTTCTGACCCAGAGAAGATAAACTCTAAAAACAACAAACTGAACTGTACAAACTTCCCCAAAGCCAGATAGGAGAGAGATGTTGTAA
Organism: Nycticebus coucang; assembly: GCF_027406575.1. NCBI lineage: Eukaryota > Metazoa > Chordata > Mammalia > Primates > Lorisidae > Nycticebus > Nycticebus coucang. The sequence continues at coordinate 113,536,140 of NC_069788.1, read as the reverse complement.
TATGCTGACACAGCTGTGCTGCTGCTCATTTGGCCTCTGTTACCTAGAGTGACCCCTCTATCTTTTCCAGAGGTTCCCCCAACATCAGGACCATGATCCTCAAGTCTTCATTGACCCCTGTGAACCTTAGAGTCTCCCCTTCCCCCGGTTCCTCTGAGGCCTCTATGTGACACATTAGCCTTTGTTGTCATTTCCCCTGCCTGGCCTCTTGGCTAAGATGATAAGCTCCCAACTTTTCTTTTCTCTGTCTCTGAAAAAGTAGAAGTGGTGTGGGCCAGCAACAGGCGTTCCCAGGGGCTGCCTGGCACTCGGGCGGGGTGTGGATGTTTGCCGAGTGCTGCCCTCTTCTGGCCTTCCTGCCGTCACATGGGTGGGTGGGGGCTTCGTTCTTGGGAATGTGTGGACTGGGGCAGAACTTCGGGGCAATGCTTTTCTTTCTCTTAAAGGGAACAAGTTATCAGAGTTAAGGCCAAATTTGTCTTAGACAAATTTTAATTGAACTTCACAGGATCTTTTACAAACAATTGAAAGAGCTGCCAACATTTAACCATTAGGAGGCTGTGCATAGAATACACAGTTCCGCTTTCTCTCCCAAATGTGGAATTTTTGGCAAAATCGTGTCACGATTCCCAGATGGCAATAATTGCTTCTATCCGAAAGGTGACTGTTTGCTTTAGTGGGGGGCGAGAAGAGGAAGGGTGAGCCTCCCTTCCTTCCTCCCCTGTAAAACTGCACCCCACATTCTCTTCATTCATTTGTGGTACCTGCCTGTTCCTGGATAGATGATTCTAGAAGATGTCCATTACATGTGTGGTTGTACCTCTAAGTACATAGAGCTCTTGTACACACAGGGGTGCCAGAAGCAAACCTGAGAAATGATCAGCTGCTGTGTGCAGAGAGCTTGTTGCTGTGGTGTGTGTACATGTTCTGGGCGTCAGAATCTCCGTGCATCCCGAGAATTGCCTGGCATTTTCCATCATTTGACTTATTCAACAATGGTCACAGTAGCTCCCTTTTTACTGAGGACTTGCTATGTAGTAGTTACCGTTCTAAGTATATATCAATTCATTAATTTCACAGTCACAACTCTGGAAGGTAGAAGCTTTTACTATCCCCCTTTTACAGATGAGAAACTGTAAAAATAGCGAGGAAGTGATCTACACAAGCCTTCAAGTCAGGCTCAGGTTCCTAATCCTGACAAAACTGTAGAGAAATGGGTACTCGTATTCATCACTGGTACTATGTAATAGCACCAAAAATAGAAAAAAAAAAGTTTAATTAAAAAGTATATTTTTTATTATTCAGAATACAAATCAAACTGTCATGAACTTCTAATATGTTTTCACTTAAAACAGGTTATTCCATTGTATTAGGCACATTTTAACAGCTCATCCATGACAGAGTCCCCTGAAGAGGAGAGGGGCACTTATGAGAGAACTATTAGGGGGGATTCTGAACTGAGGTAGGATGTTCTGGGTGTCTGTGGGCAATTTGTTTCTACAGGGGGTACTGTTCACACAAGGAAGCAATAGTGAGTGAGAGAGTAAGTGGCAGAGGTACATAACTGAGGGTAGACAGAATGAATTGCTTAGAAAATGAATGAGAGGAGTATTGTACACAAGAAACTACATCTTCCTTTCACAAAATGATTTGACAATATGTATACAAAACTATCAAAATGACCATTTTGATCTAGTAATGCAACTTCTGTTAACCTAATACTAGGAAATAATTCAAAATATGGAAATATCCATATGCATGAAAATTCTTCTTTGTAGTCCTATTTATAATAGCCCCAAACAAGAAATGTTCTGCCTAGCCCACAGTAGGGGAATGCTTAAGTAAATTTTTAAAATTTCTGCCAGGCATGGTAGCTCATGTCTGTAGTCCTAGAAATTTCAGAGGCTAAGGTGGAAGGATCAGTTGAGGCTAGGAGTCTGACAAGCCTGGGCAACATAGTGAGATCTCATCTCTAAAAAAATAAAATTAGCTGATGTGGTGACGTACATCTGTAGTCCCAGCTACTTGGAGAGGCTGAGGCAAGAGGATCGCTTGAGCCCAGGAATTCAAGGCTGTAGTAAGCTATGCTTATACCACTGCACTCCAACCTACAGTACAAAAAAAAAAAACAAAAAAGCTCTGTCTCTTAAAAAAAAAATCCTTGACAGAATGTTATGTGGCAATTAAATGATGATGTTGAAGACTGTGAGATAATTTGAAAAATGCTCAAGTAGGATAACAATTATACATTGTGAACACAACTATGTCAACATACATGGGGAAAAGATAGGAATGAAATACAGGTAGATACCGTAGCAACTCCATGGCTGACCACCTCCCTGCATTGACCACATCCTTAAGTTGACCTGATTTTCACAGACAGGACATGCACCACGTGTATGTATCCATTCAGTGGGCCTAGTTCTGTAGGTTGACCACCTATCTATGTGGACCAGTTTGTTACAGTCCCTTGGGTGGTTGACTTACAGAGGTTCTACTGTATTTATCATTATTGTGCTAGATGTGGGGTTTTAGGGTATAAAATTATTGTTTATTATACTAAGCCAGTTGTGTGATGGATTTGTGATTATTTTAATCATACAAATGACATAATTTAAACATTTAAAAGTAGCCCCATGGTAAGTAAGTGCATGGTAAACGCAGGGGCTGGAGCCTTGGTGTGATATGCAAGCAGAGTGGGTCAGAAGCAGAGTCGATGGGAGCTTTGCCTGGAAGATTGTGCAGCAGTTGAACCCAGTGAAGGATATGACTTGAGCCAAGGGACCAGGAGTGGGTAAAAAGTGCCACAGAGGTGGGCAAAGGTGAGATGAGGGTGGTGGTACTGTTTTAAGAGTGTGCCCTTTGATGTGGTGTTTGGATCCCACACATCCGAATCCCATCTTGACACAGATGGTTTGCCAAGGGAAATACTGAATTTTCCTTCTTTCTTTGGAAACTCTTTCTTCCACTTGATTGGTTTAGAAGGTCTGGGGTTGCTCTTCTTGGGAGCTGTTCACACCCTAGAAAAAGGTTGATGCCGATGTATTAAGACAGTTCCGCCCCTGGTCTGGGAAGGCCTTCACCTTCACTCTCTGCTGTGGCTTTGGCTAGGAGTACTTGTATTTGGACTTATTCCTTTCTGTGAAAGTGGTAGTGATGGTAATGGTAATTAATCATGGTAGTAGTCTGGTTAACTTTGTTGAGCACTCATAACATCAGATGTTACTCTAAATACTTTGTGACTTTACTACTCTCCCCATTTTGTATGTGAATAGGCAGAGGCTTCCATAGGTTAAGTAATTTACTCAAGGTTATACATCTAGTAAGCAGCAGAGTATTCCACTGAGCAAAGCTAAAAATGTTCTTTAGTGTTTTGGGTGCCTCATTTCAATGGAGTCTTCCAGCTGTCAGCCTAACTCACCAGGGGAGGAATGAACGGCATGTTTGAGACAAAACCTTACAGTAGCAAATCATGTGCATTTGGCTGACTGTGTCGTTGGGACATCTCCCTGTTCCTTGACTGTGGCATCCTCCTTGGAGATGGCTGTAGCAGGACAGGGTGTGGGTGTCTGGAGCCTCCCAAACAGATACTTCTTAACTTATTGCCCCGGAGACATAGCCATCACCACACCCGGGAACTGAATATTATCCTGTGTATAATAGGGACTTCCTGAACAATCTTAAACATGAGACACTGTAATCAGGCTGGAGTTTCACAGATTTGACTCCTATTGCCCAGCAGAGGATGGGCCACTAGAGCAGCAGGAAGAAGCAGAGAAATTGGTTGAGGCTTTTATGTGGACATAAGCAGTTCTAGGGGCTTAACTCAAGAGGTGGGGAAGACAGTAGTAGATTTGACAGTAGAAATGGCAAGGGGCTGCTAAAAGAGGAGACTCATTCCCAGAGTTTTTAGTTTGGGTAGCAAGGTGGATGACACTATAAGAAGGAATTTGGTTTTTTTATTTTGTTTTATAAGAAGGAACCTTGGGGAAAGCGGAATGAAGACTCATAAGTTGAGTTTTGAGCTTAAGTTTGCAGTGTGTCTGTGACCGTCAGTTGGAAGTATCTTAACAGGTTGTTATAAGAAACTCCTGGTTTCTTAACATAGTTTTCCCAGATTATGCAGTAAATATTTTGTTCTTTAAATGGATTTCATAGTTACTCAGTAAATATTCATTTCCTAAATGAATTTATCTGTAGACAACTCAAGTAATATCCCTCCCTACCACATACCTCCATGTCGAAATTCCACTCAAAGCCAATTAAATCAGTCTCTAGAAGATGAGATCTAGGTTGTTGGCATTTTAAAAATTGGTATTCACAGATGATTCTAATTTGTGGCCAGGTCTGATGACCCCTGCTTCAATTTTAATGAAACAACCGATGAAAAGGTCTACTGAGATGTTCATTCACACATTCATTGATTTCATTTTTGAGTATCTACCATGTTTGGAGCTCCACGCTACTTCAAATTAAGTTTTGATGGGTTCCTGGTATCTACTCTGTATTCCAGTGCCAGAGTAGTACCTGGCACAGAATAGTTGTAGACTAAGTGAATGCCTTAGGACTTCAAGCACTTAGAGCCGTGATTTTCAACTGGTATGCCGCAAAAATTTTTAAATTATTTTCAGAACAATTCAAAACACAGTAAGTATGTTCTTTTTTTTTATACTCCTTTTTTGATCGACATAATTTAAGTGTGCCTTGGAAGTTTAACTATAGGTTCAAGTATGCTATGAGATTAAAAAGGCTGCAAAACACTGATTTAGGGAATGCCATGCTCTAGCAGAGTGCTACCACTTGTGCTGTAGCTGCGGTGAAGACCTTTTGCTTCTGAGGCCTCTGCGTCTGGACTGCTGTGCTGTGACCTCTTGTGTTTCTTCATGGCAAAGGGTTTGCTGTCTGGGAAAGGTGTGTGCTTTGGAGTGTGAAATCAGTCTCTGCCAAGTGACCACTTGGATGCTTTTTGTGCACCCCCTTTGCTCCGTAGCACATTCTCTCCTGTGGACTGAATATATTCTCCCCAAATCCCTATGTTGAGGCCCTAATCCCCAATGTGATATTATTTGGAAATGGAACCTTTGAAAGATAACCAGATTTAGATGAGATCATGGGGATAAGGCCCTCATGATGGAATTGGGGTTTTTTAAGAGAGGAAGAGAAACCAAATCTCTCTCTCTTTCTCTTTCTGAGGTTTATGAAGATAAAGTGAGAAGGTAGCTGTGAGCTGGGGGAGAAACCGCACCACAGTCTGATTATGCTGGTACCCTGATCATGGACTTATAATCTGTAGAATGATGAGAAACATAGAGTAAATCTCTATGTTTAAGCTACCCAGTCTGTGGTATTCTTGTATCCAGCAGCCAAAAGGGACCAGTACATATATTCTCTGAGCTCTTGGAGCTATTTTGCCCACCCCCCTCACCCCCCACCTTTCTCTCAACCTGCCCTCCAGCTGCATGGGCAAGATTGGCTTGTTGGCTTTGACAACTTTTGCAGTATAAAACTTAGTTTGAAGACAGTATCAGCTGAAAAGGGGCTTTTGCAGGGAATGGTTGTGAGTTTCTTCTGTTTCAGTATTTCCTTGTATTGGGCTTTTGAGAAGGCAGTCTGCATCGCATTCTTGCTTGTCAACTGGTTCTTGCAGAGGAACACAAGTCTATCTCCTGGTCTCTGAGATACACAGGGCATCTTTCTCTTAGACTGGTGATGGGTTCATCCTGTAGAAGGTCCCCTTCGTAAGTTGAAAAAGATCCCGATCCCTAATTCAGTGTCTGCTGCTATTTTCCTACTTAAGTTTTATTTTCCATTTTTTATTTCTTTTCTGCTTTACCAAAACATATTTACATAAACCATATTAGTATGTGTACAGGAAATATGAAAACATAAATTAATCTAAAAAACTAAAAATTAGAGAAGAAGCCCCAAATCACAAGATAGACGTAAGCTAGGGGGAAGCATTTTTCATAGATCATTTGTTGTGGTTCTACCATGTGCTGGTTATTATGCTAAAGGTTTTGGACACTTTTCTTTTAATCACAGAACTTTATAAGGTAAATGTCATCGTCTCCATTTTATAGAGTGGGTAACTTAGGCCCTGAAGCTCAAGATCGTGTAATTAGAACACAGTAGAGTCAAGATTTTAGGGTTAGTACTTCATCTGACTAAAAGCATCTTAGCGGAAGGCCAGCGACAGTTCCTGAGGAAGTTTTCATGGGTATACAATGAAAAGAGAAAAGGGGAGATAATACAGAAAACTTTTCATAAAGTAAAATGCAATTAACTTTTAAAACCTTATTATTTATTTATTTTTGATTATTATTTGGGATTCATTGAGGGTACAAAGAATTAGGTTACACTGATTACATTTGTTAGGTAAACTCCCTCTGGTAACTGTGTCTGCTCCAAGAGGTGTGCCATACACCCTGACCCCCTACCCCGCCTCCTCCCCTCTCCCCACTCTCTCATTCCCCTACCACCCCCCTCTTTGTATAAGATTATCTACTGCCTTCATATTAGAACTGAGTACATTGGATTCTTGCTTCTCCATTCTTGTGATGCCTTACTAAGAAGAATGTATTCTACTTCCATCCAGGTTAATACAAAACATGTGAAGTCTTCATCTTTTTTTTCTTTTTTTTAGTGGCTGAATAGTATTCCATGGTATACATATACCACAACTTGTTAATCCATTCCTGGGTTGGTGGGCATTTTAGGTTGTTACCACATCTGAGAGATTATAAATTGAGCTGCAATAAACAGTCTAATGCAAATGTCCTGATGATAAAATGTTTTTTTTTTTTTTTTTTTCTTCTGGGGAGATGCCTCGTAATGGGATTGCAGGATCAAATGGGAGGTCTAATTTGAGTTCTTTGAGGATTCTCCATACTTCCTTCCAAAAAGGCTGTATTATTTTGCAGGCCCACCAGCAGTGTAAAAGTGTTCTCTTCTCTCCACATCCATACCAGCATCTGCAGCTTTGAGACTTTTTTTTTTTTTTTTGTGGTTTTTGGCCAGGGCTAGGTTTGAACCTGCCAATTCCGGCATACGGAACTGGTGCCCTACTCCTTGAGCCACAGGTGCCGCCCAGCTTTGAGACTTTGTGATGTGAGCTATTCTCATTGGGGGTAGGTGATATCTTAGGGTGGTTTTGATTTGCATTTCTCTGATGATCAGGGATGATGAGTGTTTTTTCAAATGTTTGTTAGCCATTTGTCTGTCTTTGTCAGAGAAGGTTCTGTTCATGTCTCTTGCCCAGAGGTACATAGGATTGTTTACTCTTTTTCTGATGATTAATTTCTCTATAGATTCTAGTTATCAACTCTTTGTCAAATTGATACTCTGAAAATATCTTTTCCAATTCTGAAGGTTATCTTTCTGCTTTACTTGTTGTGTCCTTAGCTGTGCGGAAGATTTTCAGCTTAATTAAGTCTCATTTGTTAATTTTTGTTGTTGCGATAGCCACTAAAGTCTTTGTCATAAAATCTTTCCCTCCCAGTCCAACTGTTTATTATTTTTAAATATAATTGTTGGCTAAAAGTTGGCAGTGTAATGCCAGGTCTCCAGTCATTCCCCCCCCCCAAAAGTATACTTATTCATGCAATCACAAGTTCTGAGTCAGGGTCCATGATTTGGCAGTGGAACAGAATATTTAAAGTAGGAAATGTTTCCCCAAATCCAGATTATGTGATTATTATAAAGCCCAGATGAGCCAAAGATTTGGTTTCCTGCTCAGAGTTAAATTCCTTACTTTGCAGCGCAGAATGCATACTATTTTGCCCAAATTTTTGAGGGAAAAACAAGAATGCTTATTATACATGAGTAGTACTATTTGTTATTGGTGCATTAAATTTCTTATACTGTAATATCTTTAAAAAAAATCAATGCTAAAATTCCTTTAAAATGTAAAAAAAAGTACCTAATTATAAACAAACAAAACTTTGAGTTAAAAAATAAAAATGAAAGTCTTTTTTCTGAAAGTTTGGGCTGACAACATGGATGTGCGTTATACATAGGAGCACATTTGCACGGCATAATATGGTACTGTCTACAGCAGGCGTCCTCAAACTTTTTAAACAGGGGGCCAATTCACTGTCCCTCAGACCGTTGGAGGGCGGGACTATAGTTTAAAAAAACAAACAAACTTTATGGGGGCAAGACATGATTGCAAGAGGGACTTTACCTAACAATTGCAATCAGTGTAACCTGGCTCATTGTACCCTCAATGAATCCCCAACAATAAAAAAAAAACAAACAAACAAAAAAAAACTATGAACAAATTCCTATGCACACTGCACATATCTTATTTTGAAGTGAAAAAACAAAACGGGAACAAATATAATCACACTACCTCATGTGGCCCACGGGCCGCAGTTTGAGGACCCCTGGACAATATCTTAGAAGGAATTTGTAGCTGCCTACTTAAGACTTACAAAATAGCCCTTCAGCCTCTGGAGCTAGTAGGAATCCAAGCTGAATCATCTTTTTAAATGTTTTCAAACTTCAGTATGTGGCTATCTGAGTGTCAAATGTGACATGCATTGCATTTAAATATTGCTTAGGAATAAAGGCAAAAACGTCAGCACTTTGGAAGGATTTTTAAATTAATGTTTTGGCAGACAATTTCTGTTTTATCTTTGCAACTAAATACCTTTTGTCCAACTTTCGGCCAACTTTCTTGAAAACACAGGAAGTAACTTTTTGTTATCTCTTTTTTTCTCCCCATAGCAGCAATCAAGCCATTTCCTACTACCTTGTTTTCTTGAACTTATATACTTTTGAACATGCCACAAACTTAGGGGAAAACATAATGGTAGAAGAAAACTTTCCCTTCAAGTTAGAAAAATTACAGAAAATCATAATTAAAATGTGCCTCTCAAGGAAAGAACGTCAAATCATGAAGGGTTTCTTTCCCAGGTGGAAATAAATAGGCCTAGGTTTGTTCCCATGGTGGAGATAGGGTTCCTGGGAGCATGCTAGAAACATGTGAGCCTGCTTGTAGTCTAGACCCTGAAAGGGTTCCTATCACTCCCACTGTGATCCATTTGCAGAATAAATCATATAGGGCAACCCATATTCAAAGGGAGCAGAAACTGGTACTGCCTACAAAAGAAGGGTTGTGATAAGTTTTACAATTTACCAAAAGACTGACTTGGTCATAGGTTATTAATTGAATTAAAGGTGCTAATGTAGGTAAAGCTCTTAGAAGAATGCTTAGCACGTAATAATTACTATTTTTATTATTGTCATAATTCTATCTAGGCGTTTCCCTCAGTAGCTTAGTGAATGTTCCTTAATTTTACTTTTGTTTTGTTTTCAAAACTGAGGTGGGAGGAACAACAGTGACTTTTCAGGCCCTGAACATGTTCCATACTGGCTAATATCTTCCTGAGGTGGGAGACCATGGCTTTTGCTCCTGAGGTGGGGGGGGGTCCCCATTTTGTCCTCTCCCCTCCAGGTGGCGCTGTCGGGGGTTTCCCAGTTCTCCTAGGTTTTCAAGCTTCTTTCCTCTGTCAAAACAAATTCAGTCTTGAGATACTTTGCTAAGAAGAATATGTTCTAGCTCCATCCATGTAAACATGAAAGAGGTAAAGTCTCCATCTTTCTTTAAGGCTGCATAATATTCCATGGTGTACGTATACCACAATTTATTAATCCTTTTGTGGATCGATGGACACTCGGGCTTTTTCTATGACTTAGCAATTATGAATTGGGCTGCAGTAAACATTCTGGTACAAATATCTTTGTTATGATGTGATTTTTGGTCTTCTGGGTATATGCCTAGTAGAGGAATTATAGGATTGAATGGCAGATCTATTTTTGGTGGGACTACACCTGCAGTGCATCTTACAAGGGTACATGTGAAACTTAATAAATGTAGAATATAAATGTCTTAACACGATAACTAAGAAAATGGCAGGAAGGCTATGTTAACCAGTGTGATGAAAATGTGTTAAACGGTCTATAAAACCAGTGTATGGTGCCCCACGATCGCATTAATGTACATAGCTATGATTTAACAACAACAACAAAAAAGAACCAGATTCAGATCCTTGATTCATACCTTTGCACTGTTTACCAAATTTGAGTGATATTTCCCTTCTAAGCACTCCTGTGAATTTAGTTGGTGATTTATATGTTTATTGTAACGTTACTGAAATATGAACAGACCTAAAGCTATGTGTAAACTAATTATGCTAGCTTGCAGTGTTTATGCATCTACAACATAAAAAAATGAAAACAAAGCTTGAACAGAATAGATTTAAAAATTAAAGAAAAACTTCTAAATTTCAAATAGCAGCATTAACTTAATATGACAGATGCTGTTATTTTTACTACAACCACATCCAGACTCAAAATCACTATGGCCTCTGATGCCTCAAATCTTCTCCAGCATCTCTGTTTGGACAATTGCCTACCCTTCAGCTCCATGGTGTGCTGTGACATTATTCGCCTTTCATTTGGCATGAAAGCTGCATTTAGATATGGGACCCATCTCTGTTCACTTCTCTTTAGCCCACTAATTAACCTGGTGCCACATGGTGTCAACTTGATTATAAACACAGATAGGAGCAGTAAAGTCACCTGGCCATACCTGATTTATAAGATGGCTATTTCATTTACTACCTGTCAAATTTTAGCATGCAGATGGATCACCTGGGATCTCTTGTTAAAATTCTCTTTTGTGTTCCGTAAGGTTGGGATGGGGTCCAGGATTCTGCACTTTAGGAACATTTTTGAGTACAGGAATCCAATTATATGTCCTTTTTTTTTTTTTTTTTAGGTTATTGTTTAAAAGGAACAAAGCACATTTAAGAGTCAGTACAAAGTTGACATGTTTATGGATAGGTCCATGGTCGTCAGTCTAGGAATCACTGCACTAAAACACAGAAGCCACTAGGTTGTTAGAGTATTACAGTGGCCGCATGGGAATCAACTGTGGACACTGAGTATGAAGCTGCATATATTGAGTGCCAGGCATCAGCCAGTAACATGGGAGGAAATTAAAGTTACACAGAGCCTCTCTGCACATTCCAGACATAACTCATGGATGACTCTTCTACCAGTGAGGCAGGCCAGCTGTGTTTTTGTTTCTAATAAATCAGATCTCTCTCCTTTTACCCAAGCAAAATTTAATTTGTACCTTTCCTATATCAGCACTCACATTTTGCCTGTTCTTACAGTTAAAAGATGTGGTATAATTGGGTTTTTTTCAGTTTTAATATTCTGAGGGCAAGGATCATGTTCTATTCATTTTTGTACTTTTCATATAGCAGCCATATAAACATTTGTGGGATTGAATTTATGAGCTAGATAAATCTTGTGAGTGCCCTTTGATATTTGCATAACCAGTGTTTGATTTCCTTAAAAGTCCAGATACTTGGCTTTCTCTGTCATATTTCAGACTTGTTATTTTATTTGCTGCTACTGCTTTTGTTTTCTTTCCAAGAAGTATTTCTAAAACTTAAATGACTAAAGCTCAGACTATATTTGAACATATGCCACATTTTTATTCTTCGTTCCTGATTCTCAGGTAGACTTTGATTTTAATTTGACCTGAGAGTAAGTGTAGAGAAGATTAGAAACACTTAATTAATCGGTAATTTGTGTGAATCTTTTCTAAATGGTCCCATAGCAGTCTTCTAGAGAGAAATCCTTTGAGAAGATGCAGCGGAGTGAATAGTTCTTTAAACAGGAAGCACAAGTTTGCTGAGAGACACCCCGATGTAGGCTTTGTGCATAAAATCCTTTTCTTGTGAGAAAAAGAAAACAGTGCCTGACCTTATCTGTAAACCATTACAAGATGTCTTCAGTGGGGGCACGAAGTACGCCTCCTATCTTCTTTTGGACTGAGAAACTCTGAGGTAATGGTTGGGAAAAGAAGATCCAGGGGTCTCAGAGGGGTACCTAACAAACGTAAGAATCATGTAGCATGTCGGTGAACAGAAAGCAGATGTGTGTGCGTGGTGAGGCAATCTTCTCATGCTATTGCTAAGAACTATTTTGCCCAAGTCTATCTGTCTCCCTGCCTATCTTTCTACCCATCCATCCACAAACTCCATCTATTTATTTAATCATTCATTTAACCTTTTATTGAAAAACCAAACATGGACTCAAAAAAACTACACAAAACAAATGTAGCTTAGTGCAAAGATTCTGAAGTGTGGTCTCCAGATCAACAGTGTCCTATTGCCTTCAAGTGTAAAAAGGGAACTGTTTGAGCTCCAGCGGAGATTTACTAACTCTGAAACTACGGAGGTGAGGTAGGTGGGGCATTTGTTTTAACAGCCCTTCAGAGGATTTCCATACATGTTGGACTTTGAGAACCATTGGCGGCTCAGTGCCCATAGCTCAAGTGGCTAAGGTGCCAGTCACATACACCTGAGCTGGTGGGTTCGAATCCAGCCCAGCCCGCCAAACAACAATGACGGCTGTAACCAAAAAGTAGCCAGCGTTGGCGCAGGCGCCTGTAGTCCCAGCTACTTGGGAGGTGGAGGCAGGAGAATCGCGTGAGCCCAGGAGTTGGAGGTTGCTGTGAGCGGTGATGCTACAGCACTCTACCCAGGGAAACAGCTTGAGGCTCTGTCTCAAAAAAAAAAAAAATGTAGAACCATCGGCTTAGCCTAAACTACTATGAGATAGACATTTTGTTACAACTACCTGCCTACATCAAGAAACAGAATTTGCTAGTCACATTAGAAGCCCCTTTCCCAGCCACAACCCCTCCCTTCCTCTTCTAGAAAACCTGTTATCTTGAGTTTTTCTGTAATTACTCCCTTGCCTCTTTATAGTTTTGTCACTGAATTGCACATCCCTAGACACTATGGTTAGTCTTTTCTATTGATTTAACTTTGTTCTTCAATCTGCCCATTCCCCCGCTGTCCCTTTCTGTTCCATATGATGCACCTGTTGAAGAACTTGAGCCTGTTTGGCCTGCCGAAATTCCCCCGACTATGGATTTTGCTGATTGTGTACTCATGGTGCAGTGTAACACGTTCCTCTGAGATTCCTGAGTTTGGGCGGCCAGATGTAGGTGCTTCCTCAGACCCAAAGCCCAGTCTTTTTGCTAAGACTGTAAGTGCACTGTGGTTTTTCATTGGTAAGTGATGTGATGTCTAGTTTTCACTGTTACTTTGGGTGTTAGCAGCCACAGGTGCTCAGTACATAGATCCACTGGGAGATGCATAAATGATGATAATTTGGGCATTCTCATTAATTAGCTTAAAAAACTTCTATGGAATAAATTAAATTACTATATAGCTACCCTGCGACAGATTTCATATATGAAATGCTGGTCAAATGTCCATTTTTCCTTTTATTTATCTGGATTTCAAGATACTGAATTGTTTTCCTGCCATGTTCAGAAAGGGACCAATTAAAAAAAAATCATGAAATACTAGGTTTAAGCATCAATCCATGGCAAAACTTATCCTTACAGAAACTCAAATTATCCCATTTTTGGCCAGTGGGCGCCTCTTCAACTTGGCTTCTGAGTTGTTTTTGATATAACTCCACCACTCTTTGATTTCTTCCTTTTTTGTCTGGGCTCATCTTGTACATTTCCTGCACTAGACCAAGAGTCAGCCATTTATCCAAGAGTCCCCTGTTTCTTTTAATGGGAAAATATGTCAAAACTACAAACTAGGTCCTCATGGTCACTAGCTTGACCTTTCTCTGAGTCTTTTCCATAAGCAATACTGGGAAATATCTATGTCTCTCTCTGTGTGTATATACCTATATATAAATGTAATATATCTAGATATTTTATAATGATACATTTAAATATATTTAAAATTAAAGTACCTCATAAATTTATACTGATATTCAGAACTCTAGGGTTTTAATCTCTTCCATATGATATCTCTCCCTGTTCTGTTCTTACCCCAAGAAACTTGGTTCTCAAGGATGTAGAGCATGTCGGATTAGAATATCTCGTAGTTACTCGTTTGCACTATCCAGCAGTACACAGACAATGTTATCACTACCACTACCAGTGATGATTACAAAAAGGAGGTAAAACACTTTTGTTCCTATTCTATTCTCATTTTCCCCTAATACTTTACAGTGATACCTAATCTGTGTTATCAGATAAGAGTTACTGCATACTGCATCCTCTCTATTTAGCCCCCATTTAATGTAAGTCCTTAGTCTTATATATTAATGCTCACCACCATCTTCATGTCAAAGGTTCTTCAGTCATTTGGTTGTCTGTCTGAAGCTCATTGCCTGGTAGTTCCCTCAGGAAGGTGTTATAGGAACCATGTGCTCTGAAGGCTCACACGCTGAGGCCAGTCTGTGCTCTCCACCTAAGGTTCAGTTTTGCTTGGATGCAAAGTCCTCGGCTTCTGTTCCCTTTCCTTGAGTATGCCGCATATGTTAGATTATTTCCTTTGGGCAGAAAACCTGTCAAATTCTGATGGTAATGAAGTTTTCTTTTCTTTACAGATCATAGTCTTGTTTTGTCTAGAAGGCCCCCGGGATTTTATTTTTCTTTAAAGTCTTATCACTTTACCAGCATGTCTTGGTGTTGGTTGTTCTGGGTTGTTATTCTCACATAATGTAGTTTCTTTATTTGTAGTTCAGAAATATTTTCTTGAATTATAGTTTTTTTAATTGATTATGTTTTGTTTTTTTTCCTCCTTCTTCAGAGACTCCTATTATTCTTTTGTTGGATATTATTTGCCTGTCTTCAAAATGTAATCACTTTGTTGGAGTTTTTAGATTTTTCTTCATTTCTTTTGATTTTTAGAACTTTTCCATTTCCCATTTTCTCTATTTCTGAAGGATTATTGCTTTTTATTCACTTTACATTTCTTCCAGTTAAGCTTCTATTTCTGAAGTGTTTAATTTTCTCCTAAGTTCTATCACTGTCTTTTCAAACTTTTTCTACTTACTGATTTATGTTATGCCTTCATATCTAGTATATTTTCTTAGTGTCTTTTGGAAAATTTGGAAGTTGTATGTTATGACCGTGATCTGCATTTGAAGCCAGTGTTTCTGGTGTGCTTTCATTATCTATAGAGATGCTATTTTGTTCCTTTTTCTCTTTCTTTCCTTATAGTAATATTCTATGGAATTTGACCTCATACTTCTCTCTTGCTCATTTTCCTGAGGTTTTAGAAAGAGAGTTGGTTCACACAGCTTTTTTCTAACCTCACAGAGTTCCCTCTTCTATGGTTTTTTAAAAAATAACTTGCTGTTGAAATTCCCTCTTCTTTTTTTTCTTTCCCGTTATTTGAGTCTTCTCTTTTTTAAAAAAAATCCTTGTTAGTCCTGTTATGCTCAATTTTTATTTTCCTTCCAGTGGTTTCTCTCCAGTGTGGGGCTTTGTCCTTGGAACAGAGCTTGGCCAGTCATATAGCTGTTGGTGGCTCATCCTCACCTGCTTGTTTTGTGATGTTGGTGGGGGCACCTTGTCATCTACTTTTGTTGCAAATGTTATTTATGAAGTTTTGTTTTTTTCCTTTTTTGCTCTGTCTCTATAGATGTAGGAATTCTTGGATATGAAAACCAAAAATCTATGTTGCTGTTACCACTGCCATCTTCTCACTTTAAAAATGATGATTGTGGAACTTTAGGCTTCTATAACTTTGAGAGATAAAGCATTTTTGGAGCTGGGACAAAAAAACACATAAATTTAATTATGAAAAGTAATGAAAAGAATTGGCTTCTAAAATGTAATGGATTCTAAGGCAGAGGAATCTTATTCTCTTTGGCTTGCTCAATTACAGAGCAAAATAGGGATCATGAAGATATTACAGAAGTAAATGAGACCTGGAATGGAAGCAGAAGCATTAACTTGGTTTAAGCTCCTTTTTAGGGTATATACCTTATTTATTTCTTCATGAGATTAAGAAATTTATAGTCCCTGACAATGGACAAACCTTACCTTACAATGCTGTTGTGTATCCAAATCACACACCTTACCTCACAATGCTGTTATGTACCAAAATCATACATCTTACCTTACAGTGCTATTGTGTTCCAAAATCACACACAGATGACCTGAGATGTGGCAAAGTAAAGTGAGAGGATGATCACTTCTCCAAAATCACACTTTGAGAAGTAGACCATAAGCCTGGGACTCTGGGACTCCTGATCTAACATTCTTCCCATTTCAATATCCCTTGTTTTTTGTTTTTGAGACAGTCTTACTTTGTTGCCCTGGGAAGAATGCCCTGGCACCATAGTTCACAGCAACCTCAAACTCTTGGGCTCAAGCAGTCCTCTTGGCTCAACCTCCTGAATAGCGGGGACTACACGCGCTTCCCCCCCACACACACCAGCTAGTATTTTTATTTTTAGTAGAGGTGGGCTCTTGGTCTTGCTGAGGCCGGTCTCCAACTCCTGAGCTTGGGCAATCCACCTACCTCGTCCTCCCAGAGTACTAGGATTACAGGCATGAGCCACTGAGCTTTGCCCCAATATTCTGATCTTATCACTAAGTATCAAGAAGATGGATTTGTTAGCCAAAATAGAAATGGTATACAGGCTGTTTTTTGAAGAATATTATGAATTCTCCTTTCTTGACATATCAGTAGTGTAGCTTTTTCTATGGAGTTCTTCTGTTCAGGCTCACATAGCTATCACCACTCACCAGGTGGGATATCAGTGGTATCCCACACACCATTGGCAGCCTTGCATATATGTTCTCATTTAAGTCTTGCCAGCTGGCAAAGCAGTATCATTACGCTAGTTTACACATACGGCAACTTAATACAACTTAGAGTGTGCTGCCCCAAATTACACTGCTAATAGACTATGGATCTATGGAACTAAATACTTTCTTCTTTTATACTTAAAGAGTTCTGGGCAGAAAGTAACATTCTCTTTTTACCACTGTGGGCACCATAGTCTATGTGCCAACCAGGTCACACAGCCAGCAAGTGGCTCTATCAGTAACCCAGTTTGCTCTGATTCTAAAACGCCAGTGCTGTTTGCTGTGTGTTAGTGCTTCCTGGCACAAACAGGCCTGGGACATCTGAGGAGACTTCCTGACCAGGACACATGCCCTACCCTGCATCTGTGAGCTGAGTTTCAGAGTATTTGAGTGAGATGGAGTAGACTCGAACTCAGGACTTGTGTTTCCTGATCCCCCATGCTCTATTGGCACAATAGCTGTCAAGCTATGGTGTGCAGGTACGTGAGAAACTGTCCTGATGAGTGGGGGTGAGAGGGACTCAGGACCAAATCCTGCTTCGCTAAGCAGCTGTGCTTTCATCTGACCAATCTACAGGGTTTGGCATGTTTCATAAAAGGGTCTAGCATTCTAATAGAATGTTCTACTGCTGTGTAACAAACCACTAGCAAAATTCGGTCACTTATTGGTCATGCCTGTGTGTGTTGGTGAGGGGGTTGTGTGGGTTCTGCTAGGCTGCAGGTGGCAGCAGTAGGGCAGCTGGAATGGCTCTGATTCACAGGCCCCTCATCTTCCTTGGAGCAGGGGGCCAGGCAGGGCCAGCTCTTCACATCTGCTTTCAGACTGATGCCTAACAGGTAGACTATCTCTTTTAAAGCAAGTCACGTGGCCAAGCCCAAATTTAAGGGCTGGCAAGAGTATGGATGCAGAGAGGGGTGAAGAATTGGGTCCAAGAATGCAATCTACTGAAACTCCTTGAGAAAACTGTAATATCACTGCTTTGTCTAAATTGGAAAGCTGGTAAAGTTTTCCAAGGCATATGTACCCACAGGAGATGGCTGTTGTATTATAAAGGACAAGAGACCTGTACCCAGAAGATCAGGCCTGAGGAATGTTTCCTGTGAGTTGCTGGGTTATGGTCACCCCTTACTCAGATAGGGTGGGTGTTTAAGTGTGTGTGTTGTGTGTGTGAAACACAGAGGGTGGTGCATGATACAAACATGGCTTTATCCATCAGTGTGTTGGCTCCCATCCCTGTTTCATTCTGTGCCTTCCCTCTCTGTCCCATCGCTGCTGTACCCAACATTATGTCAGGCTGGTATGTAGTCTAGTTTCCCCCTTCCATCGTCCCCATGGTTCTTGCCCTGGTGTTACCCCACCTCTGAGCTCTGAGCCTTTAGCTGGTGAAAGTCATTCCTAGGAAAGTCACCCAAACCTGTGGTCTTTTGTACCTTCTGACCCTTGCCTGCTAATTTGCCTCCACAAACTGTCAGATGCTGCTCAGGTTATTTAATTTTTTCTTCTTTGTAACATGGTTCAAAAAAAGGAGATAAGAGGCCAAACAGAGAACTCGCTATTCTAGAACCCTAGAATATTTCAGCATTTTTGTATCTCAGCGATTAAAAAATGGTGCAGGAGATACCCAGTAGAATATTTATTGAAATGGACCTCTGAGGAGTTCATAAATATAAATGCAGAGCGTTTAAATATGCACAGTTACATTTGCAAAATAAGAATTTTACAGGATTGGGGAGACAGAAATTACCTAAGGATGCTTTTCCCAGTAAGTTTAATTACTTGGGTGACAATCATTAAACATTGCAAGTCATATATCCCAAGAGATACGAGGGCTTTTCATGAATGTCTGAGTGGGAAGGTGATTACCTTGTGGGATAAGTAATTATGATAAAGAGAAACAAGTAATTATGATAAAGGGAAACAAGAAAAACCACACGTCCAGTCTGTGTAGTGGAGATAATAACAACCATACACACGGTATAAGTACAGCCACTTAATCTGATTTAACAGATCATTTACTCATTATCTCGGGTTAATGTCGAGTGTATCTACATGCTGAAATTTGTTTCCGTCTAACACAGTTCCATCCACTTGGACCTCAGCTCTATGGCAACCTTGTTGACCTGGACCATGTCTCTGAATATGGAAGGAGGTGACGTGGGAAGGACACCAAATCATTAACTCTAGTGTCTCTGTCAGGGACAGATCAGAGAAGCAGAACCACTAGGATTATTTTACAGGATGTAGTATTTGGATTTGACTTACACAATTGTGGGCTATGGTTAAACAGTCAATAGAAGGTTGTTACATCTTTGTCCGATGCTGGGGCCTGAGGCCAGCAGGGCAGGCCGTGGGGAAGGCAAGGTGGACTATTAATAGAACCCATGAGGATAAGCTGGAATCGTGAAGATGGACTGGAACACTTAGTGGTCTCTCACTGCCTCTAGCAGCTTCTGTGATGGAGGTGACTCCCCAGCAGAAGCTGACTGCCCTTCATTGTGGAGCTGAGACTACACCTGGCCAGGGGGCAAAGGAGATGAAGGAAGGAAGGAAGGGAGGAAGGGCTGGACAGGCCTGTCTGCTGCTCCCTGACAACCTACTGGTGATCTGGTAGATAAATGATAACACACAGGAGCTTGGACAGCCCCTGGCACCAGCATTGCTTCCGCTTTCAAATGCACAAATGCAAAACACTACAGCTGCTGCTTCAGTTTCTTCTTCCGAGTCTCACAGGGGATGCCTCTGGGGGTCTGTGCTAACCCAGAACTGTGCAGGAGAGCTGGATGAGGTGATATGAACCTGCCACTCCTAATTCCCCCAAGCTCACCTGTCATGCATGGTCTGCTCAGACTGGAATGATCTCTGTTAGTTCCTCATTCTATAAGGGCCGTCTTCACCTAGTTTGCCCACCAAGGCACTGTGTTCCTGGATACAAACACTAGTTCTGTAGTCTCTGCTAAGAATCCACTTACCTGACAGGAATCTTTAAACTCCTGAATTTGTAATGGCAACAAAAGGGTTATTTGAGACAAATCAGTAAGAGTGTGGCAAGTAGCTCCTACAGTCATACATGACGTAGAGCTTCATGAACCTAAATGGATATGAACATCCACACACACACGTACGTACTGCAAATAACACACTGATACTGGGTACTGGTGCAGTGTGATGCAGCCATCACTGGCGTGCTGGTGAAACCCTGCAGTGGGAGTGCCAGCAAATACACACGCATCGAAGAGCGTCCACTACACGTCAGGTGGTGCTAGAGGTCAGCCCGAAGGGGCCCACACTCTATTCCAGGGTGTGTGGATCGTGGCGCTGCTGGCATTTGTAGCTGGATAATTCTCTTGTGTGGAACTGTCCTGAGCACTGTAGGAAGTTTTAACAACATTGCTGACCTCTGTCTGTGAGAGTTACTGCTTGTGATATTCTTTCCCCTTTTATCAAAAAGCCTTTATTCCCTGGGTTATTTCCTTTCATTTATTCCACGACCCACTACTCCCTGCCTTCATGAGGTGTTGCTCTTTGCTGGTGTCATGGCCGTTTATGTTTGGTTTACATGAGTGTGGATATTCATGCTTTTTACTCATAAAAGAGGTGCCTTGCTCTTCTGGTAAAAATGATTTACTTTCCTGTGGACACCATTTGAATATACCCACTTGTCTGAGTAGAAGCAGAAAAGCTGATGGAAAGAAGAACCAGTCATGCTGTAGGCAGGGTCAGGCTCTGACAGCCCGTGAACAGGACAACAGACCCAGAATTCCAAAATACCTTTCTCAGGTCAGAACATGGTCATAGCCTTGGACACTGCCATCCCTGAGTCATCTTTTGTGTGACAGGCCAGCATGGCAGGGATTTCCTAATGCAGATATGAGACATTGAGATAAAGTTAATGTCTTCATACAATGGTCTGTTTAACAAAGCAGGATAATGCTACGCTCTTCAGCTATACTTTAATCTAAAATGCTGAAAAGTAGGAGTGCTTTTGAGGCATAAAGACATATTTATCTGGAAGAACAATTGATTATCCAGAATGTTTCTGTAAAAGTTACTCTTTCCTCCACATTTTGTGATTTGTCATAATTTCACTAGAATCTTCCAAAAGACATTAGTCCGTTCTTGTGCATTGATGCATGTTTTCTTGATAGATATTATCTATTTTTATATTATGTGGTTAGGTTTCCAAGATACATAAAAGTTGGGGGATATATGGTTGGTGCCAACTAATTCTAGGGAGAAGACAGATTGACTTAAGGGGACAGTTTAAGAAGTATAGATGCATTTTTCTAAGTATGTGTATAAGGAAAAAAAGGAACAGCATCTGAAGCTAAGTGAAGAATGACTAGATAGATAAATAGCCTTTCAGCACCATTCAAGAGAGCTGTTACCTGGACCATTGGCAAAAACTGGCAATGCAAGGATTCAGGAAGCATTTTTGTTAGCTGTTACTGGGCTTTCATAGGAAACCATACCCCAGCGGTCAGAAAAGAAAGGCAGAAAGAGTGTTCCATGGGCCTTCTGTGCTAGTGGTAGTTTTGTTGGAGCAAGATTTGCAAAAATGAACATGTATTTGAAAGATCATTGATGAAGGTAAGCTTGTGAATGAATTTCCCATGGATATCCTGTAAGTTTTGCTCTTTTTTGCTAACAGTTTGAAGTTTCACTTGGTTTGACCATTTAGGAAAATAACAGTGATATATACTCACAAATTAAATTCCGCCAGTATTGATTTTAGCCTTCTATGAGCAAAGACTATTCTTAGTGTTAGACATGAAATAAAGAACAGAGAAAAAGGGAGGGAGAGAGAGAGACAGAGCCCTGGCTCTTGTAATTTAGAACCAAAATTATATGTAGATGTGTAAGGAACTCTGATGTGAAACATGGATAGCATATATGTCCATTAGAATACACACAAAATATTTTAATGGGTTTAGGAACATTTCTAGAAGGATGCATATTTCAATCTGGATTAAAAGTCATCAAGGATATCATGGTAGCAGAAAGTGCTTGGGCAAAGGTACTGAGCGGGGCATTGCTTGTTGTGTTTTATGAGCTCAGTGGGGGAAGTAGAAGTACTGGAGATGGTCCTTGAAAGTACCCAGATTGACTTAAGAACAATCGAGAAGGCCTTGCTGATTTGTACTGTATTTTCCGTGCAGTTTAGAATCCATGAGAGGCGTATGTATAGGCAGTTATCATGGAAAATTTAGAGAATGTAATTTAGACATAAGCTATTGAATATATTCCTTGAAACTATTAAGGACTCATGGATTCTTGGAGCTAAATGTAAATGAGATATGAGGCGGTTTCCTCAATATTGTCTTCACACCGTGGAAACCTTTCAAACGCCGGCTTACATACAGCTCCCAGTTATAAAACGGAAGAGCAGTTCTGGTGGAAACATGATTGGAAGAGTCTTGCGTTTACTCTTCTATGTTTCTTCACTCTTGGAGCAACCCACATGGGACCTGCATAGAAAGCTCAAAATCATAGGACAAATTGCCATTTTAAAGGTGATCTAACTCAAAATAAATGAAAATATATTCTTAAAAAAATACACATACAATCACATCACTCGCCATTTATTCATAGTAGCTCAATACAGGACACCACCCAAATGTCTATCAATAGGAGACTAGATAAACAAATGGTGTCGTAGTCATACAAAAGAAGAGTCCCAGCGGTAAGAGGAGAGACCTTCTAGGACATGCAGCAGCACAGATGAATCTCATCATCTTTGTGTTCCCAGCATCCAGAGCAGCGCCTTAGTCTGGGAAGGTGAATCGTAATGGGGAACTATTCTGCCAGCACCCTCTCAAGGAAGATTTTGCAATGTCTGGAGATATTTTTGGCGTTAAAACTAGGAGTAGGGTGCTACTGGCACCATCCTACAGAACACGAAGTAGCTCCCCACAATAAAAAAATTACCCAGCCCCAAATGCCAATAGGGCCAAAGTTGAGAAGCCCTTATCTAGAATAGACTTCATTGTGCAGAAGATAATTGATCAAAAATGTCAAGTAATCATTGCTTCCTCCAGGCTAGGACCAGTGCTCTCCTTTGATGGGTCTCTTGGCTTCTTTTGTTCCCACTCTTGGTTCTGTAAGCACCATACTCGTATCCTGACATGAGGGGTGTCTGACCGAGCTAGGTAGCCACTACCCAAACTGGAGTAAACCTTTCTGCAGAGTTGGAACCATTCGGTCTCCTAGGTGAGTGTCGCCTTGACTCAGGTTCACGTAACTCATCGGATCATCTGTAGCCATAGTAATAGGGGCCCTCAGCACACCCCACCGAGATCTCCTGCTGATGAGGGGTCTGTGGGAGTGGGAAGTGAGGTTAGATTAAATTCACTTGCCCAAGGCCCACAGCAGTATGTTTTGGAGCCAGACTCAAACTCAGGTTGTCTGAAGGTTCCTAAAGTCATTGTTTACCATTACAAGTTTTCTTTTTAGCTTTCTTGAATTTTCTTAAATGTTCCTCTCCTCAGTAAAACTGATTTGCTTCATCATAAATTCTCTAAGAATCTTGGGTTAGGGTGTAGGCTCTTAAGTAAGTGCAGGCACTTGAACATGTTTGTTATAAACTGTAGTTTCACTGTCTCTGTTCCGAACCTCAATGAGGCCAGCCCTCAGAGGCCCAGTCTGTCTTTTTTGTTCACTCTGAACACTTCCTAAGAATCTTTCTTTTGTTTAAGGTAAAAGTTTAAATGTGGAAAAAAACTGGAGTGAAATGAAAAGCCAAACATTTTCTACTTATATCACTAATTAACTGTGTGACTAAGGAAAAGCTACTTCTAAATCTCTCATCTTCGAGATGATAAAAGATATTTCCTTCAAGATCTTAAAATTTATGATCATAGGTATAGTTTTTTTATTGCAATATATCCATTTTTGTTGGCTTAAACCTCCACTATTCAATATCATAGGATGTAGGAATGAAGAAAGAGCTATCCTAAAGCAGCAAAAGCAAGGTTTGATGAAATTAGTAGAAATCAAGAAACAGTCTTGTAAGCTGTGATTGAGGACGGATTGGGAAGCTACCACATATTTCTTATTTCTGCAAGCATACTTAGCTTTTCAGATAGAGTTTGCTTTTTCAGTTTCCCCATATCTTAATATGGCAGCCCAACATAGACCATTACCCTGCATGACAGGTGATCAGAATGAAAGTATGATCAGCATTTGGGAAACCTGGTATGGCAAAATAAAACCTAGAAATCAGGTAAATTAGGAGCCACCTTTTCTGGTAAAAATTAATGCTGAAAATTAAGAAGTTTTCTTAAAAATAATACTCAACTTTGAATTTTAAATGATGTAATTAAAAATTTGACTGGCCCCAAACCTTATACAAGTACAAGGGTAGTGTATCTTTACTGACAAATGGAGATTCCTCCAAAATTCCAAAAACATTCGGAAGCTTCAAATGAAAAACATATAAATGGAAATGCCCTCTCTTTGACTCCATAACAATGAAGTTTCCTGCCCCTGTTTTGCTCAAGGACTAAGTTCATCCCAAACTGGCTAGAGCATGATTGCTTTGGGGAATGACCTTAAAATATCAAAAAGTGACAGAATATTCAGAGGCACTGAAAGGGTGGCACTCGACTGGCAGAGATCTCACAGACTGCCAAGGCTTGTAGGAAAGGTTTTTATTGGCAAGGGAGGGATGCTGCAGAGCAGCACCAAGGAGGAGAGAAAAGAAGGGAGAGAGAGAGGAGAAAACAGAGAGAGAGGAGAAAACAGAGAGAGAGGGAAGAGGCGGGGTAAAAGGAGGGAGAGGGGAAAGGGGGGTGGGGGGAAGAAGGGGAGAGAGGAGGAGACAGCACGGCCCTTTATACAAGTTCGGTTAGCGGAAGTCTTAGAATGGTGACAGGATGGTAGAATAGCCAATAAGGAGTTCCTGCTCTGCTGGGAAGAGCCGTTAGGGGCAGGCCATAAGTTTGACATTTTCAGCGGGTAGCTATAGCTTTAAGAGTGAGACAGCTAATCTTGGTCTGTAGAAAGTAGGAAGGGGCTTTTCTGGGGGAGAGGCTTTCTCTGGGGCAATTACCTAACAGTCACAGTTTACAACATTCACTGAAGATTTCTGTTTAAACTACTAGCTGAAGCACTAATTAAGATCTGAAACAGAAGCTAGGTGGCTGATTGCTTTGTGTCTTTTCCTTCTATTTGCTGTGTTATGATAATAACAGCCATTTAATCTGTTTGCTGATACGGTCTCCTTTGCATTATTATGTTGTTTATTCCACGTAAGCTTTCATTATTAGTTATAAAAATGTCACTGCATCTGCTGCTGCATTTTTCATCTCATAAACTCCCAGGAATCTCATCAATTTAACCTGCCTTGTACAGTGCACAGCAAACCACTACAGGCAAATAGGTTTAATCAAAGTGTTTTTCTTAATAATGAAAACAATACACAGAAAAACATGGCAGTAGATGAGTCTGTAGTTCTAGGTAAAGACTTATATGAAAATCTATATTTAAATTAAGGGCTTTGCAATAGGGTTCTAACTATATAAGACAAATCACCAGGGGATGCCTCTGAGCAGTAAATGTATTCTAGGCATTTGAAACCCAATTTAATCTAGAAAGAGTTTACCCCAGGTTTTTTTCAATTCATTGGTGATGAAAAAAATCTGGATTCTTTAGAATGAAAAATATAAAAGCATTTACAATGACAGCCCATTATTATGGCTACAGAAATACAAAGGCAAATTTCTTTTATATAAATTTTGAATTATAAACTGTTTATCTTGAAAGAACCAGACCAGCGCCATCTTAGGAGTTAAGTTTCACTTTCCCAGCCATTTCACTCAGTAAGTTTCACTTTCCAGACAAGCCCAGGCAATTCCCTGAAATCATGAGACAACTGCCCACCAATCAGGGACCCCCCCCAACCAATCCAGAAGCACCCCCTTTGTTTCAAGCTGTGCATGCCCACCCTCTGCACCGGACCATAAGAACCCCCTGCTCCAGAGCTCGAGGCTCTTGGCTCCGTTCCATTGCAGCGGAGTCCCCAGAAGCCCAAGTTCGAGCTTGCAATAAAAGGCCCTTTTGCTTTTGCATGGGACTTGGCTCCCTGGTGGTCTTTGTGGGGGATTTCGAGATCTGGGCACAACAATCTCTCCTTAGAAAGAGCTCTTTTTCTTGCTCAATTTATATAAAAGTGTCTGGAATAGTTTAGGGACAACACAGATGCTGAGAATGAAGGGCTGACTTGAGACTGAAACTTTTGACCCCTACCCTTAACTCACCCTATGCCCTTCCGGAACAATGAGCAGCACAAAGGCCAAAAACCAGATGAAAGCACGCGAGAGGAGGTGTCAGCGGTAGGGACAATAATGAGGCAAGGTTGTCTCATGTAATGGAAAGACACCAGTTGACATTTTCCAAAGATGTTTAATGATAATCTTTCTTCAAAAGTTCTCTTTTACTAGTTAACAAATATAAAATGTGCCAACTCCCTCCAGACTCCAAATGCTCGAAATAGAACTAGAAGGCACTCCAACTTTCCTGCCAGATGTCCTAAGGGGGAAGTCCTTGTTGGCACCCCAAGGCTGAGTCATCACAGCACCTTGGGAACTCACTTGGCTTCAAAGGAGATTTTACCACCTATCGGGGTGCTAAGTAGAGCTTTTCCTGGTGGTGGTAACCCTGGCTAGGAGGAGACTGTGCACCTTAAGCTTCCTCAGTAGTGCTGTGAAATTGCTCAGTCACCAACGAGTCTGATCCATCAGGTTCAGGGTTTTTTTTTGCAGTTTTTGGCTGGGGCTGGGTTTGAACCCACCACCTCTTGCATATGGGGCCGGCGCCCTACCCCTTTGAGCCACAGGCACCGCCCCATCAGGTTCAGGTTTTTAGGACAGCAAGAGCTGGCAGGCGCCTGTGCATTAGGCTGGCGGGCACCCCACCCTCCTCGTCTTTCCCAGCAGCCCCAGGCACCCTTGGAATACAACAGGGCACCATCGCCCAGGTACAGTGAGCTAAGAAAGCCAGCTCCTGCTTGGATCCTTTTCTGGGAAGTTTGCCGTGGGGCTCTTCCTCTTAGCTTTCCCCTTCAGAAGCGGAAGTCCTCCATTCTCTGGCATGCTACTTGTTTGCATTTAGCAGAACTCTGGCTTGGCTTACCTGCTCGCAGGGACCACTGTGCCTTGAGTGGGTGCCGCTCCCTGGGCGGTTCTGTGAGGTGAGGGAGAAAGCCCCGGGTGGCCAGTGTGGACTGCAGCTCCCAGGACCTGCCCCGCCTCCAGCCACGGGCTCAGGGTGGACAGTAAATCGTAGAACCTGATTTGCTGTCTCCAGTCACCTCTGTCTGGTTCTTCTGGAGGGTCCCCTCTGCTCACACAGTGCCTCTGGCAAGGTGGTGGCACTCTCTTTCCACAGTGGACACCCACTGCTGCTTGCTGGCTAGTCCGGGGCCATATCTGTCTCAGTGTATACTATTTGGTCAGCTGATAACCTTTACATTTCTTCAGGTGGGTGTTATTTAGGCAATTCTTACGACCACCACCCCCAGGTAGAAACACTTGCGTTCTCTGGTATGTTGCTATCTTCAAATCAGGGCATTGGAAGTGGCTGACCGTATGTAGCCAGTTTCAGGAATCTCTTCTAATCTAGAGGACGATTTATCCTGGTTGGGCTCCTGCAGCTCTGTCAATAGGGAAGACATTGCTTTCTTCTGCTTGCTTGTCTTTTAAGGGGCTAAATAATGTGCACAATGTGTGTCTCTGGCCCCATCCGGCTCCGTACCCCGTAGTCTTGTTTGGCAGCTTCAGTTCATCCCATGATGGGGAAGTGGGGAGGCCTGAGGCTGGGGGATACATGTACGCATCTCATATTACTTGACAGAGAAAAAGCCGAATGCTTAATTGTTTGGGTTTAGATTTTTACCTAAAAGTCTTAAGTCAAAAGAGCAGTGTTAAAATTTTCTCACCAAATGTCCCGTACCATTACATTTTTCTGTTTAAAGAGAATCCATAAACCCTAGAGGCTGCCAAGGTGAGACTCTTGAGATTCTGATCTAAGATGAAATTGAGCAAGTAATAAGAGGAGGAAAAAATTTACTTTAGTTATAAAGTTACTGACCTAGTAAACTACCCTTTGACTGGTAGGCAGAAGCAGCAGTATTACTTAAAAAAACACACACACACACAAACCCAAATTGTTACCTTTACTTTGAAATTAGTATGTAAAGGAGCATTTTGTTTACTACACTAAGTCTTTATCTTTAATTTTTAAATTATGAGATTTATATCACCTAAGTATAACCTAACTACATTTTAATGTTTAATTGCTTAATTTCCTCCTCCAAACTGATTTGAAAATGAGATAATTCTTAACCTGGGTTTCATTAGTTTGGGAAATAATAGTGTTTTCTTGTAGAACACATTACTGGTTTGAAAATGTAAGGTAAGGAAAAAATAGTTTTTACTTAGAGTTTCAGTAGAGTTCTAGCATAGAACACAATTAAACAGGGCTTCTTAAAGAAATTAAACTTTTTTTTTTTTTTTTAGAGACAGAGTCTCACTTTATGGCCCTCGGTAGAGTGCTGTGGCCTCACACAGCTCACAGCAACCTCCAACTCCTGGGCTTAAGCAATTCTCTTGCCTCAGCCTCCTGAGTAGCTGGGACTACAGGCGCCCACCACAACGCCCGGCTACTTTTTTTTTTTTGGTTGCAGTTCAGCCGGGGTTGGGTTTGAACCTGCCACCCTTGGTATATGAGGCCGGCGCCTTACCGACTGAGCCACAGGCGCCGCCCAGAAATTAAACTTTTAATTTGGAGATAATTGTAGATTCACGTGCAGTTGCAAGAAATAATATAAAGAGTTCTGGTGTAACCACTTAGCTTATTTGCCCCAATAATACCATCTCGTAAAGGTGGGGTACGATACCCGAACCAGAATATTGACATTGATTTAGTAAGTGTAGAACTGTTCCATCAGCACCGGGGTCCTCTGAGTTATCCATTTACAGATGTAGCCCCTCGCTTCCATCCCTGACTCCCCACAACTACTAATCTGTTTTGTTTTGACAATTTATTCTTTCAGGAATGCTACATAAATGGGACCACAGAGCATGCGATCTTTAGGGATAGTATCTTTTTTTCCTCAACATAATTGCCTCAAGATCGATCCAAGTTGTTGCATGTATTAATAATTGCTTCCTTTTTATTGCTGAGAAGTATTCTATGGTATGTATAGGTGGACCACAGTTTAACCATTTGAATGACATCTGGGCTATTTTCCAAGTTTTTGTCTGTTATACAAGTGCAAACAGGACTTAAAAAAAAAACTCAATTACAGAAATGCTTATGATTATGTTTTATTACAGAGTATTTATGGGGAGGGGAAATAAGATGAAAAGCTTAGTCACTTATGGTGAAAACAAATGATATGAACTCTGCCAGTCTATTTCCAAGTAGCTTGATTTCACAAATGTATTCTATTTATGGTAATTTATCAAACTTAAGTAAATTATTGGCCAATGTCCACAACAGAATCTGCAGATACTTATACTGTGCCCATGTTTTTATTTCTGTTTCCAACCTGAATGATTGCTCAATACAGCATGCTATAAATATTCTCTCTTATTAAGATGCTCACACATCTCATTGGGTCTGTTGAACCAGGCAATGTGATAACATTTGATCATGTGGATTTTTTTGCTGCCAAGTCTAATTGTTGAGTATTTTAAAAACATTAAACACCCTTATGCATTAGGACTCTGTAATGAAGAGGATTCATTAAATGAACATTCAATTATGAACAGGAGAGTCCCCCACACAGGCATGGTCAGTGAAATGTGCAGCTTATTGATGGATGGTAGGAAATCATTTGAGGGACACTGCAGAATGTGGTTATGTTGGAGGGAAGTAGAAAAAGCCCATCTGCTGACCACAAAGTCCATGTGTGCACCTGCTCATGCTTCAGGTTAGCCCTGGTGGGTGCAGAGATGCAGAGTGACTGGCCTCTTGTTTGCCCAGCAGATGCTCCCACGGATGGTCATTTGTTAGTGCTTTTAATATGATTTGCAGAATTTCCCCAGACTAACATGTTTTAGAATTGACAGTAAAGCGTCATCTGCTTAATACATTTTTTTCTAAAAGGTATAAACTGTGTTGCCCAGGCTGGCATAACAATCATTTAGAAATATTGTTTGCCTCCTTTAGGCTTTATTTTAGAGACAAGATTGGTCTTAGAAAACTACCTGGAGAACAGGAAGTTGATTTGAATCTGTGGTTCGCCCCAGAAAGTGTTGTGCTACATACACAGTGGGGTATGAGCTTCAGGCCTCAGGGTTGCAAGCACCTGGAAAAATGTCTGTCTTCAACCTTACTGGAGGGAAAAATGGATGCAATAATGGATACAATACCTTGTGAATTAGGCTGCAATTACCTTTTTTTGTCTCCTTCTTTAAATTCGGCTAACCACTGGACCTCAACCATGGGCATTCTTTCCTTCTTCACAATGCCATGCTATCCCCTTGCTCTCTTTTCTGTCCCACTCTTTCCCCCATTCTCTTCCCCTCTCTCTAAGATTAAATAAAGTCTGTACTTTTATATCCTGATCTTGGTCTACAGAAGTGGTTCTCAACCATCCTAATGCCGTGATGTATTTTCATTGTCACAAAGGGGTCGTGACCCCCAGGTTGAGAGCCGCTGGTCTAGAGAAATTCCTCTCTCATCCCTAGGTCATATTCCTAGGCCCCCAACTCAGAGCACCTACTGATCTTTCTGTCCTAATAATTGGGAAACAGTCCTTCACTGAGATTGTCCAAGGAGGCTTTCTCATCCCTCTCCTGTCCTTTCTACTCACACATCAATGTAACAAATTTTCCCTTACTCATCCCTTTATATATCTGGCAGGAGCATGTAAGTCATAGCATTGCTTTCTGAAAACAGGCTCTAAGGGTAATCCAGTTGTATATGTGGCACACTGTGACACGCACTTCAGGAGATGGGAACAAAATCTAAATGGCAGATTTAGTCAATAGGTCTAATAATTGGAAGGAAAATGTCTATTTCTTTTTGGTCTGCTGGGCTTCTCAATAGCTGGTGAAAACAGAAATCTACAGAGTGCCCAGCAAGAGAATTTATAGGATTGATCTTTAACGGGTATTTATAAATTGCAGGTTTTGGAGGTTGGCAATCCCAGCTCCCCAAACCCAGTTGACTTGATTTGGTTGCTCAGCTGAGCTAGAAAATTCAACTGAGGCACAGTGGTAATTGAAAGCAAAAATGAACAGAAACTGAGAATAAAACTGGAGTAGCACAGGCAGCATGAATAGAGAGCAAAAGTAACCAGCACACGTTTCAGTGTAATAAAGAGAAATTTTATGTAAGAAGTTAAAAGCGAAAGTTTAGAGCACTTCCAAAGAGAGCTGAAGTGGGTCCCTGTCAGTGAGGAGGTGAGAGAGAGATGGAGTTGTGAAGGCCTGCAGGGGCATAAATACCCTCTTTCCCTCCATTCAAAACTGGTTGTACGGTTTTCACTGGACACTCTGTGCTTCCAGGCTGCATTGTCCTTTTCCATTGGTCGTTGATTATTGTCTCTTTCTATTGGTTGTTGGTTACCCGGGTTACCTCCTACTCACATTCTTAGGGGCCCTCTAAACTTTCTGGTTCCCTGAGCCAGGCTCTCCTCCCCTTCCCCCTTCAATCCTTTTTCTTATTGGCCCTTCTCAGCAGGTTTAGGTATTTTCCTGGTATTTTTGTAATTTTTGCAAGGCCGCCCCCTTCACCAGTCTTGGCTCCTTTGGCAGCTACTTCTGGATCTCCTCAGCTCTCACATCCCTGAGGCTCCGTGTCCGGGAGAACTCAAACTCTTCTGTTTTGCTAAACTTGCCTGCCTGTCTCCATCGTTGCCTTGCCTACCTTTGTTCCCCCAACCCAGACTCAGACCTTCTAGTTTTCACCTGTGTTCTTTTGCTCACAGGAGGCTATTCTCTAGGGTCATATTCCTAGGTCCCCAACTCAATCATCTTACTTTAGCTTCTGAAGTGTTTTTTCAGTCCAATCTTGCTAAAAAGCTATTTTTGTGTCTGACTGTGGATTTTTAGCATCATTATCTCACCAGGCAGAGCTTGGAGGTTCCTCGGGGATCTCTTCCTGAAATCTTTTCTTTTTAGGATTTCCCAGACCGCATTAGAAACATAGGAAAAATTATCACCTTGTCTAGAGAAGATCCTTATTGTCTATTTTTAAATATTTTAAAATCCTTAATGTTCCCCCATCTGGAGTTTTATAAGGAACATTTTCTGATAAACTGTCAGTTGACAACCTATAATATGAAATCTACATGCCCCTTTGGGTTCAACAGTAATCTTTATGAGATAATTTCATCTTCTTTCTCGTCCAAGGTTACCATGTTACCGAAACCCTCAGTACAAAGAAACTTTTGTATCCCTCCTGCGTCCCAGAGCTTGCATGGAGTTTGCCCTCAGGCAACAACCAACTGTACCTTGAAGATAATTCTCTGGGGAGTTAATTAGGATAGACTGAATAATTTAAGGTGCAGTTTTGGTGAATTCAATAGATAAGAGATTTTTGAGTGTCAGAGGGTGAAGCATCCTCTTCCTTCACTCTTTCAGCTCTTACCTCTACTTTTTGAATACACATTAAAGAAAAAAACCTATTTTATAAATTTGATATCATCAACTAATTTTAAGTGCCTACTGTGAGCCTATAATGGGGCTGGGCTCCATGAAGTAGGAATCTTAATTATAAAGTAAGTTTTTTGTTAATGTAAAGTAAAATCTTAGGCAATCTTCAGGACCACCTCAGAAGCCAAGTTGTGTGAGTCTAAACTGAACTCTCTTCAGGATTATTTTCCTATTTATGCCCTGGAGAACTTTTTACACAGCAATATTACAACTCTTAAGGCTTGTCTTATAATTATTTGTTCCCAATCCGTCTTCCCACTGGACTTGAGCAATGCAGAGGTGGGAACTATTGGCTTTGTTTGCTTACTCATCATTTTAATTAAGCAGCTGATATGGATGTGGCACGATATTTAGTCCTAGTCCGCAGAATAAAGACAATCCTCACCTTGTATGTGGTCTGTAGGTTTGATTTCCATGTCAGTATTTGGCAGCTGCATTTCCACTTAACACTCTCTTTTTCCTATGGACAGCTAAGAAATTCAGGCATTTTGAGAATGATTGCGCTCTGTTGACACATGTCTGGTCAAAGGTTTTGATAAACTCTGATAAAATTTTCTAGGCCAGCGACGTGGCTTCTTTGAGCATATTTGGTGATGTTTTGCTTATAGAACCGATTCAGTAAAATGGCATTTGGCATCAGACTAAAGGAAATGCCCTCCATTATGCATTTATATCCCTGTGGTTTTATTTTCAAAGCCATAGTTTTGTGGTGTTTCTTTAAAATGCGATTGACTTGCAATGCCTGGGAATCTTCCTCTTGGAGGAGGAAACCTGGAGGAGCAAGGAGGTACGGCAGAGGCAGAACCTCGCTCTGTGGGCAAGGATGGTGTCTGTTTACCTGCGCTGGCGTCTCTTTGCAGATCCCTTTTCAGCGCTCACACTGGCCCTATGGCTTTGACCTCGCAGTTTCAACATCTCTGGTGGTTTCCAAATCCTTGACCTACCCTTCCCGTTCCTCCATATTTTTAATACTTTCCATTTTGTCCTCTCTCTTCTGCTGTTTTATGGATTTTGAGATGTATTCTAGGTGACTCAAGTCTTCAAGTTGAAGAACTGAAAGAATCCAGAGTTTCTCACTAGGTATCCTTTGAGAGAGGGGACACATAAGAAAGGGGACAGTAAGACAAGCACTTTGAGGCTTTAAGCAATAAAATTAGTAAATACCAACCCTGCCGAACAGTGAAGTGTATTGATACTTACTGGTTCTGTCCTTCGGAGCATTGACTAGTCTTCCCCCTTCCCAGACTCGGCTACTGTTCCCCAGCTTGCAATAACATCCCTCCCCCTCGAAATCTCATTGTTACTGTACTGACAAGGGATCCAGCCTATGTCTAGTTACTCACTGCACAGAGAGCCAATTATTGAGATGATGAAGAATGCCGAAGAACAAAGGAATTTTGTAATGTGACGTCTGTCAGGAGAACAAGAGAAGCAGCCTCATCTTCATCTCTCCAACACACCGAGAGTATGGGCTTTATACTGAGGGACCACGCACATCGGGGCAGAATGTGTTGAAATTAACGAGGGGCCGGCTGCATCCTGGTAGGTTGTATGGGGTGAGGAGTCTTAACATCAGGAAGTCTGCCCGGCGGCTCCCGACTCCCTTGTCTTGCAGGAATTTTGCCATTTCTGGGAAACAACTCAAATTGGTCAAGTGCTTGTTAAGGGAGATGATTTTAAAAAATCACACAGGAGGGCGGCGCCTGTGGCTCAGTCGGTAAGGCACCGGCCCCATATACCGAGGGTGGCGGGTTCAAACCCGGCCCCGGCCCCGGCCAAACTGCAACCAAAAAATAGCCAGGCGTTGTGGCGGGCGCCTGTAGTCCCAGCTACTCAGGAGGCTGAGGCAAGAGAATCGCTTAAGCCCAGGAGTTGGAGGTTGCCGTGAGCTGTGTGATGCCACGGCACTCTACCGAGGGCCATAAAGTAAGACTCTGTCTCTAAAAAAAAAAAAAAAAAAATCACACAGGAGTCACTGAAATTTGTTCTCAGAGCTAATTACACCATGCCTTAAGGAGGCCCTTTTCGAGTGCTCCCACCATTCAGAGCTTGGGAAGATACTGCATGTTAGAGAAACACAGGAGCTGCTTGGGTGTTACAGCCCATTCCTCCACCATCAGGTACATTCCTGAATTGGTGGGGCTCCTCTGCTTTCTCTGTCTCCCTTGTGCCATGAGTAGGTAAGCAGTCCATTCATCTCTTAAATCAGTGTTTTTCAACCTTTTTAAATCTAACAGCACACTTGAACCTATAGTTAAACTTCTGTGGCACACTTAAATTATGCTGATCAAAAAAGAAAGAGTTAAAAGAAATACACTTGCTGTGCTTTGAGCTTCTTCTGAAAATAATTTAATTAATGATTTTTAAAAGTCTTTGTGGTGCACCTAAGATCCTCTCACAGCGCATGGGGTGAAAAATCACTGTCTTAAGTCAAGGGATGCACACTTACATTATTGGTGGCCAAATCATACAGCTACTTTAGAGACAACATTGCCACATTCAATCTTTTACCCTTACCAGTAGCGTTATGGTCTAGACTTCATGAAAGTGGTTCGTCCGTGGCAGCTCTTTCCCAACATGGACTTAGCATCTTTGGTAACACAGAACCGCAGACAACCACTTTCAATTGATTGGAGTTGTCATTCCGAATGGCACCTACAAGGCATGCTGGCAGCTCATCTTCTCCTGCCTATATCATTTCTGTTTGCTTATTTTCTAACCACCTGCATCAAACCAGTAGAGGTGAAGCGTTGTCAGTTTTGGATGGAGAGCCTATCTGGAGATTTCCTGCCACACCCAGTTGCCTCTGAATTCGTAACTCTGTTTCCTGTGTGGTGGCTAGTACCTCGTCCATTAGAAGTGATGTAGAACATTCTTTTTTCTTAGGACTACACATAGTTGTCCTGGAGTTGCTTGGCATGATATTCTCACACTTCAGCAATGTTGAGGCTCCTGGATGATGCTTCAAGGCATTTCCCTTTTCCTTGGTTCTGTATGCACTGACGTAGTCATTAATTAGATCTCTGGGTACCTAATTTTTTTTTTTTTTTTTAGATTGAGCACCCTGTCAACCTGGGTATAGTGCTGTGGTGTCACAGGTCACAGCAACCTCAAACTCCTGGGCTCATGATCTTCTTGCCTTAGCCTCCCAAGTAGCTGGGACTGTAGGTGCCCACCACAATGCTCAGCTAATTTTTTCTTTTTTCTTTTTTTTAAGCAGAGATGGGTCTTCCTCCTGCTCAGGCTGGTCTTGAACTCCTGAGATCAAGCAATCCATCTGCCTTGATTTCCTGGAGTGCTAGGATTATAGTCTGTGCCACTGTGTCTGGCCCTGGGTACATAAATTGAGGCAGGGATGTGCCATTTAATATGTGTATCAGTCAGGGTTCTCCAGAGAAACAGAACCCATAGAATATATGCGTACAGGTATGTAAGAGGAGGCATACTGTGGATATTGGCTTGTGTTAAGTATAAAGGCTGAGAAGTCCCCTCACTGGCAGCCTGCAAGCTGGAGAACCAGGAGGGCTGGTGGTATAATTCTAGGCAGCTAATGGTGTCACTCCTGAGAACCCAGATCTGTGATGGCTCAGGGCAGGTGAGGATGTATGTCCCTGCTCAAGAGAAGAGAGTAAATTCACCCTTCCTCCACCTTTGTCTTGTGTTCACCTCTCTGTTGTGTATGGGCAGGCCCTCCACTGGATGACGCCTACCCACCTTGGTAAGGGCAGATCTTATTCAGTCTGTGAATTCAGTGCTAATCTCTTCCAGAAACACCCTCACAGACACATCTGTAAATAACATTTCAATAGCTATTTGGGTATCCCTTAACGCAGTCAAGTTGACACGTAAAATTAACCATCAAAATAGCTTTGCTTGTGTTTTTAGAATTACTTAATGTTTTGTCTTTCTGTCTTATACCCATTTGTAGTGGTTGAGTTATTACTGCTTGGTTTGCCAACCGCTAGCATAGGCTCAATATCTTAGAGTTTTCTTTATGGTATTTGACATACTGTCATAAAAACCTTGGCCTTCAATATTTTTATGTCAAACTTCAAGGTATTTTGGTGTCTTGAAGAGCTTTCAGAACAATGGGGCAGAGACTCCCTTGGTTTTATGCTTAATTGGCTGCTACTGAGGGGCTCCCCTCAAGGCACAGAAACTCAACTTTCTCATCTGTGAAATCAGAAAATGTAATTTTTACCAAGCTTCCTTCCAGATTTAAACTTGTGAGTCTTCTGTTTCCCTTCTCTCTTCTCATCTTCTACTTTCTGACGTGTTTTGTATTTAATATTATAAATTTGTCCCCATTTTAAAAGATGTTATAGCACAAGAGGTAAGGAATAGTCAATAAAATTGTATAATGAGAAGCAGCCTAATACTCTCTTTCCCCCCCTCTACCAAACTTTTCTTTCCACCCCTTCTCCCAACATTTTTTTAAGGGGGTGGGTGGATGGGTGGGCAGCCGTAGTGATATTGATATTCAGAGAGGAGTAGAAAACGCAGCATTGCAAGATTAACAACAGATGGTTATATGGTGCTATTTTAGGGGTGTTATTAAAATAATGAATCTATTTGCCTGAATAGTAGGATGTCTTAAGTGTTTAGGCTTAAATCTACTGTTGAAATAGAAAAAGAAAGAGGAGGAGGAGGAAGAGTCAAGGAAACACTGAGAACATGTTTGCATGATTTCAATTTTCTGCCTGTCCCTAAGTGTTTAATTTGGACAGTGGTGAGTATGCGAGGTTGACTTCAGGAAATTTGTTGCACCATTCGCCCAACAGTCATCATTTCCCTCAAAAGAATGCTTTGGTGGAGCTGCCTCCTCCCTTCTGAGTAAACTGCTTACGTCATGGGCATAGAGGCCTAACAGAACCTTTCTCCTAAGGAATTATTCCATGCTCTGGGCAGAACTAATTCACCCTTCTAGTATCCCCCA
The DNA here is from genome assembly GCF_027406575.1 of Nycticebus coucang. Classification (NCBI taxonomy): domain Eukaryota; kingdom Metazoa; phylum Chordata; class Mammalia; order Primates; family Lorisidae; genus Nycticebus; species Nycticebus coucang. The sequence goes on along the minus strand of NC_069788.1, from coordinate 113,498,882 downwards.
AAGAAGAGACACTCTCTATATTGTTAACTACAAAAAAATGAAGCTTCACTGAGAGTCTGAGGATCTATGCTTTCCAGCATAGAATGAGTGTGAGGTTTGTGGTAGGTTTTTTTTTTTTTTAAAGCATAACCAAAGAAACTGAGATATGAGGAAATAAACTCATCAAGCTTATTTAGAGAAGCAATCTTTGAACCTTTTTACCTTTGTCCACTGGAGTATGCTGGTCATTGAATTGTCAGTTCAGTGGCTTATCATGCAAACATTCAATTACATTAATATGTCTGTTTTCTTGCGTGCTAACTTCAGAGCCTTACTCTCCTGACATATATCAGCCCAGGTACTTTCCAAGTGAAATGGGAAGAGGACACCTTAGACCAGTGTTTTTCAACCTTTTTTATCTCACGGCACACTTGAACCTGTAGTTAAACTTCCCTGGCACACTTAAATTATGTGGATCAAAAAAAAGAATAATAATAAAAAAAAGACTATACTTACTGGGTTTTGAAGTCCTTTCAAAGAATTACAAATCTTTAAAATTTTTCACGGTACATGTAAGGTCCTCTCATAGCCACCAGTTGAAAATCACCGCCTCAGACTGGTACGTCCCTTGGTTTTACATTCCTAGTGCTGCCTTTTGTAACCAACCTCAACACTACATATTTTTCAGCAAAGGAACATTGCTTATATTGTAGGAGCCCATGAACTTAGAGGAACCTCATATCCTCAAGCACTGCAAACTGAGGTGCAACCTCTAGGTGTCAAACTAGGCTTCCTTGGTGGCCCAGTGACTCTAGTCTACCACATTTACCTTATTCTGCAAAATCCTTTCTGCTGCTCTGTATGGTAGGTATTAGGGTATGTAACCTGATTATAAGAGATAGCAGACATCACACTTTTTTCTACTCCCATACACTTGTCACTTGACATAATTCTCCAGCAGATACCAACTCCAGGTCCTATAAGTCAGGTCAGTTCTGACACTGTCTCCCTGGAGACAGCCTCAGATCTCACAAGTGAGGGGCTCAGTCCCACAAGACCACCACCCACTTCAAATGTCTATTGCAAGTTTCAGATTGTGATCTGTACTTCTGACCAACTAGCCATAAATTGGGGTTCCCATGAACCCCTTTCAGGTTTGATTAATTTGCTAGTGGCCCACAGAACTCAGGGGAACATTTTACTTGCGTTAGGATGTGAGCTAATGAAGGAGGGCTTTGAGAAAGATTTCTCCAAACAAAGATTAAGATAAAAAGAAAAAGCTTATTTTACTTTTTAAGATGAAAAAGGGCCAACACAAAAGTGGAAGAGAGGGAGATAGTTTGGGCAGAGAGAACCAGGTACTCAGGCTTTTTATTTAGGTATTGTAAAGAGGTGAGAAAGATTTGTGGCTGTAGCTAAATTAACAGGGTACTGTCAACTGCTGGATCTATTTACTCCTTCTCTCTTCTTAGCTTTGGAGACCAGCTTATCAGCTGGTGACTGATCTTGTCAGTGATTCTGCCCTCGAGATAGGATTTGGGGCAGGAACTGAGGTCGGAAGCTTACACTCCTGCTTTCTGTTCAGAAACTCTTCAAGACTGTAAAAAGCAAGTTCTACAAGACAGTTTTTACCCAATACATCTAGCAAATGTAAAGGAGAAAGATTTTACATTTCCTTCTGTCTGCTCAGCTCTTTTCAGATATTGTGAGAACAGAATTCCCCCAAGGCATCTGCTATCAAGAGAGGGAAACTGAGAAACTGTGATGGTTAATTAGATTAGATGGTTTTTTCTGTTATTGATATTTTCCTTGTTTTAACAGGGCCATCCTTTCACTTGTCATTGCCCATTTATTACAAGGATATTTTAAAGAATACAAATGAGCAGCCAGATGGAGAGATACCTAGGACATTGTTCAAAAGGATCCTAAGCACAGGAACTTCTGTCCCTCTGGGATTGGGGCACCCCATCCTCCTGGTACATTCATGTGTTACTGTTCACCAACCTGGAAGCTCTTTGAAACCTTCCTTTTGGATTTTTATGGATACTTCATTACATAGGCATGTTAATTAAGTCATTGATGACATAGGCATGATTGATCAACTTTCAGCTCCTCTCTTCTTCTAGAGGCCAAGGATGGGCTAAAGAATCTCAACCCTCTAATCATATGGTAGGTCCCTCTGGGAACCAGCCCCCCTTTGGAGGTTTTCTGGGAGCCCCCATCCACCAGTCATCTCATTAGCACAGAAAGATACATCACTTTGCACACTTCAGGCTTTTACAAGATATGTGCCAGGGACAGAGACCAAATATGTATTTAATATAAATTACAATATTGCACGTGGTATTAAGCATTGCACATAAAGTTCATGCTCCCAGTATAAAAGATACAAATATGCTCAGATGCCAAGGGTCTGCTAGATACTGTGAATGGGAGTGTAAGCCAGATCACTTGTTATTGAAAAGAATGCATGTGTAAAATTGACCGAGGCATCTGCAGAGATGGAGAAGTTGAATACCTTCCAATAGCATCATAAAATGAACACAAGGAGTACACTAACAAAGAGGGCTGGCCATCATTCTTCCTTTGGTAGACTTACATCTGTATCCTCTGCCATAGAAACTGGGCACTTCAGAACAGTGGGCCTTGTTTTTTTCTTACTTGAAAAAGGAGTACTTCTGGGGCGGCGCCTGTGGCTCAATGGAGTAGGGTGCCGGCCCCATATGCCGGAGATGGCGGGTTCAAACCCAGCCCCGGCCAAAAACTGGAAAAAAAAACAAACAAGGAGTCCTTCTGTCTCTGAAGCTGAAATGGCTGACCATGCCACCACCTTCCTATCCCCTAGAAGCTAGAATAGGGGTTTGATCAATTGAATAGTCTCATTCTGGATTTTGGATCTGGGAGAAATCTTGTAGAAACCAAGCAACACTTGAGAAAGGTTTTAAGGCAAGAGTGCTGAAGGCCAGTGAAATAGCTTGAGTCGAGTGTACTGGTGCTGGCTACCATTTCTGGGTAGTTACTTCCTAGGATAAGACCTGCTTCTGTTGGTTTCTGCCTCATTTTCTAACACTAACGTCCATTCTCTATTCTTGAATATTCTTCCAAGATAGTCCTTTTCTGCTCAAGGTAGCCAGATAAAGGTTCTGTTGCTTGCAACCAGTGACCTTGTCTAATTTGGTCACTGAATATTGTGTAGCTTTGCTGAGTTACTGGGCATAAACCACCTTCTGCCCAGGTAGCTAAGAGACAGCCATGGACCATATGAATCTCTATTTATTTAACTTTCATAGTAAAAACTTACTCCATGTGAGAAAGCATGGATATTTTTCGTCTCTGAGTTTAATAAGCCAAAAGCAAAGTAGGTGACCAAATTAGCCGAGGTCACTGATTACAAGCAACAGAGCTTCTAACTGGCTACCTTGAGCAGAAAAGGACTGTCTTGGAAGAATAGTGAAGCTTAGCTAAGTTACAGAGCATAAACCACCTTCTGCTCAGGTAGCTTAGAGACGGCCATGGCCATATGAATCTCTATTTAATTTTCATAGTAAAAACTTGCTCCACATGGGAAAGCATGAATATTTTGGTCTCCAAGTTTAATAAGCAGAAAGCAAAGAAGAAAGAAATACAGTTTGCACTGAGCATTAAAATGTAAGGAAGTAAAATTGTTTATACAGTTTCAGCTCAGTACTAAAGATTTATTTATATTTTCTGTCTGGTTCTGCCTAGGAACTGGGAAAATCCCTGGCAAGGAGAAAATAAAGCATCAAAGAAGACAAAAATATACAATAAAGTATAAGGATGCAGAACACTTAAATCTTTAACATTCATTATGAGAGTACGTCATGGTTCTTAGTCAGATTTTTTCCCACCACTTCGTATTCTGTGCCTATACTTGCATATTTAAATAACAGTTTAAAAATCTCAAGAGAAATGGTCACCCTTTTTTCCCCCCACTTGACTCTGTTATTTCTGTGAGACTTGTGAAGGAGATCATTTACTGTGGTAAATGCCACCAAGTCGTTACAGAGTAAAGAAAAGAAATTCTGTCACCGTTTCCAAGTTAAAGTGGTCCTAGTATTTCTTTTGTTTTGAGACAGGGTCTCACTTTGTTACTGTTTAGAGTGCTGTGGCATTGTAGCTCACAGCAACCTCAGATTCCTGGGCTCAAGTGATCCTCTTGCCTCAGCCTCCCAAGTAGCTGGGACTACAAGTACCCTGCACAGTGCCCGGCTAATTTTTCTATTTTTAGTAGAGACAGGGTCTTGCTCTTGCTCAGGCTGGTCTCAAACTCCTGAGATCAGGCAACCCACCTGTCTTGGCCTCCCAGAGTGCTGGGATTACAGGTGCGAGGCACCACGTCCAGCTATCCTGGAGTTTCTTGTTGGATTTAGACTGCAAGATCATTTACTGGTGGCCATCTCACCTCTATGCTAAGATGCCCCAGGTATGGTCTTTGTAAAAGGTGAAGAGAAGCTTCTTGGGCACCAGCAGCCACAGCCAGCTTTTTAAAAAGCCAACCAGAGTCTCATTTAGCTTGATCCCTGGGCAAGGTCTCCAGTGAGAGGAAGAGTAACCACAACTACACTTCTGTCACGGTTTCAGCTTTTATGCACAGTCTTTATCATTAAAAAATGCCTCGTGATCATTTCAATTCATAGTTTCTCACCGAAGCCCTGCATTATTGGCACTGTTTTCCAAGAAAACCAGGTGTCATTGAGGTAGAATTGACTCATGACACTCACTGGCTGAGAGTGATCACTTAGGGTTTAATGGGCCAGGTGGGCCACGCTGTTTCCGTCTAGAGGCTCAGGTAGGGTGGAGGGAAGGACTTGATGATTGTTACAAGTTAAAATGGTAGAAATAACTTTTAGAAACAGCCTTATGAATGTTATCAGAGGTCTGTTACAGAGTTCAAGGAAACTTTTTCAAAACACCCACCTCAGTCAAAGCACCCTTGGTAAACAGTCAGTCTGAGCCAGCAGCTGAGATCACACACTGAGTTTGCCCCTTTCTAGAATAGCTATTTGTGCAGGCTTTTTGTCTCAGCCAGAGGCTTTTCAGCTGGGCTTTTAAGTAGGCTGGATCTTAAATCTGGCGATAGGGTGAGCCAGGCAGAGAATTTTGAGGATCTTTGCAGTGGACCGCTGCTGCTCCCGTCTCCCTCTTGTGTTTCTAGGCACAGACTTGATTCCCACTGCTCTTGGTTTGGGAGAGGTTGCTGACCATTCAGCTCTTTCCGTGTACAATGTGCACCAGTCCTTGTCAAGATGCAACAAACTGTCCTTGAACACTGCCTTACCATTTACCGTTGTGTGCATGAGGCCATATTTTTCTAGTCAGATGGTAAGTTCTATAAGGGTGAAGATTGAGTCATTTTCTATTTAAATCCAGAGAGCTGGGGATATTCTTTATTTATTTATTATTTCAGATTAATAGGAGGGTACAAAAAATTAAGTTACAAAGTTTGCATTTGTTAGGTAAAATCCCTGTTGTAACTGTCCCACATCCGGGAGGTCTGCCATGTACCCTTACATTATTATGCCCATTAGGTGGGAGCACACCAATTCTCCTCCTTCCCCTCTCTCCCCAACTTCAATTGAATTGAGTTTTTCTCACATATGGGCACATATTAGTTCATCCACTGGCTTCATATCAGAATCAAGTACATTGGATACTTGCTTTTTCATTCTTGTGATACTTTACTGAGAAGAATCTGTTTCAACTCCATCCAGGTTAATCCAAAAGATTTAAAGTCTCAGATCTTTTTATGGCTAAATAGTATTCCATGGTTAACATACACCACAAGTTGTTAATCCATTCCTGGGTTGATGGGCACTTAGGTTGTTTCTACATCTTGCAATTATAAATTGAGTGATAAACAATCTAGTACAAATGTCCTTATGATCTTATGATAAAATTATCTTTTTTCCTTCTGGGTAGATGCCTAGTAATGGGCGAGTCTGTATTTATCAATCACAGCCTTCACTTGGAGTTTTCTGGGGCCATCCTCTCTCCCAGTAGCTGGTGACATTGACGTGGGGGAGGAAACAAGGAGCAGTACCAGCTGAGGAGGGTTAACACAGGCTTCCGTGCTTCAGTCCCCTCTCATCTGTAACTTAAGAGCTGTAGTCTTCATGCAAATTCTATGACCCCGAGCGCTTGCTTTTAGGAATGCTTCTCTCCAGGGCTGTCAACCTCTCTTGTTGCTGAAGCTCTCAGTCCTTTCTCTCTCATGAGAGTCAGAGATGGTGCCAGTGGAGGGACAACACTGAGTTCCTGCCCCTCTTTCAGAGTTGGTTCTCTGGGCAATGTTTGAAGCTCTTTAAATAAACCCCCAAAAGGTCTCCCCGTTGTCATTATGGTGACTCTCCTTGAACCTGTCCTTTGCTGGACAGCAAGGAAGGTTACACGGCCAGCCAGATTTATTGACTCTCAGTGATGTCTTATCTGTACCAGAGATGCCCTTCCTTGGTGTGTCCTTGAAGAGCCAAACATTTCTTGTTTGCTGCACCCCCACTTTGGTTCTTCCAGGATGTGGCATCAACCCTGAACACATCTGTGCCTCTCGCATAGGACCTTGGGATTCATGTTAAATTTAGTGCCAGAAATAACCCCAGGTACCCATGTTCCTTATGGTTCCTTAGATTACATTGCTAGATTACACAATTTACCTGAAAAAAAAAAAAAAATTCTCCAAAGTATGTAGGACCATGGTGGATCCTTGACACATGCTTGCATCTGTTAAATACATACTGAAGGAACTTTCCCTACTTCAGTGACCCTCTCTTGATCCCTGCTATTTATTTCCCTAATTGGGGAAGCCACTCAGGACTTTCTAAGAGAGAAGAACTGGTATATTTAGTAGTCATCAGATAGTTAGTGTTACCGTGCTGAGTTTGAAGAAACTTGTTACGTGTACTAGCTTGAGACTAAATTATATGGTCCTCTCTCAGAAGGGTGGTGATGATGATTTCATAAATACTGGTTGGAGAGCACTGTAATTAATGGGCACCAGCTTCTATTTTGGTAACAATTTATTCTTATACCACATTTAAGAGGTTTCTCTTTCCTGTGGTCAGAAAGAGGTAAAGAAAAAAGAGAGAGAGAGAGAAATGACATTCTTTTTAATACGGCATCCGAGCATTCTAAGTACCTATGAATTATAAATGAATCCTTTCCAGTGATTAAAATAAATGTACTCATGCAGTCCCCTTCTCTGCGTCACTGCTTCACTAGGCCTGCATGAAAATCATTCAGAGGCGGTCCCAAGGGTCCCTGAGATCATTTGCATCGTCCATGTGTTTCTGTGATGTAAATCAGAAGGAATCAAGGGCAGTGGCATCCCAGCTGGTCTGGGAAGACGGACTCTGTCTTCAAGAGGGATCACCAGCAAATTGCTTATGGTCAGTTAGGGCCCTGGGATGCAGCTGTTTGTGGACTAATCTTTGTAGTAATGTTCTCATGACATAACCTGGTCCATGTTTTCTTCCCACAAGAGCCATTTTACAACATCAACAATGGTTCCATTCCTTTCTTTATTTACGTGTGACAGGTGGCAGGTGATTGGGCAAATGGCTGAAGGGGTTCATTATGGTACGAGAGAGAGACCTGTCAATTGAGGAATCTTAAAGTCTATCCCTTTAAATAAGAGCCAGACACAATATCAGGTGGATATTATTTGATATTATTCTTAGGAATCCTTCTTTCCCATTTCTCACATCAAAGCTCTTGCTGACATCAAGGGCTATTGTGTAAGAGGTTGGTAGCAGGGAAATCACTCTCACAGGCCATGTGGAGGAACGTGAGGAAAAGGAGGGAGAATCCCAGATGAGGAAGACAAATGTCTTCTCTATCTTTCGATCTCTTCCTCTCTACTCTCCATTTGCCTCTTATTTGAGTGATTGTTGGTTAAATAACTTTCATTTCTATCATGGGATTGTATGTAAGAGACTCTTGGTTTTGCTGTTTAAGTTGTAAATTAAAAGTTATGGGTGGCCAGATGTGATGGCTCATACCTATAATCCTAGTACTCTGGGAGCCCAAGGTGTGAGGATTGCTTGAGCTCAGGAGTTTGAGACCAGCCTGAGTGAGACCCCATCTCTGCTAAAATAGAAAAAACTAGCCAGACGTGATGATACACGTGATGGTACACATGATGGCTCCTAAGTACCCTGTAGTCTCAGCTACGTAGGAGACTGAGGCACTTGAGCCCAGGGGTTTGAGGTTGCTGTGAGCTATAACACCATAGCACTCTAGCCTGGGCAACAGAGTGAGACTCTGCCTCAAAAAAAGAAAAAGTTATGGGCATTCTGGTTCATCAGTTCTAAAACAGCCCATTTTTCCAACATGATTAATGGCTGTTGGAGAATACTTAAAAGTCAGAGCAAAAACAATGAACGGTTCAGCAAACTGGAATGTGGTTTCAGAGCTAAAGGAACATTTGCTTAGCCTTTCTCCCACCAGAACATGCCTTTAAGGTCCAATGCACAATTTCCGACATTTTAGTCCAAATTTCTGCCTTATTTAGGGTTCTGGTGATGTTTGTTTGGATTATGAAATCTTAATTTTCTCTCAGCAATGTATGTAACAAAAAATGAGGAAAGATAGTGTTTAGTAAAATCTTTAGTTTTAATAGTATTCATCACAGACTAATACCAAGTCAACAACAGATTAGTAAGGGGCATCTTAGTTGTAGAACTTTTGGGGATATGAAGTAAAGAAAACCAAAACAATTGAAGAAACAACTGGATTCATCTCTGAAGAAGTTGAAACCTACATTGACATATTGGCAACATTGAGTAAATCATTTCTGAATCTTGAACAAATGATATCTCATGCCCAGCAGTCCATTTGATCATAATCTGTTTATAGAGCTAGCATACTTCCTACTACATTTAGTCTACAAAACTTTTTCTCTCAAAAATTATAGAAAAAATACAACAATAATAAATTGGTCTGAATTGCATGGATTCATAAGATCATTCTCTTCCTATTTCATGTTGTTCTCAAATAGTGTTTACTTAACAAAGTTTGGGGAATCATAATTGGCAAAATAATAAAACAAAACAAAGAAACACTTAAATTATTAGGCCCTAAAGGAAAAGTTTGAAATTTGTATGTGACGTTTTTAAACCCATTTCCCCCAATGGTCCTTACCATATCCTTGGGAAAATCTTCTTTTTCATGAGTTCATGGATCAACAATTGAAAGATGATTGTGTTTTTTGAGCTTGGAGGTTCAACTTTTTCTCTTCTAAGTCTTATATCCTAAAAGAACCCATTGAAATGACTTGAATTAGCATTCTCTATTTATTCATAATTTATTGAAAATCTTCTTGGAGCAAGGTATTAAGCTACATTTAAAGACAGAGAAGAGGCTCATTCACTCAGCTAATGTTTATTGTGCATACACTATTTGGCTAAGAACTGGGAACAGAGAGAGGAACACAAGAAGACACCGTTCCTGCCCTCCTGAAAGTCTCAAGAGTTAGTCATGAATTTTTTGATCAACCAAATACAAAATTTTAAGTATAGGGAGTGATGCGTGATGTATAATAGAGGAATCTCATCTATCTGGGGGCAAAGGTCTTTCCCAGAGAAGTAATATTTAAGGGAAGATTGAAAGATAAGGGGCAATTAATTTGGCAAGAGATGGTGCCTTTTTCCATTTTCTGCTGCTATAAACAGAATACTTGAGACTAGATAATTTATGAAGAACAGAAATTTATTTCTCATAGTTCTAGAAGCTGGGATGTCCAAGGTCAAGGGGCTGGGCAGCATTTGGCAAGAGCCTTCTTGCTGCATCATCCTGTGATGGAAGGCGGAAAAAGAAGAGAGCACATGTACCAGGGAGAGAACAAGAGCCAGAGAGGGCCGAATTTGCTTTTGTAAATTCAAAACAAACCCACTCGTGTGACAGTGACATTGATCCATTCATGAAGGCAGAACCTGGTGACCTCATTGCCTCTTTAAGGTCTCACTTCCTAATACTGTTGCATTGGGGATTAAGTTTCCAACATATGTATTTTGGGAAACACATTCAAACCATAGCATTCTGCTCCTGGCCCTTAAAATTCATGACATTCTCACATGCAAATATATATTTATTCCATTCCAATTTCTCTAAAAGTCTTAACTCATTTCAGCATTAACTCAAAAATTCAAAGTCTCATTTAAATCAGACTTGGGTGAGACTCAAGGTACAATTCATCCTGAGGCGAATTCCCCTCTATCTGTGAGCCTGTGAAATTAAAGTTTTTCTACTTCCAAAGTACAGCATTGGGGCAGGCAAAGGATAGCCATTCCCATTCCAAAAGAAAGAAATAAATAAACAAGAAGAAAGGGGTAACTAGTCCCAGTAAGTCCAAGTAGGGAAAAATGACATAAAGTCTTAAAGTTTGAAGATAAGTCTGCTTTGACACCATATCCCACACCTGGGGCACAGTGGGGTGGGGGTCAGGCCTCCAAAGCCTGGGGCAGCCCTGGCCCTGATGGCTCAGTCTACCCAGCAGACCCCAGGGTTGGAGGCTCCTGCCTTTCCCAGCCTGGAGCTGCAGACTAGTGTAGCTAGGCCACAGCTCCAGGACTGTCCCAGGGCTCCACCAGGCATTGCTGTAGTGCTCAGTCTGCCTGTACTACCTTTGTCCCTGTGTCAAGTCTCTACCTGCGCTGCCAGGTTGCCCACAACATCCCTTGAAACCTAGATTGAGGCCACTGTGGCCCACAGCTCTTACGTCCTGCACACCCACAGAATTAGCACTACAGGGACACCAAAGTCTGTGGCTCATACCTTCTGGAGTGACCAGTTGAGCCTCACTGGGCCCCCTTGAGCTGTGGCTGGGGCAGCTGAGGAGCATTGCACCAGAATGCAGGGAGCAGTGTCCCGAGGGGGGCAAAGGAGAGAGGGTGCTGGGGTCCCATGGGCACCTTTCTGAAACTTTGTCCTCAAGGTCTTAACTTGCCTGGAAGATCTTGCCGTTACCTTTGGGAGTTCGCCTGTCATCTTGATGAGTAGCACCTGGCTGCTTTCCAGCCCTGTTAATCTCTTTAACAAATGGTCACTTGGCCACACTGTTAGTACTGTCTCCCAAACAGCTTTTTTCACATGGCCAGGCTGAAAATTTTCAAAATTTTGACTTCTTACTACCCTTTTAATTATAAATTCTGTCTTTACATCTTTTTCTCTCTTCTCTCATTTTACTGTAAGTGTCCAAACAAAAAATCTTGCAGTACCTGGAATGCCTTGCTGTTTACGTATTTCTAATACCAGGTATCCTGGTAGTAGCCATGGGACACCCTAGGGGCACTGCTGCTCCCAGGTGAAAGATGACAAGTTCTGCCTTCCATAAAGTCCCAGAACCTGGACACAATTCTTCTGAGTTCTTTGTAACTGTATAACAAGGATGGCCTTTACTCCAGTTTCCAGGACATTCCTCAGTTTCATCTGAGACTTCATCAGAATGATCTTGATTGTCGGTGTTTCTACCAGTGTTCTGATCGTGACCACTGAAGTCATCTCCAAGAAGCTCCAGACTTACCCTACGGCTCTCCTCTTCTCCAGAGCCCTCACCAGAATCACCCTTAATGCTCCATTCATGGCAATTGAGGCTTTTTCTCTCTTGCTTCCTCCCAAATTCTTCCAGTCCCTTTCCATTACTGAATTCCAACGCTGTTTCCACATTTTCAGGTATTTGTTGAAGCAACAGACTCCCTCCTTGGTTACAATTTTCTGTCTTAGTCCATTTTGTGCTACTGTAATAGAATACCTGAGACAAGGTAATTTATAAAAATATTTATTTCTTATAGTTCCAGGGGCTGGAAAGCCCAAGGGTGAGTCCTTGCATCTTACCACAATGTTCCATGCCAGAGGTGATTAAGGTCAAGAAAGCACAGGAACAAGAAATAACAAGAAAGGGCCAAACTCACTTTTATAACAAACTCATTATTTCAATAACAACTCAAATCCATTCATGGGGACATAGGCCTCATGACCTGATTAGCTTTAAAGGTCCCACCTCTCAACACTGTTGCATTGGGTTTGAGTTTCCAGGACATGAACTTTGGGGCACATGTTCAAACCACAGCAGATGGAGTGGTGCAGAGTTGTAGTGCAGGCAGAGCAGTAGCTCGTGCCAATGCTCTGTGGTGAGAGGAGTATAGATAGGGGTTAGCCCTGGAGCTCAGAGAACAAGGGTAGCGCAGGTTAGATAAACCTGCCATGGGAGGTGGAAGCCAGGCCATGCAGGACCTTATACCCACTTTGAAAATGTGACGTTCTATCCTAAGAACAGAGAAAATCATTGATTTAAAGGTGAAAGTAACACATTTCTGGTTCACAAAGATTGCTCTAGTGCCACTGGAGAGGAGTGGTAGCAAGCTCCCAGCAGGCACTGCTGTACCCAGGTGCAAGATCACAGTAACTCAGGTGGACGTAATGTAGAAAATGGACTCTAGAGATGTGGAAGAGGCAGGAGCAATAGAACTCTGTATTCATTGCATATGGTGTTGGAGTGGGTGTTAGCATGACCCCTAGATTTCTCCCTCACTGAGTAGGATGAATGGTGGTACCATTCACTGAGATATAACAGAATGCTGGGATAAAATAAGGTCCAGGAGGAAAGCTGAGTTTTCCTTTGGACATGTTGAATGAGAAGTGTAGTACGGTATCATAAAGTAGACTCTTATTACACAGCCTAAAAAAGAACGAATGGATTTTAGAAAGGTCAAGATGGCTAGAGGTAGAGCATTCCAGTTATCTGACATCGCAAAACAAACTCCCAACAGTTTGGTTTGAAACAACATTTATTTTGCGCATTATTCTGCAATTTTGGTAAGACTTGGTGTGCATAACTGGTCTCTGCACCACTTGGTGTCAGCTGGGGTTGCTGGAAGGTAGGGAGCTGGAATTTTCTGGAAGCTTGCTCCCTCACGTGAGTGGCAGGTGATGCTGGCTGTTGGCTGGAACCTGAGCTTGGGCTATGATCAGAATCCTACACGTGTCCTCGTCTCAGAAGTCATGCAACCAGTCTGTGCATTCGAAGTGAGTCATTAGGCCTGGCCCTATTGAGGGGGAGAGGAATTAAAGTTCACCTTTTGATGGTAGGAGAGTTGAAAGATTTGAGAACATGTTTTAAAACAACCACATGGGGTAAAAGGTGGGGAAAAGAAATCAATGAGCATTCCAGCTGGAAGGAACAGGTTGAAACAGGAAAAGTAGCAATTATATTCAGTAGAAGTAAAGTGGTTGCTTCTTGCTTGGACTGGCAGATGTGTGAAGGGTCAAGACCAGTAAGAAATACTGGTAAAAGAAAATTTCTGACCAAATTATGATGGAGTCCAAATTTCTTAAAACCCTTTGTTTTGAATACTGGAACAAATTATCAGATTTGCAAGATCAGATCCATCAAATAAAGATCAAAAAGTAGAAGTAACAGGCTAGGTGTGGTGGCTTACACCTGTAATCCAAGTACTTTAAAAGTCTAAGGAGGGAGGATTTCTTGAAGTCAAGGAGTTTGAGACCAACCTGGGCAACATGGTGAGATGCTGTTTCTACAAAAAGTAAAATAGGCATAGTGGCCCACATCTCTGTCCCACCTCTTTGGGAGACTGATGCAAGAGGGTTGACTGAGCCTAGGATTTTGAGGCTGCAGTGAGCTGTGATCATGCCACCACACTCTAACCTGGGTGACAGACAAGACTGTCTCTCAAAAAAAAAAAAAGTAGAGGCAACAATTTGGTGACTGGCATGGGTTAGGAGTAATTCTGCTTGCTAATAAAATGATTCATACCAATTTTCTGATTCTGTTCTACAGATTTTGGATCATGGTCTCCAAATTTAAACTGTAGACATGTTCAGATCTCTTCAGTTGAGTTTTGTGGTTTACCTTATGCCAGCAGTATATAGGAGCCAAAAATAAAATATCATGCCTGGATGGTTCTATTAAGAGGTATTACTCCTGGCTCAGTTCCTGTAGCTCAGCAGCTGGGCACTGGTCACATACACTGGGGCTGGTGGGTTCAAAACTGGCCCAGGCCTGCCAAACAACAATGACAACAACAACAACAACAACAAAATAGCTGGGTACCTGGGCGTTGTGGTGGGTGCCTGTAGTCCCAGCTACTTGGGAGGCTAAGGCAAGAGACTCGATTAAACCCAAGAGTTTGAGGTTGCTGTGAGCTGTGACACCACGGCACTCTACCAAGGGAGACATAGTGAGATTCTGTCTCCAAGAAAAAAAAAAAAAAAGAGGTATTACTCCTTTATTCCTTAATGGATTAACTGTAAGAATTTTGGTCTTTCTTTTCCTGGCTGTGGCTTCAAATTCTTCCTGTCTCACTGTTGGGGTATCCCAAGAGACTGCATCAGGAGTGTGGTTTGTTGAATAGAGTTCCTTCAAAATTCACGTCTACCTGGAACCTCAGAAGGTCACCTTATGTGGAAACAGGATTTTAAAAAATGTAATTAGCTAAGGATCTCAAGATGAAATCATCCTGCATTTAAGGTGAGCCCTACATCCCATGACTGGTATTGTTATGCGAAGAGAACGCAGAAAGCAGAAACAAAAGGAAGAAGTCCAGGTGAGGGTGCAGAGGCAGAGCTTGGGGTTATGCATCTGTAAACCAAAGAGTGTCAGGAGCCACCAGAAGCTGGGAGAGGCAAGAAAGGATTCTTTCCTGCAGGCTTCAGAGGGCATGTGACCCTGTGGACCCTTGATTCCAGCCAGACTTCTGGTTTCTAGAACTATGAGACAATAAATATCTATTGTTTGTGGTGATTTGTTTTGGCAGTCCTAGGAAATTAACACTACAAGTTAGAGCCAGGTATGGAAAATATGGGTGTTGGTTTGCCAAATGGAAAACAGAAACAATTTTTTGTCTGTTGGAAGTTGTGTACCATCTTTTTAGGAAATCAGAGAGTTTAGCATATTTCTTTTCTTCATGGAATATTAGAGTGGGCCAGGGGGTCAGAAGAGTAGATGGTGGCTCTACCACAGTGCCCGCTGATAACTCTAGACTGGGCCTTGCACCTGCACAGGTAGATGATGAAAACAAAGGGAGATGGTAGAACCCGTAACCTGAATGCCTTACCAAGTCCATTCCCTGCCCAACGTAGTGCTGCTGTGTACCTGAGAGGGGAACCTGGTTCTTTGTCTATTATGGTAAATAGAGAAGAAAGCAAGGCTTCCTGCATCCACAGGGGATTTTTAATGAAGTAAAATGAAGAAGAAGTGTCCCAATGGAGAATGAAGTGTGTCAAAAACAGATTGTGCATGTAATTACTTTCTCAGACCTTCCTGACATTATCAGCAGGACTGGTGTTTTGATGAAAAAACTTAATTAAAACTTAATTTTTTTTTTAAAGTGGAAAATATTCAGCATGGTTACAGGAGGATTGAAATCAGGGCACTGTGCGATTTTAATTGCCTTCAAGAGATGCACTTCACAAAGACTAGTATGGGAGGTGGGGAAGAAGCCAAAGGGACAAAACTAGAGGTGAATGGCCGTGTTGAGTCCCCAGCGCTGGCAAGAGAGGGGCTAGTTGTGTGTGAGGGTGGGTTTTCCCCCCATTTTTATGGGTTGACAGGATGGCATCTCAGGTTCCCTGTGTAAGGGAGGCAGTGGGGACCTACTCTGAAGTATGCTGCTTGGCCACACTTGGAGTACATATCGCAGGAAGAGTCTTGATTTTCTCCCCCCCAACCCCCCAAAGGGAAGCAGGAAACTGAGAAAGTTAAGTATCACAAGGCAGCAGTTTCTAACTGCCCTCTGGATCTACTCTGTCAGAATCAACTGGTTCTGATTCCTGTGATCTGTTTTAGAACCTGTGTGCAGTGTTTCTATTTTAAAATGAACCTGCCCAGCTGATTCTGGGAGTTAGGCAAAGGAACTGCAAGTATGTAATGAAAGGAACGTGAACTTGAAAACAAGTTAAGTACAGGCTATGCCCTTCACTTCTTGGGTAGATTTGTGTTGACTGTTTTGCTTCCTCCGTCAAATGGGGGGGGGGGCGATTAATACGCTTCTCCGATGGGGTTTTATGCAAATTAAAGATAACACAGGTAAATTGACTGAGACACAGTTAAGTGATCTAAAAATGGTAAAACTTTAAGAAGAATTGGCCCAAGCTGTTTGCTAAATTGGGGAGGGATAAGGCAGCTTTCTTCTAATAGTTAAAGCTTAGCTGTATGGAAGAGGAAACGACGTTTTATTTTATTTTATTATCATTTTTTTTATTTATGGCCTTTAGAGGTCAGACTCCAGTCCAGCAGGTGGAAGTCATGGGGAGAGAAATTTCTATGCAACATAAAAAGGAACTTTCTGATGAATGGCCCAGGGATGACATCAACTTGCTTCAGAGGGTAGTATGTTCCAAATCACTGGAGCAATTATAGCAGCTGCCATATTTTGAAGACATACAAGGCCCTGGAGCAGCTATGGAGTGGGAACGTTCGGACCAGTTCTGTGGTGGGGCTTCTGGCTTCCTGTGGGGCAATGGCTGACCTACAGTTGTTTTATAAACTGACAACACTTGTTTGCAGAAAGTTTAGCAGAACACATTTATAAATAAGACACATACGGGCAGGGGTCCTTTTGCAGGTGTTCTCTACCAGAGACATTGCTGTCATTCTCATCCCAGGCCATTCAGAAAGGGATGAGGGCATATTTAGAATTTTTTATAACTCAAACTCCGCTGGCATTTCAGGGGTGGGAGCTAGAGCTGCAAAATGTCCTGTAATGAGAGGGGCAGTCCCAGGAAGTGAGGAATTATTCCACCCCAAAGGCAAACTCTCTATTGGGAAACCTCATTGAAACCCAGATGGTCTCCCTGAATTGGCCTTTGCGGGTCCTTTGTTGGAGCACAATTTGGAAACTTCTGGTATAGGATGAGTTGGGTTTTAGGGCTGCTCAGCCTTCCAGCCTTGCATTCCCCGCTGACCACCAAGTGTTAAGCAGAGTGTCAGGAAGGAGGTAGATGGCTACTTGCACAAAACAGAGAATGAAGAGAATGGTGGGAAGTGAAGGCAGTTTACCTCCTTTAACCAGGGACCATATTTAGGTGAATGCTGATCCACTTTTCAGCAGTATGGTTAACTGTCTTCCTCACATATTCTTCTCATCAATGAGACATTTGGGACCACTTGATCAGGTATGGGAGCAGCTGTGTTCACAGATCTCCCGCCTGGTGCTGCCCAGGCTGCACAGGGACCTGATGTCTGACTATGGCATTGGCCTCAGGGTCCAGCCAACCGACATGAATGCAAGTTTCGATTAATTTGCTCTTGGTCCCGGCTAACTCAAGTTTTCTAATCTTCCCTTTCTAAGTAGGTAAGTGGTACTAGGGGTTCCTTCTGCCTTTCCTTTAAAAAAAAAATGTTATAGAGTGGAGGGATTGGGTTAATTCACACCTAACAGGTATAATGCACACATTCTGGCAAAGGGCACACTTATAACCTTGACCTGAAATGTCCAAAACAAACTATGTAACCAAAACATGTGTACCCCTATAATATTCTGAAATCTAACAAAAATTTGTAAACATCTATCCCTAGCTATTATGTTGTTTGCTCTGATTGCTGTTTTCTCAATAAGTGAAGAAATCCCACATCCCTTCCCCATCAGTGTTCCCCAGTGAGGCTGGTTCTCACAAGGGGACCGTGATGAGTTACAATGACATGACCAGATTCCCAAGCAGCATGCTAAGAAAAACACCTCTCAGTGGTGCCCTGCAAGCCTGAGAGAGCCGGCCATTTGGTAGTGGGCAGTAACGAGATCCCTGAGAGAATTGGGACTTGGGTTATGAAAGTGATCCAAGTGAAGTAAATATCCCAGTGTCACTCTGCAGCCTGCAGTGCTGGCTTTCTGGGGAGCCAGTAAATATGGCACAGAAGCATATTATCCCCTGCAGAGTGCAGGGGCCCCTTTCACCCCCACAGTCTTCCTGGCTGTCACTTTGTCTCACCCCTGGCTCTCTGGAACTGGGATGATTGTCCCTAGTTATCTCAGGTCTTGAAGGAATGGCATATTCCAACCTGTGACATTGTGGAACAGCAGGGCACTCTGTTCCCCTGGCTTGCTTTAGAACAGTGGCCAAGCAAACAGCAGATCATTTCCGTTGCCATTCTTGAGAACCCTGGAGGCTTGTCACCGGGAATCAAAGACTTGTCAGAACTAAAGAAGACCATAAAGGCCAGCTCATTCAACCTCCCACTCGAGATGTGCCTTCCAGAACTCAACACCCACTCTGCAGATTAGTAATATTATATGTAGTTATGTGATGCAGTTGTGTCATTTCAGGAGAAATGACCTGTCTCCAGGTGTCATGAAACCCACGCTAGCGATCTAGGCTGGGAGGGAGGTTTACTCTGATTTCTGATACTAATTATTAGTGGTTTGGATTCCTTACTTAAGTTTATGATGAGTTATCTGATTACCAATTAAGATTCACTCCTAAGCCAAATTTGAATATAACATGAAGCTGTGACCCACTTTGAACATCCACAGTGGTAAATGCCCAACAATTGGCAGTTTCTCTTCTGATATCAGCCCTTTGAGTCATCACATCTCCCCAGGTGGCTGGGGACCACTTTATCTTCATTATGCGTCAGGATTATTTTCTGGTGATCACAGTGTCCCACCTAGATGCAGCCTTGGGCCAGGCTGGAGCCTCAGCTCTGCACCACTGAGACAATGTGTTTGAGCTGGGACAGGGGCCTGGCGTAGCCCTTCTCAGACTTCACTGCGCATTAGAATCACCTGGGGACTTTTAAAAAGTACTGAGGCTTGAGTCCCATGCCTGGAAACTGCTATAATTGATCTGTGTGCATCCTGGGCATGTAGAATTTTGCAGTCTCCCTGAGTGATTCCAGCATGCAGGCACCCCGCTGACAAACGAGTGTCTGGAGGGACTAGTCAGCATGGAGGGTGGTCCCAAGAGTGGCGTGCCCAAGGGGAGTTAAAGACAGGAGTTGTGATGCGTGTTAGCATTTTCAGGAGTCTGGGGGGATTTTTCTTCCTGATTAGGTTGATGAGTGTATGGGAAGGAGACGTGGCTGCTAAGAGCTAGATTGATAGCAAAGACGGGGCAGATTGATGGTCCCCTAGCAATTAAGATGGGATCTGCAGTTCTAGCAGGAGAAGGTCAAGTGAGGAACTCACACAGAAAGCCAGTGATGCAGCCACGTCCATACTCTGAGGTGAAGGAGAGTGCTGCAGAGGATTGGCAAGCTGCTCTGGGGGCGACGGGCTGCTTTCTTGTGGACTTCTCCAGTCTTGAGGTTGGAGCTGCAGAAAAATTAACTGGAGTTGTGATGCCCACCAAGCCTGAGACACTCAGAGACTACCAGGCTTAGAAACAAAGGAGGTCTGGGTGAGAAGGCTGGCTCTTAATTGGTTGTAATTATCAGGACAGTCATTAGGGAAGGCTGGGAAACTGGAGATGTTCTTTGCCTTCTCGTCTTGTGAAAATGATTTGATCTCCTACACCTGGGCTGAAAACACCTTTTGGCTCTTAGAAAGGAAGTGTTGAAGTAGGTGATACCTCTATGGAACTCTCTGAATTCCTTAGAGAGAAATACTCTCTGAAGGCTGTGGATCAGCAGGACAGCAAATGCGATTTAACTCAGTATTCCACTGTGGCGTTCCATAGTCACCCCGAGTGGGCTCCTAGGAATGAGACACAAGTGCTTTGGGGCAAAAGAATGGCTGTCTGGCCAGTGGAATGGGGATGGGGCTCGGGTTTTACAGCTCCAGAAGTGCGGAATCTTGGGGTTCCCCGGCACCTACATCTGCGACTCCCTGGAGAGTGGAGAGAGTCTCTTGTGCAGAAAATCTTCCTTCTCACCCTTCCACTACCAGTAGCAGCACAAGCGGTGTGTGTAGGTGAAGAATTTCCTCCTTGTTCTGGGAGATGCGTTCCCAGGTTTTCTGTACCATGGTTATGCAGATGTGTGCTGCTGGGGATAAGATGTTCGGTCTCTGGTTTATAAATGATGAGATAGCTTCAGGGCCACTGGGGAGAAATTTGAACTTTTTCCTCACAGCAGTAGGGGAGATGCTAGAGGCTTTTGGACAGGTGGGCAACAGGCTGAAAGAAGTATTTTAGGAAAATGCACTTGGCAGCCGTGAGTAGGTGGCAATAATAATGCTGAACTGCTGGCTTGTTGTCAAGAGTAAATGGAATGATAGAAGTGAATGGCCAGATGTGGGACCACCATTCCTTAACCCTTTCTTCTGCTTTCTCTGAGGCCTGCTGCCCTATGGATACCATATTCTCCTGACAAGTATATTAGTTTTCTAGGGCTGGTGTAACAAAATATCACAGCCTGGGAAGCTTCAACAAGAGAAATTTATTTTCTCCTGGTTCCAGAGCCTGGATGACAGAGATCAAGGTGTTGGTGAAGCTGGTTTCCTCTCAGGGCTGTGAGGGCAGGTCTGCCCTGGGCCTCCTGCCCTGGCTTATAGGGGTCCAGCTTCTCCCATGTCCTCACATCTCGTCCCTCTGTGTGTCTGTGCCCTTCTGGGGACCTCAGTCATGCTGGAGTAAGGCCCACCCTGATGACTTCATTTTAACTTAACTACCCCTGAAAAGACCCTCTCTAAATATGGTCATATGAGACATGGGGTGGAGGGGTTAGCACTTCAGCTTATCATTTGTTGAGGGGATGCAATTGCATCTGTGGGAAGCAGTCTTTTTGAAGATTTCCTCATTTGGGGGCTTTAAACTTATTTAATTATAGACTATTTAAGGGGTATTTCAAGACTCAGAAACCCCCTCTTGTATCCACCATCTGCCCAAAATCATGTCTGTCATTTCTTAGTGCTATCATATCATCACTAGACCCACGGGGCTGAATAAAGTAGTGTTTTAAGATAATTTCTGTAAACATGCACTCCTTTTACATAAGAGGGGTAATAGCAGAAGTCTTTGAACTACTGAATGAATTTTTTACTAAATCACATAAAAGCACTAACGTGTCACAACTAGTTAGTGAACCTAAGCTATAGGACACAGAAGAGCCTCTTCAGAATGTCCAGTATAACGCTGTGGGAGACAGCAAGGTCTCTAGAGCCAGTCTGCTCAGGCTTCAATCTCCACTGTACCTATTTCTCTCACGGTGGCCTTAGACAAGTTACTTAATCCATCAGTGATTTTCTTCATGTGAACAAGGAACATAATGACAGCACCTACCTCATGGTTCTTTAGAATGGTTCTGGAGCGTGAATACATATAAAGTGCTTAGAATAGGGCCTGTCTACTTAGAATAGTGCCTGTCTGTGGTCAGCTTTCAATAAATGTTAGCTGCTATTGTTGTTATAATGTTTTACAGATGACAATGCACAGCCCTGTTTTTTCTTTGCCCTTATAACAACCCTGTGGAGTAGAAGGAATTAGTTCTATTTTACAGATGGAGAGACTGAGACTTTAAGACAGTAAGTGAACTGTCCTGGGGCATAGGGCAGTGTCCCTAAACCCGATTTCACCATTCAGGACATTCATGGGAAATGAAAAAGAACTCTAAAAAATATAGGCTTTTCCCCAGGGAAGTGGGTCAAGTGTGGGCTACTGTGGGATAACCTTAGGGCAGAGTGAGACCACAAACCGGAGCATGCGGCAAACTGAGAAAAGAAACTATGAGGGAGGCCAAAGTTGGGTGAGAAGGAGGTCTCCATGCAGGACTCTGCCTCCTAGTCATGCACCACCGATGATGTTCCTGAATTGTGAACTCTTCTTGACTGTCTGATCTAAAGGCAATCTCTGAATGCGGTGGTATCCTCTGCCAGATCTGTGGAATTCAGTTTCCACAGATTGCCCAGTCATGTGCCATCTCTGTCAAGTGGTCCTTCCTGTGTGGACACTGTGATGTGTCTCCAGGGCTCAACAGCTGGCCTGTGATTTTGTTTCCCCCCTTGAAGTCCTAATGATACACTCAGAATACCACATGGAAAAAGTTTCTCCCTTGTCTCCAGAGAGTGGTATGTATGAAGATCCTGATGTATGTTCAGGCGTGGACACCAAAAACGAAACCACTATTCTCTTCCTGGTGAGGCGGGTTTGGAGGAAGATACCATTAACATGACTATGTATTACCAGCCTGGGACTTGGCAAGTGTCTGTAATGTTGGCCTATCTTATTAATTTCAAGATTTTAAATTCAACTTAAGTTACTTTATAAGACTGTTTCTATTCTATTGGATTATAGTTCGTTATGCATTTGTCTTTTACTGATTATATTATGAGCCAATTTCTCACAGAGCAATAAGACCTACTTAATTTTGTGCTACAGGGCTTGATAATGCCCGAGAAATAGTAGGTGGTCAATAAGTAGTAAAATTTGTTCAATTGAATTATAACTTTAGGTATAATTGCTTGTCTGATCTAAAGCCAATCTCTTCATTGGGCAACTGGGAATGCCCGTGCTATGCCTTACAATATATTGAATTCATATGGAAGAGTAGACTTTATTTTAGCAGATCTAGTATGCTTTGTATTATAGCTACTTCCTTTTCCTCTCATTATCAAATCAATTTATGAAATTGGAAGCTAATAAATACAGCAGAACCTCTGTAAGTCAACCACCCAAGGAACTGTAACAAACGGGTCAACTTATGGAGGTCGTCAACATAAGGAACTAGGCCTACTGTACTGTACATGTGGTACATGTGCAGTCTACAAAAATTAGGTCAACTTATGGAGGTGGTCAGTGTAGGGAGGTGCAACTATGGTGGTTCTACTGTAAAAGAGTCATCATATGCTCTAAGAGAATACTACTATTTGATTCATACGTGATTTCTGCTGTTCCATTGCATGTGGCAGGGATGAATGGAAGTGGTGTCAGAAAATTTCAGTCTCATCAGTGAATTATTTACCTTGATGATTGTTATGGTGCCCAAAAATTCATATGTTGAAACCTTAATCCCCAATACCTCAGAATGTGACTGTCTAGGGTATATATTGGTGACTGTGTAGACAGGTTCTTTAAAGGGGTGATTAACTTAAGTTAAAATGAGGACCTTAGGGTGGGCCCTAGTCCAATATGACTCGTGCTTTTTATAGGAAGAAATTGGGACATAGTTATTGTATGTGGACATTTGTATTCTGCATTTAGTAGGTTTCGCCTGTACCCATTCTAAGATGCACTGTAGGTGTGGCCCCACCCATTACCTTCCCTCCACCCAAACCTCCCCCCTCCCTTTCCCTCCTTTGGCCCCTTCCCCATATTCTTGTGCTATAGTTGGGCTATAGCCTTCATGTGAAAGCTATAAATTAGCTTCATAGTAGGGCTGAGTACATTGGATACTTTTTCTTCCATTCTTGAGATACTTTGCTAAGAAGAATATGTTCCAGCTCCATCCATGTAAACATGAAAGAGGTAAAGTCTCCATCTTTCTTTAAGGCTGCATAATATTCCATGGTATACATGTATAGCAGTTTGCTAGTCTATTCGTGGGTTGATGGGTGCTTGGGCTTCTTCCATGACTTAGCAATTATGAACTATGAATTATGAATGGGGCTGCAATAAACATTCTGGTACAGATGTCTTTGTTATGTTGTGATTTTTGGTCTTCTGGGTATATACCTAGTAAAGGAATTATAGGATCGAATGGCAGGTCTATTTTTAGATCTCTAAGTATTCTCCAAACATCCTTCCAAAAGGAACATATTAGTATGCATTCCTACCACCAGTGTAGAAGTGTGCCCTTTTCTCCACATCCACGCCAACCTCTCTGGTTTGGGGGATTTTGTTATGTGGGCTACTCTTACTGGGGTTAGGTGATATCTCAAAGTAGTTTTGATTTGCATTTCTCTGATGATTAAGGATGATGAGTTTTTTCTCATGTGTCTGTAGTTCGTGTGTCTGTCTTCTTTAGAGAAGTTTCTCTTCAAGTCTTTTGCCCACCCTGAGATGGGATCACTTGTTCTTTTCTTGCTAATACGTTTGAGTTCTCTGTGGATTCTGGTTATTAAACCTTTATCGAAGGTATAACCTGCAAATATTTTCTCCCATTCTGAGGGCTGTTTGCTTGCTTTACTTACTGGCTGTGCACAAGCTTTTTAGTTTGATCAGGTCCCAGTAATGTATTTTTGATACTGCTTCAATTGCCTGGGGAATCCTCCTCATTAAATATTCACCCAGGCCGATTCCTTCAAGAGTTTTCCCTGCACTTTCTTCAAGTATTTTTATACTTTCATGTCTTAAGTTTAAATCTTTTATCCAGTGGGAGTCTATCTTAGTTAATGGTGAAAGATGTGGGTCCAGTTTCAGTCTTTTACAGGTTGCCAGCCAGTTCACCCAGCACCATTTGTTAAATAGGGAATCTTTTCCCCACTGAATGTTTTTAATTGGCTTCTCAAAGATCAAATAATGGTAAGTAGCTGGATTCATCTCTTGGTTCTCTATTCTGTTCCAGACATCGACTTCTCTGTTTTTGTGCCAGTACCATGCTGTTTTGATCACTATCTATTTATAGTACAGTCTCAGGTCTGGTAGCGTGATTCCTCCTGCTTTGTTTTTATTTCTGAGTAATGTTTTGGCTATTCGAGGTTTTTTTCTGATTCCATATGAAACGAAGTATTATTTTTTCAAGATCTTTAAAATATGACAATGGAACTTTGATAGTAATTGCATTAAAATTATATATTGCTTTGGGTAGTATAGACATTTTAACAATGTTGATTCTTCCCAGCCATGAGCATGGTATGTTTTTCCATTTGTTAACATCTTCAGCTATTTTTTTTCTTAAAGTTTCATAGTTCTCTTTATAGAGATCTTTCACATTCTTTGTTAGATAAACTCCCAAATATTTCATCTTCTTTGGCACTACTGTGAAAGGAATAGAGTCCTTGACTGCTTTTTCGGCTTGGCTATTGTTGGTATATATAAAGGCTACAGATTTATGGGTGTTGATTTTGTAGCCTGAGACATTGCTGTATTCCTTGATCAGTTCTAAAAGTTTTGTAGTAGAATCCCTAGTGTTTTCCAGATATATGATCATATCATCTGCGAAGAGTGAAAGTTTGATCTCTTCCGACCCTATTTGGATACCCTTGATCGCCTTTTCTTCCCTAATTGCAATGGCTAAAACTTCCATTACAATGTTAAAGAGCGATGGAGACAATGGGCAGCCTTGCCTGATTCCTGATCTAAGTGGAAATGATTTCAATTTAACTCCATTCAATACGATATTGGCTGTGGGTTTGCTATAGATGGCCTCTATTAGTTTAAGAAATGTCCCTTCTATACCAATTTTCTTAAGTGTTCTGATCATGAAGGGATGCTGGATATTATCAAAAGCTTTTTCTGCATCAATTGAGAGAATCATATGGTCTTTATTTTTTAGTTTGTTTATGTGCTGAATTACATTTATAGATTTAGATATATTGAACCAGCCTTGGGACCCTGGGATAAATCCCACTTGGTCATGGTGTATAATTTTTTGATGTGTTGTTGGATTCTGTTTGTTAGGATCTTATTGAGTATTTTTGCATCAATATTCATTAATGAGAGACAAGATGGCGGACTGAAGCCAGCTTTCAACAAAGGCTCCCGTCCAGAAGGAGAGTTAAGGGACAGGAATTTAGTAAGTATCCTGGTGGACTTGAGCCTCACCAAGAGAGAAGGCTGAAGAACGCACATCAACACCGCTGAGGCAAGTTGTGATCACAAGGACGCAAACAAAAGGTACAAAATCCACCACCAAGCGGACGGGAGTCCCCCTCCCCCATGAGACCGGCTCTGGAGCCCCACAATTTAACAAGCGGGCAGAAATTAAAGGCCCTCCCACTACACTCCACGGGAGAGACCTTCTAAAAACTGGACCTACCTCCCCTACTGGGGTGCCGTGGCGTTCTCCTGCCGGACATAGGGCTGAATAAAACTTTGGGAATCCTTTGCCGGCAACCCTGAATCCCCGGCGCTCCCCTCCCGCCCACTGAGGTCTGGAGGCCTGTCCCCCAGGACTTCGGATCCTTGGGTGATTTCTCAAGGGGAGTGGACAGTCCCCGAGTTGCGACTGGTCAGCATTGACTCTGAGGCCCGCGAGTGAGGAGAGGGCACCGGGCTGAGGGGGAGTCACGCCTTGCGGCACTTCCCTGCGGTGCAGTGCACCAACTCTCCCCGGGCATACGGGGCCCAAGACTGAATAAGACTCTGGCCTCCCCGCTGAGAGCTGAGAACCCCTACTCTCACTCGGGGTCTGAGGGCCTATCCCCCAGGAGTTCGGCTCCTTGGGTGATTTCTCGAGGGGAGTGCACAGTGCCTGAGCTGCGTCAGGTCAGCGCTGACTCTGGGATACGTGAGCGAGGAGAGGGCACTCCGCTGAGGGGAAATCAAGCCTTGGCGGCACTTCCCTGCGGTGCAGTGCAGGAGCCCTCCCCGGGCACAAGACTGAATAAGACTCTGGCCTCCCCACTGAGAGCTGAGAGCCCCTACTCTCACTCGGGGTCTGAGGGCCTATCCCTCCGGAGTTCGGCTCCTTGGGTGATTTCTCGAGGGGAGTGCACAGTGCCTGAGCTGCGTCAGGTCAGCGCTGACTCTGGGACACGTGAGCAAGGAGAGGGCACTCCGCTGAGGGGAAATCAAGCCTTGGCGGCACTTCCCTGCGGTGCAGTGCAGGAGCCCTCCCCGGACCGTAGTATTGCGTGAAACTGAATGAAACTCTAGCTTCCCCCCGCCCCACTCCCAATCCGGGTCTGGGGGCCCATCCCCCAAGAGTTCTGATTCTTGGGGGATCTCTTAAGGGGTGTGGACCCAGCACAAACTGCAGCCGCTCAGTGCTGACTCTGGGGCGCGGGACAGAGGAGAAAAGGGTCGCCTGAGTGCCCACACCAGAGCAGCAGTTCCCTGGAGGTAGATCAACAGCCGTTTTTTCTTTAACGGCAGAACGCTCACTTCTGGATATTCTGAGGCCACACCCCCTGTCTCCCTGGGCAACCAGAGGAGGCCACCGGTGTCACGGCTCACAAACCCAGAAGCCTCCAGGGCGGGGCCGACCCAGAGAGGTGTTCAGACGCAATTCTCCAGCAGCAAAGACGTTTGAACTCAAAACAGCCCGTCTCCTGTAGGCGACGACAGGAACAGAGACAGAACCTCACAAAGTTGTCTGTTCTGTTCTGTTCTGTTAGCAGCATCCATCAGGGACGGGGCTAAGCCTGAGTGAACACCTCCTTCCCATCACCTGCATCAAACACTCAAAGATGTCAGGCCCCATCTCCTCCTGCTAGATAGCGGCAGTCTGCGGGGGCCTGGCAGACTTCCTCGCGATTCAGGCAGGTGCAAACC
The DNA here is from genome assembly GCF_027406575.1 of Nycticebus coucang. Classification (NCBI taxonomy): domain Eukaryota; kingdom Metazoa; phylum Chordata; class Mammalia; order Primates; family Lorisidae; genus Nycticebus; species Nycticebus coucang. The sequence goes on along the minus strand of NC_069788.1, from coordinate 113,471,627 downwards.
CCTGGAGTGTCTGTTCACTGCAGGCAACTGGGTTAGCCATCTGCAGAGATACCAGTGACTGGGTCCGACGGAGGGGCAAAGTGGGGAAGGAGACGTCAACCTTCCCAGACTGCTCTGTTTGCGGGGTGGCTCCTCCTGACTCCACGCTGCACTGGGGTGAGCTGTCTCAGAGGAGTCACCAGGCCCCTGTGATCCAGTTCCCAGAGACCTCTTGAACCCTTCCACCTGAGACAAGTGCCGATTGAGACAGTTGATTCGGACCTTTTGAACTGGGCTAATAGACTGAGGACTTTTCAGGTGGTGCCCTGGGTGTGCGATTGTAGGAAGGTTTGATTCTCCTTTTCCAACTGGGGCCAGAGGTGGGCAGGCGGGGTGACTTAATTGCTGATTTTTTCACACAGCTGAGACTTCAAGCCAGAGTAGAAGTTGCAATAGGATCGAACAGAAACCAGCTGAAAACAAGACAGAACCACTTTGCTCCACCACACCAGACAGGGCCCCAGTTTCTCAGGCCACAACACTGTACGGGCCCTCGATAAAACCCCAGGGGAAAAACCAAAGGGAGTAAACCATGGGGCGGAATCAGCGGAAAAACTCTGGTAACATGAATAACCAGAATAGATCAACCCCCCCAAGAAAAGATACGGCAGATGTGATTGAAGATCCCATTCATAAACAACTGGCTGAGATGTCAGAAGTCGAATTCAGAATTTGGTTTGCAGACAAGATTAATAAAATGGAATTAGGAATTCGAGGAGAAATTCAAAAACTGTCTCAAGAATTTAACGAATTTAAAGACAAAACCACCAAAGACTTAGACACACTGAAACAAGAACTTACAGCCCTCAAAGATATGAAAAATACAGTAGAATCCCTCAGTAACAGAATGGAGCAAGCAGAAGAAAGGATTTCTGACATTGAAGATAAAGTCTTCGAACGCTCCCAATCTCTCAAAGAGGAAGAGAAATGGAGAGCAAAAACGGATCACTCACTCAGAGAGCTCTCAGATAATTCGAAAAAACATAACATAAGGGTTATAGGAATTTCGGAGGCTGATGACGTGGCAGCCAAGGGCACAGAGGCCCTTCTACATGAAATTATGAAAGAAAATTTTCCAGACATGCCTAGAGAATCTGAAATTCAGATAGCAGACAGCTTCAGAACCCCAGCATGATTCAACCCCAAAAAGCCATCTCCCAGACATATCATAATTAGCTTCACTAAAGTTAACATGAAAGAGAAGATTCTCAAAGCAGCCCGGCGAAAGAAAACTATAACGTACAAAGGTAAGAATATTAGAATAACTGCAGATCTCTCTGCTGAAACTTTTCAAGCAAGAAGAGGCTGGTCATCAACTTTTAATCTCCTAAAGCAAAAAAACTTTCAACCCAGGATCTTGTATCCAGCTAAACTGAGTTTCATCTATGATGGAGAAATTAAATACTTCAATGACATTCATATGTTGAAAAAATTTGCCATAAGTAAACCAGCTCTTCAGGATGTTCTCAGACCTATCCTCCACAATGACCAACCCAATCCTATACCACAAAAGTAAACTCACTCAGAAACTTCGGATCAAACTCCAACTTCCACACTGGCGAAAGGATTAAAAATGTCCACTGGACCTTTGAAAAACTCGATACCCAAAATTCCACCAGACTTATCCTTACTCTCCATCAATGTGAATGGCTTAAACTGTCCTCTAAAGAGGCATAGGTTAGCTGACTGGATACAAAAACTTAAGCCAGATATTTGTTGCATACAAGAGTCACATCTCAACTTAAAAGACAAATACAGACTCAGGGTGAAAGGATGGTCATCCATATTTCAGGCAAATGGTAATCAGAAAAAAGCAGGTGTTGCAATTTTATTTGCAGATACAGTAGGCTTTAAACCATCAAAAGTAAGGAAGGACAAGAATGGTCACTTCATATTTGTTAAGGGTAATACTCAATATGACGAGATCTCAATTATTAATATCTATGCACCCAACCAGAATGCACCTCAATTTATAAGAGAAACTCTAACAGACATGAGTAACTTGATTTCCTCCAGCTCCATAATCGTTGGAGATTTCAACACTCCCTTGGCAGTGTTGGATCGATCCTCCAGAAAGAAGCTGAGCAAAGAAATCTTAGATTTAAACCTAACCATCCAGTATTTAGATTTAGCAGACATCTACAGAACATTTCATCCCAACAAAACTGAATACACATACTTCTCATCAGCCCACGGAACTTACTCCAAAATTGATCACATTTTAGGTCACAAGTCTAACCTCAGTAAATTTAAAGGAATAGAAATTATTCCATGCATCTTCTCGGACCATCATGGAATAAAACTTGAATTGAGTAACAACAGGAATCTGCATACCCATACAAAAACATGGAAGTTAAATAACCTTATGCTGAATGATAGCTGGGTCAGAGATGAGATTAAGAAAGAAATCACCAATTTTTTGGAACAAAATGACAATGAAGACACAAGCTATCAGAACCTCTGGGACACTGCAAAGGCAGTTCTAAGAGGGAAATTTATAGCACTGCAAGCCTTCCTCAAGAGAACGGAAAGAGAGGAAGTTAACAACTTAATGGGACATCTCACGCAACTGGAAAAGGAAGAACATTCCAACCCCAAACCCAGTAGAAGAAAAGAAATAACCAAAATTAGAGCAGAATTAAATGAAATTGAAAACAAAAGAATAATACAACAGATCAATAAATCAAAAAGCTGGTTTTTTGAAAAGGTCAATAAAATAGATAAACCTCTGGCCAACCTAATCAGGAAAAAAAGAGTAAAATCTCTAATATCATCAATCAGAAACAACAAAGACAAAATAACCACAGACTCATCAGAAATCCAAAAAATCCTTAATGAATATTACAAGAAACTTTATTCTCAGAAATATGAAAATCTGAAGGAAATAGACCGATACTTGGAAGCACGCCACCTTCCAAGACTTAACCAGAATCAAGTGGAAATGTTGAACAGACCCATAACAAGTTCAGAAATAGCATCAACTATACAAAACCTCCCTAAAAAGAAAAGCCCGGGACCAGATGGTTTCACGTCAGAATTCTACCAAACCTTTAAAGAGGAATTAGTACCTATATTACTCAACCTGTTCCAAAATGTAGAAAAAGAAGGAAGACTACCCAACACGTTCTATGAAGCAAATATCACCCTGATCCCCAAACCAGGAAAAGACCCAACAAGAAAAGAAAATTATAGACCAATATCACTAATGAATATAGATGCAAAAATATTCAACAAGATCCTAACAAACAGAATCCAGCAACACATCAAACAAATTATACATCATGACCAAGTTGGTTTTATCCCAGGGTCTCAAGGCTGGTTCGATATACGTAAATCTATAAATGTAATTCAGCACATAAACAAATTAAAAAACAAAGACCATATGATTCTCTCAATTGATGCAGAAAAAGCTTTTGATAATATCCAGCATCCCTTCATGATCAGAACACTCAAGAAAATTGGTCTAGAAGGGACTTTTCTTAAACTGATAGAGGCTATCTACAGCAAACCCACAGCCAATATCATATTGAATGGAGTTAAATTGGAATCATTTCCACTCAGATCAGGAACCAGACAAGGCTGCCCATTGTCTCCATTGCTTTTCAACATTGTAATGGAAGTTTTAGCCACCGCAATTAGGGAAGAAAAGGCGATCAAGGGTATCCATATAGGGTCAGAAGAGATCAAACTCTCGCTCTTCGCAGATGATATGATTGTGTATCTGGAAAACACTAGGGACTCTACTACAAAACTCCTAGAAGTGATCAAGGAATACAGCAGCGTCTCAGGTTACAAAATCAACATTCATAAATCGGTAGCCTTTATATACACCAACAACAGTCAAATTGAAAAAGCAGTTAAGGACTCTATCCCATTCACAGTAGTGCCAAAGAAGATGAAATATTTGGGAATTTACCTAACAAAAGACGTGAAAGATCTCTATAAAGAGAACTATGAAACTCTAAGAAAAGAAATAGCTGAAAATGTTAACAAATGGAAAAACATACCATGCTCATGGCTAGGAAGAATCAACATTATCAAAATGTCCATACTACCCAAAGCAATATATACTTTCAACGCACTCCCTATTAAAGCTCCACTGTCATATTTTAAAGATCTTGAAAAAACATTACTTCGTTTTATATGGAATCAGAAAAAACCTCGAATAGCCAAGACATTACTCAGAAATAAAAACAAAACAGGAGGAATCACACTACCAGACCTCAGACTTTACTACAAATCGATAGTGATCAAAACAGCATGGTATTGGCACAAAAACAGAGAAGTAGATATCTGGAATAGAATAGAGAACCAAGAGATGAATCCAGCTACTTACCGCTATTTGATTTTTGACAAGCCAATTAAAAACATTCAGTGGGGAAAAGATTCCCTATTTAACAAATGGTGCTGGGTGAACTGGCTGGCAACCTGCAGAAGACTGAAATTAGACCCACACCTTTCACCATTAACTAAGATAGACTCTCATTGGATTAAAGATTTAAACTTAAGACATGAAACTATAAAAATACTAGAGGAGAATGCAGGGAAAACCCTTGAAGAAATTGGTCTGGGTGAGTATTTCATGAGGAGAACCCCCCGGGCAATTGAAGCAGCTTCAAAAATACACTACTGGGACTTGATCAAACTAAAAAGCTTCTGCACAGCTAAGAACACAGTAAGCAGAGCAAGCAGACAGCCCTCAGAATGGGAGAAAATATTTGCAGGGTATAACTCTGACAAAGGTTTAATAACCAGAATCCACAGAGAACTGAAACGCATCAGCAAGAAAAAAACAAGGGATCCCATCGCAGGCTGGGCAAGGGATTTGAAGAGAAACTTCTCTGAAGAAGACAGGCGCACGGCCTTCAGACATATGAAAAAATGCTCATCATCTTTAATCATCAGAGAAATGCAAATCAAAACTACTTTGAGATATCATCTAACTCCAATGAGACTAGCCTATATCACAAAATCTCAAGACCAGAGATGTTGGCGTGGATGCGGAGAAAAGGGAACACTTCTGCACTGCTGGTGGGAATGCAAATTAATACATTCCTTTTGGAGGGATATATGGAGAACACTCAGAGATCTAAAAATAGATCTGCCATTCAATCCTGTAATTCCTCTGCTGGGCATATACCCAGAAGACCAAAAATCACAACATAACAAACATATTTGTACCAGAATGTTTATTGCAGCCCAATTCATAATTGCTAAGTCATGGAAAAAGCCGAAGTGCCCATCGATCCACGAATGGATTAATAAATTGTGGTATATGTATACCATGGAATACTATGCAGCCTTAAAGAAAGATGGAGACTTTACCTCTTTCATGTTTACATGGATGGAGCTGGAACATATTCTTCTTAGTAAAGTATCCCAAGAATGGAAGAAAAAATATCCAATGTACACAGCCCTACTATGAAACTAATTTGGGACTCTCACATGAAAGCTATAACCCAACTACAACTTAACAATAGGGGGAAGTGGGAAAGGGGGGGGTGGGTAGAGGGAGGGGAATCGGTGGGATCACATCTGTGGTGCATATTACAGGGGTATTTGCGAAACTTGGTAAATGTAGAATATAAATGTTTTGGCACAGTAACTGAGATAACGCCGGAAAGGCTATGTTAACCACTGGGATAAAAATGTGTCAAATGATTTATGAAGTGAGTGTATGATGCCCCATAATCATATCATTGTATACACTTATGATTTAATAAAAAAATTAAAAAAAAAATATTCATTAATGATATTGGTCTATAGTTTTCTTTTCTTGTTGGGTCTTTCCCTGGTTTGGGGATCAAGGTGATGTTTGCTTCATAGAATGTGCTGGGTAATATTCCTTCTTTTTGTATATTTTGGAAGAGGTTTAGTAGTATAGGTACTAGTTCTTCTTTAAATGTTTGGTAGAATTCTGACGTAAAGCCATCTGGTCGTGGGCTTTTCTTTTTAGGGAGATTTTGTATAGTTGATGCTATTTCAGAACTTGATATAGACCTGTTCAACATTTCCACTTTGTTCTAGCTAAGTCTTGGTAGGTGGTGTACTTTCAAGTATTGGTTGATTTCTTTCAGATTTTCATATTTCTGAGAGTGGAGTTTCTTGTAGTATTTGTTAAGGATTTTTTGAATTTCTGAGGAGTCTGTTGTTATTTCATCATTACCATTTCTGATTGATGAAATTAGAGATTTTACTCTTTTTTTCCTGTTTAGGTTGGCCAAAGGTTTATCTATTTTATTGACCTTTTCAAAAAACCAACTTTTGGATTTATTGATCTGTTGTATAATTCTTTTGTTTTCAATTTCCTTTAATTCTGCTCTGATTTTGGTTATTTCTTTTCTTCTTCTGGGTTTGGGGTTGGAATGTTCTTCCTTCTCCAGTTGCTTGAGATGTCCCATTAAGTTATTAACTTCCTCTCTTTCCGTTTTCTTGAGTAAGGCTTGCAGTGCTATAAATTTCCCTCTTAGGACCGCCTTTGCACTATGACAGAATTTCTGATAATTCGTGTCTTCATTGTTGTTTTGTTCTAAAAATTTCATGATTTCCTTCTTATTCTCATCTATAACCCATCTATTCTTCAGCAAAAGGTTATTTAGCTTCCATGTTTTTGTATGGGTATGCAGATTCCTGTTGTTATTGAGTTCAACTTTTATTCCATGATGGTCTGAGAAGATGCAAGGAATAATTTTTATTTTTTTTTTAATTTTCTGAGGTTAGATTTGTAGCCTAGGATGTGGTCAATTTTGGATTATGTTCTGTGGGCCAATGAGAAGAATGTGTATTCAGTTTTTTGGGAATGAAATGTTCTGTAGATGTCTGTTAAGTCCAGATGTTGAATAGTTAAGTTTAAATCTAAGATTTCTTTGCTTAGCTTCTTTTTGGAGGATCTATCCAGCACTGCTAAAGGGGTGTTAAAATCTCCAACTACTATGGAACTGGAAGAAATCAAGTAGCTCATGTCTGTTAGAGTTTCTCTTATAAATTGAGGTGCATTCTGGTTAGGTGCATAAATATTAATAATTGAAATCTCATCGTATCGAGTATTACCTTTAGCAAATATGAAGTGTCCATCCTTATCCTTCCTTATTTTGGTTGGTTTATCCTTCCTTCCTTCCTTCTTGGGTCTGTGAATGGGATTGCTACACCTGCTTTTTTCTGCTTTCCATTTGGCCTGGAGTATAGATGACCATCCCTTCACCTTGAGTGTATATTTGTCTTTTAATGTAAGATGCGATTCTTGTATGCAGCAGATATCTGGCTTGAGTTTTTGTATCCAGTCAGCCAACCTGTGCCTCTTTAGAGGACAATTTAAACCATTCACATTAATTGAGAATATTGATAAGCCTTTTGAGAGTCCGGTGGACATTTTTAATCCTTTTGCGACTGTGGAAGTTGAAATTCGAACAAAATTTTCTGGGTGGGTTTACTTTTGTGGTGGAGGATTATGCTGGTCTTTATGGAGGATAGGTCTAAGAATATCCTGGAGAGCTGGTTTAGTTGTGGCAAATTTCTTCAACATGTGAATGTCATTAAAGTATTTAATTTCTCCATCATAAACGAAACTCAGTTTAGCTGCGTACAGGATCCTGGGTTGAAAGTTATTTTGTTTTAGGAGATTAAAAGTCGATGACCATCCTCTTCTAGCTTGAAAGGTTTCAGCAGAGAGATCTGCAGTTATTCTAATATTCTTCCCCTTGTAGGTAATGGTTTTCTTTCTTCTGGCTGCTTTCAGAATGTTCTCCTTCATATTAACTTTAGTGAAATTGATTATGATGTGTCTGGGGGATGTCTTATTCGGGTTGAGTCGTGCTGGAGTTCTGAAACTGTCTGCTATCTGAATTTTGGAATCTCTTGGCATGTCTGGAAAGTTCTCCTTCATAATCTCATGGAGAAGAGACTCTGTGCCTTGTGAAGCCACTTCATTGCTTTTGGGGATCCCTAGAAGACAAATAATGGTTTTCTTCAAATTATCCCAGAGCTCTCTGAGAGAGTGATCTGTTTTTGCCCTCCATTTCTCCTCCTCTTTGAGAGTTTGGGAGCATTTAAAAGCTTTGTCTTTGCTGTCAGAAATCCTTTCTTCTGCTTGCTCCATTCTGTTACTGAGGGATTCCTCTGTGTTTCTCAGATCTTTGAGGGCTGCAACTTCTTGTCTCAATGTGTCAAAATCTTTGGTCATTTGGTCTTTGAATTTGTTGAATTCTTGAGACATCTTTTGGGTTACTGCTTAGAATTCTAATTCGATCTTATTTGCTATCCAGATTCTGAATTCGATTTCTGACATCTCAGCTATTTGTTTGTGCATGGGATCTTGTGCTGCATCTGCCCCATTGTTCCTTGGGGGAGCTAATCTCCTCTGATTATTCATATTGCCAGTTTTTCCTTTGATTTCATCTCATGATTGTTTTCCTCCATTACCTCTGGCCGTCCTCATAGTTGGGGCGTCTTTCCGAGATTAGACCCCAGAGGGATCACTCTATTGTTGCTGGATCTTTGTAGGGAGTGACCCTGTGTAGCTTCTCTGGGGCTGCCCCAGCCAGGGAGTTCTGGTTGTGGGAGCAGCTCTGAAGTGTGATACCCCCAGTTCCAGCAACAGGGCGGGGGGTGGTGCACATTTTTCTGGGAGTGCCTGGTGCCCAGTGACTTTGGCACAGAGGGCCCAAGGCTCTAGCAGCCTCTGGTCAGGAGAATGTCTCCGCGCAGAGGCAGGGAGGGCTCTGGAGGGCACACGGCTACCAGAGTCCCTGGCTAGACGAGCAGGCCGGTATGGAGGCAGGGAGGGTACAGGAGGGAGAACGTGGGGTTGCCCAGCTCCCGGAGTTCCTGGTCAGCGTGTGGGGAGGCCCAGCGGGCGGGGTGCAGCTCTTACTGTGGTCTGGGAGGGTGCCGATTGCGGTCCCAGCGCAGCTCTTACAGAGGTCCAGGAGGGAGCCGATTGCAGGTCCTGGTGCAGCTCTTCCGTATACAAGAAGAATTCTAAGCATCACAGCAGGCTATGAAAGAATCTATGTGAATCTCCATCTTATCTGTTGTGGTACTGGTTCATGATTCCTCAATTCTGAGCCCCAGCCAGTCTTGTATAAAGTAGAGTGAAATATTTCACACAGGCACCATGAACTAATGGACTTAAAACAGGCACTCAGGTGAAGTCAATATTGAAATAAAAAGCTTCTGCACAGCAAAGGAAATAATCAACTGAGTTGATCGACAACCTACAAAATGGTAAAAAACAATTTGTAAACTATGTATCTGATAAAAGTTTAATATCCAGAATCTAAGAAGAACTCAAGTCAGCAAGAAAAAAATGAACAACACCAACAATCCTATTAAAAAATGGGCAAAAGACATGAACAGCAGTTTTTCAAAAGAAGATAGACAAATGGCTAACATATGGAAAAATACTCAATATCATTAACCATCAGAGAAATGCAAATCGAAACCACAATAAGATACCCTCATGGCCCTGTCAGAATGGCCATTATTAAAAAGTCAAAAACCAGTATGTGCTGGCATTGATGCAGAGAGAAAGGAAAGCTTGTTTATACACTGTTGGTAAGACTGCAAATTAGTCTAACCTCTATGGAAAACACTGTGGAGATTGTTCAGAGAAATATAGATTTATTATTCAATCCAACAATTCCACTACTGGGTATTTACCCAAAGGAAATTAAGTCATTTTATCAAAAAACCACCTGAACTTGAATGTTTATCACAGCATAGTTCACAATTGCAAGAATGTGGAATCAACCTGAATGCCCATCAATTTATGAGTGATTAAAGAGAAAGTGGCATATGTATACCATGGAGTACTACTCAGCCATAAAAAGCAATGAAATAATCACTTTTGCAGCAACTTGGATGCAACTGGAGATCTAAGTATCTTAGAAGTAAAAAAAAAAAAAAACACCACATGTACTCTCTAATACCTGGAAGCTAATTGATGAGCACACGTGGGCACCAAGAGATGTAAAGGTCATTGGAATCCAAGAAGGGGGGAGGGTGGAAAGGAGTTAGGGGTAAAAACTTACCTATCGAGTACAATGAACACTATTCTGGTGACTTAAGCATATAGAAGATATCTATGTAACAAAACATTTGTGCCCCCCTTAATGTTTTGAAATAAATAGGTAAAGTAAAATAAAAGAAATATTCTGTTTCCATGAAGCTTCTACATGTCACTGTAGGCTCTTTTCCTGTAACCTTAGCAATTTGCCAGTGTATATAAGTGCTGAGTAACAATGCCTTTTGCATAGAATTTTGTTTATGGCTAACCTTGCTTGAATTAAACCATTTGACCCTATCTACCAACTACAGTGCTGGATAATGGATGAGAAAAATGAAATTTGAGTTCTTTTTAAATAACGTGTAATGGTGCTTCTGTTTTCTTTGTTTTCCTCTCGTTCTTAAGTTCTGTAGGAAACCCATGGGATGCAAGGGAGTCTATCCAGGGTATTTGACTTCAAATCATTTCATTTCTTCTGTTCTTCTCATCTACTCCTCTGTGTTTTTGTAATATACTCAAGAGCAAGATTAATAAGAGAGCAGAATTTTGCTCTGAAACTTGAATGATGTGAATGTCCAAATTTCAAGAATTAAAACTGACTATGGTGTAGCCCAATATATGCATTTGACATTGTTAATTTTCATCACTAGCATACAATGCCTAATTAGTGCAACAGAAAAAACCTGCTACATGGGAAAAAATAAATAATTGCTCCTTTTTTTCCCCCTGTCGTTCAAGGGCAGGGTTGGATTTGTTTTAACTCTTTAGTTAGGAAAATATCTTTGCTGGGCTTTTTGGGAGTGTGGACCCTGGCCCGCCTCTGTTCCCTGCTGCGTTGTCTGGCAGGAGGATTTCAGAACAGAGATAACACTGAGCTACTCTACAAAATGAAGTCAGCGGAATTTTGTGAGTTTTGGGAAACAGAGAGGAGAGGGGTGAGATAGGAGGAGAATGCCAGGCTTGGGTGACATGATATGTGGAGTGGAGGACTGAGGCCAACCAGGGAGATGGTCCCAGAGGTGGAACCGAGTGGCAAGCAAGACAGTGATGCCAGATGTTACTAGGCTTTGCTATTATTGGTAACCTCTGTCTGCCTAAAACCTTCATGAAAGATTGCTGCGCACATGGAAGCAGTCTCTCTGGGAAATTGCAACTCTAATACCTTCCACGTTAGAGTTAATATGAAGTGATAAAAGAGAATTACTACAGGGTATGAAACACAAGTGAGGTTGAGAGTTCAGTGGGACCAACAAGCAAAGTCCACAATGACAGAGAATGTCAGCTTACTAGGAATCTATAGAAATGTGGGGGCAGGTGCTTGGCTCCCAAGAGTATATGAGATTGATTGGTGAGCACTGTTTTGAGCCACTGAACATAAATGCATTAAAGTAACACCTAGCACTCTGGGAAACTTGCACGGGGAAACCCAAATCAGAGATACTTGGGTTTTAGCCAAAATGCAGTTGTAGAAGCCTTGAAATCGCTACTGTGAGAATGGGGAGAGAGAATGTTTTTGGACACTTGACCTATGAATCTTTGTTGGGGAATGGCAGGAGGAATGTATGCAAAATAAATGAAACCATTCTGGTTCTGGTGTGTAGTCACTCAAGGAGATTTTAGGAGGAAAATCGAGCTGTTCTGGCCAGCATGTGGCTTGTTTCAATGTGCCCTCTACCAGAGTCCGCAGCACCCCACCCCCTCATCTACAGCTTTCTTTTTGATCTGTAGCATTTTGTTTTCTTTCATGCGAAGAGATTTTCTTATGAGAATAAAGGAGGGCCCAGGGGAGGGAAGGCATTTTTCTGTCTTCCAGGCACTGTGTTTCAGATACATACCACTCTGCAGTAAAAAGACAACCATGTCTTTGATTTGGAGGTTGTTTATTCTGCTCACCCTGTCGAGTATAACTGAGATGGAATATTCCATCCTGCTGTTCTCCGGAGGTTCACTGCAGCCCTGCTTGACCAGCTGTGGGGCAGGACAGAGGAAGGCAGCGGGACAGGTGAGGAGGGAGAAAGAGGGACCTGGAATTTGCCCTTGGAGGTCTTCTGTGTCCCTCATCTTCATGGAATCTTCAGCATGACCCTTTGATATAGGGATTATTTCTATTTTATAATGAGGAAACCAAACCTCAGGAAGACTAAGCAAGAGCCTCACAGTTAGACAGCTGTGAAGTGGTAGGGTGCAGTTATGTGGCTCAAAACCAGTGTTCTTTTGTCAGAAGTAGGAAATTTCATGACTTAACTCTCCTTCCTTCTTCCCTCTTCTCTATTCTCCTTTTCCTTTCCTCATTCCCTCATTCCCTCTTACCCTCCCTCTCCCTCCCTCCCTTCCACCCTTTTTTATGAGACTCCTTCTGTCTGGCAGGCTAGTGCCTTGGCATTATCATAGCTCACACCAACCTCAAACTCCTGGTCTCAAACAATCCTACTGCCTCCCCTGCGTAGCTGGGACTACAGGTGCCCGCCACAATGCCTGGACATGTTTTCTGTTTTTAGTGGAGACAGGGTCTGGCTCTTGCTCAGGCTGGTCTCAAACTCCTGAGCTCAGGCAGTCCTCCTGCCTTGGCCTCCCAGAGTGCTGGGATTACAGGTGTGAGCCACCATGCTGGGCCCTTCCTTCCTTCCCGTTGCCTATCCTGAGACGAATAGTGATACCTTTTAACTACTACATTTTGAATAAATAGTGATGACCTAAATGTACGTATGCAATATTATCCTGGAATTTTATTTAAAGTAACATACTAGAGTTATGTTTCTATAGGCTTGCCAAGGAGATGTACGACTGTGCCTGTTTTCATTTATTTTCTATTTGTAAATTCAGGGTAAAGTTGCAAACCTTTGAAGCAGACACAGCATCAGCAACCAATCAGGGTCAAGGTGAGACCAGCAGGAATGTGGGAGCTCATTACAGGTCCCCCTGTTCTGTCTAAGGGGCACTTCAGCGGGAGCTCGGCTCATACTTATTGGTTGCAACAAGGAGCTGGGGACTCTGCTAGGGATAGAAAAGCAAAGAATCCAGGGCTCTGGGCTTGAATGGTTCACCACATCCAGAACACGAGTCAGACTGAGACACAGAAAAGCCAGCATAGTGTGTGTGTGTGTGTGTGTGTGCGCGCGTGCACGCGCGTGCAGTGTTTAGGGGATGTCCACGCAGCACTTTGCACCTGCTGGAGTTGCAAGGAAAACTGTCCAGAAGACATCTACTCAGCAGGCACATTTGCTCGTGGGAACAGAGTCTGAGAACGAGGACCGAGCAGGGCCCTGGTTGCATGTCACGAGGAGTGATGGTGTGCCGCCTTAGATTCTGTGTGGCCTTGCCCATGATGAGCAGTGTGTCTGACCTCAGCTGCTCATGGTCGTGCTTCACAGACAACATCTTTCTCTTAGCTCAGGATTCAAAAGAGCATTGCTGGGGTTCCATGGGGGCCCTGCTTTTATTTGTTGAGTTCTGGTGGTTTATTCTGGCAAAATATACCACATGGACTTTTACAGCTTGCTTTGTGTTTGGGCATCTTTCCACCCAGCAATGTGCTTACAAATGCCAGCCTGTCGTTCTCTGAAAATACTGCTGAAAAGAGCAAATGCGCTGGGATGTGCCGGGTGCTTGAGGGGAGCGGGCCGCCAAAGCCCAGGATTGCCTCTTCCTGGCAGTGATGTCATTCAGAATCCTTCCTTATTGTGCCTGGTTCTCCAGAACTTTATAATCCAAAATGGACCTGTTCTCTGTGGCCACACAGTTATTTTATGAGTTAAAACCCTTTCAGGCAATTCCTGCTACGTTTAGTGTAACAGTGCACTGATAAAAAATTGTCACACATTATAGGAACTCCTTTTTACAAACTACCAGTATTACTGAGTTCACCAAAACAGCAGAGATGGCATTTTAAGACATCTTAGAGGTAATCTGTAATACCTATTTGAATGTTTAAAAATTGGTCTTTCCTATGCAAATCCCTTCAAACTATCCTTTCTGTCCCCATTTTTAAGAGAGAGAGAGAGACAGACTGACTGACCCCACATAACTTATTGGTTTTTACTGGTGATCAGATATGTCCCTCTTTGCTATTTTCATTAGCTTCTTGCTTTCAAAATCTCCCCTCTGTTGCAGTTTTATTTCTTTTGCTATATTTCAAAGTAAGGGGTTTCCAGGATTTTGTTATATTTGTGAGCTCCTGTATGTATTTACTTTTCCAAAGTTAATCCTGAACACAGGTTAGTAAATGTATAGGACAGAGAAAAGAGGGAATCCTGTTGTTTTCCACTCTCAGGATCTTCTGAATTCAGGAGTTTTCAGAAGGGGGAAGGTCTTGTTACAGGGTGGCGCTAGCTAGCCAAGTGCATTGCCAAAATCTGGCTGCGTTAGATTTCAGAAACAGACCAAAGAAGGAGGGAAGTCTGAGAAATCTAAGGAAGGAACTAAATACAAAAGGCATTCTTGTTTGAGGCCAAAGAATAATTGGTAGGAATGGTTCCATTTAACAATTTGAAAATGCTAGGAGGAAGAAGACATACTTTCCTATAGACCTCTTAATCCAGCAGACATGACCCAGCTGGTGGAGGGTAATGATCCACCTCCATACTCCCACCACTTTTATTTTCTTCCTTGTCAAATATACAGCACTATTGCAAATGTTTCCTCTACCTAATTTTTCATAAGAATTTTTGAGTCCTGGTGGCTGAAATAATTTAACTCTCATCCATTCTTTTGTTCATCAAAGCATTTTGTGTGTGTATATCCAGCTTCTATTTTTAAATGTCAGGCACTGTTTTAGGTTTGGTAATTTAACCTGTTTTAATCTCTTTCCAGCCTCGTCATATTTTTCAAATAAATAAGTAATTTTTAAATGCCAGCTATTTATTTATTTATTTTTATTAAATCATAACTGTGTACATTAATGTGGTCATGGGGCACCATACACTAGTTTCATAGACCATTTGACACATTCTCATCACACTGGTTAACATAGCCTTCCTGGCATTTTCTTAGTTATTGTGCTAAGACATTTACATTCCACATTTACTAAGTTTCACATATACCCTTGTAAAATGCACCACAGGTGTAATCCCACCAATCACCCTCCCTCTGCCCACCTCCCCGCTCCCTCCCCTCCCTTTCCCCTTTCCCCCTATTCTTAGGTTGTAACTGGGTTATAGCTTTCATGTGAAAGCCATAAATTAGTTTCATAGTAGGGCTGAGTACATTGGATACTTTTTCTTCCATTCTTGAGATACTTTACTAAGAAGACTATGTTCCAGCTCCATCCACGTAAACATGAAAGAGGTAAAGTCTTCATCTTTCTTTAAGGCTGCATAATATTCCATGGTGTACATATACCACAATTTATTAATCCATTTGTGGATCAATGGGCACTTGGGCTTTTTCCATGATTTAGCAATTATGAATTGGGCTGCAATAAACATTCTGGTACAAATATCTTTGTTATGATGTGATTTTTGGTCTTCTGGGTATATGCCTAATAGGGGAATTATAGGATTGAATGGCAGGTCTATTTTTAGATCTCTAAGTGTTCTCCATATATCTTTTCGAAAGGAATGTATTAATTTGCATTCCCACCAGCAGTGTAGAAGTGTTCCCTTTTCTCCACATTCACACCAACATCTCTGGTCTTGGGATTTTGTGATATGGGCTAATCTTACTGGAGTTGGATGATATCTCAAAGTAGTTTTGATTTGCACTTCTCTGATGCTTAAAGATGATGAGCATTTTTTCAGGTGTCTGAAGGCCACGTGCCTGTCTTCTTCAGAGAAATTTATCCTCAGATCCCTTGCCCAGCCTGTGATGGGATTACTTGTTCTTTTTTTGCTTATACATTTGAGTTCTCCGTGGATTCTGGTTATTAAACCTTTCTCGGATACATAACCTGCAAATTACTTCTCCTATTCTGAGGTCTGTCTGCTTGCTTTACTTACTGTGTTCTTGGCTGTGCAGAAGCTTTTTAGTTTGATCAGGTCCCAGTAGTGTATTTCTGAAGCTGCTTCAATTGCCCGGGGTGGTCCTCCTCATAAAATACTCACCCAGACCGATTTCTTCAAGGGTTTTCCCTGCATTCTCTTCTAGTATTTTTATAGTTTCATGTCTTAAGTTTAAATCTTTAATCCAGTGAGAGTCTATCTTAGTTAATGGTGAGAGGTGTGGGTCCAGTTTCAGTCTTCTGCAGGTTGCCAGCCAGTTCACCCAGCACCATTTGTTAAATAGGGAATCTTTTCCCCACTGAATGTTTTTAATTGGCTTGTCAAAGATTAAATAATGGTAAGTAGCTGGATTCATCTCTTGGTTCTCTATTCTGTTCCAGACATCAACTTTTCTGTTTTTGTGCCAGTACCATGCTGTTTTGATCACTATTGATTTGTAGTATAGTCTGAGATCTGGTAGCATGATTCCTCTGGCTTTGTTTTTATTTCTGAGTAATGTCTTGGCTATTTGAGGTTTTTTCTGATTCCATAAAAAACGAAGTATTATTATTATTATTATTATTTTTAGAATATATGTGAACATTTTCCCATGTCTTTTTATTTTTTTTTATTTTTGTGTGGTTTTTATTTGGCCAGGTCTAGGTTTGAACCCGCCACCTCCGGCACATGGGACCGGCACCCTACTCCTTGAGCCACAGGTGCCGCCCGAAGTATTATTTTTTCAAGATCTTTAAAGTATGACAGTGGAGCTTTATTAGGGATTACATTAAAATTATATATTGCTTTGGGTAGTATGGACATTTTAACAATGTTGATTCTTCCCAGCCATGAGCATGGTATCTTTTTCCATTTGTTAACATTTTCAGCTATTTCTTTTCTTAGAGTTTCATAGTTCTCTTTATAGAGATCTTTCATGTTTTTGTTAGATAAACTCCCAAATATTTCATCTTCTTTGGCACTACTGTGAATGGAATAGAGGCCTTAACTGTTTTTTCAACTTGACTATTGTTGGTATATATAAAGGCTACCAATTTATGAATGTTGATTTTGTAACCTGAGATGCTGCTGTATTCCTCAATCACTTCTAAGAGTTTTGTAGTAGAATCCCTAGTGTTTTCCAGATATACAATCATATCATCTGTGAAGAGTGAAAGTTTGATCTTTTCTGACCCTATATGGATACCCTTGATCGCCTTTTCTTCCCTAATTGCGGTGGCTAAAACTTCCATTACAATGTTAAAGAGCAATGGAGACAATGGGCAGCCTTGTCTGGTTCCTGATCTGAGTGGAAATGATTTCGATTTAACTCCATTCAATATGATGTTGGCTGTGGGTTTGCTGTAGATGGCCTCTATTAGTTTGAGAAATGTCCCTTCTATACCAATTTTCTTAAGTGTTCTGATCATGAAGGGATGCTGGATATTATCAAAAGCTTTTTCTGCATCGATAGAGAGAATCATATGGTCTTTGTTTTTTAATTTGTTAATGTGCTGAATTATGCTTATAGATTTACGGATTTTGAACCAGCCTTGAGTCCCTGGGATAAAACCGACTTGGTCATGATGTATAATTTGTTTGATGTGTTGCTGGATTCTGTTTGTTAGGATCTTACTAAATATTTTTTCCATCTATATTCATTAGTGATATTGGTCTATAATTTTCTTTTCTTGTTGGGTCTTTTCCTGGTTTGGGGATCAGGGTGATGTTTGCTTCATAGAACGTGTTAGGTAGTCTTCCTTCTTTTTCTACCTTTTGGAACAGGTTGAGTAATATAGGTACTAATTCCTCTTTAAAGGTTTGGTAGAATTCTGACATGAAACCATCTGGTCCCGGGCTTTTCTTTTTGGGGAGGTTTTGTATGGTTGATGCCATTTCAGAACTTGATATGGGCCTGTTCAACATTTCCACTTGATTCTGGCTAAGTCTTAGAAGGTGACGTGCTTCCAAGCATTGGTCAATTTCCTTCAGATTTTCATATTCTGAGAATAAAGTTTCTTATAGTATTCATTGAGGATTTTTTGAATTTCTGAGGGGTCTGTTGTTATTTCGTCTTTGTCGTTTCTGATTGATGAGAATAGAGATTTTACTCTTTTTTTCCTGATTAGGTTGGCCAATGGTTTATCTATTTTATTGACCTTTTCAAAAAACCAACTTTTTGATTTATTGATCTGTTGTATAATTCTTTTGTTTTCAATTTTGTTTAATTCTGTTCTAATTTGGTTATTTCTTTTCTTCTGCTTGGTTTGGGGTTGGAATGTTCTTCCTTTTCCAGTTGCTTCAGATGTCCCATTAAGTTGTTAACTTCCTCTCTTTCCATTCTCTTGAGGAAGGCCTGCAGTGCTAGAAATTTCTCTCTTAGGACTGCCTTTGCAGTATCCCAGAGGTTCTGATAATTTGTGTCTTCATTGTCATTTTGTTCCATAAATTTGGCAATTTCCTTCTTGATCTCACCTCTGACCCAGCTATCATTCAGCATAAGGTTATTTAAGTTCCATGTTTTTGTATGAGTTTGCATATTCCTGTTGTTACTGAGCTCAACTTTTATTCCATGGTGGTCCAAGAAGATGCAAGGAATAATTTCTATTCCTTTAAATTTACTGAGGTTAGACTTGCGACCTAGGATGTGATCGATTTTGGATTATGTTCTGTGGGCTGATGAGAAGTATGTGTATTCAGTTTTTTGGGGATGAAATGTTCTGAAGATGTCTGCTAAATCCAGATGTTGGATGGTTAAGTTTAAATCTAAGATTTCTTTGCTCAGCTTCTTATTGGAGGATCTATCCAACACTGCCAAAGGAGTGTTGAAATCTCCGACGATTATGGAGCTGGAGGAAATCAAGTTGCTCATGTCTGTTAGAGTTTCTCATATATTGACGTGCATGCTGGTTGGGTGCATAAATATTAATAATTGAAATCTCATCATATTGAGTATTACTCTTAACAAATATGAAGTGACTATCCTTCCTTTTGTTGGTTTGAAGCCTATTGTATCTGCAAATAAAATTGTAACACCTGCTTTTTTCTGATTACCATTTGCCTGAAATATGGATGACCATCCTTTCACCCTGAGTCTGTATTTGTCTTTTAAGTTAAGATGCGATTCTTGTTTGCAGCAAATTGCCAGTTTTTTTTAAGGGAGCATGCTTGTTTCTTTACTGGCCCTAGTGGTCTTAAAGAAAAGACAGCAATGGCCCCAATTACCCTGAGTTCATAGTCCTGTCCTGGACATTCTGCTGTGAGCCAGAAGGAGGGAGATGACAGATGCTGAGTTGATATCCCCTCCTGGTCTAAAACTTGGCTCTGTGGACCCCGAGTTTCTGTTGCCTGCTCTTAAATAGAAGTCTAGAGGTCAAGTGCAGGTTAAAACATCATCCAAAAAAGCAAAAGGTAAACCCCAGCACCTCATTGCTAACTCAGCTGGGCTCCTTTAATAAGGCATGCAGCTATCCCCATTCACCTGGGACCCCACCGGTGACATCAGCAGGGCTAGCCTCTCAGCTAGGGCATCAGAACTAATGGATTCCTGTTTTGCTGGCTTAACAGTCATATCCTTGTTAGAAAGACAAGATTGCAGTTCTAAAGATTAAAATACTTTCTGGGACAGATTATGTTATTTGGGACAAAATGATCTCATATCTATTGTACAATTTAAGCTAGATATTTTTTAATTTATGGAAATAAAACATGAAATGACAGCAAAAGTAAAAAAGTACAAAAGTTCATACAAGCAAAGTGAAATCTTTGTCTTTCCTTCTGACTATGTCTCTTTTGCTCAAGAGTTAGTTGACCTATTAAGAGATTTTTATTTGTCTAAAAATTATCTACTCATATGCGCATTTATATGAGGATATATGTAAATGCATAGATATTTGTACATTTTAAACTAAAATATATTTGCTAGCAGTGTTAGCTAGCTATTGCTGTGCAGCAAATTATCACAAATGTAGATGTGTAACACACATTTATTATCTCACAGCATACATAGGGCAGAAATCTGGGCATGGCTTAACTCGAGCGCTCTGCTCCAGAAACTCTCACAAGGCTATACTCAAGCTATTTCCCAGGATTAGGTCTCATCTGAAAGCTCAGTTGGGGTAAGAATGTATGTTGGAGTTCCTTTATGCAGTTGTTGATGGGATTCAGTTTCCTTAGCACTATTACACTGGGGGGCCTCAGGTCCTAGCTGGCTGTGGGCAAGATACCATCCTTAGCTCCCTACCAGGTGGGCCTCCCCATCAGGGCAACTTGCTTATGAAATTCAGTAAGGCAGAGATTCTTCTATAGCAAGACAGAAGTCATAATTGTAGGTAATGTATTCACCGAAGGGGTACCTCAGCCCTTTTGTCTCAGTTGTCTCAGTCCCTGCCCCCCTCAATTCAATGGAGGGCATTAATTACACAAGTACATAAACACCGAGAGATGAGGATCCCTGGAGACCTTGGTGGTCTGTCCTCCATGCCATGCAGACTTCATGCATTAACATAGTGTATGCTTCTACCTAACAGTACTCTGTAGAGGAAAATTCACTGTTTTCCAGAAAATACCTCTGATCTTCTTGCTTTACCTTTCCTTACTCTTACTCTATCTATGATTATTACTATCAAAACTTCAGGCATATCAGTGCTGAAACAGAATCCTTATTTCAGAAACTTAATTAACAGTACACATGAAATAAGGGCCATTTGTATAGTATGGGAAAACTAAACATTATCATTAATAGAAGTGGGTGAGAATGTATAAAATACAATAGTTGATATTAAATAGCCCGGGGTGATAGTTAGAATAATGAGCAGCCTGTCCAACAGAGGTGCTGATCAGTGACACTGGCTCTGCTGGAACACCTGCTTATAGGACCTTGCTGTGTCTGGTTAACCCATCAATTGCTAAATAGTGGGGAGGTCTGGGTGGGGGACCCTGGGGATCTCATGGCAGTACTATTTACTAACCATTCAGTAACCATCTTAGTTACTTAATAATCTGTATGGTTAGAGCAGTCCCAAAGTATCTCAATATCAGCTCTCTTGTTAATAACTAATAATAATAGCTAACCCATGTTTTGCTCCTTAGACTAAATATATATTTGTAATACATGGAAAGGGAATGTAGCCAGTATTTTCTGTGCCGGCATCTGAGCTCTGTTAGAGGGGCTGACAGTCCATGTGATTTGTAGTGTTTTATATGAAGAGTCAAAAACATTTAGGATGATTTATTTAAAAATATTAATTGGGCGGCACCTGTGGCTCAGTGAGTAGGGCGCCGGCCCCATATGCCGAGGGTGGCGGGTTCAAACCCAGCCCCGGCCAAACTGCAACAAAAAAATAGCCGGGCATTATGGCGGGCGCCTGTAGTCCCAGCTGCTCGGGAGGCTGAGGCAAGAGAATCGCGTAAGCCCAAGAGTTAGAGGTTGCTGTGAGCCATGTGACGCCACGGCCCTCTACCCGAGGGTGGTACAGTGAGACTCTGTCTCTCAAAAAAAAAAAAAAATTTAAATTGCAAGTTTAAAACCAAAAAATATATATATATATATATTTATTTATTGAGCACCTACTATGTGCCGGGTTCTGTTCTAGTTGCTAAGAAGTGAACAAAGCAAAGGAACAAGGGCATAACCTGAGTTGCAATGCTTACTTTCTATAGTAGAAACATACCTAGTAATATCTTTAACCCACAGCTTCTGAGGACATTGACTCCCCTGAAACCTCCTGGCACCTACCTGTTGGGACCTACCAAATAATCAAGCGCAAAGGTACAGTTATGACCAGGGAAATGAAGGGCAGGTCGTTAGGACATTGCTCATGAGCATACAGAGGCCTCCCTGGGGCTTTGCAAATTGTCTTGTTATCCAATCACTTGTTTCAAAATTAAGGAATGAGATTCTCTCCTTCTCCCCCAATGACTGCAGATTTTCTTACTAGTTATTGTTGTTTTTATAAGATTCTTAAAGCAGCTAGATCACGATATAAACAGAAGACCAAATACTCTGTGGCCCAATATTTATTTTATTTTATTTTTATTTTACTGTATTTATTTTACTTTTATATTTTTTATTTTTTGAGACAGAGTCTCACTCTGTCACCCAAGCTAGAGTGTCATGGCATCATAGCTCACAGCAACTTCAAACTCTTGGGCTCAAGCAATTCTCCTGGTTTAGCCTCCTGAGTAGCTGGGACTACAGCCCCAGTACCCGGCTAATTTTTCTGTTTTTAGTAGAGATGGGTCTCGCTCTTACTCAGGCTGGTCTCAAACTCCAGCACTCAATCAATCCACTGCCTAGGCCTCCCAGAGTGCGGGATTACAGGTGCGAGCCACTGCAGCCAGCCTGTGGGTCAATGTTTTAAAGAATTAAAAATTCTTGGATGCTTTCAAGGTTGGAACCAGCACATAGGGTAGGGAGGAAGTTGTCTCCTGGTCTGGTCTCTATTGCCCTCCTTTTTCCATTGCACCCGACTCCTCTTATGAAGTGCCAGGCACATGTGCATGGGACCCGTCTGTATGTCGAGGTTCCACCCAGCTGCCCCGTAGACAGCTGCTCCTTGGTCTCCCTTGGGCCTTAGGGTGAAGCATGGTCTGACCTCAGGAGTGTGGACTCAGGGAGTGGACATGGGACCCTATAGGTAGGGAATTTCAGGGTCCTGTGACCCAGAGCATGGTCTAGAACTGCTCACGGCAGCCACGTGTTGACTACAGCACACCTGTTGAGATATGCCAAAAAATGTAAAGGACACACTGAATTTTGAAGACTTAATATAAAAAATAACTGTGTAAAATATCCATAATTTTTATATTGATTCTGTGCTGACATGATAGTATTTTGGATGTAGTAAAATAAAATAAAATATTAAATTAATTTTTCCTGTTTTATTCTTTCTAATGTAGCTACTAACAACTTTAAAAGTAGGTGCGTGGCTCTAATTTGTAGCTTCCACAGCATTTCTGTTGAGCAGTGCTGCTCTGCTAAGTATGGCTCTGCCTCTGGACCTTGGGGTCCTTGCCCCATGAAGAGGGGGAGCCAGAGCAGACCCCTCCAAAGCCTTATTGCCCTACAGTGCCTTCCCTTTAAGTGGTGTTGATAATTTATTGGTCTGTCACCCTCTCATAGCTAAATGACTGCCAATCTCGCTCTTCTTTGCTCACATGTGGTTTTAGCCAAGAAGAGATGCCCTCCCCTCCCTGCTGCTGCCACTACCACTTTGAATCAATATGTATCAGGCATAGCAAGT
This sequence comes from Nycticebus coucang, assembly GCF_027406575.1. Classification (NCBI taxonomy): domain Eukaryota; kingdom Metazoa; phylum Chordata; class Mammalia; order Primates; family Lorisidae; genus Nycticebus; species Nycticebus coucang. Next base: position 113,448,429 of record NC_069788.1, on the reverse strand, counting down.
AAAATTGTTCTGTATTAACAGTCGTCTTTTGAGAAGCTATTATTCTTTAGGTAAGACAGAATCTAATCACTAAGCAATTTTTCTACAGGGAGAGGGAGTCTTTTTCCCTTCTCCTTTTAGTTTATAGCCTGCATTTACATTTCAGAATGATTCTTCTAGTAGAGTGGTGATAAGGATAAGGAATACTTTTTTTGGATCCAAAGGGTGAACCATTTGCTACATGCATTGAGGTTAACGTAAGCTCTGTTGAATTACAATTCAGATGTTTTCTAAGAAGAAGATTTTCTTGTCTAATTGCTACAAAAGAAAACTTCAAGTCCCTCATGACTTAAGAAATTTAAGTTTATGATATGTTGCTTTATGACAGCTTTAAGAATTTAAGACAAATGCTTTAGAGTCCAGTGATTCTCAACCTTCCCAATGCTGTGACCCTTTAATACAGTTCTTCGTATTGTGGTGACCCCCAACCATAAAATTATTTTTGTTGCTAAATGAAACGAAAATAATTTTATGGTTGGGGGTCACCACAACATGAGGAACTGTATTAAAGGGTTGCGGCATTGGGAAGGTTGGGAACCACTGCTTTAGACTATGGCTTTAGAGTTGCATCAGAAACAAGGGCTTACTTAGGGTGGTTGGGCCTCTTGCTCCTGAATAAATTTGATTTGAGCTTCCAAGTAGGAAGGAGTAATGATATCCATGTTTGAAATTTCTTTGATTTGTTACTTCTTTACTTACTGTGGCAGAGTGGCTAACTGTTAGTAAAACTCTTTTTTTTTCTTTTGGATTCATAGCTGGACCACATTACCCAGCCTCTCTTGCAATTGGGTGTGGCCATGTGACTGAAACTGGCCAATGGGGGTGCTACATTCTTGTCCATGTCATCATCTATTCTTTTTCCTCTTCTTCTTCTCCCTGTGAGAGGCGGAGTATCTGGGGCACATGAGCATCACCTGGGATCTTGTTAGCAATGCAGAACCCTTAACTTCACCCTAGACCTAGGAAAGCAGAATCTGCATTTTAACAAGATCCCCAGGTGATACTTATGCACTTCAGCACTTGAGAAACATGCCCTTGGAGATGGTAGCGCCACTAGATAGAAGTAGCTTGAGTCCTTGCCTTGGGGCTTGGAGGAGAGTCTTCAGGAGCAGGCTTAGATTGGTACATAGACAAGAAATCCGATTTTGTCATTATTAAGCCTCTAAGATTTGGGAGTTGTTTATTACAGCAGTTAGCCTTCCCTGGATAATACACTCACAAAGTATTTAAAGAATGTCGCATACCTGTAATGTATCCCCTTCTTACCAATAAATTCTGTCCACCATAATGAACATATTGTACCCAGTGTCTAAAATATTTAATAAAGATTGATATTTTACATAATTCATATATAGTATTTATAAATGGTATCAATGAAGCCTTGTGGACAATTTTAAGAAATTACCAACATTATAAAATGTTGACTGGCAGATTTACATTCACCTTTACATATGCTTTGTAAATGTCCCTATTGCCCTCATCTTTCCATTCTTTCCTTCTTCAGCTGCCTCCTTCTCAGTGGCAGGTTAAGGAGGTGAAAACCCCCATTGCTGCTGCGCACATGGGAAGAGGTCCCTCATTTCACCATTTCTATGAGAGCCAAGTTATTACAAAAAATGCAGAGAGAAGCACGTGCGTTCATCTCTCTTAACTCTATCTTATTGTAATTTGACTGTCTATAATTTACTTAGATCAACATTGATTTCTACAGCTTGAATATACAGGTTGAAATAATAAAAAACGCATCTTTATTATCATAGGGATTATGATTTTTATTATGTATCTATCCATCTGTTCATTCTTAATAAGCAGAACAACCCAGTCAGGAACAATCTGTTGTACATACCTGTGATAGGTACACAAAAGCCCTTAAAGATCAGCCTCTAAAAAGCTAATATGAGAGATTTGCTGATTTTTCCCCTTATGGATCTGGAGACATAAGGCATTAACAAGATAGATGAGTTTATTAAGTATGAGGTTATATGTCTCCGTGTGTGTGCTTTTTCCAACAATAGCTGTCTGTGTTGGATTGGGTAGAGCCAGTGTTTTAAAACCTTCATCAGAATTCCCTGTATTGAGACATTTTTAATTTTGAAATCTAGGTAATTTTTCCTTATTGATTTAAATTACACATAGACCTAAATTAGTAAAGCACCAGCATGTTTAAGCCTCACCATTTTTCTTAATTATACACATATGCATGTACACAGATACATGCACATAAGCTGAAAAGGAAAAGAAGAAAAAAAGAGAAGCTGAAGGGATCTGTGCACATATACACAGGCATACATATGTGTGCACACACAAAAATGTACATATACGCATACATATGCACACACAAGAATGTATGTGCACACACGCACACATGTGCATGCATGAGAATGCACGTGCACACATGCATATATATGTGTACACAAGAGAATGTACAAACACTCATATATGTGCACACAAGAGAATGTACATGCACACAAATTTATGCACACATGAGAATGTACATGCACACACATGTGCACATATGAGAATATACATGCACACACGTACACACATGAGAATGTACATGCACACAGCACACATGTGCATGCACGAGAATGTACGTGCACACACGCACATGTATGTGCACACAAGAGAATGTATTTGCACACACGCATATATGTGTACACATGAGAAAATACACACATACATGCATACACACATGTGTGAACATGTAGATCCCATCAGTTTTTCTTTTTTTCAACCACTTATTGTAAAAGACAGCCTACAATAAATGATAACTTCCATTTGTTGCAAAAATCAACAATAAATGACAACTTGTGTTTGTCACAAAAATCAAGCAAAGAATGTCATATACAAAAACCACCAGTCTACTGGTTGAGAAAAGAAGGTTCGTAGGTGCTTTTTGCTGTTGTTAGACCAGTGTTTCCCAACTTGGGGAGTCCATCAAGGTGTTGAAAAGGCTAGGTACCACTGAGATAGAGATTTTCCCAAATTTTAATTTTCCTTCATTTCTCATCTAAAATATCTTGGGGGTGATCTATGCCAGATTCTTTTAAGGGGTGGGAGGGTAGTCTGCCTCTGGAATAAAAGGAGGAGGCACCTGTGCTCTGTTCCATTTCTATTGTGAAACCTCATAGTCCAAGAGCACATGTTGGCTTTGTGGTTTTCTTTGGTGGTATAGAAGAAACAGTAAATAACATAAAATTGTGATTCCAATTAGCCTGATCTTTCCTTTCATACTTAACCCTGAATTAACAACACACACATGACATGCAGTTTCCTATGCAGTCCTTACAACTCTATGAGATAGGTGCTAGGTGCTATTATCATGCCACCTTGCAGAGGAGGAAACAGAATCACAGAGAAATAGGAAACCTGCCCAGTGTCTCTTACAATTCTAACCCAGCCATCTGGTTCCAAAGACTGGGCTCTGAGCCACACTTCTCTGCTGCGGAGTTAATGGTCTTGCCATACCTCATGACCTTTCCCTATGTTGCATTTTGTGATTCTGGATCTGACTAACTCATTGAAATATGGAAGTTTTACAAAGATTCAGACTGCTGGGAAAATACAAAAATGGCTCATTGGCAGGGTGGGGCTTCCAAGGAAATCGATTTCATTCCCTTCCTAATGGGCTGTGCTAGTTTGCAAAAATCAAGAACTGTGATGATTTAAGATGCATTTGAACTCTTTTAGATTTCCGTAGAACCTCACTCAGCAGTCCTTTTGAAATGATGTCATAGTTCCTTTGTGTAAGCTAGTGATGCCTTTTAGAGGAGGAAGCCAGCGTATTTTACAGTGTTATCCTTACAATACCCCTGAGGCTTAGTGTGTGGTATTTAGTTACCATTTAGGGGACTGTAAAAATTAGGTTGTGGTTTTTAAAGTTTCTGTTTGTAGCAATGAGGATTAGTACACATACTCTTGTATGCATAAATTTTAATATATTTCTATATAATATGTTATGTATTATTTCTGTAATAGACACATACCCCCAGCATTGGTGGGTATAACCCAGTGGTGATCTGCTGTCTCCCTCCCAATATTTTGGAACTACCATCAGTTGTGATGCCTATTGCATTTTTTAAATATGGGAGAAGTTAGCAATTTGGCATTAGATCGCTGTCCTTGAGTCCCATTTGCAAGCCCAGTGGATTTTTATTGAGTGCCAGCTGTGCTCTGGGTACTGGTATCACTCTTCACTTAAGGACCTGTCTAGTGGGGGAGCCATAGAGAAAATAAATATTTACCTACCAGGTGGGTGTGAGTGTATCTGACAAAAAAATGTAGGCCTAAGGTACGGTGACACTTCAGTGGAGGCCTATGTGAGCTCTCTTTCCAGGTCTCTCATGGAATCCCAGGAATTCCTTGCTGTAACACAGTGATTCTCAAGTAGAAGTGAGTTTGTAATAACTGGAGACTTTTCTGCAATCTCTGTAAAGATCACAATATCAGGAGACATTTTTGGTGGTCACACTCTGGAGGAGGGTGCTACTAGTGTGTAGTGGGTAGAGACTGGGGAGGCTGCTGACATCCTACAGTGGGTAGGACAGCTACTCCCAACAGAGTGATGTGGCTCAGAATGTGACTAGCGCCAGTGTGGAGAAGCCCTGTGCTACAGCCACACCACTCAGTGGTTCAGGGGACTTCCCCCAGGGGACATGTGAATGTCCATTTGGCCTTTCCCCTGGGATCCCTTTTTCTGGTCTGTGAGCCAGAGGCAAGAGGATTTGCACTGTGGCCCATCTTGACACAGAATTGTTATCTGCAGGGCCTCAGTGATAACAGCAATCTTGAGATGCTGCCTTCCTGCTTTCACTTGCCAAGGATGTTTGCCGATAAAACGTGCATTCAGGGAGAGAGCTGTCATTACATGACACCTTTTTTCCATGACATATTTTTTCAGTTCCTCTGCATTAACCTCGTCAACTTGAATGGGTGAAGGGACACTTCAGCGGGAGCTGTCTATCTGGGCTTGGGGCCTGTCTCATGAATTTTGTTTAAAAATACTCAATGACCCCAAGAACTCTGCATCAAAATAACCTTCTCCTCCCCTTATGGCTGTGGCTCCAAAAGATGAAAAGGTTGACTTTTTTTTTTAAAAGCACTTCCAACTTCTCTCTTTTGTGTCCTCTGGATAATTGGTCCTCAGCTGCCAGGATTTCCCATCCACAGAATGATTTGAGAGGGTGCTTAGGCCACCCATAAGGGAAAGATACCGTCTTAGATTTGAAGGGCCATAGCCTCTCATGTAGTAAGCAGAACATACCAGAAGGCCCTTTTCCTGCTTAGGCAGTGTGGGGGCTCTCCCTGCAGAAGGCTCTTCAGCCCCGTGTGCCCGCACATGCCTGTGCTTTACTGAGACAAGTCTGTGCAGGAATCCTAAGCAACATGGCGCTGAACCAGATGGGATTCTTTAGGAACTGGCTCTGAGTCTCCCAGCCACAGGCAGAGAGCTCAGGAGTAAGATTGAGAAGGGGGTCTGAGGGGAAAAAAAAATCATTTTTGTTTGAAACTCCCTAGAATGTCTCATGTAACTCAACTCTTGAGTCCCTGGAAATACCACTCACCACCCCAGTATCTAGCCAAGCCCTGAAGTGGACCTGGTCAAGGTACATGGACTGTTCTATAAGGCTTATGTCCTGGCCTTCACCCCTCCTGCAAGAGCAAAAGCCTCTCCAACAGTCCAGGCATTGGAAGGGACTTGGTGCCTGGATATGCCCTTAGATGTCCCATCTACCTGTCAGAGCTAATCAACCTTGGGACAGCAGGACTATGAGTCTCAGGGTTGCAGGGGTGTCAGGAGGTGGTGGTCTGGGCAGCTAGTAGCCCTCACAGATGCCCTTTGCAAAATGGACCTACCGTGCACTTTTCCCCTGGACATGAAGTAGAAAGGGATGTAGGGCCTTCAACTATTCACCAAGCCTTCAGGTCCCGGGCCAGCCTGTTCTCCATGCAATACATTAAGGGAGCTCTTCAAAATGTGGAGAGGGTCTGTGCAGAGTGTCACTAAACAGAGCTTCTTTGTTAACTGCAATTATTAAATGTTTTCCTGGTGTTTGACCCAGAGTCTTTTCCCAGAAATCATTCTCTCCATCCTCCCAGAACCCTGGGTAATTCTCTCCTCCTGTTTGCCATTTTCACGACTTGTATCTGGAATGCCTGTATTCTGGTTAAGTGTTCCAGCATAAGGAAGAGGGAGCAAATCAAGGCAAGAGAAGATAGGTCTCCAGTCAGCACACTGTAACGCTTAGAATTTTCAGTTAGTCTGACTTGTATTTCATAGCCTCTACACTAAACTCAACTCTGTTTTGTTTTGATTTTTCAGTAGAGACAAAGTAACGTGGTTGTTCTCTATAGTGTCCATACTGATGGACTTCATTCATTCACACGTTCAACAAAACTCTCCTGAACGCAGGTTACATTCTAGGCATGGGGCTGGCCCTGTGGGAAATGTCAAGGTGAAATAAGACACTTCCATCCTCTTAAATAAGTTTGAGTGGAATGGAGATCAGACAGTGGTTTAGGAGACTGTAAACTACTTTGGAGAACAGTGGGGTGGGGTAAAATGAGGCAGTGCACACATGAGTGTTCCACTCCATGAGACTGGGTTAGAGAGAGGTTCCTCCAGGGTGGGCACAGGGCTGAGTGTCACCAGATCCCCAGGGCCAGTGCAGCAGCCAGGGCTGGACTGTGCTTTGTTGAGTATCAATTGAAATGCTGTGACAGCAGTGCCAGTAGTGGGGAGAGAGGGGAAGGAGTAGGGGAAACTGACCTGGTGAGATAGGTAGTGCCAGGGCCCCCCTTCCTTGATCTGGGAATGAATGCACCTTCAGCCCATGTGGTTTGGGTAACTGAGTCTGTCTCAACATGATGACGTAGCCTAAGACACGCCCTTCCTTGCTCCCAGTTTGCCACCAGGCTCCTCCTCTCCATTTTAGGACTCTTTAGAGGGACATGGAGTCCAGTAGGGGGCAGCTCTCCATCAAAACTAAAGGCAGTAATTTCCAAGTGGCAAATCTCATAAGGAGCCGCAACTTCCTGTGCCTTAGTTAGAAAGAGGCAGAATTTGTTTATTTGTGTGGGGAGGGTGGTCCCATAACAGCAAGATATATCCATTATTTTCAAGAAATTCTCGGGAGGGAGAAGCAGGCATTTTGGAGAACTATATTTAAGGAACCTGAGAAAATGCTGTCTCATCCCTTCTCCCACCCCCCACAGGGAGAGATGACACAGGTCAGACTTCTTCATGGACTTTGGGGGTTTCTATGAGAAGGTACGAATGGTATTTTGCTCATTTTTTACGTTTGCTGAAGTTAGGGCCTGCAGACCTGGTCTGGCTCCTTCAGAGCAAGAGGGAAAGACCCTAGAAATAGATGCCAGCCAGAGGCAGAGAGTTTCAGTCAGAACACAGAGCCTGCTGAGCACCTGGCTCTGAACCACACTGCACTGGGTCCTGTTCCTACTGACATGCCTTTTCTCGCAGAATAAATGACCTCTTCTCTTTCTTTGCTGCCAAGAAAAAGCAGTGAGCAAGCCTGAAGCCTCTGGGAGTTCAGGCAGCTAGGAAGTGAAGCAGGCGTCTGGGGAAGAGAGAACTTAGGGCTGGGAACTGTGATGAGTAATGAAAATATTTGAATCTGCCAAAATAGAAAGGAAGATTATTTTAAACCAAGAAAGACTTATGTTAAACCAGAAGAAGGTGAAAATATAAAGTGCACTAATCTCACCTGTCTCAGTGAATTTTTACACATACACACACTCACCTGTATAACCTTCAGTTAGGCCAAGATGCAGAAGTATCTTCCATCACCCCAGAAGTATCTCCTGGTGTCCCTTTCTAGTCAATAACTTTCATACTGACTTGTATTGCCATCGATTAATTTGCCTATTCTTGAACTTGACATAAATGAAATCATTTACTAGTACATTTTTGTGTCTGGCTTCTTCCCTTCCGCATAATATTTGTGAAATTTATCCAAGTTATTGCATATATCAGTTGCTTTTTTTCCTTTTTAATGGTAGATGTAATTTCATAGTTTGAATAAACCACAGTTTCTTTTTCCATTTACCAGTTGAAGGAAATTTGAGTGTTTCCAATTTTTGGTTCTTTAGATTGAAATTGCTGGGAACATTCCTACTCATGTCTTCTGGTGGCCGTAGGCACTCATGGGTCTTGAATAGATACTAAGATTGGAACTATGAGTTCCAGAGGTCACATAGGAAGGCCTGTCTGTAGCTTTGCACCTGATGAGTTCTGTTCTTCTGTCTAGGACAAGGGTACTCCCGGGGGTATGTGACAGCAGGAAGGTTAAAGCAGGTAGGTAGAAGGTCTGTGCAGGTGGAGAATAGAAAGATGCTGGAAATATCCCAGAGGGAGGGTGGTGCAGTCCAACCAGAGAAGGGGGAAGCCTTGTTAAGAACAGCTTTTTACTATGTCTAAATTCAGGGAAAACTGAGTGAATGATGATTCAAAAAAGACACAAGTCAAGGGGAAGTGGGGTAGATTTACAGTCTGCTTTCCAGTGTTGTCCTCTAGCACAATACAAAATAATTGGCCTTGGGCATATTACAGGATGTCTTAGATGCTATTTTCTCTTTTATAGAATATAATGGCTCTACAGGGTAATTCCCAAATGGCCTTTGAGTACCCATCACCTTGTACTTGTATCAGAGATAGCTTAGTTGTGAATTACCAATTCTAGTGATAAAAGAAAATTGCATGGCGGTTACTACAGAAAGCCTGCACTTCTTTCTGTTCTCTGAACACCCACAACTGGAGAATATGAGAATAAGTCTTTGTCGGGGCTTCCCTCCTTACACAAGTCCAGTCGTGTGCTGCTGGTCCTTCTGAGCCTCTTTCCCTCCTCCCCTGTTCTTTGCACCCCGGCAGGGAGCACCGTACCCTGACAGCCTTCCTGGCAGCCATAGGGGCCCATCTGTTTACTTCCCAACTCTCACTGTACCTGCTGGTCTGCAGGCTGTTCTGTCTCACTCACTGAAAACCACATCTCCGGATAGACCTAGATCAGTGGAACATTTCACTCACTCGTACACTTACAAAATCACTCCAGTTACAGGCACCATAGCCAGCACCATACACATTGAGCTATCCCAATACCCTCCTGACATCATCTGTGGCCCAGGCTGCCCAGTCCCTGCCCTCTCCCAGAGCTGTACCAAAATATCTTTACAACTTATGTTTGTTTGGTGATGTTTAGTTATTTTATTTTATTTTTTTTTTATGGTGAAAAGTTATATATTTAGAATTGGCCAGCTGGACTTGGTTTAGATGATCCCAATTTTGTTGGCAACATCCAAAGCATCATAATCAGGAGCCAGTCGAACATATGCCTTCTTCTCACCATCAGGCCTGATCAGGGTGTTGACCTTGGCCACACCAATGTCATAAAGCTTCTTCACAGCCTGTTTGATCTGGTACTTGTTGGCTTTGACATCCACAATGAACACAAGTGTGTTGTTGTCTTCTATTTTCTTCATGGCAGACTCAGTGGTCAGGGGGAACTTGATGATGGCATAGTGGTCAAGCTTGTTTCTCCTGGGGGCGCTCTTCTGAGGATATTTGGGCTGCCTCCTGAGTCTCAGAGTCTTTGGACGCTAGAAGGTGGGGGATGTACGGATCTTCTTTTTTTTGTAGCTGTGGATGCCTTTTAGCACTGCCTTCTTGGCCTTCAATGCCTTTGCTTTGGTGCTTCCTTGTTCGCTTTCAGCGCCATCTTGTGAAAAGCAACGTTTAGTTATTTTAATAAAGAATTATATTGTGACAAATTTAGAGCCAGGCCAGTTCATCTTTCTATTCCTGCTATGTACCTTAATATCTAATATACACAAATATTTCATGGAAATATTTATATTGAAAAAGGAGAATAGTTTTGCCAGAAGCCCTGCCCAAGGCCAGGTGGTGCTTGTGCATTACTGCCACCTACTGACGAATTACCTAAGTTGCAGGTTCTTGGACTATGTAACAAGACTGGGGATGTTGGTAGTAAACTTCTCAGTTCACTGAGGACTTCTCTAATTTCACAGAATTTTTTAAAGTGAAATTTCCTAATTTCTATAAATAGTTCAACCTTTAAAATAAGAGAATATTCCTGCACTTGTGGCAGAGTTCCCTCATAGATCAAGGAAGAATTGAGACTATCTAATTTCAGGGAAAGCCCCTCCCTTAGGTTTGTTAATATCAGTGAATGTAGTCTCTGGACATTTATGTAGCACATTGTGTCTTGTGGGATCTAGCATGTATTTCTGATCTGGTGAAAACTGTGAGAAAATAAGTCATAAAAAGACACAGAAGATTATAAAACAGAAATCTGGCCTGAGACATTTTCTTTGGAAAGGTAAGAGCTGCCTTGAGAAATGAAAATAGACAAATGAGCCTCAGCACTGGGACAGATTATTCCAAAAAATTACAAGCACAGGTCATTTTTCCCATTATGCAAGTTTATCTGCTCTGCTTCTTCTGTATGGCTGAAATGTATGACTTACCTGCAAATGAGTGCCAGCCCCAGGTGTGGTGGGCATCTTGGGATTCCTAAGATTCAGCTGGCTTGGTGAAAGTGGCTGTAGGGCTAGATTTCCTGTCTCAACAATTTCTACAGCTACCCTGGGCTGTCAAGCCCTGCTCGGGTTATAATAGTGCCTGGCACATGGTCAAGTGTTTATTAGACTAGCATATATTCCCAACAGGTACCAACATGGCCAGGGCAGGAAAGGCAAGCCACCTCTGAGCCCCCACTGCATGCAGAGCAAAAGAAGCAGTGAATACTCAGACAAATACTTGTGTTGACCCCTGCCAGTACCAATTTTGTGTGACTTGGATGCCTGCTCCCCCACTGTATCATTAACTCCATGTTTTAGGTTGTTCGTGGGTTGAGTCAGCTCATGTAACACTGATTCTGCATGTGTGGTGTCAGAACCAGTAGGGTGGGCATCACCTGGGAACTTGTTAGAAATGCAGATTCTTGGATCCCATCTCAGATCTCCTCAATCAAAACTTCTGGGGATGGGACCAACAATCAGTGTTTTAACAAGCCTTCCAGAGATTCAAATGCATGATTAAGTTTGAGAAGTAGTACATAAGGACCACAATGAATCCAACCCCAGTCTGGGAAGAACACAGCTCTTCTTCCTGATAGGTTTGGTGCTTTCTGTGTTGGTTCTCCTATAGAACATCTCTAATGATAATTACTTGGCTTTTCAAGATTAGAGGTGGAAAACTAACAGAAGTTTAAGAAGAGCATTTGGGCTTTTACTAGTAGGAGAATTATAAGCCAAGTTTATCTCTTCTCCACTATTTGTGGGGTGACTAAAATGAACTCAAAAAACTACTGTGATCTGTTGAAAACATCACTGTATTATTATCTCCACTTACCTCTGAACTGGCATTTTTGGTGTAGCACTTAAGCAACAGATGAATCCCTGAGCAAATGAAATCTTAGCAACCAGAAAACATGGGTTGGACTAAACAAAGGCATTTCTCCATGTAGCAGATGTTGTTTAAATTGAATCTAAGAGATAATCAATGTTTGTTTAGTTGAATAGAATAGGAAATTAATAGTTCACTACAAACTTTGTAAAAGGCAGATGAAGGTAACTTAGATCTTAGCTGTTATGATAGATAACTTTTCTTACTTCCCTTTAGAAAACCTCAGTCGCAGATCATTGTAGACTCATTGTAGACTTGAATATCGTGGGAAGCTTTGTCTCAGAAATGTCCTCAAATCTATATGACTGAGGTATATTTCAGTTAATTATCAATTTCAAAAATTGAAAATTCACTCCCCATATCTTGAATAAGAGATAGCCAGATCACATGCTATGGTTTAAATGTGTCCCTAAAAGTTCATGTGTTTGAAATGTGGTTGACATTATGGAGGTGCTGAGAGGTGGGGCTTTTGCACAGTGATTGGATTAATGCCTTTATCATGGGAGTGGGTTGTTTATCTCAGGAGTGGGCTCCTGGTAAAAGGATAAATTTGGCTACCTTCCTTCTTGCGCTATGGGAACGGCCCTGGCCAGATGCTAGTGCATGCTCTTGGACTTCCCAGCCTCCAGAACCATGAGAAATAAATTTCTTTCCTTTATAAATTACCTGGTCTTGGGTATTCTAGGAAACTACTGACAGAAACATTGTCCATATCAAAAGCAGCACAAATGGATTAAGGCAATGTAAAAAAGCTCCTCTGTTGAATGGGCACAATGGCTGTAATCCCAGCACTTTGGGAAGCCAAGATAGGGTGATCACTTAAGCCCAGGAGTTAAGAGACCAGTCTAGGTAAAATGGCAAGACCTTATCTCTACAAAAAATTTTAAAAAAGAATTAGCCAGAAATGGTAGCATGTTAGTTCCAGCTACTTGGGAAGCTGAAGTGGCAAGATCCTTTGAACCCAGGAGTTGATGGCTATAGTGAATTACTGCACTCTAGCCAAGGCAACAATGTGAGACCCTGTCTCTAAATAAATAAATAGCTCCTCTTTTATAATTCTCTACTTCTACTTGTATTCATACACTTAAAATTCTGGAAAGCCTAGAGAGGGGATGGGAACAGAAACTTGTCATTGTAATACATCCCTTCATCTGCATCTTTACAGTGTTGCTTTAATTAAAGTACTTTGCTTTATTTGTCCCATTTAATTATATTTCACATCATAGAAAACTAGTGTTGGAACTTTTGGGTTAGTTTAGTGTGGGAAATTGGATTTCCTGTCCTTGACCTTCCCATCTACTAGGTAAGTAGCAGAAAAATAATTTTCTTTGCTGGGTGGTTATTATGTCCTGGGGCAGTGATATCTATTACCTGACATTTTGATTCAGGCTTTCATAACTGCTGCTCAGACAGTGTTCAAATCCTGACCGTAAGGAGCTGACAAGACGCTCATTTTTTTTTGGTCATCATTCAGAGCTCTGCAAGAGAGAAAATTGCTTGTTACTTCAATGTGTTACCTCTGAAGAATAAAAAACTGGATGACACTGCTGGTATTTGAACCTCCAGGTATAGGGAGTGAGGGGGTCTGTGTGTACCACAGTCCTTAGCAGGATGAGATGGGTTCCCTCTGTACAGTGTGCTCTCTGCTGACCTAACTGTGTGGAGTGAGACCTCTTCAACCAGGTTTGGATGATAGATATTTTCTTAAAAATGCCTTGGTGATATGGTAAAATAACTAGGTTTTCTATGACCTTGAATACTACTGTTTCTGTGTAGTCCTAGCACATGATGATTTTTTTTTTTTAAACAAGCATTTGAGTGCCTTCCATGTGCCTAACACAGGGAGGAAGGGTAACAGACATTACAGTTAATTAGAGTTACTAACAGCGTGTCCTTCTTACACAAGTATGCCATTGGTGGCTGTTAAAATGATTATCAGTAATGAATGTGTGTGTTGTGATTACTGAGTGTCTAATTACCACAAAAAGAAGGAAGGAGAATTACGGAGATTTGGTGTTTTCTGCTCCTTGTTTTGCCTTATGGTTCAGTTTGAATTTTTACCATAATTCAGAAACAAAAATTACTCTTTCCATAGTGAAATCAGATGTGTTTTCTTTTCCTAATTTTTTTCTTTAAAAAATAAATAGCTAATATTTTATATTAACTCCAACAAAACAAATTTGTAAGTTTTTTAATTTGCTAGGTTAGTGCTAGAGGTCCAAGCCAAGAGCATTGTGGCTTTTTATTCACCGAAAGAGAGATGGTGGACAGGGCATTCTGGGAAACTACTGACAGAAACATTTGTCCATACCAAAATTCAAGTGGAAACTTGTTCCAAATGAGAACAAATTAAAATATGGATGATGTTTTCAAAGAAGTTAGGAATAAGTCAGGCAAGTGCACATAACTATTTTAGATAAGGTTAGCAGCAATTTTCTAGTATGTAAGAGAGAAAATCCATTGTGGGGAAACGTGCCAATGACTATTTTTGGTTGAAGTTTGGAATAGGAAAGATTTAACAGAACTTTACAAAATGTGTCTTGAAGCTTTTTGGGAAAACATTTAGCACTGTCACTGATTTTTTTTTTTTTTTTGCATACTGTCTCTTGCTCAGGTCATCTGTGAGTGAAAGAAAGAATAATGTGCTGTCAGTCCATTTCTGTGGCCCACCCTAAAGTCTCTTCTTCAACCATGGGATAAGGTTCCTATGACATTTTAGAGAGACTGCACAGGTCAAAAGTAGATGCTTATGCAGCTGTGACTTTTGGAATACATTCTTCCTAGCCTGCAGTTATGCTATTAATTGCAGGTTAAAAAATCCTCTTCTGTTTGATCTGATAGGATAGCCTTACTTCATGTCCCCTTAAAATGAGGTCAAGCTAAGTACTGCAAGATATAAAGTAGTTAATGGCTGTTCTCCATTTCTGCTGGGACGAAGGCTGACTGGCTCAGGTAATGGCATTGTAACGCTCAAACCTGGCTGAATTGCTTCTATCCCAGCAAATCTCTCTTCTGTCTTTTATGTTTACAATCATATGTGTCTCCTGTGTGAGTATCTAAGAGCCATTGTAGCCTCCTGTATAATGTGTATGATTAACAAACTCTGGGTCTGACCTAGTACTTATATTGTAGGTTCATAAATTATCATAATATAGGCATAATGACAGGTACATTTTTGTATCTGTTAGGTTCTACAGTGGTGTTATTCACTGAGAACAATGATTAATTTTCAACCTCAAGGCAGGCCACACAATCCCAATTTGATACATAAATAGTACATCAATCTATAGTACTTTGGGGGGGGGGCGGTATCATTGAAAGAACATGAATGATACATGAAGCCTGGAAGCAGGAGGGGCATGCATCGCATGGGGAGAGATTGCAGAGAAGTTTAACAACTAAGAAGAAAAGAAAATACCAAAGCAAGTAGGCTCACATCTTAAATTAGATGCAAGGGATTTTTTTTCTCCTCCTGGGAATCTGTGCTGTCTCTCTGTGACCGTAGGTGTCTTGGGAAGGAAGGAACATGGTATGCATTGGGTATGACAGTTCTTCGTCTTGGAAGATGTAGTTGTTTGTGTTGGTTCAACTCAGGGTAAATATTCTAGATGATTTTTATACAAAAACCACATAATTTAGGAGATTGTTTACTAGCACTCTACACATTTAAAATATGTTTTGTCAGTTTGAACCTTCTGTAGTTTCTGGAACATTAGATTCAAAGGTTTGCTTTTGATTGGACTTTTCTCACTAAAAGCAAATTTATTGTTCCTAAACCTTGTCTCTATTTAATCCAATCTTAAAGACTCTGTGAGGTTTTTTCAGAAGTTATTTGTCTTTCATGAATCTTCTTCAGGGCAGAAACTGGACCTCATTCATCTTTTTATCTTTTACAGTGTTCTCCACAAATATTTATTGAATAAGTGAATGACATGATTTACCGAATCTGTGAGACCTACAAATAGCTTCTTTAAGCTATGTAGTAAAGTGATAAAAGTGCTGGTGCTTAGTGATTTTCTGTTCATATAACACACACACACACGGACGCAGGGAGAAAGAGAGAGAGAGAACACAACCCAGTGAACCACGTAAGGGAAGCCGTCAAAATAATATCTTTGTTGAGAGTTACTGAGTCTATAGATAATTTATACTTACCCCTGAATATATATTATATTCATTATGTACTAGCTACCAGTAAACAATGACCATTTTTATACCTGTCACAGATATTCTAGATCTAGAAATGCTTCGTTTGAAGCACAAA
This sequence comes from Nycticebus coucang, assembly GCF_027406575.1. Taxonomy (NCBI): domain Eukaryota; kingdom Metazoa; phylum Chordata; class Mammalia; order Primates; family Lorisidae; genus Nycticebus; species Nycticebus coucang. Next base: position 113,432,686 of record NC_069788.1, on the reverse strand, counting down.
GTAGGCGGAGGATTTGGGCATAGGCCTTTGTATATCTTGGGTCTCTTACAGAGCAGATGCAAATATGTCAAATTTGCCTTTCTGTCATTTGGCAAAGTTTACTATTTGCTCAAGCACAAAGCGATAAATGTTTTTATCTAACAAAAAGTATTGTTTGCACAAATATAAAATTCTGTTACACATATTTGTATGTACATTGCTATGTGAGTATTTGTGTAAATCAGGTGCTTTATTTTTTCACAAGTCAAATCCTCCCAAAGCGCCCTCATAGAAAGAAAACTCTTGATAATAATAATGATTCTATCTGGGTCCTTTCAATAACAAATTTATTTCGATTAGGATTTAATATTGCAAAATGACAGTATGACGAATGAAGGATGGCATGTGAAGGCTAGTGTACAGTGTGAACTATTTGGACCGGATTATGAAATAAACATAAATGATCCCATGAATGAAATTATAGTCATAATAAAGAATACAAAATTATCATTTGTACATTTTTTTGATATATCAGCCACTTTCCAAACATTTTGTCATTGATCCTCAAAACAGTCCTGTGTGTAGTATCATCTCTTTTGTATACGTGGAGGAATCAAGTTTCTAAGAGGTGATTGGCTTTCCTCTGTTGAGGTGGCTGGCCTGGACTTGTCAATGATTTGAGTTTATGATGTACTCTGGCTGGAGATGCCTGTCAAGCTAACTGTCCTTACCCTTTCACACACCAAAGCAGACCCCACCAATTGATGTCTTTTTTTTGCTCAATAAACCAGATGGAGCCCAAGAATCCTTCTCAACATAAACAAAATCTGTCTGCTGTCCTAACATGTACATTTCTAAGTGTATTTTGCTGGGTATTCATGCAGGTAAAACCCAGCCAGATACTCTGGTTTTTCTTCTGATTGGAGAAGTCTTTTGTGGAGAGAAACAGATCTGAGTTTTTGATCAATTTTTGAAGGCCTTGTTTTGGTAAGGCTTATCATGTAGAAAAAAATAAAGAAATAAAAAAATTCAGCAAGAGTTTGCATAAGCTCTGAGTAATACACCGCCAAGCCCCCTAACATAAGCCTGCAAACTGCCCTTGTCTGAAAGAGGCAGCTATACTCCTAGCACAAAGGCTTTCGTCCATTTAACTTTCTTAGAAATTTTGGTCTATCTACTTTGGGAGGGGAAAAGTCTTCTGCTAAACATGTACTTCCTTTGTTTCTTTTTGAAGAACTTCAGTCTAATTGGCCAACCTTGAATATACCGAGGTGACCTATTTCTGTCTGGAATAATAAAAACATTCCAGATGACTGATGCCTTTTATTGGGGACATTTTGACCTTATTCTAACCCGCCTGCTCTGCTTGCCAAGGAAGATGATCACTACAGGTCTTAACACTGACCTCTTTTTATTTCATCTACATTGTTTTTCTATTTTCTAGCAAAAATAGCAGGCTTGTCTAAGTGCCCAGCTACTATGGCAATAAGTGCTATTTAAGATGCCGAATACATGTGTCCCAGCTTAAATGAGTCAGTGGAAGCAGTTGTGGGATCTGATTGCATAAATGCATGGGAATAATGTCTGTCTCAGGGGCAGCACAGCTTCTTTTGAGCCCTTGAGAGGACTGTGTTCGGATGCAGAAAGGCTGATGGAATGATCACACACATTCAGGTGGAAGGGTCTGTTTCTCCCTGAATGGAAAGTGTCAAAAAGTGGCCATTAGATTTTCTGCTTTGTAACCAAAGCAGATGCTCCAAGGAAAAGGAATGAGCAGGAAAGCCCTAAAAAGCTCTACAGGGCTTTGAAAATTCAAAGCCTTTCTCATTACTTTATGGCTGTTATTTGCCCAAGCAAATAATCTAGCTTATTCAAATACATGCAATGATTTTTTTTGACATCTACAATTGACATCAAGAAACTTAGACCTCAATAAATGAACACTGCCTCACAGAAGACTGCAGAATTTTCTTGAATAAGTTGGGAAAGCATACGGCTGTGTATAATTGTGAACACAAATCTTTGTTGACACAAACATGACATTTTTCAAAGATGTCTCTATCAAATGGCTACATGTATGTTGTGCTGACTCTACCACCCTCCAAAATTCAGGGTGGTCTATTGTAGCCATTCATTATTAGCTCTGCCATAAAAGCATGGCTTGGTTGCTTTGGTTAGATTCCTTCAAAACTGGCAATGGACCTGAGTGTTTTCATATATACCCAGAGATTTATAGCCTTTGTTTTTGTTTGTTTGTTTTTGTTTTTTTTCTGAGACAGAGTCTCACTTTGTCATCCTGGGTAGAGTGCCATGGTGGCACAGCTCATAGCAACCTCAAACTCTTGGGCTCAAGCGATTCTCTTGCCTCAGCCTCCCTAGTAGCTGGGGTTACAGGTGCCCACCACAACGCCTGGCTATCTTTTGTTGCAGTTGTCATTGTTGTTGAGCAAGCCCGGGCTGGGTTGGAACACGCCAGCCTTGGTGTATGTGGCCGGCACCATACCCACTGTGCTACGGGCGCTGAGCCTGTTTGTTTTGATAGTAGGCAAAGAAGCAAGGAATAGGCTTAAAATTTCAATCAAATGTAAGTTCAATATTCAACTCCTTGATTTTAAACACCCACTAGTATTTCCTTTAAAAAGTTGTGACACACCTTCTCTAGCTCTTTCCCTCCCCTCCCCCATCCCTCTCCTACTCTGTTCCTTTTTCCTTTCCTTGGTGATTCCCTGTCTGTTAAATGAGGGAAATGATACATCTGCGTTATTCAGATTCTATATTTGTGAATTCATTACCTGCTAAAATGTATTTGTAACCCCAAGTCAGTGCACTCTCAGCACCAAGAGTGAGAAATTTGATTTGAAGTCCAGCAAGGTGGCACGTAGTCTGCAAGGTGGCAAGTGGTCTGCAAGGTGACATGTGGTCTGCAAGGTGGCATATGCTCTCTCTTTGTTTCAGCCCGAGTACTGTAAACAAGAGTCCTTTTCATGGATTCCTCCATGCCACACTGCATTTGGAAGCAACCACCAGAAGCTCCCTGAAATATTGGGCCTTGACTATTATGTGAAAAGTGATTTTCATTAACAAGAACTTAACGATATACATACCTAACCATAAATAGGTGCTAGCTCTGAATAAATTTTTAGTGGTCAGTTGGTTAATCAACCAGGGACAAAAGAGGGGCTTTCTACTTTGAGTTTCTTATACCACAGGTGATCGGTCCTTCCCTTTTATGTCACTTGGCTTCTTATTGCAAAACTCAGATTTTGGCTGGGTGCCTGTAGCTCAGTGGTTAGAGTGCCGGCCACATGCACCAGGGTGGTGGGTTCGAACCTAGCCAAGGCCTGCTAAACAAAACAACAACACGAACAACAAAATAGCCAGGTGTTGTGGCAGGTGCCTATAGTCCCAGCTACTTGGGAGGTTGTGACAAGAGAATCGCTTGAGCCCAAGAATTTGAGGTTGCTGTGAGCTGTGACACCACAGCACTCTACTGAGGGTAACATAGTGAGACTCCGTCTCAATTAAAAAAAAAAAAATCCTCAGATTTCTTTATTGTCCTTTGTACGGAACATCCTCTTTTCGTAAGTTTTTACTTGCCACCTCCTCATTTGCTAGCTTGGGGCTGGATTTATTAGTGTTGATCGTTCCCTTTATATATTTTTGTTTTTTGTATCATTAGTCTTTCTAAAGATAAATGAACAGTACCTGTTGAGACACACATAAGATTCAGGGCCATCCTTAGCCGTGGGCATCCTCTGGTAACTTGAGCCAGAGTCCATATATGTAATTGCTATACGGGATATAGGATCTCATTCATAAAAGCACACACCTGTACTTCTTAATACCCTTTGCTTATTTCTCTTTATTAACAGTTCTCTCCTCCCTTGCAAATGGTCTTCATCTTCAAACCCTCAGTTTCTTCCCTACATCTTATTTGGGTTGGGTCATTCTTATTTCTTTGAAAAATATACTGTGTTTTTGTGGTTTGATTCCATGAATCCAGTGGGGGAATAATGAAAGCGACATCTTGGGATGGTGTGTGTGTTTGTGTATATATGAGAGAGAGAGACAATGAGAATGAGTGTCCATGCCCTTTGTTTGGGCTGGCATTGTATCTGCTCCTAGGGTTTTCTGAAGTGACTGTGGTATAGGAAGAGGCCCCAGCAGCTGCCCAACGGCAGCTCCTCAGCAACCCTGAGGACATCAAGGGCCATGGAGAGTTGCTGGGGTAATACCCCCAAACCTTAATTCTCCATGGACTTCAGACAGGGTGTAGGCACCTGTGTGGAGCTTCCTAGGATGAGCTGGAAGCCGAGAGACTTCTAGAGCTGTATGAAAGAAAACCTGGGGGATGACGCACAAGGCCTAAGAATTTGGAATTGAAGTGATCTCAGCTTGACAGACTGTGCAGCCCACCAAAGCATGGATTACACTGTTAACATGCAAAGGTTCCTGATTGTATTTCTTTCTTTTTTTTTTTTTGCAGTGTTTGGCTGGGGCTGGGGCTGGGCTTGAAACTGCCACCTCTGGTGTACGGGGCCCGTGTCCTACTCCTTTGAGCCATATGTGCCGTCCGTGATTGTATTTCTTTTCTAGCTGTTGAGTCCTCATGATGGTCCCTTGAAATCTCTGTAATTCCTCAGGATTGGAATGTATGCTATCTCCCCCAGTGCTCTTGTCAAACCACTGCTGGGTATCAGGTAGAATCCCCCTCTCCCTAGCAATACGTTTATTATCTCAATGACTCATCATCCTTTGCTCATTTTCCATGCAAAGTCTTCCTCATTCCTATATTTTAAGCTCACATCAACATTATTCCAGGTAAATTTCTCAGTATCTTTTAAAGAAGAAACTAACCATGTGATTCCCTTGCTTATAACCCTTTGCAGCCTCCCCAGGGTATTAGGATTAATGGGTTTTGGTAAAATTTAAAGGAAACTCAAAAAAGTCAGTAGTCAAGATAAATCATATTTAATGTTCTGTTTTGAAAAATCTAATTGACAAACTATGGCCCACACCTGCATTTGTAAAGAAGGTTTCAACCCACATTCTTCATGGGTCTGAGCAGTCACTGCATGCTCTCCAGCCTCATACAAACTCCCTCTACCGGGCAGTACCTGTGGCTCAACAAAGTATGGTGCTGGCCCCATATGCCAGAGGTGGTGGGTTCAAACCCAGCCCCGGCCAAAAAAAAAACTGCAAAAAAAAAAAGAAAAGAAAGAAAAGAAACTCCCTCTACCTCCCACGTTATGCTCTATTCATGATGCTGATCCTAGTGGTCTCTTCCACCCCAGGCCCTGGCAGGGTCGTTCCCTTCCTGCACGCCTGTCCTGGGCTGGCCCCTGCTCCTCCTCCAGGATTCGCCCAGAGCCCTTGCCTTGAGCTCCCAGGCGGGATCCAGCCCCTCTGCTGCCTATCCTCATAGAAGCCAGCACCTGTCTTCAGAGCACTTGGAGAGCATCCACGCGCATGCATCCTTCTGTTTACCAATGTCCAGTTCTGCCAGTTGATTGTAAGCTCCAGGGGGCCAGGACTGACTTTGTTTTTATAGAAACACAGTGGCTCACACATCGATGATTATCGAACAATTAATGGGCACTCGATCTAATGTGCTTCAGGTATGATTTCATGGTGCTGGGTCTGGAGACAATTGTTTTTCTGGTGGTGAGTGTTCCACCTTCACCTTGTTCATTTGCAGAGTTCTTCCCAGTCTTTCCAGTGACGCTGGCAGGTAGATTTCATTGTATTGTTATTTCTGTATATGATTGTCTCAAACAGATCCTTTAGAGGAGGGAGTAAGATGGTATGAAGAAAAAGGAAGCCATCACTCCATAGATGAGGAACACTTTCTCATAGAGATTAACTGGCTCGTCAAGGAAGTGTTAACACTGCAAGAATGCATAAGTGGGTTTTATGACTTTGAACTTGCCCTCATTCTCCTAACCTAAGGTCCCAGAGAAGAGTCACCTCTCACTTACCAGCAAAAGGACAAAGGGGATTAGGAATGTTTCCTTAGGGTTAATGCTTTGCCAATTGCTAGATCTCCTCTCCTGTTCCTCCCTTAAAACATCTGATTTACAACTGGCTGGGCATGGTGGTTCACACCTGTAATCCTAGCACTCTGGGAGGCCAAGGTGAGAGGACCTCTGGAGGTCAGGAATTCAAGACCAGCCTGAGCAAGAGTGAGACCCCATCTCTATTAAAAATTAAAAGAACTAGGTAGGCATCATGGCGGGCACCTGTAGTCCCAGCTACTTGGGAGCTGAGGCAGGAGAACAACTTGAACCCAGGAGTTTGAAGTTGCTGTGAGCTAGACTGACACCATGGCACTGTAGCCTAGGTGCCAGATCGAGACTGTGTCTCAAAAGAAAAAATAAAATCCAATTTTCATATTTCTGCTTTCAAGAGACTGATTTAAGATCTACAATAAATAAAAGGCAATAAAGTAAAAAAGTCAATAAAAGATCTCATAATAGAACATAATTTTCTTCCTTTCATTCACTCTCAGATTTATTTTATCCTTTTACCATGAGGGACTTAATTAGAATTGGCTGTCTTATTAGCCTTCAAGTTCAACTGGCTTCCACAAGGACATCATCTTTTGTTAGACTTGTTCACTCCACAGACCTTTACATAAGTTTTGTCAGTGTAAGGCCCCCAAACATGGTATGGATGGCTCCATGTGGCCATGACAGGTGCCCTTGATTGCTATTTGCGTTTCTGCCTGAACCTTGGTCTGGCCTTGGAAATATCCCATTAGTAGAATCACTCCCTCTAATGTGGAGATATATCCTTTCCCCCATAAACAGTGCAAGCCTCAGAGAGCACTGAGGGCTCCTGCAAAATGGGGCTTCCCTTCATTCACTCTATGAGCACTCTACATGCCAGGCACTTCTGGACCCTGGGGACACAAAGGAACCAGCTCAAAGATCTTTGCCTTCTCTTAGAGTTTGCATTCTCATAAGAGAAACAATTAATGAACAAATAAGAAAAATAATATAGAAAAATAAGTTAAGGAGAACAGAGATAGTGTTTTTTGATCGTGGAATGTGGCAAATGCCGCGTTTGAACAGAGGACTTGAGGGAAAACTTACCAGGCAAGGTGTAGAGCTGATGTGGAGCTCTGAGTTCAGAGCTTTGTCCAGTAATCAACAAAAGCCACTGTGGCTGGAACACATGAAATGAGTGGGGAAGGATGACAGCAAGTGAGACCAGAGATGCTGGCAGAGGCCATAGCAGATCATGGGTTGTTATGGAAAAGCAGTGAAGAAATTTGCATGGAAGAGGAACATGATATAATTTATGCTATAAAAAGAGCTTTCTGGTTACCATATGCAGGGAAGATGGATTTGAGTTGGTAAGATAGGAAAGAGCAGAGAGTTCAGGAGAGATACTACTCTAAGTGAAAGATGAGGGTAACTTGGATTTGGCTGTTAGCCATGAGGTTATGAGAGGCTTTCAGGTGCTTACTAATTCACAGTTGTTGCTGGACCAGAGTAGGCTATGAAGGATGAGATGAGTCAAATATTACTAGTTAGTTTATTTACAAATATTTATTGAACACCTATTATGGACCATCCACAGGCGTGTCCAACCTTTTTTCTTCTCTGCCACACATTAGAAGAAGAAGGGTTATCTTGGGCCACACATTAAATACGCAAACACTAATGATGGCCAGTGAGCAAAAAGAAAAAAAGATCCATGAATAATTTTTGTGATATCTGACACCACAGGTAAGCAAAACAGTTCTCCAGTAATCCGCATGCAGCCCTTGGGCCTCAGGTTGGATGCCCCTATAAGGTGCTTGGACATACCAGTGAACTTTTGTTCAATTCAAAAGATTTCTGACGCAGTGGAGCTTGCATTCTAGAAGGAGAAAGGTGGAAACAGAAAATAAAAGTGGAAAACAGTAGATCAATTATATTGCATGTTCAGAAGATGATATTTGTTGTGTTAAAAAGAAAAAATAAAGCAAGGAAGGGATGCTAGGGAAGGAGGATAGTGGAAATTTTAAGTAGGGTAGTCAGGGTGGGCCTTTTAAAGAGGTCCCTGGGTTTGAGGCCTTCACAGTTAGATGGATAATAATGCCATTTAAGGAGATATCTAAAAAGGATAAATAAATAAAAGTGGAAGGAGTAGCAGGTTGGACATCAGGGTGGGGTAGAGAAGTTGTTATGTTTTTAAATATTGAGTTTGAACTACTTTTGAGTATTAGGGCAGGTATCAAGTAGGTGATTGGATATTCAAGTCTGGGGCTTAGGGAGAGGCCAGGGCCACAGATACAAATTTCAAAGTCAGAGTCTGGAAGGTGTTTGAAGCCATGGGACGAGATGACATCTCCAAGAATGTGCGTGTAGAGAGCAAAACAAGAGCCCAGGGGCCACTGAGTCCTCCAAGGAGGAAGAAGAGAAGAAGAATTAGCAAAGGAGACCAGAGGAGCAGCCAGAAGGGTGGGAGGAAAGTGAGGCACTTGGAAGAAGAGTTGACGAGCAGGACTGATCAACAGAGTCCAAAGCCTGGAGGAAGCCAGGAATGCTGTGGGGGAAGCAAGCTAGAAGGTCTTTTTTACAGGCTACTTCTTGAGCGGTAGGTCATCACGTTCTCCTGTTGTTAGTTGTTTGTCAGTGGTATGTAGAGTCACAGAAAGGTGGCCTCTCACTGTGTGCCCACAGAAACACCAGAGGTAAGCCCTTTGCATTTGCCAGGGGCGATGCATTAGCTTAAGAATGAATACTCTTCCACAAAGCAGTGCGGCTGGGACAGATCACAGGAGACTCAATGCCATGCATTAGAGTCTGGACTTAATTTCATAGGCGATGGAGATGGAGGTAATGGTTATTCAGTAGAAGGGCAACATTAGATATAATCTTCATGTAGATATTTGTGGGAGCAGAAGGGAGGATGGCCTGGAGGAAGGACAAGAGACAGGGAAGAGGACCAGGTGGGATAGGAAGACACTTTGGGCTGTGAAATGCAAAGGGCCCAAACCCAAGGAGAGGTGATGAGAACACAAATGGAGGACAGAGGCAGAGACGCTGGGAAGGTGGGGTCATTTGGTAATGATTGTGGAACCTCTTGGCTTCTGTCCTGTAAAGCCCACTGTAGATTTTTGCTGGGAGGTGGGGAGAAGAGGCTGTCAGATTAAACAGTCTAGGGCTTAATTGTTAAGAAATAGTGGAGGAGATGGGAGGAGCAAGATGAAGCCGAGTAACAGCTTCCTTGCAACTGGGCACAGTGAGTCTGGGGAGGCAAGACTCCAGGCATCTCTGGCTGGTGGGATCTGCCTATAATCATCCCTTAGAGGACACAGGGAATCAGTGAGTGACTTCTGGACCCCAAGAGGAGGACAAAAACAGTAGAAAACTGGCAAGTGGTTGAGTGTATTCATTCGGTGGCAGCTGTAAGTACAACAGTGAGATTGCAAGCTGGAAAGGCCTTGCCTATGAGCTGTTTTGGTGTTTTTGGACTTGGTACTCAGTTGAACTGCCTTGGGAGATCTTGGGCAGGAATGCAGAGAACTTTGGGCATTGTCTAGGGCCCCAGACTGAGCCACTGAGCCTGATGTAGCTAATAGTGTTCGGCTGTGGGCTGCGCGAAGCCATTGTGAGAGAACTGCCCTGGCAAGCTCTGCCCTTAGGGTCGCAGAGCAAGAATCGGGTGGGAGCTAGTAATCTAGTGACTGAGCAGCCTAAAGGTGGGGATTGAGCCACCTTACAGCCCTAGCCCTCAGGGGCAGAGTGAGACTGCTTTTGGCACACTGGGTAAGTGGATAGCCACTTCAGCAGTGCTCCTAATGACAAGTGCTTCCCTGGGAAAGCTTCTGCTTAGCCAAGTTTAGAAGTTTAAAGTGCCTTTTAAGAGGGCTGAGGAGAGATTTAGGCTCTCCACCCTGTGGCGTTTGAGAAATCAGCAGAGGCCTCCAGTCATATCAACATTGTGATTAACATCTCATACTCCAGAAGATCACCTATTGCCCAGACAATATTCAGCAAGATATATATACTGCCTTTTTTTTTTTTTTGGTGTTGTTGTTGTTATTGTTTTGTTTTTTAATTTTAACATTTTCCCTATAGATTTTTCTTTTCTTTTTTTCTTTCTCCATGTTTCTAGTTTAAATACAATTTCCCATGGTTGCCTTTTTCAGTAATGAGAACTAGTGTTTCTACCCCTATTATTTGCTTTCCCCCCCCAATTTTATCCCATAAAGTTTTCTATCTCCTTGTTTTGATTTGATTTATAGCATTTTTGTCTTTCCTCTCTACTTGGTGGAGGTGGGGTACTGTGTCCGAACAAGCTAGCAAAGAGCTGCTGACCTCAACTCGGCAGCCCCAGAGGTTGGGGGTTTTTAAAGGTTGGGTCAAAGTATCCTACTGTACACCTATATTGCTCTGTCTCCCTCTTTCTGTGCCTCTCTTCTTTTTGTCAATGTTCTCTTTTACCCACCCCTTCTCCTTTCTCTTTTTTCTTTTCTTTCTTTTTTTTCTTCCTTTTATCCCTTCTTGCTATTTAACCTTCTTAGCCTTCTGGTCCTGTACCAAAAGGACTCATTGAAACCCTAGTCCAGAGGCATGGGAACTTAAAGAGCAAGAGGAAGTGAAAGGAAAATTAAGGCAAGGAAACAGATAAAATAAATCACTCATGAGGAAGAATCAGGAGAAAACTCCTGGCAACATGAAGAATCAGTCCAGAGCAACCCCCTCAAGGGACCATGAGGTAGCTACTGCAGAGGATTCCACCTATAAAGAAATGTTAGAAATGACAGAAAGGGAATTTAGAATATACATGATGAAAACAATGAAGGAAATGATGGAAACAATGAAAGAAACTGCTAATAAAGTGGAAAATAAACAAAAGGAAATCCAAAAACAGAATCAAATAAAAGATGAATGATATGAAGAATATAGAAAGGATATAGCAGAGCTGAAGGAACTGAAGCAGTCAATTAGGGAACTTAAAGATGCAATGGAAAGTATCAACAACAGATTAGAGCCAGGGGTCTTCAAACTACGGCCCATGGGTCACATGAGGCGGTGTGATTGTATTTGTTCTCATTTTGTTTTTTTACTTCAAAATAAGATATGTGCAGTGTGCATAGGAATTTGTTCATAGTTTTTTTTTTTAACTATAGTCTGGCCCTCCAATGGTCTGAGGGACACTGAACTGGCCCCCTGTTTAAAAAGTTTGAGGACCTCTGGATTAGACCATGCAGAAGAAAGAATTTCAGAGGTAGAGGACAAAGTTCTTGAGATAACTCAGATAGTTAAAGAGGCAGAAAAAAAGAGAGAGAAAGCAGAACTTTCACTGACCAAATTATAGGACTTTATGAAGCGTTCCAACATGCGAGTTATAGGTATCCCAGAAGGGGATGAAGAATCCCCCAGGGAAATAGAAGCTATACTGAGAATATTATAAACGAAAATTTCCCAAATATCACCAAAGTTTCTGACACACTCCTTTCAGAGGGATATTGGATGCCAGGTTGCCTCAACTCTAACCAAGCTTCTCCAAGACACACTGTGATGAACCTGTCCAAAGTCAAAACAAAAGAGAAGATTCTTCAAGCTGCCAGGAGTAAATGCCAGTTGACCTACAGGGGCAAATCCATCAGGGTGACTGCAGATGTCTCTAATGAAATTTTCCAAGCAAGAAGACAATGGTCATCTACCTTTAATCTACTTAAACAGAACATTTTTCCAGCCCAGAATTCTATATCCTGCTAAGCTAAGCTTTAAAATTGACAGAAAAATCAAATCATTTACTGATATACAAACATTGAGGAAATTCGCCACAACAAGACCAGCTCTACAGGAAATACTTCAACCTGTTCTACACACTGACCATCACAATGCATCTGCAGCAAAGTAAGAACTCAGAAATTAAAGGACAGAACCTAACTTCCACACTGATGCAAAAGACAAAACTAAGCAATGGACTCTCACAAAATAAGATGAATAGAATACTACCACACTTGTCAATTATCTCAATAAATGTTAATGACTTGAATTCCCCACTGAAGAGGCATAGATTGGTTGACTGGATTAAAAAACTATCCATTTGCTGTCTGCAGGAAACACACCTGGCTTCAAAAGACAAATTAAAACTCTGAGTGAAGGGTTGGAAGACAATTTTTCAGGCAAACGGAATTCAGAAGAAAAGAGGAGTTGCAATCTTATTTTCAGATACATGTGGATTTAAAGCAACTAAAATCAAAAAGACAAAGATGGTCGCTTTATATTGGTCAAGGGAAAAATACAACAAGAAGGTGTTTCAATTCTAAATATTTATGCTCCCAATTTAAATGCTCCCAGATTCTTGAAACAGACTTTACTCAGTCTGAGCAATATGATATCTGATAATACCATAATAACAGGGGACTTTAACACTCTTCTTACAGAGCTGGACCGATCCTCTAAACAGAAATTAAACAAAGATATAAGCGATTTAAATGAGACCCTAGAACAGCTGTGCTTGATAGATGCATATAGAACACTCCATCCCAAAGATAAAGTATATACATTCTTCTCATTGCCCCATGGAACATCCTCCAAAATTGATCATATGCTAGGCCACAAAACAAACCTCAACAGAAAAAAAAGAATTGAAATTTTACCTTGTATCTTCTCAGACCATAAGGCACTAAAGGTGGAACTCAACTCTAACAAAAACGTTCAACCTCATACAAAGGCATGAAAATTAAACAACCTTCTGTTGAGTGACAGTTGGTTGCAGGAAGCATGAATCCTATGTACTCAATTTTGGTATGAGGACATTCAATGACAATTAAGGACACAGTGGGAGTAGGGGAAGGGGAGAGCCGAGAGAGAAAGAAGGAGGGAGGGGTGAGGAAAGGAAGAGCAGAGAGAGGGAAGGAGGGAGGGGTGAGGAAAGGAAGAGCAGAGAGAGGGAAGGAGGGAGGGGTGAGGAAAGGAAGAGCAGAGAGAGGGAAGGAGGGAGGGGGTGGGGCCTTGGTGTGTGCCACACCTTTTGGGGGCAAGACACGATTGTAAGAGGGACTTTGCCTAACAAATGCAATCAGTGTAACCTGGTCTATTGTACTCTTAATGAATCCCCAACAATAAAAAAGAAAAAATAGCAGAGGACTTGGAGCGCCCCTCCTTACTAATTAGTTAGCTGGGAATTAGGCAGAGGCTGACAAATGCTATTGCCTGCCCCTGTGGTGTGGGTGGAGCAGAACTGACCCTTCCCCACAGTGGCTCTCTGCATGAAGGAGGAGGACCCAGGACCTCTGCTGTTATGGGACATACCCTCCACCCTCACTCCCTAACCCAACTCTGAGGGGTCTCCTTGACATCCAGTTTTCTCTTTCCATAGCACTTCTGATGTTCTAGTCCAGGCATCCTCAAACTTTTTAAACAGGGGGCCAGTTCACTGTCCCTCAGACTGTTGGAGGGCTGGACTATAGTTCAAAAAAAAAAAAAAAAACTATGAACAAATGCCTATGCATACTGCACATATCTTACTTTGAAGTAAAAAAACAAAACGGGAACAAATACAATCACACTGCCTCATATGGCCTGCGGGAGAAAATGTAGAGAAAAGGGGAAATATGTGTGGAGTTACAATTCTCAGTAGTAGTGTTTTTATAAAAATGCCAATGGTAACTTTCCTCTTCAAATACTTGGGATTCGTTTCTCATGCATCTGTCAAGCGCACATCAAAGTTTAATTTTCCACTTTGGAACTATGACTTGTGTTCTGCTTCTCCCATCTGGGCTTCTGTCCTGAAAACTGCCTATTCTATGAAATGAAAGTTTCTCGAGGCTGTAGCAGCTTAACACTAAGCTTCAAGCAGAAACCCGAAGCTGAGTTCAGCAAATGTTTTTGAGATCTGCAAATTCCCCAGAGATCTAAGTTGCTTTAATTCATGAGGTATATTCTGTCCTCTCATTGGAGCAATGAGAAAACAGCAAGAAAGGGTTTGCAAATGATTGGAAGAAATGGTTGGAATCCCCCCTTCCAGCCCCCACCAAATTTAGACACTCTCTGATTGTTAAGTTCAAATGCCCAGAGTGCCCATCTCAAAGGTCACTACAAACCTCTGCCTTGGGCAGGGGTCTGGGTTCCACATGTTCCCACCATCCTGCTTGTGATAGACATATATATATATATATATATATATATATATATATATATATATATGCAGAACATTTTACAAACACAGAAGAAAATCCCACTACAACAATGGGTAGGGGGCAGGGGCACCAAGGGGCAGCATATGGAGTGAACAAGGACTTTATTGAATAGTATTTTTACAAATTAGAATTGAGTGCCAAAATTTAAAAATCAGTAAATTTTATTTAAAATCCCAATATCCTGCTTCTCTCCAAAAACCAGAAGACATGGCTTCTCAAGGCCCAAATTTCCATTTGGCAGCCATCAGCTGGAGGGGAGTTGGTGTCCTGGCAAACTCAGGACATGTGATCCCCAGTGGGTCACATTCCCCCCACCCCTTGATGTCTTGATAGCTCTGAGAGTCCTTGCTGGGAATGATGTTCTCGGAGAACAGTGGTTCTCAACCTTCGTAATGCCGCAACCCTTTAATACAGTTCCTGTGGGGTCACAACCCACAGGTTGAGAACTACTGTCCTAGAAGACTTTCTTGATCCTCCAGATCTAGGTTAGAATATTTAATTGCAATATCCTATTGCTCTGATGTTTCTCTTTAAATCAACACATATCCGCGGGGTCCCTTCTAAAGTAAGATAATGTATTTGTCTCCATAGACACCTGAAATGAACTTTGCTTTTGTTTAGTTTCCTATCCTTCAGCTCATAGCAGAAAGAACACAAGGGCTGGAAGGGAGCTTGGAGACCCCCTCATTTGCATATGGAGAAACTGAGGCTCAGAGAAGATAAATGAAGTATAACTAGGATAGAATATGAGTCTCCAGAGAAGAGGCTACCTGCCTTGATCTTTAGTCCAAAGAAGCCAGTGACCTATGGGGTAGGAAAGAGCAAAGTCTACTCAAAGCTTAATCAAAAGAGTAGAGAGAGACAGAGAGAAAGAGAGCAGTACTAGATGGGAAATGCCAGGTGTCAACCTTAATGGTGACAACAGTAAACTCTGTAGAGGTGTACAGGACCGAAATCAGTTTAGAAACATAACAAGGTTTAAGTAATCCAATGATTCTCATACTGGGATGCTTAATGGTACTTCCTCAGGGGACTTTACGGTCCCTTTGAAAACAGTGGATGTGCATAAATTCTGCTTCACTAGCTTCTCTGTTTCAGAGTTTTCATCTGTGTCTATGACTTGGTATAACACTCTCCCAGCCAATGAAGGGGAGTTGATTTGTAAATGATGTGTATATCCTAAGTGAAGGCCCAGTGATGCTTGATGATGTTTTGAAGTAGTTTGGGGCTGTGGTAGCTAGTGACATTGTTTACACGGTGAGCAATGATTTGATTACAGCAAAAATGCCATCAATCACTGCATTATTTTAATGCAGCCAAATAGTACTGGTTTTGTATTTATGGTTTGCATAGATTTCAGGTTCAAAATTGTGTAAGAGCTATTAGCAAAAACACTTTGCATCTAATTGTCTTAGTTTTATATGCATTTAAGCAATGTTGTAAAACAGGTACTCTAAAACAATGTTGAAGCTCCAGCAGATTTTATCTTTCCTTTAAAAGGAGCCTATGTGTCACACTTTATGGGGGCAAGACATGATTGCAAGAGGGACTTTACCTAACAAATGCCATCAGTGTAACCTGGCTTATTGTACCCTCAATGAATCCCCAACAATAAAAAAAAAAATTAATTTAAAAAAAAAGGAGCCTATGCATTATTCAAGGATGCTGTGAACCTCTAGCAGTTGCATTGAAGTTATGAGAAACTGTTGGTGTGAGAGGTAATTTAAGCTGCATGAGTTCTGCTGCCACTGAGTGAAACACTTGGGAAGAAATTGGTGTAGGAGATATGATAAGCTCTTCCTCAGTAGGAGGCTGTTTCCACAGGCAATTCTAAGAGGAAATTCTGACTATTATTTTGCTGACTTTAGGATTGAATCTTTCTAAGATGTTAGGATGTACAAGGTTCGAGTGGTGGAAGGATGTATCTTCCCTTTAACAAGATACAGAGACCCTGTGGCCTCAAAAGTCTAAAATCTTTACCATCTGGCAGAAACCCTTGGTGCACGTGATCTAAAATAATCATTTCTGCACTGTGCTTTTAGCTTATGCATATTATTTGTTTGATTCTCTGAAGTGACTCAATTAATCTGTCTTGTGTGGGTCATTAGGAAATTCTATGGTTGTTCCTTGTAGTGGATTCCTGGATTTCTCTAATGAGAGAATCCAGTCTCTTCTTAACATTGCTTGCTACTTTCCTGAAATAGGAAATTGGAGGCTAGCAAGATGCTGCTTGGTGGAGGACACCTACCTGGTGGAGCTGGCTGTCGGTTGTGTTAGATGCTTGCGTTGTCACCACATACCCTTCCTTTCTGACCTTCCTTCCTTCATCACATCTTCCTCTCTGTCCTTTTCACTGTGTCCTCTCTGTCTCATCAACAGAGGATCTGATACCTGATCTTTATCTACATTTAAATTTACTTCATTTGTCACTTCTTCCTTCTTCCTAGGGTTTTTGCACTTGAAACTTTTCATCCCTCCTGTACAGAAGTTTTGTCATCCCTTAAAGGTTTGACCAAGGAGGGCCCGAATGAAGGGTGGGCAGCGCAGGGAGAGAGGATGAAGTACAGACAGGGCTGTCCCCAGAGATAGCACAGTCCCCTTCAGCACCTGCACGGCTCCGTGCACCTGCTCCCAAGACCACCACAGAGATCAAAGTCTATATCTCCCTCGCCTCAAAGGCCCCACATCTTCAGGGGGATCCCAGACTTTTCACAATATTCTCTCAATGAGGTTGAATTATTTATGGAACCATCTACCGCCCACACGAAAAGTGCGTGAGCTCTTTGGGACACTTTGGGACACTTGACTGGAGGAGGCTTTCTGCTGAGACACGGCTAGGGGAATCATCCAGGTCAGGGGGAGGGTGCTGCAATGTACAGGCCATTCCTAAAAGGGAATATGAAAAAGAAATACTTACTCTTAAATGTGCTTTGCTGAAAAAAAAAAAGAAAAAGAAGATCTGTTGTGATTAATCCTAATAACAAGGCTTCTTCAGCAGTCTAAGCTCGTATTGCTGGCCCTCCCAGGATTAGGCTAGCTACAGCGAGCTTTCTCAGGGAGGTGGAAAATTAAGAGCAGGGGCCACTGTGGGGCTTATCTGGTCCTGCTTCACATGTAGAGAAAAGGGTCCCGCACTCCCTTCATTTTCAAATACACCAGGATTGTTACTAGGTAATTGCTTGTTCTGGTGACTTGGGATGTGTTGCTTATGTATTCATTCTGCTAACATTTATTGAGCATCTATTGTGTACCGAAAGACTCTGCACAGTGGCAAGTAAGGTTTCCCTGTCTTTGAGGACTCACAATCCTTTAAGAGTGATGACTCGTGAATAATTGTGATCTAGGCTGGAGAAACAGGGAACGTTCCCTGTCAGATTGTGTTCCCCTCATACACTTCTTGCTGAATCCAACTTTTCACATTCCACAGTGATTCTCTGAAGCCTGGCACGGCCAGGTTGTTAGATAACAGTACTCCAAGTTAATCCACAAGAATTTTAATTAGAGAAGTGAATTGGGATATGTTCACGTTGTGACTCATTTGAATTACAGCTTCTCTTCTGTGCATCCCCCTCACTATTTGCACTTGCCAGATGAACGTGGTGGAAGGGGCCGAGACCAGGGGCTAACAAGCTGCAGCCACAGGTCAAATCCCACCTGCCACCTGTTTTTATAAATAGCGTTCTGTTGGAACACTGAAGTACCTGCTTGTTTGCATAACATCTGTTTGTCTGTGACTACTTTCAGCTGCTGTGGCAGAGGTGCGTACTTGGGAAAGAGACTGTGTATGGCCAGTAAACCTAAAATGTTTACTGTCTGGCCCTCACCAAAAAAAAAAAAAAAAATTGCCAATCCTTGGTCTACACTCTACTACACACCCATATAAAGTAAAAAACAATATTACTTAGCTCCTCTAACTGGTAAAATGACTTCAGAACAGGGACATGGGTGCCTTTTAACATTGGTTAAAAACTAGACAGATTTAGATTTAGATTGAAACTGAAGTCAAATATCCACTATGGTTTCATGATAAAGTATTAACATGGTTAACTGGCTAAGAAGTATTAGCATTCACATACTTGAAGTCTCTCTTATTTTGGCATATGTCTATTTACACAAATTAGGGAATATGAAATATGTTTACGAAGTAAGTCATCTTCACCAACCATAGAGAAATATTAATATATATTTTTTCATTTTTTGTTAAATGTCAGAATATTTTAATTTTAGGGGTATGTACATTTTGGTTACATAATTTGCTTTGGTACATTTTAAGTCAAAGTTATAAACATGCCCTTCACCCAGAATATGTGCATACCACCAGTCAGGTGTGAATTAACCCAACCCCTCCTTCTCCCTCCCACCTACTGATTCCCACTGAGTTTTATTTCCATATGTGCACATGAGTGTTGACCAACCAGTTCCAATTTAGTATGGAGTACATGTGATGCTTGCTTTTCCATTCTTGTGATACTTCACTTAGAAGAGTGGTCTCTAGTTCTTTCTAGGTTATTATAAAAGACGAGAACCCCCCCCACACACTGCATAATAGGAAGGGCCAATTAGCTGAGGATATAAGATCTCTTTGGAAAAGAGATGCCCAGAGAATAAGGGCATGTGCAGTGAATTTCAGTGAAGTGTCCCCTGCCCTCCAGATTCCCTAGTGGACCTACGTACTCTTGAGTCTATCCTGCAAGAGGGCATCTCACTGCATCTGAACGGCTCAGTTCTTATCCATTCCACATCCTTGTATATAAGGGACTCGTCCTACATTTAAAAGAATATTTTAAAATATCTGGCTCTTTTGACTGTAGCCAAACTCAGAATCAGCAAGAGAGAGGAAGCAAACCCAATGCCCAGATGTCCATGCAAAATGCCTTTGCCTCGAACTCTGCTGCAGGCTAGAAAGGCTATTTCTCCCGCAGACCCTTGGAGGGAAGGGAATAGGGAGGGAAGACACATGTTAAAAGAACAGTAGATGAAAACAAGTCTGGCTGCATTTGTCAGCCTCTTCTTGAACAGCAAGTCTGTCCCATGATATGACAGGGTACATAGAATGGACTCTGTTTGTTCCAGGGGTCCTCAAACTTTTTAAACAGGGGGCCAGTTCACTGTCCCTCAGACCATTTGAGGGCCAGACTATAGTTTAAAAAAAAGACTGTGAACAAATTCCTATGCACACTGCACATATCTTATTTTGAAGTAAAAAAACAAAACGGGAACAAATACAATCACACCACTTTATGTGGCCCACGGGCTGCAATTTGAGGACCCCTGGGGGATTGTTAATACATCACTCTACGTATTGTCTCTAGCTTACCATGGATGTAGGTGCAAATACAGATTTGAATGAATGAACAAGTTAATAAATGAATTATTAAATAATAAATAAATAAGACCTCAGACTCTGGAGACAAGCAAAATTGGGTTTTACATCCCAAACTTGCTAGCTAATAGCTGTTAGTTACCTGTTGCTGCATAATAAGTATCCCAAAATGTAGAAGCTTAAATTATTATCTCACAGCTACTACCCTGTTTCCCCAAAAATAAGATATCCTCCGAAAATAAGACTTACAGGAAAGATAAGACATACCCTGAAAATAAGACCTAGCGCATCTTTGGGAGCACACCTTAAAATAAGACACTGTCTTATTTTCGGGGAAACAGGGTAGGGTGTGCAGATTCATTGGGTACCTTGGGCTCAGGGTCTCTCAAGGCTGCAGCCATCTCAAAGCTCGACTTGGAGAGTACTGTACCCACTTTTAAGCTCACTTGTGGTTATTGGCAGGCCGCAGATCCTCCATGGCTGTTGTTCCACAGACATCAGTCCACCACACCTCTTCGAAGGACTGCCTACAACATGGCAGCCCACTTCCCCCAGAGGGAAGAATCCCGGAGTCCCAACATGGAAGTTACATATTTGTGTTTTCTGGGTGGTGTTTTTGAAGAAAAAAATGTGGTAAAATACATACAGCATACCATTTGCTATTTAACTATTTTTATGTGCGAAATTCAGTGGCATTTAAGCATATTCATGATGTTGTATAGCCATCACTACTATCTATTTCCAAAACTTCTTCATCACCCCAGAAACTTGAAGCTGTTTTTATAAGCTAATGTCAGAAGTGACATACCACCATTCTGTAGTGTCTGTCCCATGGAAGAAACTCAGTAAATACCATCCACCTTCTTATAGGGAGGGGACTACAGAGAATACTAGAGGCCTCCATCCTAGAGACTGCCTACCATGGAAGCTGTGTGACCTCAGGCAAGTTACTTAATCTCTGTCAGCAAGGATATCTTAGTTCAGGAGGCTACGAAGTCCTAGATCAAGGCAGATTCAGTATCTGGTGAGGGCCCACTTGCTTACAGAATGCACCTTCTCATGAAATTTTCGCAGGATGGGAGGGGTGAAGGTATCTTTCTAAGGCCTCTTTTTCAGGGTACTTATTAAAGGCCCCACCTCCTAATACCATCACCTTGGGGTTTGGGATTTCAGCGTATGATTTGAGGGGAGACCCAAACACTCAGATCACAGTCGATGATGCCATCGACCCTGTGGAGCTGGACTTATATCCAGATATCAAGTTTTCTACTCGTCAACATGAGATGCCATGGACGGCCCTGAGCCACCCCAGGCAGTGTCTTCCTGTGTCTTCTCTTGAATCTCCATGATGGTTCAGCAACTTTCACAGCTTCCTGCTCTGGGACGGCATGAGCAGTTAGAGGATGTGGAGCTCCAGATTGGGAGTCCTCAACCTTCCACCTAGTGAACCTTTGTGCAGAGCAGAGCGCCCTCCAAGGAAGGAGAAGCCGGCACTGGACAACATTTGGCTCATAGATCCTCCGTGTAGCACCTCTGGGAATTGATCCAGTCCTCTCCAGGCTGCTCACATTCACGACTAAGATGCTATCCTGGCTTCCATGGAGATTCCCGGTGTCTCCTTAATGTGTCTGCCCTCCTTCCCTGTGGAGCTGTCCCGTTCAGTGAATGAGAAACAGCCACTTCCTCTGGAGCTCTCACATGTGACTATGCAATGAGCAAGCAGGCTCCTTGTCTCCTCTCCTGGGGCAACTCCAAACAGATCAGGGTTTCATTCCAAACACCTGCTCATGGGTGTGTTCTGGGCCACCATGTATTCCAGCCTTATCTTTATAATTCTCTCCTACAGTCCTATAGGATAGTACCAGTATGGATCTTTAATTATTTGGCTGAAAATTAATTCAGATGATTATACTTTGAAGCCAAAGAAGTGAATTAATATTCTGGGCAAAGGTTTCTGGTGATAAGTATTTTGGAAAGACTATAAAAACATTTGAAATAAAATAGTTTATTGGCTAATGCTCACAAAAAAAAAAAATAATTACTGAACAGTGTTTCCCAAAGTGTGTTCTGTGGAATGAAATACTATTTTGTTTGCTCACCAGTGATAATTAAGTTGGTAATCTCTAGGGTTGTTGAGAACATGGTAGAACAGTCACGGATAGGTTACTGCTTGGTGTATAAACTGACATCCCTCTAGGGAGGCGATTTGTGGTCTCTATCAGAATTTAAAATGTGTATCGTTTTGGCCTGGCAATTGCACATCTAGAACTTAATCTTAAATCATTCTCGCACATGTGCAAAAAAGCTTATACATGAGGGGCTTCGTTGCATTACTATTTTTAATGTGAAAAAGTTAGAAACAATTTAAAGGTTTGTCAGTAATAGACCAGGTACATCGATTACAGTGTGCCTCTATTTGAAATATGGCACAACGGTTAAAATAATCAGCACTCACATGGAGAGATGGACTTACGTTTTGTTACCTGAAAGAAGCAAACTCCAAAGCAGTACTTCAGGATGATCACTGCCGTAATAAAACATATATGTGTGTGTTTGTGTATAATATTGTATGTATAATTTACATGCATTTGTACAGTATTGTGTACACACGTGCAGTGCATCTACAATCATATAGATTCGTTTGGAAGGATGCACACAGGACTGTCGATATCGTTTACCCTTCCTCTTTGGAAAGGAACAGAAATTCCTAAGGGGTGAGAGAGTTGCTTCCTAATTTATGATGTATACTTGCATGTTGTCTGACTATTTTTAATTAGCATACATTGCTTTTGTAATTTATGAAATAATTTTAAAATTAACTCATAAGTATGTTATAGAAATAACATATATTTATTTTTAAGTAAAGATAGGAAGAAAACCTATAATCTCTCCACCCAAATGTAATTACTATTACTCTTCCACACCTTTTTTCTGAACATGTTTGGGTTTTTGTGTAGTTTTTCACTCTGTTACCCAAGATAGAGTGTAGTGGCATCATCATAGCTCACTGCAGCCTTAAATGCATGGGCTCAAGTGATTCTCCTGCCTCAGTCTCCCAGAGTGCTGGGATTACAGGTGTGAGCCCTATACTTATCCTAATTTTTTAATGCAATTATTCCATATAGTGCATTTTGTAGGCTACTTCTTTTATTTCACAATTATGGGATAAATGTGGTTGTTCCCTAAACAGTTTCATAATAAACTCATTTATGTGCTAGTAGGCATTCAATTATATTTCTAATCATTATAATGTTATGTCTTTTAGGTGCATGAGATTACTAGAAACTAGAAATTTGAAATAGGCAAGGTAAACTCTTTTTGTTTGTTTATTTCTTTGTTTCAAACAGAGTCTTATTCTGTCACTCTGGGTAGAGTTCCATGGTGTCATAGCTCACAGCAACCTCAAACTCTTGGGCTCAGTATTCCTCTTGCTTCAGCTTCCAAGCAGCTGGAACTACAGGCGGCATCCACCATAATGCCCAGTTAGTTTGTCTATTTTTAATTGAGATGGGGGTCTTTTTTTTTTTTTGGAAACAGAGTCTCACTTTGTCACTGTAGGTAGAGTGCTATGGCATCATAGCTCACTGCAACCTCAAACTCTTGGGCTCAAGAGATCCTCTTGCCTCAGCCTCCTGAATGGCTGAGACTACAGGCGCCCACCACAATACCCAGCTATTTTTAGAGACAGGGTCTTGCTTTTGCGCAGGCTGGTCTCAAACTCCTGAGCTCAAGTGATCCACCTGCCTCTGCCTTCCAGAATGCTGGGATTACAGGTGTCAGCCACTGGGCCTGACCTAAGGGCAAGCTAAACTCTTAGTGCAGTACCCTGTTCCTTGGCTTCTTGCTTTCAGTCTTGTCCACCCCTGAATCCACATCACAGCTTACTATCCACCCTCCACAGCAAGCCTCTGTCAGTGTGTTGAATTGCCCATTGTCCTCCATGCAAAATTATCCCTTCCTCAGATGGATTACAGGGACCCTCATTTTCTGGCTCACATTTATCCTCAGGTCATCTTTGGTCGATGCCTTCATCTCCAACTCCTACCAGCAGCCCACCTCACCCTGGCTTCCTCTCACCCTTCTTCCAGGTTTCAGCTCCCATGACTCCATTTCTGATGCAGCCACTTCTCTGATTCCCAGAGCATCTTACCCTCAGTCCATTTTTTCCCCACCTAATGGTCCCCTTCCCAGACAAAATAGTCCATTGTGTGTGAGAGACCTTGGACCAGGTTATTAAGGTCTCCATACTTCAGGATAGCATCTATTAATAGGCCTATAATGGTACCGCCTCCTAAGACTGTGAATTGGAGGAAGCAAATGGATACATCTCAGCGGCTCAGAAGTACCTGGAATGTAGCTAGGGTTCCATGTAGTTTGGTTCAGATTGGTTCCACCCTCTGCCATAGAGGATGTTAAGGTAATCATCCTCTCAGATCCTGGGATGGGTTCAGAAGAGGGCATAAAACCCAATTTGAACCAATCAGAGTTGTTATGGAGACCTTAATTTGTGAGGGAGAGAAATTTGTTTCTCTAGGCATGAGCATAATGTATGCTGGGCTTCTTGCTGTTGCGACCAAGAGATGGCAGTGGGATCCAACACAGACACAAACAGAGCAGAGCAAAGAGAAAGAAGTCTGTCCGGGGGATGCTGTGTTGGCCACGCCAGACCAGCTTTTCCCCCCACCTCTCAGTCAGTTGAGCCAAAGTAATCCCCTTTTTTGCTGAAACCACTTAGGGTTGGGTTTTCTGTCCCTTGCAACCCAGAGCTCCAAGACATGTACACTATGTCTAAGCAGCACATCATCCTTAGTGTAATGGTCTTTCTATTGATCTTCTGTCTCTCCTCTGCATTTAACCTTCAGCTCTGTGAGGACCGGGGCCTTGGTCCTATTTCCCTTTGTATCTCCAGCTCCCAACATGGTGTTTGACTATATTAGATGGTAAATATTTGTTGAATGAAGAAAATGTCTCCGAGTCTACCTTGACTATTTCAACATAACTTGTCCAATGCTACTGATTTATCCAGGCCCAAAATTTTGCTAATCCTATCATGAAGACAAAAGGATGGAGAAAGGCATTAATGTTATTGAATGCCTATTAGGAGCTCGGTAATATATGCAATTCTTTATATTACATTATGTTATATAATCAGAAGCTTCTTATTTCTCTCTTTCTGCTCTGCCAAGATAGGTCTATTACTTTACTTCCATGTGAATGAAATCTCAAGGAAATAAGCACAAAATATGCAGCCCTGTAGGCATCTAATAAGAAAAAGGAAAGGCAGATAAAAAGTCTATTCTCTAAAAGACAACAGTCATTTGAATCTTTTGCGTTCAAGATACTGTTTTATAAATTCTTTTCCTTTTTTCCTTCTCATTATTATTAAAATGAGTGATTTCACTAAAATATGCCATTTGAGTAGTAAAACATTTAAATGAAAAGTCCCCTTAAGATTACGGAAAGTGATGTGCTTATAGCAAGCCACTTAATTTTCTGGGAAAAGCCATACAAACCCATGTGAAAGACAAGGAAACCCTCCCCCACTGCACGCTGCCAGCTTATGGTGATATGCAGGTTTAGTGATAGATGACAGGACAGAAACACTGAACAGCCTTTACTCCAGAAAGTTCTCTGTGCTTGTCTCTCTGCTTGCCTTTTTGTTCAGGGAGCATACAGTGGGAACACCTAAGTCAAGACACTTGTCCTCCTCAGGGAAAACTCACATTGTGTTAGGTTCGTTTCTTGAGGCATAAGAATGAAGATCATCCTAGATCGTCGTACGGCCCAGCTCTTTCTTTCTGTTTTGTTTTAGTCCCAAACCTGTGCAAGACTAGCTTTTCTTACAAAATTACTCTTTATAAGGTAATCTATATAAGTACATGTACATTAACCAATTAAATCATTGATATTAATCCTTCAGTTATCTGTATAATGGTACTTATCCATTGAGTATTGCTATGTTTATTCAGTAAATAGTTACAGAGCACCGTTCTTTAGACAAACTGTTTGTGGAATACAAAGATAGATAAGGTGGATCTCTTGTCTTGAAGGAGCTTAAAATCAAGTTGAATTATCTTTGAATCCCTTTTTCCTCATAGATTTGAAATTAAGTGTAAAGAACTTGGTTGGCCTGGGATAAGGATTAATCCATGAGTGAGAGCCACAGGCAGATATTCTTTGCATAGAAGATGTAAGTTATTCAGAGAAGGTTGGGAAACGGCAACCCAGCTCTAGTGCTTTCTTTGTGATTAGAAAGCTGAGCTTCCAGGGCCTGCTAGTTCAGATTGCTTCTACTTTTCTCACCTATTAGGGGGTTCATCCTCAGATTTGCTCCAAATTCAACACCTATTTTATGGTCTAATCAGGGAATGACATAATACCATATGATGAGTACATTTAGGTGGGAAATCTTTGAGGAAAAATGATTTTTGTGTCATTCGAAAAGAGAGTGGCTCATTTTTTAGTCATTTCAATTCTGGCAAATTGAAGAGACCCTGTCACTTTATGTTTTATCCTGATAACAGATTAAACTTTGTCTCAGTAAGAATTTTCAGGGGCTGGGAGAACCCTTCTAAGTCATTGCATCCAATGATGAGGCGCAAATGAGACTAACATTAACAGTAAAACATCTTTTTAGCATCGAGTTACTTGGTCTTCTGCTGCTTCCTTTCTCTACCCCATTTTAAATGCTATCTTAGAATTCTTCCAAAACAATTGATTGTCTTCACTCTGTCTTTCTCTGCCAGGTTTTTTTTTTTTTTAAACTATCTTATAAAGGGACAGCTTCCAAACAGTGCTCTTTAAATGAGCAATAAGTGATAAACAATAAACTTTTATCTGTCTGTATTTATACTGCCAATCAAGATACTTCATAACAAAACATTAATCAAAAACGGCCAATGTCACTTTTTCGTTCTTCTTCAAAATTAGAACCCTCTACTTTGCCCTTTGCCTTTTTAAAAAATAATTTTTACAGGCAAAGTCTAAGTTAATGTAATGTAATTTTTTTTTTTTTTTTTGAAACAGAGTTCTGTGCCATCAGCCTAGCTAACAGCAACCTCAAACTCTTGGACTCAAACAATCCTCTTGCCTCAGCCTCCTGAGTAGCTGGGACTACATACACCCACTCCACTCCAACACCCAGCTAGTTTTTCTATTTTTAGTAGAGATGGGGGTCTCACTCTTGCTCAGGCTGGTCTCTAACTCCTAAGCTCAAGCAATCTCCCTGCCTGTGGATGGGATTACAGTGCCTGGTATTACACTGTGCTGGGATTATAGGCGTGAGCCACTGAGCCTGAACTACCTTTTGCTTTTAAATCTGGAGGAAGCATAAATTTCTAAGAAAATGCTAAGCATATCAAAGAAATTCAGACAATTTGTGTGGACACAGGAGGATACTGATGATAATCTTGGCCGCACCTGGAGTTATTCAAAAAGGGTATCTAGAGGCAAATGTTGGAGGTTTCGAAGAATCAGAAAGATAAGTGGGAAACCTGAACACAGAGGTGTCAGAGAAGCCAAGAAAAGTATTTTAAGGAGGAGGAAGTGGCCACTCGGGTCAGGTGCCACTAAAATATCACGTATTAAGAGGACTGAAAATTAGTTTGGATTTAGAGACTTGAAGGATTAGTGA
This sequence comes from Nycticebus coucang, assembly GCF_027406575.1. Lineage (NCBI taxonomy): Eukaryota > Metazoa > Chordata > Mammalia > Primates > Lorisidae > Nycticebus > Nycticebus coucang. The sequence continues at coordinate 113,405,599 of NC_069788.1, read as the reverse complement.
CCTTACCAAGCATTGATTTAGGGAGTTATGGAGCTAGAAATCAAAGTGGCAGGGTGAGGAATGAGTGGGAAGTGAAACAGTTGAACTGTGAATGGACACTTCCTTCTCAGGAAGAAAGTGATAAAGTGACAGGGAGGAAAACAGGGGATATGAAAACCACAAAACACTTCACTTTAGATGGGAGATACTTCAATGAGATACTTCAATGGGTTGAAAGCTGATAGGAAGGATTGATTTGGAAGTCAGAAGTTGAACACCCAAGAGAGAAAATAAAATATCATATTAATAGATAATATTAATTTCCTCTGCGATGACCTCAAACCCAAGAATCATCTTAAAATAGAGTTGAGACACAGGGTTCAACTGGCAAAGACCCTATTTTCAGATAGCCTCTCAGTTTTGCCAGCCTGGCCTGGAGTTTGAGAAGAAGAGGGCCAAGTTACCATTTCTTTTTTCTCTGACTCTGAGGAATTCAGGGTTATGTTAGATATTACATCAAGCCTTGGGAAGTAAAGGGAAGAAGCAGGCAGTGAAGATATGTGAAATTAAAATAAAAAACAAGATAAAGCAAATAGATTCTTGACAGGTGAATATAGCTTGGTAACCTGTAAGAGGTGTGGTGGTCAGGCAGCTAGGTTTTATCTCAAATTGGACTTCCAAATGTTGAAGACTGTCACCAAAGAAACTGATGTAGAACCAATACATTTCCTAAGGAAGAATGCCTAGAGCCATAGATCTTGTTTTGCCTGAGAAAAGCTAGAATTTAAAAAATAAAATTAGAATAGCTGAGACCAATGAACAGCTCTCAATTGCACACCACTCCCTCTGTGTCCATATTGAGGACTTGGCACCAAGATTTCTAAGGCATGAGTCACTGGGCGATGCTTTGGGGACATGGCGATGCTAATTATGCTAAACACTCATGATTGGCTGTCTAGTCTTATATTTATATTGATAACTTAATCTAACCAAAGACTCACATTAGCCAAGCCGACCTTGCTGAATTGCCTGGGTTAGCCGCCAACAATTTCATCAGAGAGGAGGGTAATGGAAAAACTGGAGGCAGATTGTGTTATGATTTATGTGGGGCCACGGAGGCAGTGTTTTTGTCAGTGGGAGCTGTGAATAGATGCTGTGGGTAGCTGAATATGGTTGAGATTTTTCAAAAATTGGCAGGCATGTTACATTTGGAAATGTTCCAGTGAAACATCATAGGTTTAATAAATGATTACAGTTTTGTCGTCTAGCTTTCTGTGACATCTCTCCCATTTATGTTTAATCAACATTTGCTTCCCAGGGTGTGTTTGTCACTGTTCTTAATTTAGGGAGATCCAAGAAAAGCCCCAAATCAGTACGTCCCCTCCAGGAGTGATTCTGTGGTCCTGGTCTGGTGATTGGATGCAAACCCACATCGTTACCCCCATGTAGGCTCATGCAAGAGTAAAAGAATTTAGCTTCCCTGCTGGTGGAGTAGGCCTAGTTCCAAGGATGTTGTTGGAATCCTATGTGTCAAGAGAGGATCAGGGCATCTTCTTGATGCTTTAATGTCACTTTCTGAGAGGAGAGAGAACATCTGAAAGCAGAACACCTACCCTTGGAAAGCCCCACCTGTCGGGTCTGTGCACCAATTGTAAAGAAGTCAAGTGGGAAGGGGTGGTGGGAAGAACAAAGCCAGTGAGACCACCGTTTTCCTGGGTTATTTTATAGTTTCTCTTATTAGTGTTAGGGGCTTACCATATGGGCCCTGTTGTTAACTAGGTTTCTCTCTGGGGTGGGGGGGAATCGTCTTATCAGCATCTTTGGGCTGCTTTCCCAACTCGTAACACACCCCTTGTATATTCATCATTGGAAGCTATGGACTAGGCAGGTTGGTTTCTCTGAAAGCTGCATTGATGGTACTCCTGGGAGCTTCTGGAAGGAGTCGGGGAGATGCCTTGAAGCCACACTGCCTTCAAGGGTAAATCACATGCTCTTTTGTTTGTCATCTCAACTTGCGCTTTATGAGGTCATCCACCCCCACTGGCCAGAAGGTCCATGAAGCGCCCCAGGTGACAGCACTATTGGATGGGAAAATAGCCCCCGCCCCAAGACATTTCTTTCATCATCAAATTCTGGTTAACCACATCTTCAGAAGCAGCATTTAGAGCAGGCATTTAGATCAAAGCCCTGTTGGCAGCTACCGTTGCCCAAGTCAGATAGCAAATGGTTCCAGATGCGTGAGAGTTTATTCATAAACATCAGCAGGTTTGAGTTTAGGTGGAGATTTTTTTTTTAACTACTAACAATGTTGAACTTCACCTGAGCCCCATGCTCCTGAAAAACAGTGACATTTAAGAAATCCTCTTGGGTTCTGGGAAGCAGCTTATCACAAAGAATCAGCATCTGCATATGTGGAATATACAACTCATGGATGATCCTGTTTACTCATAATAAGGCCAGACACGGGCCATCCACATTTTCATTCTTTATCTCATAAACAATGAGCTGAATGTTTGCTCCCACTGACCAGTCTGGACAAATGCCTGCTGATTTCACCTACCCGCTTTACTTAAGCTTGTCTACCCCTGTAGTGCTCAGAACTTTGACTTGCCCCCAAGGTTAACCTGGCATTGGAGAGGTCTTCCCTGCTGCAGAGAAAAGCCTTTCCTTCCCAGCTATCTGTCAGCTCATCCCATACACCTGGCTCCTTCAAGCCCTGTTTATTCTTCCCCTCTGAAGAAGCTGCCCTTTCTGCCTGAACATTTGGACACTTACGAATCTTATAGTCAGAATTTTCTCCCTATTGCAAAAATTACCCTCCCCTTTTGAAATAGTCTTTGAAAAAAAGTCTCTCCCTACCTAAGTCCAGATTCATTTTCATTCGACATTACTCCCTGCATGTTGGTATTTAACACTGCATGTATTGAACGTGATCTTTTCTTGATGGCCTGGTTTCATCTTGAGGACTATTGAATTATCACCTGTGCGGAAGAGGTGCTTGTCAGTGAAGCCAGTTCTGGGTTGAATATTGACTGACCTGCCACTAAAGCTGGGGACCATTTATTTCTGGGATAGAACAGCTATTTTTATTTTATGCATTTTTGAGTTACATGAAGCTCATTTGGGTAGAGTATAATGCTGACCTTTAACTTGGCCAGAAAGAAAAAAAAAACACACTATTTAAAAAGTACTAGAAGAGATTCTCACTTTCTATCTTGCATGAGTGTGTGCATATGTGTGTGTACAAAATACAAAAGTCTTACATGTAGATATTAATCACAGGAACCAGACAATTCTTTAAAAATCTATTGAGACACATGTATAATATAAGCATATGAGCACCATCTTATTTTTACCCCAGTATATGCAAATGTCAGCAAAAAAAACTTTAAACAGCAATTGATAGCTAACATATATATAATAATCTGGAAAAACATGTACATTTTTTATCATCTCCTTTATCAAAAAAGAGATTCAGGAAAACCAGGTGCAGAGGTGTGTGCCTATAGTCCTAGCTACTTGGGACACCAAGGTGAGAGGATTGCTTGAGCCCATTTTGAGTCCAACTTAAGGCAACATAGTGAAAACCCATCTCTACTAAATAAAAAAAATAAAATAAAATGGGGGTGGGGAGAGGTAAGGAATAACCAGGCAAGAAAGCCATCCAGCCACAAAGCTTTACAGAGCAATGTGATATAAAAATTATTTCTGTTTACAAGCCAGACATGATAGCTCACTCCTATAATCCTAGTGCTCTGGGTGGCCAAGGCAGGAGGATCGCTTAAACTTAGAAATTCAAGACCAGTCCGAGCAAAAGCAAGACCCTATCTCTACAAAAAGTTGAAAAATTAGCCAGGCATGGTGGCATATACCTATAGTCCCAGCTATTTGGGAGCCTGAGGCAGGAGGGTTGCTTGAGCCCAGGAGTTTGAGGTTCCTGTGAGCTATGATGCTACGGCACTCTAGCCTGAGCAATTGAGCTACAATCTGTCTCCACAAAAAAAGAAAAGAAAGAAATTCTATTATTTCCTTTTACAAATGAGAAAAATGAGATTTGAGAAATTGTGAACTTGCAAAAATGCACGTGACTGGTAAGTGGCAGAAGTGGCAGAACCAGGATGAGAACTCAGTTATTCTGTCTTCCGGCCTGGGGCTCTCACCCGCACAGCATGAAGCCTTTCCTCTAGAAAGTTCCAGGTGACAAAGGTCACACAACAGTTCTGATTGTGTTCTTTGTTGTCCATTTCACTGGGCAATTCTCTGCAACTTGTTTCCTCTGTTGCTGATCTCAGCACAGGGGCTGCTATCCACTCTTCTCTCTTTCTCCCGCACTGGTCGTTCCTAGTCACGTGGCAGAGCTCCTTCCTGACTTCACACCGATTAGGGACACGATCTTCCTGCAAGATCTTCATGATCTTCCCTCATCCCTTGAAGGCTTGTGTCTATTTTAGAGTACTTGGGGGCTGCTGCTTTGCTGACAGAAGTGAGGATAGAAAGAAAGAGAACGTTTCTGTTCTTTCCTCACCTTCCCAAATCTTCTGAAGCTCTTTCTGAGGTTCTGGAAAACAAAATGTTATCTTAAATAAATACTGAAATAGTACTGTGTTCTACCCAGTTGTTCACTCTCTTATCAAAAGATCTCATCACAGACAGTGCATGGAAGAACACGTTTATCTCACTCAGTAGGGCCAAATGTTCTTTTGATACTTACATGGAGTACAAATCTAGTTTGTTCCATGGAAGTGTTAGGTGCCTAAACCCCTCCCAGAACAAAAGGCCTACCTGGCCCTGACCACTGAAAAGACCCTAGCCCACGAAGGCCTTCCAGCACCCTGTGGAATCTCCCTCCCTTACAGCCAGTACGAAAACAAGCCCCCAAGCACTCTCTGTGCAGCCACCATCTTTGCCCAGGTGGGTCTCAGTCCCCTTTCATTAGCCTTGCCCTGAACCTCTCCTGGTCTCCTCTGTGGGTACAATGCCAAACCCCTTTGAAAAAGCATTGGTGAGACTTAGAAAAGTTCAGTGACCAGTCCAAGGTCATTCAGCAAGAAAGTAAGAAAATTTAAATTCTTATTTGTCATGATAATTTTTGCATCAGTTTGGGTGAAATCAGTCTCAAAGCAGGGAATGAACAAAGTTGCTTTCAGTCTACTACTATTATTATTTTATTTTAACATTTGTGGTCAAGTTATTTTAAATAGTACACAGAATTTAATAGAGATATGATATCCATTTCTCAGTTACATGACATACGTGTGTGTTCACTCAGTTCCCCAAAACACCCGTTTCTAGGCTTTCATTTTACACACGGCTTTCACCTTGATTATAGTGAGTCACTGTATTAGTCAGGGTCATGGCAGGACACAGGACACTCAAAGATGTTGATGGAGTAGATATCAGTGAACTGATTATTGACAAAGTGTAAGCAGGGGTAAAGCAAACCTAGCAAGAGATATGGTAGAACCACGAGGCTGGTGATGGAGGGCAAGATTTACTGTCTCCGGATAAGAAGGGCCAAAGGAAAGAGCAGTTACCTTGATCTGGAGAGGGAGCCTGTAACTGAGGGGAGGACTGCCCAGGATGGGCTCTGATCAAAGGTCTAGCAACTCAGCTGCTGTCTACCTGAAGCCATGAGAGAGGGAGCCCATGGAATAAATATTATTCTCACTTGCTCCTCTCACTGCTTGAACACTACCACGAGCTAGAAGGCCAGGAGCATAGCTGATGCATTATAAAAAGTCAGTCTTCTAAAGTCTGAAGGGGAGAGATGAAGGTAGGAATTCATGATGGTACTGTGGCTTCTGGCCACCCAATGGACAGTGATTGTAGCACACATTCAACAAAGACACAAAAGGAGACAGATGAATTTATTTTTAGAACCAAGCATATTCTCTTTAGGATGAGTTCAGTTTTGAAAGTTGTATTTATTTCCTCCCATCCCTGTCATACTGTCTAGTAATTGTGAGTTGTCTGTATTTTTGCATATATGAACATATAATTTTGAAGCTGTTTATATAAAAAGAGAAAAACGTTGTTAGCCCACCTAGGATGCTATGTTTAAATTTGCCTAAAAGGAACACATTGATATGTTCGTATGTAATTGTGTCTTCATGAAGGACTAGGATGAACCCAGATCCTGGTGTTCAAGATATTGAAGAAACAAAATAAAAATACACCTAAAAAAAAAAAAAAGAAAGAAATAGCATTGGTGGTATCTGACATCCCACTGAGGACAACGATGGCCCTCTCCAGACAGCTGGAAAAGGGTGTAGGCACCTAACAGGAACATTTTCATTTCAGAGAGTTTAGTGATCTGCTGAAGGCTGCTCTTGGTAAGGCACAGGCCTCACCCAGAGCCAGGTACACGCTTTGGTCTAGACAACCTCGCTGGATATTGTCCAGTATTTTAGATCTTGGATTATGCTTTCTATAAATGCAAGGCTGCCATAGGAGCGCAGATGTATCCGCGCAGTCTTCGCCATTATCCTAACTGCTCCTAACTGTGGAGCCAGGAAAACAAAGGTAAGGCCCAGCACCAACACAAGAGTTATCAGTCCTGTTATAATAAAGGGAAGGCAGAACTCTTCCATACAGGGTAAATTTCTTTCTAGCCTCTTTAAATGTGAAATGTATAATAGGGCATTTAAAAATTATTTCACGACTGGCCTGTATTGCTGTGGGAGAGGGAGCTCTACACGCTTCCTCCGGATGAAAGTGAGTGAGCGGTAGACTATGCGTGCCCCCCCACCAGGTACTAATCTCCAGCACATGACAGAAATCGGCTGTGACCCAGCTGAAGTAATTCCTCCAGCTGCCCCGGAACCCTATGAGGCAGGCAGCTGGGGGGGATGGGGAGAGGGCGGCCCTGGAGCAGGGCCTGTAGCGGGTATGCTGGGACCCGGCTGCGGTGGCTGTGGGGCTAAGGAAAAATTAGTAAAGTTCCCAGGGAAGCAACGTACAATTTACTGAGAACATTATGGATGGAGAGGAGAAAACCTATGGTGGCTGTGAAGGCCCTGATGCTATGTCTGTCAAATTGATATCTCCTGAGGGTTATGAATTTATTGTAAAAAGAGAACATGCACTAACATCCGGAACAATAAAAGCCATGTTGAGTGGCCCAGGTCAGTTTGCTGAGAATGAACCAATGAGGTCAATTTGAGAGAGATCCCTTCACATGTGCTATCAAAAGTATGCATGTATTTTACCTACAAGGTTCGCTACACTAACAGCTCCACGGAGATTCCTGAATTCCCAATTGCACCTGAAATTGCACTGGAACTGCTGACGGCTGTGAACTTCCTAGATTGTTAAATAAAATAAATTGTAATAAACTATTAAAAAAAATTATTTCACGAACATGTAAAGGAAAATACAAACGTGTGCACATTAAATTGCAGGTCTCATGATTTTGATATTAAGACACAATAATTAATGTAAGTTCAAAATGACACCTGGTGACTGGGAACACTTGAGATGAAATCGAGACCCTGTACAAATAGCACTGAAGAGCTAATCAGCCTGGAGAAGCACCGAGGTGTTCTCTCTTATTTGAAACAGCAAGATGACCACAAAAAGCAATAAAAAAAAAAAAGTGGAAAGTCTGGCACTAGATCGACTATGAAAGATATTTGTTTACCTTTAGAGGGATGAAACAAGAAAGCAGAGTGTCACCCTGTGCTACTTGAACTGGGAATGTATGTGCTGGATGATTCAGATTTTTCACCACCCTGCCCATACCTGTGAATGACCACAAATGACCACAGAAGTGCTACACGAGTATTGATTGGAGGTTCCAAATAAATGCGAGCAAGTAGGCAAATTGGTAATTGTGGAATCCACAAAGTCTGTGTAATCCCACCAGCAATGTGTTTGTCATGCCAACCGTTCTTCCTCTTCCCTGGATGTTTTTGTTTTTTTAAGTATTTGTGAGATTTGGGGGGAAATACTTCCTTCTTGCTACTGCTAATGAGATTGAGCATATCTCCTTGACTTACCGCATATTTGAATACAGCCTTTGATCATTTACCTGTCCATACACTTTGCCCTTTGTCCTGCTAAGTGACTTACTCTTTCCCATCAATTTGTAGAAATTTGGTATATTAGTGATGTTAACACTTTGTCGTATATTATGCAAATCTCCCAGAGATTCCATTTCTTGTCTCATTTTGGTTTGGGGTATCTTTGCCCTTTTTTTTAGGTAATCAAATATGTCTGTCTCCCTTTGTGATTTATGGTCTCCTATCTTGTTATATCTCCAAGGTCACATCATCTTCAAATTTTTTTTCAATATTTTTATTGTTACATATCGTTACATATTTAAATCTTGACTCTTTCTATAATGTTTTTGTATATGTGGTGAGCTGGGATCTATGTTTGTTTGTTTTCTTCTAGTTGAACATTCCCCAGTTGTTTCTATGCTAATTAAAGTTTGAGAACAGGTGAGCCCCGTGGAACAGAATAGAAACCTGATAAGCCACAAGTAGGTGGTGCTTACTCTGCTCATTCAGGTACTTTGTAGAAAAAAGAAAACCCTGGCTCAAAAGCAGAATCTATACATAAATGTGGTAGGTGTAGTTTTGAAGTCAGTTAGGACTCTGTGTTACAAACATTAGACAGCCAGATCCAAGTGGCGTAAGTAATAACAAATTCAGTCACTTGCCTTACTGGAAAACCCCGGGTAGAAAAGGTTTTCAGGTTGATTTTTCCAGTAGCTCTTGACATTTCAAGAACCTGGTAATTTATATTTTTGCTCAAACATCCTCAGTATTAGCTTTAGCCTAAAGTTGGCTGTCTTTGTGTTTATAAGGTGTTATCACAGCAAAAAAAGAAAGGCTATATTCTTTCTCATTCATGTCCGGTGCCTGTGGAGGTCCACGTTACCATGGGTCTTTTGTGGTGACTGTGACAGCGTTTTTCTAGGGTCTGGAACCAAGCAAGGTTGGTATGAAACATTGGGCATCACCATCAGTCTGTGATGTGGTTGAATGTTTTTTTCCTGTCTGGGTTGTTCTTGGATCTTCTGCATTCAAACCTGGATCCTAGGCCCTCCCAGAGATTCTGTGAGCTACGTAATACCCTGTATTGATCCCTTTCTACTTAATCTGTATAAAGTAGATCATGTTTTTGCAACTAAGACTAGTCATTGATGCTGGAAATGTTTGCATATAGAAGACCATTAAAGAAATGGGAATATGGAATTAGTTATGTGATCCAGTTGGGTTTGAAGCCATGCAGAGTGAAACATTTTCTTAAACATTGTCTATGGCTAATTGGAGTGAAGTGCCTACTAAAAGCAATGTTTTGATGATCTCATTGGTAAACTATATGGCTGCTTCCATAGACAGTAGAATCTCTGAAAATTGACCACCCAAGGAGCAGTAACAAACTGGTCAACATATGGACTTGGTCAACACAAGTAACTTGGCCTACTGTACTGATATGTGAAAATTAGGTCAACTTAAGGAGGTGGTCACTGTAGGGAGGTGGTCAACTATAGAGGTAATATTTAAAATACTGTAATATTTTAAAGCAGCGGTTCTCAACCTGTGGGTCGCGACCCCTTTTTAACAATGAAAATACATTGCGGCATTAGGAAGGTTCAGAACCACTGTTTTAAAGAAATGTGGCAATATTGGTTGTGTGTAATTATGCTAGAAGGTGTAAAGAAAGAGAAAACAGGCTCAGGGTTTTAAATTCTTGCCTGAGTTCCAAGCCAGAAAATAAGGGATTTTTATAACTGGCCTAAAAGAATATCATCTCTTACAGCCACATGGTTGATGAAGCTGAACATCAACGTAAGTTCTGATCCTGTGACTTGTTGAATTATAATGTAAGCTGAAGTCAAAGACTTGCTAGATTCCTTAAGAGCAGGTTAGGGCAATGCAAGAAAAAGAATGGGACTCTGCAAACTGGAGTGGAGACATTTGGGAGGACTCAGATGACTCATACGCCCAACCTCCAACACCTCCCTAAATCTTCTTCATCAGCAGGATAGCCCTTCTTCTCTGAAGGACACAGACCTGTCTGGCCACCCTGTAGAGACCTTGCTGGCTTCTAAAAAGATAGCAATCCCTTGTCACCCACTTCTATGAGCTCCTCTTTACTACCTTTTACCTATTTGAGGTCAGATCAGTGTGTCCCGCAGAACTAATCATAAAGTCACACCTTGGAAGAAATATATTTACTCTACCACTACTGCTACTAGCATTACAATTTTTATATGCCCTCCCCAAACTGCAAGATTTTGCAATCTATATCTATAAAAGTTTGTATAATGTCGATCATAACCTGTCTTAATTTTCTTCTAACTAACAAGAACATCTGTTTTTGCAAAGACTCCACTAAAATACTACATTTCCCAAACTTCCCAACACCCAGGGGTGGCCGTGTGTCACAGTCAATGAGACTTAAGCGTAAGTCTGCTGATTATGTCTAAAAACATTTTGGTATCCAAAGTGCTCCTCTTTCTTCTATTCCTTCCTCCTCCTTACTGGCTGGGCTTGGTTATAACTTCAGGAACTCTAGAGGTCGTCTTGCTCTCATGAGAGAAAGGCCATGAGAACTGGTTGGATCTTCCATCTGACATTTTTAAGCTCCTGCACAAACATTTTTAAGCTCCTACAGCAAAATGACTTACTTAATCCCTTCTTTTTATCATTTAATCAAGGGGGAAAGAAGACTTAATTCATTTAAATCACTGTTTAGTTGAGTTTACTCTTACTTTCAGCCAGATACAATTATACATAAGTAATGAAGCAAAATATAGCATGTATTTTCCCCTCAGAAAAATAAATATCCCTGAGCTTTACTGATTGGGCTGATTGACATCCCATACTAACCTTTTCTTCAATAAGTTTGGCCAGAGAAATGCTGTGTGCTAATTGGCTTAAGACAGTAGTGCCCTCCCCAGGAGCTGGGGTCAATCCCATTAAATCTGCTCCTTTGCATCTCCATGGGAGAAAAATGCTGACAGGAAAAAGAGAGGTTTGGAGGCAAAGTCTGCAAATAATGTGTCCACTCCATCCCTGTTATGGATAGAGCATTTAAATTTAATGCTAATTACTCTTTTTCTGCTTTCTCAGTCACTGAGCAATCAGCTGGTTGGACTTGACTTCCCATGTAATTTGTAGCAGAGTGACAGAAATGAATCCACTGACTTGTGCCTTGGGGTCTGATTGCCAGTTTAGTTAACAAGCTTACATAGCAGATTTCATGAATCAGCATCTTTGAGCTTAGCTAATGTGATTCCTGCACCCTTACTTCCAAGACCTGTATCTGCTCTGCCTGTAAGAACAAACCAGATACTGAGTCTGTAAGGATGAGGGTCAGATCCCAAACGAGGAAATTTTCCAGGTAAATGGAAGCCAACACACTCACCTTCTAGGGGTCTCCACCTGGTGTACCTCCTTGAGGCTGTCACTGATGCCGTGTTATATGTTCTCTATGTAAAATTTCAGCAGTAACATTTGTTCCATCTCCAGGAGTACTGAAGATATAGAATGGTCCAGCTCCAGTTCCTGTCTTGACAGCAGAATTCCTGAACTGTTAAATGGGTTCGCTTTGATCAGCTGCAATTCAGTTTAAGGATCCTATAGCAGCTGTAACTAGGATTATTATACCAACCACAAAAATGTAGGGTGGGTTTATAAAATAAAAAGATTGATTTTATAACCCTGATGCCACCAGTGTCCTTGCAAAACATCTGGGCTATAGTAAATTCACTAATAATTATTGAGTAAAATAAGATACACATCTGGCTAATAGAGATCTTATCAATGATAATCAATAGGGTGAAGAGAGTCCTGGACTGGAAGAGAGAATCCGTAAGTGCTAATTTTGTTTAGTGTGGGTGTGACCATGAACAAATCACCTCAGTGGAATGAGCTTCAAGGTTCCTGTTAGCTATAAAAATCTGAGTACTGTACTCATTAAAGTTAAATATTTCCTGAGCAGTTTATCTCATTAATTTACTTAAAAAGACTTATTTCATATCACAAAGTACAACTTTATTGCAATGTCTGAACCAATTATAACAAATTTTGTGTTTGTGGAATCTAAATTAATGAGGTTTAACTGCCTGCTAATTAAAACTCCTCAGAATTCTTTCTATAAAGACTTTCTCTTCAAGAGTTCAAATTTGTTGATGAAATTTTCTCATTAGACTTCATGATGAGCTTCGAAAATAAATGATCAGATTGTCAGCCCTACAAAGAAAACCTCTGAGATATTCTCCCCAGTTTTTACTATGGAAGAAAGTAACAAACAGAATAGCCTTTTACAAACCTGGCCTTAATGTTGTCTCACAGGTAACTCATTCTCTTAAAGAGATTCTTGTAATGGGTAGGACGTAGTGACTCATGCTGATAATCCCAGCACTTTGGGAGGCCAAGGCAGGAGGATCACTTGAGGCCAGAGTTTAAGACCAGCCAGAGCAACATAGCAAGGCCTTGTCCCTACAAATAAAAAGTAGAAAAATTAGCCAGGTGTGGTAGGATGCACCTATAGACCCAGCTACTCAGGAGACTGAGGCAGGAGGATCACCTGAGCCTAGTGAGCTGTGATGACTCCACTACACTCCAGCTTGGGTGACAGAATGAGATCCTGTCTCAAAAAAAAAAGAAGCAAAAAATAAAAAGGGAGGATTCTTGTGATAACAGAAAACCAAACCATAAAATGCTATTGAGGTTCAGTTAGCAGATTCATTTGTTGGGTTTTGATCGCATCTCTGATAGAGCGTAGTAAAATTTTCATTCATTATAGTCGTTAGTCCCTGTCAGTAATAAGGTTGTAAAGAAACTCGTTTGTGTTCAACTTCTAATTAGTGTAATAAATGGTGGCTCTGTGTAGAACACTTATTGGTAATGGATCAGCAGTGTAACCTGCTTAAAAGCCATTTATGTAGGCTAGGAAATTTGCTTGGAATAGCTAAGGGCAAGGTGATACCTCCTAGTCTAGTAAGAGACAAGGGCATCTGGTCAGATGAATCCTGTTCCAGAGTCAAGAAGAAGTTGATTTACCCCAGAGGAGAGAGGTAATTGCTTCAACCAATCCAGAGGTGGTTTGTGGGGAGATTTCTTTGGAGGGAAGTGTTTGTTTTTGCTTGCAATGGAAGAAGAGTTCCATTAGATGAGTTTTACTCCACAAACAATGGGAAGACCACCTGCATCAGATCATCTGGGAAGCTTATAAGAAATGTAAGCCCCCAGGATATACTCCAGATCTCTGTGGATAGGACCCAGGAATGGGAGTGGTTGATTATAAGCATGCCAGATTACTCCTACGCTCACTGGAACTTGATAGACATTGACAGGAGACTCCTAAGAGAAGAGACCGAGAAATAAATTAGGTGCCGCAAAGACATCAGAGCATTATGTAATTAAGTGCTGAGAAGCCATTTAACTTGTATTTATTATTTGGATATTTGCCCCCAACAGCTGAGATAGGCTATTAGGGTAGAGAGAATAATAAGAAATGGATTTTTCAGTCCTTTAGAGGCGTTGGGAGTTTTTGGTTTTGTGTGGTTTAGTTTTCCTTGCTCTATATGATCTTATTTTAGTTATGTGTATTTGAGTTGATTGCATAAACATTTTTGCACTTTTAAAATTTCTCCTACTCATGGAAAGCTGTGCATCAGTAATTCATAATTCTGTCTAGGATACTTTATACTTTGGGCATCTGATTAAAAGCTTCAATTCTGACTTCCACAAATGCATGCACATCAGCATTCAAAGTGTTATGTTTAATTTCTGGGGATCTATAGACCCACAATCTGTGAACTCCCAATTGAGAACCTCCAACCTGAGCCTAAACTGCCCAGGCTGCTGCTCTGCAGTCCAAGTGGCTCCTTCTGTCACACTGTCACAAGGAAATATTTGTGTGGATCAAATGGATAAAAGCAAAAGTACAGGATTCAGTAATTCTCAAGGCCTTGACTCAGAGCTTTAAATATGTCAGAATTGTCCCCCCAAATATTCGCTTCTCCACAAGAATATTAGAGGTTTCCCTGTCTTGGGCAGCAAGTCCCAGAAAATCCTAAAATTATACTCTTCACTCATCAAGGCCCGGAGCCATATTTAGCAAAAGAGCTATATAATTAAAGGCACATTTGATGAATTGAATAGGATTACATCCTACTAATAACATTAGATTCCTGATCAGGCTTAGCATCTATATTTTACCATTACAACTGGAGATGACATTGTCTAGCATATGGGTTTTACAATGTCAGGGTTAGGCTAGGGATATGTGACATGGCCCTGGGCATGGTATATACTAGATTTTTAAAACACCATTCATTTTGGAAAAAAGAAAAATCAAATTAAATCTCCTTTAATGGCACCAGAGACACCTAATGTGAATAGAGAATGTTCTTACAGCAAGAATTCTATACCTTTTTCAAAAATAGGATCACCTGTAGTTAGTGTAATCTAATATATTTTAGATTAAATATAACTTAAATAGCTCGCTCAATAACTTTTATCTGTTTTATCATGTTTACTGGCAGCTAGTGTTCTTCAATATTTAAGAGCACACTTCAAGTGCCCATGAATGCTTGCTTAGGCTCATTCCATAAAGTTAATTTCTAATATCTTTTTGTGCTGATAGTCATTCACACTTAGGATTTTTGCTGTTGATATGGTTAATCTTGTAGTCTCTGAAGAAACAGGTGCTTTGTGGAGTCCAGCTTTCTTGCTTAAAAGCAAATCCTTAGAGTTAAGGGTGTTTAGATGTAATTTTCACTTTTCACTTTGTTCTGGAAAACTCGGAATAAATAAAAATCCAAATCTATAGCCCATGCCCACAGCCCCCCCTCTTGAAAGTAATCAACCTCAGTCTCTGAAATTTCAAAGGAAAACCCTGAAAGAAACCTACTAAAATCATTTTTTAATTAGACATTTAGCAGTTCCTAAAGCAAGTTATAATTTGGCCTTCAAAAGCAGTATTTTGTAAGAAGGGATCGTTTTAATTGGTATGTTCTTATTTAGCATATTTTATCAGACATTAAGGTTTAGAATCTAAATATCATATCTAAGCATGCCAGACTAAGAATATGCATGATTTCTTCTGTCTTCTAACCAGCGACAGCAGGGCACATAACTGGATGTGTCTGTGTAGACGGATCTCTCGAAGAAAAGAAAACCTTTTTTATTAGCTGTGACTTGATATCATGTTTGGGAGACCTAGGGCCACCAATTTTATTGTGTGTGGGTCCTACAGAGCCTGTTACTCAAAGTGCAGTCCTTGGACCAGTGGCATTAGCATCACCCAGGAGATTGTTTGATAGCTTGTTTGATTGAACCACCAATCCGTGAATCTTACCCATACCTCCTGGATCAGGATCCCTGGGGGATTCTTATACACTTTCAAGTTGAGGAAGCAATATTGTCTCGGATACCAAATCAATCATCCCAACCAAATATATACATCCTCCACCTACTTCTCCCCCACTAGATATACACAGCATTGCTTTCAAAGGAATTGAGTCTTGAAGTAGTGTTTGTAAAGTGACTTAAAATAGGAAGTCGTATGTGCCTAAATATTGGAGTGCGTGTGTTCAAGCTAATTGACATAAAAAGGAAGTTATGTACATACAGTGAATCTCATTTCTCACTTTGTTTTTCTAGTATGTGGTTTGGCGAACACTTTCACTTATTCTTCTCATTTTAATATCATATATTGGGAGATTTTTCTTAATCAGGAGACACCTACATATAGAAAGATCTCCCAGTATAGCATGTTAAAATGAAGAAAAGGGTGAATGAAGGTGCACCACAAACTCCTTTTAACATCTTTGGAGACCCCTTTCAATGCCAGTTATTGAACAAACATCAGTGCCTACTCTGTGGCTGCTCTTTCACTGGGGAGAAAGGAAAAACAGCTCATATGCCAATAATTATAAAGACAGGGTGTCCTGGGATTAAAGAGAGCACCTGTTTTGCATGAGAGTACTAGGAAATCTTAATTTAGTGGAGGGGACATTTGAACTGAATCTTGATCCATAAGTAGGATTCTCCCCAGAGAAGAAGGAGGAAACTGCACAACAGGCAAACATAAAAATGAATATAAAAATACAGAAGTGGACAGCTGCGTTAACACATCTGTTCTTGATCTTCTTGTTAGTAGGAAGCTACTGGAGGATTTTATTCAAAGAAATGACATCAGATTTGTGTTTGAGAAAGATAATTTTGGTAGTTCAGTGGAAATCGAGCAAGGGGAGGTCAGAGGCAGGGAGATCAACTGTGAAGTGATTGCAACAATCTGAATGGTAGAAGATGGACCTGGATGAGGCAGGGAAGGAGGCAATAGTGGTGTTAGGACTGAGTTCAGAAATGTATTAGAAGTACAACAGACAGGATTGGAGACTGAGCAAAGAAGGGGAGTAGAGAGAGTACAAAGACAAGACAGACTTTGATGATTCTAATTAGAAGAAGCTGATGGTTGTTGATGCCATTCAATTAAGATGCAAAATAAGGCATTTTCCTACCTTTTCTACTTTTTTCCCCTACAGTTGCTTCTTGTTTTTATCTCCCCTTCCATGTGAGATAATTGTAGATACATATGTGGGCCGTAACACAAAGAGATCCACCTTCTAAAACTTATATTATCTATGGGCAATGTTGACTTAGAATATCTATATACAGTAGAACCTCTGTAAGTTGACCAACCAAGGGATTGTAACAAACTTGTCAACATATTGATATGGTCAACATATGGAACTAGGCCTTAGTACATGTAGTGCATGCCTGGTTTGTGAAAATTAGGTCAACATGAGGAGGTGGTCAATGTAGGCAGGAGGTCGGCTATGGAGGTTCTACTGTACTTTCATGCTCATTTCTAACTAGTCACTTTCCTGACACCTCCCCCGTGTTCTCTCCTACATATACTTACAGGCTCTCAGGCATCCTGCCCTGCTAGGGAAAATCATTTCCCTGGTGGTCAGTGGTGCCTGGTGTCCATCTGGTGCCCCCCTGGCTGGGACTGCCCACCGTGGGTGGGTGCCCTCTGCAGAATGGCCTTCAGTGTCTGCCTTTAGGAACTGTGGCTTCTGCAGTGCCTTTTACCATGTGGTTAGGTATGTAGAATGTTGAGTGTGATTTTGGTCTTGGCTCTCCCCAAATGACTGAAAGAGTCACTTAGGGTCTTTGTTCCACATTTCTGGAAATTTGTTCCTATAATAGTTAGGACTTGGGTATGCAAGTGACAGATGGACAGATCAAATTAACTTAAGAAGCATAAATGTACTCGCTTGCACTGAGCTGGGAAGTGTGATAAAAGCTCACTTCGGAGATTCTGGGACTCACACAATATGATCAGTATTCTCTCCTCCTCTCCACTTTTGCCTGTTTGTGACCCTCATGCTCTCCATGGTGTGGCTAATATGGCCATTGGCAGATCTGGGGTCATATCCATATAGTTCAACATGAGGCATGAGGAATAAGACTTGCCCCTCCACCATCAAGGCAAGACCTTACCAGGGAAGGGCCCAGGTGGCCTCATTGACATCCTTTGTCAATCCCATGGATGAATCACTTGTTCAGGGGATACAGTATGTGAGGGTGACTCAGCCAATGACTCAAACTATGCAACTTATCCTTTGATGGTCCTGGGATTGGGGCATCAAGTTGGCAGCCTTAACAAAACCAAATGGAAAGAGTGTAAGTCTTCCGAAGGAAGAGATTTTGACAGACAGGGCTGGGCAAACCAACTAATGTCCATTTAGTTCTGCCTGGTCAGCATCTTCTTCTATGGGTGTCCCTTCTGGGAATTATGATCAGTGCTGAGAGAATAAGGCAAGGATGGCGGTACACAGTGAAATGTTTAAATGTGTGAGGCTGAACTCTGAAGGACTCTAGACCTAATAGCCTTAATTGTCTTTGTAAAATTGAAAACAAAGCCACTTGCTAAAACAGAGGAGGGCAGAGTAGGAAACTTAAAAGAACTAGTTGAGGGTTTGAGGAATGAGATGTGGGTGACCAGGGAGAACAAAAAGGACTGCTAAGAGATACCAAGGACCTAAGTGGGGTTGGAGACTTACCAGTCAGGGTTCTCCAGAGAAACAGTAGGATGTATGTGTGTATATACGTATCTACACACATCATACATGTGTGTGTTATATGTGTATGTACCATACATACATACATATACACACACAATGTATACGCACACATACATATATGTGGAGAGAATTTATTTCATGGTATTGGCTTGCACAGTTGTGGGGGCTGCCAGGACCAAATCTGCAGGGCAAGCCTGTAGTCTGGAAACTCAGATTGGGCTACAGTCTCGTGGCAGAATTTCTTCTTCCTGAGAGAAACTTCAGTTTTGCTTTGAAGCCCTTCCAATAATTACATGAAGCCCACCTTTTTTATCAATCTCCTGTGGCCAAGAGCAGTGGCTCATGCCTGTTACCCGTGGACTCTGGGAGGCTGAGGCTAGTTGGTGGATCTCTTGAACTTAGGAGTTTGACACCAGCCTCAGCAAGAGAGAGACCCTGTCTCCACTAAAAACAAACAAACAAAAAAATAGCTGGGCATCATGGCAGGTGCCTATAGTCCCAGCTGCTCAGGAGGCTGCAGCAAAAGGATCTCTTGAGTCCAAGGCTTTGAGGTTGCTGTGAAGTCTGATGCCATGGTGCTCTACCCAGGGCACTGAGTGAGACTGTGCTTAAAAAAAAAAAATAGTAATCTCCTTACTTAAAATCAGTTGATCATTAGCTGCTAACCACATCAACAGAATGCCTTTAGCAACATCTAATTAGTGTTTGAGGGAAGTAACAGGTACTGCAGCCTCACCGAGTTGCCACCTGCAACTGTCACAGAGTCTTAAGCCCTGTGAGCCAATCTGCATGATATTTGATTACTTTCTCCTCTTCAGTTTAGCTGAGGTGAATGTTAAATATCTGACATGTAAGAGCAGAGAACATGAACTGTTGAATCAATTAAAGAAAGATTGGAGGATGGAGATATTGGAATCTAGAGGGAAGAATGGGATCGTGTCCCTTAGGGTCGCTGCAAGACTGAGAAGTTAGTTCCCCAAGTGTAAAGAAGTGATCATCAGCATTGACCATACAGCTTAGAATCAATAATGCATGAAAAATACGTATGTTGGGCACTGAACTAAGTACTACATTAATTTTAAATTATTATCATTGCCATGGTTTCATTTAACTGTCAAGGAACTGACAGTTTCCATATAAAGTCAAAGACGAGATTTAGTGGGAGGAAGAGAATGAGGTAAGTATGGTGTAGTTTATTTATTTATTCAACCAACAGTTATTTAATAAGCATTGTTTATGAGCCAGGCACTATTTTAGGTATTGGAGATATAGTCGTGAACAGAACAAAATCTCTGCCCTCCCCCTTTTGATGGGAGGAAGATCAGTTAATAAGAAACAACTTCAACAAACAAAACAAGCAGTGAGTCCGGTGGTAAAATTGTAGAAGAAGAAAAGTAAAGCTGAGTTAGGCAGCAGAATGATGGGGCCAGGCAGAGCTGGGGCAGAATGACAGACTCACAAGGGAAACCCTTTCTGAAAAAGTGACTGTCTACTAGGAACCCCAAGGCACAAAGGGAGAGAATGGACCAGGGCGGTGGTTCTCAACCTGTGGGTCGCAACCCACAGGAACTGTATGGAAGGGCTGTGGCATTAGGAAGGTTGAGAACCAATGTACCAGGGAAAGAAAGTGATGTGTGCAGAGTTCCCTAAGCCAGAGCTTGATTCTCCCATGCAGATGAGAGGGGAGGGAGGTGAACTTGGATGGGTGGAAAGGGGCCAAGTAAGTCATTCCTTGTTCTCTGGAGTTCACAGTGGCGAGGTGGCAAGCCGCAGAGCACTGACCAGGAAAGTCACCAGATCTGACTTGCCTTTTATACGGGTCCCTTTGGAGGAGAAAGGTGGAAGAGGAAACAGGTTAGGAAGCTATTACTTCAATCCAGGCAAGAAGGGTCTGTGATTTGAGACCAGTGCCAGGCATTGACTCAACCAGGGTGTGGCATGGGGATGCATCACTGAAGTGACATGTGCGCAGGGATCAAGGTGGTCTGGGACCCTGGAACAGCATTTCTGGAGGTGTCTTCTATACCGACATGGAGCTTGCTCAAAAAGGGGCAGGATGGGGTGGGTGCAGGGAGGACTCTGGTCCACGTCCTGAAGTCTTCTATGAGAGAGAGGGAGTAACTAAGATGATGGTGAAGGACAGAGGTGTAAAGAGGCAGTTAGCTGGAGACAGTTGAGGCTCTTGCCTCAGGGCCTTTGCATGTATGGCTTTCTTCCCTTGGAACATTCTCTTTCTAATATCCATGTCACTCAATTTTGTCTTCCCTCCTTCCCTTGAGTGTCTATTTGAATAGAATAGAGGACTTTTGGTCCAGCTCTATGTCACATGGAATGTAGGGATATGAGAGGCCTCTGCCTGAGAGGTCTGTGTGGAAGTAGCGTCCACACCGACTGGGGTATTTATTGACTGCGGGTCAGGAGTTTCAGTGGGCACAATGGGGAGTTTCTGAAGAGAAGTCAGTAGATGAGGAAAGAATCAACAGGGACAAAGTAATGCAGGACTGCAGGGAACAGGTGCAGGGATGGGAGCTGAGGCCCCCAAAGTGGATCAACTGAACTCAGGAGCCCTGGTAAGATGGAAGCTGCCAGTGTGTGCAGCCTCACTCTTCCCCTAGGAGAGTTCCACCAGGTAGAACTTGGGTGGCCACAGGAGATGTCAGCGGGCATTGTCTGAAGTGAAGTGGTGTGAGGAGTGGCCAGGTACTTAGAAGTGCCCTGCCTAGGTGGCTCTTAAGATGCTCAGTTCCTAAATGAGCTGTAGCTGGAACAGCCTGAAGCCCTGACTACCAGCCAGGTGCACCTGGCAGAGAGGAAGCAGGCCCCGACAGGTGTTTACCCATCACAGTCAAGTCCTTCAGGATCCTGAGTGCTGTTTCCAATGCCAGCCTCGTTGGCCTTTATAGAGAAGTGAGTTCCCTATACTTGGAGGTGTCTAAGCAAGTGGGTGTCCACTTGGAAGGAATGTGGTGGACAGAAGTTTGGCTATTTCTTAGGGATTGAACTGGATGACCTTTATTTTCCACTTGACTGGGAGCATCTGTGATTCTCCATCAAACACTGCCTCGGTATTCACCTCTGTAAGGACAGAGTGCAGGTGTGTCTCAGCTGGGGAATTGTTTATGAAATGAAAGGCTTGTGGGACTTTAAAATGGTTTATAAATGTGGAGACTATATTAAAAATTAGTTGATATCAGCAACTTTTACAGCCTGAGCACATGAAATGTCACTTACATTTAAATCCACATCAAAGGATCTGGGTTAATTATTTGTATACTTGCTATTAGTGGATACCATGTCCCAGTGACTGTTCTTTATTGTGCATTTAGAAGTGCTAATTCAATATGAATGTTTGCAGTAAGCAGAGGGCAGCACAGTGCCTCCCTCTGTGGTTTCATATTGAGCTGGAAGCGAGAGGGTTGCAAGCATGTTAAGACAGACCAGGAGCTAACGACTCTACCAGAAGTGGGTCAGTAACTCCATCCTCTCTGCTTATGACATGGACGTCAGCAGATCTGTAGAAAGGCAGATGAGCTTTTTGGATGGCAAGCTGTAGCTACCTGTGGTGATGACGTGGAGGGCAGAGTGGCTGGAGTTCTTTCTGGATGTTTGTGGTGCGGGGAGATTCCAACCACAGAATTCAGGTGTGGCAGCTGCTCTCCAGATTGGTTAAGGGAGCCCTAGCAGTGCACCAAGAGGTATGGTTGTGCTGTGGTTGAGAGTATGTTCGCTGCCCAGGAAGGATGAGGGCCAAATCCTCCTGGTGTTGTGTGGCTTCTATCTTTTATTAAATACCTACTATGTTCCATCTTCTGGTAAGTGCTTTGCGCACATTGCCTTTAATTTTCCCAGTCAGTACTTTGCACTTTTTTTTTGAAACATAGTCTTACTCTGCTGCTCAGGCTAGAGTATAGTGGCTTAGCTCACAGCAACGTCAAACCCCTGGGTTCAAATTATCTTCCTGCCTCAGCGTCTCAAGTAGCTGGGACTATAGGCACCCACCACTACACTGGCTAATTTTTCTATTTTTAGTAGAGACAGGGTCCTACTTTTGACCAGGCTGGTCTCGAACTCTTGAGCTCCAGAGATCTGCCACCTTGGCTTCCAGAGTGCTAGGATTACAGGTATGAGCCACTGTACCTGGCCACTCTTTGCTATTTGAGGAAGCAAGCTGTTAAGACAAGCTGGTCCCTGAACGGATCCCACATAGTAACTATACCTCAAAGGTCTAGATCTCAGCTGCGTTAGGTTCAAAATGTTGGATTTGTATAGCCAGAGGTGAATGGGTGCCCAGAAGACTGACACACACTTTCCTGATTCATAAGGAACTGAGGTATAAAAGCAGAAATGCCAGCATGTTGTTTTGCAATAAGAAAGAAAGAAAAAAAAAAAAAACAATCCCGTGAACCAGATACACATGTCCTCTGACCACAGCATTCTCTCCAAAGGCAAGTTTATGTGAGAACAAAATTCCAAGTGGAAGGAATGTGGGCTGAGTGAGGTCTGAGTGCTTAGTGGCAGGATCATGGCCTGTGAAAGTCTTGGCTCTAGCATCAGTCCACCTGCTGTGACACGGATGCTGAGGTTGCTGTCACAGTGAGGAGGACACTAGCTTCCCCCAGTCTCTGCTTGCAGTGCCACTAACACTGAAGGTTACCAACTGGGCTGACATGTCCTTTCTTTCAACATTTTAATATTGAGGCTTCACAAAGTTGTAGACTTAACTTTGAGAGCAAGTTTTCTCTTTGTGATATCTTTGCCTGTCACTGTTTTATTATTTTTGTTTTATGGCTGTAAGCTCTACAGAGAAATGTTATTGTTCCATTTCCAAATCTGTGGGAAAGGGTAAAAAAAGAAGCACCATATTATCAGCCCCATCTTCTAGGGCTGATACCAATCTTGTATCCCTGGGATAAGGCCTATTTGATCATGATGTATAATTTTTTTTAATGCGTAGCTGCAATCTCTTAGCCAAGATTTTGTTGAGTATTTTTTCATCAATATTCATTAGTGAAACTGGTCTATAGTTCTCCTTTTTTCATTGGGTCCTTTCCTGGTTTTGGAATCAGGGTGATGTTTGCTTCTTAGAACGTGTTAGGGAGAGTTCCTTCCTTCTCAGTATTTTGGAATAGGTTCTGCCATACAAGCTCATCTTTGAAGATTTGATAGAATTCTGGTGTGAAGCCATCTGGTCCAGGGCTTTTGTTTGTTGGAAGCTTTTTTATTGTTTCTTCAGTATCAGTGCTTGATATTGGTCTGTTCGAGAGATCTATTTCTTCCTGGATAAGTCTAGAGAGAGGGTATGATTCCAGATATTGGTCCATTTCCTCTACATTGTCAAATTTCTGGACATAGAGTTTTTTATAGTAGTTAGAAATAATCTCTTGTGTCTCTGTGGTATCAGTTTTTATTTCCCCCTTTTCATTTTTGATTGAGGTTATTAAGGATTTTACTTTTAATCTGGCTGATGGTTTATTGATTTTATTTATCTTTTCAAGGAACCAACTTTTTGTTTCATTAATCTTCTGAATGATTCTTTTGTTTTCAATTTCATTTATTTCTGATTTAATTTCAGTTATTTCTTTTCTTCTGCTAGGTTTAGAATTGGATTGTTCTTTTTCATTTCTTTAAGATGATTCCTTAGGTTATTGATGCGTTCTCTTTCTATTTTTTTGGATGTAAGTATCTGATGCAATAAATTTCCCTTTTAGGATTGCTTTTGCAGCATCCCACATGTTTTGGTGTCTTGTGTCTTCATTGTTATTATGTTTGAGGAAGTTAATTATATCCTCCTTTACTTCTTCTTTGACCCAACAGTCACTCAATATAAGATTGTTTAATTTCCATGCCTTTGTTTAGGGATGAAAATTTTTGTTGCAGTTGAGTTCCACCTTTATTGCTTTGTGGTCTGGGAAGAGACAATGTGTAATTTCAATTCTTTTGATTTTGTTGAGGTTTTATTTGTGTCCTAGGATAAATCTATTTTGGATAATGTTTCATGGGCTGATGAGGAAAATGTATATTCCTTTGCTTCAGGATTGTGTGCTCTGTATATGTCTATTAAGATCAGTTGTTCTAGGGTTGTGTTTAAGTCCCTTGTATCTTTGTTTAGTTTCTGTTTAGAGGATCTGTATAGTTCTGTCAGATGAGTATTAAAGTCCCTAGATATTATGGTGTTACAGGGTAACATATTGCTCAGACTAATTAAGGTCTGTTTCATAAATCTGGGACCATTTATTTTGGGGGCATAAATATTTAGAATTGAAATGTCCTCTTGTTGTATTGTTCCCTTGACCAGTATGAAGTGACCATCTTTGTCTTTCTTGACTTTAGTTGCTTTAAATCCAGCTTTCTTGACTTTAGTTGCTTTGTATCTGAAAATAAGATTACGACCTCTCCTTTCTTCTGGTTTCCATCTGCCTGAAATATCATTTTCTAACCCTTCATTTTTGTTCTTCGAGGCTAGACGAGTTTCCTGGAGACATCATATAAATGGCTTGTGCTTTTTTATCCAATCAACCAGCCTGTGCCTCTTCGTGGGGAATTCATTTACATTTACTGAGAGTATTGATGAGTGTGGTAGAGTTCCATTCATCTTATTTTGTGAAACTCCATTGCTTAGTTTTATCCTTTGCATCATTGTGGAAGCTAGGTTTTGTCCTTTAGTTTCTGGGTATTTACTTTGCTGGTGGTCCATTGTGATGGTCAGTGTGGAGAATAGGTCTAAGTACTTCCCATAGAGCTGGTCTTATTATGGCCAATTTCCTTGATGTTTGCATATCAGTAAAATATTTGATTTCTCCATCAATTTTAAAGCTTAGTTTGGCAAGATATAGAAGTCCGGGCTGAAAATTGTTTTATTTAAGAAGGTTAAAGGTAGATGGCCATTCTCTTCTGGCTTGAAAAGTTTCAGTTGAGAAGTCTGCTTTCACCCTGATGGATCTTCCCATTGTAGGTCAATTGGCACTCATTCCTGGATGCTTGCAGAATTTTGTCTTTCATCTTGACTTTGAACAAGTTCATGGCAATGTGCCTTGGAGAAGCTCTGTTTGAGTTGAGATGACCCAGTGTTCGATATTCCTCTGACAGAAGTGTGTCAGAATCTTTAGTGACACTTGGGAAATTTTCATTTATGATATCCTCCAGTAGGGCTTCCATTCCTTTGGGATGATATTCTTCCCTTACAGGGATACATATAATTCATATGTTTGAACACTTTGTGAAGTTCCATAATTCTCTGAGTGAATGCTCTTATTTTTGTCTTTTCTGCCTCTTCAACTGCCTGTGCTAGCTCAAGAGCTTTATCCTCTAACTCTGAGATTCTTTGTTCTCCATGGTCTAATCTGTTACTGATGCTTTCTACTGCATCTTTAAGTTCCCTGATTGACTCCTTCAATTCCTGAAGCTCTGCTATATCCTTTCTATATTCTTCATATCTTTCATCCCTTATTTAGTTCTATTTTTGGATTTCCTTTTGGTTGTTTTCCACTTTCTCAGACATTTTCTTCATTGTTTTAACCATCCAAATTTTAAATTCCCTTTTTGTCATTTCCATAATTTCTTTGTAGGTGGAATCCCCTGCAGTAGCTACTTAATTGTTCCTTGGGAGGAGGGTTGCTCTGTTCTAGTGTTTCATGTTGCCAGGATTTTTCTGTTGGTTCTTCCTCATGACTTTTCTTCTTGTCCACTTCCTTCCCCTACTTTTTCCTTTCATTTCCCCCTTCTCTTTATATTACCTTGTCTCTGTGCTTAGGTGTTGAAGTGTTTTTTTGGTATAAGGCTAACAGGAAGAGAAGAGTGAATAGTGATCAGGGAGAAAAGAAAGGATTAGAGAAAAGAAAAAGAAAAAGGGGAGGGGGCAAAAGGAAAGGTTGACAAAAAGGAAAGCAGAAGAACAGAAAGAGAGAGATGGGAGTAATAGTGATGCTCATCAGGGTGCTTGATCCAATTCCCAGCCTCTGGGGGGGCGGCGGGGGGCTGAGATGTGTTGTTCCCTTGAGGTAAGGAGCTCCTTGCCAGCCTGAGCAAAAACAAGACCCATTTCCACCAAATAGAGGGGGAAAAAAAGCAATATGTTGCAGTGGGGATCTACTGATAGCATCCTTCCAAAGGTCAAAGCTAAAAGTACACCCTAGACCAGGGAATCAATGTTTCCTTGACCCATGCCAATTCTATGGCCCCCCATCCCAGGCCTCAGACTGAGGCTCTGTCTCATAAATGAATACAGATTGACAAAGAATAAAACAGATAATAAAAAAAGAAAAATAATGATAATAAAAGTAAAGAAAGAAAACTGAAAATAAAAATTGTGTAAGACGTAAAAAAGGGGGGTATATCTTAGTTATCTGAAAATTTTATATGGGAAAGATAAGAAAAGTAGAAAAATCTTTATAAAAAGAGAGAGAAAAGGTGAGAAATAGAAAGAAAAGAAAGAATAAAAGGAGCAGAAAAACTGTAGCAAAAATGGAGCTGTTACTATTGAAGAAAGAAACAATGAAAAATTATAAATACAAAAAAACAAAACAAAAAACACAGGAGGAAAAATATGAAAAAGAAAAGTATATGTAATCTGGACAACAGGTGGTGGTCTGGGGTTAAGAGACGCTAATCACGATGCTATATGGCTGTAAAAGATAGGGCCTGAAAGCGACTATCTACCCTGTTTCCCAGAAAATAAGACATCCTCCGAAAATAAGACCTACTTACAAGAAAGATAAGATATCCCCTGAAAATAAGACCTAGCACATCTTTGGGAGAACACCTTAAAATAAGACACTGTCTTATTTTCGGGGAAACACAGTAGCTGCCAAGGTAACCCAGGCCAGTCTTCCTGATTTATTTGCACTCAATCCGCTCAGGGTTGGGAGCTTGAAGCTTTAGTCAGCATGCTGAAGAGACACACCTCAACCTTTCCAATCAGTGCCCCTTGGCCATAAAGTGGCTTTCCCAGAAAAGTGGGTTTCATTTTAGTCTCTCCAAAGGTGGCTTCTGAGCTCAACAGGCGTGCCCCAACCAACCTGGCACTAGGATTCTGTGGGGTGTTCCTCCTGGGCAGCTCTTCACAGTGTCAGTGCCTGGTCAGCAGCTGAACAACAAGAGTTCCACTCTGCCCAGTGACTCAGTTCCATCCAATGGGCACTGTTTAAGATCACTCACTCACCTAAGCTCTCCCAAGGTAGATCCAGCAAATACACAGGTCCAGAAAACTCTGCCAGACTGGCCTTCTCTGTCTGAAACCTGCCTCCTAACCAGCGGCCTCTGCCAGCATGCAAGTACTCACCTTCTGTGCTGGTTCTCTACTGCTCCTGACTTCTTCATTGGTTTCTGGAGTCTTCTTCCACCTCCCTACTCGCCCAGAAGTGATGCCTCTGGGCAGGGCACCCCAGCCAGAGATGGCTGGAGTCCTTTCTCCCCAATCTCACCACCAGCAGCTGCAAAGGAAATGTCTCTAAACCACCATTTTCCTCCACCTTCACAATTTGTCTTGTTTTTTGGTGTTTTTTTTTTTTTTTTAATTAAATCATAGCTGTGATCATGGGGGCACTATACACTGGTTTAATGTGATCATGGGGCACTATACATTGGTTTTATATACCATTTGACATATTTTCATCATACTGGTTAACATAGTGTTCCTGGCATTTTCTTAGTTATTGTGTTAAGACATTTATATTCTACATTTACTAAGTTTCACATGTACCCTTGTAAGATGCACCATAGGTGTAATCCCACCAATCACCCTCCCTCCGACCATCCTCTCCCCTCCTCCCCCTTCCCCATATTCTTAGGTTATAACTGGGTTATAGCTTTCATGTGAAAGCCATAAAATAGTTTCATAGTAGGACTGAGTACATTGGATACTTTTTCTTCCATTCTTGAGATACTTTACTAAGAAGAATATGTTCCAGCTCCATCCATGTAAATATAAAAGAGGTAAAGTCTCCATCTTTCTTTAAGGCTGCATAATATTCCATGGTGTACATATACCACTATTTATTAATTCATTCATGGATCGATGGGCACTTGGGCTTTTTCCATGACTTAGCAATTATGAATTGGGGTGCCATAAACATTCTGATACCAATATCTTTGTTATAATGTGATTTTTGGTTTTCTGTGTATATACCTAGTAGAGGAATTATAGGATTGAATGGCAGATCTATTTTTAGACCTCTAAGTGTTCTCCAGACATCTTTCCAAAAGGAATGTATTAATTTGCATTCCCACCAGCAGTGTAGAAGTGTTCCCTTTTCTCCACATCCAGGCCAACATCTCTGGTCTTGGGATTTTGTGATATGGGCTAATCTTACTGGAGTTAGATTATATCTCAAAGTAGTTTTGATTTGCATTTCTCTGATGATTACAGATGATGGTCATTTTTTCATATGTCTGTAGGCCGTGAGCCTGTCTTCTTCAGAGAAGTTTCTCTTCAAGTCCCTTGCCCAGCCTGCGATGGGATCATTTGTTCTTTTCTTGCTTATACGTTTGAGTTCTCTGTGGATTCTGGTTATTAAACCTTTGTCAGAGACATAACCTGCAAATATCTTCTACCATTCTGAGGTCTGTCTGCTTGCTTTACTTTCTGTGTTCTTGGCTGTGCAAAAGTTTTTTAGTTTCTTGATCAGGTCCCAGTAGTGTATTTTTGAAGCTGCTTCAATTCCCTGGGGGGTCCTCCTCATAAAATATTTGCCCAGACGGATTTCTTCAAGGGTTTTCCCTGCACTCTCTTCTAGTATTTTTATAGTTTCATGTCTTAAGTTTAAATCTTTAATCCAGTGAGAGTCTTATCTTAGTTAATGGTGAGAGGTGTGGGTCCAGTTTCAGTCTTCTACAGGTTGCCAGCCAATTCACCCAGGACCATTTGTTAAATAGGGAATCTTTTCCCCACTGAATGTTTTTAATTGGCTTTTCAAAGATCAAATAATGGTAAGTAGCTGGGTTCATCTCTTGGTTCTCTATTCTGTTCCAGACATCGACTTCTCTGTTTTTGTGCCAGTACCATGCTGTTTTGATCACTATCGATTTATAGTACAGTCTCGGGTCTGGTAGCGTGATTCCTCCTGCTTTGTTTTTATTTCTGAGTAATGTCTTGGCTATTTGAGGTTTTTTCTGTTTCCATATAAAACAAAGTATTATTTTTTCAAGATCTTTAAAGTATGACAGTGGAGCTTTAATAGGGATTGCATTAAAATTATATATTGCTTTGGGTAATATGGACATTTTAACAATGGTTGATTCTTCCCAGCCATGGGCATGGTATGTTTTTCCATTTAACATTTTCATCTATTTCTTTTCTTAGAGTTTCAGAGTTCTCTTTATAGAGATCTTTCATGTCCTTTGTTAGATAAACTCCCAAATATTTTATCTTCTTTGGCACTACTGGGACAATTTGTCTTGTTTTTAACGCCTTTATATATTATATCTGGAGGTAGATTAATTATGTACAATTTCCGCTTCCTTAGTCATTTTCTCTTTTATTATTTTTATTTCAAGCCTATCCACCTACAGTGTCTTACCCCAAAGTAACACCATTTACCTGGTAGCAGCCACCTGCATTTTAAGGTATTGATTGCTAAGAGAAAATAAGTTGGCTCATTCATTGCCTTTCTGGAACCCCACACCAGGATATGATTATATGGCTCAAATGTGCTGGTTGTTAACAGCTCACTGGTGGATATGTGTTATAATCTGCATATTTTATTCTGTAAATAACTCACATTATATTAACTTGGATGTCTAATATTGCTTTTCAGAGGTAGATTTCTTATAGAGTTACATACATTCTTAGTAACTGTCCTGCATTTATTGTATTAGAAAATAGAATTATTTTTATCTAAATCATCTTAGACATTAAAATAATATGTTATTTCAAATCAGAGGGACCTACTTACTACCAGAGAGTTCTTCAATAATTAAAAGATGCAAGCAAGATTTGTGGACAATGCAATTTTCGTGATGCATTGAAAAATATGTCGTTACAGCAGCTTTTATTTTCTTAATATCTTAAAATTGCTTGGCAAAACAAAAGAGAGAGGAGAGTGGTCAAGAACCTTTCCAATCTTTTATTAGGATCATTTTTTAAGCAGAAAATCTAAAGTAATTATTAACCGTACATTTTACAATTAATGTTTTGTTCTATTTGCTTTATCACTGTCTATGCATGTGTCTATCCCTTTCTCCATCTTATTTTTGACATTTTATTTTAAAATTTAATTATAAATTAAATTACAGAAATCAGTACACTGCACCACTGAAGAGTACAGCATGCATAAAATTAATTGGAATTTGATGTGTATTTTTAAGGTAAAATTTGCATATAGCAACATACACAAACTTGAAGTTTCTCATTCAGTGAGTTTTGACAAATGCACATATGTATGCATATGTGTTATGCCAATCCCTAACCAAGCTACAGGTACTATTGTCACACAGCATGAAAATACTAATGTCTCTTCTCAGTAAATTCCCACCCTACCTGCCTACCAAGAGGGAATCAACATTCTGGTTTTTTCTCAGCCTGTTTCATATAACTTAATATAGTTCTAGAATCAGATAGTGTATGTACTACTTTGGGTGCGTACTATTTTGCGTAAGTCTTCTTTCACTCACCATACTTTTGAAATTCTTTTTTTTTCTTTTCTTTTTTGCACATCATTAATCTATACCCATCTTGGTGCTGAGTAATATTCCATTGTACGGTTATAACACTTTTTTATTACTGATCAGTGGTTCACAGGTAAGGCTATTATGAATAAAGCATCTAATGCAAGTCTTTGTAGGCATAATCTTCCTGCTTACTTTTGAAACCCCTGGTATCCTAGCATAGGATCTGCATATAGTAAGTACTCGATGTTTATTGTCCTGACACAAAACTTACATGATATGTATGTAGGTTTTCTGGTATACCATGCTAGCTTCCTAGCTACCTGAGTCAAAGGCCATCTACAAAATGGAAGCTGAGAACTAAGTTCTCACTAATTATTGAAGCTATGCTAGAACCTAGGTCTCCTGACTCCTGGCCCTGTGCTATTTTGACAGACTGGGCTGAAGGTGTTTCTTCTTTACATCCTACATCCCCATTGGCTCTGCACCATGGTTATGGCCTTTAGGAGTTTCTGATTTGCACTTTGGCCAACCAGAAAATGGCTGTTATAGTTTAAGCTCCTGCTCACCAAAACTTATGATCTTTTTGCTCTTCCATTTCATCTTGTTTTCTCACTGCTAGATCGTCACTGTGTGTGTGTGTGTGTGTGTGTGTGTGTTGGGAAGGCAGTGGCCAGAGGGACTAGGGAGTTGGAGGTGAAGCCAATCTGATGTAGCAAAGTCTTTCTCTACTGTGTCTCCACCAGCTTCTCTGGGATCATGAAAACCAGCCTCAGACCTGATTCTGCAGAAACATTTATTCACACAGAAACATTTATTAACAAGGAGATTCATATACCACCTAAAATACTCATACCACCTATTTTGTGAACTCAAGGAGTCCCCCGTCCATGGTTTTAGGACTATAGTGTCTGATAGCAGGATCAGATGTTTTCCTGTGCAAGGCAGAGTCCTTCAAGAAGTGACAAGTCAGAGGCCTGAGTGAAGTTCTGGGCCTTAGCTTTCCTCTTAAAGAGCTTGTTAGACAGCTAAGCCCAATACCCTTTCCATGCAAACGTTGAGGTTTCTAGACACACCTCTCTCATATCCTTCATTTCACCATTAAAAATTGATTGCTAATATTATTCTCCACTAATAAATTAACCTTCCCATGCAGATTCAGATAGGGGAATTAGAAGTTTCTGAAACTACCTCTAGGAATGTGAACTCTGACTAGGGTCTTTCCAGTGCTCAGTAACACCACTACCTATAGATTTCTGCTTAGGGTACTTAATATATTAACTAGTAGCTGTTGGGGTGGCCTAACATGACTGTGTGTGCACACACACACACAGCTCGCTATTGATGCCATAGTCTCAATGTAAAACACAAGTTGTGTTGGGAAAGTAGAAGAGTCCATGCATCCTTCCCACCTAGTATCCCTGTGCTACTGGCATTTACATTGGAACTCTGAATTTTCAGTGTGAGGGAATCCTTGAGTAAATATGATTTTCTGCCTCCACAATGAATGTGGTTAAAGCTGCAGCCCTGTTCCTAATCTCCTGCATCTCCTCTCACTCTCACATACAGCAAACCAGTGCACAGGCAACCCAACTGAGAGTTAACTAGTGGAAGGATTTACCTGGGGGGATTTTTAAATGCCAAGTCTAATGTTTAAATGCAGTTCTGATTCTGGTTCTTGGCTATATTATACGTGACTTTCATTTGGATAGAGAGCCACTTTACTCAGGGCCAGCTGCACAGAAATGAGCAGCTGCATAATGCTTTCAAGTGACTCTTTGGACTATGAAAATGCCACTCATTTAGTAACTGCTGCTGTTAATTAAGTTTATAGCCTCATTATTAGTTCCTGGCTCTGCTATTGTTATTAATTATGTTTATATAAATTTATAGTGGTAGCTAGTTCCTCAGGGAATTTTTTAAGTTGTATATTAAAATTATAAATAACAAGTACTTAAGCTTGGTCTCTTATTCTAAGAATAAAAAAATGCTCATAATTCTTTAGGGGAGAAAGAGAAATTTAGGGGAGAATAGAGAAAACAGCTATTGTCATTTTGATACATTATCTTCTAGATTCCTTTCCAAGGGCAAATCAAGCATAATTTATATCATACAGTTTTGTGGCTTAATTTTACCCCTTAACATCTTATTTAATTATTCCTTATTGTTGGACATTTATGTCATTTGTGATTTTTGTTCTTCTAAATAATAGATGCATATTGGAAAGTTGTTGGAAAGTTCTTTAAATAAATATTTGAGAGCATCTCTAATTATCTTCTTTGATGCCTAGAAATAAAATGTTTATGCTTAAAGGTATGAACAGTGTTGAAGTTCTTGATACATATTGAAAAATAGGTTTCCAGAAAATTGTGCCAATGTTCAGTCCACTGGAAGCATTTCACAGTGCCTGCCTTACTGCAGCCATATCATTTAACATATCTAATAAGATTAGAGTAATATTCACTTGCTAATTTTAAAGTTTTGAACTCAGAAACTTGATGACTGAATGAAAGATGCTGGATATCAATTATGGCCTATTATATTTCAAAGTTTCCTTTTGCTTTTGTTGGGAGGAAAAATTTTTTCCTCTTCCAACTTAAGTCCAATAGTTGAAGGCCTGAAAATTATAACTGACTATGGAAAGATTAACAAGAAAAAAAGACAGCATTTATTTATACTTGCACAGGAGAGCTGTTAGTAATGAGTGACCCATGAATAGCCAGAGATGAAGGTTTATATACCAACTTAACAAAGGTGGAAAGGTTTATACACTAACTTAACAGAGATGGAGAGAGGACAATTAGGGCTGCAGTAGGAAAGTGTGAAGATTTGTTGGCACTTTCTGGTGCTTTGAAAATAGGCAGTATGTCTCCATGGCAGCTAAATTCCCCAGAAACTGCCTCAGAGGGGCATTAATGGGGCTATATTGTTGAGAGGTTCCACTTTGATCAGGCAAGAGGAATTCAGATAAGATTCCTTTCTACATCTTCTGCAGCTCAAATATTTCACTGTAAAATAAACATTATATCAACTCTAAGGGTCCTAGTGGGTCATCTCACTTTTTGTTTATTTTTTTATATCACTACTAAGTGACCTCAATGATGAGTTTGTTTTTTATGCTGAAGATTAGTAATAATGATGTTTTATTTCATTTTTAACATATAAATTATCAGTAAGAGATGATATAGGAGGAAAAAAGAAATGACACAAGGATAATTTTTATCACAGATATGAATGCATTTGTTTGGAACTGACAGCTGTATTTGGAATACAAATTGTGCAGAAACAGACACTAGTGTATGGAGGGTATGAACAGCAGTGTGGGTTTCAAGGAATTTTTAATGTGTTTCTCATCACAGTATTATCCCAAGTTCATTTATTTCAGGTTGCAGTGTAAGATTTGTTTAAAACTTCTGAGTTACACTATTTGGGATGAATAGTCATAAATATCAGGGTTGGAAATTTTAATTAATTCCTCCTTGGTTTGAAATTCACCTAGGAAATAGTTTGTTCTATAGATATTATTCGAGCAAATCTGAGTTCCTTGAATCTTGACTTTTGTAGCCACCCTTGATTTGAACATCCCCTAGCAGCTTTGTGGATAATGCAGTGTGAAAGACATAATTAAAGGCATGACAAGTGAGAAAATAGATTACATACCTCAAAAGGAAGGCTCATTATACATAACCATGTGATTCATTTGGGGCTCTGCTTTGCATCCTTGCCACACAAATTCCTTGTCTTCCAATTCTTCCCAGAGCCATTTGCTGGTCTTAAAGGCATAGATCTGGCAGGGTACCACCTTGGCTCATTCCTGCAATCCTAGCACTTTGGGAGGCTGAGGTGGATGGAATGCTTAAGCTCAGGAGTTTGAAACCAGCCTGAGCAAGAGTTAGACCCTGTCTCTACTAAAAATAGAAATACTGAAGCAAGGGGATCTCATAGCAAGAGGATCTCATAGCTCATAGCAATCTCAAAGCTAAGACTTTGAGATTGCTATGAGCTATGACACCACAGCATTCTACCAAGGGCAACAAAGTAAGACTGTCTCAAAGAAAGAAAAAAAAGGCATAAATCACTTGGGTAGAAGGATATTTCCATATTAACCAGATAAACTCTTTCCCCTTCATTTAGATTTGATATGAAGGCAAAATGCATTGTTCTCCATGAACCACCTCTGTTTCCTTTTATTTTATTTGGGGAGGGGGCATTTAACGGTTCCTACATTCTCTAGGAAAAGCAGCTTTTCCCTCCACCTTCATAACCTTCGTGTCTGGTGTCACTGATATAGCTATGCAGTCTAGGACAAAGCAACTTTTAAGTCCAAGCACTATGAGAAAGCTATAAAGGGAATACCATTCACTCCATTAGAGAAATAGCAGCCTTGGAGCTCAGGGACCAGAATTGCTGCTCTCCAACATTTTGCTAGAGCTTTACTTTGAATTTCATTCCTCAATATTTTTGTTGGCCTGAATCAGTGACTCTGATTATATATAGAAGATAGAAACAGCAGTTATATTTAGCAAGTTGGAAAAGTCCCCACAGTCTACCCTTGGAACAGCTAAACATATGGAGCCAACTCGAGACCCTGAAGGACCCATTTATTTATTCTCTGAATGATAGCAATGACTGAAGACTACAAGTGTGGGGAATGCAGCAGAACTAGAATGCAAGGCCAGGAAGGGCAGCAGCAAGACCTCCAGGAGAAATTCCTGGCCCCTACCTGATACTTTTGCTTTTTATTTGCTTAACTTTCTTTCTTTTTTTTTTGAGATTTTCTATTTCAGGCTTTTGTTACTTTGCTAAAATGTCAGCTCTACCTACCTCTCTCTGAGCAAACAACCCCCACGTTTTACTTCACTAAGAAAACTGCTACCACAGGACTGATATCAAACCTGCTGCTTTGTGGTGCTATTCCTGAGCCTGTGCACCCCATGTTTTCTCATCGTCCAAGGAGAAGGGGACCAGCTGCCCCTGATGTCTTCATGTCATCCCTCTGCCTCCAGTGGAGACTGTGAAGTTGCTCCAAGGACAGTTACTTCCACTAACATGGCTGTGGGCTGCTTCCCGACACCAAAAGCCAATTAGTTACAAGGTAACTGAAAGAAAAAAAGGTAGAGAGAGCTCTTCTACCTACTCCTGAACTCCATGTTCATACTCGAAGTGTGTTGCCCTCTCTCTCATTCCCAAATTTTTGGTGGTGAACCAAGGGGATGCTACACATCACAGTTGCCATTGGCCCCAGACACAGGCACTACTGGGTATATCATCTATCGAAAGTCTTAGAAGAGTGTTCAGCCTTTTTTATTATGCTACACATTGGAAGAAGAATTGTTTGGGGCCATACATTAAAAACACAAACACTAATAAAAGCTAGGAGAAAAAAAAAAAGTCCATGCATAATTTTTATGATATCCAACAGACAGGCTAAACAAGCCTCAGACAGGCTAAACAAGCTTCAAATAATCTCCATGTGACCCATGGGCTGCAGGTTGGACACTCAAAAATCAGCTGTAAGTTGGTGTCTTTACAATGACCACCATGTTCCAACAATTCTAAATGATGTCAGTGTAGGAAAAGAAATATTTGTGTGTCTTTTCCTTCTATCCATCTTACGGTCATTGGCTGGGCCCCCTGTAGCAAAAGACAGACTAAGGAGAAAAAGATCTTACTTTACTGAATGTGAATTTTATAGGACACAGGAAACTTCGTAAGAAGCAATAAAATGAGTGTTTTTATGGTAGGTTTGATGAAGAGGTGAGAGTTGTGGAGACATGTGATAGGACAAAGAAAAGGCACGAGTCCAGGGTAGTTTATCGGGGGTGGAATGGGAGAAACAGCAATGCTGTGTGCTCCAATTCTCTTGCGATCCCTGTCTTCATACATAATGGTGCTCCTTTCCTCTGGGCAGAGGGAGGGCATCTCTCATACGAAGGTCTTAAAATAAGTCTTGAGGTATTTTAGGGGAAGGCCAGAAAATCCTTCCTACACATGCTATTTTTCAAATTCCTTCAGCTAAAAATATTCAGTATGCTGATGTGCCACATTGGGGTGACAAGGTTCAATACTTATGAACCTTGTCATCAGTGATACACCATTCCTCCCCAGAATATTCTTTTGTTGATGAGTTCTA
Source organism: Nycticebus coucang (assembly GCF_027406575.1). Lineage (NCBI taxonomy): Eukaryota > Metazoa > Chordata > Mammalia > Primates > Lorisidae > Nycticebus > Nycticebus coucang. The sequence goes on along the minus strand of NC_069788.1, from coordinate 113,368,829 downwards.
AACAATGACCCTAATGATTGTTGAATCTTAATAATAATAATAATCAGAATAGCATATTTCTGACTTATCTTTCAATAACATTATATTCCTCTTGGAATCAGTCACATTCTTTGGCTTTCTGCAGATGACTTGGCTATACACAATCCAGTGTTAAGTACAGAAGAGTCATTTGAATTTGCTGCCAGTACAATCTGTGTCTCTAAGGACTGGAACACTATCTAGTCTTATGTTTAAAGAGTAGATTCAAAATAAACAATCAGAACACAAGAGTAGTAAGGATAAAGTAACTTGCCTTATTATATTTCTGTGCGCAAACCTTTCTCTGAGGTGTTCACTCCATTATTGTTTTATGTGCCCCTTCTCCCTTAAAGGAACTACCTCAATGTAATTAAAAATTATTAATCCAGTACTTCATTTTCTTTTTTGTGCTGTAATAATTAATTGATTTTTTTACTGGTTTGGATATATACATATATACAGACCATTTTTTTTTTTTTTTGTCTGCCATCCTTTTTAGGTTTTATTATTTGCTTTATTTTAAGAACAATTTTGGTGTATGGAGGAGGGGTCTGCATGATCCTCTTTGGGTGTCAAATATGCTGGCTACTCCCTCTGCCTTGCCTCTCTCCCTCTTTCCCCCCCATTTCTGTACCTAAAATGTTTCAGAAGGTTATTAGGAAAGCCTGGAAGAATTGGACTTCTTCCTTGAAGACTTGCCCTGACAATTCCAGATGCTTTCTTCTCTGAATTCCTTTAACATGTTATTGTTTCCTACACGATGTGGCATGTGGTGGTATGCCAGGTTAGACTTATTTCTGATATATATATTTTAGAAATATGTCTAACCTGGCAGTTTTTTTTTTGGCCGAGGCCGGGTTTGAACCTGCCATCTCCGGTATATGGGGCTGGTGCCCTACTCCTTTGAGCCACAGGCGCCACCCCATATTTCTAATTTTTTTTCCAAAATGGCATGTTAGCTTCCCCAAAGCATTGCATATCCCTCATATTTCCTCTTTTGTGTCCCCTAAAACGCACTTAATGGAAGTATGTGATTAAGATAATATGCTTTTTGGTAACCAATTCAAATCCTTTAAAAGCAGCTCTTCTCCTAAAAACTTCATTGTGTTCTCATAAAGAAAGAGGATACCTAGGAAGGGTGAGGTCTAAGAGAATAGAGGTCTTCTCAAGGAGACCCCTGTGCAGTACTCCCCGTGGTGACTCAGCTCTTAGGTTTCTTGTAGAAACTTAACTTCCTGGGATCTGGAAATGTACACTTCTGTGAAGTCTCATAGTTCTGTGGGGGCTGGAACAGCTTCTCCTGCTTGATTCAAACTGACCAATGAAAAAGGTATCCATGGGCTGGAACTTTTTGACTAGCGATAAAAAGGGAAAGACTAAGCCAGTCGGGGAGCACAGCCATTTCAAGATTTTTAGATTTACCACAGCTCCGCCAGCTGAATAAAAGCCTTTTTCCTCTTAAATATAGTGTTTGCATGTTTGTTCTCTCCAATTGGGCCTTATCTTCCTGCAACAATAACTTCATGCGATCATTTCTCATTAGGTTTTTCCTGAAATTTTGATCCAAGCAACCACATGCAATTGGTTACCTTCAAGGAAATACAGCTTGCCTCAGGCATTCATTCATTCCAAAAGCATGTGAAGAGAGAGAAAAGTGAAGTTCTCGTCAGCCATTAAGTTCTGATTTTACCCTCAAAATAGTGACTGCTGTGGTTTGAATGTGTTCCCCAAAATTCATGTTTTAGAAACTTAATCTCCAATGCAACAGTGTTGATTGGTAGGGGTCTTTGAAAGTTGATTAGATCACAAGGGCTCTGCCTTCATAAATTAATTAATGCTGTTATCTTGAGAGTGGGTTTCTGATAAGAAGGATGAGTTCAGGCTCCTTCCGTCTTGCTCTCTCACTCTCTTCCTGTGCTCTGCCTCTTCTGCCTTCTGCAGCATGAGAGTCGTCACCAGATGTTGCCCCCTCGGAGCTTGGATTTACCAGTTTTTAGAACTGTAAGGAATAAATCTGTTCTTTATAAATTACCCAGTCAGTGATATTCTGTTATAGCAACACCAAGTGGAGTAAGACGGTGATTCTGAACCACTAGGAGTTACTCATTGAAGAGAGGTTGGCATACTCTCAGCCGTGTAAGCGAGAGCCATTTATTTGTGTCCCTTGTCTAAGGTTAGCAGCTCTCAAAATACAAGTCCATTTTGGAACTGTTTTTCTGGAATGGCCATCAAAGCTGTCATTGTACAAGTTCTGACAATTAAGTTCTTGAACCCATTCTAGAAAAAGTGCTTTGAAGGGTGGACTAGGAGCTGGTCTCAGTGCATAGCTTCCCAAGGGAAGTACCTTGAAAGTGACTGCAGTGATATTCAGCAAGCAGATGTGTAGCACTTTTTCTAGTACCAGTTCACAAACTTAATTGTCAGACCTCATATGATCCAGGAATCCCCAACAGTCCTAGAGACCTTTTCAGGGGTTCTGTGAGGTCAAATGGTCTTTATAACATTACCTAAACATTATTTGCCTTTTTTACTCTCCTCTCACAAGTGGACAGTAGTGTTTTCCAGATGCCTCATGACATAGTTATCATAGTCTAGCACTGAGTGTGAGCAGATATGAAAAGTCAGCTATGGTCCATTAAGCCAGACAGTGAAGAGATTTGGAAAGAATGTAAAATAGTAACAGTCTTCTCATTAACATTTTTCATTTGGGAAAATAGAGTCATAATTTATAAAATATTCTGCATGTACTTATGTTAACATGTAATGGGTTCATTGTTAATTTTCAATAAATTAATCTATATTTTTAATTCCTTTTAATTTTATATATAGCAAGTAACGCTCTATGTAACCCACACAAACAAAAGCTCTTTGAGGCCATCAGTGAGAGTGTGAAGACCAGAATGTTTGAGAACTGCTACCTTAGGCCATCTTAGTGTTCCCTAGAACCTCTTTACCTTGAATTTATAAGAAAGTGGCCTTTCAGTGGGTGACCTCTTTGCATTTACATGTAAATCAAGTGACCAAAAATCTCGAGAGGTATAAAAACACTGATAGAATTATTAAAAAAAAAAAAAAGTCCAATCTGGCTGGTAAAACTATGATAGAAAAGAAATTCCCAGGACCTAGGAAAGAAGAGAAAAATATTCTGGTTTTCAAAATTAAACTGTCTTATATATTTAGCCTTAGGCAAATAATAGTCATGAGATAGGCTAATGGGTTTCCATCCTGAATACACATTAGAATTACCTATAAATTCAAAAAAACAAATGCTCGTGTCTAGGTGAGTGAATCATAATTTGCTAGGGACTAAATCAACCACTTGTTTATTTTTCTAAATTTTGACAAGGTGACAAGCTAATGACACAGTGAAATAATGTGAGCAAATAGCAAACAAGGGGCATAGTTTTTAAGCATATAGATTCAATTGTTTATTTATTTTTCTTTATCCAGGGCTAGGGCCTATAGAAGCAAAGAGAATTTTCCCTCCTCCTCTAAAGGTTCAGTTCTACTGAAATGAACTGACAAGTGACAGATTAATAGGAAAAAGGGCATGTAAATTTATTAATGTCCATACTAAGCACGGGAGCCATACAAAATATGAGATTCAAAGAAGGGCCAGATTGCTGGAGCTTAAATGCACCCTCTTCATAGGTGAGAGGAAGATGGGCGATGTGGGCAATTTTTAAGATGCTAGGACAGTCTCATGGGCCCGAAGAGCAGAAAACATCTTTGAAACTAAATGGAACCAGACGAGTTATGGGAAGATAAGAGGAGGAATTACACTGCAAACAGAAGTCCTCGTTTTCTGTAAAGTCACTTTACACAAATCTCTGCAAATCTCTACATAGAAGAATAGATGGAAAGTCTGTCTGGTGTTGGCAGACTTCTACTCTCTTCTCTTCTCGTAGGGTCAGTCTTTCCTGATTATTTAATGATGCTTTTAGGGAGGGAGTTTGAGACTACTGCATTTCTTTTGGAAAATTCCAGAGAGAACCTTTTCCTGAACTTAATAGGGTGGCAGCTGGACAAGAGAAAATTAAAAAGTCCTTGCTTCTGAGGCAACTTCTGAAGTCCTCCACTTGCCTTCAATTCAGAAGCTCTCAGCATGCCAAAGCACCATTTTCTGAGCTTCCACAGGCCATTCTAGAGATTTGAATTTAAATCCTGTTTAATACTGGAGTATTGTATATATAGGAAAGGAATTCTCACAACCCTGACAAGAGTGCAGCCATTTCAGAAAAACAGGTCAGAAACCAACACCAACAGGTCAGAAACCAACACCATACCCACCCCACACACACACACTCCTAGAGTGCTTCAAGGCCAGATTTCCTGGAAACACCCTACGCTTATCTTGGAGGGTACTGGAGGTGAGTCCCAGGCTGTGTTCTGGGCTCACTTTCCAATGCCAGTGATACTGAGAAGACTAATTTGCAATTGTGTGGGAGCTGAGCTGATTCCTGGTCAGGCTCTATTCTCCAATTGATACAGGGTTCCCCGACTCAGGGCTGAATAGTAATCCCCCATTATTTATTTATTTATTTATAATTAAATGATAGCTGTGTACTAATCCCCCATTTTTTAGGCCTGGTTGAGCTCAGAAATCAGTCTTATCACAGACCCCTATCTCTAGGCAAAAACCTTTCCCAGGCTACCTTCTACCAAGATCATGAACAAAGCAGCCTGAAAGGACCTGGGCAGTTCCTCCTTGAGCAGAGGGCACATACCCCCAATTCTTTTCCTGAGGCAGAAACTGCAAAGACCACTTTCCTGCCCTTAATTTGGGGATTATTTTCTGCTTGCAGACCTTATGCCAGTTGTGGCATACTTTCCCCCAACCTCCTGCCCTCAGGAAAAGCAGCATTTAAACCCTTGAGACTAAAGACTGGAGATAGGGGCTTCCCCCGTGGGTTTCCCCCTCTCCTGCCAGAGGTTCTATTCCCCCTCTTTTTATTCCCCCTCTTTTGCTTATCTTTCTATCAAACTTTGCATCAATAAACTCTATCCTATTGCTTGTCTACGTGGTCTGTGGTTGCATTCTTTGAACACCGAGACCAAGGACTCAGCAGAAAAAGAAATTCCAGCAACATTCTTCCCTATACAAAATCATTTTCTTATCCCTGGACTGGCCTCCTCTCCTTCTTGTGAACCATCACCCCAGCAGCTCTATGCTAGAACTCTTGCAGGAAAATGAGGCCTGATGGAGAGAAAGAAACACCCGAACACCCGTGTTTAAAAGAGGAAGGGGGCTTGGGGCCTGTAGTTCAGTGGTGAGGGTATCGGTCACATACACCAGGGCTGGCAGGTTCAGGCTGGGCCTGCTAAACAACATGACAACTACGACAACAACAACAAAGATATAATAAAATAGTAGGGCGTTGTGGCAGGTGCCTATAGTCCCAGCTACTTGGGAGGCTGAGACAAGAGAATCACTTAAGTCCAAGAGTTTGAGGTTGCTGTGAGTTGTGATGCCACAGCACTCTACCAAGGGTGACATAGTGAGACTCTGTCTCAAGAAAATAAAAATAAAAATAAAAATAGGAAGGGGCTTTATTTCAGCCTGCAGAGCCATGGTGGACTAAAGTCCAAAAATGGCTGAGCTCCCCAACTAGCTCTGTCCTTTCCTTTTTATTTTCAGCCAAAGGTTCCTTGTCCATGGGTACCCTTCTCATTGGTCAGTTTGAATTGTTGGAGAAGGAGGGCACAAGCTTTTACAGAAGTGGAAGCAAGTGTTAGTTTCAAGATCCCAGAAAGGTAAGTTTCTGTAAATTCCTGAGAGCTGAGTCATCACAGGGAAGACTGCAGGAGTGTCCTTGGAGCTCCTGTGAGAAGTCGTTCGTTCTTTCATATCTTACTTTTCCTGGGTATCCTCTCTCAGAACCACTCACTATGTCATTATACTTTTTCTAATGGCTGATTGCTAGCCCTACAGAGTGTGAGAGATGTCTCTTAAAAAAATTAATGAAGAACTTAAAGCATAATTGTTTTCTTCTGGTTATGTATACCTGGAGCAAAATAGACAACTAAAAAATACAGTTTTGTCACTCACAGTTTCCGGGGAGGACACAGCAGGTCATGCAGGGTCATTCAGGGGAAGCACAGGTTGGTGGTGTGGGAGAGGAAAGGGGAGAATAGTGGGCAAACCCTTTGTGGTTTCCAGGGAGGGAAAGGGTGAGGCAGGGTGAGCAGGTTTAGGACTGGCTCCTTTGAAACACTTTGTCATGCTCTGGGGATAGGGGCTGTCCCTGGTCGCTACCTGGCCCAGGTGATTAGGGTGGGTGCACCGTGGCCCAGAGTGTGAGAGCTGGTTAAGGGAAGTGGGTGGCAGTGACTATCCAAAGGGGAGAACTGGCCTCTAACTAGGCCCTCAAAATGGGGTCAAGATAGCACAAAAAATTCATTACAAGTAGGACAGACACCAAAGTATGGTGTGGGGATGGGCTTGTTCCTACCATAATTATTCCATACACTGAAGTTTTGTTTTATCTAGTAGTTAGAGTGAAAGTAGGGGGGTTCTGAAGCTGCCCTTTATAAAATAAATAAAGGGCCACAGGGGGGAACTTGGAAAGGAAACACAGACATATAACCAGCCATTGTTCCCGAGCTGACCCTGCCATACTTGCTTGTGACTCAGTAATCACACAGCTGATGGGAATAAAGGTTCTTAGCTTTCTTCATGGCTCCCAGAGATAACATCACCCTTGTGAAACCTGGCAGGCTAGTGTTTGAGGTATCTTCCAGGCCCTGCATTCTGGTGGAACAGCTGAGCCACCCAGTGTCGTGGCCAGAGTGAGAAACTGACTCAACTGGCAGTGCAGCCCAAACCAAGAACTGATTTCCCAAAGAAGACGATTTCTACACCCTCATGGTTCCACTCTAAACCCAGACAATTAGCAGACACAAGTGCCTAGCCTTTTGTCTACCAAACCATCTTTAAAAACCTTTTATCCAACTTCTTGTGGAGCTGGATTTGAGAACTTCCTCATCTCCTCCCAAGGCACTTGCAATATTAAATTCTTTCTCTGCTGTGACACCTGCTGTCTCACTGTTGTGGCTTCCTCTGGAGCAGTGGGCAATGAACCTGCTTTGGCCTGTAACAGTTCTAGACTGAAGTTTGTGTTTCTTTAGGTAAAGATTCTGAATTTGTTTCCTCACTGGTGCTCAGAAATGGATGCAAACCTGTAGATACCTCAAGCTGGCTAGAAGAGCTTTTTAAAAAAAAACAAAAACTAATGCTCTTTAACTATTCAGTTGATCATTTTAGTCAGGGCTTCAAAGAGGCTGACCTGTTATGAAAAATTGCATACTACTTTATGTTCAAAGAAAGGAGTTACCATATATGTTATATATAAAAGAGCATTTTTGCTTATTTGGAAATTTTTTATTTTCATTTCACATTTTCTGCCATTCCTTACTAAATAGAGCAAGTTGCTTGGCTTGCATTCCCCAGGGATAGAAATAAGTAATAACTTAAAGGGAAAATGTTATTCAAACAAACATATTTTTTCCCTGGCCTTTAGGTCAGTAAAATCCCCCTCCCCCCCGACTTTTTGCAGCTTTACCTTTGTGATTTTGGAAACAAGCTACTTCTTTCAACACAAATTAAATGCTTTAAAATTTAAATAATGAAATGAAACACTTGCTCTTAGCAAGCAATATTGTACTATACTTTGTCCAGTTTTAGAATTTCATTTGAATTTGGCAAATAACTACAGACTGCCATCAACTTACTGGTATTGGGATTGGGGCAAGGCCAGTAGCAATCCACTGAAATGTATGTGTGTGCATCCTGGGTAGCCACCTGCAGGAGGAAGTGTTTTTAAAACATCTTCATGTGAAGGCGCTTTCTGCTTCTATGGGGGTTTTGTCAATGGTGTTAAGAGTTGCTGTGGAAAGCAGTATTAGGGAGCTCTATATCTTTGATTTGTTCTAGTGATATTATGTCCTTCACAGTTAGTCATTCAGATAATTACAGACTGACAAAATGTCCTTAAAAAAAAAAAAATAGTTCAGGGGCCAGGTTGTTTGGAACCTCAAGCCTCAAGACTACTTTAGAGGTTCCCCTAAACATTTGGGTCACATTAAAGCAGGCTGCATAATAAGACCACAGCTGAGAGGCCCTGAGGGCGAGCCACCGTCTAGGAGCCAGAGGAAAGGCCAGCTGACTTTGCAATAGCTGTAGTTAAAGTCCTGTCCAGGGCCAGACCACAAGCCCCCACTCTGTACATCACCAGCCGCTGAGCACTGGAGTTCCATGAAGTAACTGTTTACTGCTCAAACAGGTTTAAAAGCCAGTGCTCTGCCATTGTTTATGAGAAAAGAAACTAAGAATAAGCAATACCAAACTCCAACAACTAATTCCTTAAGACCTGAGAACATTCTGTTGCTCTTATACAGTTATAATTTAATCCAAATACATTGGAACCGCACTTTAATTGAATTCTAGGCAAAGAACAGTTTCATACATAGCAGATTCATTTTGGAGCATTCTCTGGGGATTTGGTTACAGAAAAATCCATAGGATGTCTTTATGTTCTCTCACCCATAAAGCTGCCTCCTGGCCTAGATTTTAGAGATGCCATTACAATGGGGACTTCACCAGGACAAGCCACAGACACACCACTGTACCCCACTATATTTTCACAGGGCTCATTGAATCAGGTTTTTTTTTGTTGTCGTTGTTTGTTTGTTTTATTAAATATAGAATGTCCACATGTTTTGACCTGATTCCATAGCTTGATTTTCCAACTGGAAGGCCAGTTCAAGTCTAGTCCATTAATTTTTTTGGTGACCTTGTAAGCACAGTGGAATTTAGATCTTTCAGAAGGGGCTTAGAGCATAGCACAACTCCAGGGGACATCACTGGTATTGTGATCATATCATGTTTTAGGGAATTATGCCCCTTCACAATGCAGCGGTTTCCTGTGTATTATTCAAAAGACCCCCCACCACCACCAAATGACTAAATATAATAGAAAGGAGTTTCACTGGCCATGTCAGTTTCCAAACCAGGAAGAGACAGTTTGGTATGTGCTGAAGGTGCCCATTCTACTAAAGAGGAAAAGTGCAAGTTGGTTGTTAAGCCACACATAGTCTGTACAATGTGATAGAATTGTATATATTCAGCAGGTTTGAGGGGAAAGCTGTGCATTTTTGAAGGGAGTCAAACAAACATGTAGTGTGTGAACATATATGTAACACACATGCTGTCTTCACTTTGGAGTGGGGGTTTAGCCTAAAAAAAATGAGGTGGAATTTGGCTCTTTATATCAAAAGGTGAACTATAACACTCAAAAATGGTTTGTTCCCTGGTCTCTATTAGCTGTCTGGCAATGGCCTAACGTCTGTAGTTGTTTACCAGGAAAGAATGTCCACTGCCCAACCAGAGTAGTGGTCTGGGTTGTAAATCAGAGTTAGGAAGGGTCTGACAGTCTGCCAGACAGCATCTATCCTTAGGGTTTTTAGCAAAAGTGTGGTTGCTAAAAAAAAGAAAGTGGTGAAGTTGCCATGCCAGTGGAGCCCTGAACCCTCAACCCACAGGTAAGTTTTGTTTCTTTTAACTTCATGGTCTGTCTTAGTTGAGGAAGGGGCCTCTATTTTGGTCTTTTAGACCATAGGTGATATTGTCTCCAGCTTCTATAGTATCCAACTCAGATAGCTTCTGAGTTTGAAATCTCTGCTACGTGACTGCGCGTTTTTTTTTTTGTTTGTTTGTTTTGTTTTTTTTAATAGTCAGTGGAGCACTTGACTTGGAGCCAGCAGAGATAGGTTGGGTCTTCTCGCTTCTTGATTCATTATTGAGTCCGTTAACCTTGTGCAGCCTTGATTTATTCATTTGTCAAATGGGACCTGTTAGGTCCTGTTATGTGTCTTTCATGGGGGCTGTTGTGAAGATCATTTATACTCTGCTTTGTTCCAAAGAGGATTTAAAATGAACCTCTGGCTTTGTTTGTAATACAGCAAGATGACATAAGTCAGAAATAGATGAGAGAGAAAAGGGGGAGGAAGAATATAAAATAGGGCCAAGAAATTGTTTCTTCTGTGTAGACCTTTATGCTTGCTTGGAGTGTGATACGAATTTGCTTCTGTGCTTCCTAGCAGCCAAGGAAAAAAAGGAAATCTTACCATCTTCTTTAATCACAGTGTCTATGAGATCAACAACAAACCGGAAACTTGGAAAAAATATTGCTCTTCCTGGTCCCCTAACTGAAAGAGGTTGCTTTCAGGGGTCTTCAGTATCTGCTATTTAGAGAGGTCATAACTAGCAGCTCACAGATGTCAGCATTTCTGGGGGGTTTGTATAATTTTATTCAGGCTTGAAGTCTAAAAATTTTGATCTAACATTTTATAATAAGAAATCAGTAGAGGGCGGTGCCTGTGGCTCAAAGGAGTAGGGCACCGGCCCCATATACCGGAGGTGGCAGGTTCAAACCTGTCCCCAGCCAAAAACTGCAGGGAAAAAAAGAAAAAAAAAAAGGAAAAAAGAAATCAGATTTCACAATAATTACATATTAAATTTTTTTTTTTAAATGCAAGCAGGTAACATTTCAGCTTTGTCACAGTCCCTGCCATTCCCTACTGCCTTACTTTCTTTTCTTTTTTTTTTTTTTTTAATAAATCATTTACTTTTTTTTTATTAGTATTAGATCATAGCTGTGTACATTAATGCGATCATGGGGCACCATGCACTGGTTTTATAAACAGTTTGACACATTTTCATCACACTGGTTAACATAGCATTCCTGGCATTTTCTTAGTTATTGGGTTAAGACAATCATATTCTGCGTTCACTAAGTTTCACATGTGCCCTTATAAGATGCACCGCAGGTGTAATCCCACCAATCATCCTCCCTCTGCCCAACCTCCCACCTCCCTCCCCTTCCTCTCCCCCTTCCCCATATTCTTAGGTTATAATTGGGTTATAGCTTTCCTGTGAAAGCCATAAATTAGTTTCATAGTAGGGCTGAGTACATTGGATACCTTTTCTTCCATTCTTGAGATACTTTACTAAGAAGAATATGTTCCAGCTCCATCCATGTAAACATGAAAGAGGTAAAGTCTCCATCTTTCTTTAAAGCTGCATAATATTCCATGGTGTACGTATACCACAATTTATTGATCCATTCATGGATTAATGGGCACCTGGGCTTTTTCCATGACTTAGCAATTATGAATTGGGCTGCAATAAACATTCTGGTACAAATATCTTTGTTATAATGTGATTTTTGGTCTTCTGGGTATATATCTAGTAGAGGAATTATAGGATTGAATGGCAGATCTATTTTTAGATCTCTAAGTGTTCTCCAAACATCTTTCGAAAAGGAATGTATTAATTTGCATTCCTACCAGCAGTGTAGAAGTGTTCCCTTTTCTCCACATCCACGCCAACATCTCTGGTCTTGGGATTTTGTGATATGGGCTAATCTTACTGGAGTTAGATGGCATCTCAAGGTAGTTTTGATTTGCATTTCTCTGATGATTAAAGATGATGAGCATTTTTTCATATGTCTGTAGGCCGTGCGTCTGTCTTCTTCAGAGGAGTTTCTCTTTAAGTCCCTTGCCCAGCCTGAGATGGGATCACTTGTTCTTTTCTTGCTTATACGTTTGAGTTCTCTATGGATTCTGGTTATTAAACCTTTCTCGGAGACATAACCTGCAAATATCTTCTCCATTCTGAGGGCTGTTTGCTTGCTTTACTTACTGTGTTCTTGGCTGTGCAAAAGCTTTTTATTTGATCAAGTCCCAGTAGTGTATTTTTGAAGCTGCTTCAATTGCCCGGTTGGTCCTCCTCATAAAATACTCACCCAGACTGATTTCTTCAAGGGTTTTCCCTACAGTCTCTTCTAGTATTTTTATAGTTTCATGTCTTAAGTTTAAATCTTTAATCCAGTGAGAGTGTATCTTAGTTAATAGTGAGAGGTGTGGGTCCAGTTTCAGTCTTCTACAGGTTGCCAGCCAGTTCACCCAGCACCATTTGTTAAATAGGGAATCTTTTCCCCACTGAATGTTTTTAATTGGCTTGTCAAAGATCAAATAAGGGTAAGTAGCTGGATTCATCTCTTGGTTCTCTATTCTGTTCCAGACATCGACTTCTCTGTTTTTGTGCCAGTACCATGCTGTTTTGATCACTATCGATTTGTAGTATAGTCTGAGGTCTGGTAGCGTGATTCCTCCTGCTTTGTTTTTATTTCTGAGTAATGTCTTGGCTATTCGAGGTTTTTTCTGATTCCATATAAAATGAAGTATTATTTTTTCAAGATCTTTAAAGTATGACAGTGGAGCTTTATTAGAGATTGCATTAAAATTGTATATTGCTTTGGGTAGTATGGACATTTTCACAATGTTGATTCTTCCTAGCCATGAGCATGGTCTGTTTTTCCATTTAACATTTTCAGCTATTTCTTTTCTTAGAGTTTCATAGTTCTCTTTATAGAGATCTTTCATGTCCTTTGTTAGATAAACTCCCAAATATTTCATCTTCTTTGGCGCTACTGTGAATGGAATGAACGGAATAGAGTCCTTAACTGCTTTTTCAGCTTGACTATTGTTGGTATATATAAAGGCTACCGATTTATGAATGTTGATTTTTTAACCTGAGACGCTGCTGTATTCCTTGATCACTTCTAAGAGTTTTGTCCTACTGCCTTACTTTCTGTATTATATTTCCTACTTAGGAATTTAGGCTACTGATTTAATGATGCCTATACTGTAATATCCTTGTAGTGTTCTCAGCAATATGTTTTATTAGGCTGATAATCCCTGGGACGTGGATTGAGATAACACATGGTAAAATGCTGGCACCCTTCTTTTGTACTATAGTAGAAGTGTGGAATATTGCTGTTACTGTTACTCTGAAATAGGTCACTGAATGTAAAAAAATGCTTACTGAAGAAGAATCTCAAAGAGCTAATAAAAACAACCTCAGCAAAGTAATGAATCTTCTAAAGTGCTCTTCTAGGAAGAAGATTACCGAGAATATCTGTTCCAACTGTTCTTTAATCAAATAAGAATTTAAGAATATTTACATAGCTATATGTTTAAATCAGAGAATAGTACTAAGGAAAGCCATGTCTTAAGTATGCCTTTAAATGTGTAAAGCGTCTTTGTCAGGCTCTAGTATACAATTAGAATTGTCACAACTGTTAGAGTAAAATCCTTATAAAGTTAGTACTTTTGTTAAGGTCCACTTCCGACTCCCAGCCTTCTTGGGTTCAGTAAGATGTTTTCAGCACTGAGTTGCTAATTTTCCAGAAACATAATTTGAAGTGAGGATGTTGAGTGGGACTTTTCCAATTATCAGAAGGAATTAGTTTTCCAAGGCTGAAAATGAGTGATAATTATCTGATGTTCTAAAACGTGCTGCTAGACATGGGTATGGAGTGTTTAATAAAAGATGTCAAAATTGCTCTAGTGACTACCAGCCCCCACCACTGCTCTAGCCTATGTTGGAGATGACTGGTGATTCCAAAGGAAGTTGTACACGGTCCTCTCAGTAATGAGGGGAGGGAGGGAATTGGGGCATTTCCCCGCCATTGCCATGGAGAGAGGAGAAAGGTGTTTTTGTGCTCACCACAGGCCAAGGGTGAAGGAGTCTCATCTAGAGATGGGAGTGATGACAACAGTGGAGGACTGGCATCTCACCTCCCAGGTGCACGCCTGCTGAGCTTCCTCTGGGCCCATCAGCGTGGAGTGCAGTGATGAGTTGGGATACGTGAGATTTGGTAGATGTAAAGTTGATAATGCAGCCCATAACAGTGAAGCAGAGCAAAAAGATGTTCATCAGTTGGAAAGCTCACTGTCCACCACTAGGCAGAGAAAAATGTATTTGTTTTAGCTGGACTAGGCAACATGAGGAAAGGCAGAGTTTGAGCAGTTGTTTGCTGGTTTTTTGCCTGGGAGGTGGCCTTTTGGGTCAAAGGGACCCAGACAGTGAGGTTGTAAGGTTTCTGTTGAGGTGGGAGATACACGGGTGGGGAGGGGGTCTTACAAGGCCTGTCAAATGGTTCTTCAACCATGTTAGGGGCCTGGGCAGGGGGAGGTTCATGCAGGTCTCTGAAGAACCTACAAAAAGTGCACCTCACGAGGGTCTCGGTGACTGCCTGCCTCGCACGGATGACTTCCGTAGCCAAGGAGAATTGTAAACAGCACCACCTGATGTAAAGGATATTCAGCCCCTCTCTACTGACCCACAGCAGCTGGGCGATGAACAGGAGCAATAAAAAGTGGTAGAGGAGGAGCAAAAGGGAAGGCCCCGGCCCCCTCCCCCATTATAGGCCATGCATGGTGGGGGTGGGGGAGATGTTATAAAGTGGATTTGAGATTGAACATTTGATACGTGGTCACTTGACTTTTAGTAAATGAGTCTTAGTTTCCATGAATAAGACTATTTTTACAAATGGAAGTGATTGAAAAATTGTGGGGTCTTCCCTAGACCTCTGGCCACAGGGAATGGAGATCCTACAGGATGTGCCACAGAAAGTGTAGAGGTAAGAGGGAAATGATCCTTAACTGCCGAGTTCCCAAACCCATGTAACACTGAGACATTATTTGATAATATTCCAATATGAATCTATCCACAAAGGGAGCCTTCTTCTCTTGCCATCCTCTATATCTTATAACCACCTTCTTTGGAGGGTAGTTCTTGTTCAAAAGCCTTATAGTTGGGCGGCACCTGTGGCTCCAGGAGTAGGGCGCCGGTCCCATATGCTGGAGGTGGCGAGTTCAAACCCAGCCCTGGCCAAAAACCAAAAAAAAAAAAAAAAGCCTTATAGCTGAAAGTCAAAATGTTATCCTTCTGTGCTTCACTTAAAAATATTTTCTTTTATGGGTGAATTATAGAAAATTCTCTTGGTTAATTAGCGTTAAAGGTAAATTTATTCTACAGATAATTTCTGACTCATGATGCCTGATGCTTAAAAAGTCTAGTTTGATTGTGATCTTCAGTCATGGTAATTTCAAGTGAGGTCATTAAATCCCTATATCTTCATGTTTCATAGAAAACAGAAGAAATTAACCTAAAGCATCTTGGATTGCCTCTTTGACTGTGTTGGAGTTACTAGTGCTTTTTACTAATTCCAGCTTTTGGAAGGCAGGCTCCAATTTCCTGTCCATCCGCATCATAGCTCTTCCTTTCAGAGAATGGTAAAGAATGCAGAACTAAAAGTGACCCTCATGGTGTGACAAATTGTCAGGCGGCTCCCTCAGAAACTTCCTAGGGCATGTGTTAGCACAGGCTGTTACATGTGTGTAACAAGACACTACAGACTGGGCATTTATTCTTACAGCTCTGCAGCCAAGATGCAGTTGCCATCAGGGCTGGTTTCTTAGGAGGCCTCTCTTCCTGGCTTGTGGACTGCCGCCTTCTCACTCTGTCCTCATGTGGCCTCTTCTCTGTGCACTTGGGGGAGAGTGAACTCCTTTCTTTTATTCTAAGGACGACAGTCCTATAATTAGGGGCTTTCTCTTATGACTTCATTTAACCCTCCTGGGAGGGGGCTGTCTTCACATACAATCGCTTTGGGGGTTAGGGCTTCAGCATATGTATTTGGGAGTAGTGGGTAGGACAATTTAGTCTGTAACAGGGAGGAAAGAAGAGATTCCTAAAATGTTTTCTCTTCTTAAAGTTGACATTTCCGAAAAATATATTTATTCTCCAAAATTAACTTCCAGACTTTTAGAACCAATTGCCTGTGAAATTTTCTTTTATTATACAAATGACTAAAACCTAACTCAAACTAGTCAAAATGGATTTTTTCTTTTCCTTTTTTTTTTTTTTTTTGCATACATAGCAGATGGCCCAGGGTTAGACATGTCAGCCACAGCTGGATCCACAGGTCCTGACACATGTCGCTGTCCTCTCCCTGAGCCCTGTTTCCGCCATGTTGGTTTCCTTCTCAAGCAGTCCTCTTCATGTGTTGGTGACCTGGGCCAGCTCCAGGCTCACCTGGTCCTTTGCATGTGCAGCTTTACAAGGAGAGACTCTGACCGCCCCTGCCTGGGTTGGGAATATGTGTTGGCAGCCTAGTTCCGGGGCCCACCCCTGTGGTTAGGGGACCAGGTGGAAGATTCTGGGGAAACAAAACTATAAGATTCCCACATTCTCCCTTCCATTTCTCATTTTAGGTTTCTGATGTAAGACAATTTATTTGAATTTTGTAACTTATATAATTGCATCTAATCCATAGAAGGTTCAAATTAATTCATCTTTATTAGCCTTTCAAAAATTCTATCTGAAGTTCATTAGAACCCTTTTTGAAAGTCAATCAGTGTCATGTTGCCCTTTGTAGGAGTCTCTATGCACACCCTTCAGGTCACATGGCCACGGCCTTATCACTAGACACTTAGCTTCAGCTCGGCTAACAGGGGCTATTAACGTGATGGCCGTGGTCCCTCACTGCCCCTCCAGCCTCTGCCTTCTCTGCCCTGCTATGCTGCATACCTACTGGTATGGTCTGAATGCTTGTGTCCTTGAAGTTCCTATATTGAAATCCTAACCCCAAGGTGATAGTATTAGGAGGTAGGGATGTTGGGAGGTAATTAGGTCAGAGAGGCAGAGTTCTGATGAATGGGATTAGTGCCCTTATCCAGGAGACTTGACAGAGACCAATCACCCCTTCCACCATGTAAGAACATGGAGAGGAGATGCCATCGATAAACTAGGCAGTGGGCCCTCACCAGACAAGGCGTCTGCCGGCATCTTGAACTATAAGAAATATATAGCTGTGGTTTATCAGCCTCCCAGTTTGTTTTTGTAGCTGCCTAAATGGACTAAAGCACCTCATGTCACCCACCTCATGTGGGTGCCACTGTCTGAAATTCTTGAGGTCAGAAATGTTCTGAAACTCAGTTTCTAATTTTAGAAAGGTCACAACAGACATGCTGTTTACGGACGCCCCTAGCAGAATCTGGGGAGTACTTGGAAGTTCACCTCACTACCATTTCTGTAGGGAAGCACATGAGTGTTCATACTACATGGGATGAAAGAAAGTCGACGGTAGCCTTACATCAGTTTACATCAGGTTTTGCTATTAAATGAGTTATGAAAAAGATTTGTTTTCAGGGCTCTTTGTATTTCAGAATTATAAACAAGGGATCCTGGGCCTGTCATTGGTTTATTTGCAAAAAGTGCCCATGAATACTTCTGTTTTGGAATCTCAGTAGCCCTGAGTGGTCTCTGTAAAATTTAAAACATAAAACAAAAAATTTCAACTAGGCACTTTCAGTAGCACTTTCAAATGTTAAAATATGTAAGTGTGTCTATGTGCATAGATAACTGTAAAGATAGACTTTGAGCCAATGTCTTCACTTTGAGAAGTTACTGGTGGGCAAAGAGCTAGACATCTACTGTATGAGAAATTAAATGTTTTTTATTTATTCAGTTCTTTAAAGTACATTTACAATACAGCGGAGAGAAAAGCACTCTTACCAAAAATAAAGGTTATCACCAAGAGAAATTAGGTTAACGTGAAACATGTTCCTCACTCTCTATTTCTAACAACCCTTGTGGGGGTTTCACAAAAGGATTTTCCAAATGTTTTGTCTTTATGCACAAAAATTAGAGGACACACTTACCAGGAATGAAAGCTGTTTAAGCATCCAAAAATAAGTGAGTTTACCACTTGCAATCTTGAAGTTCAAGAGAATTTTTCAAGTTTGCAATGCTTGGTCTCTTCCAGGGAGATTTAGAGGGCAGAATCAATTCCAGTTTTGCTAACATTCCTGCCAGCTTGTGTCAGCCGTTTACCATCATGACATCTCAGTTATCCCATCTGTCAGCTTCAAGAGTCTTTGATGTATTTCAACATACCATGTTTTCAAGAACTTCATGGTACTACATTCTGGTGCTTGGCAACTGTCACAGCTAAATCTGATGCACCTCCTTCCTTTACCTGCCAGGAGGGAAAGGGAAGAGGGACTTAAAGGGTCTTCTGGTAAATCCAGATGATCACATAGAAGCTGTCATTGGTAATGGAATTAGGAGTAGCTGTCTTATAGAACTGTGGAAATACTCAGTATAAAGACTTTTTGGTTTGCTATGAACATGGAAAATGTCCTAATTTTGCAAACACTTTAGGATTTATTTAATCAGTGGTATTTAGTACATGGGGTAGGTTAGAGATGGCGGCGAGGACTCAGCATCCTGGTAAACATGAGGCATTAAAAAACTGGCCAGCCAGCTACCTCTGTCAGCAGGATAGCATTTCTGGCCCAGTCCCACTGACCCTGCATCTCTCTCTGCTTTGTGGAGCCACCTGGTTCAGCCACAGGCTGGTGGGTCCCATGGAGCATATCCGGCCAGGTGCTGGCCAGTGAACGCGAGGGTGGGGAAGCCCTCTTGGGAGCTGGAGGCAGGCAGCAGGGTGGCAGTGTGGCTTGTTGCTATGAGATAGGCCATTTGATCTCGTCCCACTAGAAGGGAAGTTGCCAGAGGTAGGGCTCACACAGCCTCTTCTCACTACCACTACCATTACTGCCTACCACTGGCTACTGAAGGCTGCCAAATGGCCAGAAGGAACTTGACGTTCACCAAGAGCCAACTGGGGTACCCTGCATCACGACAGCAGCTCTGCTCCTTGCTGACAACCTGCCTTTGACATGCACCCTTCCCTGGCCCACAGTGCTACCCCAACCCATTCCCTAAGCCTTCCCCAAGCTGCTGCACAAAGCCCCTTTCCCGCTGCACCAGCCTCCAGTCCCCTTCCTTCCTCCCCTTTCCCTAGTTACTCCAGCCCTTACTGACCTTTCCTTCTCTGAATCTCAGCCATACCATAATTTTGGGACAGGTCGGGGTGTGCAGCGCCTCATACTTGCTGTTCTGCTTATCCCCAGAATTGAGTGGCTTAAAGCAGCAAACCTTTTCACTTCCTTCTCTCCCAGCTAGTGGTCAGTCATTCTGGCAGACCTCAGCTAGGAGATTCTTTTGCTCCCTGTTGTGTTGATTGAGGTCCCTCGGTGGCTTCAGCAGGCAGGTAGGTGGAAGGAAGGTGTCTAAGATGGCTTCACTGATGTGTGTGGCACTTGGGTGCGATGGCCCAAAAGCACACTGAGCTGGGGCTGTCTACACCGTGGTCTCAGAGCAGTCAGACTTCTCTGCCAAGCTGGCTTTTGCAGGGGTCAGCATGTCTGAGAAAAGCTGCCAGCCTCCTAACCCTGGGCCCAGGATCACTTCTGCCATATGCTCATGGTCAAGCCATTTGGGGATATCTGTTCCTATCTCATAGCTCAGGCTCAGAACAAAGCTGACAGCCACGTCTAGATGTTTTCCCAGTTAAGTCAGGTTGGGAGATAGGAGGCTCTGCCCTTTCTACCCAGGGCTCAGCTATATGAAGACTGAGCCAAGGAACAGGTCCCTTGCTGAGTTTACCCCAGGATGTAGCGCCTTAGACCAGCGGCCACTAGGCGGTGGCCTGCCATCAACACCAGCCCGCCTCCTGTGAGGTGCCGCCATTGCTTCCTGATACCTGGTGACTACACACAAGTTTTACATTCTTAAATGGTCAGGAAATTAACTTTTTAGAAAACTAATATTTCATGGTACATAACAATTACAAGAAATTCAAATTTCCACGTCCATAAATAGGTTTTTCTGAGCACAGCCGTGCTCGTTCATGTACGTGTTATCCGTGGCAGCGTTCTCCCCACTAGGGCAGGGTCAGGCAGTTGTGACTGAGGTTGTATGGCCCGTAAGGCAAAAATTACTTACCACCTTGCTCTTCCCAGACAAGTGACTCTTGCTGACCTCCCTAAGACCAGTTGTGTTTCTCAAAGCTGGATTCCAGGCTCCTGGTTACAGCAGGAACAGAAAGTATAGCTCCTGATCTACGTGACAAGGGGGCAGGATGAAACCCATTATGAGCATTAGCGACACATGTATTTTTTTGTCATTCCAAGCCCATGGAGCAAATGGCTTACTAAAAGCTAGAGAAGAGACTAATTACTTGAACTGGGAGAAAAATGAAAGAAGAATTCTGCTGTGAGAATATTCCTCCCAGTTGAATCCCTTCTTTTAACCCATTGTATTTTTGTGATTCTTAATAAAAGTAAAGAAAAAAAAGTATTTTTGTCCTCACAGCCAATTAATTTCTGCCCTGGAGCACAGAATAGGATTATTTCTGTCATTATCTTAGTTTCCAGAGTCACTAAGAACACAGCGAGTGACACATACCTATTCTCTCTCTCTCTCTCTCTCTCTCTCACACACACACACACACACACACACAGACACACACACACACACAGACTCACACGCAGGCAGTGCCTGAGAAAATGTATCAGAAGGATCAGGTGCTATTATTTCCCCCGTTATTCTATAAGTTATTTTGAAAGTATTTTATTTACTGAAGTTTGCCGACATTTTGGCTTGTCTTGTAGACCATTACTCTCACATCTGGCACGGCGTAGGAAGCCCTCTTTCAAAATAGCCCACTGGCGAGCTCATGTCCAGGACACCATTGGTCCTTTGCTAGGCCCTGTCTTGTTAGTTTACAACAAGCCTGGTGCCTGAATGTTGAGGTTTTTAAGGTGTGGTATTGGAAGTTGTCTGTGCTGCTATTTTCCTCTTTGATGCTGGGCTTTTCCCCCCTTCTCCTCTTCCTCCCCCTCCTCCCCCTTCTCCTTTTGAATCCCATAGCAGTTTTTCAAAACCTCTCCACAGGGTTTGCCAGGAAATGACTTTCTCTCCCGGCAGGTTTCTCCACCTGAAGGAAATGGAATAGCACTCCACATGTTATTTTCCTTACTTCCTCCCTCTCTCCTTTATAATCACTGAGAAAGAGGCCACACAGATGTGTTCCGTGGTGTGTGATTTTCAGTTACTTTCACTCAAAATAGAATTTCATTCACCAGGTACTGCAAGTTAGTTGGGCCTTCTAATGGACTTGCCAGGGGTGGCCTTACCCTGGGCTCAGAGAGAGAGATTTTAAACAAGAAGGAGTTGTAGGGTGAGAGGGGCACAGTAGGCAGGAAGGCCGCGTTAGAATCCTGCCCCACAAGACTATAACAACCTTCAATATTATATGTTTTAAACTAGGAAATATACTGCCGGCATAGCATCCTGGGTTAATCTTATGACAAGTCTGTAAAGTAAATAGACACGACCAAATACAGAGGGGAACTTGGAGGTTCAGAGAGGTTAAGTGACTTGCCCAGTGACACACAGTTTGTGCTTTGACCTGATCTTCCTCCCCTCCTACAGCCTTCTCCATTTCAGTCAATGGCAGGGCCTTCTTTCCACCTGCTTATAACAAATGTGTTGGTGACTCGATTTCTTTTGCATCCTACTTTTAATCCAGGAGTAAGTCCCTGCTTGCTTTGCCAATAAAATATACCCAGAATCTGTTCCCTCTGGCCTTCCCATCCTATTCTAAGCCACTGTCATCTCTCTCTTGAACCACTGTGATACCCTTCTACCTGGCCTCTCTGCTTCTGCCTTGACTTCCCTAAAGTTAATTCCCAACACACACACAGACACACACACAGACACACACACACACACACACACAGAGAGAAACCAGAATCATGGGCACTGGACAATCCCATTGCAATCCAAATAAAAATAGAAGTCCTTATGGGGCTGTGATCAGCCCCTACCCTCATTATCTCTCTGGCCTTTTCTCCCATCACTCGCTCACTCTGTTCAGCCACGTTGGCCTCCCTGCTGCACCTTGAGTGGTCAGGGCCTGTGCACTTGCTGTTCCCTCTGCCTGAAATACTCTCATCCCAGGAAACTTCATTTAGTCCCTCACCTCCTTCATGTCTTTGCTGTGAAACCTGCCTTGCCCATTCTATTTAATAACCTTCCTGGTTCCCTCTCCCCTGACCTGCTCCGTGTTTCCTATTTCCTCTGCCTGCCTGGTTTTCTCCTTAGCATTCCTCATCATCTGAGGCGCCGCATGTGTTATTGACTTGTGTATTATCTGTCTCCTTCTGTTAGAACGCAAGCTCAATGAAGGTGTGACTTCTGCCTGTGTTATTCAGTGTCTGGCACATAATAAATGCTCAACAAACTTTAATAAAAGAATTAATAAGTTATTCAATCCCAGGACTTGAAATTCAAGCCCCTTTGCTTTTTCCAGATTCCCACCATACTGCTAATTAATTTTAATATGTTTACTCCAATAGAAAGCTGCTCATTTTAGGAAATAGCTAATGAATGCGTGTACAGGAAAGAAAGTTGATCCCTGATTTCTGAGATTCATTTGGACATTGATAGTCTATAATGACAAAAGCTGATTTTGTGGTACAAAATCCCAGAGGACAGGCTCCTAGATAGTATGTTTGTGCCTTTAGGGGCTATGGTGTCATCTCTTTGTTAGCTTTTCTACCTGTAAAATAGGAAAGTTGGTAGATAACCATTACTCTTCTTTCTGTATCAAAAGTTCTGTCATTTAATCCAGTGGGTTAAATAAGCAGACTCACTGCTTACTTTATGTTACCTCCTTCTGAATGTGTATCAGAGACTTAAGCTCTTTGCAGACCAGAGCTAAGTTTTCTTTTCCTTGATTTATTTCCTCACAGTCCTGGGTGCAGGGTCCTGTACTCAGTTGCATGTCCGTGTGCTTGGTTGACTCAGCTAAAGACAAACGGCATTGAGCTCTGAGCTGTCCCTCAGTCGCAAGTCTGTTGGTTTGATAACATGGTGCTAACAGAATTGTTTCTGTTGGCAGCATCAGAGGCCCTACACCCCTGTGTGCGTGTGGCTGTGCACTGGGCCCATCCCTCGCCCTCTAACCAAAGATACTTCTATCTGGTAAAGTTAACACAGAACTCAACATGACAGGCTATCAGGAAGTATTAGAAATATCTTGGAAATCTAAAGATCCTATGGATGGTATGAGGTTCCACTTTCAAAAGCCATGTGAAATGGAGGGGTGAATGTTAAGGTACAGGCATACGGTTGGAACCAACTTGGCATGACCAGCGTTGAGGGACTGTTGTTTATTACAGAAAGTTAGAAGAAAGTGTATGAGAAAGGAAATAGTTGCTATTGGCCTAAAACCACAGCCTCAAGGAGGTTAAGGCATTTAAGACGTGGAAATATGTTTTTTGTTGTTGCTGTTTGTTTATAATGTACCATCTTTTCTTTTTTCATTCACCTGTTGATGGATACCTAGTTTGACTACTTATCTTGGCTATTGAAATAGTGGTACAATAAACATGGAAGTGCAGATATCTCTCTGAGGTACTGATATGCTTTCTTTTGGATATATTGTATTTCCCAGCAGTGGGATTGCTGAATCATAGGATAGTTCTATTTTTAGTTTTTTGAGAAACCTTCATACTGAAAAAATAAAAATAAATAAAGCACTTTGGCCTGCTGGTGGAAATGGAAATATGTTTTAAATATTTATGGGCCCCCTCCCAATGACAGTGATTTTACGCCTTAAGATTTTTAATGACAGGAAATGTAAGACAGATCTGTTACAAGGTCGCAATCATTACATTATGGTAAAGATCAACTGGTTTCCCTTTAAGCATGAGATTTCAAAAAATTTGTTGTTTTAATATATGACTTTATCGATGATATTATGTATTAGGATTGAATATTTCCTCCCTCCTGTTTCTGTATATTCTTAGTTTTATACAGAGAATACATCTAACAAGAGTTCTCTCCCTTTATACCAGTGTTTTTCAACCTTTTTTATCTCACAGCACATTTGAAAATATAGTTAAACTTCTGCGGCACACTTAAATTATGTTGATCCAAAAAAAAAAGAGTAAAAAAATGAATATACTTACCCTGCGTTGAACTTCTTTCCAAAATAATTTAATTAATAATCTTTAAACATTGTTGCAGCCCAGCTAAGAGCCTTTCACAACACAGCACCCCGATTGACAATCACTGCTCTATACACACACATATGCATTTTATCTCAATGAAGTACTGTGGAGCTTTAATTAATGCTTCAAATATGAATTTATCCCTACCTGTAAACTATTCTACAGGAAATTAAGATGATAAAAGGACAAAACAGTATGTATGCCCCGCCCTCAAGAAGTTTACACTTGGTGAGGTCCCCCCTAAATACCCTCCCTGTGCATGATGCAATGGTACATTTCAAAACTATTAAGAAATGAGTATAATTGTGATGGATGTGTTACTTAGTTCAATGTAAGCATTTCGCATTGTATATCGAAGCAGTACCCTGAACCCCATAAATCGTTAATATACAAAGTTATGATTTAATAAAAAACAATTAAAAAAAAGAAGTTTACATTTGAAAAAGGGAGAAAACAAAGAGCTAGGATATGACACAGGCCAGAAAAGTTGCAAGTCAAGTGCAATGTAGGGAGAATCCTTTGACAGGAATCTAGAGATATTACCTGGAGGAGGAGCTAAAGGAAGAGACCTTGACAAATAGGGACTGTCTAGATCAGGTTCTTTTATGCCATGTGCTCCAAAGTTTTGCCTTCAACATGCGCTCCTTTGCAAGATTTCAGCCATTGCAACTGTTCTGGCGCTCAGCCCAAATGAGGTTCATGCCCATAGTGTTGGTCCATGGAAAAGAATGACACCAGGTGACAGCCAGAACAAGTGGAATCCTCTAGGGCAGGGGGGAAACTAAAGAAAGAGGAAATGAAATGGCATAATCCCAGGAACTGCCAATAGAAGAGGGCGGGAGAGGGGACAATTGGCAAAGACTGTGACGCGTTATGCATTGTCAACTGTCCAGGCTTTCAGATGTCACCTGGGGACACCATCACAATTAACATGCAACCAGACACGCACAGTGACTACACAGTTTTGGCATGGTTGGCGGCATTAGTTGAGTCTTAAACAAAAGCAGTTTCAGTTACAGATCTTGTGCCAAGCTTTCAGAGAAAGAGAATAAATTATGCTGCTGTGACAAGCTGTTCCACTGTAGCAACAATAGTTTGGACTTCCAACACTGCCTGTCAACCAGGCCTGAAAATACATCTTCATTTGTTGTTGGGCAGTTGGGGAAGATGAGTCATTAAAGAACTTTATAATACATCAAAGGCCACAATTTTCTCCCTTTCATGAATTTCCCCCTTATCCTAAGCCCTCATTCTGCCACAAAAAAAACTTTTGAATGCACCAGAAGTTAGATAGAATTCTTTTATTTATGTTCTGTGTACTTATTTCTAAGGGAAGTGCAAAATATATAGGGCATTTCCTTTTGGCAGGCATTTCCATTCTAAACATGACACCAACCATTATGCTAAATGATGAGGTTAAAAAGATGCAAAAATTTAGGCTGGGAAATCCACGCCTTTCATTTGGGCTCTTACAGGGTAAGAGAAGCAGCATGAACCATGTGTTTGGGAGGCCAGCGGAAGGCGAGTGAGAAACTAGTGCACCTGTTCCCCAGTGGCAGCATTGTAGATAGATTGGGTTCACACCTGGTCAATAGTCAAGGGCACCTGTGAGGGAATAAATCATGTGGCATCTTCCACCAAGACCACAGCATTCTAACCCATGATGGATCTCTGTGCATTCATCCCAACTCTGTATTAATTTTCTGCAGTTGCTATAACAAATTACCACAAGCTTAACAAATTACTACAACATAAATCTATTATCCCATAGCTTTAAAGGGTAAAAATCTGCAACAGGTTTCATTGAGCTAAAATGAAGGTACACCAGGCTATATTCTTTTCTGGAGGCTCTAGGAGAGAATCTATTTCCTGGCTTTGTCCAGTCCCTATAGCAGTGATAACCAGTGTGCCAGGAGAGGATTTCAGGTGTGCTACAAAAATTTTTAAAGATCATTAATTAAATTAATTAATGATCTATTAATTCTATTTTCAAAAGAAGTTCAAAGCAGAGTATGTTCTTTTTTATTTTTTACTCCTTTTTTTTTGATTGATATAATTTAAGTGTGCCATGGAAGTTTAACTATAGGTTCAGGTGTGCCATGAGATAAAATAGGTTGAAAAACGTTGCCCTAGAGGCTGCCAGCAGTCCTTGGCTCTTTGCCCCCTCCCTTCTTCAAAGTCGGCAACAGTGGGCCAAGTCCTTCTCACATAGCATCACTGACCTGTTTTGTTGCCTTCTTTCACTTTTAAGGGTCCACCTGAATAATCCAGAATAATCTTCCTATTTTAAGAATAGCTGACTAACAATCTTAGCTCAATGCAAAGGCATTATTCTTCCAACCTCAAACTCTCGTCTAGTCCCTAAAAGCCCTAATAGTGATAAGTCAGATGGGGACTAGAGTATGTACTCTGCGCTCTGGAGAGAGGAAGATTCCCTGGTCTTTGCCAAAAGTGATCTCATTATTACCATACTCAATAACAATTGAGGTTACTCAGTTGAAGGGAAACAGCACTTGCCCTGTAATTAAGAGACTTGGATTTTAGCTTCTTGTCTGTAAACAAATGGGTGAATGTCTATGGGCAAGTGTTGAACTACTCTGGGCTTCCATCTCCTCCTCTGCAATATGAAGGTGGTGGTGGTTAGATGTTCTCATACCCTTTTTCAGTTTCTAGCTATCCATGGCTCTCTAAATCCCATAGGGAACATATTTTAAATGTAAAGAGGCTGGCCTGTTGAAAATGGAGTGCCATTATTTCAGCATCAAAATGTTGGAATAATGTACAAAATCTTGTCTAATCTACCATTCAGTGTCTGTACCCTGCGTAGCTCTCTCCTGGGCCCAGCCCCATCATCCTGATGGCTGTAATGCACAGTGTCTGCTACCAGTCTGTTTTTCCTAAATTGGATATTATGCCAGAAGAATAATGCATGAATTAGGTAAATGAATTAGGTGAATTAAATATCAAATCATGGCTCTACAGTTGAAATACGACTTTAGGAAAATCAACTTGGAGAGGTATGAGGTCACATAATATAATTGAATGTGAGCATTCCAGAGTGACTTAGGAAGTTTGACTTGGGCTGTCAAAGCTTGCATTGTGGGTAAGAAGCTTGAGCCTAAAAAGAAATCGTATGTATGACAATCGTTAGGCAACCTCCTCCCTCACTATCTTTTTTCTTTAATCAAAGAATTATACATGTGCAAGTAACTGAATCACCTCTACTTCTCTACTTAATCTCCCTTTAATCACAACTGAGAGGAAAGTTTCCAGGTAGGCATTAAAGTGGGTCAACAGTTAACCCAGCATGAGTGTAGACAGCAGGGACGGCAAGTGGTATATACACAGGAAATAATGGACACTGTGCTGCCGGCATTGATAAGCTGTTGAATAGAGCAAGAGCCTTATTAAGATTTAAAGTAATAAAAGACAAGAGGAAGTATGGTCACCAGCTGCTGATAAACATTCCTGCCTTAGGAAGGCATTAGTTTCACTTAATAGGTTGTAATGTCTGGAATATAATCTCTTATGGTAACCTTTCTTCCCCAGATTGGACCTAAAGAACACCTAGAAAATGTCACCTCTGTATTAATAGTTACTTGAAGAATAGCTTTGGGTGGCTGCCAGGAGACCTGAAAACATTAAGTATGGCGGGTACATGCAGTTGCATCTATTTGCAAAAGCTTTCTTTGAAGGAAGATGTAGAAGGGATGCCCTTGACCCTGGTATGCACAGATAGAAGTGGAATTTCATCAGGAATGTATGTGGAAATGTGCTTAGCTTCCTCTCACTGCTCAAATGTGTAGAATTACTTGGGACCATCTATTGGAATTGACCAGCAGTGTTTCCTCACCATGAAATAATACTAATACAGAATTAAGACAGTCCACATAGATAGTGTCTGTACTTGGATCATGCCTAGAAATCTGAGGAAGAAGATCATTCCTTCCTGGGCTACACCTACCTAGAGGTATACCAGATTGTCCTTTCCTCCACACAAACCTATGGTGACCAGGATGACACATCAGGAGAGGTTCTAGCACCAGTCCTCACCAGGCTCAGAAATAGCTTGGCCCCCTAATCTAAAAGGTAGAATCAGGTTCTGCTAGACTTGCAGGGGTCCTCAAACTGCAGCCCACGGGCCACATGAGGTGGTGTGATTGTATTTGTTCCCGTTTTGTTTTTTTACTTCAAACTAAGATATGTGCAGTGTGCCTAGGAATTTGTTCATAGTTTTTTTTTTAAACTATAATCTAGCCCTCCAACAGTCTGAGGGACAGTGAACTGGCTCCCTGTTTAAAAAGTTTGAGGACCCCTGCGAGTCTGTCAGGTCAAGTGGGATTGTTCCAGCCCAACCAGGTTCACTGCCTGCTGCTCAGGAGAAAGCAAATACACTGAGACAGCAGGTGTATGTCTCAGGAGCCATGCAAAGAGAAGGGAGGGCGTTCTCAAATCTGTCTCCCCAAGAATTTGGAGGAAGGGTTTTTAAAGATAGTTTGGCAGACAAAGGGCTAGGGAATTGGATCTGCTCATTGGCTAGATTCAGAGTAGAACCATATGGGTGTAGAAATTGTATTTTTGTGCTGAGTCAGTTCCTGGGTAGGGGTTGTAAGACCAGTTGCATCCGTTTCTCAGTATGGGCCACTGGTCTGGGTGGGTCAGCCAGTCCACCAGAAGGCAGGGCTTGGAGGATATCTCCAAAACTAGTCTTAGGCTTCATGGGAGTGACATTATCTGTGGGGACAATGAATAAAGCTTAGAATCTTTATGACCATCAGTGATGTGATTCATGAATAGTAAGTAATTATAGCAAAGCAAGCTAGGGAACAATGGCTGGTTGTGTGTGTGTGTATTCCTATAGCTTCAGGCCTCTACCACAGTTCCCTCCTTGTGGCCCTTTATCTTATAAAGGGCAATTTCAGAAATCAGTGTCAGGTACATGTCCATGGGTTCTCCAATTACGAGTGCTGCATCCAGGGCTTAGGTTCTGTTCCCATCGGTGACTTGATTAGGGCAGCTCAGTGCTCCCCAACAGCACCATTTCTATCCTCCCATTGCCTCCAAGAGTGAACTCCTTCAAGCCCTGGTAAACACAATGGTGGATTCCCAAAGACATTCATGTATGAATGCCAGAGCCTGTGTCTATTACCTTACATGGCATAAGAGACTGTGCATATGTTGAGTAAGTTAAGATATAAATTGCCCTGGATTATCTGGGTGGACCCAAAGTAATAATCAATAAGAAGGTGAAAAGAAAGACAGTCAGAGTCAGAGAAGGAGTTATAATGATAAAAGCAGAGGGTCAGGAGCCTAAGAATGGGGTTAGCATCTGGAAGTTGGACAAAGCAAAGAAACTGATTCTCTCCTGGAGACTTCAGGAGGAATGCAGGTGGACTTCCCACATTGGACTTCTGACCTCCAGAACTTTATAGTTCAAGCCCTTTGTAGGTAACTAAAAAGAGCACATTCACTGCCTTCAACAGAAACTTACCCTCGCCCACCAGAGTATAAGTTGCCACCTGGGTTCCAACAAATGCCACAAACTTCGTGTAGCATCAACTTTGGGCAGGTCGACTTGTCTGCTATGACATTTTACTTTCATATTGCAATTAACAAAGTGCTCATGTGTCCTGTGTGACGGTTGTACTTGGAAGGCATTATTACTCTTTCTATTCTGATTTTCAAAAAATGTCTTTAATGAACACGTATTCATTTTGTAATTAAAAGACATAATCATTAAAAATTTATAAATGAAAAAAGAAATTCAACATTGCTGTGGTAGCCTAATCTGTGTTCTCTAATTTTTAATGAAAACATGAATGTGGTTTGCCCAAACAGAAGACAGAAGAAGGAAAACAAATGAGCATTCCTCTAAGTGAAATCAATTAATTAGCTCATATGCTGAGAGCAGTGCACAAGAATGAGTAGTGCCTGTAGACTTCCACGATGAGTTGAATGAAGGTACTGTGTCGGCAGAATGCTGAAGCAGCCTACAAGGACGTGCATGCCCTGGATAATCTCTGGGCCTATGGATGGGATGGATTTTTAAGTCTGTGATCAGTTATGTTGTATGATAGGGAGACAATCTCATAACAGGGAGATGATTTGTGTAAGCCTGGCCTAATCCCCTGTGTCCTTTAAAAGGAGAGAGTTTTCTCAATCTGGTAGCAAGAGAGGTTGTCAGGTTTGAAGCGTGCTGGGTATTGGTTGGATATGCTGTTGGTCACTTGAAGATGGAGAAGCCACATGTCAAGGAACGTGGGCAGCCTGTAGGAGCCAAGCATGGCACTGGCTGACAGCCAGCAAACAAATACGAACCTCAGTCCTACACCTGCAAGGAAACACATTCTGCCAACAAGAATGAGCTCAGAGGTGGATTTTCCCTCCAGCTCAGCTGATGCTTTGATTTTAGCTGTGTGAGACCTTGAACAGAGGGCTCAGTCACATTGCACCAGACTTCTAGCCTCCAGAACCATGAACTGATATATGGGTGCTGTTTTAATTCACTTTATTTGTAATAGTTTGCTATGCAGCCACACAAAACTAATATAGGCCCTGTAAATAAATGGTAGTTTTAGTTACTTAGCATCCTTTATCTAGTCCTCAAAAACAAGCCCTAGCATTTAGATTGGTTCATGAGGCAGTTTAGATGGCTGAAGGGTCTAAGTATGCTGCTGGAAGATTGGGTAGTAAGATGAAAAGACATAACTTTGCAACAAAGCTACATGGCCCATCAGTTTCACAGTAGGGGGAACTGAAATTCAGGCTACAGATTCAAAAGCTTACAATCTAGCAATTTAGGTAGTTTAGGAAGTCAATGTCTGTAGTCTCAATTATACAAAGGTTACAGCCTCAATTAGCCTATTTCTGTAGGTAGAATTCCTACATTACCCATGGCATATCTGGGCATAAGACAGTCTTAGGTGGCCACGGTGGCCACAGTGACATACACACGGACATACCACCTTTCTGTCCTGCTGCACATGACTGGTGCCTTTCCACCTCTCCTTCATTCCCCACCCCCGTGCCCGTATGTAGGTTGTCTGAGCTTCTGAGCTACTTCCTTGCCTATAAGCATCTCCACTTGCCATGAGCAGCTATGGAGGGCATCTCAGAAGACAGGTTAGCTGGCAGTAAGTGGCTAAATGGCCACTGGGGCTCATTCCATCAGGGAGTGTCACCTTCACCAGGGTCAGTGCCTCTCTCCAAGGCCTAGACCCCTCTATGCCAGGTAACTCTGGGGAATGGGGCTGGGCAACAGGGCAGAGTTGGGGGCAGGAGGCACTTAAGAGCTTTAGGGAGCTACTATTTAGGGTATAGACTTTTTTCAATATTCGAATCACCAGTGAGGTGTGTTGCTGGGTACATTTCTGCCCATAAATAAACATTGACATGTTAGTTGTAACCCCCATTTTTATACAGAAAACCCCCTAGCACCTATGCCTTTTTGCATAAAACTTGACAACTTAAGACTTTTTAAAAATAACTATCTTAGCCCCATACATTGAACTTTTCTTTCCTCATCTGAAACCGTCCAAGAAGCTAACTTTCTAAAATGAATGGGAAAGGTCTATAAAATGGATTCTCAGTGGGGGCAATGTGGCCCCAAAAGAGTAAAAAGTGTTTCTGGGTTAGAGTGGTGAAAAATATTTTACTCTTTTTGTGTATAAATCATAGATCTATGTAAATTGTGTGTGTGTGTATATATATATCTGTGGTATTAAAATTTCGTTTAGAGATAATTAAGAAAAAAATGTCTAAAAAGTATCCTTAGAAGGGTACTATTGAAAAAGAAAGTTAAGAAATATTGATCTACAGTAAAATTTAAATATCTGATTTTTACTATTTTTTATTTCTTTTTTCTTTTTATTTTTTGGAGGCAGGGTCTAACTCTGTTGCCTTGGCTGGGATACAGTGGTACAAACATAGCTCACTGCAACTATGATATCCTGGATTCAAGTGATCCTCCACCTAGCCTCTCAAATATCTGTGACTTCAGACACGTACCACCATACCTGTCGAATTGTTTGTTTGTTTGTTTGTTTGTTTGTTTTGTTTTGTTTGTAGGATAGGGTCTCCTTAGGTTGCCCAGGTTGGTCTTGAACTCCTGGCCTCAACCAGTCTTCCCATCTCAGCCTCCCAAAGTTCTCGGATTACAGGTATAAGCCACCATACCTAGTTTTGTTTTTATTTCTTTTCTTTGTTGTCTGCTTCTAGTGGAATGCAAGTTCCATGAAGGCAAGGATATTTGTCTGTTTTGTTCACTGATATATCCTAAGGGCCTAGAATGGTACCTGGGATGCAGAAAGTATTCAATTAATATATGTTAAATTGAATGAATGAATGAACATCTTCTCTGAGTGTCCCAGAGTCAACTTTCCCCAACACTGTGGTTGGCAAATTGGAAGGTTTTCTAGCAGCACAGGAGCTATGGCTCTTCCTGGTGTGTTCACAGTAGTTTAAGGTGGCGGGTGCATCTAAGGTCTCCTGTTTCTTGCACTGTGCATACTGATCTTCACTGAGAGACCCCTGCCAACTCAAGCATCCACTGTGTACCTTTTTAATATCTCTCCTGTCCAATCCCCCCACCCCTAATATCCCAGCTGCGTCCCAGATATTTCTTTAGCCCAGTCCATAAAAGTAAACGACAGTCAGCAATGTCTGAGACAGAGTGATAGAAGAAAACATCGGTACCATCCTAGAGGTACAGGTGGGGCCAGAGGAAGGGGCTTTATAGCCTATTCCATGTTTTAAAGCCCTTTGGTGTTGCCTACAAACATTTACTATGAGCCTCTGCGCACCATGCAGTGATTACTGAATTTTCAAAACCATTATGACCAAATGACACACCTTGTCCAGTTCTGATAGAAGGAGCAGCAAGATGGAAATGTTGATGTGGCTGGTGGAGAAGGATTTGGGGAGGAGGCTGAGAAGAGACTATAGACGAGATGTCAAGGGCAGACTTCTCTGACTTGCTCAGGAGATGCGTGGTGTTGCCGAGCCAAGAGTTGTGGTCTCAGCCTAGCTCACAACAACCTCAAACTCCTGTGTTCAAGCAATCCTCCTGCCTCAGCCTCCTGATATGCTAGGACTGCAGGCACCTGCCACAGTGCCCAGCTGATTTTTTTATTTTTAGTAGAGATGGGTCTTGCTTTGCTCAGGCTGGTCTCAAAAAACTCCTGAGCTCAAGTGATCCTCCCACCTTGACCTCCCAGAGTGCTAGAATTACAGGCTGAGCCACTGCACCTGGCCCCTTAATTACTTTGTAAAGGCCCTATCTCCACATATACTCATACTAGGGTTTAGGGCTTCAACATATGAATTCTATGGGACACAAATATGCAGTCCACAACAGATGTAAGACAGGAACAAGCTGGAAGCTCCACATAGAAACTGAAACCTTTGAAGATAAACTGACTTTGCTGTGCATCCCAGGGGAAAAGCAGGCATCACTCATCCAGGAGCTAAGTGCATGAGGGGCCCAGGAATTGAAGCTGGTGAAGGGTCTATGAGGGGTGTGCAGCCTGCGCCATGCAGGCTACATGCTGACTTTGTGAAGACTTTTTGTTTTGCTTATCTGTGGTGTCAGATATCACCAAAAGTGCGCACAGACCTTCTTTTTTTCCTCATCAGCTTTCATTAGTGTTTGTGTATTTACTGTTTGGCCCAACCCAACTCTCACTCTTCCAATCAGAGGCAAAAACAAGAAAGGGTTGGACACCCCTGGCTCTAGATGAACGTGGGGTGGCGTGGGTATGACTGCTGCTGCCCCCAGTGAGGTGAGCCGCAGTTAGGTGACAGGTGTGGGCTTCACAGGGTCTGCTGAGGCACTTCTGCCCTCCAGGTCCTCCACATGAGGGTCTCCTGTGGCCGGCTCCACTCAGAAACGCACAGGGTAGGAAACAGTGTAAAATCCAGTTGAGTCTAGCCACACCAACGCATTACAAAGCCACCATGGTCTCTGAAGAGAAACTATGTGTAGGGCTGGGGGATGGGAGCCATTAGCAGGATGTGGATGAACAGTCAGTGGCCCAGACACTCATCTATAAAGGGCCTTTCTCATCTTTGTTGATGAAAAAGGACAGCGAAACAAGTAGAGGAAGAGTGGTCTGGAGATGGGAT
Organism: Nycticebus coucang; assembly: GCF_027406575.1. Lineage (NCBI taxonomy): Eukaryota > Metazoa > Chordata > Mammalia > Primates > Lorisidae > Nycticebus > Nycticebus coucang. The sequence goes on along the minus strand of NC_069788.1, from coordinate 113,334,911 downwards.
GTTAGCCCAGAGTTAAAGACATAAGGATGAGAGAGAAGGGGTGAGGCTGGCCGCTGTCAGGGCCTGTATTAGCCCACAGTTAAAGACATGAGGATGAGAGAGAGGGGTTGAGGGTGACCATTGTCAGGGCCTATTTTAAGTATGGCACATAGAAGTGTAGAATGGGGAAAAGAACAAAAGAAACAAACATCTGGAAGGTATTAGTGCAGAGATTAAGGCCTATGTAGCCAGCTAGAAAGTGGGAGGTCAAACCAGAATGGTCAAGCCAAGGAACATCAGTGGGACCTAGCCTTGTTAATTTCACAGACTCTGAGGTGCTGTTTCTCCTACTGCAGAGAACTGTGGCTGGTGCTCATAAATCTGGCGAGCACATGGTGACTTCTGCCCTATATTACTGCAGGAAGTGGTGTGACGTCAGCACAGTCCCCACCACCCTGCGGCCCAAACACTAAAGATAATTACCTGGATTTCCTTTCTGAAAAGAAACACATCTTCTGGTGGAACCCAGGGTTTGAAGCATTACAGTGAGCATCGGGAGAGATGGATGGGTCTCTGAAACAATGGGGAATGAAATGGGGAATGATGGAAAGCAACTCACAAGGCTCGTATTAGAATGACAACTCTGCAAAGTAATAGCAGTCTCCTGAATGACCCCAGAAATGAACAGCATTGGATTCCCTCTGGTCTCACAGTACAGAGAAGGTAGGCCTTGAAATCCAATCTCAGCTGGACCATCCCGGCCAACCAGTTATGGCTTTGGACCTGTCACATGAGAACTGGTGATGACGCATGTCTCTCATAGAACAACCATGACAATCGCTAATGTAGTTACTCTGCGAATGTTGTGAGCACTAACCGGAGAAGAGTGGTCTGGAGAGGGGTGTTAGCTCAGAGTGAAGACATGAGGATGAGAAGGAAGGGATGAGGGTGGCCACCGTGAAGGCCTGTGTTAAGTATGGAGCAGAGAAGTGTAAAATGGGGGGAAAGAACATGTCACTTTCCATCATTCCCCATTTCATTCCTCTACTTGCATCACTGTTCTCTGTCCTTTTTCATCAACAAATGTTTCTTCTAAATGTTTCTTCCCTTTGGTCAAACACTGAAACAGCTTACTTATTCCCTCTCTCCTATCAAGTGTCACAAGTGAGGCTTGGCTTCTGTCTTTTTTTTTTTAAAGAACTATGAGACAGACACTACCTAACAAATGCAAACATTGTAACCTAATTATTTGTACCCTCACATTAACCTGAAATTTGAAAAAAGACAAGTGTCTCGCTTTGTTGCCTAGGCTAGAGTTCTCTGGCCTCAGCCTAGCTCACAGCAACCTCAAACTCCTGGGTTCAAGTGATCCTTCTGCCTCAGCCTCAGCCTCCTGAGTAGCTGGGATTACACATGCCCACCACCAGGCCTGAATAATTTTTCTACTTTTAGTAGAGATGGGGTCTTGTTCTTGCTCAGGCTGGTCTTGAATTCATGAACTCAAGTGATCTTCCCGCCTCAGCCTCCCGGAGTGCTAGGATTACAGTGCGAGCCACTTGCACTCAGCCACGGCCCAGGTCTTCTGACTCCCCATCCAGCACTCTCTATATATCCAAATCCTTCTTTTAACAGAAGATAGAAACCTGCAGTTCTCACCTACACACGAAACTTTAGTAAAGTACATTATCTCATGTGGACAGATGGTTATGATTTTATATACTAAGAAATTTCATTTAGGCAGATGTTTAGTTGATGACAAAAAGTGTAAGTATGACTGATGAATGCATTTGCTGAAAGTTATTGGTTGCTATTAATATAGAGATAGTGATGGTCTATTAAGGGACAGGTAAGGTGTATGTAGCAAACGAAAAAGTGGGAAGCAAAAAAAGATTCTTAGGGCAATAGAAATCACTGGGGACTAGGCACATCTAATTTCATGGATTCAAATGATACTGAGTGGTAAATACAAGAAAGAAAATAAAAGGGGTAAAAGGAGGTGGTGTGATTCTGTGACCCAGAGGAGGAGATCTCTTTAGACTGGTTGGTGAGGCAAGGCCTCTGTGAGGAGACAGCTGAGATACAGGTACACCCGAATGTATGGGAAGGAGGCAGATCTCTGAGAATCTGGAGGAAGCAAGTTCTAGAACAGAGAACGTAAGGGCAAAGACTCTAAGGCAGGAATGATCTTGCTGTGTCCAGGCAACAGAATGAAGATCAGAGTGGCTGGAGGCTGGCAAGCAAATAGGCCATAGAAGCCCATGTGTCTGGGAAGATGCAAAGGAAGAAAGGAGCTAGATCCTGCCAGGCCTTACAGCCCACAGTGAGGAACTCAAATTTTTTGCAGAGCTCAGGGAAGCCATTGGCAGATGTTAAGCAAGAGTTTGTATTTAAAAAAAAAAAAAAAAAATCACTGTGTCTGCAACCAAAGCCTCACTCACAGAATACTTCTAGACTTTGGCTCTTTTTAAAAACTATTGTACACTGGATCATTCTTGCATGCCAGACTTAGAATGGACAGATGGGGGAAATGGGGAACTTCTGGATCAGCAAGAGCAAAGAAACTGCTGGGATCCTGGCACTGGGGTAGACCCTTGAGTGCAGCAGCCACGAGAGATGGATCTGATGGCTGTGTGGTCCCATTTGTCACTCTTCTCTATCAAATATGCCTGACCTTCATATGACCCTTTCACCTTTTGGTGACTGAGTACCAGTAGATTAGCATCGATTAATTTTGGTGTCACTGTGACAGATAGTCAATGTGCTACCCTTTTCAAGTAACATGGTTCCTTAAACCACTTGAAATGCCTGAGTTTTCAGAAATCCCTTACTATCTAACTCCAACAGAGTAGGGATTCCCAAGTCAGTGGCACACCACTAAGAGAGGGGGTGGAGAACAAAAGAGAACCTTGTAGGTGGCAGTGGCCACCCCTCCACCCATGCCTATGGTACTCCTAGTTTAAGATGTGAGCCCAATTTCTCTTTAGCTGGTAGGAGAACAGAAATATTTGAATAGCTTTTTGAGGTATAATGGATATATAAAGAATGGCATGGATTTCATGTGTACACTTTGATGAGTTTACTCATATGCAAACACCTGTGATAGCATCACTACAATCAAGATAATAAACATGGCTATCACCTCCAAAACTTTCCTCATGATCCATTATTATTGTTCGTTTCCTTGTGTGGTAAGCATAACAACATGAGATCTAATGTCTTGACAATTTTTTAAGTGCACAATACAGTATTGTTTACTATCGGCACTATATTGTGCAACAGATCTCCAGAATTTATTCATCTTGTATAACTGAAATTTTGTACCTATTGAGTAATAATGCCCCATTTCTCCTTCCCCCCAGCCCTTGATGACTACTATTCTATTCTCTGCTTTTATGGTTTTTGACTATTTTAGAATCCTGTGAGTAGTATTTGTCTTTCTATGATTAATGTATTTTACTTAGCATAGTGTCTGTCATCTAGGTTCATTCAAGTTTTCACATGTTGTAGAATTTCCTTATTTTTCAAGGCTCAGTAATATTCCAATGTGTGTATATAACACATTTTCTTTATTCATTCATCTACTGATGGACATTGAGGTCTTCCCATATCTTGACTATTATGAATAATTTGCAATGAACTTGGGAATGCAGATATTACCTCAAAATCCTGGTTTTAATTATTTTGGATTTGTACTGAGAAATGAGATTGCTGGGTCACATGGTAGTTCCACTTTTTTTTTGAGACAGAGCCTCAAGCTGTCACCCTGGATAGAGTGCTATAGCTTCACAGCTCACAGCAACCTCCGACTCCTGGGCTCAAGTGACTCTCCTGCCTCTGCCTCCCAAGTAGCTGGGATTACAGGCACCTGCCACAACCTGCTATTTTTTGGTTGCAGCCATCATTGTTATTTGGCAGGCCCGGGCTGGATTCAAACCTGCCAGTTCAGGTGTATGTGGCTGGTGCCTTAGCTGCTTGAGCCACAGGTGCAGAGCCCCACTTTTAATTTTTTGAAGAACCTCCACACTGCTGTCCTCAGCAGCTGCCCTATTTTATAATGCTACCAACAGTGTACAGTGGTTCCAACTTCTCCACCTCCTTGCTAACACTTGTTCCTTTTTTTTTTTATCACAGCCATCTTAACATGTGTGAAGTAATAATACTTTATTATGGTTTTGATTTCCATTTCTCTCATTCTTTGCAACATCGAACACCTTTTCATATACTCAGAGACATTGTTAGGCCTTTTGAAAAGTGTCTGTTTAAGTCATGTGCCCATTTTTTAATTCAGTTATTTGTTTTATTCCTATTGAGTTGTAGGATGTCCTTGTATAATTTGAACATTAACTCTTTTCAGATAGATGGGTTGACTGGTTGCCAATATTTTCTCAGGTTTACTAGGATTTTTTTTTACTCTGTTTTCTTTACTACAGAGAAGCTTTTTAATTTGATGTAGTCCCACTTGTCTATTTTTTACTTTTGTTAGCTATGCTTTTGGTGTCATAGCTAAGAAATCATTGACAAAGTCAATGTCATGAAACTTTTCCTCCATCTTTTCTTCTAGGCATTTTATAGTTTCAGATCTTATGTTTAGATCTTTAACCCATTTTAAGTTCATTTTTTATATATGGGGTAAAAATAAGGGTCCAATTTCATTTTTTTCTATTTGGATATACAGTTTTCCCAGCATCATTCTTTGAACATACCAGCCTGTCCCCATTGTGTGTTCTTGACATCCTTGTTGAAGATCAGTTGGCTGTTGATGCCACTACCATACTATTTTGATTACTATAACTTTGTTATATATTTTGAAATCAGGAGTTGTGATTCACACAGCTTTGTTATCTTTCCCAAGATCATTTTGGCCATTCAGGGCCTTTGTGGTTCCATACAAATTATAGGATTCTTTTTCTATTTCTGTGAAAAATGCTATCAGAATTTTCATTAGGACAGTGATGATCACTGGAGATCACTTTGGGTAGTATGGATGTTTTAATTATATTGTATCTTCCAATCCATGAACATAGGATGACATTTATTTGTGATTTCTTTTTTTTTTTTTTTGATTTCATATTTGACTTTAATTTTTTTTAAGTTTTTTTTTTTTATTGTTGGAGATTCATTGAGGGTACAATAACCCAGGTTACACTGATTGCACTTTTTAGGTAAAGTCCCTCTTGCAATCGTGTCTTGCCCCCGGAAGGTGTGGAACACACCAAGGCCCCACCCCCCTCCCTCCTTCCCTCTCTCTGCTCTTCCTTTCCCCACCCCTCCCTCCTTCTTTCTCTCTCTGCTCTCCCCTTCCCCAATCCCCACCATGACCTTAATTGTCGTTAATTGTCCTCATATCAAAATTGAGCACATAGGATTCATCTCCATTCTTGTGATGCTTTACTGAGAATAATGTCTTCCACTTCCATCCAGGTTAATACAAAGGATGTAAAGTCTCCATTTTTTTTAATAGCTGAATAGTATTCCATGGTGTACATATACCACAGCTTGTTAATCCATTCTTGGGTTGGTGGGCATTTAGGCTGTTTCCACATATTGGCAATTGTAAATTGAGCTGCAATAAACAGTCTAGTACAAGTGTCCTTATGATAAAAGGATTTTTTTCCTTCTCGGTAGATGCCCAGTAATGGGATTGCTGGATCAAATGGAAGGTCTAGCCTGGGTGCTTTGAGGTTTCTCCATACTTCCTTCCAGAAAGGTTGTACTAGTTTGCAGTCCCACCAGCAGTGTAAAAGTGTTCCCTTCTCTCCACATCCATGCCAGCATCTGCAGTTTTGAGATTTTGTGATGTGGGCTATTGTTGCTGGGGTTAGATGATATCTCAGGGTTGTTTTGATTTGCATTTCTCTAATAGGTAGGGATGATGAGCATTTTTTCATATGTTTATTAGCCATTCATCTGTCTTCTTTAGAGAAGGTTCTATTCATATCTCTTGCCCATTGATATATGGGATTGTTGGCTTTTTGCATGTGGATTAATTTGAGTTCTCTATAGATCCTAGTTCTCAACCTTTTGTCTGCTTGAAAATATGCAAATATCCTTTCCCATTATGTAGGATGTCTATTTGCTTTGGTTGTTGTCTCCTTAGCTGTACAGAAGCTTTTCAGTTTAATGAAGTCCCATTTGTTTATTTTTGTTGTTGTTGCAATTGCCATGGCAGTCTTCTTCATGAAGTCTTTCCCCAGGCCAATATCTTCCAGTGTGTTTTCTATGCTTTCTTTGAGGATTTTTATTGTTTCATGCCTTAAATTTAAGTCCTTTATCCATCTTGAATCAATTTTTGTGAGTGGGGAAAGGTGTGGGTCCATTTTCAGTCTACATGTGGATGTCCAGTTCTCCCAACACCATTTATTGAATAGAGAGTCTTTCCCCCAAGGTATGTTCTTGTTTGGTTTATCAAAGATTAGGTGGTTGTAAGGTGTTAGTTTCATTTCCTGGTTTTCTATTCAATTCCAAATGTCTATGTCTCTATTTTTGTGCCAGTACCATGCTGTTTTGACCACTATGGCTTTGTAGTACAGCCTAAAATCTGGTATGGTGATGCCCCCAGCTTTATTTTTATTACTAAGAACTGCCTTAGCTATACGGGGTTTTTTCTGGTTCCATACAAAATGCAGAATCATTTTTTCCAAATCTTGAAAGTACGATGTTGGTATTTTAATAGGAATGGCTTTGAATCAGTAGATTGCTTTGGGAAGTATAGACATTTTAACAATGTTGATTCTTCCCATCCATGAGCATGGTATGTTCTTTCATTTGTTAATCTCCTCTGCTATTTCCTTTCTGAGGATTTCATAATTTTCTTTATAGAGCTCCTTCCCCTTCTTTGTTAGGTATATTTCTAGGTATTTCATTTTCTTTGAAACTATGGTGAAGGGAGTTGTGTCCTTAATTAGCTTCTCATCTTGACTGTTAATGGCATATGCAAAGGCTACTGACTAGTGGACATTTATTTTATATCCTGAAACATTACGGTATTTTTGATGACTTCCAGGAGTCTTGTGGTTGAGTCTTTTTGGGATTCTCTAAGTATAAGATCATGTTGTTAGCAAAGAGGGAGAGTTTGACCTCCTCTGCTCCCATTTGGATTCCTTTTATTCCCTTGTCTTGCCTAATTGTATTGAACTTTCAGCACTGTGTTGAATAGTAAAGGTGACTGAGGACAACCTTATCTGGTTCCAGTTCTAAGAGGAAAAAATTTCAGTTTTACTCCATTCAGTAAAATATTAGCTGTGGGTTTGTCATAGATAGCTTCAATCAATTTTAAAAATGTGCCACCTATGCCTATACTCTTCAGTGTTCTAATTAGAAAAGGATGCTGGATTTTATCAAATGCTTTTTCTGCATCTATTGAGAGGATCATATGGTCTTTATTTTTGCCTCTGTTAATACAGTGGATAACGTTTATGGACTTGCGTATGTTAAACCAGCCTTGCATCCCTGGGATGAAACCTACTTGATCATGATGTATGACTTTTTTGATGATAAGCTGTAATCTATTGGCTAGGATTTTGTTGAGAATTTTTGCATCTATATTCATGAGTGAAATTGGTCTGAAATTCTCCTTTTTGGTTGGGTCTTTTCCTCGTTTTGGTATCAGGGTGATGTTTGTTTCATAGAATGTGCTAGGGAAGATTCCTTCTTCCTCAATTTTTTGGAATAATTTCTGCAGTACAGGAATAAGCTCTTCCTTGAAGGTTTGATAGAATTCTGGTGTGAAGCCATCTGGACCAGGGCATTTTTTGGTTGGAAGATTTTTTTATTGTTTCTTTAATCTCAGTGCTTGAAATTAGTCTGTTCAGGAGCTCTATTTCTTCCGGGCTAAGTCTAGGGAGAGGGTGTAATTCCAAATATTGATCATTTCCTTCACATTGTCAAATTTCTGGGCATAGAGTTTCTGGTGGTAATCAGAGATGATCTCTTGTATCTCTGTGGGATCAGTTGTTATTTCCCCTTTATCATTTCTGATTGAGGTTACTAGAGATTTTACTTTTCTATTTCTCATTAATCTGGCCAATGGTTTATCTGTTTTATTTATTTTTTCAAAAAACCAACTCCTTGTTTCATTAATTTTCTGAATGATTCTTTTGTTTTTAATTTCATTGATCGCTGATTTGATTTTGGATATTTCTTTTCTTCTACTGGGTTTAGGCTTAGATTGTTCTTCTTTTTCTAATTCCATAAGATGGCTTGTGAGTTTGTTGATGCTCTCTTTCTGTTTTTCGAATGTAGGCATCTAAAGCGATAAATTTTCCTCTCAAAACTGCTTTTGCAGTATTCCACAGGTTTTGGTAGCTTGTGTCTTCATTGTTGTTATGCTCAAGGAAGTTAATGATTTCCTGTTTTATTTCTTCCTGCACCCATCTGTTATTCAACAGAAGGTTCTTTAATTTCCATGCCTTTCTGTGGGGTTGAATGTTTTTGTTAGAGTTGAGTTCCACCTTTAGTGCCTTATGGTCTGAGAAGATACAAGGTAAAATTTCAATTCTTTTTATTCTGTTGATATTTGTTTTGTGACCAATATGATCAATTTTGGAGAATGTTCCATGGGGTGATGGGAATAATATGTATTCTTTATCTTTGGGGTGGAGTGTTCTATATACGTCTATCAAGCACAGTAGTTCTAGGGTCTCATTTAAATCTCTTATATCTTTGTTTAATTTCTGTTTAGAGGATCTGTCCAGCTCCGTAAGAGGAGTGTTAAAGTCCCCTGTTATGATGGTATTATTGGATATCATATTGGTCAGAATGAGTAAGGTCTGTTTCAAGAATCTGGGAGCATTTAAATTGGGTGCATAAATATTTAGAATTGAAACGTCTTCTTGTTGTATTTTTCCCTTGACCAATATAAAGTGACCATCTTTGTCTTTTTGACTTTAGTTGCTTTAAATCCACGTGTATCTGAAAGTAAGATTGCAACTCCTCTTTTCTTCTGAATTGCATTTGCCTGAAAAATTGTCTTCCAACCCTTGACTCGGAGTTTTAATTTGTCTTTTGAAGCCAGATGTGTTTCTTGCAGACAGCAAATGGATGACTTTTGTTTTTCAATCCAGTGAGCCAATCTATGTCTCTTCAGTGGGGAATTCAAGCCATTAACATTTATTGAGATAATTGATAAGTGTGGTAGTATTCTATTCATCGTATTTTGTGAGAGTCCATTGCTTAGTTTTATCTTTTGCATCAGTGTGGAGGTTAGGTTCTGTCCTTTAATTTCTGAGTTCTTACTTTGCTGCAGATCCATTGTGATGGTCAGTGTGTAGAACAGGTTGAAGTATTTCCTGTAGAGCTGGTCTTGTTGTGGCAAATATCCTCAATGTTTGTGTATCCATAAATGATTTGATTTCTCCGTCAATTTTGAAGCTTAGCTTAGCAGGGTACAGAATTCTGGGCTGGACATTGTTCTGTTTAAGTAGATTAAAGGTAGATGACCATTGTCTTCTTGCTTGAAAAGTTTCATTAGAGAAGTCTGCAGTCACTCTGATGGATTTGCCCCTGTTGGTCAACTGGCACTTACTCCTGGTAGCTTGCAGAATCTTTTTTTTTTTTTTATCTTTACTTTGGATAAATTCATTACAATGTGTCTTGGAGAAGCTCAGTTAGAGTTGAGGTGACCTGGGGTCTGATATCCTTCTGAAAGCAGTGTGTCAGAATTTTTGGCGATATTTAGGAAATTTTCATTTATAATATTCTCTAGTATGGCTTCCATTTCTCTGGGGCATTCTTTTTTCCCTTCTGGGATTCCTATAACTCGTATGTTGGAACACTTCATGACGTCCCATAATTCTGACAGTGAATGTTCTGCTTTCTCTCTCTTCTTTTCTGCCTCTTTAACTATCTGAGTTATCTCAAGAACTTTGTCCTCTACTTCCGAAATTCATTCTTCTGCATGGTCTAACCTGTTGCTGATACTTTCCACTGCATCTTTAAGTTCCCTAATTGACTGCTTCAGTTCCTTCAGCTCCGCTATATCCTTTCTATATTCTTCATATCGTTCATCTCTTATTTGATTCTGTTTTTTGGTTTCCTTTTGGTTATTTTTCACTTTATTAGCAGTTTCCTTTGTTGTTTCCATCATTTCCTTCATTGTTTTGATCATGTGTATTCTAAATTCCCTTTCTGTCATTCCTAACATTTCTTTATTGGTGGAATCCTCTGCAGTAGCTACCTTATGGTTTCTTGGAGGGGTTGCTCTGGACTGGTTTTTCATGTTGCCTTTAGTTTTCTGCTGATTCTTCCTCATGAGTGATTTCTTTTATCTGTTTCCTAGCCCTAATTTTCCTTTCACTTCCTCTTGCTCTTTAAGTTCCCATGCCTATGGACTAAGGTTTTAGTGAGTCCTTTTGGTACAGGACCAGAAGGATGAGAAAGTTGAAGAGCAAGAAGGGATAAAAGAAAGAAAGAGAGAATGAAAAGAAAATAGAGAAATGAGAGGGGGTGGGTAAAATGGAATATTGACAAAAAGAAGAGAGGCACAGAAAGAGGGAGACAGAGCAATATAGGTGTACAGTAGGGTACTTTGACACAACCTTAAAAAAACCACAACCTCTGGTGGTGCCCATTTGGGTGGTTCCCTTGAGGTCAGAAGCTCTTTGCTAACCTGATCGGACACAGTACCCCACCTCCACCAAGTAGAGAGGAAAGACAAAAAATGCTATAAATCAAACCAAAACAAGCAAACAGAAAACTTTATGGGATAAAATTGGGTGAAAAACCAAATAATAGGGGTAGAAACACTAGCAAAAATGAAGTTCTAATTATTGAAAAAGGCAGCAATGGGAAATTGTATTTAAACTAGAAAAATGGAGAAAGAAAAGAAAAGAAAAAGTCTGTATGGAAAAGGTCAAAATTAAAAAACAAAACAACAACAAAATAAACAAAAAACAAACAACAACAACAAAAAAAGACCAAAAAGAAAGCAGTATATATACCTTGTTGAATATCGTCTGGGCAACAGGTGGTCTTCTGCAGTATGAGATCTTAATCACAATGCTGATATGACTGGAGGCCTCCGCTGATTTCTCAAACCCCACAGGGTGGACACCCTAAATCTCTCTTCATCCCTCTTAAAAGGCACTTTAAACTTCTAAACTTGGGTAAGCAGAAGCTTTCCCAGGAAAGTGCTTGTCGCTGGGATCCCTGCTGAAGTGGCTATCCACTTACCCAGTGTGCCAAAACTGGTGTCACTCTGCTCCTGAGGGTTAGGTCTGTAAGGCAGCTCAGTCCCAACCTTTATGCTGCTCAGTCACTAGGTTACTAGCTCCCGCCTGATCCTTGCTCTGCGACCCTGAGGGCAGAGCCTGCTGGGGCAGTTCTCTCACAATGGCTCCCTGCGGCCCACAGCCAAACACTATTATCTCCATCCGGCTCAGCGGCTCAGTCTGGGGCCCTAGACAATGCTCAAATTTCTCCGTACTCCTGCTCAAGCTCTCCCAAAGGCAGTTCAACTGAGTGCCAAGTCCAAAAAACACCAAAACAGTTCAGAAGTAAGGCTTTTCCGGTTTGTAGTCTCACTGCTGCTGAACTTACAGCTGCCGACGGGATTAGACCCATCGAACACACGCGACCACTTGCTAGTTTTCCACTGTTTTTTTCCTCCTCTTGGGGTCCAGAAGTGTCTTGCTGACTCCCTGTATCCTCAAAGGGATGATTATAGGCAGATCCCACCAGCCAGAGATGCCTAGAGTCATATTTCCCCAGACTAACAATGCCCAGTTGCAGGAAAGCTGTTACTCGGCTACCATCTTGCTCTCACTCCTGTTAAGTCTTCAGCAGTCATGTCACCCAGGGAGCCTTGGAGCTCTGGCCGCCCATGGTGGAGGGTCTGCTGGTGTCTCCCGGAGCTGACCTGGGGCTCACGTCGCAGGGGATAGTTGGACAGGGTGGGCAGGGCTGGAGGAGGAGTGGGGCTGGCTATTTGTGATTTCTTTAATTTCTTTCATCAGCATTTTATAGTTTTCAGTGCCTTAAACCTCCTTGTATATAAAATTCCTAAGTATTTTATTCTTTTTGGTGCTATTGGATATAGGATTATTTTATTAATTTCCTTTTCAGATAGTTTATTGTCAGTGTATAGAAATGCAACTGATTTTTGTAGGTTGATTTTGTATCCTGTAACTTCATTGAATTCATTTATTAGTTCTAACAATTTTTTTTTTTGAGTCTTTAGGGTTTCTACATATAACATCACATCACCTGCAAATAGAGATAGTTTTACTTAATTCTTCTCTGCTTAGATGGCTTTTATTTCCTATTCTTATCTAATCACTCTGGCTGGGACATTCAGAGCTATGTTGAATGAAGTGATGAGCATGGGCATTCTAGCCTTTTTCCTGTTCTTTGAGGAAAAGCTTCAAGTTTCACTGTAAGTATATTAGCTGCAAGCTTCTCATACATAGCCTTTTGTAGGTATAGGTAAATTTCTTCCGTACCTTGTTTGTTGAGAGTTTTTATCATGGAATTTTGTCAAATGCTTTTTATGTATCTATTGAGATGATGATGTGATTTTTGTCCTGCATTCTGTTAATGTGGTGTATCACATTAATTGATTTGCATATACCAAGCTATCATCATATTCCAGAGGCAAATCCCATTTGGTCATGTGCATGATTCTTTTAATATACTGTTGAATTCTGTTTTCTAGATTATTGAGAATTTTTGCATTTATGTTCATCAGGGATAATGAACTGCAGATTTCTTTTCTTGGAGTATTTTTATCTTTGATGTCAGAGTAATGTTGGCCTTATGAAATGATTTTGGAAGTGCTCTCTCTTCTATGATTTTTTGGAAGCATTTGAGAAGAATTTGTATTAATTTTTTTAAATGTTTGGTAGAGTTTACCAGTAAAGCCATAAAAGAAATATTATAATATATGTAATTTTATATGTCAGTAATCATTTCTCAAAAGTACTGAAAAGCTCAATTCTTGCCTTTAAGACTCATTACTATTCTAGTGTTTTGGCTTCTTGAGTAACACTATAATACTGAAATTCACTCCATAATACTAGTGAATGAAAGGAAATAAACAGACTTTATATTTGACCAAGTGTGGCCTCCAATGCTAGGACAGGTTGCTATGAGGCTGCCCCCACAGGTAGCAGGGAGGAAGGTTATATCTGTTTGGTTGGTCTGTCAGAGTCTTCACGTCAAAGTGGAAAGATGAAATTGCAGGCTGAAGGGAAGTCAGAGTCATGGTCTGAGGAAACTGGATGGTGCTGACCCAAAGGGGCAAGCCTAGCTTGCAATAGTGGAGGACAGTGAGAGCTGCAGGCCAAGGAGATTTAGGGAGGAGTGAGGCTGGGGGAAAGAAGGTCAGGTGTGTTGGAAGGCTCAAGGTCTAAAAAGCATGGGTAAGAATCCCCCCCACCAAGGGTAGGGGCTATCTCCTTGAAGAGGGTGCATCAGCATGCTTATGTCATGGATTTGTCACCCTGCCAGAAGTAACTTATTAAGACAGAAGTTTTAAAGAGAGGCATTTTCCCTGGTTTGATTCACTCGGAGTACCTAAATCTTCATTCTAAGACATAGATAAGATTCACTTGCCCTGGCCATTTATAAATGCCAATATCTAGGCGAATCCTTGAAATGGTGCTGAAGATGGCAAGGAGCTCCATTGAGCCACTGAACCCACATTCTGAAATGGGATCAAAACCTATGTATATACATACAATAAACTAGAAAAGATTACACAGCATTTACTGATGTTGTCTTTAAATTCTCCCTACCTGTGAGTTGATGTTAACCCTTAATCATCAGCTCAGCAAATGGTTTTAGTCCAGTGTGGGTCCACTTCTCTATATTTCTTTTACTGTCTAGTTGCTTTCTGATGAGTAGTGGTTGAGACCAGACCCCTTAATCTACATGCGTTCCCTCTCTATTTTCTTTGGCTCCCATGTTCTTCCTATTAGGAAGGTTAGCATTCTCTCTCTCTCTCTTTCTGTCTGGTATTGAAAACTTATTGTCAAGATGAGTTATTTTTTCCTTAGAACCTACTCTGTTGATGAATTGGCCATTTTACAGGTCCATGAATGCCAAGTTGCTTCCTGAGCAACACAGCTAAGTGATATTTCATTCCCTTACCCTTACCAAAAGTTCCTCAAGGCATTATGGTTTATAACCATTCCATGCCCAATGTAGTAGAAGTTATATATTCACATTCATTTTGAGAGATGGTTATCACTGTCCTTTTGCAATTGCTGAACCAGAGGTTACTTGCTGGAAAACTCTCAGGTAAGACTCAGCCCAGGTCTTCTGACTCCACAACCAGCACTCTTTATACAGACAGATGTCTCTTCTGACAGAAAATAGAAGCCTGCAGTTGTACATACTTATAAAACTTAAATAGAGCACATTATCTCCTGTGGACAGATGGTTATGACTTTCTATACTGAGAAAACTTGTTTAGACAGATGTTTAATTGACAACAAGAAGTGTAAACATGACCCTAATTAATGGATTTGCTGAAAGTTATTGGTTGCTCCTTGTCAGAACTGTTGTTTTCCCTGTCAGTCCTCAGACTGGATTAAAAAAATTAAGCATGAAGAAAATTGGCATTTAAAATGTGTTTATTCTTCACCATCAAGACACATAGAACATTGGTTTTACAAATCACAAATAAGAAAAAGGGAACAGAAGATAAATCTCCCATAAAACAAAAAAAAAGAAGAAGAAGAAGAAGGAGAGATTTTCTTGCAAGGAATTCTGCTGCTTTCCGAGATCTGCCTAAAATTAGTCCTTTCTTGCAATGAGTTGGACTGATCTTATAGTTGGAGTATTAGACCCCATATACTGCAGAACCCCTGCTTACCATTTGGGCTTATTCTCAAGAAGTCAATATTATTCCCATGTCATCTCCTCAGTCCACCCTTGGGTTAGGCCACAGGTATTTCAGTCAGTTCTCTTTCTGCCAACCTAGCAGTTGACCATTTTTTCCTTCCAACCTCCTGCCCTCACTCTTCCTTCTTCAGCTCATTTCTCCTGCAGACTTTTAGTTTAAGGCATCTTGGAAGCCCCTTTCAGCAGATCCTTAGTGAGTCAACCCTCTTACTGAGTCTCAAACTTTCAAAAGTTCTTGACCTTACAGGATCCCCTCTTTAGTAGACTCCTTTTGGGAGCGGGTCTACTAGAATCATCTGTTGCTGATAAATCAGTGTTGCTTCTTTTGCTGCAGCAGCAATGGGGAAACTAGGCATGTGGTGGGAGAATATATGCTTAATTAGAATTCAGTCCTCATTAGAGGCTCTAAAAGGAAGCGTTCAATTTGTACGGATCTTAGCAGATCCTCACATAGGTTAATTAAAAGCAACGACTCTCACCAGTGACACCTCATGGTGGGATTGAATGGTTTACAGCTACCAAACATTTACAAAGAGAAGAAAGGTTTGAACCTGACTTTTTTCAAATGCAGTAGGTTCTGTTGTTCACCGTGCAGAATTCAGGGCACCCAAGTTTCAAGGGAGAAGGTGGAGGCAGAGCAGTTGGGGTAGGTGTCCCTCCACCTCCTGCTCTCACCAGGTGACCGTGGAGCCCCTCAACTGCACCCTCTTCTCTCCTGCCTGTATTCCCCACTCCAGGACTAGGCTATGGTCAAATCTACATTGCTCTCCTGCACGCCACTCTTATCAACTCCTCATTCCCTGTGCTATTAAGTTCCATTCCTTAGATCTGTTCGTGTTTCTGGGTGACCTCCCTGTGTCAGTGTCCACCCCTATATCCTTCCATAAGCTCCACAGGCCAACCACAGTGTCCTTCCCATACTCCAGGTCCCTGTGCTATTGTTTCAGCCACACTGCTGTCTTTTTCTTCTCCACCTAGGGAAATTTTATTAATTCTCCATGGTTGGGTTGGAACCCACTTCCTTGGCTCCCTGTTAAGAGTGAATTGTTCTGCTCCCAGTACTTCTAAAGCACTTGTACACTGCTCTGTATTATAGTAGCCTGTATGGCTTTTCTCTAAGTCTTCAAAGGCTTGGTTCTGGGTCTTATTCATCTCTCTAACCTCACAGTACCTAATCAGGTCCTTTGTACAAAGCCAGTGTTGAAATGTGTTTTGCACTGAAAACAGCAAGCCAACCTTTCCCATGAGCTAGAGAGATATACCCTGGAAGGTAGAGCAGATAAGCTTTTCTAAAGATGGGAATGGCCCAGCTGGCTAAAATTGGTCTCCAAAAAAAGATTTTCTTTTAGGATACTCATTATTTCACATTAGCAGGGGGAGGGAAGGGGGGGAAGGTGGGGGAGTCAGAGCTGAGTCCATCAGTTTATTTGTTGACTACACCTGTGTACAGGGTAAAGTCTGCACATGGTAGAAAGTTACTATTATAAAAGAAGAGCAGATGCTGTTTCTACTTTGGAGCTGATTGTTTTATTACAAGTGAGGCCCCAGAGTGCATTCCATCTTTAACCCTGAAATAGTTGTACATAAATGTCCAGAAATATACATGCCAGTGTGCTTGACAATCTGGTGTCATGTAACACATTAGGGAGGAACCCAAGCCTCAGAGACAGGAACACAGCAACTGGATGCAACCCACGGTCATGAGCAGCAAGAGTCAGACCATTCTCAGCAGAGGGGATATGGGTGGAGAGTTCCCGCACCCACCGCCGAGGAGGAGCCTGCCTCCCCACAGCACAGACTTGACACCCTTGCCTGGTTGCCTCCAGCTGTCATCAGCCCTGCTTTCCTTTCCTCTGGCACAGTGGCTGGAACCTGCACCTAGGATGTCACAACCCTTTATTTCTCTGACCACAAAGAGAGGAGCGAGGCCACTTCAATCACTGCCAAACACAGGAGAGATGCTAGCCAGGTGGGAGAAGTGCAGGCTGAGCCAAGGCAAGTGGACGATGGAATTAAAAATGGCTGAGAAATCCCATATACTTAGAATTAGTCATATCTGCAGACTAGAGGGAAAAGAGTTGGTCCTGGTGATAAAACAACCCTTTTTTTTCCCCTTTTATGTTCAGTTTACTTGCATTTTCCCTGTCAGACTGTTTTAACAGTGCCCTCTACTGGCAATTTCTAAAACTACGGTTTCGTCAGGCTCTTAAGCTTATTCAGGAACTCACTTCTTGGGCAGGAATTCCTTCTGCAGGGTGGGCTGGTCCCAAAGTTTGTTTGACCTAAACGAGATGTTCCTGAGGTATAGTTTCTTAGGAGTATAGAAAGTGAACCAGCCCATTCCACTGAGGGGTGACTGTTGACCTCTTGAGAGATTTCTTTGTAAAGACCCGTTAGGAGCTGAAAGTCTTGCCACCCCCTGAACTGGGTGGAGAGGCTAGAGCTGTCCTAGTGCAGGTCACACAGGCCTTGGCCTGGGCTAGTAGATTAAGAACAGTGTAGCATTTTATGAACATGTTAATTTGCCACAGCTCTTAGTCTCATATGTGATGCTCTTTCTCATCCTTGGATGATACTGATTTTTCCCTCCTGATGTTTTCATTGTGGTTATTCTGCATCCCTTAGAATTTTATCCCTTTTTAAAATTCACTTCCCAAAAAAAAGCCAAGAATCACTCAAGGCCTGCTTTTTCTCTTTCTTTCGTTCTTTCTTTTCTTTCTCTCTCTCTCTCTTTTTTTTTTGAGTTAGAGTCTTGCTTTGCCACATAGGCTAGTGTACAGGGGCATTATCATAGCTCACTGCAACCTCAAACTCTTGGGCTCAAGGGATCCTCCCCTCTTATCCCCCTGAGTAGAAACTCAGACTGCCAGCTTGCACCACCACACTCAGCTAATTTTTATATTTTTTGTAGAGGGTCTCTCTCAGGCCTCCAGCAATTCTCAAATAATCCTCCTGCCTCAGCCTCCCATAGTGCTAAGATTACAGGCATAGGACACCACACCTGGCCTCTTTTAGCCCTTCTTAAAGAAACTCTAAACAAATCCTGCATGTAGTTGTATCTAAGAGATGTTTCTTATTGGGCGTTCCCATCAGAACCCTCTCCCCGTCTAAGCCACTACTTTGGTTCATTCCAAGCCACCGTCAAGTAACAAGTTCAAGAAAATTGTGTTTTCATCCTCAATTATCATTCACAATCCCTCTGTATGTTAAAGATTTCTGAGGCAGCACAAAACATAACGAAGCAGCCCCCGAGATCTACTTGGCAAAACCTGTGGAGCTGGTGCTCAGTGTTCTTCAATAGTAATCAGGGTAAGACTTTCAAAGTTTCTTCTGGTAGGCTAGTGTGTGTTTTCACTCTCCGCCCCCCATCCCTCTTCCTTCTTTCCCTTCCTCCTTCTCTCTTAAATAGAAACAGAGCCCCCAAGTATTGTTAGACTAAGCAGGACCCCAGCATTGCATTGTCCTTATAAATAAAGAGAAGCACCCTTTGAGGTTCAACACTTGAGTGGTATGTTCTGTACCCAGTGGTAGGTGGCAGGTGCCTTTCACTATCTGGGAGTGTGGACTCAAAAGAAAATGAGTATTAGACATGGGCTAAGCCAAGAGTCATGAAACTTTTTCTGTAAACAGTAAATGTTTTTCAGTTTTGTTAGCCATACAGTCTCTGTAGCAACTACTCAACCCTGCTCTTGTAGCACTAAAGCAGCCACAGATAATAATAGTAAACAAGTGGGCGAGGCTGTGTTCCAGTAAACTTATTTACAGAAACAGGTGATGGGCTGGAATTGGCCTCCAGGCCCTCATTTGCCCACCCCTGGGCTAAGCTATCGCACGTCCACTACTGACAGCTGTGCAGGCTGTGTCCCATGTGATGGAGCCTAGGGGGGCAAATCTGAAATCCCACCCATGCTCTGCTTCTCCATGCCTCCTACTCCAAGGAGCACTTTCTGTAACTCACACAAAGGAACCATCTGCTCCCAGGCTTTTATACAACCAGAACAAGCACCTTCCCTGATGTGCGTAGTGTCAGGGTGCTCAGAGGGTGCGTTGGAGGGAGAGGGACTAGACTCTAGTCACGAGAAGGATGGGATTGGGATAAGGGCCAACCTTTGACTGTTACTGAAGTGAGAGAGCCACGTGTCTAAAACATGGCTGCCGTGACTGCACTTAGGGTCTGAGAGGAGTGGTGGCAGCAGTTCCAGCAGAGGCGTGAACTGGGAAGGTGCCCCCGGTGACAGGAACCCCAAAGAAGGTAAGTTCATTGGTTGCAGGCTTGTTAGTGGTTATTACCAAAACTCATAGTATCTTTACAAGGTTCCGTGTTTAGCTGGCCATGGTGGCTCACACCTGTACTCCTAGCACTCTGGGAGGCTGAGGTAAGTGGATTGCCTAAGCTCAGGAGTTTGAGATCAGCCTGAGCAAGAGCAAGCTCCTATCTCTACTTAAAAAAAAAAAAATAGAAAAACTAGCCAAGCATTGTGCTGGTGCCTGTATGTAATCCCAGCTACTCAGAAGGCTGAGGCAAGGGGATCTCTTGAACTGGAGAGTTTAAGGTTGCTGTGAACTGTGACGCCACAGCACTCTACCCAGGGCAACAGACTGAGACTCTGTCTCAAAAAAATAAAATAAAATAAAAACAAACTAAAGTTTATCCTGTCCAAAAATTTTGACTTAGGTCACCAGACTCCATCCTAGAATGGTAGAATATTAAGAGATTGGGGCAAGAAGGCCAGCTTTTTCACAGCTATCTCACTGGCCCAGCCTCAGAGCCTGTCTGCCCCAGCGGTGGCTGCTCAAACTCCTGCTGGAACAAGAATGAGAGCCCTTGACCTCATCCCTCTGCAGGTGAGACAAGTGAAGCACAAAGAGACTAAATCATTTTGAGTAATAACATTTCTATCAGCTTTTGTTGGTAAAAAACACCCTTTCCTTTCCAGTTCCCCAACTCTAAACTTTTTGTTGCCTTACCTGCAGTAAGTTGACCACTCAAGGGACTGTAAGAAACTGGTCAATGTACAGAGGTGGTCAACCTAAGGAACTAAGCCCACTGTCCTGCTGTGTACATGTGGTGCATGTCTGGTTGTGAAAATTAGGTCAATGTAAGGATGTGGCCAATGCAGGGCGGTGTTTATTCTCCATAGAGAATATTTGTATTGTATTTAGAATATTTTTATAGAGTATAATATAGAATTATAAGGCTTAATACAATATTAGCATGTGACGTTCTATTGGATTTCAGCGGCCAGTGGGAAGAGAGTACGTAAAAGTAAGTGTACAAGGGAAACTGCTATTAATGTTTGTTCCCGTGTGAACGAAGGAGCACATAGGCTGTGCATTTACACATCTCAGTAGAAGTTATTTCACTTGTTTGCACTGAGTTACACACAGTGGTCTGAACGGGGTTGACAAATGTGCATGATTGCGTAACACACAACTTTGTCAAAACCGACATTTCTATCCTCCCAGAAAGTTCTCTTGTTGCTCTTCCTGGTGGATCCCTCCTCACCCAGAAGCAGCCGCAGATGTGATGTCTATCACCAGACTTGGTTTTTCTATTCTAGAACTTTGTATAAATGGAATCATACCATATGTATTCTTTTGTGTCTGGTTTCTTTCACTTAGCATAATATTTTTGAGATTCATCTATGTTGCAGCATATGGAAATACTTTGTTCCTTTTTATGCCCAAGTAGTGTTCCTTTTCTCCAAAAGGAGAAAGTAGTTAGTTTATCCATTCTCCTTTTGATGGAGACCTAGAATGTTTCCAATATTTGGTTATTATTTTCATAGCAGCTTTGGTTAAGCTGTTATGAAAATTCTTGTTCAAGGCATTCTGTAGACACATTTTCATTTCTCTGGGATAAATGCCTAGAAGTAGAATTTCCAAAGGATAAGATTAATGTGTATGTTTAAAAAAAAAAAAAAAGTCAAAGGGCAGTGCCTGTGGCTCAAAGGAGTAGGGCACCAGCCCCATATGCCAGAGGTGGCAGGTTCAAACCCAGCCCCGGCCAAAAACTGCAAAACAAAAAAGGTCAAAGAATTTTCCAAAATGATTATTTTACATACCCATGCGATATATGAGCATTGAGCTTATTCTACATCCTTGTCAGCACTTGACATTTTCAGCCTTTAGAATTTAACCTTTGTCATGTGTGTGTGTGTGTGTGTATGTGTGTGTGTACTAGTATCTCACCATGGTTTTAACCTGCATTTCCCTGTGGCTAATTTTGTTGATTGCCTTTTCAAGTACTTAATTGGCCATGTAACTGTCTTTTATATGTCTGTTCAAATTTTTGCCCTCAAAAAAAATCATGTTCTTTGCCTTTTCATTATTAATATTAAATCATAAGGTTTCATTATATATGATATATTCTCTATACAAGGTCTTTGTAAGATACAAGTCTGGCAAATATTTTTTCCCAATCTGTAGTTTGCTTACTTTATTGAGTTTGTCTTTTGATAATCCGTTTTAAAATTGTAAGTTAAATGCATGAACACTTTTCTTTTATGTTTATTGCTTTTCATGTTTGAAGAACTCTTCTCTTCCCAAAATCCAGAAGATATTCTTTTATATTTCCTTCAAGAACATTTGTACCTTCAGCTCACACATTTATGTCTGCAATTCATCTTAAGTTAATTTTCACATATGATATGAAATAGAATTCAAAGTTCATTTCTTTTTTCCATGTGGATATCTAGTCATTCCAGCACAGTTTATTCAAAAAAATTTCCATTCATGATTAAATTGGATCCTTTTGTTGAAATTGATTTCACCATATATAGCATATAGGCCTAGTTTGGGGCTTAATTTTATTCCATTGTTCTATTTCTTTTTTCTCCTTTCATTAATATCACATGCTTGTTTTTTTAAGTTTGCAGTTACTCTTGAAATCAAGTGGAGTAAATCTTAGAACTTTATTCTTCTATTTCAGAAATGTTTTGACTATTCTAGGCCTTGTGCATTTCTGAATAAATTTCAGAGTCACCTTATCAATTTGTATAAAACATCTTACAAAGTTTTAACTGAAATCTATGAAGGAATTATATAAATTTGGGAAGAACCAACATGTAAATGATATTGAATTTTATTTATCTTATTTATTTATTTTTTATTAAATCATAGCTGTGTACATTAATACAATCATGGGGCACCATACACTGGTTTTATATACCATTTGACATTTTCATCACACTGGTTAACATACTTTTCCTGGCATTTTCTTAGTTATTGTGTTAAGACATTTATATTCTACATTTATTAAGTTTCACATGTACCCTTGTAAGATGCACCATAGGTGTAATCCCACCAATCATCCTCCTTCTGCCCATCCTCCCCCCTCCTTCTCCTCCCTCTCCCCCTTCCCCCTATTCTTAGGTTATAACTGGGTTATAGCTTTCATATAAAAGCCATAAATTAGTTTCATAGTAGGACTGAGTACATTGGATAATTTTTCTTCCATTCTTGAGATACTTTACGAAGAAGAATATGTTCCAGCTCCATCCATGTAAACATGAAAGAGGTAAAGTCTCCATCTTTCTTTAAGGCTGCATAATATTCCATGGTATACATATACCACAATTTATTAATCCATTCGTGAATTGATGGGCACTTGGGCTTTTTCCATGACTTAGCAATTATGAATTGGGCTGCAATAAAAATTCTGGTACAAATATCTTTGTTATAATGTGATTTTGGGCCTTCTGGGTATATGCCTAGTAGAGAAATTATAGGATTGAATGGTGGATCTATTTTTAGATCTCTAAATGTTCTCCAAACATCTTTCCAAAAGGAATGTATTAATTTGCATTCCCACCAGCAGTGTAGAAGTGTTTCCTTTTCTCCACATCCACGCCAACATCTCTGGTCTTGGGATTTTGTGATATGGGCTAATCTTACTGGAGTTAGATGATATCTCAAAGTAGTTTTGATTTGCATTTCTCTGATGATTACAGATGATGAGCATTTTTTTCATATGTCTGTAGGCCATGTGCCTGTCTTCTTCAGAGAAGTTTCTCTTCAAGTCCCTTGCCCAGCCTGCGATGGGATCACTTGTTCTTTTCTTGCTTATACGTTTGAGTTCTCTGTGGATTCTGGTTATTAAACCTTTGTCGGAGACATAACCTGCAAATATCTTCTCCTATCCTGAGGGCTGTTTGCTTGCTTTACTTACTGTGTTCTTGGCTGTGCAGAAGCTTTTTAGTTTGATCAGGTTCCAGTAGTGTATTTTTGAAGCTGCTTCAACTGCCCGGGGGGTCCTCCTCATAAAATACTCGTCCAGACCGATTTCTTCAAGGGTTTTCCCTGCACTCTCTTCTAGTATTTTTCTAGTTTCATGTCTTAAGTTTAAATCTTTAATCCAGTGAGAGTCTATCTTAGTTAATGGTGAAAGGTGTGGGTCCAGTTTCAGTCTTCTGCAGGTTGCCAGCCAGTTCACCCAGCACCATTTGTTAAATAGGGAGTCTTTTCCCCGCTGAATGTTTTCAATTGGCTTGTCAAAGATCAAATAACGGTAAGTAGCTGGGTTCATCACTTGGTTCTCTATTCTGTTCCAGACATCCACTTCTCTGTTTTTGTGCCAGTACCATGCTGTTTTGATCACTATTTGTAGTATTGTCTGAGGTCTGGTAGTGTGATTCCTCCTGCTTTGTTTTTATTTCTGAGTAATGTCTTGGCTATGCAAGGTTTTTTCTGATTCCATATAAAAGGAAGTATTATTTTTTCACGATCTTTAAAGTATGAGAGTGGAGCTTTAATAGAGATTGCATTGAAATTGTATATCGCTTTGGGTAGTATGGACAGTTTAACAATGTTGATTCTTCCCAGCCAGGAGCATGGTATGTTTTTCCATTTGTTAACATTTTCAGCTATTTCTTTTCTTAGAGTTTCATAGTTGTCTTTATAAAACAGATCTTTCACATCCTTTGTTAGATAAACGCCCAAATATCTCATCTTCTTTGGCACTACTGTGAATGGAATAGAGGCCTTAACTGTTTTTTCAGCTTGACTATTGTTAGTATATATAAAGGCTACCAATTTATGAATGTTGATTTTGTAACCTGAGACGCTGCTGTATTCCTTGATCACTTCTAAGAGTTTTATAGTAGAATCCCTGGTGTTTTCCAGATATACAATCATATCATCTGCGAAGAGCAAAAGTTTGATCTCTTCTGACCCTATATGGGTACCCTTGATCACATTTTCTTCCCTAATTGCGGTAGCTAGAACTTCCATTACAGTGTTAAAGAGCAGTGGAGACAATGGGCAGTCTTGTCTGGTTCCTGATCTGAGTGGAAATGATTACAATTTAACTCCATTCAATATGATATTGGCTGTAGGTTTGCTGTAGATGGCCTCTATCAGTTTAAGAAATGTCCCTTCTATACCGATTTTCTTAAGTGTTCTGATCATGAAGCGATGCTGGATATTATCAAAAGCTTTTTCTGCATCAATTGAGAGAATCATATGATCTTTGTTTTTTAATTTGTTTATGTGCTGAATTTTACTTATAGATTTACAGATATTGAACCAGCCTTGAGACCCTGGGATAAAACTGACTTGGTCCTGATGTATAATTTGTTTAATGTGTTGCTGGATTCTGTTTGTTAGGATATTGTTGAATATTTTTGCATCTATATTCATTAGTGATATTGGTCTATAATTTTCTTTTCTTGTTGGGTCTTTTCCTGGTTTGCTTCATAGAATGTGCTGGGTAGTCTTCCTTCTTTTTCTACATTTTGTAACAGGTTGAGTAATATAGGTACTAGTTCCTCTTTAAAGGTTTGGTAGAATTCTGACGTGAAGCCATCTGGTCCTGGGCTTTTCTTTTTAGGGAGATTTCGTATGGTTGATGCTATTTCAGAACTTGATATTGGCCTGTTCAACAATTCCACTTGATTCTGGCTAAGTCTTGGAAGGTGACGTGCTTCCAAGTATTGGTCAATTTCCTTCATATTTTCATTTTTCTGAGAATAAAGTTTCTTATAATATTCATGAATGATTTTTTGAATTTCTGAGGAGTCTGTTGTTATTTCATCTTTGTCATTTCAGATTGATGAAATTAGAGATTTTACTCTTTTTTCCTGGTTAGGTTAGCCAAAGGTTTATCTATTTTATTGACCTTTTCGAAAAACCAGCTTTTTGATTTATTGATCTGTTGTATTATTCTTCTGTTTTCAATTTAATTTAATTCTGCTCTAATTTTGGTTATTTCTTTTCTTCTGCTTGGTTTGGGGTTGGAATGTTCTTCCTTTTCCAGTTGCTTGAGATGTCCCATTAAGTTGTTAACTTCCTCTCTTTCTGTTCTCTTCAGGAAGGCTTGCAGTGCTATAAATTTCCCTCTTAGGACTGCCTTTGCAGTATCCCGGAGGTTCCAAAAATTCATGTCTTCATTGTTGTTTTGTTCCAAAAATTTGACAATTTTCTCTTAATCTCATCTATGACACTGCTGTCGTTCAGCATAAGGTTATTTAACTTCCATGTTTTTGTATGAGTATGCAGATTCCTGTTGTTACTGAGTTCAACTTTTATTCCATGGTGATCTGAGAAATGCAAGGAATAATTTCTATTCCTTTAAATTTACTGAGGTTAGACTCGTGACCTAAGATGTGATCGATTTTGGTGTATTTCCATGGGCTGATGGGAAGTATGTGTATTCAATTTTGTTGGGATGAAATGTTCTGTGGATGTCTACTAAACCCAAATGTTGGATGGTTAGGTTTAAATCTAAAATTTCTTTTCTCAGCTTCTTATTGGAGGATTGATCCAACGCTGCTAAAGGAGTGTTGAAATCTCCAACTATCATGCTGGAGGAAATCAAGTTCCTCATGTCTGTTAGAGCTTCTCTTATAAATTGAGGCACATTCTGGTTGGGTTCATAACTATTAATAATTGAAATTCATCATATTGAGTATTACCCTTAACAAATATGAAGTGACCACTCTTATCCTTCCTTACATTTGTTGGTTTAAAGCCTATTGTGTCTGCAAATAGAATTGCAACCCCTGCTTTTTTCTGATTACCATTTGCCTGAAATATGGATGACCATCCTTTCACCCTGAGTCTATATTTATCTTTTAAGGTAAGATGTGACTCTTGTATGCAGCAGATATCTGACTGAGTTTTTGTATCCAGTCAGCCAAACTGTGCCTCTTTAGAGGACAGTTTAAGCCGTTCACATTAATGGACAATATTGATAAGTCTGGTAAAATTTTGGGCATTGAGTTTTTCGAAAGTCCAGTGGACAATTTTAATCCTTTCGCCACTGTGGAAGTTGGAATTTGATCAAAAGTTTCGGAGTGAGTTTACTTTTGTGGTATAGGATTGGGTTGGTCATTATGGAGGATAGGTCTGAGAATATCCTGAAGAGCTGGTTTGGTTATGGCAAATTTCTTCAACATATGAATGTCATTAAAGTATTTAATTTCTCCATCATACATGAAACTCAGTTTAGCTGGATACAGGATCCGGGGTTGAAAGTTATTTTGCTTTAGGAGATTAAAAGTCGACGACCACCCTCTTCTGGCTTGAAAAGTTTCAGAAGAGAGATCTGCGGTCATTCTAATATTCTTCCCTTTGTAGGTAATGGATTCCTTATGTCTGGCTGCTTTCAGAATTTTATCCTTCATATTAACATTAGTGAAATTGATTATGATGTGCCTGGGGGTTGTCTTATTTGGGTTGAATCCTGCTGAGGTTTTGAAACTGTCTGCTATCTGAATTTCAGAATCTCTTGGCATGTCTGGAAAATTCTCTTTCATAATTTCATGGGGAAGGTCCTCTGTGCCTTGCGAAGCCACTTCATCACTTTCAGGGATTCCAATGAGGCAGATATTAGCCTTCTTTGAATTATCCTAGAGCTCTCTAAGAGAATGATACGTTTTGCTCTCCATTTCTCTTCCTCTTTGAGAGTTTGGGAGCTTTCAAAAGCTTTGTCTTCAATGTCAGAAATCCTTTCTTCTGCTTGCTCCACTCTGTTACTGTGGGATTCTACTGTATTTTTCAGCTCTTTGAGGGCTGCAAATTCTTGCTTTAGTGCATCAAAATCTTTGGTGGTTTTGTCTTTAAATATGTTAAATTCTTGAGACAACTTTTGAATTTCTCCTCGAATTTCTAATTCCAAATTTTCCTCTATTCTATTAATCTTGTTTGCGATCTAAATTCTGATTCAATTTCTGACATCTCGGCCAGCTGTTTATGAATGGGATGTTCAGTTACATCTGCCATATCTTTCCTTGGGGGGGGGTATCTATTCTGGTTATTCATGTTACCAGAGTTTTTCCGCTGATTCCGCCCCGTGATTATTTTACACCATTTGACTTTTCCCCTGGAGCTTTGTTGAGGACCCGTACAGTGCTACGCCCTGAGAAACTGGGGACATGTTTGGTGTGGTGGGGCTAAGTGGCTCTGTCTTGTTTTCAGCTGGTCTCTGTCTGACCCTAGTGAAACAGTTATTCTGGGTTGAAGTCTCAGCTATGGAGAAATACCAGCAATTAAGTCACCCTGCCCCCCACAGGCAACAATTGGAAAAGGAAAATAAAACCTTCCTACAACCACACACCCAGGGTACCACTTGGATAGTCCTCAGGCGAGTGGCTCAGTTGAAAAGGTCCAAATCAATTGTCTCAGTCAGCATCTGTCTCAGGTGGGAGAGTTTAAAAGGTCTCTGGCAGCTAGATACCAGGGGTCTGCTGACAACTCACATATGACTTGCTCTGGTGCTCCATGAAGTCAGGAGGACCCACCCAGAAAATAGAATAGTCTGGGAAGGTTGATGCCTCCTTTCCCACCTTGCACCTCTTTCACACTCAGTCACTGATAACCCCACAGGGCTGTGACCCAGTTTCCTCCAATGAGCAGATACTCCAGGGGTTTGCACCTGCCTGAATCACAAGGAAATATATGTCTACTCAGCCAGGCCACTGCTCTCTGCCTCTATCCAGCAGGGGGAGGTGAGGCCTGACAACCTCGGTGCTTGATGGGGGCTGGTGGGTGTTCACTCAGTTCCAGCCCCGCCCCTGATTGATGTTACTGACAGAACATAACAACTTTGTGGGAATTTGTTTCTGTCCCTGCTAAATTCCCCTGCAGAAGAGAAGCTGTTTTGAGTTCCCAGAACCTGTGCCTCAGGCCCTGTCTTTGCTCGTGCAGGTTTGTATTCTCAGCACAGTTAGCTGTCAGTTCTAGCCTCCTGCTTTCCTTTGTCTATAGGCTGACGCTCCCCTGAGGGCCGGGTGCGTCTTAGGCTCAGTAAAGCGGTCCTCTGGGTCAGCCCCACCATGGGAATCTCCCGGCTCTGCGCGTGTGTTTTCTAATCCCTATACTCCACCCAGGCCAGTACCACCTCAGGCCAACCCTTTACTCATGGGGCCTGCGTTTCCATGCCAGATCTGTTCCACGGTGGTTGCACCTGAGAAGATGCCTGGCCTCCTCTGGTTGCCCAGAAAGACTGGGGGTGTGACTTTGGAATATCCGGGGGTGAGCCCTATTGTTGCCAAAAATGGCTGCTGCTCTGCGTCTCGGGGCACCATCACTCCAGCATGGTTTCCTCTCAGCTGACTGTTCTCTCCTCACTCCTGTGCTGCAGAATCAGCACTGACCAGCTGCAGTCCAGGCCCTGTCCACACCCCTCAAGAAATCACCCAAGAATCTGGACTCCTGGGGGACAGGCCTCCAGACCTCAGAGTGAGAGTGGTGGGGAGTGCTGGGAGCTTAGATTTGCAAATAGGGAATATATACAGTTTTATACGGTTTTGTGCCTGGCAGGAGAACACCATGGTACCCTATTAGGGGCGGTAGGTCCAGTTTTTAGAGGGTCTCTCCCGTGGAGTGTAGTGGGAGGCCCTTTGAACTCTGCTCATCTGTTTGTGGGGCACTCCGAGCTGTTCTCATGGGGGATGGGACTCCCATCCACTTGGTGATGGATTTTGTACCTTTTGTTTGTATCCTTGGGGTCGCAGCTCGCTTGGCATGGTTGATGTGCATTCTTCAACCTTCTCTCTTGGTGCAGCTCTAATCCACCAGGTTACTTGCTAAATTTCTGTCCTTTAACTCTCCTTCTGGATGGGAGCCTACTTCTGTCGTTATGAATCCGGTGAGCTCTGAGAGGAAGAGGAAGAGGAAGAGGATGAAGAGGCAGCAGCAGACAGATAATAGCCCCGGTGTACGTTGGCTGTGTAAAGTCCTTGGGCACCTTCCTGTAGATGTCAAGCCTCCTGAAGTCAAAGGGCATCGTGCCACTGCCGCCAGGGGAGGGAGCACTGCAGGCTAGGCAGGCTGTGGCGCCACGTGGGTCTGAGCCCACTGCCAACACCTTGATATTGAATTTTATAATCCTTAAACGTGGTACATCTTTTAATTTATTCAGATCTTCTTCACCTTCTCTCAGCAATATTTTATAGTTTTCAGTGTGCAAGATTCACATGTCTTTCGTTAAATGTATTCCTAAGTATTTTATGGTTTGGGACGCTATTAGAAATAGTATTTTTAAAAATTACATTAATGAATTACTCATGTGAGAAGATTTTTTAAAGATTACAGAATTTTATTCCTTTACTAGGTTTCTTTAAATTGTTTTTGCTTTCATAATTAATGATAGCCTTGTTGAATAAGCTTTAAATAGTGTATACTTGGGTTTTGGTATTTTACTTTTTGTACTATTTTATAGCTGACATCAGTCAAGAACTACATTATGGTGGAATAAAGCTTTAATTTACTGGAACATTCCATTGAGAGAAGATTTTTTTCTCTCTTACAAGGAGTTTTAATTATGCATCTTTTCTCAGATTTTCTTTATCTACTTAGATGATCATTTGTTTTTTCTCCATTTAATCTATTAATAGGTTGAATTATATTGACTAATTTTAGAATGTTAAACAGCCTTCCATTCCTGGGTTAAATGTCACTTGTTCATGATATATTACCTTTTCATATATTGATGCATTCAGCTTTTTAACATTTTCTTAGTGATTTTTTCAGAGATATCTGTCATTAATATTCTTTTCTTAAGATGACATTGTTTTATTTTAGCATCTGGGTAACACTGGCCTTATAAAATACGTTGGGACTGTTTTCTCCTCAGTTTCTCAGAGAGTTCGTGGAGGATTTTATTTTATTTTTTTTCCTTAAATGTTTAGTAGAATTTGCCAGAGTTCCTTTTAGGAAGCTTGTAATTATGAATGAAATTTCTTTAACTAACATAAGGCTCTTCAATTTTTCTATTCTTTCTTGTGTAATTTTGATAATGTGTGTCATTTGTTCATTTCAACTAAGTTGTTAAATTTATTGGCATAAATTTGTTAGTAAAATTTCCATATTACCCCTTTGTCTATTTTATGTAGTGTTTCTTTTTAGTAGCATCTTTATTGAGATATCATTTATGTATCATACAATTCATCCTTTTACTATCTGTAATTTCATGTGTTTTGTATATTCAGTTGCACAACCATCACCACAGCAAGAAGCCATGTGCCATATTGGTGCCCCCAACCTGTTTCACCTTGTTCCCGGCTCCAGCCTGCAAGTTATCTCGTCCCTGTAGATTCGCCTTTTCTGGACTTTTTATATAAATGGAATCATATAATACATGGTCTTTTGTAACTGGTTTCTTTCATTTAGAATTATGTTTTAATGTTCAAATGCTGCTATCTGTGTTCATTTCTCCTTTTTTGGTGCACTGGGCTCTGCAGTGTATCCGCAGTGTAGCCCTCCTGCCCAGGTTGCCAGCATGTGACTAATAATAAGCTGCTGTCTATTTCATTTGTTTGGTGTTAGATGTCACGTGTTTGGCCTTCTCTCACTATTTAGGACAGAGGATCTCTCATTTTCAACTGGGTGAATAGGAAGTGTTTAGAACAATTTCATATTAGAACGTAGAACAATCTCTTGTTCCTTTTAACAAGTGTACAGAATTCTATAGAACAACTACAAATTTATTTATTTTGTTTCCTATTGGTAGACATTTCGTTTCTACTCTTTGCTTACACAGCAATGCTCTAGTGAATTTTCTTGAACAAAAGCCATCTCACATCTGAAAGAGTAAGTTCTTATAACTTGAAGTATGGGTCAAAGGCCATGCACATTTAAATTTTGATAAATATTGTCAAATTGGTATCTTTAGAATCCATCCCGATGTAGACCCTCACAAGCAGTGGGACAGTTGTCTCCCCGTATTCTCATCAACCCAGGCTATTATCAAACTTTCTGATCTTTGTGGAGAAGACAGGTAGAAAGTGTCAGGTCAACGTGGTTTTAGCTTATATCCTTATGAGAAGGGAGGGCAGGTGTCTTTCTACATACTGGAGTCATTGGTATTTCCATCTGTCTTCTTTTGAGATTTGAGAAGCCTTTCCTTAATAAAAATAAAATAAATAAATTATCCCAGATCTCTCAGAGAGAATGATCTGTTTTTGCTTTCCACTGGGGAAGGCAGAAAGGGAGGGGAGGGGGGAGGATGGGTTGAGGGAGGGTGATTGGTGGGACCACACCTACGGGGCATCTTACAAGGGTACATGTGAAATTTACTAAATGTAGAATATAAATGTCTTAACACAATAACTAAGAAAATGCCAGGAATAACCAGTTTGATGAAAATATTTCAAATTGTATATAAAACCAGCGCATGGTGCCCCATGATTGTGTCAGTGTACACAGCTATGATTTAAAAAAATTAATAAATAAGTAAATTAGCCCTTTTAATATGATACAAAATCAAAACTCGTCATTTATCGTTTGACTTTGGTCATAGTAACTTTGCTATCCAGCTTTTTATTTTATGTTGTTTATCTGCTTTTGTGGGTTCTGGTTTGGGGGTGTCATATGCAGAGGACCTTGCCCAGTGTGTTCATGTCACCTCATTTCGTCACACTTCACTATGTCATGATCACAGTGCCTTTTTTACAAACCAAAGGTTTGTGCATCAATAAAGTCTACAGTGCCATTTTTCCAACAGCACGTGCTGACTTCATGTCTCTGTGTCACGTCTTGGTCTTTCTAGTGATAATTCAAACTTTATTATTATATGTTACAGTGATGTATGATCAGTGATCCTTGATGTTCCTATTAAAATTCCTTCAGAGCATGATAAACGGCACCCATATAAGGTAGCAATTTTAATAAATGTTGTATGCGTTCTGACTGCCCCACCGCCTGCCCCTGCCACATCTCTCTTCCTCTCCTCAGGCCTCCCTGTTCCCTAAGACATGACAATATTAAAATTAGGTCAGTTAACAACCCTGTACTGACCTCTTAAGTGTTCAAATGAGACCAAGAATCTTACATTTCTTGCTTTACATCAAAAACTAGAAATGATTAAGTTCAGTGAGGAAGGCCTGCCAAAGCCAAGGTAAGATGAAACGTAAGACCCTGAGCCACATAGCCAAGTGGTGGATGTAAAGGGAATGTTCCGGAAAGAAATTTAAAGTGCCACTCCAGTGAACACATGAGAAACAGGCTTAGTGCTGATCTGGAAAAAGTCTGAGTAGTCTTGGTGGAAGATCAAACCAACTACAATATTTTCTCAAATCCCAGCCTAATGCAGAGAGAGGTCCTATCTCTCTTTAATTCTGTGACGGCTGAGAAAGGTAGGGAAGCGTCTGGAGAAAAGGTGGAAGCTGGCAGAGGCTCATTCAAGAGGCTTCTGGAAAGAAGCACTCACCATAGAACAAAAGTGCAAAATGAAGCAGCAAGTGCTGATGTTACGGAAGCTGCACGCGAGTTATCCCAAAGATCCAGCTACGATGAAGGTGGCCACAGTAAACAACTGTTTTTCTGCTGGAAGAATCTACCATCTAGAACTTTCATAGCTGGAGAAATCAATGCCTTGCTTCAAAGGACAGACAGGCTGACTCTTATTAGGGGCTGATGCAGCTAGTGACTTTAACCAATGCTCATTTACCATTCCGAAAATCTTAGGCCCTAAAAAATTATGCTAAGTCTACTCTGCCTGTGCTCAATAAATGGAGCAACAAGGCCTGGGTGATAGAATACCAGTTTACAGCATGGTTTACTGAAAATTTTAAACCCACTGTTGAGACTTATTGCTCAGGGAAAAAAAAAAAAATCCTTTTAAAATATTACTGCTAATTGACAATGCACCTGGTCACCCAGGAATGCTGGTGAGGATGTACAAAGACATTAATGTTATTTTCTTTTTTTGCAGTTTTTGGACAGGGCCAGGTTTGAACCCACCACCTTTGGTATATGGGGCTAGCGCCCTATTCCTTGAGCCATAGGGGCCACCCAACATTAATGTTATTTTCATGCCTGCTAACACAAGACCTACTCTACAGCTCATGGTTCAAGAATTAATTTCAACTTTCAAGCTTTATTATTTAAGGGCTTGGCACTTGTAGCGCAGTGGTTACAGCGCCAGCCACACTGAGGCTGGTGGGTTCAAACCTGGCCCCAGGCTAGCTAAACAACAGTGACAACTGCAACAGAAAAATAACCAGGCATTGTGGTGGGCGCCTGTAGTCCCAGCTACCTGGGAGGCTGAGGCAAGAAAATCTTTTAGGCCCAAGAGTTTGAGGTTGCTGTGAGCTATGAATCTCAAGACACTCTACCGAGGGCAACATTTGTGAGATTCTGTCTCAAAAAAAAAAAAAAAAAAGGAAAAAAAGAAAGAAGGAAAAAAGTTATGATTTAAGAAATACATTTCATAAGGCTATAGCTGCCATGGATACTGATTCTTCTACTAGATCTGAGCAAAGTAAATTTAAAAGCTTTTGGAAAGGACTCACCCTGATGTCATTAAGAACATTTGTGATTCATGAGAAGTCGTCAAAATTTCAATTTTTTTTTAATTAAATCATAGCTGTGTACATTGATATAATCATGGGGCATCATTCACTAGCTTCACAGACCGTTTACCAAGTTTCACATATACCCATGTAAGATGCACCGCTGGTGTAATCCCACCAATCCCCTTCCCTCTACCCACCTTCCCCCTCCCTCCCCTCCCTTTCCCCCTTCCCCCTATTCTTAGGTTGTAACTGGGTTATAGCTTTCATGTGAAAACCCTAAATTAGTTTCATAGTAGGGCTGAGTACATTGGGTATTTTTTCTTCCATTCTTGAGATACTTTACGAAGAAGAATATGTTCCAGCTCTATCCATGTAAACATGAAAGAGGTAAAGTCTCCATCTTTCTTTTTTTTTTTTTTTTTTTTTTTGCCGGGGCTGGGTTTGAACCCGCCATCTCCGGCATATGGGACCAGCGCCCTACCCGCTGAGCCACAGGCGCCGCCCGTCTCCATCTTTCTTTAAGGCTGCATAATATTCCATGGTGTACATATACCACAATTTATTAATCCATTCGTGGATCGATGGGCACTTGGGCTTCTTCCATGACTTAGCAATTATGAATTGGGCTGCAATAAAAATTCTGGTACAAATATCTTTGTTATGTTGTGATTTTTGGTCTTCCGGGTATATGCCCAATAGAGGGATTACAGGATTGAATGGCAGATCTATTTTTAGATCTCTAAGTGTTCTCCATATCTCTTTCCAAAAGGAATGTATTAATTTGCATTCCCACCAGCAGTGCAAAAGTGTTCCCTTTTCTCCACATTCACGCCAACATATCTGGTCTTGGGATTTTGTGATATAGGCTAGTCTCACTGGAGTTAGATATTATCTCAAAGTAGTTTTGATTTGCATTTCTCTGATGATTAAAGATGATAAGCATTTTTTCATATGTCTGAGGCCACGTGCCTGTCTTCTTCAGAGAAGTTTCTCTTCAAATCCCTTGCCCAGCCTGTGATGGGATCCCTTGTTCTATTCTTGCTAATGCGTTTGAGTTCTCTGTGAATTCCGGTTATTAAACCTTTGACGGAGACATAACCTGCAAATATCTTCTCCCATTCTGAGGGCTGTTTGCTTGCTTTACTTACTGTGTTCCTGGCTGTGCGGAAGCTTTTTAGTTTGATCAAGTCCCAGTAGTGTATTTTTGAAGCTGCTTCAATTGCCTGGTGGGTCCTCCTCATAAAATACTCACCCAGACCGATTTCTTCAAGGGTTTTCCCTGCACTCTCCTCTAGTATTTTTATAGTTTCATGTCTTAAGTTTAAATCTTTAATCCAGTGAGAGTCTATCTTAGTTAATGGTGAAAGGTGTGGGTCCAGTTTCAGTCTTCTACAGGTTGCCAGCCAGTTCACCCAGCACCATTTGTTAAATAGAGAATCTTTTCCCCACTGAATGTTTTTAATTGGCTTGTCAAAGATTAAATAACAGTAAGTAGCGGGATTCATCTCTTGGTTCTCTATTCTGTTCCAGACATCTACTTCTCTGTTTTTGTGCCAATACCATGCTGTTTTGATCACTATCGATTTGTAGTATAGTCTGAGGTCTGGCAGCGTAATTCCTCCTGCTTTATTTTTATTTCTGAGTAATGTCTTGGCTATTCGAGGTTTTTTCTGATTCCATATAAAACGAAGTATTGTTTATTCAAGATCTTTAAAGTATGACAGTGGAGCTTTAATAGGGATTGCATTGAAATTATATATTGCTTTGGGTAGTATGGACATTTTAACAATGTTGATTCTTCCCAGCCATGAGCATGGTATGTTTTTCCATGTGTTAATATTTTCAGCTATTTCTTTTCTTAGAGTTTCATAGTTCTCTTTATAGAGATCTTTCACGTCCTTTGTTAGATAAATTCCCAAATATTTCATCTTCTTTGGCACTACTGTGAATGGGATAGAGTCCTTAACTGTTTTTTCAACTTGACTATTGTTGGTATATATAAAGGTTACCAATTTATGAATGTTGATTTTGTAACCTGAGATGCTGCTGTATTCCTTGATCACTTCTAAGAGTTTTGTAGTACAGTCCCTAGTGTTTTCCAGATATACTATCATATCATCTGCGAAGAGCGAAAGTTTGATCTCTTCTGATCCTATATGGATACCCTTGATCACCTTTTCTTCCCTAATTGTGGTGGCTAAAACTTCCATTACTATGTTAAAAAGCAATGAAGACAATGGGCAGCCTTGTCTGGTTCCTGATCTGAGTGGAAATGATTCCAATTTAACTCCATTCAATATGATATTGGCTGTGGGTTTGCTGTAGATGGTCTCTATCAGTTTAAGAAATGTCCCTTCTATACCGATTTTCTTAAGTGTTCTGAACATGAAGGGATGCTGGATATTATCAAAAGCTTTTTCTGCATCGATTGAGAGAATCATATGGTCTTTGTTTTTTAATTTGTTTATGTGCTGGATTACATTTATAGATTTACGTATATTGAACCAGCCTTGAGACCCTGGGATAAAACCGACTTGGTCATGATGTATAATTTGTTTGATGTGTTGCTGGATTCTGTTTGTTAGGATCTTGTTGAATATTTTTGCATCTATATTCATTAGTGATATTGGTCTATAATTTTCTTTTCTTGTTGGGTCTTTTCCTGGTTCGGGGATCAGGGTGATGTTTGCTTCATAGAACGTGTTAGGTAGTCTTCCTTCTTTTTCTACCTTTTAGAACAGGTTGAGTAATATAGGTACTAATTCCTCTTTAAAAGTTTGGTAGAATTCTGACGTGAAACCATCTGGTCCTGGGCTTTTCTTTTTAGGGAGGTTTTGTATGGTTGATGCTATTTCCGAACTTGATATGGGCCTGTTCAGCATTTCCACTTGATTCTGGCTAAGTTTTGGAGGTGACGTGCTTCCAAATATCGGTCAATTTCCTTCAGATTTTCATATTTCTGAGAATACAGTTTCTTGTAATATTCATTAAGAATTTTTTTGATTTCTGAGGAGTCTGTTATTTCATCTTTGTTGTTTCTGATTGATGAGATTAGAGATTTTACTCTTTTTTTCCTGATTAGGTTGGCCAAAGGTTTATCTATTTTATTGACCTTTTCAAAAAACCAGCTTTTTGATTTATTGATCTGTTGTATTATTCTTCTGTTTTCAATTTAATTTAATTCTGCTCTAATTTTGGTTATTTCTTTTCTTCTACTGGGTTTGGGATTGGAATGTTCTTCCTTTTCCAGTTGCTTGAGATGTCCCATTAAGTTGTCAACTTCCTCTCTTTCCATTCTCTTGAGGAAGGCTTGCAATGCTATAAATTTCCCTCTTAGAACTGCCTTTGCAGTGTCCCAGAGGTTCTGATAGTTCGTGTCTTCATTGATGTTTTGTTCCAAAACATTGGTGATTTCTTTCTTAATCTCATCTCTGACCCAGCTATCATTCAGCATAAGGTTATTTAACTTCCATGTTTTTGTATGAGTATGCAGATTCCTGTTGTTACTCAGCTCAAGTCTTATTCCATGGTGGTCCGAGAAAATGCATGGAATAATTTCTATTCCTTTAAATTTACTGAGGTTAGACTTATGACCTAAGATGTGATTGATTTTGGAGTAATTTCCATGGGCTCATGAGAAGTGTGTGTATTCAGTTTTGTTGGGATGAAATGTTCTGTAGATGTCTGCTAACTCCAAATATTGGATGGTTAGGTTTAAATCTAAGATTTCTTTGCTCAGCTTCTTGTTGGAGGATCGATCCAACACTGCCAAAGGAGTGTTGAAATCTCCGACGATTATGGAGCTGGAGGAAATCAAGTTGCTCATGTCTGTTAGAGTTTCTCTTCTAAATTGAGGTGCATTCTGATTGGGTGCATAGATATTAATAATTGAGATCTCATCATATTGAGTATTACCCTTAACAAATATGAAGTGACCATTCTTGTCTTTCCTTACTTTTGTTGGTTTAAAGCCTATGGTATCTGCAAATAAAATTGCAACATCTGCTTTTTTCTGGTTACCATTTGCCTGAAGTATGGATGACCATCCTTTCACCCTGAGTCTGTATTTGTCTTTTAAGTTAAGATGTGACTCTTGTATGCAACAAATATCTGGCCTGAGTTTTTGTATCCAGTCAGCTAACCTATGCCTCTTTAGAGGACAGTTTAAGCCGTTCACATTAATGGAGAATATTGATAAGTCTGGTGAAGTTTTGGGTATCGAGTTTTTCAAAAGTCCAGTGGCCATTTTTAATCCTTTCACCAGTGTGGAAATTGGAGTTTGATCCAAAGTTTCTGAGTGAGTTTACTTTTGTGGTAGAGGATTGGGTTGGTCATTATGGAGGATAGGTCTGAGAATATCCTGAAGAGCTGGTTTGGTTATGGCAAATTTCTTCAACATATGAATGTCATTAAAGTATTTAATTTCTGCATCATAAATGAAACTCAGTTTAGCTGGATACAAGATCCGTGGTTGAAAGTTATTTTGCTTTAGAAGATTAAAAGTCAGTAACAACCCTCTTCTGGCTTGAAAAGTTTCAGCAGAGAAATCTGCAGTCATTCCAATATTCTTCCCTTTGAAGGTAATGGTTTTCTTTCTCCTGGCAGCTTCAAGGATTTTCTCCTTCATATTAACTTTAGTGAAGTTAATTATGATATGCCTGGGGGATGCCTTATTGGGGTTGAGTCGTGCTGGGGTTCTGAAGCTGTCCGCTATCTGAATTTCAGAATCTCTAGGCATGTCTGGAAAATTCTCTTTCATAATTTCATGCAGAAGGGCCTCTGTGCCCAGGGAGGCCACTTCATCTGTTTCTGGAACTCCAATGATTCGGATATTCGCCTTCTTCAAATTATCCCAGAGCTCTCTGAGAGAAAGATCCATTTTTGCTCTCCATTTCTCTTCCTCTTTGAGAGTTTGGGAGCATTCAAAGGCTTTATCTTCAATGTCAGAAATCCTTTCTTCTGCTTGCTCCATTCTATTGCTGAGGGATTCTACTGTATTTTTCATATCTTTGAGGGCTGCACATTCTTGCTTCAGTGTGTCTAAGCCTTTGGTGGTTTTGTCTTTAAATTAGTTAAATTCTTGAGACAATTTTGAATTTCTCCTCGAATTCCTAATTCCACTTTGTTAATCTTGTCTGCAATCCAAATTCTAAATTCGATTTCTGACATCTCAGCCAGTTGTTTATGAATAGGATCTTCAATTACATCTGCCATATCTTTCCTTGTGGGGGGGGTGATCTATTCTGGTTATTCATGTTACCAGAGTATTTCCGCTGATTCCGCCCCATGGTTGTTTTACTCCCTTTGATTTTTTTTCCCTTGGGGCTTTGTTGAGGGCCTGTACAGTGTTGTGGCCTGAGAAACTGGGGCCCTGTCTGATGTGGTGGGGCTAAGTGGCTCTGTCTTGTTTTCAGCTGGTTTCTGTTCCACCCTAGTGAAACAGATACTCTGGATTGAAGTCTCAGCTGTGGAGAAATATCAACAATTAAGTCACCCCACCCCCCAAACAATTGGAAAAGAAAAATCAAACCTTCCTACCACTGTGCACCCAAGGCACCACCTGATTTGTCCTCAGGTGATTGGTTCAGTTCAAAAAGTCCAAATCAATTGTCTCAGTCTGCACCTGTCTTGGGTGAGAGAGTTTAAGAGGTCTCTGGGAACTGGATCAAAGGGGTCTGGTGACTACTTTGGTATGGCTTGCTCCAGTGCTGTGTGGAGTCAGGAGGAGCCAACCAGCCAATAGATCAGTCTGGGAAGGTTGCTGCCTCCTTCCCCACCTTGCACCACTGTCACACCCAGTCACTGATAGCCCTGCAGTTGGCTGACCCAGTTGCCTGTAGTGAATCGGTACTCCAAGAGTTTGCACCTGCCTGAATCACAAGGAAGTCTGCCAGGCCGTATGCTCTGCCTCTCTCCAGCAGGAGGAGGTGAGGCCTGACAACCTCGGGTGCTTGATGAAGGTTGGGGGAGTTTTCACTCAGGTCCAGTCTCGCTCCTGATTAATGTTACTGACAGAACAGAACAGAACAACTCTGCGTTTCCCCTGCAGAAGAGAAGCTGAATTGAGTTCCAAATCAGCTTGTCTTTGCTCTTGTATTGTCTATAGGCTGACAAGCCCCTGAGGGCCAGGTGCATCTTGGGTTTAGTAAAGCGGACCTCTGGGTCAGCCCTGCCCTGGGAGTTTCCCTGGTTTGCAAGTTGGAGTTGCCTCAGGCAAACTCAGAGTCTCTGGTTGCCCAGGGAGACAGGGGGTGTGGCTTCAGAATATTCGGTAGTGTGCCATATTGCTAGCAAAAGTGGGCTGCTGTTTTATGGCTCAGGCAACCGCTGCTCCGATGTAGCTCCCTTCGGGCCAACCGTCCTCTCTCCACTCCCATACCCCAGAGTCTGCACCAACCGGCTGCAGCCCAGCACTGTCTATACCCCTCGAGCAATCGCCCAAGAGTCTGGACCCCTGGGGGACAGACCTCCAGACCTTGGAGCGAGAGCAGATGGGAGCACGGGGAGTGCTGGGAGCCTGGGGTTCCGGGCAGAAAACACACACAGCTTTACACAGTTTTATGCCTGGCCATATTGTCACCAAAAGACGGCTGTGGCACTATGCCTCAGGGAACTGTTACTCTGGTGTGGTCCCCTCTCCGCTGACCGGGACTGGCCTCCAGACCTCAGCGTGAGTGAAGGGGAGCGCTGGGAGCTCAGAATTCCAGGTAGAGACTATATACAGTTTATACAGTTTTTTTTGTTTGTTTTTGTTTTTGTTTTTTTTTGTAGAGACAGAGTCTCACTTTATGACCCTCGGTAGAGTGCTGTGGCCTCACACAGCTCGCAGCAACCTCCAACTCCTGGGCTTAAGCGATTCTCTTGCCTCAGTCCCGAGTAGCTGGGACTACAGGTGCCCGCCACAACGCCCGGCTAAGTTTATACAGTTTTATGCCTGGCAGGAGGATGCCATGGCACCATAGTAGGGGAGGTAGGTCCAGTTTTTAGAGGGTCTCTCCCATGGAGTGTAGTGGGAGGACATTTGAACTCTGCCCGGTTGTTTGTGGGGCACTCTGAGCCATTCTCATGGGGAAGGGGACTCCCATCCGCTTGGTGATGGATTTTGTACCTTTTGTTTGTATCCTTGTGGTCGCAGCTCACCTCAGTGGGGTTGATGTGCGTTCTTCAACCTTCTCTCTTAGTGCAGCTCAAATCCATCAGGTTACTTGCTGAATTTTTGTCCTTTAACTCTCCGACTGGACAGGAGCCTCTGTGGAAAGCTGGCTTCAGTCAGCCATCTTGTCTCCTCACCTCAAAATTTCAATATTAATGGGAGTTTGGAAGATAGTGATTTCAACACTCCTGGATGACTTTGAGTTCAGATTTCAGTAGGGGAAA
This sequence comes from Nycticebus coucang, assembly GCF_027406575.1. Classification (NCBI taxonomy): domain Eukaryota; kingdom Metazoa; phylum Chordata; class Mammalia; order Primates; family Lorisidae; genus Nycticebus; species Nycticebus coucang. The sequence goes on along the minus strand of NC_069788.1, from coordinate 113,293,977 downwards.
TAACTACAAACGTGGTGGAACTAGAATTAGAAGTGGAGCCTGTGAATTACGATAATCTCAATAAACCTTGGACAGATGAGGATTTATTTCTTATAAATGAGCAAAGAAAGTGGTTTATTAAGATGGAATCTCTTCCTGGTGAAGAATCAGTAAACATTGTTGAAATGACAAGGAAGGGTTTAGAATGTTCCAGAAATGTAATTGATGAAGCTGTGGCAGGGTGTGAGAGGATTGGCTCCAACTCTGAAAAAAGTTCTCCTGGGGATAAAATGATATCCAACAGCAATGCATGGGACAGGGAGATCTTTTGAGACAAAACGCTCCACTAGGAAAAAGATTACAACTTGATGAAGATTCAGGTGATCGTTAGCAATTTTTAGCAATAAAGTATTTTTAAAATTAAGATACAATTTTTTTAGACTTAATGCTATTGCACACTCAACAGACTAGTGTGAACGTAACATTTATATGCACTGGGAGAGAAAAACTCCACGTGACTTTCTTTCTGGCGGTATCCGCTTTTTTGGTCTTTCTTTTTTTTATTTTATTTTATTTTTTTTATTAAATCATAGCTGTGTACAGTATCTGCTTTATTGCAGTGGTCTGGAACTGAATCTGCAGTATCTGTGACACAGATGCCTACTGTTTGCCTACAGTCGTGTAAAGAAAGTCTCCTGATTTTTTTGTTGAGATTTTAATGGTTTAATGTTTGCATTTACATGTTTGATTCATCTGTTATCTATGATGATAATATAAACATCCAAACTTTGTTTTTATAGTTGATTACATATTTGAGCATAATACTTTTCTCCACTAATACAGAACTATTATCCTTACCAAATACTAAGAGATTATTTCTGGTCTTTGCACTGTTCCGTGGATCTGTGTGTCTCTTTATGCACTAAAACAAGAATGTTTAAATTATTATATATTTTAAATGTTTTAGTACCTATTATTTCTATATTTGCCTTCTTTTGTTGTTGTTGTTGTTGAGACAGAGTCTCACTATGTCGCCCTGAGTAGAGTGCTGTGGCATCACAGCTCACAGCAACCTCAAACTCTTGGGCTTAAGTGATGCTCTTGCTTCCGCCTCCCAAGTAGCTGGGATTACAGGCGCCCGCCACAACGCCCAGCTATTTTTTTTTTTATTGTAGTCATCGTTGTTTAGCAGGCCCAGGCCCAGCTTGAACCCACCAGCCCCAGTGTATGTGGCTGGCACCCTAACCATTGAGCTACGGGTGCTGAGCCAGCCTTCTTTTTCTTATTCTTCCTTATTTTGTTTTCCAAATGAACTTTAAAATCACCTCATTTTCAACTCCATGAAAAAACTCTCTTGCTGTTTTTGAATAATTGAAAATGTATGTACTAAATTAAGAAGAATTGAATCTTTAAGATGCCGACTTTTCCAAACAAAGAATGTGATAAGCAGGTTATTTCTTTAAATATCTTTATCCCCCTGAACAGCATTTACTTTATGTAGACTCCACATGTCTCATTACATTTTTTCCTAGGTACTTAAATAGCAGTCTTTTCTTCATTTGAGATTTTCTCATTAGTCATAAATATTAATGCTATGGATTTTTAGGTATCAGCTTCTTCCAGTCTGCTAATTTAATTTTTTTATTATTTATAATAGTTACCCAGGTATACAGTCATATCACCTCTAAATATGATGATTTTATAATACTTCCCTGCTGTCGGTTTTATAGTCCTCATGCCCTTCCATTGTCTATTTTGGGTTGGCCTCCAGAACGATGTTGAATAAAAAATAAAGGATGTCTTTATCTTATTCTCAACTTTAACAGTGGTCTCCCCACACCAAGGATTAACCAAATATCCACTGTGTTAGGGAACCAGGATAAAGCAAATCCAGCTGTCACTGAAGACTCAACTCAACTCAACTCTACCTTCTTCCAAAGCCCTTTTTGATCATCTCAAACAGAAGTTGTCTTTTTCCCCTCCAAACTTCATATTTTACTCCCCTGTGTCCATTCCTACTTTTTATCCCATCTTAGAGTTATTTGTTTACTCTTTTCTGTAGGCCTCTGAAATTCTGTAGCCTCAGAGAAGACAGTCTTTAATGAGTCATCCGGTCAAGCTCACAGTTCTGCCTTGCCCACAGCAAATACTCAACCCAGTGCTGCTTGATGAATTATAAATTAATTAATATGAAAATTCATGCAAATCTACTCAAACCCCAAGGAAACATCTGCCCAAATGTGGAATTTTCATACAGAGTCTTTAGCCGTGAGTAATAAATTTAAGTCCAGCTGATAAAATATAACCATAAACTAGTGAAAAATGAGAAGGTAACATTACCTTTAAGCTGTTAGAGTGGGAATGTTATAGAAAGGAAAAAGCCATTTGCAGCCAGCAAGCTTGGAACCTCTGAACCTCGATTAGTTCTCTAAATCAGATAAAATAATATAAATTGTCAAGTCATTTCATGCCTTTTACACTTAGCCTCAGAAGCTTTTTCTCTAAAAAGCCTCTCTCAACAGGGATAATAGAGCAAGTGACCTTAGTATCAGCGTTTGGTTTCTTTGTAATGTGCAATTGGTTTTATCTAGTGTGGAATGTTCCCTTGATTTTCAATTTCTAATTTTAGCCTCTCTGTATATTCTGGTATGTGTTCACCCGCTGCCCTCACACTCTTGCAAGTCTATATAGAAAGGTTAACTGCAGAGCGGGGGCTACTCAGAGAGCCTGGTATCAATCAGCCTGCCCCCACCTCCCTGCCAACATCCTCAGAGGCCAGAGTAAGGGTGGAGTATAGGACAGTGGGTGCAGGAGCTTGAATTTCTCACCTCCTGTGGTAATAAGCCGTGATAGGAAGAAAGTGATACAGGCCAGAAACCATGATTTGTAAAACCCAGAACGTGGATTGCCCCATATTTGGCTATTAAACGTCCATTCATGGCTTGGATGACCAAATGGCTAAGTGAATGGCTGCACACACTTGCTCTCATCAGGAACGCCTCAGGGACTGAGGGTCACGATGGGCTTTTCTAACGTTTCCGTGTCTTTGAAGTTGGTAGTTTGTCTATTTGCACTTGGTTTAGAAAATGTCCCTTACTCCTCGGGCGATATTGTGAACTTTGGTTTGCTTACTTGGTAAATATAATTCTATTATTAATTCATGCATTTGCAAGCACACATCATTGAAAACAGCAGCAAATCCTTTTAAGCTAGGTGCTCTTTTGAAGAGGTTATTTCTTTCATGCTCAGGAAAAAAAAAGTCACTGGTGATGATGTCAACAGACTGATCCCTCAAATCCCTGGCTGTAGCCCAAGGAAGAGAGAAATCACTGGTCACCTGTATTGTCATTCCTGTGGTCGGCCAAACTCACATTACCAGTTTTAAACTTGAAGTATGTCTTTGTAATTAGACTTCTGTGTTCTGTGGCTGTTAGTTCATCGCAACCTTTGTTTTAAGGCTCCATCCTCATTCCTTTCTCTCTCTCTTTGCTCTCAACACTGATACCAACTGAGTTTTGGGGGTACCAGCTGCCCGTGTCAGCTTTCTGAGGGGTCAGCTTCTGTCTTCCTTCTACCTTCCAATCCCTTCCTCTCCGCTGCCTCTTCCTAGCATGTTGGTCCTGCATTATTGATGGCCCCTCGGCCCCTTCTTTACCCAATGTTCCCACAGCCCTTGTGCACCGCTGAGCAGAGCCAGGTGCGGGATCCAGTGGGGGTCTGGGACTGCTGCTCTGAGGCATCTTTCTGGCTGGTAGGAAAGATGTCTGGCTCCAGAGATGCGGCAGCAGCCGGCCTGAGGGAGGATTTGTCTCCCTCCTCTGTTGTCTAGGAAGCAAAAGGTTAAACTGTTCATTTTTAGAGACTCCCCTGAGTATAAAATACTTAGCTTTGTCTTTCTGGAGAAGGTTGATTCCTAGGTTTTTGACCTTTACTCAACCACATCCATTGGCCAATTCTTAGTATGGTTATCTTTCTATTCAGTCAGGAGGAATGAGGCTAATGTGCGCTGTTAGCTCAGTTATTAGGGACAAGCATAGAAGAAAAGAAACTGATTCTCTCCATTTTCCTGCTTCGGATTCAACCACGTCTTGACAAGCTACAATTGAGTGAGTGATTTGCATGGGGTGCCCTTTCTGAAAGCAGACAGTCTGCTTGCAGATTCTGCAAAGAAGGCTGGAGTCACACCGTGAGGACACCTGTCCGCCTTCACGTTTGTATTCATAATGTACACACATGGAACTCTGGGCACAGCCAGCCTCCCCTGAGTTTCACAGGACACAGGCTGCCGCTGTAGGGGATGTTAACAATCTAGACCCTTCCAGGTGCTCAGCTGAGTCTGGCTTCTCCCATAATAGTCAGAAATCATATTTGAGAATCCAGAATTCACGAGTCCCAGGATAATGTTAGAGAAAGACAATCAGATACCTAGTTCCCCAATACCCACTAAGTAAAGCGGGGATTTCATGACAAAATAAGGAAACCGGATCCTGCTATGTTCCAACCCCTGGGCAACTTCGTTCTTCGAGTTCTCTACAAAGTCAGGGAGAGTTCTGTGTGATCACTCTAGCCAGGGCATGGCGAGAGAAGGGAAAACTGTCTTTTGAGTCCTAACCTCCTACAAGGGACAACGTACCTAAAGTTTTTCAAGCCTTGCTCAGAATCATACCACAACAGGAACATCCCTTTGCTCCACAAAATATTTTAATGAAAGCAAAACAGAAACTAAGATCCCTATGTACTACTGGTTCTGCCCATTTCAAATCTTCAGAGGCCTTTAATAACCTCTATTATGTGACTATGTGATTTTTATCACAAAACCTCAGACTCCTACATTTTTTAAATAATTCACCAGCAAGAACCAATGTCAGAACTAAATGCTAATAAGATTTGGCCTAGGAGAGTAACATGGTAAGATTGTTAATGTTTAATGCACTCACATCAAAGCAGGATAATCCTGCTGAAGGTCAAGCAAGCCTTTCTTTTTAAGTGGAACAGCTACAATAATGTTTTCTCCCTTTTTAAATAGGGGATAAAACATTATTGTAGTTGTTCCATTTTTCTCACTCAAGTGTGCGTAGCATATTTTGGCCAAGCCCAAGACAGACATTTCCTGACTCTCTAGCAATTTCCCTTGTATTGTTCGTTTGGTTTGTCTTTCCTCTTCCCCTTTGATTCTCATGGTGATGGTGAAAAGCATCTCTGGAATCTGCTACATCTTCAAAGTGCTCCATTATTGTCACTAGAAAAGACCACTGTTGGGTTTCATTATTCTAAATCTTTGACATACACAGATAATTTGCATGTAAATTATGGTTTGGTTTCAGAGCTGTGGCAACTAGAGTTACCACTTCTGGTAGGAAAGGAAGCATTGACCTCCAGCAATGCAACAGGAGATTGCAAAGAGCTCTGTTCTTGTTTAGAGTTTTCCTGCTAAACCAAAAGATTACAAGGGTCAAGATCGATTTCTTCATTTTCTCTAGGCAACAATCTCAGGAGGCCCCAGCAGAAAATACCTGTCCTGGAATTTCTAGTAATTGAAAAAAGCAGCAACTCTTCTTTGGGAATGTGTGTTACCATAAAAGGGCATCAGCTTCTGGGAGCAGCCCAAAGTTACTGGTCCACTTTACTCAGACTGTAGGAGGATGGCTTCCTGCCGAGATTCTGCAGGGGGTGTGTACTCTGACCTTCTGGGTTAATTTTCTACAGAAAGAAGAATTGCTTTGGCCTAAATTTTCTTTTTTTTTTTTAATTTGATTAAATCATAACTGTGTACATTAATGCATCCATGGCAAATTCTGTTTCATAGCTTTGACATGAATGCATGCATTCATCTCAACTCTGGAGTCAATCCTTACATAGTTCTATTATCACTCGTCATTTTGTCAAGGAACATTAGTGAAGAGAGCTATGAAGTGGGCAGTTGAGCTGCTGTGTTTGTTTTTCCTTTTCATCTTTTTGTATTTTAGGAGGAGAAGAATCCAAGATGAGAAATCCAGGCTCTGATTTTAGCTCTGCCACAAACTTAATGTGTTTCTTAATGCAAAACATCTGAGTCTTCCTGGGAATTCATTTCTTATTTGTCATATGGAGTTAAAGACACTTGCCCCAGCCAACTTATCGCATGGTAGCACGGGTAAAGTAAAACCACAGATGTCAAAGTGTCTGCAAAACTCTAACACATTTAGGTAGCATTTCCTCACGTGTCAGTAGGAACAATGAATTGTATACCTGCAGCCAAAGGTGATTGTGAGGATCCAGTGTCCAAGGGCTTAGAAGGGAGCCCGCCACATAAGGAGCATTCGGTGGATGGCAGCTGGAGACCAAGCAGCCTGGGTTTTACTCCCCGATCCTTTCGTAACTCTTTTCCCATACAAAGCAAAGGAGCCGAAAAAGCCTCAAGTCACTTCAATGTTACCAATATTCCTTAGCTTTGGAGTCTTTGCTTTTTCAGAACCCTACATTCCTGCTTTCCAGACATTTGCAGAGTTCATCTGTGCTTTCTGAGGGAATCTGGCATTAACACAGAATGACCTTGCAGTTGGAATGATCCTGGAACTGTACCAATTTGAGTTTAAGTTCTAGCTCTGGCCCGTTACTTGCTAGATGTGATTGAACCCGGGCAACTGTCAATATCCTGTGCCTCATTTTCTTCATTTGGGGATAGTACCATACCATCTCCCTCCCTGAAGAGTTAATAGATTGAAATGACACAGATGCCACAGTTAGAAGAGGCTACCTAATTTGCAGTGGCTAGTGCTCTTGTTCAAATGTTATTAAGAATTTCAAGACAAGGACAGCATAGTATAAAATCAACCCTTGTCCCTACTGAGCACAGAGTCTTGTGCAACTGCACAAGTCACAAGCCCTTGAAGCTTGAAGCCCACGCTGGCCACAGTTCCCAGCAGTGGCGTCCCACCACCTAGTAGGCACTTAGTGAACACAGCTTACTTTTCTTTCTGTCCTCTCCCTTTTCCTCTCCTTTCCTTGATAACTGTAAATCCCCAGGGAGGGTTTCCTCTTAAGCTTCCAGCTACGATTTCTCTTGCAAGCATCTTAGCATAGTTCTCCTGCTTCTCTTTAGCCCCTTAAATCAGGGAGCCCAGTTGTGAGATCTACACACCCTGCCCCATGCCTGTGACTGTATTTCTCACATTTTTTCACACACAACCTCCTCCTACCAAATAAAGAGCTAACAGCCTTGCGACGTGGCTGGGAGGTGTGTACGTTGGGGTGGGGAGTGAGGGTGAAGAAGATAATCTGAGGCAAAGAAAAAGGCAAATTAAGATATTAGAAGATAAGAGCTCACACTTTACAATGGATATGATTTTGCCCCTGTGTATCTGAGCAGATCAGTTGTAAAATCACTTCATATACTTTTTCCCACAACTTTGTTCACCCACTTCCACTAACTAAACAAGCATTTCCTGTGGGCATGGGTCCCTTGTCTCTGAACTTCATAATTAATAAAATATTTCATTGTACATTATTTTATTCAGGATTCACAGGACATGAGAATTTGGATATGGTACTTGTTTCTTTCTTGTATAGAGGAAGAGATAGATTAGCTATCTATAGTTATTGTGTTCATTGAGAATGTCTTCGAAGGCTCCAGGTAACAGAGGGCCAGACTTCCAGTGTCTGTCCTGGGGGTGAGATGGGGAAGTCCTTCTAACAAGAGGTTTGGAGGCAGACCACTGCCTCAGTGGTCAGACAGCCCCCCGATATCATGGGTCCTGTTTGCTGTTCTTGTGGCTTTTCCTTCGTGGATACGAGATGGCTGCTTTGGCTCCAGGCATTTCGACCATGATCAAGAGAAGAAGAAATATGGGAAGGAACACTGTCAGAGATAATATTTCCTTTTCTCAGGAAACCTGTACTTTCTCAGGCAGCCACTGCTTATGTATCATTAGCCAGAACTATGGAAGTTTCCAGGCTACAAAAAAAGCTGAGAAAGTGGGCAGTTAGCTTTTCCAGCCTTCATACTGGTGGTGGTGGTGGTGGTGAAGCACCTGTTGGGTGACGCACCCAACTGTGTGCACTGTCTAGTGACACAGGTAGCAGGTAGCAGAGATAAAATAATCTGAACCTAGGTCCTTGAATCCTGAGTTTAGACATTTTGCTATTCTGCCCTAGTGTTCTTCTTTTAAAAAGCCACTCACTGGCATCCAACTAGGCCACTTTCTGCTGAGACAAGTGGGCAGAAGTCATTCTGAATTATGAAATTGAAAATAGGAAATAGATTGACTATGATTTGCCTTAAGGTTCCTCTGAGGGAGCTTCCTCCAAGTTATATAAAACTGAGAGATAAGGTGACTTATAAAAAATTTATTCCTCACATGAGAAATTCTGTGCATTTGAAATTCCATGGTACTTGTAGTATATTTGGAAACACGTCACAGAAATGGTATGAAGCAAATGGTTTTAAGCTCTGGCCTCTCCAGTCTTAAACTGTTTCTCCCCTCACTTTGCTGATCTTCAAACCATACTCAATTTATTTTTGTAGTAGGAACTATTTACATATGAAGATTATATTTACATGCCTTCAGTAATTTATTAAACTTACTTTTGTGAATCAAGGCCACAGTCAAAAATATACATAAATATCAGCTTGAGAAATTAGGAACAAAAGCTAAGATGAAATTCCTCCATGGTAATCACCACATGCAGTTAACATAGCAGGGAGGCCAAGCTGGATAATTCAGCCTAAGGTAGAGAAATAACAGAATTTGGAAACGTAAATATGTTTCTGTTAGAGACACTTGAAATAATGTTTATACCAGTTTCTTCCCTTTTAGCTGGGGAATGTTGTATGACGGATTTTTGTTGTATTTTCTTTAAATGCTGCAGGCAATAAATTGGAAGTACGGCAGCTGCTAAATGTTTAGTCAGTAGTTGAAACATTGAATAAATCATGAAATCTGTAGGTGAACTGAATAATAGCTGCCCTGGAGAGAACTGTAATTCAGTGTTGGCAAAGTAAATCCCCTTAAGTTTTTCGGGGGAATCTTTTGCTTTTCCAAGAGTTTTTGCTACTCCTAAATAATTAAGAGTTTTGACAGATTGGAATGTTATTGAATCTCGTGGTAATTTTAAGAACTAATGTTTATGTGCCAGTCACCAGGTTAGGTAATGTATAAGCCTTGGATCATTAAATGCTCACCCAGCCCTATACAGTTCTTAGCTCTGCTTTTACAGAAGAATAACCAAGACCCGAGGGGTTGGGCAAGTAGTGAGGGGCCACGCAGCTCAGGAGGAGTAAAAAAATCTTCTACCACTTACTCATAAGTTCTTCCCAGGCAGTTTGGCCAACACAGTAGATTGGCTCACCTAACACTCCTCACAGCCTCTTTCTGTCTCCATCTCATTTGCTCTAACTCAAATGCCCAGCTTCCTGTGTCTTGGCTTGGGGGAAGCCATTAGACACAGTTCTGTCCAACAACGTGCAGGCAGAATTCTCTGGGGAAAACTTCCCTCTCCTCAAATAGGTAAAGCCCTTCACCTTTGTCTTTCCTCTTCTTCCTTCATGAAAAGAAGATTCACTTTCTAGACATGCAACAGTCACCTCCTAACCATGGGAAGGAAATACACAGTTGCCTGATGATATTCTCAAATGGTGGCCCTAGCCCTAGACTGTTGGCCATTAGATTGCTTGTTACAGAACAATAATAATAATCTCTTATTGTATTCAGGTCATTGGTTGGTATTCTTTGTGTGTGTGTGTATGATCAAATACATGGCCAAATCAGCAAACCTGCATTTCTCAAAAGTAGTCGTCCAATAACTACTACTGTATAAACTATTCCCTAGGTACAGATAACTGGGGAAAAGTCAGTATGTGTGTAGATGTGTTTGTATCACTCAAGTCAATGTTGCTTTTAAATTATTAACTCCAAAAAAAAAATAGTGTACAATAGGTAACTGATCACTTAGTGATAAAAGTAAAAGTCTAAGAGCCAGCAGACCTGCATTCTCGTGCTGACCTTGAGCTAGTCAGTCAACCTTAATAAGTCTCTGTTTCTTCATGTATGACTGAAGATAATAGTTGTTCTGTCTCATAAGAGATTTGGGAGGCATTTGACACAGAAGTTCAGGAACATAATAAGTACTTGGTTGGTGGTATTATTACTCCTAATAATAATAAAATTATTTAAGAGTTATAGATTAAGGAAACTTTTATGAAATGTATAACAACTGAGGTTAGAGTGTTCTAATTTTCTGTAATGGTCTCTTATTAACTTAATCTAACATCAGTGTCTTTACAGAATTAAATTAGTTTTTTTCTTAAAGGTCAATGATTTTGCATCCTGAGTAACCTTCTTTCAGGGCTTATCTGTGGTGGCAATGTGCGTTTGCATCCACTCTCTGTGTCCATTGTCAAAGCCCATAGCTACCTTCCCTAATGATTCTAGCCAACTACCTCTTGACATGCTTATAGACTCAGACTAATACTCAACTTGGTTTCTTTTGACTTTAGTTCTGTGTTTGTTGAGGGCAAAATGTTACCAACTCACACAACTTCCTGACTCCTAGCCCATAAAAACATTCTCTAAATATCTGGATCAGTAAGAATTTTCCACATTCAGAAGAAAGTAACAACTAAAAATAAAATAAAATAAAAATTGGAACCAGCACAGGATACTAAAGTATACTAAATAATACTACAAATATATTGCAATATAATGGAGAAAAAAAAAAAGTCCTGGAAAACAAATGGTAAATGTCACAACGCTCACAGAGGCAATTCCACAGGCAAATGAGAAAATAATGTTGTCATAAACTCAAACAATTTAAGGAAATCACCAAAGAGCTCAAAACAGACATGAAGAAGTCAGAGGTAATATAATGAGGTGGGAGGGAAGAAACCTAAACTCATACAGCTACCAAAGAACCCAAAAGAGGAAAATCATCACAGACACAAAGAGGATTTTGAAGCACCACAAAGTAAAATAGATACTTGATATAGATGAAGATAGCACAGGGGATGTGAAGGACAGGATTAGCTACGCAAATGAAATCAAATGAAAATAACTATTTAAAGTATTAGAAAGAAAGCAGTATGTTTGGTGACAACGGAAACCCCACAGATAATAATAAAATGTCCCTAAAAAAGAGAACTAAACAAATAAAACAGAAACAAAGGTATAATTCCACATAACTTTCAAGAAATAAGATTTAAATTTATAAATTAAGAGAGTCTACCATGATCCAGAAAAAATTTCTAAAGAACCATCAACCTTCAGGATAGTAGAGGAATATTAGTAGACTTTAGAGGTAAGATTTATTTGTTCAATCCATCAGGAATATCAAATAACCTGTATAAGACAAAAATTTAAAAAAAAATCAGGCTGACCTAAGCCTTCTTTACAGCAACATTCCAAAACAAAAGAGAATAATACCATGAAGCCTTCCATGAAAGAAAACATGTGTGGCCTAGGAACTTTATGCACAGCCAAAATGTTATTTTAGTAGGAAGACAAAAAATACATTTTTTCTAATATTTAAGGATACAGAAAAGATAATTCTCTTGAGTTATTCTTTTTTTTTTTTTGCAGTTTTTGGCCGGGGCTGGGTTTGAACCTACCACCTCCGGCATATGGGGCCGGTGCCTTACTCCTTTGAGTCACAGGTGCCACATTGAGTTACTCTTTTTAAAAACTATTAAATGAAAGACATTAACCAACAGCTGTCTTAAGAGATGAATGAAAAAAACCCTGGCAAAAGACTTTCAGTGTGTTATAAGCTCGGAACATACATAAATATTATAGCTAATATAATAATAAGGATAGAAAAGCCAGAAGGTGATATGTAGATTTAGTCTTAATTTATAGCTAAAGATCAAAGGCTCTCATTTAAAAACAATAAATCGAGTAATTGATGCATAAGCATACTTAAATCCAGTGTATAAAGGTAAAACGTATAAGAAATAGCATCATATATATACTGAAATTTGAAACCAAATTTGAAACCAAAGACGGAAGGAAGAGATGTAACAAATGGAACAAATTTATTTTTGTAATGCAAAGTTGTATCTCAATGTTTCAAGAAATAGAGAAGTTAAATAATTGAACAAGGTTAGGTGTTAAAGGTGATCACTGGAAGAATTAACCAGAACACAAACCTGCCCAAATCATGTAAGAAACACTCTCCAAAACAAAACAAAACGTAGACCAAAGAATAAAAGATTTTTTAAAGAGCAATAGAAACAGAAAACATCAAAGACAATCTTATGCAGTAAGAGGAAACATGGCTGTCATGTCAACAAATATAAGTGAGCTAAACTCACATATTAAAATAAAAGATTCTCAAATTCAGTAATAAAGTAAAAGTTAGCCATATGCCATATACCAGAGATATACCTAAAACAAAGGGACTCAGAAACTTGAAAATAGAAGGATGAATGAGGGAATATCAGCAAATGCCAACAAAAAGGAAAGCAGAGGTCAATAATCTTAGAATAAAGCAAGGCTGAAATTAGAGCAAAAAGCTTTAAGAAGAAAAAAAAGACACTGTGTGATTAATGTGTAGTTCACAAGGTAGATCTAACAGTCATAAATACTTCTCCACTAACTAATGTAGCATGAAAAGGTAGTAAGCAAAAACTACAGAAAATACAAGGAAAAATAAAAGCACTTTAGTGATAGGAGGCTTAAAGATAAAATGGACCAAGAAAAGCAATGGTATAAATGGCCAAATACGTAATTAGCAAAGTTTACATGTATCAAACTCTAACCCCGAAAACAAGAATCTCCTCCTTTTCAGTGTCCATGAAACATTTTCAAAAACTGTTCTTCACACCACACAGAAAACTGAAATAAACTTCCCAAATCAGAAATGGTACAGATATGCTCCATTAATGATAATGATTATAACCACATTACATATGTCCTGCAGGACCAGCTACAACATTTACTCAAAGGAAAATTCATAGACATAAATAATTAATGAACAAAAAATAAAGATGTTAAACTCATAGTTAAAAATAAGAAAAATAAAATTAACATCAGGAAAACATAAGATTTAATGATAATAAAAGCAGAAAATTATTAGAAAAGATGTATAAGTCTTGAAGCCAGTTCTGTATGAAAAAAGAAATTATTAGTGAACTAATCTAGATGGATACAAATAAATTATTTTCTTTAGAAAATATAAATTACTAAGCATGACCTTTGGTGGAGAGGGAAAAAAATCTAAGAAAAATTAATTAACATAGAAGAAATACAGAATGTGGAGAAAAAAGCCAACCACACCAAAGAAGACATCAGACCCAGAATGTTTCATAGATTACTTCTACCAAACCTCTAAGGAAGCTAGCATACATCAATCTTTTTTTTTTTTTAAGAGACAGAGCCTTACTTTGTCGCCCTCGGTAGAGTGCCGTAGCATCACAGCTCATAGCAACCTCCAACACTTGGGCTTAGGTGATTCTCTTGCCTCAGCCTCTCGAGTAGCTGGGACCACAGGTGCCCGCCACAATGGCCAGTTATGTTTTGTTGCAATTTGGCTGGGGCCGGATTTGAACCCACCATCCTCAGTATGGGGTGGGCCAGCGCCCTACTCACTGAGCCACAGGCACCGCCCCATCAATCATATTTTTTTAATGATTTCTTATTAAATCATAACTTTGTACATTGATGCATTTATGGGGTTCAGGGTACTGCTTCAATATACAGTGTGAAATGTTTACATTGAACTAAGTAACACATCCATCACAATTATACTCATTTCTTAATAGTTTTGAAATGTACCATTGCATCATGCACATTAGGTGAGGTCCCCCCAAATGCCCTCCCTCCTCCCATATCCCCCTTTCCCCTCCTCTCTCTTTCCTCTTCCCTTCTACTTTCTGGACTACAGTTATGTTCTGCCATTCGCATGAGTGTGTAGGTGGTTATATATTGATTTCATAGTAGTATTGAGTACATTGGATACTTTTTTCCCCATTCTTGAGATACTTTACTAAGAAGAATATGTTCCAGCTCCATCCAGGTAAACATGAAAGATGTGAAGTCTCCATCCCTTTTATGACTGCATAGTATTCCACAGTGTACATATACCACAATTTGTCAATCCATTCATGGGTCAGTGGGCACTTGGGCTGTTTCCATGTCTTGGCTATTATGAATTGGGCTGCAATAAACATTCTAGTGCAAATGTCTTTGTTGTAAAATAATTTTTGATCATCTGGGTATATGCCTAGCAGAGGAATTGCAGGATTGAACGGTAGGTCTACTTTTAGTTCCTTGAGTGTTCTTCAAACTTCTTTCCAAAAAGGTCATGTTGGCTGGCATTCCCACCAGCAGTGTAGAAATATCTTTTCTCTCTGCACGCAAGCCTTCATCAAGAAAACAGAGCGGGAGGAAGCTATCAGTCATATTTTGATTGGGAGAGCACAAGAAAGAAAACTAAAGACCAATTTTATTTATGAATATCAGTGCAAAAGAATCCTAATTAAAGTATTAGCAAACAAGTCCAAGAGCTCAAACATACAAGAATGTATTATGACCAATTGGGATTTATTCTTAAAAGTATAAGAATATTCCAAAATCCAGAACTGTATTAATTCATAAAATGTCAAAATTAAGAATTACTTTATCATCTCTGTAGATAACTAAACAGGCATTTGATAAAATTCTTGATGAAAAACTCAAAATGACACTTTAGTACACAGGCAGAGGCATGCACACATGTATACACTCACACATGCTTACTAACATAAGTCCCCAAAGCTACTAATATACCTGCCGGAGAAAGAGTAGGTACAGTGCCATTAAGGTCAGGTACAAGAAAAGACTCATTAACCAACAGCATTGGTCAACATCACTCCAGAGATCCCAGTTCAGCCTAAGAAGACAAATGAAAGAAATACAGCAGTCGGAATCAGGACTTAAAATTATCACTTTATGCAGATGATATGATTATATACTGTAAAACACAAAGAATCAAACGGGAAAAGTAGCATAAGCAATAAAGAAATTCATGTAGGTTATTGAATACAAAAATACTATTCCTAATAACCTTTCTACAAACAGAAACTGGTTAGAAAATGTAACTTAAAGTTATAAAGCCAGTGAGAAAATGAAAAGATCTCATTTATAAAAGAAAGAAATTTAACAACAACAAAAAATGCCAAAACTACAAATAAAACTTTTAAATTCTAGTGAGGAACATGAAATACGTTTTGAACAAATGGAAAGTTTTCAGATTTTAAACTTTGATAAGGATCAAAAAGTTTATTCACATATTGTTAGCAGCACTGTAAGGAAATAAGTTACCCTTGTACTATTTTTTGCTGGGGGCGGGGGGGGTTGGCGGCTGTGAACTGGTAGGTACAATAGGACCAATAGGAACAAATCGCCAATATTTGTCAAAATGTTAGTTGCATGTGTATTCTACTCAGAAATGCCACTTCTAGAAATGTATCCTGCATTGCACTGTGTGAATGATGGACACATAAGAATATTCTTTGTTACATTGTGAGAGCAAAAGATTACAATCCGTTAGATGATTATCAGTATAGACTCCTTATCATAAAGATCTGGTCTTGGCCAGGTGCAGTGGCTTATGCCTATAATCCCAACACTTTGGGAGACCCAGGCAGGAGGTTTACTTAAGGCCAGGAGTTCAATACCAGCCAAACAAGCAATACCCTGCCTGCACAAAATAACAACAACAACAATAAATATCATAATAACCTGGCTTATTGTACCCTCAATGAATCCCCAACAACAACAACAAAAAATACTTGTTAAAAATCTGAAAAAAAGTAAAAAAATATATACTTGTTAAAAATCTAAAAAAATAAAATAAAAGAAATAAAAAAAATCCAGTCTTATAAAAAGGAGCCCTATGTCCATTAAGGACATAATCTCTAAAAGAACTAAGTGTGAAGGGTACAGTAGGGTATGCTACCATTGTAAAATAGTGGCAATAATTATAACATATTAAGTACATGCTTGTATATGAATAAAATGTCACTGAATGTATACCTGAAGCCTAACTGCAGTAGCTGCCTCTGGGGAAGGGGCTTGAGTAGCCAGTGTCAATGGTGAGAGGTACTGTTAAGTGTCCCCCCTTTTTCAGCTCGTAAATGTGCTATGTGTCTGTATTATCTATTCGAAAAGTTAATCAAGTCTGAATTAATTTAGATCCCAATTCACATCCCACCTCCGCTGTCTCCAGGTTTGTACCCGAGAGTGAACTGCATACCAGTTTCCTTCTGCTCTCCCTCCCAGGGCATGACCAGAGCCATGGGAGAGAATCACAGGAAGGTGCCTGGTTACGTGCAATTGCTTGGCATGAAGCCTTCGCCTCTTCACCCTGGTATCAAAGCAAGATGCACCTAACTATCACAACTTAAAAAGGTGCATAATTGTGCTTTGCTGTGTTTTCAGTTTTCCTTGTAATACTTGAGTGATTTAAACACCTGGCCTCCCTAGGCATAATTAAGTGTACATCCCCAGCCAGGCACACTTCTTTCCCTGTTGTAAAAGTAGCACTTCTCATTCAGAGCCAAGACCAGTCCCTGGCACAGCTAGAGTAAGATTAAAGCTGCCAAAGCACGATTGTGGACTGGCCATGGACTTAAGATACCTGAGTTCTGTCATTCCTGACTGTCACTTAGCATTTATCACTGGAGATGCTTTATTACTTGCATGCGTTTCCATAGCATCACTTGTAAAACGGGAACAACCCCCTCGCGGAGGGCCTGCATTAGTTGGGGTTCTCCAGAGAAATAGAATGGATAGGATATACATTGTGTATGCGCCGATAGGATATATCCTATGAGAGACTTGATTATGGGAATTAGCTCATGTGATGATAGACGCTAGGTAACGCCACATTATGCCATCTCTAAGCTGCTTCTGAGTAAGTCTGCAGTCAACAGGAGTGAGGGGCTGAGCATCTGGAACTTGGGGAGACCTTGCTGCACCCCTCAGCAGCCTGCAGTGGACTGGAGAGGAAACTCTTGAGAGGCTATGTTGATTCCCTTAAGGCAGCTGTGCCCTGAACACTCATCAACTGGGAAAAATGCATATCCACCCCTCCCTCGTGCCAGGGAGGTCAGTGGCAGGTTATAAAAATCAAAGATTTGAGGCTGAGGCAGGAGAATCTTGGAAGCCCAAGAGCTGGAGGTTGCTGTGAGTCCTGTGACATCACAGCACTCTACCGAAAGCAGTAAAGTGAGACTATCTCTACAAAAAAAAAAAAAAAAAAAATCAAAGATTTGACCATGTGTCTATCGGTGTTTGATTTTTCTGTAAGGGGCATTAACTTTTCATATATCTCAGCTGCGTGGGATTTTAAAATCTGTGTTAGTGACAGGGTATTTCATTTCAGATCCACAGGGCCCATGTCTAAACTTAATACTGCATGCTTGTCAGAACAAATTCCAAACCCTCTCACAGCAGGCCCCGCATGAGACCTAGAGACTCCTGGCCAGACGAGAGTGATCAGAGTTTACCATCCCAGCTTTTAACAAAACACCTGCGAGGATTTTCTTTCTGAGATAGCATTTTAAAAGTTTTGGGTGGGCCTCATCTTCCTAAACAAGATGTGCGTTTCTGTCACTGTGTTCTTTCCAAAGCCCAGTGGTCTACGGGGTGCCTTACAGGGGGAGGGGGAGGCCTCCCCTGCCCCTATTAATCAATTCACCTTTGACAATGTAGACAGGGCTGCCTGTGAAGGCTGTCAACTGAGCCATCTGCAGAGGACTGTCCCACGGTTCTGCTAGTCCCAGAGAGAAAGTCACCTGGCAAAAGCAGACGCCAGGAAGACTCAAGAAGAGGGGGTGTGGGTCCACCTGTTCTTTCCCCACAGCCCCAGCACAGGCCAGCTGTTATAAATTGTTAGCAGGCTCCAAAGCATCCCGCTGTTTAAAGAAATTGGGCTTTTTGCTCATGGAGTCTGGACACTTTCCTTAAGGATTATAGCAGCTTGTTAGAGAAGGCCCTAGGATGTCATTTATAACCTGGGACAGGTTATAACATAGGCCGCCAGACCTATGGGTTGGGGGGAGGGGTTGAAGGGTTTGTTTACGGCCTCAGCTTTGGGAATATGGGAGCACCCAGCCGAGTGTTTTCATTATAGCAGGTTGAATATGGTGAAATATGTGCTGGAGACAATCATGTTGGGAGGACAGCTCCTAAAGCCTGCATCTCCACTTGGTGTCAGGCAGGAACTGCCTTCCCCTGGCTTCAAGGTCCCTTTCAGACCATGGTTGCAGAGTTGAGGGGACTGTCCTTTTGTCATTGTCATCCTCTCTCTCTCTCTCTCTCTCTCTCCTTTCACTCCCTCTCACCCGACTTTTCTCTCACTGATCCTGGGCACTTTCTTTGGTGCAGAGCCCAGGTGGTGTCTCCGCCTGGCCTTGGCACCTTCCTTTAGGGCATCCCCGGTGTGGAGGAGAGGAAGAGAAGGGGTGTCCAACTCATTACTATAACAGACTCCTGACTTTGTTGTTCTCCATGGGCTATCCAGCTGAATGCAACTTTTACAGTTTGTGTTTGCAAGATTTTGTCCTTAGAGAAAAAAAGCCATTTACAAATGTGAAATTATTCCAATTATCTAATCTCTGTTGCATTCCTCAGCACTGCAAAGAGTTAAATGATGCATAAAATCGCCTGTCAGCCAGCATTAGCCAGAGCTGTGTTTACACACCCAGAGGCGGCCTGTGAATTATTTAACTGAAGGGACTCTCAGCTCCACATCTGGGTAGACTCAGTTCAGCCCGAGTTCCTTTGGAGGTGCATTTGTGGCCCTGGAATTTCCACTTGGCTGAGGAAACCGTCTGACAGACACTGTGGGCTGTTGCCAGAACCAGGTCTCCTTGAGAACATCTTGAACGAAGCTCCTACGGGCTCCAGATGGCTCACAGACTAGAGAGGAGTTTTGCAGAGTCCTGAAGGCTTTGCCAAAAAAGAGAGGGTTGGCGATGTTTCAATCCAGGAGATAGGTTTATCCTCATGCTGTGAACTCAAGCATTGTTGTTGGGGTTTTAGAGAGTCCATTTAATAACATCCCAGGTTCCCACCTGAATTTCGAACCAAGGAGAGAGAGAAAGGAGAGGAGTGAGGCAGATGGAGATCAAACTGTCACCTTTGTTACCGACTGACCCACCAGAAAACCTGGGGGCAGCAACCCTGGACGTCTGATTTGGAGTCCCCCAAGGACAGGTACACTACTGGTACCAGTGCAAGAAACCATAGGCCTCACCCCATGGGGCAGCGTCTTGAGTCCCTTGACCCTGGGGCAGGGAGCAGAAGTGAGCCATACTTTCTGGATGAACTCAGCTCCTTCAGGAACAACCCAGTTCCTTGGCTTCTTGGCCCATTTCGCCTTTCAAGAGAGTTTCTTCCCCCTCTCCTGCTAAGGAGAAAGTGGAGGCTGTGGCAACAGACAGGAGCACCTGGGAAAAGCCTGCATCAGGGAAAATGGTGTGCCACCTGTGTCCTCAGGGGATGTGACAACTGTATATTTGGAGGAGGAAGTCACAGCAATTGCAAGAGCTGGAGAAGATTTTAGAAGACATTAAAAAAACATGTTTTGCAGAAGGAAACTGAGGCACAGAGGCACTGGGGACTGGCTGCGTTGTAGCGCCTCACAGTTTACCACCACCCCACCCCCGCCCCCATGGTATGAAGAGCGCCTGAGTGAGACCCAACAGTGGGCTTTTCACACCTGTGATCTCACATGATGGCCACTGCCTCTGGGTGCATGTGTCCCCACCCCACTGTGGGTCTCCAGCTAGTTCCCACCCCGTCCTCAATAATCCCCCCCGGGAATGGCGTCTACTTAAAGCAGCAGTTTCCAACCTGTGAGTCGCGACCCATAGGAGCTGTATTAAGAGGGCTGCACATTAGGAAGGTTGAGAACCACTGACTTAGAGGATCCTCAGTAATCAGACTGCTATCCGTGGCAAATGGTAATGGAGGGGGGAAATGTCAATATCGTGAAATCAAGTCAAAGGTGATTGGTTGATACTTTGTCCCTGAGCCTTTTAGACTCTGAACAGATGGTTAGGAAAGGCAGTCAGCTCTTGCCAGAGTCATAGGGTAGAGTCTCTTCCCAGAGACTAGGGAAGGCAGGACCTGGATGTCGTGGGAAGGGCACAGTGGCCTCCCTGACCAATGGGGATCGTCATCACATCTGCTTCTCAGAACTCTGGACACAGCCCCCACTGCTGTATTGCTCTGAGCTGCTGCCTGTGACACTGGGTCTGTGCACTGTCTTTTCTTCAGCTGGTGTTTGGGACTCAAACTCAGAAGTGCCTTTTTTTTTTTTTTTTTTTGAGACAGGGTCTCATTATGTCTCCCTTGGTAGAGTGCTGTGGCATCACAGCTCACAGCAATCTAGAACTCTTGGGCTTAAGCAATTCTTTTGCCTCAGCCTCCCAAGTAGCTGGGACTACAGGTGCCCGCCACAACACCTGGCTATTTTTTGTTGTAGTTGTCATTGTTGTTTACCAGGCCTGGGCCAGGTTCAAACCCACCAGCTCTGGTGTAAATGGCAGCGCCCTAACCACTGAGCTACGGGCGCCGAGCCACAGAAGTGCTTTGGTCTGCGGCACCCTGGAAGCACTCACATTGTGTCCTAGAGAAGGCACCCCACCATGCCCATGACCTTGGGTAGGCCAGAGCCTTTGTCATCACATTCCCCAAGGCCTCTTGTTCCCTCCCTGCCAGGGAGCTATGATAATCTAAACACTCACTGGCTGCATTTTATTTCCAGCACACTCTCACACACCCCAGATTTCCATTCCCAATAAATCTCTGCATCCTAAAATGACCTACCTGTTGGCAAAGGCTTTTTATCTGTCAGAGGCTGTTATCAAGTGCAAGCTGCATCTTTCTCTTCACTGCACACACAGGATCCCGAGCTCAGGCTGTGCAAGGCTGAGTCCATCTCACCCACAGCCTCTCCTGAAGCCTCTACCTCCCAACTCCCTGGAGTCTTAAGGGTCTGGAGAATGTCTGAAGCTAGTATGTAATTGCCGTCCAAAAGAGGCCTCTTGGGGACCAGAAAGGCATTTTGAGGGTGACCCCCTATTTTTAATGGTACTGTCCTTCCCTATGAGGCACAGAGCTGCAAAGCCCAGCCCCCACCCCCCAGAGACTCAGACTGAACCCCACTTCCCTGCAGGGCAAGCAGGCCTGGGAGCTGGGCCAAGCACAGCCCCTCCTAGCTCTTGAAAGAGCTTTCCTGTATGTCTCATTCGAACTCTCAAAACCCTGGGGAAGCTGGCAGGGCAGGCGGCTGAGAGGCTAAGGCAGGGTAGCAGGTCACATGGCAGGATAAAGCTCTTCTCACTCTTCCTTCCCCTCCTCTTTCCTCCCCCTCACTTCTCCACCCTCTTCCCAAAACCATCCTTCACCTTGATGGGGAGAGGGGGTGCTGGGCTGGTTTGACCTGGAAGCATGCAGAAACCCAAACTGCAACCCCAGAAGTGCTAAGGTTTCAGGAAAGTGAAGGCTATCCATCTGAAACATTTCCTGCAAAGCTGTGTTCCAGCATAGGCTCATCCTCATTCATTCATGAGGAGACTAAGACCTTGGGAGGGAAGTGATGTCCCTTGTGACCTGGCAAGGGTCAGAACCACATGCAGGGAGCTGCTCAGAGGGCTTTTCCAGATAAGACTCCCTCACCACCCACATTCCACCTCTGCCCTCCCTCCTGGACCTTCTCTCCCGGCAGGGTCTGGCCACTGAGTGCACAGCCACCTCCCTGCAGCCCCTCCCTGGGCCTGCCCTCCCTAGAATTCAAGCCTCAGACTCCACTGTCTTCCCCTAGCCCTGTTGCTTTGGGGTTCTCCAGTTGTCTGGGTTCCCTGGTGAGAGGCTGGTTCATCTAATGGACTAGGGAGGACTAGACCAATAGGTTTCCAAGTTTCCCTTCCAAGCCTACTTAATTGCATTTTAAGGTAGAAAAGTGTTTCCTAAGGTTCAAGGCCTTGGCTTAACAAGCACTTCTAGGGCTCGGCAGTGGCAGATCTAGAATCTCTATAGAGCAAGGGCCACAGGGCCACCGTCCTGACTTAAAGCTACACAGCAAGCACCCTGTTTTTAACTTGGCTCGTGGTTTTGTTTACATTGATACAGATTTAGGAAGAGGCGCTAACCTGCCAGCCTCTACCCCTGACGTGTTATGATTTCACAGGATCTAGGTCACTTGCTTTTATACATAATAACTATGGTTTATTGATGTTCTAAGTCTAGAAGGGAACTAGTATTCTGAAGCATGGCCTCATTAGCACAGGAGAAGGAGCTATCACCTCCCTCGCTCAGGTCACTGTTTCTGTTAAGTTCTAAAATCAAATTAAACAAATTAAACTTTTTATTTATTTATTTTGCTATCAGACTATAAGTTTTCAGTTGACTCAAATATAAAGTAGCTTATATTTGGTCTTCTAAATTATTTACCTATCAAACTATGTCCTATGTGTATGAGTTTACATTTCTTTAATACATATAATCTCAAACAAAAGACAAACTCCAATCATGATACTCCTCATTCCTGATTCTAGAAAACAGCATCTTCCCCAACCCTGTCAGTTTTCAGTCTGGTCTGAGAATCTGGTGTTCATGTTCATCCCCGTGCCCTGATGTTTAGGCAGAGTACCAGCTTTCTAAAGCCAGAGCTTGTGGGGCTTACTGGGCGCTGAGAAACATGCAAGAAGTCAAATTAGGCGATTTGGCACATGGGGCACTGTCTAATTTGGAAATAATTAGGCATCATCTCCTGAGAAAGAATGTGTGCCTGCCCATGCATGCAGGGAGAGGCAATAGGGGAGGGAAAGCAAGAGAGGAGGGAGGAGGAGGAGAGGAAATGGTTTTCATTACATGTTAGATAGAAAGAGTTGGAAAAAATTTCTAGGCTCTTATAAAGTCATTTCAGGAATGTGTTTTTTTGCCAGGGCTGCCATAACAGCATAGCACAAACTAGGTGGCCTAAACAACAGAGAAATTTACTTTCTGACAGTTCTGGGGGCTGGAAGTCTAAGATCAAGGTGTTGGGAGGGCTGGTTCCTCCTGAGGACTTCCAGGGAGGGATCTGTCCCCCAGGCCTGTCTCCTGGGCTGGTAGATGGCATCCTCTCCCTGTGTCTCTTCACCTCATCCTCCCTCTATGCACATCTCTCCCTGCACCCAAATCTTCCCTTTTTATGAAGGCTCTAGTCATTTTGGATTAGGGCCCACACTAATGACCTCATTTTAACATAATTACTTCTGCCAAGGCTGTGTTTCCTAACAAGATCATAGTCTGAGACACTGGGAGCTAGGACCTTAAGGGCTGGATCTTTTGAAGGGCACATTTCAGTCCACACCAAGGGGTCCCACAAAGAGTTGTAATGAGACTATCACTGCTCCAGCAAGGAGTCCTACCAAGTAGGCAGAACACCCACTATGGAAGTGACATGCAGCCGTGGCCTTCTGACGTGACTCAGCTCCAAAACGAGTCCCTACCCTTGCCATCTATTTACCTATCCAACACTCCCCCCGTAAAAGCCTTTCTTCTTAGGTCAAGGGAGAATTCCACTCCCTTCCAAATTGTCGTGGACAATGGTGCGAATCCAGTGGTTTTATGAGTTCACATCCTTCCTCTCCTCAACCCACAAGTAAAGGAAGGAGAGGAGAAGGACCCTAAGATTTAGAGGAAAATACTACGTTCTCCACTTACAACCTTTCCGTCTCTCATTCTTCTGTTGACTGTATAGGGTAGACAGCAACATCCCCGCCCAAACCTGAAGAGTGAGGCCACGGGCCTGCCCAGTGACTGGCAGGCAGCAGGGGCCCAGGCCCTCTGCCCATGGGGGTTCTGGGTTCCCAGGCACCTCCTAGGCTATGCCTGCCTGTGCTGTAGGCCCCACCTCACACTAACCTGCCCTCCTGTTATAGAAGAGCTGCAGAAAGACAAGCTATGAAGCCACTTCCTCTGTGTGACTAACAAAAGTAATTTGATAAATGACCCTGCCGCTGTCCAAAGGGGCACACAGGATATATTTTCGGATACTGGTATTTATCCCACTGATTTTCAATGTGTGGCCTACAGGCCATCAGATGCTTCCTAGGGTTGCTTGGGCTTCTTCTTAGATTAAGATCAGAATTAAATCAGATAGATACATACTTTATTAAATGCTATTTTCTTGGGGATGGAAAAATAAGTTTCTCTTTTAGTCTGTGATTTCAGAAGCAGGAGGCAAAAGATTTAGAAATTTTTTAAAAACGCCTTTTCCTGGGATTGCCTTGCGTAGCTTATCCTTTTCTCCAGGAGAATGGGGGTCTTCCCTTGGCAAGGTGCTCCCTGTAGTCTGGAAAGTTCTGCTGCTTATCCTGCCATGTTATAGAATGTGGGGTGTAAGGTGATTAAAACTAAAGCTGCTCTGGGAAGCCCAGGGCTAACAGAGTTGGTTAATGAAATATTAATTTTCTATGTAGTTAGGGCCTTGTTAAGTTGGAAGTGACTTTTGGTGACACTTAAAATGTGTCTCTCCAGCCCCAGCTGCCATCCTCTGAGGTTTTTGCAGAAGCTGCACCAAGGAAGGTCTCATCACGTGGTTCTGAAGGGAACAGCAGAGGCTTCTGTGGTTACTCATTTGCTTCAGGTAGAAGAAGAAATTAGAATTGATTTTGAAGGAAAGGCACATGAACACTTACTGAGGAATGAATAATTGAGTACCAGGCATTGTACTAAGAGCTTTTGCCTATACGCTTATTTAAATATTAGAAATGTAAAAGTAAATAAATTTTAGAAACAAACCAGGGGGAGAGGGAGGGGAAGAGAGGGAGGAAGATGGGTGGAAGGAGGGTGATTGGTGGGATTACACCTACGGTGCATCTTACAAGGGTACATGTGAAACTTACTAAATGTAGAATGTAAATGTCTCAACACAATAACTAAGAAAATGCCAGGAAGGCTATGTTAACCAATGTGATGAAAATATGTCAGATGGTCTATAAAACCAGTGTATGGTGCCCCATTATTGCATTAATGTACACAGCTATGATTTAATAATAAATAAATAAAAATAAATTCCAAAAAAAATAAAAAATAAAATGAATAAAAAATCAGTTCATAGAGATTAATTTGGAAGAAATATTGTAAAGCATAAAGATGAAAATAAAAACTATCTATAATCAGGATGTTTGTTCACTCCTCCCCTAAAGTGATGATATCAAGAAGTGGGGCCTTTGGCAGGTGATGAGGTCCTGGGGGTTCTGCCCTGAGGAATGGGATGAAGTCTCTTATAAAAGGACTTGAAGGAGTCATTGACCTTCCTGTTTGTGAGGACACATAGAAGGAGCCAGCTATGAAGCAGAGCAGCCCCTCACCAGACACCAAGTCTGCCAGCCGCTTAATCTCAGCCTCCCGGCCTCTAGAACTGTGTGAAGTCAATTTCTATCGTTTATAAATTATCTAGGCTAAGGCTGTATGTTATGGCAACCCGAAAGGATGAGGATGCCCCCATTCCATAGTCCATTCCATTGAATCCTTTGGCAACTGCATTGATGAGAGAGACCAGTCAATTCAGAAGGACCAAAGAGACCTCTTCCTTCTGTGTAGTAGTGGGGCTGGGGCTGCAGAGGACATTGTATGGTGTGGGAACACAGGAGGGGAAGGACCCAAACTCTTCAGATGAGAGGGCAGCCTCTGGGCAATGAGTCACAGAGCATGAAGGCCCCTCTGGGGTCACTTGAGAACGTGTTCCTGGAAGCAGCAGAATGTGGGTGGGTGTCAGCAGGAGAGGAATGAGACCTGAACACCCCACCCCACCCCATCTTTGTTGCTGTGCCTCAGGCAGCACAGGCAGGAGTCCAGCAAACCTCAGGTCACCTGAGCAGTGGCTCAGGCAGGAATTTCTTTTTTTTTTTTTTTTTTTTTGTAGAGACAGAGTCTCACTTTATGGCCCTCGGTAGTGCCGTGGCCTCACCCAGCTCACAGCAACCTCCAACTCCTGGGCTTAAGCGATTCTTGCCTCAGCCTCCCGAGCAGCTGGGACTACAGGCGCCCGCCACAACGCCCGGCTATTTTTTGGTTGCAGTTTGGCCGGGGCAGGGTTTGAACCCGCCACCCTCGGTATATGGGGACGGTGCCTTACCCACTGAGTCACAGGTGCCGCCCTCAGGCAGGAATTTCTTAAAGTCACGTTTGTCACTGCACTTTCTTCCACACAGCCCCCTTGGGGACTATACCCCTTTTGCCCCAGGCTCATTAAGAATCTTTGAGGGGCCTTTCCACCAGAAGGTGACCTCAGGGAAGAGCCCTGCCTTCCTGCTCTTCCAGTACCTCACACAGAGCCCGTGCTGGAGTGTCCTCAGAGTGAGGGAAGACTCTCCCGGCTTTCCCTGGGGCGGACCTTCATCCTCATTTCTACCTGGTTTTGCTGATATAGATTTGGGGGAGGGTGTTCCCCACGCTAATTTGTCTCAGTCCCACTCCCTCAACATATGAGTCTCAGTGTGCTCACTGGAACGGTTTGGGACATCAAGCATGAAGAATGAGGTAACCAAAGAGGAAACATCCCCCCTCTCCCATGCCCCCATCCTCCCTGAGAAAACAGCTAAGTCAGGAGAAGAGGAAAAGGTGAGAAGAACAAGCTCCTCAGGGCAGGTTTGCAGGGGCAGCAGGAGCAGCCCTCAGGGAAGGGTGGTGGCCGAGCCAGGGCCAGCCTGCTGAGCAAGGCAGAGGGCCCCGGGCACAGACAGGCAGGGAAGACCCCAGAGGGTGGGCAGGTCTCACCAAATGATTTACCAGCAGAGTAAAAGGAAAGGGGGAAAGTCAGGGGACAGACTTGGCCTCAGAGGCAGACCAACTTTTTCAGTCTTCTCTGGTTTTTCCACATGCCAAGGAAACGTCATTCTGGCCCTTCTTGTTCCATCTGGAAACACACTTCTCTCAGGATCAGTGGGAGCCTTTCAAGGGCTCTCTCATTTCCCTGAAATGTTTTTTAGGGAATGAGCCAGATCCTCGCTAGTCTGTATTTCCATTCAGTACAGTCCAGGGCTGAAAGACCAGGAAGGCTTCAAAGATAAGAACTGTCACCTCCCTCCAGGCTACGTTCTGGAGGGAAGGAACGGGACTGTAGTAACAGAGAAGGCAGGAGGTCCTAAGTAGGGACATGTGGCACTTCTGATTGGATCAGAGAGAGAAACACTCTATTCCAGTTCTTGCCTCACATCCTGGGAATGGAAAAGGAGAATGAAAAGCCTAGACCTTCCTCAAACATGCAGGCACATGGGCTGGGAATGCCAGGGGGAGTTTCCTGGAGGAGGCAGCTTTTGAGCGTGGCCTAGAAGCATGACAAGTGTTCTAGAAACAAATGGACTTGGGAGAGAGACTGATGTAGGAAAGGTAGTTGGTGCCACAGTTGGAAACTGGGCATTTATTTAGCAGCTGTAGGAAGCCACAGCAGCTTTTCAATGAAGAGATAATTTACCTTGATTATTCCAAGCCTTCCAACTCACTCTAGTGGCCAGTTCAGTTCAGTTTGGGGTAGGGGAAGGCATTGAATAAGGCTCAGAAATGAAGTGATCCTCAAATCCAGCATATCCCAGGGGCAGAGGAAGGACAAGCTCTTATGTCCCTTGCTCTTCTCTAGGAGGGATAAATTGTAGTAATATTCCAGGACATTGTATGAACCTATTTATCCTTGGAAACAAGAGTGTTGAGTCCTCTGCAGCAGTAAGGGAAGGGTCATGTTAGAATGTTAAGATTTCTGTTGAAACTTAATGTGAAGGGCCTCATGTTCAAATGGGGAGCACTTAGCAATGTTGGGCAGATTCATTGGGCTGGGTTGCTGTGAGGTATTCCAGGTACAATTGCCCTTAGTGGGGCTAGGGTGAAAAATGTGGCCAGGGAAAATTAGAGGCGAGAAATAAAGAAGAATCTTTGCTTTTCCGTGTCTAGAATGTGGTGTTTAAATGGGCTACTGTGACCCATTTGCGAAGGTCCTGGATGTAACCTCCAAGCCACCCAACTAATTGGTCCCAGGTAGACCAAAAAAAAAAGTGAAGCACTGAAAATGTCATGGAGGCAATTACTGGGAGTCATAGATAGACATCGTCCCCAGATGGGTTACCACAGTCCTCGGTTGATGGCTTGTTTGGCCCTTACGCTATTCAGAAAGTTCAGAGAGCAGCAGAGTGTTGGGGAATCTACCCACCACCTGTCCAGAAGGAGAAAACATACCAATCTGTTTGGAAACAGATACACCGATAACATTCACTAGTGCAGTGGTTCTCAGCCTTCCAATGCCACAAGCCTTTAATACAATTCCTGTGGGTCGCGGCTTACCGCTGCACTAGTGGGTAGGGATCACTGTGTGTATTCATTTTCTATTGCTGCTGTAGCAAATTATCATAAACTTACTGGCTTAAAACAATATAAACATATTACCTCACAGTTCTGAAGGTCAGAAATCTGAAACACATCTCACTGGGTGCTCTTAGGACTCTGCTTCTTTCCAAGGATCTGAGGGAGAATCTGATTCACCTTTCTCAGCTTCAGGAAACTGCATTCCTTGGCTCATGGCCCCTTCCTCCACCTTCAAAATCAGCAAATTCTCATCTCTCTGATGCTTTCCCTGTTATCATAGCTCCCTCTCTCACCAACTACAGCTGGGGAAAATCTTCTGCTTTCAAGGATTCATGCAGTTAAACTGAGTCCACCTGGATACTCCAGGATAATCGTCCATCTCAAGGCTCTTAACCTTAATCATATCTACGAAGTCCCTTTCAGCACTTAAAATAACCCATTCATAGGTTCCAGGGATTGGCATTGTGACATCATTTGGACAGGGAGAACATTTTCTGCCTTCCATACTGTGCGTTCAACTGTATGGGCAGATGTGGCCCCATTCTCTGCACCTTCTGCCACTCAGCTACAGCCTCAGGTGAGCCAAGGCCTCCCTGGCAGTGGACCTGGCCAGCTGGTCTAATGATCCAGGGAGCCAGCACTAGAGCAGGGCTGCTGGGGTTTCATACTAATAATCTCATTTATTCAGCTGTCTCACTTGGCCTTGAACAATTTATCCTTCCTAAATCTCAGCCTGTTTTTCTGTAAAGAAGGGATAGTTCCCAACAAGAAGCCATTGACACACTCAATTTAGGGTAATTTGAGAAGATTATAATAAAGGTCATGTGCACTTGCTGGAATGTTTCACTGGCCAGTGTTCATCATCCTCATCTGCATTGTAGCTGGCCTGCAGTCAGAGGTTCCTCAGTCCACGGCCTGCCCAAAGGACCTCCTCAACTCATATTGCAAAGCAAACAACAGATTCTTATACAAGAAAAATGATCTTGTATAAGCCTATGTCAGCCAAGCTCAGGGGAGACATTCTCCCTAAAGTATCATCAACAAGCCGTTTGATCTCTGACTTGGAATGTCATTCTTGCCTGCTTTTCTCTCCAATGAAATGGGAGAAAATGAAATGTTTTCCATAAAAGTAATTTATAAAGCCTTGCACATAGTAATATTAAAACCATAAAAGTGAGCTTCCAGGGGGCAAAACAAATAACGCAGCTTCATCCATCTGCCCTGGCACTGCCTCTGGGTAACGTCGGGCATACTGCTCTGGGGAACCGGCTCCTGGCTTACCTGGTACTTGGGTAGCCCGTGGAGATTTTCCCTGAGCATTGCTGCTAAGCTTCATGAAATCTTGTGATTTCTGTTTATGGAACTCATTCTTAAAGGAGAATGATCTTAATAGTAAATACCAAATTTACTTTCACTTGAAGACATTACTATCCTAAGACTGTATCTAACATATTAAGAGTCCTACTCAGTGCTGGAATCCAGGAAAAATTCTTTAAGGTACCGCACTCATGTCATGCATTCATTCATTCACTGATAGATTCAATCAAGAAATATTTATGGAGTACAATTAGGGTTCAGTAGTGAGCAAAACAGTCAAATGGGAGAGGCAAATATAAATTAGAGTGATAATTAATATGAAGAAAAGATAGCGGGTCCAGGAAGAGCTTATAATAGTATGAGCACTGGGATACAATGGATGGACTTTAAGTGTGGGAGTTAAAGGATCAAATTTTTCCCTTTTAAGAGCATCATATAGGCCACAATGTGAAAAGCAGATCAGGGAGGAATCAGGGCCTGCCCTGCCATCCTTTACGAGTGTTATTTATACAGGATCTTTGTGGCAGGTGGTGCTAGTTGTTTAACCCAATCCCATTTCCATTCTCCTCTTCCCCTGCTCCCTTGTGGTAAGTATAAAGGCTGGAAAAGCCAAATACCGTCACCTCTGCCTCTTCCTTTGCAGCTAGACATAGCTCTGGGTTCCCATTCCAGCAGTGATCTGTTGGAGTCTTCTGGAAAAGAATGTGCTTTTCCTGGCAAAAGGAACAAGTACAGCTGTCAAAACTCTTCCCCATCCCACCTTTCACAGAGAGGTGATGCCTGGCACTGGACAGCCACCTGGCAACCACGAGAGAAAGACGAAGATGATGGCACTCATGGAACTGAGCCATGGCAGCAATGTCATCACCACCCATAAACAGACTGTTATGTAGGGAAAAAGTCAACCTTCATGTTTGGAGGTCAGATTTTTTTTTCCATTATTTTCTACTAAAAACATCCTAGACTGATATGGTGATTCAAAAGTTGGTTTACTCCAAACAAATTAATAGGCATTTCAACCACTGTCATAGTTAATTAACACATGGCAAATTCCCCCTCATGCCCTTGATATCAGTCTTTTGAATGGGATGGTGAAAAAGGGTGGGCGCCTGGATGGTTCCCGTCTGAGGGCCTTCTAAGGTCGTGTGTGTGTGTGTGTGTATGTATCAGGGTTTCACCTCTAGACTCTTCAGCTGTCTACAGGGCAGCCTTAACCATGAGCTTAGAACCCGGAATCATTCTGAAATGTGCTTATCCATGAGGAAGGAGCAGATTCCATCTTCTACCTACTTTTTAGAAATGAACACAGTACTTGGCACTTTGTAGGTGCTTGATAATTGTCCACTAAACCAATAAATGAATCTGAATGCATTTAAAAGTTGGAAATAGCAGTGTGTTATGTTTTTTTAAAGAAAAAAGAAAAATGATCTGATCTTCTGAAACACATATGGGGCAGAGCCCATCCAGTGAAGCATGTACATTTTGGATTAAGAAATATGATTGTCATTTGCCAGCTCCCATTTCTGCTTCTGGGCAGATGAGATGGTATCCAAGGACACATTTTCATACATCCACAGGGACCAAAACAGAAAGGGCCTTAATGAAAGGCAGGAGCCGAAGCCACAGTCATTAGTAGCT
The DNA here is from genome assembly GCF_027406575.1 of Nycticebus coucang. NCBI lineage: Eukaryota > Metazoa > Chordata > Mammalia > Primates > Lorisidae > Nycticebus > Nycticebus coucang. The sequence goes on along the minus strand of NC_069788.1, from coordinate 113,262,736 downwards.
AGGAAGAAGCAACTGATTGCAAAGTCAAGATGAAACTCTTTGATAAAAAGCACCTTCATGCTTGAGGCACACTCTGCCTTCTTTGCTAAATTGTGGTAGTTTTGTTTTTGTTTTTGTTTTTTTTTTAATAATCACATTTTAGTTTACCTATACTCGAAGTTTTTTTAAATCTCCATGGAGGAAAAATTGGAAGAGCCAAATAAATTTATTCAGTAGACCATTAATTTGCACAAATAAAGTTAATATTGGCCCTTTGACATTTCTGTTGGGAGTGTGGTTGGTACAGCATAGGGGAGAGGCTGTCAGTGTTGGTATAGCACAGGGCAGGGCTGGTCAGGGCCAGCAGTGATGGGGCCTCTCTGGGTCATATCTGTGCCTGGCTTCTGATGCCATTTATTCAACATGATTTCTGGAAACATCAGAAATTCCCCAGTCCTGCCTAGTACATTTTCCTTCCCTAACTTTATACCTCTTAGCACTGGAAAGTGTTCTGCGTGAATCTCATGGGGAGATGGGCAAGGTAGAGGAGAAGGGCCCAGAGACCTGGCTGCCTGTCCTGTCATTCCCCCGCAAACATAGATTTGCAGTTGTCAAGTCAGAGAAGCCAGAGAAGCCTCTCAGGTGTTAGAACTTAAGAGAAACTTTGTTGTGGCAGGCACCTGTAGTCCCAGTCACTTGGGAGGCTGAGGCAAGAGAATGGCTTAAGCCTAAGAGTTTGAGGTTGCTGTAAGCTGTGATGCCAAGGCATTCTACCAAGGGCGACACAATGAGACTCTGTCTCAAAAAAGAGAAACCTCAGCAACCAGGCGGATCACTGGAGAAATGTGGCAAGTCAGGTTTAGCAACTGGTTGCAGGTGTGGGAGAAGCGAGGCCACGGGGCCTTGGTGTGGTGTTCTTCCTCCCAGCCCACTGCAGCTTTGGTTTGTAAGGAGACCATTGCTGGTTCTTACTCCTCTCTCACCCTGGGGCTATTACAGAGAATTGTGTACATTTTTTAAATAATGTTTCTCATTTAAAAGAAAATTCACTCTATAACATAATGGTTTTCCATCTTCCTGCTGTTTAGAAGAATGTTTTTACCTGAGTGTCAGCATTGAGCTCTTTGGAAAGGGCGTCCCTGTTGATGTGGCCCATCCAGGAAGAACCGGCAGAGCTGACAAACTGGTTTCTCTGCATCGCTTGGCTGTCAAATAAGGGTCACCTGCTGATGGATTGGCACAGTGATGCTTAAGGCCAAACATCCTCTCTAATGACACAGAACTTGCTATAAAAGGGAATTGGTTTTGCTCTTCCTTAGGAACAAAAGGTGTCAGAAGTTAGAAGGAACTGAACAGTCAAGAAATCATTAAGTATATCCCTGTCTCCCCATCCTCACCCCAGGGGCTGTGACCTACCAGTAGAAGATAAATCTAACCAAACCCATGGGACAAAAAAAAGGGGGCCTGAACAGCAAGACAGCACAGTCTTGGCAGAAATAAATCCTAAGATGGTTGAGAATCAGATTGTTTTGTTTTGTTTTGTTTATTAAATCATAGCTGTGTACATTAATGCGATCATGGGGCGCCATACACTGGTTTTATAGGCCATTTAACACATTTTCATCACACTGGTTAACATACCCATCCTGGCATTTTCTTAGATACCATGTTAAGACATTTACATTCTACATTTACTAAGTTTCACATATACCCTTGTAAGATCCACGGCAGATGTAATCCCAACAATCACCCTCCCTCTGCCCCCTTTCCCTCCCTCCCCTCCCTTTCTCCCTTCCCTACGCTCCCTTTCCCCCTTCCCCCTATTCTTGGGTTGTAACTGGGTTATAGCTTTCATGTGCAGGCCATAAATTAGTTTCATACTAGGGCTGAGTACATTGGATACTTTTTCTTCCATTCTTGAGATACTTTACTAAGAAGAATATGTTCCAGCTCCATCCATGTAAACATGAAAGAGGTAAAGTCTCCATCTTTCTTTAAGGCTGCATAATATACCATGGTGTACATATACCACAATTTATTAATCCTTTCGTGGATCGATGGGCACTTGGGCTTTTTCCATGACTTAGCAGTTATGAATTGGGCTGCAATAAAAATTCTGGTACAAATATCTTTGTTATAATGTGATTTTGGGTCTTCTGGGTATATGCCTAGTAGAGGAATTATAGGATTGAATGGCAGATCTATTTTTAGATCTCTAAGTGTTCTCCAAACATCTTTCCAAAAGGAATGTATTAATTCACATTCCCACCAGCAGCGTAGAAGTGTTCCCTTTTCTCCACATCCACGCCAACATCTCTGGTCTTGGGATTTTGTGATATAGGCTAATCTTACTGGAGTTAGATGCTATCTCAAAGTAGTTTTGATTTGCATTTCTCTGATGATTAAAGATGATGAGCATTTTTTCATATGTCTGTAGGCCGCGTGCCTGTCTTCTTCAGTGAAGTTTCTCTTCAAATCCCTTGCCCAGCCTGCGATGGGATCACTTGTTCTTTTCTTGCTTATACGTTTGAGTTCTCTGTGGATTCTGGTTATTAAACCTTTGTCAGAGACATAACCTGCAAATATCTTCTCCCATTCTGAAGGCTGTTTGCTTGCTTTACTTACTGTGTTCTTGGCTGTGCAAAAGCTTTTTAGTTTGATCAGGTCCCAGTAGTGTATTTTTGAAGCTGCTTCAATTGCCTGGTGGGTCCTCCTCATAAAATACTCACCCAGACCAATCTCTTCAAGGGTTTTCCCTGCACTCTCTTCTAGTATTTTTCTAGTTTCATGTCTTAAGTTTAAATCTTTAATCCATTGAGAGTCTATCTTAGTTAATGGTGAAAGGTGTGGGTCCAGTTTCAGTCTTCTACAGGTTGCCAGCCAGTTCACCCGGCACCATTTGTAAAATATGGAATCTTTTCCCAACTGAATGTTTTTAATTGGCTTGTCAAAGATCAAATAACAGTAAGTAGCTGGATTCATCTCTTGGTTCTCTATTCTGTTCCAGACATCTACTTCTCTGTTTTTGTGCCACTACCATGCTGTTTTGATCACTATCGATTTGTAGTATAGTCTGAGGTCTGGTAGCGTGATTCCTCCTGCTTTGTTTTTATTTCTGAGTAATGTCTTGGCTCTTCGAGGTTTTTTTCTGATTCCATATAAAATGAAGTATTGTTTTTTCAAGATCTTTAAAGTATGACAGTGGAGCTTTAATAGGGATGGCATTAAAATTATATACTTCTTTGGGTAGTGTGGACATTTTAGCAATGTTGATTCTTCCCAGCTATGAGCATGGTATGTTTTTCCATTTGTTAACATTTTCAGCTATTTCTTTACTTAGAGTTTCATAGTTCTCTTTATAGAGATCTTTCACGTCCTTTGTTAGATAAACTCCCAAATATTTCATCTTCTTTGGCACTACTGTGAATGGAATGAACGGAATAGAGTCCTTAACTGCTTTTTCAGCTTGACTATTGTTGGTATATATAAAGGCTACCGATTTATGAATGTTGATTTTTTAACCTGAGACGCTGCTGTATTCCTTGATCACTTCTAAGAGTTTTGTAGTAGAATCCCTGGTGTTTTCCAGATCTACAATCATATCATCTGCAAAGAGCGAAATCTCTTCCAATCCTATATGGATACCCTTGATCACCTTTTCTTCCCTAATTGCGATGGCTAAAACTTCCATTACAATGTTAAACAGCAGTGGAGACAATGGGCAGCCTTGTCTGGTTCCTGATCTGAGTGGAAATGATTTCAATTTAACTCCATTCAATACGATATTGGCTGTGGGTTTGCTATAGATGGCCTCTATCAGTTTAAGAAATGTCCCTTCGGGCGGCGCCTGTGGCTCAGTGAGTAGGGCGCCGGCCCCATATGCCGAGGGTGGCGGGTTCGGACCCAGCCCCGGCCAAACTGCAACAGAAAAATAGCCGGGCGTTGTGGCGGGCGCCTGTAGTCCCAGCTGCTCTGGAGGCTGAGGCAAGAGAATCGCGTAAGCCCAAGAGTTAGAGGTTGCTGTGAGCCGTGTGACGCCACGGCACTCTACCCGAGGGCAGTACAGTGAGACTCTGTCTCCACAAAAAAAAAAAGAAAATGTAAATAAAAAAAAAAAGAAACGTCCCTTCTATACCAATTTTCTTAAGTGTTCTGATGTTGGATATTATCAAAAGCTTTTTCTGCATCAATTGAGAGAATCATATGGTCTTTGTTTTTTAATGTGTTTATGTGCTGAATTATACTTACAGATTTACGGATATTGAACCAGCCTTGAGATACTGGGATAAAACTGACTTGGTCATGATGTATAATTTGTTTGATGTGTTGCTGGATTCTGTGTGTTAGGATCTTGTTGAATATTTTTGCATCTATATTCATTAGTGATATTGATCTATAATTTTCTTTTCCTGTTGGGTCTTTTCATGATTTGGGGATCAGGGTGATGATTGCTTCATAGAACGTGTTGGGTAGTCTTCCTTCTTTTTCTACATTTTGGAACAGGTTGAGTAATATAGTTACTAGTTCCTCTTGAAAGGTTTGGTAGAATTCTGACGTGAAGCCATCTGGTCCCGGGCTTTTCTTTTTAGGGAGATTTTGTATGGTTGATGCTATTTCAGAACTTGATATGGGCCTGTTCAACAATTCCACTTGATTCTAGCTAAGTCTTGGAAGGTGACATGCTTCCAAGTATTGGTCAATTTCCTTCAGATTTTCATATTTCTGAGAATAAAGTTTCTTGTAATATTCATTAAGGATTTTTTGAATTTCTGAGGAGTCTGTTGTTATTTCATCTTTGTCATTTTTAATTGATGAGATTAGAGATTTTACTCTTTTTTTCCTGGTTAGATTAGCCAAAGGTTTATCTATTTTATTGACCTTTTCAAAAAACCAGCTTTTTGATTTATTGATCTGTTGTATTATTCTTTTGTTTTCAATTTCATTTAATTCTGCTCTAATTTTGGTTATTTCTTTTCTTCTACTGGGTTTCGTGTTGGAATGTTCTTCCTTTTCCAGTTGCTTGAGATGTCCCATTAAGTTGTTAACTTCCTCTCTTTTCCGTTCTCTTGAGGAAGGCTTGCAGTGCTATAAATTTCCCTCTTAGGACTGCATTTGCGGTACCCCAGAGGTTCTGATAATTTGTGTCTTCATTATCGTTTTGTTCCAAAAATTTGGCAATTTCCTTCTTACTCTCATCTCTGACCCAGCTATCATTCAGCATAAGGTTATTTAACTTCCATGTTTTTGTATGAGTATGCAGATTCCTGTTTTTACTCAGTTCAACTTTTATTCCAAGGTGGTCCGAGAATATGCAAGGAATAATTTCTATTCCTTTAAATTTACTTAGGTTAGACTTGTGACCTAAGATGTGATTGATTTTGGAGTAAGTTCCGTGGGTTGATGAGAAGTATGTGTATTCAGTTTTGGGGGGATGAAATGTTCTGTAGATGTCTGCTAAATCCAAATGTTGGATGGTTAGGTTTAAATCTAAAATTTCTTTGTTCAGCTTCTTACTGGAGATCAATCCAACACTGCCAAAGGAGTGTTGAAATCTCCAACTATTATTGGAGCTGGAGGAAATCAAGTTGCTCATTGTCTGTTAGAGTTTCTCTTATAAATTGGGGTGCATTCTGGTTGGGTGCATAAATATTAATAATTGAAATCTCATCATGTTGAGTATTACCCTTAACAAATATGAAGTGACCATTCTTATCCTTCCTTACTTTTGTTGGTTTAAAGCCTATTGTATCCTCTGCAGTAGCTACCTCATGAACCCCAGTGAGAATGGCCCACATCACAAAATCTCAAAACTGCTGGCATGGATGTGGAGAGAAGGGAACACTTTTACACTGCTGGTGAGACTGCAAACTGGTACAACCTTTCTGGAAGGAAGTATGGAGAAACCTCAAAGCACTTAAACTAGACCTCCCATTTGATCCTGCAATCCCATTACTGGGCATCTACCCAGAAGGAAAAAAAATCCTTTTATCATAAGGACACTTGTACTAGACTGTTTATTGCAGCTCAATTTACAATCGCCAAAATGTGGAAACAGCCTAAATGCCCACCAACCCAGGAATGGATTAACCACCTGTGGTATATGTATACCATGGAATACTATTCAGCTATTAAAAAAAAATGGAGACTTTACATCCTTCTTATTAACCTGGATGGAAGTGGAAGACATTATTGTTAGTAAAGCATCACAAGAATGGAGAAGCATGAATCCTATGTACTCAATTTTGATATGAGGACAATTAATGACGATTAAGGTTATGGGGGAGGAAAAGCAGAAAGAGGGACGGAGGGAGGGGGTTGGGCCTTGGTGTGTGTCACATTTTATGGGGGCAAGACATGATTGCAAGAGGGACTTTGCCTAACAATTGCAATCAGTGTAACCTGGTTTATTGTGCCTTCAATGAATCCCCAACAAAAGGAAGGAAGGAAGGAAGGAAGGAAAGAGGGAGAGAGAGAGGGAGGGAGGGAGGTAAGGAAGGAAGGAAGGAATTGTATCTGCAAATAAAATTGCAACACCTCCTTTTTTCTGATAACCATTTGCCTGAAATATGGATGACTATCCTTTCACCCTGAGTCTATAAGTCTATATTTGTCTTTTAAGGTAAAATGTGACTCTTGTATGCACAAAATATCTGGCCTGAGTTTTTGTATCCAGTCAGCTAACCTGTGCCTCTTTAGAGGACAGTTTAAACCGTTCACATTAATGGAGAATATTGATAAGTCTGGTAAAATTTTGGGTATCGAGTTTTTCAAAGTCCAGTGGACATTTTTAATCCTTTCACCAGTGTGGAAGTTGGAATTTGATCAAAAGTGTCTGAGTGAGTTTACTTTTGTGGTAGAGGATTGGGTTGGTCATTATGGAGGATAGGTCTGACAATATGCTGAAGAGCTGGTTTGGTTATGGCAAATTTCTTCAACATATGAATGTCATTAAAGTATTTAATTTCTCCATCATAAATGAAACTCAGTTTAGCTGGATACAGGATCCAGGGTTGAAAATTATTTTGCTTTAGGAGGTTAAAAGTTGATGACCACCCTCTTCTGGCTTGAAAAGTTTCAGCAGAGAGATCTGCAGTTATTATAATATTCTTCCCTTTGTAGGTAATGGATTTCTTACATCTGGCTGCTTTGAGAATTTTCTCCTTCATATTAACTTCACTAAAGTGAAGTGAACTTTAGTGAAGTTAATATGATATGCCTAGGGCATGTCTTATTGGGATTGAGTCATGCTGGGGTTCTGAAACTGTCTGCTATCTGAATTTCAGAATCTCTTGGCATGTCTGGAAAATTCTCTTTCATAATTTCATGGAGAAGGGCCTCTGTGCCTAGCAAGGCCACTTCATCAGTTTCAGGGATTCCAATGAGGTGATTATTAGCCTTCTTCGAATTATCCCAGAGCTCTCTAAAAGAATGATCCATTTTTGCTCTCCATTTCTCTTCCTCTTTGAGAGTTTGGGAGCATTCAAAGGCTTTGTCTTCAATATCAGAAATCCTTTCTTCTGCTTGCTCTACTCTGTTACTGAGGGATTCTACTGTATTTTTCAGATCTTTGAGGGCTGCAAATTCTTGCTTCAGTGCGTCAAAATCTTTGGTGGTTTTGTCTTTAAATTCTTTAAATTCTTGAGGCAACTTTTGAATTTCTCCTCAAATTTCTAATTCTGACTTTTGAATTGCTGCTCAAATTTCTAATTCCAAATTTTCTTCCATTTTATTAATCTTGTTTTCAATCCAAATTCTGAATTTGATTTCTGATATCTCGGCCATCTGTTTATGAATGGGATCTTCAGTTACATCTGCCATATCTTTCCTTGGGGGTTGATCTATTCTGGTTATTCATGTTACCAGAGTTTTTCCGCTGATTCTGCCCCATGATTATTTTACACCATTTGATGTTTCCCTTGGAGCTTTGTCAAGGACCCAGACAGTGCTATGGCCTCAGAAACTGGGGACCTGTTTGGTGTGGTGGGGCTAAGTGGTTCTGTCTTGTTTGCAGCTGGTTTCTGTTTGACCCTAGTGAAACAATTATTCTGGGTTGAAGTCTCAGCTGTGGAAAAATACTAGCAATTAAGTCACCCTGCCCCCCACAGGCAACAATTGCAAAAGGAAATCAAACCTTCCTACAACCACACACGCAGGGCACCACCTGAATAGTCCTCAGGCAATTGGCTCAGTTCAAAAGGTCCAAATCAATTATCTTAGTTAGCACCTGTCTCAGGTGGGAGAATTTAAAAGGTCTCTGGCAACTGGATCACAGGCGTCTGGTGACTACTCTGATATGGCTTGCTCCAGTGCTGCGTGGAGTCAGGAGGAGCCACCCAGCAAATAGTTCAGTCTGGGAAGGTTGATGCCTCCTTCCCCACCTTGCACCTCTGTCACACCCAGTCACTGATAGCCCCACAGTTGGCTGACCCAGTTGCCTGTAATGAACAGATTCTCCAGGAGGTTGCACCTGTCTGAATCAGAAGGAAATCTATTTCTGCTCAGCCCGGCCACTGCACTCTGCCTCTATCTAGCAGGAGGAGGTGAGGCCTGACAACCTCAGGTACTTGATGGAGGCTGTGGATTGTTCACTCAGTTCCAGCCCCGCCCCTGATTGATGTTACTGACAGAACAGAACAGAGCAACTTTGTGGGAATTTTTTTTTGTCCCTGCTAAATTCCCCTGGAGAAGAGAAGCTGTTTAGAGTTCCCAGAGTCTGCGCCTCAGGCCCTGTCTTCGCTCCTATAGGTTTGTATTCGTTTACCTGTCAGTTCTACCCTGCTGCCTTCCTTTGTCTATAGGCTGATGATCCCCTAAGGACCAGGTGCATCTTAGGCTCAGTAAAGCCATCCTCTGGGTCAGCCCCACCCTGGGAACTTCCTGAGTCTGCAAGTGCGTTTTTAGTCCCTGCGCTCCACCTAGGTTGGTACGGCCTCAGGCAAACCCTTTACTCACAGGGCCTGCGTTTCCGTCCCAGATCTGTTCCATGGTGGTTGCAACCTGAGTAGATGCCTGGCCTCCTCTGGTTGCCCAAGGAAACAGGGGGTGTGGCTTCAAAATATGCGGGAGTGAGCCCTATTATTGCTAAAAGACGGTTGCTGCTCTGCGCCTCAGGGCACTGCTGTTCCGGTGTGGTTCCCTCTCAGCCAACCGTCCTCTTCTCGCTCCTGTGCCCCAGAGTCATTACTGAACAGCTACAGTTTAGGCACTGTCCACACCCCTCGAGAAATCACCCAAGAATCTGGACCCCTGGGGGACAGGCCTCTAGACCTCAGAGTGAGAGTGGAGGGGAGTGCTGGGAGCAGAGTTGCAGGTAGAGAATATATACAGTTTTATGCCTGGCAGGAGAACTCCGTGGCACCCAAGTAGGGGAGGTAGGTACAGTTTTTAGAGGGTCTCTCCTGTGGAGTGTAGTGGGAGGACCTTTGAACTCTGCTTGTTTGTTTGTGGGGCACTCCGAGCAGTTCTCATGGGGGAGGGGACTCCCGTCCGCTTGGTGGTGGATTTTGTACCTTTTGTTTGTATCCTTGGTGTCACAGCTCACCTCAGCGGGGTTGATGTGCGTTCTTCAACCTTCTCTCTTGGTGCAGCTCAAATCCACCAGGTTACTTGCTAAATTTCTGTCCTTTAACTCTTCTTCTGGATGGGAGCCTCTGTGGAAAGCTGGCTTCAGTCAGCCATCTTGTCTCTGCCGAGAATCAGATTATTTGGACTGATTTCTTTGCATTCTCTTGGCCCCTTTAGGACTGTGATAAACTTTCCGATGCTAATGGTGTTAAGTGCCTGAAAACATCTCAACAGGATGCCAGCAGGATAGCCAGGTGAATCTTAGCTCCCTGGGGATGTAGCTTTCACCTCCTGTGAGAATGAAATAAGTTTAGAGGTAAAGCTCTTAGAACAGTGTCTGGCCCAGAGTAAACACTCAACAAATGTTAGCTAAGAAGATGGGAGAAAGCCCAGGTGCAGCCCCTGCCTACAAAAGGATTTGAGTCTAAGGAGAAAGATGAGAGGCTGCATATAGATGCCTCTGTTCTGTACTTATAATCAGCTACAAAGGTCATAGATGGCAAAGAGTTGCCCTTTTTGAAAGGTAAAAATACTTGTCTGGCAAGGAAGACATGAATCAAAAATACTAGAAGTGGAAAAGTTAATGTTTGGTGTTCAGCAGGTGACACTGGGACCAAGAGCTTTCTTTGAGGGCTGTGTTCAGCTCAAGATTTAATGAGTCACACAGTATAAGGGACAACACTATGCTCTTCTAGAAAGTAGCCTGGGATCCACAGCAAACCTCGGTATCTGGCATTGGGAAAGGTAGGATTCACAGAGATCAGCCTGGCCCTGGGGCCTCTGATAACATCTCCTCCAAGTTCTGCTTCCTTGATAAATCTAATAGCCACACAACACAGAGAAGGATTATAGCCACGTTTCTTTTTTTTTTTTTTTTTTTTTTGATATCTGAGAATCTGAGAAGTAGAAGATAAGCCTTTGGTCTGATAAACAGGGCTTTTGGAGTCAATAAGACTTGGGTAAGAAAGTCTTAAGCTTTGCTGCTTACTAGCTGTGTGACCTTGGATTAATCACATAACCTTCCTCAGCTTCAATTTCAGCATCTTTACTAAATAACTTTTAAGACTGAGGAATAAGTTAAATAATTTATTTAAAATACCTAGGGAAATGTTTATCATGAAATCGATGCTCTTAAAATGCTTGTCATTATTTTTATCAGCTCCTGAGAGCCCACTTGTAATTTTTGTTCGGTCTGGGCTCTTGGGAATTCTCTAGGAACCATGACAAAGAATTTCACAGAGAGTATTATTATTAGCTGATATTTCAGTGAATCAAATATAGTTATCAAAATCATTTCTAGCAAAAAAGTGGAATAAGCTGCCTGCAAGTAGTACAGTTCCTGTGAGTTTTTAAGTAAATGGCAGATGGTGTGACTGAATTTCTGCATTCTTCAAAATGGTCAGGTTCAAATACCCCAATTCTAAAATTCATTGATTCTGATTGTCAAGTATTTGTTGTGGCTTCAGGAATTTTTGATAAATGCATTTTTCCAGGGCCCTGTTATGTCATAATTTTGCCGTAGAACAAATCACCCCAAACTTGGTGGCATACAACAATAAGCATTTATTTCTTTCTCATGAATCTGGGACATGTTCGTAGAATGAGTGAGACCATGCAGGTGCACAGCAAGCCTTTGCTCATATCACATTCGATAACATCCCAGCAGCCAAACGAGCCCCAAAGTCAGAGGGTAGCCTGTCTACTATGAGTTGTGCTCTGAATCCAGGGCAAGGATTCTGCTGTATATTCATACTATGGAGGCCTTACGAGTTGGGGGCAATGGTTCACTCTTCCCTGCCTGTGATGTAAACTATAGCAGAAGCATAGTCCCCTTTCTGGTCAGTTGTGGGGATTGTGCTTTCAATTCAGCTGTAACCCTGGTGAGTGATATACCTGTTGGTGCACTGTGGGCCAACATAAGAAGATAGGACTTTCTCTTTAGGAAAAAAGCCCTTTTCAATCGTATGATGAAGCCTCTAAATGGAACAGGGCAGAAAGGAATCGTAGTACCAATCACAGGCCAGCCCACAGCAGCAGAGGCTAGAAACTACTACCATCTAGTGTCCACTCTGGGGTCTAACTGAATTGAATTGTTGGTTTCCCTCCAATTCTCAATGATTTTCTGGCCATTTTCTTAGACTTCATCAATGTAACTGATGCTTCTGGTTTCAAATAATATACTAAATCAAAAGCATAGATGACTTAGAAAATGCAACCATTTTTCTAGGACTAGCTCTCTTTGGCTCTCAATTAGTAATAATCAAACTACTCTAAATTGTTGTATTGAGTGTAGGATACAGAAGGCTGGCAACAGCTGAGACTATTAACATGAATATGGATGAAGGTCCTTCTTCCATGGACCTTGAACAAAATGCAGGTGTTCAGAAAATGACCCCTTTGTCTAGCTTGATAACTTCATCTACCACCCTTAGGGCTGGGAGCTTAGAGTTTTCTTCTTTCACTCTCAGTACTTGCCAAGAAAACCTAGAAATTCACAGGTGAGAATAGTGTCCATGCTTGGTTGGTGTTCTGAGAGTTACTGGGAGGCAGAATGGGTCCGCGGTTAGAAGCCTGAACTCTGGGCTCTGCAGCTGACTTCAGTCTTGGCTGCACAGCTGACTTCACGTGAAACCCTGTGAAGGTTGTGGAGGTTGCCTAATTACTTCAGTCATCACTGGTGTTGATCACAGATGGTCAGTTCCCCTCTCCTCCTGGCACCCAGAGAGCTGGCTCCTTTGGTGGTTGGGTGGTGCTCTGTGACTTGTCCTGGCCGAAGAATTGTGAGCAAGCATGTCATATGAAACTTCTGGGTTAGACCATTTAATATCCAGTGAGATACTCACCACAATTCCCTCTTATCTGTCTGGCACAGTAACCAGCAACATTCAAGATCGTGATGCTCCCTCAGCCCAGGCCCGAGAGTCCCTCTAGTGGGCGGCGTCCCTGTAGATCTGCACTAGACATGTAGTGGGAGAGAGAAGTAAGCTTGGTTGGGTTGAACAACTCATGTTTGGGGAATTATTTGCTGCCACAACTTAAACCACCCTACCCTGATTGATGCACTTTGCTAAATCTTAAGTTTCTTTATCTGAAAAAAATGAGGATACTTGTGAAATCTATTTTATGAAATAATTATGAGAATTAAACAGGATAGTGTATATCTAATACTTAGAATAGTACCTAGTACATAATAAATTTTTGAATATATTTGGCTAGTCATAATGATGATGATGTTATGCCAAGTCCTAACTTTGTCTCTAACAAGTTATCTATTTGTGTCAAACAAGTTATTAGTCATTTGTCTTTGAAAAATCGCTTACCCTCAAATTAAAACAGCAATACATTAGACTAGATGAACTACAGCTTAAATTTCTAGCTTTAAGATTTTGTGAATCTAGTAAAGAATCATTCACAGAATCCATCCTGGTATTTCAACACAATTGCTGCTATTGGTTAGAGCAGCGGTTCTCAACCTGTGGGTCTGGACCCCTTTGTAACAATGAAAATACATCGCAGCATTAGGAAGGTTGAGAACCACTGGGTTAGAGGAACAAAATATGTGATAATAGTAAACATTGTTTCCTCCCTCCTCATCAGTTGTTCTTCCCTTCCCAAACAAAAAGGTATGTATCCTTGTTACAAATTTTTTTCTGTATCTTATTCTGAAAATACCTGCCCAGGACATTACATCTGGCTTGTAAATTCTTAGCTACAAATGGGTTTCCAGTCTAGGCTCCTACATCCTCATCAGTCCATCTCCACTCTCTATTCACTTTTCACCAATAAGATGACACCTAAATCCAGGTCACAACCTACTGTGATCTTTCTCCTGATAGTGCTTTCTGGCTGATCTGATCATTAGTCCTGGCTCAGGTGACCATCTACCACCCACTCACACCCCTGAGACCTGTTTTCCAACTTCTCTAGTTTAGGGCTTTCCATGTCTTGATTTACAGTCTTGTTTTTCTCTCATGTGACCCTGGCTGTGTCCTTCTTTGGTCCCAAAGGCAACTCTGCCTGCAATTCCTAATAGCAGTATGTTAATCTACGTTAACATATTAGATTGAACCATTGGAAATCGCCATGGAGAGGTTGAATATAGAAATTTCTTATGGTTCAATGTATATACAAACCTACTTTGGGGAGGAATTAAATCATGTACCTACTGAATTACATGTTGTATCCCATCAAGAATCCTGATGTATTTCTTTCTCCTTACCTGGTTGAATTGGGGCGTTATTCTTTTACAACAAGCCTTTTGCTCTTGTATATATTACCTACTGGCCTCCTCACACCCAGCATTTGGTTGATAACAGATACTGATATTAATTCAGCAACTAGGCAGAGGCTTTTCCTTGTAGCTATTATTGACATCCCTATTTACACATTTGGATAATTTATTAAAGTACCATTTACTGTGACTTTGTGGGAGAAAATAACACTTCTTTTCTTTAATGTCTTTCAGATTGAAGATATCATTACAAAGATGCAAGATGACAAGACAGGGGGTGTGCCCATCAGAACAGTCAAGAGCTTTCTCTCCAAAATCCCCAGTGTTGTCACAGGTAATGTCTTTTTACAGGTGTTAGTGACAACCAGAACTGCTGAAAAGTTCTGTAGTCCAAATTGTGACTTGGGGGGTGTCTAAAAATCTGTGAGTATTCAAAATGAAATGTTCAACGTGTTTCCTGACTCAGGTCCCATCCTGGTCTTGATTTCTAGGAAGAAGCTCCTCTTTGCCAATCATTAAGAATGGCTTTGCCATGGCCAACCCTTCAAGTGTGTCTAGATTGAGGCCTCTGAGAATAAACAAATACACTAATAAACCGATTTGTCAGCAGTTTGGCCCATTGGATATACACAAGTACTGAAATATTAAACTCAGTTTAAAGAGATTTTAAAGAAAAAGTTTTAAGACTGTGTCATGTTCCAATCCTACAAAATACTTTTATTTATAGTGTCTTTTAACTCACTGTACTTGAACTCCTGAAAAGGAAGTTTTTAAATCTCTTTCTGCATTGCTTTTTTGTGTGTTTTGTGCTAAAACATATTTCTTTTAACTTTCTTATTGTGATATGTATTAAACACATGGGTATAGTTGTAAGAATAATAAAACACATCCTGTGTTCCTGCCTCATATGATGAATGATATATTATCAATATCTTAGAGTCCTCTAGTTACCTACTGGATTACAATCTACCTCCCTAACCACTATCTGCTTTTATGCTAATCAATTCATTGTTTTTCATCATAGTTTCACTACATAGGTATGTATCCTTTGCTATCCAAACAAACAAGCAAATAAATTAAGATAGAATCTAGGTAATTCATTCTCAAAATCTGGCTATACATTGTTCAAAATTCAGGAGCCAAAAGGACTTAGTTTCCACTGTAGACCTATGAGAATGGCTAAAACAAAACATGCTGACAATGCCAAGTGCTGGTAGGGATGTGGAGCAGCTGGAATCTTCACATATTGCTGATGGGAATGCAAAACGCTACGGCTACTTTGGGAAATTCTTTGGCAACTTTTTATAAAGTTAAACACACAGTTCCCATATGAGCCCACAATCCCACAAACTAGGTATTTACCCAAGAGAAATAAAAACTTGTGCTCAAATGAAAACTTCCACATAAGTGTTTATAGCAACTTGATTTATAATCTCCCCAAACTGGAAACAGCCCAAATGCCCTTCCTTGGCTAAATGGATAAACTATGATTTATCTATACTGAGAAAAAAAAAAAGAGAGAGAGAGAGAAAGAGAAGTATTAACACATACAGCAACTTAGATTAATCTCAAAGTAATTTGGGGGGAGTAAAAGAAGCCAATCTCAAAAGGTTGCATGCTATATAGTTTTATTTATATGACATTCTATGCATTATTGGTTTCCAGGGTTTATCAGTTAGAGGGAGGTGGTAACTACAAAAGATAGCATGGGGGTGTTGAATTAGGGACAGAACTGTCCTCTGTGTCTTATGTTGTAAGAATAATAAACATGAATAAGAATTTATGTCTTGGTGGCAACATAAATCTATGTGTGGGTCAAAATTCATAAACAGCACATACATGAAGAGTCCATATTACTATATGCTAACTTAAGAAATAAATAGGTTTAGTTGAAGTACCCACTAAGTGTCCCCACTCATTATCCAGATGGTCACTATTTGAATTCAGGTACTGTTTTAGTCACCTAGGGCTGCTGTGGCAAAAGACCCTAGACTGGGTGCCTTATAAACAAGAGAAATGTCTTCCTCACAGCTCTGGGGGTTGGAAGTCTGAGGTCAGGGTGCCATCGTGCATTCTGGGGCGAGGGCCCTCTTCCAGGTTGCAGACTGCCGGCTTCTTACTGTGTTCTACCTCACCTGGTAGAAAGATAGCTAGATAGTTCTCTAGCCTCCTTGTATAAAGGTAATAACGCCATTCATGAAGGGTTGTCCTTCATAAAATACCTCCCAAAGGCCCCACATCCTAATGCCATCACCCTGGGATTAGATTCCAACATATATGTTTTGGGGAGACAAAAGCATTCAAATCATGATAGGTACCAAAGATATAATGATTTGTATAATGAAAGATGCTTATAGTGTTAGTGTTTGCTAATTTTGAAATTTATATAACAGGAATTTTACTTTATATATTGGCTATAATATATATTCTTTTTCATACATTGCTGGAATTTGCTGGATAATGTTTAGGATGTTTGTATCTATTTTCATGGGCAAGATTTATCTATTTTTCTTATCATTATCGCTGGTTTGGATATCAAATTTATGCTAGCCTCATACAATGACCCATGAAGCATAGCTATTTTATTGATATTAATGTTGATTGTTTTTGAAAAATAATTATCCTTTTAATCCAGTGCATAATTTCAATTATTTATTCTTTTATTTCTAAAATTGTCTTATAGTTACTTTCCTAATGTGCTTGATTATTCATTTGTTTTTAATTTATTCATTTAGATATTTATTGGATGTTTAACATTTTCTAAGCATTTTTAAGCACTTGAGATTCACAAAGAAATGAAACATAAAAGGTTCTGTCCCCATGGAATTTATATTCTAGGGGAGACAATAAATAAGACAAATGAAGGAACATCTGCAGAATTTTAGGTAGTTATAAAGGCCAAGGAAAAAATAAAATACTAAGAAATAACAGGAGATGTTGGAGTATTGCAATTTTTGAACAGGTGGTCAAACAAGAACTAACTCCCTGAGAAGGTGACTTTTGAGTAGAGATGGAACAGAGTTGAAGGGCTGAACCACGTGGATTTTGAGGAAATAAGGATTCCAGACAGCCAGTGCTAAGTACCCAGGGCAGGCAAGTCCCTGGTCTGGTCTGCTGAAGATCTGTGAGGAGGGAGTCAGAGGGGCTAGAGTAGATCCAAGAAGAGAAGGGTAGTAGGGATGGTGTCACATGATAATGGTGAGCTACAGCATGCAGACTCTCCTTATTACAAGGGGCAACATGCTCTGACTTAACCTTTCAATGGGATTGTGTTGAGAATGCACTAAGCAGTTGGAGTTATAGGTACCAGATATGAGACTATGGTAAAAATGATGACTCAGACACCAGCATTGGAGATACGTGAAGTGGTCAGATTCTTATTAAAATCTGAAGGTAGAACAGATAATATTTCGGGATAGATCAGATATAGAATACAAGAGAAAAAAAGAGAATCAACTGTGCTAAACATTTCTTTGGCTTGGGCAACAGAAAAAATGAGAGTTGCCATTTATTTTAATGAGGGAGACTATAAGAGGGGCAAGGGATTGTTTGTTTAGCTGAAGGGTTAAGAAATCAAAAGAAATTTGAGACAGGTTAAATTTTAGAGACATGTTAGATATTCAATTGGAGATGACAAGTAGACATTTGAATATGTGGCTTTAGATTTTTAAGGGAATGTCTGAGCTGGGTATATAAGTCATCAGCATGTAGATGGTATTTAGAGTCATGGGATTAATGAGGTCACCAAGAGAGTGAGTATAAAGACAGCACGTAGTCCAAGTCCCAAAACTTGGGATACTTCACCATAGACGTGAAGGAGAGAAGGAGAATACAGAAGAAATCAAAAAGAAGTAGCTGGAGGCAAAGAGGGAAATCAGGAGAATATGGTTTTTGGAAGCCTAATTTTCTAGAAAATGTTTCAGAGAAGAGTGGAATGATCTACTATGTCAAATGCTGGTAGATAATTCGGTAAGATGAATAACATAGAATCCATTGCTGACCTCGCTAAGTGTACAGTCTATGAAATTTTGGGGGCAAAAAGCCCTATTGGAATGTGATAAGTCAGAATGGGAGGAGAGCAATTAGAGGTAATGAGTATTCTCTTTGAAAGAGCTTTCCTGAAAAATGAAGAAATGCAGAAGTATCTAAAGGGGGACATTAGGTCAGGACAGGTAGGTTTTCAAATAATAAGAAAATGATAATGTTTGTATCTAGGAAAGACTCAATAGAGAGAAGAAAATGGAACAAGAGAAAAGGAAATTCAAGGAGGAGTGATGCTAGTGAACAGGTAAGGGGGGTTAAATCTAACGTGCATATGGATGAGTAGAACAACATACAATTTATTCATAGGAAGAAGAAGGGAAGCATAATAGATGCACAGAGGTACAAATAAGATGATTGGAGTTGGTGGGAACTTGTAGAAGTTCTCTTCTAATAGTCTCTGTTTTTAGTATTAAGTGACACGAAGGTGGTAGAGATGTTAAAAAGTCTGAGGAGAGATTAAAAGCTATGAAATACTCACTAGGAGAGTAAAGAGATTGACTGGACTAGGGAAGTAAAATTTTGACTGTGACCTACTTAGGGTTATTAATATGTATGAATTCAAGAAGAGACAGTTCTTTCATCGCAGTTTGCTCTGTGGATTTGGGCACGTATCAGGTAGAAAGCTGGATTTAATTAATGTCAGAGCAAGTGTGAGGGAATGATGAATTGAGAGAGGGGCAAGGTAGTGGCTAAAAGAACTGGCCATTACATTTTAAGAGTAAGGAGAGAAGTGAGAATAGGAGATGGGTGGGGAACAGTAAAGGGTAGTAAATAAATGGTTAGTCCAGTGGCCAAGGAATTTTAGAGGCTGGAATTGCTGGTGATTAGATATTGGAATGTTTGAAATTGAGATTTTGGAAAGGTTGTGATTCTTGGCAGTGACAATATCTAAGATACCATCCTGTGAACAGATGACTCTGATAGTATGGAGAGCAAGATCATTGTAGGAGAGGAGGGCAAGGAACTGGGAAGCATGAGATTGGAAGATTTAATCATATGGATATTGAGATCACTACTGGAGGAGAGTTAGAGAGGGTGGTTGTGAGTTAAAAGTATTTGTGGAATGGGAGGTAGAGGCTTAGGAGTCAGTACTGTAGGTGGTTTAATTTGATGTCATTACTGAGGGATTTTTAGAGAAGGGAGAAGGAATGAAGATGGTCTACAAGAGTGAAGAGTGATGGTCTGCAAAGAAATGAAGCTTTCAAAGCCCATGGTATGTGAGGCGTAGTAGGGAAAATAGCCACCATGTAAGAAGGCTGAAGGGAAGCAATGCCACTGGGGAAGAACAAAAGGATGAAGGGATAATAGATGATTTTACTTAAGACTGGACATGAGTTCCAGAGGGCAAGGGAAAGAATTTCAGGAGATGGTGCGTATATGACTTAAGTGATAAATGCCTACTGTTTTTATGGGCCAGTCGTTAAAGTAGTCACAAGATATATGAAGATGAACAAAAACCTGATGTGCTCCTCAAAAACTATTAATCTGGTGGGAGAAACAGACACATAAACTTACAGACCAATAATTATATCAACTATGTGCTATAATACAAAAAAATGAATAAAGTGCTACTTGAATTCAAAAGAGAAATCATGAATTTTCTTGGGTATGTCTAGAATATTTCCCTTAAGAGGCATATCATTTATCTATTGCTATATAACAAACCACCACAAGCTTCTTAAAACTATTCTGATTTTTAATTTCTCATGATCATGATATTATGAACTAGTGATGTAGGCAGTTCTGCTGGTCTCAAGCATGGCCTCAGTTGAGGGTGGAGAGTCTACAATGGCCTCATTTATTTGTTTGGCATTGGTGCTTACTCTTAGCTGGGGTGTTAGTTCTTTTCCATGTCACCTCTAGAAGATTTAATTGGGCTTTGTCACAGCCTGATGGTGTCAGGGTTCTCAGTGAGAGAGGGTAAAAACTGCAAAGCTTCTTAAGGCTTAGGCTTCCTGAATTCATATAATGTCAAGTCCACCACATTCTGTTCTTCAAAGTAAATCACAAAGCCAAGCCTAGATTGAGGATAGAGAAACCAACTCCACCTCCTGGTGTAGGAGAGGCAAGATCACATTACACTGGGAAACATGATTCATTGGAAGCCATTATTTTAATGATCTACTACATAAAGTAATTTAGAACTGGGCCTTAAACATAACGTAGGAACCTAGAGAAGGAAGTTCTAGGTAGAGAAAATAGAATTTTCATAGGCCCCAATATGTGAAAAATGTGCCAGTTTTCAGTAAAGATGAGCTTGTTTGTGTGGTTGGAGTTTAAGATACATTTATATATCTATGTGTTTGAGAAGAAGAGCACATAGGCAGAACAGCCACAGAAATTAAGAAGATATGAAATTTAGCCTTAGTAGCAGATTATAAAGGAACTTTGATTTGTAGAATTCATCTCAAAGGTAACTCCTCAACCCTGCTCTGCTGGGTCAGAGGTTTTAAATATGAAAGAAATCACATCTATGAAGTGGATGAAAGATTGAGCAGGAAGAGATGGAAGTATGGAGACTGGTTAGGGAGCCTCTAGGTGAGGGAGTCTGTGGAGAAAATTAGGAAGGCATAGTAACAGCAATCCCAGCATCAATAGGAACCACAACTTTATAATTACATATCATGAAGTCCTCACAAAACCCCTATGAGATAGGAACTGTTATTATCTCCATTTTATAATGAAGGAAACTAATAATTCAAGAGCTTAAGGAACACTTGCAAGGTCATACAGCTAGTAAACATCAGGATGGCTGCATCCCAGGGGACAGTAGCTATGGGCTTTCAGACATCAGAGGGAAAAGTAGAAGACAGGATTGATAAGACTTGGTGGCTAGAGGTAGGGCATAGACTAATTCAATAAAAATGCCTCCAAGTTAACATTATGGATTTAATAAATCCATCTAACTTTTCTCCTCTGAAACCCCACAAAAATTATAGTAAAGGATTTTTATTTTAAAACATAATCTCAAAGTTGGAGGCCACTATTCTAATGATCTACCATGGGAAATAAGCATCCTTAAATTAAATATCATTGAAAAGATTGACCAACATAAAGGGCAGTCGATGATGCCTCACTCTCAAGATGTGCAGATGTGTGAGAGACTCAGAGAATTATCTCCCAACATACGAGACAATAGCAACAAAATTCAGGGATCTGAAAAGCAAATAGATGAGTGGTAACTGACAATGACCCTGAGACAACCTACCCATCATTTGTCAGTGGCAGTGGGGAAAGCTAAGCAACAACACTGTTTATGTGGTGGGACCCACAAAAGGCTCAGAAACTAGTGGCATCAGCACACTTGTCTATCTAGTTAGAATGGATTTTGCCAACCTTCTCACCTACTTCACGGGCCACTCACAGCTCAGTGTGCACTGTCTAGTGATGTCAACTCCTACACTCTGCCAGCACAGCTCAGGCTGGCGTTGAGGTGGTCCCGAACACCACACAAACCCCAGGACAGCAGGTGAGCCTCATGCTCAACCTTTGTCCATGCACAAACCCCAGGACAGCTGAGGTGTCAGACATGGCATTCAGCAGCAGTTGCTGTGGCGCAGAGACTAGTCAGCAACTGGAACACAGGAAATCCATTTAACAATGCCAACCAACACACAAGAACTTCAGTCCGCACCAGTGAGGACTCAGAAGCCACAGACTAAAACAAATAATTCAGCTTCAGTGTCAAATGGAGCCACAATTATAGCCAACCCTGTGGGCAGCTTGTTCAGACCACAGCAAGAGCGCTAGTATCAACACGGGGCCACAAGCTCTTCACCCCCTCAACCTACTTTAGCGAAAGGAGGGATGATATTGCCGGATAACATTATTCCTCTTCACCCTCCAAAGTTGCTACTACTGAAGTGGAGAGCTACATAAATTTAAAAATCCAGGGCATTGTGCACAGGCACATGCCTGTAGTCCCAGCTACTCTGGAGGCTGAAGCAGGAGTATCACTTCAACCCAGGAGTTTGAGTCTGCAGTAAGCTTTGATCAGGCCATGGCACTCTAACCAGGGCAATGGAGCAAAACCCTATGTCTGAGAAGAGAAGAGCACAAAGAAGAAGAGGGAAGAGATCCGCATCACCCAGACCTATGGCACAGCCCCTAAGATGGAAATCCATGAATATATGGCCACCCTATTACTGTTCCAGCAGGGCTGTGTCTACACAGAACAGTAATCAGCCCACATTCCAGCCTTTCCTCCAGCTCAGCAGCCTCTATCAGACTTTCTATCCATTAGTGAAACAGCCAGTCTCCCATCACAAACCAGCAGACACTCTTTTCATCATTTTAGGTGTTTTTATCACCAACATTGGAGCTTCCTCTCCAACAGCAATAGTTAGAAAAGCAGCTTTTTCTTCTGTCTTGAGACCCTAGTTCTTTAGTAAAAATTGAAAGTGAGGGGGAAAGAATGATGGAAATAACGAGGCTGCTTTAATCAACACATTGTCTAGATCTCTTGCATAGCTGGGCAACAAACTGTCCATATCTATATGTGACCTTCCACCTAAACAAAGAGCAAGTGATCTCAATGGGGAAGGCAAACAAACAGGTGGAGACAAAGGACAGGATGATGAGAGTCGTCTGCATTGATGGGGAGCGTGTGAGTGTATCCCAGTGCATCCAAGACTCTGTCACTGTCAGCAGCTCTTGGAAGCTGCTTGTCACCACTTTCTCAGCAACATGGTGAAAATCAGAGGATAACACTAATCTTCAGGAAGTTGCCTGAGAACGAAGCTTCCTGCCAGAAGGCCCATCTCTGTGCTCTTCCATTATGACTTGGAGTTGAAAATCTCACCAACTTATCCAAATCCTCCCAAAGGAAAAAAGAGAAGCAACTGTTCATGACATATACCCAATAAATAAATGAGTACCTAGAAACATGCAGATGTTTCTGGGTGAGAAACATATTAGTTTTCAGAACCGGAATGTATTTGCCAAGAACATAAATAATACAAGTCAAATTGAAATAAAAGAAAAAATATAGACCTGGGGAGAATATGGATTTTGAAAAAAAGAGTTTGTGAGAAGTGAGGGTAAAGAGGAGGGGGAAGGTATAGTTACAAGCATAGTAGTGAACTGATATAAAAGTAAGTTTCCAGAATTCACAGGTGACAATCAATGGGATTCATGGCACCAAGTGCTGCAAAAAGATCAGAGTGCAGAGATATTATTTATTTCAGATGAATCCCTTTTAACAAGACTCGTGGTGCATTTGTTTACAAGCTTTCTCATGTGTTGGTGCCTACCAGTGGGAATAGCAACACAAGAGGTAGTGGATATTTTTTGACTTTTCATCCTACAAATTAAATCTACCTGGTGAACTCCTGCAGGGCTTATGCAGAGCCTGGACTGAAAAACATCTATTAGGACCAATCAATGCTGAAAGTAAAACTTTTTCCCATCATGTTATTCTCTTCTTTGTCTTTTTGGTTTTCAAAATGTCTGCTCTAAACTCATTGGTTACGTCTTTATTAATAATAAATGTTTAATAAAAATTAATGTAATAAAAAATTAATGTAATAAATTTAAATAAATATATTTAACAAAAATAGGAATAACCTGTATTGATCTAACCTATATTTAGTTAAGAGGAGAGATAGGGGATGGACATATTTAGGATAAGAAGATCAAACACAAGAGATAGCTATTAGAATACAATCCCTCCCTTAAAAAGTGAAAAATTAAGAGTTATAAGGGGTGGGGCTTAGCAAATAAATATTCTCCAAGGGAAAGTAGATGGGGAATTTGAGAGAGAGGAAGAAAGGGAAGGAAAGGGAAAAGAGGGAGGAAGGAAGGGAGGGAGGGAGGGAGAGAGGGGGAAGGGAAGGAAGGGAAGATCCAACATTAGATAAAAAGCCAAAGTTCATTGGGTCATTCGTAAGAAATGAAAATCCATGCTCAGCCACTCACCTTCCAGAAGCTTGAGATTTCCAAGCAAAGTACCCACAAAAGAGCACCTCATGTCATCATACTACCCCCTTTTCATCAACCTCCTCAGACCCTCCTTTTTGAGTAATAAATAAGTAACCAAGATGACAGTTGGTACCAAGATGGTGAGGTATCTGAGTTTCTAACTTCCAGCATGCCAGCTCTACTCATGCCCACCTGCACTGCAGGTAACAGACATATCCTGGGCAGAAATCTTGCTGGCTCCAGAAAAGCAGCCAGATCACACAGCCTTATCCAGCTGGCACAGACAGTCATTCCAGGATAATTCTCTGTCACCGGAATGTCATAAAGAATTTTCCAGGGACTTTGGAAATTTATTTCTTCCAGGCCAACCCCAGAAACACAAATCAAATTTTTAGCATGTAAAATCCATCAGATACATCTCATCTGATTTATTCTTGCAGACAGGAAAACTAAGTCCCAGAGACATGATGTAATGTGCACAAAAATTACACATCATGTAATCCTAGCACTCTGGGAGGCTGAGACAGGAGGATCAGTTGAGGTCAGGAGTTTGAGACCAACCTGAGCTAGAGAGAGACCTTGTCTCCAAAAAATTGAAAAGTTAGAGAGGCATGGTGGTACTTAAGCTATACTGGCAGCTACTCAGGAGGCTGAAGCAGGGGGGATTTCTAGAGCTCAGGAGTTGAAGGTCGTAGTGAGCTATGATGACACCACTGCACTCTAGCCCAGGTGACAGAGCATGATCCTGTCTCAAAAAAAAAAAAAAAAAGGACAAAGCTTATTAGGGACAAAACCAAGACTGGAATCTAAATTCCTCACTACAATTGCAAACCATTTCCACTGTTTCATGCACAAACTTATAGACTCTTGAATTGCAACCATTTCCTAGATGTGCCTGATGCATTCCCCCGAATGTGATTTTCACTTGTGTAGCTTGTTTTTTTATCATCTTCCCACATTTATCTCCAACAGCTTGTCAAATTTGGGAATCAGTATAATCCCTGCCAATGGCTCTCCAGCCTATGTTTTAATAACCTCTAATGATAAATGTCATCATCTGTCATTCCATCGCTGGATAATGTTGACCTTTTGAAAACTTCTTCCTCATAATGAACTTACCTAACTCCCTCTTATTTCAGTTCATTAGTCCCAATTCTACCTCTTTCTTATAATCAAAGAATAGAGGAATGAGTTTGATTAAAATTACACTCACCTAGATTTTCCTTATGAATTTTTATTGTATAAATAATTTTCAGACTTTCATTTTGCTTAGCTCAACACATTTTTCATAAGTACATTTCTGTCGTTTTTTATGGACCACAAATTTATTTTTAATGATTTTATGTTAACACAAATACTTAAAAGACTTTTCAATATGGCTTCTTATGAGTACAAATTGGATACTAAGGCTCCAAATGGCCTGTATAACTTAAGCTGGTCACTGTGTGCCCTTGAGCTAGTGTCCAGCCTCTTTGCGCCTCAGTTTTCTCATCTATTAATTGATAAGTTTGAATTAAATGACATTTGTAGCCAATTACGGCTTTGATCTTATGTGTTTCTTCACAGGATATGTATAAAGGCCTGTCTGAAGTTAGTGCTTTCACTTTTCCTTTTGATGTTCTAACTGAATCTACTCCTAAGTTAATCCAGGCCATCAGTTTTGTCTTAAACTGCCTTAACCCATTTTCTATGGATAAACAGAATACCACAGACTGGGTAATTTATTTAAAAAGTATTATATTCTTACAGTTCTGGAGGCTGGGAAGTACAAGAGCATCGTGTCAGTGTGTGGTGAGGGTTTTCCCATGGAAGTGGAAGAACACATGTAAGACAGGAGAGTAAAGGAGGGCTGAAGTCATCCTTTGATATTTAAGCCACTCCCATTATAATAGAATTAATTTATTCATGAAGGTGGAGATATCATGATTAAATCATCTCTTAAAGTTCCCACTTTTTGATACTGTTAAAATAGTAATTAAATTTCAACATGAAGGCCAGGCACAGTGGCTCATGCCTGTAATCCTAGCACTGTGAGAAGCTGAGGCAGGTGGATTGCTTGAGTTCAGGAGTTGGAGATCAGCCTGAGCAAGAGCGACATCCCATCTCTACTAAAAATAGAAAAACTAGCCAGGTGTCATGGCAGATACCTGTAGTCCCAGGTAGCTGAGGCAAGAGGATCACCTGAGCTCAGAAGTTGGAGGTTGATGTGAGCTATAATGTCATGGCACTCTACCCAGGGTGACAGAGTAAGACTCTATCTCAAAAAAAAATTTTTTTTTTAACATGAATTTTGGAGGGGACATTCAAACCATTGCACTTTGGTTCTCCCAGATCAGAAAACAAGAGGACCAGGTGAGGAAACCAAAAAATTATCCCAAGTTAGTCAACATTCTTAGTCTTTATTATTCTCTTTCTGCTTCTACATCATTGAAAGGAAAAAAACCTAGGAAAATGCTGCAAAATAGAGATAACTTACTGGGTGCATGTGGTAGGCTGAATAACAGCCCCCAAAGATATCCACTCCTAATTATTTAAATCTATAAATGTTGATAAAAGGTCTTTTTTTTTTTTTTTTTTTTTTTTGCAGTTTTGGCCAGGGCCAGGCTTGAACCTGCCACCCCTGGTGTATGGGTACAGCACCCTACTCCTTGAGCCACAGGTGCTGCCAATAAAAGGTTGTTACAGGTGTGATTAGGTTAAGGATCTTGATATGGGGATATTATCCTGGATTATCTGGATGAGCCTGAAATGCAATCACACGTATCCTCATAAATGATACATGAGGCTGGGCATGAGAGACCAAGGTGGGAGAATCACTTGAGGTCAGGATTTTGAGACCCTGTCTCTACAAAAAATAGAAAAATTAGCCAAGCATGATGATGCACACCTGTAATCCCAGCTACCTGGGAGGCTGAGGCAGCGGGATCACTTGAGCTCAGGACTTTGAGCTTGCAATGAGCTATTATGACACCACTATACTCTAGCCAAGGCAAGAGAGCAAGACTCTGTCTCAAAAAAAAAAAAAAAGTGAGAAAGAGTGAGAGTTAAGAGGAAAATATGATACAAAAGAGGAGAGGCTGTGCAACCTTCAAGGCAGAAAGTTGAGAGATGTGACCACAAGCCAAGGAATATCAGCAGCCACAAGAATCCTCCCTAGACCCTCCAGAGAGAGCATAGCCCTGTCAACACCTTGATTTTGGCCTTCTGTGAGATGGTAGATTTCTATTGTCATAAGCTACAAAGTTTCTGATGATTTATTAGAACGGCTATAGACAACTAACATAGTAACAAAACTGCACTACACACATTCCAATGTGAAGCAAATAAATGATAGAGTACTTTTTTTAGAAAATTGACATGTTAATCGTTGAAAAAAGAAACAAGGAAAAGGTTACAAATCATTTTCTTCCAAAGTTTAGTGGAGAAATATAAATTTTACAGTAATAACATTGAGAGCAAATTGCACTGACATAAACTTATGTTGTATAATTATTCAACGAGTAGTCAGCTTAAATTGCTTAATGTTATAACACAAATCTTATTTGTCCACGTCTTAATGTAGTTTAAAATATCTCTCAGATATCCTAAGTAATCATATTATTTCTACATTTGTGGTGAATTAAGTCAATTAGAAGTACATAAAATCTAGTTTATTTTTAATTAGCATGCCAGAATTTTTATATATATTGTTATCTTCAAATATTCACTTTGAGAAGTGGCACATTTATTTCAAGAATGCTTTCATTGTTTTGATTATTTCCAGATTTTCTCTCTGGTAGGAGGTTTTAAAGCTTCTAAAATTTGTTTAAATATCTTCAACAGAAGAAAAGTCATAAATATCATATCCATAGATCAATATAAATAATCAAAATTTATTTGGGGATTTCTGCTTTGGGGAATAACAGACTAGTCTACACAGACCAATTTTCTGGATGAGAACAATTATCAACTTGATATGATTGGAGAGTTAACAAGGGCATGAAGAATTACTGAACCACGATTCATGATACTATAAACATCCATAGACATATCGTGGCTACGGGGGCTGTGTTTTCCTTGGGGACATTTGACAAGCCAAGAGAGAACCTGTGGGACTATCTGTGCCTTTATTGAGGTCTATGGGCAGTTTCCCTTAGGCTTTCCTTTGGGACTTGTGATTGGTTAGTTTAAAGAAACCATGTGGACAGGGGAGAACTTCTTAATATTTACATGACTCTGGCCAGGCACAGTGGCTCACACCTGTAATCCTAGCACTCTGAGAGACGGAAGCTGGAGGATCATTTGAGCTCAGGAATTCCGGACTTGCCTAAGCAAGAATGAGACCCCATCTCTACAAACAATATAAAACCCATCCTGGCACACCTGTTGTGGTGCACACCTATAGTCCCGGTTACTCAGGGGGCTGAAGCAAGAGGATACTTGGAGCCCAGGAGTTGAGTTTTCTATGAGCTATGATGATGATGCCACTGCACTGTACTCAGGGCAACAGAGTGAGACTCTATCTAAACAACAACAATAAAAAACAAGACATGGCTCTGGTATTGGCCATTATGTCAGCAGCTGTGGGCTGTATTGGGTTTGAGTCAGCCAGATGAGGAACAAGTGGGCTCTGTTGCAAACCACAATGAGGGAAAAGTTTTAACTAGGCCAAAGGTGACAGACAAGATACAACTTGGTGAATTTAGGCCTAAAAATGATTGCTGAGGAGGCAACTATAACAAACCCATTCATGACAGGCCGTGATTATCATTTGCCTCCAAGGGGCAGAGAGTATATTGTGATTGGGACGGTGCATGCAAGGGAATACTGGAGTGTTGAGAAAAAATCCTTTATGTCAATTGTGGTAACATAATCTTTTAAAAAATAATTTAAACCATACACGCGGTATATGTTTCAATTTGTTTGTTTGATTTGTTTCATTTATAGTCAATTTGGTGAATGAAGTCTGCAATCAAACAGAAAAATGCCAATTTTGGTTTAAATAAGATGTGACTCTGAGGCAATGAAGTTCTTTTTCTTGTTATCTTTGAACCCCAAAGAGGGTTTCCAAAACCATTTGTGGCACCCAAGGGCAGTGGAAAGAAGGGTGTGAAAAGATAATGCTTAATTAAATATTGATTTTGCTGTGATTGCTTTAACAAATAGAACTGCACATACAATAGAAAAATGTATGCATTTTTTTACTTTATGAGGTTCATTTTAGTAACAACACCCTGAAATCCTGTCTAGTTAAAATTATGAAAGCAAAAGGCATAACTCTGACGTTACTGGCCTTTATGTCATAAAAATCTTACTCTAAATGTCACATTAATTCATCTTTTCTACATTTTTTCTTGTGTTTTTTCCCCCTTTGAGAATAAATGCTAAGTGGAATAAAGGAAGGAAAAGACAGATTATTTATTAAAATTGAAAATATACCATACAACTCTGTATTTATGCATTTCTACAAAAATATTCTCTTTCTGATGAGTTAAAATTTGAGAAGAAAATAAAATCCAGAATTAATGTAACTGACCTGGGGTCACTGAGTCTTTTTTAAAGAAAAAAGTCAGGAAACTGCACCATGCCCCATATTAAAGGATTGTTTTAGCAATGACTACAGATTTATTTGTGTCAACTATCATAACCTGGAATTCCAGACATTAAAATGGTGGGAAGATTTTAGCAAAACCAAGTTACTGGCAGGAAGCCTGTGCAAAGATTGTGAATATGGAGACAATTAATTTTCAGCCTCGCTCCTTGTGCAGTTTGTTTTGTTACTCTGTTCTACTGAGGACAGTGGTACCAGATAAAGCTTTAATTTATGGAAACAAAAAACATTTTTACTGGCATGCTAAATATTTCTGGGATGTATTATAAATATAAAGTTTAAAAAGGGACATTTAGAAGTTGTTACTGTGTCATCTAATAGTCTTTTCCCTCTCTTAAACATGTTGGCTTTAATAAGGCATGTTTTGTACAAATAAACTTTCATTCTACCTTCAGTTGCAGCCAGAGAAAATTTGAAGTGATTTTTATATAAAACTTGGATTAGAACACTTAGCCTAGTTTTTGGTTCTAAGACATCATTTTCTACATCCAAAAACAATACCATGACCAAGGATCTTCCACAGACTTCTGATATATATATATATATATATATATATATATATATATATATATATATATATATATATATATATATGTCAGATAGCTCCCTGGAGTATTATTTTTCCTAAAAATTAATAACAGAAACATTTATTGAACTTATCTTTAATACCATTCATCGACTATTGGTATTATCTGAAACCTCTCGCCTTTAATCCACATGTATACCAGCAAACTGTGCTGAATGTGGGTTGAGGAGTCAAAAGATGGCACCCTGCAGGTTTAGTTTCTAGATTTTCCTGAACAACAGTGTCTGAATCCAAGTATTTCCTCCCTCTAAGCCAAATGAGGAGAGCTCCAGGAGACTCTCTGGCACAATTGGGGGTGCAACCAGAAGGAGTTATTAACCCTTCTCCCCAGTTGGATTCCTGCTGATCTGTTGGACCCATAGCTTTCCCCTGATTCTGCTGCCAGAGAGGAAACATGGGAAGCTTGCCAGGTGCCTCTTGGAGTTTATGCTTATATGTGATCTGAAACTTATATCTGCTTCTTGAAGCTTAGAAGCAGGTAGGGCAGCCCTCACCAAAGAGGGACCTCATGTTATATGATGCTCCTGGAGAAGGATATGGGGTACTGTCACCTTCACCCCAGGATCTCTGTGAACCATGGAGCCGGAATGGAAAGATCACCATGGAGACTGAAGAAGAAAAGATAGAGATTAAATGAAGGAGCAGAGCCCACCCTGTTCCACTGCATGGTCCTCTAAACAAGGCTGGTAGAAAGGAAAGAAGTAAGAGTTCAAATGGGATTTAAATTTCAAAGTGAACTACATTGCAAGTGACCATAAAGGTAAAAGGTCTGGCCCAGATGTCGTTAAACAAGAGCATAGAGTGTTTGACTTTTTTTTTTTATTTTTTTTTTTTAGAGTGTTTGACTTTTAATGTTTGAAAGCAATGGTTAGAGAAAAGCAGAATCATTTCCTATTAGTATCTTATTGAATTCATATCATTTAAGAAGCTGGATATAATGCCTAATGATGAAAGGAGACTAGAACTTCTCTTTATGATCATTCTGTTATAGCCACTAGATATCAGAAGATATCGTTTGTACAGAACACTGGCCTGGTGAAAAACCAAGGGAAATCTTTGGAAGCCTTGAAGTGGAAAGTGAGAACCCAAAGAAGTAAACTAGTATGGATTGGCATTTTCTCATAGGACATCTATCCATCCTGGGTAGCCTGGGCTCTGGATTTTAAAGCCCATGTAGATAAGTGTCAAGAAAAATATGAGTTGGGGGCGAGAGTCATCTCAGAAACTCACAAAAAGCAATATCATTAGGTGAAGAAGGTGGGGAGAGGGAAGATTTAGAGAAGATCATGGAAATAATTGTTTTGGCTTTCATTACTAACAGAGTGAAAGAAAGAATAAAAAAAATCTGCCTAGATAATTCCTAATTCCAAATTCTAAGTTTCCCCTTGCTGGTGTGTCTGACTAAACCCCATGTGGCCCCCAAAACTCAAGCAAAGTATTTAAACTTTCTCTGTATCAGTATTGCCCCCAGGTACCTGGCAGAAACAAACACATCTCCTCTCTGGAGGAACATACTTTAAATATGGACCACAAAGATTTCCAGATAAAAGCCAAAATCACTAGAAACATAAGAAAACAAAAGAACATCAGTGAAAATTTGCAGAAAGCACAAATGACAGAATCTAACCCATAATGATTGCAGACATTGGACTCATCATATTCAGATTATAGAATAATTAATAGACCAGATCATAAGAAATTGCTACTTTATTTTATAGATCTGCAATTTCATATATTTAACCTAATATTTGTAAAAAAAAAAAAAAAAGAGATCGAGGTGGGGGTATTGGAAGTATATTGAAGGATAAAGGATTCTCAAAAAGATTTAGGAGCTTTGACAAGGAGCCAAATTGAATTTCTTGAAGTAAAAAATGTATTTGGCACTAGAGACTTAATAGAAACATTAAACAGTAGACTTGGCACAGCTAAAAAAGAAAAAAAAAGAATATATCCTAGAATGACAGAGACATAAGTAATTTGAAGGGAGGGAGTTAAAAGATTAGCAGAAAAGAGTGAGAAAATTTAACTTCTAATCAAATTTTGAGAAGTAGATAATAGAGAAAATGGGAAGGGCAATTCTTCCCCATTGTCTCTATTATTTTTTTTTCCTCAAATTAAAGACATAATAGTTTCATAATTGATTAAAAGCATCAGTCCTCATATTCCAAAGTCAAACAGTTTCTAAGCAGGATAAAATGAAAGCAAATTGACGTATGTCTAGCTACATTAATGTCAAATTGTAGAAGACAAAATATTCAAAATAACTAGAGAAGGACACCTGAGCAGCTTTGTGCCCATGTCCCCAGCCTGAGAAACAGCTTTATGGACTATCTTTGGCAGACACACCCCTAAGGCTCTGAGCAGCTGGGTGCCCATGTCCTGGGCCTAAGAAATAAGCCGTGAGTCACCTCTGGCAGGCATGCCCCAAGATCAGCTGGCTAAGCAACCACTTGCTAATGCCCCCAGACAGAGTAGCCCCATGGCTCCAATCCCAGTGAGCCAGGTTCCAAGTTAGCTGACCAATCATGTACATGCATGGGCCTCCAACCCGAGAAATAGCTTGGCAAGCCCACTCCTGGCAAAACCACATCACCACTACCACCATAAACTCTTCTAGCCTAAGATAAAATTCCCATAAAAATATAAAAGATGTCCTCCTGTACCAGAAGGAAAGTATCATTATTCATCAAGGACAGGAAGTTGAAGTCAAGGGAAATCTACACAAACTTTTTAAACTAATCCTTACCTTTTCAGTCACTTCTCTACCCAATTAACTACCCTAGCCCTAGTCCCTTTGCCTTGTCACATTTTCACAATGCTCTACTCTTTGTCCAATTCAGTATAAGAATACAAATGTGCAACACTGTGTCCTTGGGTCTTCATTTCCTTATGAGGGCCACTGTACCATGTAAAACATCTATTAAATAAATGTATATGCTTTTCTCCTAAAAAAAAAAAAACTCTTCTAGCCTAGCCACTGAGACACTCACAGACATCACCAGCTTGGATTGTAGTTAAAGAAACTACATGAAGACTACACTTTTGCATCCACCTAGAACCCAAGCAAATACCCTGCACCAAACTAACACCACAATACACCTGCAAATGAATAAAATTTTCCCTATGA
Organism: Nycticebus coucang; assembly: GCF_027406575.1. Classification (NCBI taxonomy): domain Eukaryota; kingdom Metazoa; phylum Chordata; class Mammalia; order Primates; family Lorisidae; genus Nycticebus; species Nycticebus coucang. Next base: position 113,229,696 of record NC_069788.1, on the reverse strand, counting down.
AAACTATGCCATAAATTTGGAAGAGGTAAGTATTCCACCAGATGTGTAGAAATAAATGTAAAGTCACATCCAACATGAAAAAGCAAAGAAACATGACACCTCCACAGGAACACAATACTACTCTCTTAATACATGAAATTCCAGAAAAAGAAGTCAAAATAATAATCTTAAGGAAACTCAGTGAGATACAGAGAATATAGATGGACAATTCAATGGAACCAGGAAAACAGTAGATGATATAAAAGATAAATTCAACAAGGAGATAGATGTCACAAAAAATAATCAAACAGAAATTCTGAAAAATTTCTGAGCTGAAAAACTCAATGAATGAAATTAAAAATACAATCAAGAGCTTCATGGCTGGGCTCAGTGACTCATACTTATAATCCTAGCACTATTGGAGGCCAAGGCGGGAGGACAAGGATTGCTGGAGGCCAGGAGTTCAAGACTAGCTTGAGCAAGAGCAAGACCCTAGCTCTACAAAAAATGGAAAATAACCAGGTATGGTTTGGCACACCTATAGTCCCAGCTACTTGTGAGACTAAGGCAGGAGGATTGCTTGAGCCTAGGAATTTGAGGTTGCAGTGAGCTGTATTGACATCACTGCACTCTAGCCTGAATGACAGAGCAAGACCCTATCTTAAAAATGTGTGTGTTTGTGCACATATGTGTGCAAGAGCTTCAAAAATAAACTAGACCAAGAAAAAGAAAGACTTCCTGAACTTGAAGGCAGATCTTTTGAAATAGCACAGGCAGACCAAAAAGAAGGAGGAGGGGGAAAAAGGGGTGGGAAAGAAAGAGGAGGAGGAGGAGGAAAAAAAGAATTAAAAAGAATTTTAAAAGCCTACAGGATTTATTGGACACTATTAAACAAACACATATTCATATTGTGGACATGCCAGAAGAAGAAAAGGAAAAATGCATAGAAAACATTTAATGAAATAATAACTGAAAATTTCTCAACTCTTGGGATATAGATGGACATCCAGATCCAGGAAGCTCAAAGAACCCCAGACAGATACAAACCAAATGGCACCCCTCCAAGACACATTGTACTCAAATTGTCAAAAGTCAAAGACAAAGAAAGAATTCTAAAAATAGCAAGAGAAAAGCATCAAGTCACATATAAGAGAATCTCCATTAGTCTAATAGAGGATTTCTCAGCAGACACCAAGGAGAGAATTGGAACAATATATTAAAAATACTGAAAAAATTTTCCAGCCAAGATTATGCCCAACAAAGCTGTTCTTTGAAAAGGAAGAAGAAATAAATCAGACAAGCAAAAGCAAAGGGAATTCAACACCACTAGATCAGCATTACAAGAAACAGAGAGTCTTACATTTAGAAGTAAAAAGATGATAGCTACCATCATGAAAAAAATGTGAAACTATAAAACAAACCGGTAGAGCTGATGCAAAAAAGATAAAGGACTCAAACCTTATCAGTACAGAAAGCCACCCCATCATACAAAGAGAGGATTTAAGAAACAAAGGATGTACAAAACAACAAGAAAACAACCAATAAAATGAGAGTTTTAAATCATCACTTATCAGTAATAACCTTGACAGTAAATGGATGAAATTCCCCATTTCAAAGATAAGGACTGGCTGAAGGGATTTTAAAAGAATAAGAAAAAGACTCAAGACTATGCTGCCTACAAGAAACTAACCTCACCTATGAAGACACACATAACCTGAAAATGAAAGGATAGGGAAATATAATTCACACAAACAGTATTTAATTCACATAAAATAAAAAATATATACATAACAACTACAAATATATATCTGCCTAACACTGGAGCACCTAGATATATAAAGCAAATATTGTTTCACCTAAAGGGAGAAATAGAGATAGAGATGTTGATGTAGACTTCGACATTCCACTCTCGGCATTGGACAGACCATCTAGACAGAAAATAAACAAGAAACAACACATTTAAGGCCAGGTGCAGTGGCTCACACCTGTCATTCCAGCACTCTGGGAGGCTGAGGTGGGCAGATCACCTGAGCTCACAAATTTAAGACCAGCCTGAGCTAGAGTGAGACCCCGCCTCTAAAAACAGCCAGGTGTTGTGGTGGGTGCCTATAATCCCAGCTACTCAGGAAGCTGAGACAAGAGAATTACTTGAGCCCGGTAGTCTGAGGCTGCTGAGAGCTATATGGCCATAGTACTCTAATGGGAGAAACAAAATGGGACTCTGTCTCAAAAAAAAAAAAAAAAAAACACATTTAAACTATACTAGAGACAAAATGAATTTAAAGACATTTTACAGAACATTCCACCTGACAGCTTCAGAATATGCATTTATTATTAGCCGATGGAACATTCTTTAGCACTGACCATATGTTAAGACACAAAACAAGTTTCAAAAAATTTTTTAAATTCAAAATCATATCAAGTATCTCTTTTGTCCACAATGGACTAAGCATAGAAATACATAGCAAGAGAAATATTTTAAATTACAAAAATATATACATATATTTTTATGTGCATGATGCTCCTAAGTAAATAACCAGTGAGTAAAGAAAGAAATTAAATTTAAAAAATTTTTGAAACAAATTAAAATAGAAACATAACACCTATAGGACGTAGTAAAAGCAATATCAAGAGGCAATTTCATAGCAATGTATAGCAATAAATGCCTATGTCACAAACTAGAAAGATGTCGAATAAATTACCTAATGATGCTTCTCAAGGAACTAGAAAAGTGAGAACAAACCACACCCAAAATTAGTAGAAGGTAAGAAATAATAAAAATCAAAGCATAAATAAATGAAATTGAGACTAAAAAAAGTCAAAAAAGATAAAAACAAAAAGTTGGGTTTTTGCAAAGAAATGAAAACAATAAGCCTTTAGCTAAACTAAGAAACAAAGACAGAAGGCTCAATAAATAAAATTAGAAACAAAAAGATGTCACAACACATACTATGGAAATACAAAAGAATATTATTTGTTCATAGTAGAACAACTATATGCCAATAAATTTGAAAACCTATATAAAAGACATCTAAAAATTAAGAACAAACAACACCATAGAAAAATGGGCAAAACCATGAAAAAAACACTTCATAGCAAGGGAAGTATCCTGATGAATAAGCCTATGACGATTGTTCAATGTCATTAATAATCACGGAAACATAACTTAAAACTACAGCTATTCTGGGATACAGTGGGATATCAAATCAAGGATTCTGACCATGCCAAGTTTGCATAAGTGTGTGAGGCAAAAGGGATGCTAATCCACACTGGTAGAAGTCTAACTGGCAAACCGCATTAGAAAGCATTGTGGCAATGCCTTTCCAAGTTGAACTCATACATATTTTATGACTTGGCCTTTCTGCTACAAGGAATATATTATAGAGAAGCCTTTGTGCAAGTGATCAAGGACATTCATCTAGCAGCATCGTTCATGTTAGCAAAATTCTGGAATAATCTGGGTATGGCCTTTGGCTCTAGAATGGAAGGAGAAAGCACATTGTGTTCGTATACACTTATATACCACTGTAAAGATGAATTCGCTATAGGCTCTAAAATGGATAAAATTCCAAAACTTACTGAGCAAAAAAAATAAATAAATAAGCAACAGGCTATCTCATGATCCCATTCCTATAAAGTTTAAAATCAGACAAAATTAGCATTACGTTATAGAGATATTACATATTTGGCGAAATGGTAAAAATACGAACTCTAATAAAGGGGCTGTCTTTATTAAATAATTCAGTTTGTATTAAATAAATAGTTCGTAAAAATACAAACTCTAATAAAGGGGCAGAGTAGAGAACAAGAATGCTTAAGGGTGGAGGTATATCTCAAAGTAGACTCATCATGTTTTCTTATATTTACCAGGTGGCAGGTATGTGGATAGTCACTTTATTATTTTTAAATATGTCTATACTCTATACTTTTACATATGTGCATGATGTATTTCACAATGAGTTTTTTCAGGAGTTTACAAATGTATTTGCATGGACACTATAATTACAACCACATAAAAATTGTGTGTGCCTGCACATGAGTGTGTGTGTGGATGGGTGAGGGAGAAAGAGTAACTTTAAAGGACTAGCATGAGGCGGGACTTAGTGAACACATTCACTTACAGAAGATGAAGCTGACTTTGCTGTGCTTTTGGATTATACCCCGACTCATAAATCTTACTTCAGGCTTTCAGTAGACAGGACACTATTGAAAACCATTCAACCTGACGTATTTTGGACAGGCTGTGTTAGTTCAGGTAGCTATTATGTGTTTCATACACACTTGCCAAGCATTGTAAACAAACCTGCAAATTTTTCATAGTAGAACCTGCAAACACATCCTGACTGCTCTCTAGTTACTATCCACCTATTCCTCTTATTAACAGCCATAAGCAAGCAGTATTTTTGCCTAGAGCTGACACCCTCTCCATGGATCACGGATACATCTCTAAGGTTGTGAAGGAAAAGAGAACTTCATCATCTCACCTAAACCCTTGTATTTTCATCCTTCGCAAAGATGGTCATTAATCCTCCAGTGGCAAACCAAGGCAGGGTTGTGGGTGAAATCCACCCCAAATGGAGAAATTAAAGTGGCAGGGGGATGATCTGGAGAGAATTCAAAGAGAATAATAAAACAACAAAAGTTGGTTGTTTATCATCGTGAAATTCTGGTTTATTATCATCGTGAAATTCTAAACAATATTGATATTAAAGTACCCCTGCCTGAACGATTATTTTGTTGGTCTAAGAGTTTTTAATTGCTGCAGTGACTATTGAGGTCTACTAATATATATGCAAGCTTAAATTAACATATTTAAGAACATGGCATTCTACATGGCAGTTAACTCAGAGAACCTATAATTTACAGCAACTCCCAACACTCTCAGCCACAAGCTCTCATTTTGCGAGTAAGCACCTAACAGTTTGGAATTGGACACAGTTCATGTCTCAGACTACACTTTTTAAAAAATAGGTTAAAATAAACACTGAGCACAAGACTGGGTGCAGTGGCTCAAACCTGTAATCCTAGCATTCTGGGAGGCCAAGGTGGGTGGATTGCTTGAGGTCAGGAGTTCAAGACCAGACAAGACCTGTCTGTACTAAAATTAGAAAACCTAGCTGGGCAAGGTGAAGGGCACCTGTAGTCACAGCTACTCAGAAGGCTAAGGTAAGAGGATCTCTTGAGCCCAGAGACTGAGGTTGCTGTGAGCTATGATGCTACAGCACACTACCCAGGGCAACAAAGTGAGACTGTCTCAAAAAAACCACTGAGGGGCGGCGCCTGTGGCTCAAAGGAGTAGGGCGCTGGCCCCACATGCTGAAGGTGGCAGGTTCAAGCCCAGCCCTGGTCAAAAACTGAAAAAAAAAAAAAAATCAAAAAAAAAAAAAACACTGAGCTCAGTTATTTATAAAGATGAAGAAACTGAATGTAAGTTATTTCAATTCTGTCACTCTGTGTGACCACTTGGAGTTTATATTTGTATTTGAAATTTAAAACCGAGAAAGTGTGAAAACTGCAAGGCGTCATATTTTTCTTTGGTAAACATAAATTTCCATTCACACATGAGGTAGTTACTGAATTTTAGCAATATCTTTAAAATTAATACTTATTTTTTAAAGTAAAAATATTTCACAAAATGACTTACACAGATCATCTTTCTTAGTGATATAATTTAGTGGTTGCTTAAATTGTGCTGTTTGCAGTCGCTCCTTTTTTTTTAATTTACTTATCAGTAAATTATTTGTTGTCAATACAAACAGGGTATTAAAACAATCTGTGCCAGGTGTCAGATTCCCAGGTGTACCCTGTGATCCTCTTTTCCTGTCAGGGGAAATCTAAAGTGCTAAGGACCAAGAAAAGAAGGAGCCCTGAGCAATGGACTTTTGACTGGAGGGGAGGTGGTTTGCATCTTTTTAAGGGAATCTAACTTGTACATTTCATCTTTCCTAAACTTGGCCTGCCTGAGGTCACACCTTGTTTTTCACTTAGTTTATATGGCAGACATTTTCTACAAGCTGAATATTTTTAACTCTCTAAGATTTTATCAAAAATATATTTAAAGCTTGTGTGTGATATATTACTCCTGGAATTATATCCTTTGCAGCTATTTGAACATAATAATATGCATAGTTGTTATGTTAAAAAATAACGTTAAAGGAAGGACTTCATTTTTAAAATTTATTTCAGGGATCACATGAGGAAGCTATGTTTTTGAAGACTGCTGCTGTAAACTAATGTTGTTGGATGGTGTGCACATTTGGGGGAATTGTCTCCTCTGTGTTTCTTGCAAAAGGATTCTTGAGAAAGATTTCAGGAAGTTGGGTATGTCTCTTAGACATTAAAAGGGAATGGGAAAACCAGTATTGTTGGGAGAGAGTTTCCTATACCAGTTATTCAGTACTTAATATGTTTTCTCGGTGATGTGAAGCTTAAGTGTGTGGGGGCCCTTTGGATGAAGGTGGGACACTAGGCTGGTTGGAAATGGAGCAGGGACATTAGTCCAACATGGCTAGCTCTGAGTCCCCCATGGGGGACACTCTCCTGCACCTCCTCTCCCCTGTGTTAGGCCTGGCTTTGGTATTAGATCTAACAGTGGACAAAGCATTCCTACGGGACGTGTAAGAAAAGGAAGCACGTTTACTGAACTGCTTTTTAATTGATAAACATGGCCAAAGTCTATTTTCAATCTGGTACTTTTATCTGTGAATGAGGGTGGAAAAGCTTCTGTCACGTGTTGACCTTTCAACACGCTCTCCTTCAATGTTCTAGAAGAGAACATCTTCTTCCGGCAGGTTGGCATATCTTGGGAATTTCATGCTCTTGGCTGAGCATTCCCCCCCTTCATAAGAGACTCATCCCTGGGGTTTTCTTACTGGAAATCACAGGTGTGTATAGGATGTGGATCAGAGTGAGAAACCTGGTATCTTGGGCCACAGGGTTCCCTGCTTCCTATCTAGTCCTGGCCCTGGCATTGAGCATTTTCTTCATTGTTTTGCCTCATCTGAAAATTTGCAGAATTGTATCTGATGGCAACCTACTTTTATAGTGAGTAATGCTGGGGGAAGCTTCTGTGCATACACGGAGTCCTGAGTGAAGGGTGAGGCAGTGCAGGTCGGGGGCAGAGCTCAGACTCGGGCCATAATGATGGGGCTCAATTCCCTCCTCTGCCTCAGGTTGGGAATCAGACTCTGTTCACCTGTTTCCCCTTCTGTAGAATTCAGATACCACAACCTGCTGCACACAGCTGTTGTGAAGAAGAAATGAGAACATTTCCACCAAGCATGGCCCAGAGTGTTTGCTAACTAAGAGCTGCTTGCTTGGTGCTTGCCACCATCTCTGCCACCATGATTAGAGGATCTGGAGTCACTTGTTTTCCTTTATAGGAGATGGAATGACTCCCACTGGGGTCCACCTCTGTGGCAGAAGCATAAGAAGCCCCCTCAAAGCCCAGGGGCCTGATATCCGGCTCACTCCTGACCTAGGAGAAAGCATTTCTTTAATGCAGACTCTACACCTGCTACTCCCACCCCTCCCACACACATGTAAAACAGGAAAGAAAGGAACTTTATCAAAATTGGCCTGTTTTAAAGCCCTGAACTATAGGGTGGCTCTTCAGTTTTGACAATGTTCTTGATTCCCAACATGTCTTAGCCCTCTTGGGAAAAAGCCCTGCCTCGTTTCTGACACTTGACAAACCCAGAAGAAGGGATATGATTGTAAGTTTTTATAAGCCATGATTGTAAAGAGCTTATTAAAAAAAAACTGGGCCGGGTACTTCAAACACATATCTCAGTTGTCCACAAGCTCCCTGAGGGTAGGTGATGGCAGCCATATTTCTCAGATGAGGTATCTTCTGCCCACCTGACAGAGCCAGGATTCAAACACAGGTTTGTCCAATTCATATCCTATGCTCTCTTTACCATGCCATCCCATTTTATTTTTACATCCCTAAAAATAAAATATGTGATTGAACTTAAAGTAAATGTGGTATTGATTTTGCACTTAAAAATAACCTCAAAAATATAGCGAACATTCTATTTATTGGGAATTCTAAAAGAGGCAAAACTATGTTGACAAAAAGCAGATCAATGGTTGCCTGAGGGACTGGGGGCAGCTGTGGATGGGAGACCCAACAGTGAAGGGACACCAGGAAACCTTTAAAGATGAGGGAACTGCTGTATCTTGATTGTGGTAGCAGTTACTCAGTTGTATATGGTCACCAACATTCATCCAACAGTACACTTCCAATACTGAATATGTGATACTTTTATGCGTATGTGTGTGTATACTTTTATAATTTAAAGAAAATAGGATGGAAAAAATATGTATATATGACCATCCCTTTCTGCCCTAAATACGGGTATAAATAAAGTCGGATCCATGGGATGGTGAGAGATGGTGTGTTAATCTGCTAGGACTGCCATAACAAAGTCCCCCACACTGGACAGTTTGTTTATTTTTGAGACAGTCTCACTCTATCGCCCTGGGTAGAGTGCCCTGACCTCATACCTCACAGCAACCTCAAACTCTCAAGCTTGAGCAATCCTCTTGCTTCAGCCTCCCAAGTAGCTGGGACTAGCGGCACCACACAACACCTGCCTGGTTTTTCTATTTAGTAGAGATGGGGTCTTGCTCTTGCTCAGGCTTATCTTGAAGTCCTGAGCTCGAGCAATCCACCCGTCTGAGCCTCCCAGAGTGCTAGGATTACAGAGCGAGCCACCGTGCCCAGCCCAGACTGGGTGGTTCAAACAACAGAAGTGCACTGGCTCCCGGGTCTGTAGGCATCTGAGATAAGGGCATTGGCAGGGGGGTTTCTTGTGAGACCTGCCTCCTTGGCTGGGGATGGTCGTCTCCTTCCTCTATCTCCACATCATCGTCCTTCTGTATGTCTGTGTTCAAACTTCCCCTTCTCTGGGGACCCCAGTCACACTGGATTCCGGCATACCTTCATGACCTCGCTTTCACTTAGTTACCTCTTTGAAGACCCTGTCTCCAAATGCAGTCACATTCTGAGCTATGTGGGGTAGGACACCATATATGAATTTTTGATGGGACACAATTCAGCCCATAACAGATGGGTGGTGGTGTCTGAGCTCCTCCACTTACTTATCCACTCACTTTGTTTAATATTTGAATGTTTACATTGTATTTTACAATGTAAAGAACATGTGTGAGAAAAACATACAGATACGTAAATGTTTTAGACAAGCAGAGATAACCATAGACCCAACGAGGACTGACAAGAACACTAGACTGTGTTCCTTGTTGGGCTCTAGGACTTGTCACTTGTAACCTGTGTCCATGGCCTTCCATACTGACGCTGTAACCAGTCGAGTCCGCATGCAGACTTTGTTCTTTGGGGATGAAACTTTATTTCTGATACAAGTCCCCATTTTCTCAGCATTGCATCTAGTGTCTGGAGCAGGGGTGTCTGTGGTCTCAGGCAGGGATGGTGGCAGCTCTTCTGGGCCGTGGCTAGAGTACGCAAGTGTTTCTCAGGATGGCGTCCCTGACAGCCTCCGTCCTGCCTGGCCACTTCCCACACATCACTGCTGCGTCCTCCAGCCTCTTCACTTTGACTCTGGAGTTGGAATCTCTGGGTTTGAATCCCAGCTCTACTCACTATTGGCTGTATGCCTCGGCCACGGTACTTACCCTCTTTGTGCCTATATTACCTCTCTACAAATTAGATTTATTAATAATAATGTGGTTGTTAGAAGGATTAAGTCAGTCAGTATGTACAGATATTTAAAATAGTGCCTGCCCCAAAGTAAGAGCTCTGACCTGCGCCTCCTAATATTCGTGTGAGTGGCAGGACACTGTTGTACCGTGTACCTCCTGGCCGCTTTCTTCGCAAGCACGTAAAGCTTCTCGCTTTACCTCGCTCAGCCATGAGATATTCTGCTGACTCCCCGGGTACTAGACCCGTATTTCCGCTGCTGCATATTGCAGGGAATAAAGATTGTGGGGCTGGGGTACAGACGTGGGGCTTTGCTGGCTCCCTGTTCTGCCCTTGAGAAGTAGAGGGACACCAATCCTCTCTGTCCCCTTTTTTGTTCTCTCAGCTATGTGACCCCATACCAGACCCCTCAGAGGTGTTGCCCCTACCCCAAGTTCCTTTCCTTCCTTACCTTGCCTCTATTTGTCATTAGACTGCTTTTCTTGCTTTTTTTAATTTTTTAATTTTTTTAATTGTTTTTTATTAAATCATAACTTTGTACATTGATGCATTTATGGGGCTCAGGATACTGCTTCAATATACAATGTGAAATGCTTACACTGAACTAAGTAACACATCCATCACAATTATACTCATTTCTTAATAGTTTTGAAATGTACCATTGCATCCTGCTTTTCCCAGGAGTCCTAAAGAGAATAAATGGCCTTTTGTGACTCAGATGCCAAAGACTGACGCTTGGTCTGTTGATTCTGCTGTAAGTATAGATCACCCGGCAATAAAGGCAGGACAGACACTGGGTGACAAAGTGTAGTACACCTGAATTAACTTGCCAAAGTACAGTATTCCCCAGTGACGTTAGAGAAACCTTATAAAGGCTCCTCCAGCATCAGGGAGTGAGGCTGTATCTCCCATATTCCATCACTTGAGCCCCAGGCACTGAAACATGGTCCAGGGAATATTTGGAAACTAATTGTCATAAGTAGTAACACCCTAAGTGGTATAATGGTCTATCTCCTAAGATCTATCAATAATTATTTTTAGGTTTTTGTTTTGTTTTTTATTTTTTAAGTTATTTAGATACAAACTGCTTTTGAAAAGTAAAGGGCAAAATCCATAATAAAACTGTTTGAATAACTTATATTCAGGTTTGAATGCTTTGTATAAATTAATAAAGTTGACATCTACCCCATGTGAATAAAAATCTTGGAATCGTGTTCATTACTGAGTCTGTTGAATTAATTTTCACAAAATTTTCTGATTTAATTGCATGTTCTAAAATTAACAGTAAAAGTTGAACTTGTCTAGTTAAAGACTCAAAACAGATGGTGGGAACAGCAAAGTGTAAGAAAGTGGTTAAAAAAAAAAAAACTTAAAAAAATGGGTCTCTAAAATAAATGAATTCCAAATAAAACAGAAGGGTGTAAAGAGCTACTGTTCTTAGTGGAAAGTGGAGCCTTTACCGTTAGCTGTAGTGGTCCAGTTATAAAAAGTTTACATTGTAAATTTTAACTGTCACTGTGAATTGAAATTTATAGGATACTTTCATGCACGCACACAAAAAGTCATTTTCAGATTAAAATATTTATGTGGGAAATGTTCAGAGAGGCAAAATGTTTACAGCGAAAAAAATGTTTGAGGAAAGCTAGAGATAAGTATTTATTTCCAAAATTTACTATTATGCTGGTTTTCCACAATCACTCTATTTGTCTAGTAAAATCCATCTACCATCATTGCTGCCAGAAAGAGTAAACCTTGCAGTCATAATATTCCAGAATTTAAAAGTCCCTGGTGATCTTCTGGTCTAACTGACTCATTTTACAGGCAAAGAAATGAAGACTCAGACTGATTAAGGGAGCTCTCCACGGTCTTCTGGCTACATAGTAGTAGAATACATATTCCTTAGTTTTTATTCCAGGCCTAAGACATAGCAATCTGACCCTCACAGGTTGCTGGCTACTTCCTTCTGAGGCCCCAGATAATCACCAATCTTCTAGAACCTTCTACGCAGACTTCATGCTCCAATATTATTTCCAGGGCTATTGAGTGTGTTGTCCTAGGCTAGAAGCAAACATGATGAAATTCAAACATATCTTGACAAATGCAATCATGTGGATACATCAACTGAAATCAACACAGACAGTTGTTCTTATATAAATTGCCCTTGGAAGGAAAGGTGACAACTTAATCATAATTCATGAATGTGTTAATTGTTTTTCTTTTCCACAGACACTCACTAATTTGTTCTGAAGGGAATGCTACATTTCTAAATTCCACTTTTACTTTAAAGAAATGTAAACTTCAAGAAAGAAGTTGAGCACTGCACGGTGATTGCTTCAGTAGTTATGAATATTAGCAGACTTGACTTTGAAAAACCATGGGCAAAAACTGGCCATCAAGAAGGGAAGTCCATGTAGTTTATAACAAGCATCTGATGTGACTTAGTATTAATAATTCCTCATCTCTTGTTGGGGAAATCTGTGTGCTGTTGGGATGGGCTTCCTCCTCAGTGGTGAACCTCCCAGAATCCCGGGCCTCGCCGGGCTCCAAGCCTCAAATTCCTTTCCATCTCATCCCTCAGTGGTTTCCTGCTGCTCTGCCTCTGTCTTCTTTGTCTGTCTAGAATCTCTAATTTACCCACTGATTCACCTGCTATTTCTTATTTCTTATGCCAAGAAGAGAAGTTAACAGCCTGTGAAGGAAGGTACTAAGTGCAAGGAAAACATAAGGAATAGCCAGCCTTCCCTGCCCTTCTGGAGCTTAGAATCCCATGGAGGGAAGAAATATTAGACAAGAAATCACACCAATAAAGGAACGATCAAGAGCATGCTTGTGTTCAGAGGAGAGGGACACCAGGACCTGAGAGATCTCCAAGGAAGGTGTGGACCCAGCTGCTCCACACACTGAGACACAAAAGTTGGTGTTAACCTGGGGATCCAGGCAGAGGGAACAGCATGTGCAAAATCTTGTTGTGGAAGGAACAAGGACTAAAAGATGTCCGTGACAGCCAGAGAGAGAAGGTAGAGGGGCCCAGTATGTGAGGAAGCTGAGGAGCAGATGGGAGCAATGGGAACCCAATGAAAGTTAAAGTTATAAATGGGGATGACATGTCAGATAGGAATTTTGAAAAGGTCATTATTAGTGTTCAATCAGTAAACGTAAAGCATCGTGTGTGTGTGTGTATGAATGCCATTGTAAATATACATGTGTATGAATGTATTTTTGTTACAAGGGTTTGACCTTAATGCAATTGTGTTTGCTAGTTAAGCAGCCTCTGCAAAGCTATTGTCTTCATATCTCATCACATAACATTGGACCTTGAAGTCCATACAGCAGGTGGTCATTGAGGGAAGATGGATGTGAATAGGTTAAGGACAAGCCGGGCCCCACACTCGAATGACACTGGAGTCAGTTCTCCCTGCCTCCCTTGATGGTGTGGTTGTCCTGCAGGAGTGCCAGCTCCCACCATCACAGAGATAAACACACACGCCTGCCCAGGAGTCAGAGAAGTCAAAGGAAAACCCAGGGAAGGCAGAACAGCTGCAGCCTGGCTGCTGCCCCACCCAACACGAGAGCTCCCAATGGCTGCTGCTGCCCTTCACCTTCTGAATCTCGCACAACAAACTTCTCTCGTGGCCCACCCTACCTGGAAACAGACAGGAAAGGAGAGCTAGGGAAAGTGGTTCAGCCTGGCCACGCTGACACTTTACAGAGCCACCAAGGCAGCCCAGGGGCAGCATGGGAAAGGGTGTGCAAAGCCCTCCTTGTTTCTCTCGGGCAATTTTTGCCCACCCTGCTCTCCTGGGCCAAGTCTGCACTTTCTGGGGGTGTTGCCCTTTACTCCACATGTCACTGTGCCTGGAAAATAGTTGGAATTCCCCCATGAGCTGCCAATAGGCAAAGACTGAGAAGCAGCTGCTAATAACATTACAAGTCCATTTGGTAGTGGTGCAAGCCTTCACCGTCACGATCAGAGCACGGGGGTGTAAAAGAGACTCTCCTAAGGGCCAAATCAAATAAAAAGGGACAGGATTCTGAAGATAATACTAAACCCTACATGGCATGTTCATGAAACAAAAGGTGTGATGTCATTTCTTCTCTGGCTTATCTGTTTAGATAAAATGGGATGTTTCTCTGCTTTGTCCTACCCAAGGATCTCTAAGCACCTCCCTCATGAAGACCTGACACATCTTGGCTCTCACTTTTCTCAGAGTGTTCAGGAGCCAGCAGGGAGATATTCTGTGATGTAAGATGGAACTTAGAATGAAAGTATTCAGTAGTCAAATAGTTCAAGGGTTCTTAGCCCTAAAGGTACATTAGAAAAACATGCAAAATGTCACAGTTTTTGCAAGCTCTCTAGAGATTTTGGGGGTTAGGGCCAAGGCATCACTAATTGTTAAAGCTTCCCAGTTAATTCTAATGTGCAACCAGAACAAAGGATCTAGTCTAATCTTCTTGTCCAATAATGAAGCTAATTCATGGAGAATTTAGGTGTGTTGGCCAGAAGCACATCAAGAAGAGAACCCAAGACTCTTGACTCCTAAACTGTCACTTGCTACACTACCACATCCCCTGCTGAAAACAACAGGAAATAAAAATTAAAGATGCATTCTCTACTGTGTCCTGAGAGTGTGATGGTTTTGAAAATACATGTTATTTTTAACAAGTAGTAAGGCTGACACTTGGTCATTTACTTACATGTGTAAGGCGCATGACCTTGTAGCCTTAGCACTTTCTGGCAGACTGATTCTCTTAGTTTACCTTTTCCATAGTGTGAGAAAGAGAAAGGAAAGTAGCCTAGTCTAGGAATATATTGTTCAGTGGAATGCATTTTGGAGTGGTTCTATAAATTACAGGAAAGCCTTAATGGCCAATAATTAGGTGTCTTAAAAATGGAGCCATCTTAACTAGCACATGGTCACATGATCAGTCTAAAATAGACGTGAGCCAGGATCCTCTGTAACAACATGCTTGAGAGAGAGAGACAGAAATTAGATTAAGAAAACCTTTGTAAATAAGCAAAGTAAAATTCAACCTACAGTTGGTCTTCCTAACTATCATTTAATCACTTATTTTAAAACAAGCCAGATCAAATCATTGGACATTTTCCATCTGGTGACAGTAACATGACATACTAGCATCTACTTTCATTATCACCTTACTTTATTTAAAAGTTTTTTCAAGAAAAATTCCAGTACTTTTCTATGAAGACCACTTGTGTTCATTATAAATAATCCAAGAATTGCAGAAAAGTTAAAAGAAAAAAAGTAAAATCATTTCCCAGATCTCATGTTCCAAAAATAATGACTTTGAGCATTAGGTGGACATCATTTCGTACTCTTTCAAGGATTATATAGACCTGTATGCGTGCGTGTGTATGTGTGTGTGTGTGTACCTCTCTACAAATATTTACATATCTATGAGAGAGAAGCTGGCTGGCTGGATAGATCAGACTATGTAAATGGAATCATACTCTAATACCTTTTTAATTCAAAAAATATATATTCAGATCACTTTCACTTTAAATGGAAGTAAAAGAAATTGAAGTAACACTGGAGGGATTCTGACCTCGTAGAAATGTTCTTTACTACCCAAAATACTATTTAAAGATGTCTTATGGGGCGGCGCCTGTGGCTCAAGGAGTAGGGTGCGGGTCCCATATAACAGAAGTGGTGGGTTCAAACCTAGCCGAGGCCAAAAACTCCAAAAATAATAAATAAATAAATAAATATGTCTTATGAAAAGAGATTATAAGAGACATTGGAGTCATAATCTTTTTATTAATTAATGGTTTGATTCTGTATAGTGTCAGTCAATTCCCTGTCTTGAAAGAAGAAGATATTAATGTTTCTTTCATTTCTCTATCCCCCACTTCCTAATTTTTGTGGTCCATTCTCACTCATTCATCAACCAGTGTTTACTTCAGCAGTGGTTCTCAACCCTCCTAATGCCGCGGCCCTTTAATACAGTTCCTGTGGGTCGTGACCCACAGGTTGAGAACCACTGATTTAAGGAGTGCTTTGTGCAAGGCACTTTCAAGGTGCCGGGCCTAGAGTTCTGAGTTACTGATGAAACAGACAAAATCTTTACCCATTACAAGAGTTGCATTTTAATAGAAAAAATAAACTACTATTTTGACTACTGCTCACTAACCATAAGCCCCGTGATCATTCAGTATTGTTTCTATATTTGAATTCTTTCTGTGCATATACATAAGTAGAAGTCTGGCAGACCAGAGAGATAGCCAAACTCACTTTTATGAAAATGGGATGATACTATAAATTCACTTCCGTTGTGAGAGTCAGCCCATCCTCCACCTATCTCCTTATCTTTGTTCCTCCACAGCATCCTTCTCCACTTGTCCCTTATTAGAAGAAGTTCTGTTCTTTCCAGGTTGACAGAGAAAGTCTTGCCAGCATGCTAACTCCCAGGTTGCTCCAAGGAGTTAGTAGAGGCCAAGGTGGCAGGTACAGGCCGAATCATTCTTCACTGCTTCTCTGCAGAATTTCCTTGACTGCTGGTTTTGGAAGTGTATGGCATTAGGTTATATCTCACTTTCCTTGTTTGGTGGGTACTGATACAAAATTTGATGGGTTTCACTGTTTTATGCTATAATTATGCATTTTATAAGGCGTTTGTTAAGTTAAAGGAATGTTATGATCTATCTTTTCTATTCTATCTTATCTTTACTCAAAGTCTAACTCTTCAAAGTACTATAATGAACACAAATCCCTATTGTAAAACCAAGCCATAATGTGTTTCCCAGAATAGGAGTGGACAAATACATTGTCTAAACTTTCCTTCCATGCTTCATGTTGGATCAATGCTTTGAGACGAATTTCTGCTCAGTCTCTTGGAAGTGTTCCACGGTCTGTCTGGCTTGTTCTGAAGAGCTTCAAAGCACAGGGGAGACTTTCTGTCCATTAGCCAGGTCAGTGGTTCACAGGCCTCACTGTTGTGATTCACACCATCATGTGTGAGGGTATCATACTACTTTGTTATTAGAAATAAAGAGCCAAAAGTCACACATGGTTTGATAATGTGAGATGTCGTGCGAGGCAGAGGTGTGGAATGAAAAGAGTGGGAGTAGGTGACCTCCCAGGTCCCTTTCAAACCTGAGTTTCTATGGCAGTTTGGGATTTCTTAATGAAAAGGAACAGTATCGAAATAAATTTAAAAATTACATGTCTCTTTCTGAAGAGCTGTCATTTTTAAAAGATGCTTAAATAAAGCAAGGAAGATAAGGAGAAAAAAATATAAACCACCCAACGCTGAAAGAATAATATTCAAATAGGCTAACAGTGGGAAAGATTGGAATCTTGTGAAGCATCTTGAGGTCAACCACTACCACAACAACAAAACAACAGTTTGATTTGGGACGACAAGAAGGGTGATGGGATCTCAGAGGAAACAAATGGTCACCAAAGGTGTTTGACGATGTCTTAATAAAAAGGCTATTTTAAAGGGTGTGGGGAGAGTATTGGGAAAGTATTAAGAGATGGGGCAAGTTGGAAGCTGATGGGAGTAATTTATGGGGAGGGGACACAAAACAGAGGCAGTGACTCTCAGTGGTGGACCCGGCCAACCCACAAATTGGACAGGAAGTGAGTGGACCTCCTTTCTTGCTTCTCTGCCACCTCATGGTGCTGCCTTCCCTTGGCTGAACCCAACCAGAAACCAGAAGGCAACACTAAATTAAAAGAAATGTTAAAGATCTTGCATAGCTTAATTGCAGGAAGCTATGTGATAGAGCCTTTCAAAGTTCACTGGAAAAGCATATGCTGGAGAAACTTTGGGAGTGCAGTGAAGTTGGACTAACCCCGGATGAACAATACATGGGGGTTGATTACATGGTATGAGGAGAGAGGGGCATGGTATCCTTCTCCTCGACCCACTCCTCCAATTCAAGTTTTTGTGAAGGTCTTGAGTGAAGATGGGAGGTATATGTCAAGGTCAAGGGTATGACTGATTCGAGGGTAGAAATGAAAGTCAGTTCTATGAATATCTGAGCGGCTCCCTTCAGATGCCTCAGGGTATGAAGCCATGAAAGAGGTGGACATTCTGGATGGGTGGGAAAATAGTCCCTGAAGCTTGAGGGAAGGTGTTACATGAAGTTTGTCTGTTATGCTCTGGAAAACACCAGAATCAGAATTTTCCTTCTGCCTTCGACTGGCACAGCCTCTGATCTGATTCCAGCTCCTGAGGATGACACTCCATCCCCAGGGTCACCCCTGATGCTAGTTGCTCTGCTGCCAACCATGGTGTGGTGTGAGCTGTCCCCAGGAAGCCAGGGCCCCTGCATGTGTCAGAGCTCTCCGTGTGGCCCATAGGACAAGTGTGACAAAGAGGCCAAATGACAGAATTTAAAAACACCTCAACTAATGCACTGAATGAAAGGACATGTTACATAATAAAATTTTCTGGTTCATGGAGCTAACTTGTCTACCATAGCCAGAATGAAGACCAAAAGAGTGATGGGGCTGCCACCTTGGTTACTGTCACCAGGAGTTAGAGTGACACCAATTCGGAATTGAGGGCCACGGTGGTCCTCTTGCATCCTGACACCCAAGAGCACATCAGAGGTGCTTCTGCACATCAAGGCTACAGCTTTAAGAGGATGAGGACAAATCTGAGCTTCTCCCTGGGGAGTGTACCCAGCAGGGTGATGAGGTGGGAAGATTTGTTGGGATGAGGAACAGTGATAGGAAATGAGACTAGCTTACAGGGATCCACAGCACGCTGGGGAGGGCAGGCCTGAGCAGGGCAAGGTTGCAGGGAACTGGCTAAGATCAGTATAAAAGGGGGAAATCCTTGGCAACCAGGAATGTTTCAAAGTCAAATCAGTCGCTTCTAGATCTGGGGTCACTCTAGTAAGAAGGGTGGGGCTGGATGATACCAGCAGAGAGGTGGGAAAGTATCCCAGCGGAGAAAGGAAGGCGACTTAGAAAAGAGAGGGAAGAGGCCCTCGTTACTGTATTTCCCTCTTTTCCTTTCCCTAAAAGTCGACAAGGCAGTCTACTCTTAGCAGGGAAGCAAATCGGCCACTAAATAATCATCATCATCCCTTATGTTTCTTCAGCATTTCAACTTCTGAAAGGACATTAGCAAAGCAAAGCAAAGAGGAAATAACTTGCTTTCAGAGCTGGGTTCAGAGCCTGGCTCCAGCAACAGCTAACAGTCACCTTGGGCAGTGGCATAAGGCTTAACTTTTCTTTTTAAAGCATTTCTGCCACCTAGGTAGCTGTTGAGAGCTTAGGCAGGATGACATACACAACCGTGTGCACATGTGTATACAAGTAGGCATCTAGGCATAAATGGTGGCTATGCGTCAGCCCACATAACTTCATTTCAGCTGCGAATGGCTCAAGTTTGGGGAAAGTCCACACCTCGGCGTTTGTGTTAGATTCCCTTGCCTGTCCCCCTTAGCTGGAGAAGTCCCTGCCGGCACTGTCTGAAAGGGATTTAGTTTTCTATTTCCTGAAATGTAAACAGCTTTCATTTCCAATTGTGGCTACTCCCTTGTACCTTCTTTTTGAACAACTGGAATGCCACCTTGGTTTGTCAGGGCTGCTATGTCTTTATACAAAATGACTCTTTTACTTTCAAGGTACCCTACTCAGGGACAGTCAGGCTGTCCGAGTCCAGACATTAACATTACCGTAGACAACGAAGGGAGGTCGGGGAGGGAAGGAAGGCGTTTAGAGAAGATTATCCAGTGACCTGGAGAAATACTGTTATTTAGCAAAGCATCTAATAAGGAGTTTGTTGCAGGTCTGTGTTTTTATTGCTGTGAAAGTGGAGGTGAGGTGGCCGTGTGTGGGTGTTCGTGACCAGGGCTGGAACTGCACGGAGGCTGTGGGGGCTCCCAGGCTTCGTCAATTGTGTATGCCAGTAGTTCAGGCTGTAAGGTGGGGTGGGCGGAATGTTAATTTCTGCCACTAGCTACCAGCTCTCTCTTAGAGATAGAAAAACCCTTATGTATAGTGACAGGCTCCATTTCGTGTTTTCTTTGTGTCTAGCAACGTCTGTTCTCTCCTAGTAGTTGATATGCAGCGGTGTGGGTGGGGTCATCTGAGTATTTCAGAGCCAAGACTCCCAAACCAGCCGTGGTGCAGACTCCAAGGGAAGTCAGCCTCCTTAGGCTGTGTCCACTAAAGATAATGAAAGGTAGGCACAGCCGAGCTTTGGTTTTGCCCACTGTGTGTGGGTATCTGACCTTGATTTCAGCGGCCAGGTTGGTCCACACTATGCAGATATCTACATGTAACACTAGCTCAGATTTCATGAAAATAACTGCGAATGATTAATGCCACCCCAAGTAATGAAAACTATAGGCAGTTTTCTTTAGTTACACTGACATTATATTCTGTTCATAATTAGTTATATTGATCTGTACATGCGTATAGCACAATATCGTGTCCTAATATGTTATAGCTTCTAATGCCAAGCCCTTGGGTCTTCCTCTCTTAAAAATTGGTGATCATCTTCAGCTCTTGTGGCAAACACTGCTAGTTCTGGAACAATCTGGGTCCTCTCCTGTATGTCCCATACAAGGCTGCCCCACATTGCCTTTACTAGGCTGCCTTGTTTTGGGTTCTGTTTTGTTCTTGCTGTGTGACCCTCATAGCTAAGTCTTAGTCTTGGCTTATACTTGTTCAGAGAACTGTGCTACAGTATCGTCTTTACTGGTTGATATGAGCGGAGACTTTTGTTTCCCTCTGGATGCTCCATGGCGTTGCTGCTCCTAAGATCTTTCTAATGAGTGCAGGCTGTATGGATGTATAAAGAGCTTTATTGTGAGGAAAGGGCTCATGCAAGTGTGGAGGCTGAGAAGTCCATAGATCTGCAGTCACCATTGGGCGCCCAGAGACTTAGGCAAGCCTTATTGTGAGTGCTGTATCTTTTAGCTGCCACTCTCATCCCAGCAAGTTCAGTGTTGTTCTAGACAGTGAACTAGTAGAGGCTTTTATGGGGGCAAGACATGATTGCAAGAGGGACTTTACCTAACAATTGCAATCAGTGTAACCTGGCTTATTGTACCCTCAATGAATCCCCAACAATAAAAAAAATAATAAGAATAACATAAATAAATAAATACATTTGGCTGATTCTTAAAAAATAAAAAAAAATAAAGCTTCCTTTGTCAAGAAAAGTTAGTTTCCTTTAGCATCTGACCTTGAGTGAAACCCAGATGCCAGGATCTTTCCTATGCCATGGCATCAAATTTGAGTGCAAGGGAAATAGCCTCATCACCATTATGGCTGGGTCATCTCGTGGCCTCCCAACTGGTCAAGGGCACTATTACCACTGTTGTTGTCTTAACTTGTGCTTCACTTATATGGAGGCCCAGATTTGCAACAGGATTCCAACTCTTAAACCTCCAGGCTTTCTTTGCTTTCTGATTTCAGGCAGCCTCCCCTGGACAGAACCAGAGTAATTAGTTCTTCCTTTATATGAGAGATATGCTCTCCCCCAAATTGTATTTAAATTCAGTTTTAACAAACTGACTCATGCTTGTTAATCCAGTTATAACACTTACTATTTAAAGGAAATGATGGAGAATC
Organism: Nycticebus coucang; assembly: GCF_027406575.1. Lineage (NCBI taxonomy): Eukaryota > Metazoa > Chordata > Mammalia > Primates > Lorisidae > Nycticebus > Nycticebus coucang. The sequence continues at coordinate 113,208,477 of NC_069788.1, read as the reverse complement.
CATGTGTGTTGTCCCAGCATAGCTGGCAAAGCAATGAACACTGACTTGCACCAAGCAGTTTTGTTTTGTTTTGTTTTATTGATTGTATTGTATTTTTTGAGACAGTCTCACTCTGTCACCCTGGGTAGAGTGCCATGGCATCATAGCTCACAGCAACCGCAAACTCTTGGACTCAAGTGATTCTTTTACCTCAGCCTTCTGAGTAGCTGGGAGTACAGGTGCCCGCCACAATGCCCAGCTAATTTTTCTTTTTTAGGTAGAGATGAGGTCTCACTCTTGCTTAGGCCAGTCTCGAACTCCTGAGCTCAAGCAGTCCACCCTCCTCAGAGTGCTAAGATTATAGGCATGAGCCACTCCACCCGGCCACCACCAAGTACTTCTAGGTCAAATTGGTTTATTTATATTAAGATCTACTCCAGACCCCCACTAGTTCTCAGATGACTTGAGAATTTGCAAATTCTACTAATCTTTTAAATTTTGTGAGTTTTTAAAACAATTTTTTTCATTTTTTATGATAATCTTTTCAACATTCATGCTAATTATACATATACCTAACCTAGATGACCACCTTATAAACAAGCACCACTATGAGATTTCATTGCCTGTGTTCTCAGTCCTGTTGATAATCTAGACATCATCTAAAATGTCATAAAATCATCTAACTTTAAATGTGCTCGAGGCATATATGGCTGTCATTTGGTTGACAACATCAGTCTTATCCTCATTTTGTACTATGTTGGACTCTATCCCCATTTTCAAAGCAAAACTTATACCATGATAGTGCAATAGAATAACATTTGTTTGTTTTTTGGAGACAGAGTCTCAAGCTGTCGCCCTGGGTAGAGTGCCATGGTGTCCCAGCTCACAGCAACCTCAAACTTCTGGGCTCAAGCAATTCTCTTGCCTTAGCCTCCCAAGCAGCTGGGACTACCGATGCCCACCACAGCACCCGGCTATTTTTTGGTGGGGGGAGGGATGTTTAGCTGTCGTTGTTGTTTGGCAGCCCCAGGCTGGATTCAAACCTGCCAGCTCCAATGTATGTGGCTGGGGCCCAGCTGCTTGAGCTACAGGCGCCAAGCCTAGAATATCATTCTTAAAGACCAAGAGTTTAGTTTCTTAGAGTAAATACTAAATAAATTTTGCATCATGGAAATAGCATAGTACCTAAGAGTCCCATACCGTGTTGAGTGCCATAGCCTAATGATGAAGGACAGAAAAGGACATATTAGGTAAGTGGTGCATTTCTGTTAACTGAAGGCATGGAAGGCTGAACAAAGGCTATAACAAGTATTATAGCAATTTGGAAGGATAAAAATGATGGGACAATTGAGTCATCACAGGGTGCCTGCCCTGGATCATGCGTACCAGGTTCATCTTGCTAGCAGGGGTCTTCTGTAGGTTCCATTTTGGTACATACCAACTTGGAATAATTCAATAGCAGAAAGTACAGAAGAAATACAGAATGACTCTTGTTTTGATGAAACAGAGCTTTTGGAGTTTTTAATTCATGTGTTTTGAGGTATACTTGGATTGGTTCTATAAATACTACCACATCATCTAAAAATACAATAGTAGAGACTTCAGGGAGGGGTCCCTCTTGCTCAGAGTCAAAAGATTCAAATCAACAAAAATGAAATGGCTTGACGCCTATAGCTCAGCACTAGGGCGCTGGCCACATATACCAGGGCTGGTGGATTTGAACCCAGCCTGGGCCAGTCAAACAACAATGACAACTACAACAAAAAAAATAGCCAGGCATTGTGGTGGGCACCTGTAGTCCCAGCTACTTGGGAGGCTGAGGCAAGAGAATCACTTAAGCCCAAGAGTTTGAGGTTGCTGTGAGCTATGATGCCACAGCACTCTACCCAGGCTGACAGCTTGAGACTCTGTCTCAGAAAAAAAAATAATAATAAAGAAACATATAAGTTAATCATTTGCCACTGTTTACAGAAAAACTTCAGACACAGTAAATGTAACATAGTTTATTTAAGCATAAAAGGATTCATGAATCAGCCAGCACTCAGAATCAGAAGAGGTTCAGAGAGCTTTACCCAGTGGAGTGGATAATGGGCTTTTTCTGAACACAGAAGTTAGACTGAGTAAATATTTTCAGTTGATTAGAGTGGAAAGCCCCTAGTTAGAAGTTAATTAAAGTTTTCTGTTTGGGGGGTTTTTTTGTGGTTTTTTGGCCGGGGCTGGGTTTGAACCCACCACCTCCGGCATATGGGACCGGCGCCCTACTCCTTGAGCCACAGGCGCCGCCCAATTAAAGTTTTCTGATTGGCATAATGTTTAGGTACATTTTACTGCTTACACTGGCTTCCGCTTGCTAACATAGGAGCTCAAAGTGCTGAAACTGCCCCAGTCTAATGGCCTCCCAATTAAACATTTTTAAAATATCATTGTTATTTATGACCTACACAAATGATAACTGCCTAAGGTTTGGCCTAATAAGCACAACATCAGCAAATTGGTGACAGCAAAGTGACATCCATCATAAGAATTAATGCTTCTTAATTTGAATTTCACTCACCCGTATCACTGTATTTAGGTATGAGTTCATTTAGTTGCACATTCATATATGAACTAAAAGCACAAGAAGCTTATTCCTAGTTTTATGTTTGTAACATCAAAGTAAAAATTATATAAATAAATGCTGGAGCAC